>NC_142640.1:2507500-3757500 GCF_053813885.1 Theobroma cacao
AAATTTCTTTATTTTAGGTGATAGCATTGTGTGAGAGACTCGCAGGGCAAGATGCAAATGTTACCATAGTTCCAGTTTCCATCTTAAGATTTACTCGCCAGCTGACTCGATTTTTCGAATGGACAAATGATGTCGCTGATAGATTGGCATTTTCAGAGGTAATGCACGATTATTTTCTCTTCGACTCATTTCAGTCATGCTGTCTGTAGTGGTGTGCTGATATTTAATAGTTACGCTTCTCATCATCATGCTCCAGAGAATTGTCAAGAGTACTAATGTCATGCACGTTTCAGGTTCTTACAAGTGACACTGTTTTCTCGGCTCCAATGACAGAGACTTATAGTCTTCTTGGTGTCGATTCAAAAGATATAGTCACACTGGAAACGTATCTTCAGGATTACTTCACAAACATTTTGAAGAAACTGAAAGACATCAAAGCACAATCAAAGCAAACTGACATCTTTTTTTGATGGAAGACCTACTTGTAAGTACCCTGTAACTTGTGTTTTATTATTTATAGACAAGATACAAACAAGAGCTGAAACCAAAGCAAGGTATTCGGATTTTCACTCGGATTTCCTTTATTCTCACATTTCCTTTTTCTCAAGAGTCACTTATCCTTTGTCCTATTGTAACTGTTACTCATTAGCAAGTTGTAATTTGGGAATTGCTAAGGCTATAGATAGTCAGGCCATTCATTTAAAAAATAAATATAAAAAATTGCACAAAAGAAAAGTGGAAATTAACTATTAACTTTAAAAGGGGCAAAAACCTTTACATTCTCTTCAACAAGATCTCACAGCACGGCAGTTTTGCGCCACCAACTTGAATGTGAGAGGGGTGCTTTCAAAGTTTACAGAGAAAAGTGAAAGTGATTGCTAGGAGTTGCATCTCTGATTAAGTAAAAAAAAAAAAACATATCTATCAAAGTAAAACCTACTGCTCAAATTGAAGCAACACAGCATCAATAACTTGTTGTGCAGTCTAACACTCACCTTCTAACACAACAAGTTTTATGACTGCTTCGAGTTCATCCGCAAATGAATTTAAGTAGAAGCAACATAGCATTAATAACTTTGTTGTGCAGTCTAACACTCACCTTCTAACACAACAAGTTTTGTGGCTGCTTCGAGTTCATCCGCAAATGAATTTAAGAAGAAGCAACAGAGCATCAATAAATTGTTGTGCAGTCTAACACTTACCTTACCTTCTAACACAATAAGTTTTAGAGCTGCTTTGAGTTCATCCACAAGTGAATTTAAGTAGAGGTGTCTCAAATAATGTAATCATCTCCTGCCACGGCTATAGAATTGTTGACTGAAGTAAAAAAAATTTACCAGTAAACAAAACAGAACACATTAATAAGTAATTGTTACCTCCAGCAATGACACCAGTGCCTCCAACAATTTCTGCAGCTTTATATCCAACATATTTTACATATAAGTTTGGACCTACCTACAGTTGAGTGAAGATTAGGTGAAACTCACAAAAAATTAGCATTGGAACCCTAATCATGATTTTCTTTCAAACAAGCATAAAACAATAATATAAACCTAAATCATGCAATTCTAATTAATCAATCATCAAACCATGGAATAAAACATAATTTAAACATAATGGAAAAGAATTCAAAATTAAAACTAAACATAAAAATCAAACGAATAATATTTCAAGCAAAAAAAGTCCATAAAAATCCTAATAGACTTCAACAAACATAAATAGCATGATTTAAACCAAAATCAAACATAAATAACAAAACCAGAACATATAACACACTAAAAAACTGAATAAAAGATGCAAAAACAGGAGGAAACAGCTTCAATGTTTAGTTACTGTTTCCTTTTAAGACATAAATAAATCTAAAAAAAAAACTCACTACCCAATCACTAAAGGACCTGTGATGAACAAGACAGTCCAAAACAGAGGATTCAACAAGTCCAACCAGACCACTCATAAAAATGAAAGAGTCAATCAACAATCAAAACCAGCCCCTAAAACACAGTGAAAAGTGCAGCGAACCAATCAAGAACTACAGACAAACTCAATGCAGAATCTGAAGAAAGCAGGATCAAACAGAAAAGTCCTGTGCAGAAGACTTGTCCGCAGCACAAGGACCAAAATGTGAGCAAGGCTGAAGACACCAGTCCTGGAAAACAGAATTCTCACTCTAAGGAAACAACCAAAACGCCAACCCAGATGAGCACCTGAGGTTGCCACCCTGACAAATGGACACAAAAAGCCGATCCACACCCCAAGCACCCAGCAGATCATCCTGCAGAACCCTTCAGAAATGTGGAAGACCCCCTGCAGGAACTTCAAGTTCCCCCTCTCCTGTAAGAGCAGAACTCCCCTTCCCCAACAAAGTTCTCCTACCACCAAAAGAGGCCGCCCCAAAGCACAACTGCCCAACCCTCATCCAGAAATTCAATTTCCATCAAGCCCTCACAAAGCCCCACATCTCAGCACTTAAGCTGCATTTCATTTCATAAAGAAAGGAACAAAAGAAGGAAGGCATACCCTCACTATGCACAAAGCTGCAGTAGACAAAAATGCTGCAGCATCAAAGGGATTAGAGAACAAAAGCAACATCAAAAAGCCTGTCGGCCAAGCAGCCAAAAAAAAAAAAAAAGAGAAGAAAAAATGCTGCTGGGAATCACTATACAACATGGACAAAATTCATATACAAAGCGAATCAGGAACCGGTATCATCAACAAAAGTCAAATCAACCTTCAACAAGCAAAATGAGCAACCAAAAGTCAAGATCATGCAAAAGTAAATTAAGCCATACCATCGTGAATCCACAGAAAATCAGCAGCTCCAAACACCAAATCGAGCTCATAAAACATGTAATTAAATTAATGAAAACCTAAAATTTTTAAAAAATTCACATACCAGAACATCAAATATCTCTAGATTGGAGTGAAGCTGCATAAGACACTTCTCTGGAATAATTTCCTCGTATCCAATGTTTGGATACTTCGATACCGCTTTTCGGCAACTTTCTAAAAACAACCAATCATTGCAGAAGGGCTTATAAACCGAAGTAACCTTCCTTCGGTTGTTTAGCACAGCTGATGCAAACCTGATGCAAATGCATAGTTTAACACAAGAAACAGTTAATTAGCAATAAAAAATTCTTTCAATTTTTCATAAAACAATGCAATTCATTCCTGGAGGTAACTCCAAATTTATACGGAAAATATGTTGCATATAGAGCCGCAGAAATTGAAAAATTGAAAGATTTTTGTTCATGACACCCTACCTCCAACAATTTCCACTGCTCTATATGCAACATATTTTCCATATACATTTGGAGTTACCGACAATTGAATGAAGATTAGGCGAAACAGTCAACATACTGGAATGCAACATAAAAGAAAGTTACAAGAATATATTTTTTTATTTGATGCAATGCAATTGTGTAAATTTCTAAACACGTATTTTGTTACCCTTTATAAAAATACATGAACAAAAGAGCAAGGAATATAGTAAGAAGACATAAGCAATCAAGACAGATTGTCAAAATCTGGAACAGGTGACATATTTACCAACAAGGACAGTTTGCAATTAATGAATATAAGACTAGTTTTTCCATAAAAACTAACAAATCCATATTAAAAGATGGAACTATAAGAAATTTTTTTAAAAATTCACATACAAGGTGCATCAACAGTATGCAATTAATGAATATACCACTAAATTTTTTCCATAAAAACTAACAAATTCATGTTATAAGATGGAAATATAAGAAAAATTTTTAAAAATTCACGTAGAAGGTGCATCAACAGTTTGCAATTAACGAATATACAACTAATTTTTTGCGATCCAATCAAGACAAATTTTTGTTAGCACAAAAGACAACTAAATTAGCAATGATTTAACTTTTTTGTAGAAAAAAGAAATTCAAACATATAATTAGTACCTTAAGCCACCGGTCAGCACAATCTACTTTTAGATGCCGGGTTGGTCAGCACAATCTACTTTTAAAGTCCGGATTAGTCCACTTGGAGTAGTTCCTGATATCCACTTTTCAACTCTCTTATAACGTAATCTACTCTTATCATTCTTCTTCCTGTTCATCCCCAAATACTTGGAACCCTCATTTGACCAAAAATGTCTACTTCATCACGCATATCCTTAAGCCCTGGTTTTTGGCATTATGAGAGTTTTCAGAAGAGAGAAAGATGTGCGTCATACGTGGACATTTTCAGTCAATTAGGGTTTGTAAACTCTGAGCATGAGACCGTAGAACCTTCTTATTCCTCTGGAAGTGAAAATTTTGAAAAAAAACAGAAAAAACAGTTGGGCCAGCAAGGAGAGAGCCCGCTGGAGAGAGACCACCGAAGAAAATATCCTAAAAAATTCCACCGCCGGGACAAGGGAAAGCCTGACATTGACGGGTTTTGAGTTGGGTTTTCACGGCGCTTTGGGGTGATTGCTTGGTTAGGGTTTTCAGAAAAAAGGGGAAAATTTCTAGGGATTTAAACTGCGTCTTTTGCCGCTGGCGGGGAAACCTCCTCAACAACACCACAACTGTGCGTTCCAGCTGGAAGAGGAAAGCAGCGGAGCGGGCCTAACACGGCCCCCCATACCCTAATTAAATCAAACCCTGCTATGGTCTGAGAATATCTCAGCCCTGGACCAACCAGTTAGCATGGAAAACATATTCTGTAGCCCAGCCTATCAAATCCTGCTATGGGCCTCTACGCCTTTGGGCTGAGGCTTTTAAATTCTACAAAGCCCAAAACCCAAAAATTCTTCTTTCTTCCATTACATAACTGTCCTGATTTCTGATTTGCTGTCTAAAATAAAGGTGGAACCAATATTTCAGTTCTCATATTTGAACACCAGTATAAAGTTATAAGAGCCACTAAATAACTATACTAAGATCTTACTATATTTGTATGACTTGTAATTTATATTATAGAAAACTTAAGATATAAGTTTTTGTTGAAAATTTTAGTGACATAAATTTTTTGTTCTCATTTGATGTGTCTTTTGTTGTTTATGTTGATTTCTTGGCTGGATTTGGTTTTCATGGAATGATAATTAATAAGAGATTTTAGCCATAAAGAAAAAAGTGAGAGCTCTTGCAGGTGGTTGAGGCAGTGGTTGAGAAGCCTCTCCCCTCTTCTCCATTAGGGTTAAAAAGGAAAAAGGTCGGGAGCAATGATTGCAATGGTGGGTCTCTGTTTTGCCCTTTTGGATGTCAGGAGGTGGGCCATTTTCAAACAAACCAAAACAGTCTCTATTTCCATCACGTAGCCCCTCATTGAAGCATTGGGTTTGGGCCCCAATTTTTACATCTGAATTCCACTTCTAAGATGCTACTTCAAGATTAAAAGTTAAAAAGTATGGAAAAAAAAGAAAGAAAACAAAAATTGATGTTGGTATGATTTAAATGATTTATAGTTTCAATATATGATGGTAGAATTGCCTTTTATTTTGTCAATATATGAGGGCCAACAAATTGTTTTGCCAAGTGGAAGACAAAGGCCACTAATGTGAAGAGAGAGAGAGGGCCAATCATGAATGCAATGTGCTAATGTATCTATCTATCACAATCAAAATTATTACTTCCAACATTATGAAAACTTTGATTGAAATCAATTTTTTTCCTTTTGGGTTTGCTCCAATTTGTACTGAAAACTTGAATAATATAGGGATCATAGAATAGTGATTGAGCAGCAGGGGTTAGTGTATTATTTGAAAATTAATCTAAAAGATGGTAGGTTGGAATTATTATTTTAGTTTCTTCCTCCTATTCATCAATGTCAACTCATGCGTGTATAACAAACGACAAACAAAATGTGGAATTGGGTCTTTTCTCGTCTTTTTGCCTGGTCTTATCCATGGCTTTTCCTTTTCTTTTTGGAATTTTGGGGGGTTGAATCAGTGGCATGAAATTCGTTTCCCCTCCTGCTCTGCTATTATTGCCTGCCTTTTCTTCGTTTTGACAGGCTCAGATATCTCGAGATTGATTCATATGAATTTTCCCAAGTTCCTAAACATACAAAAAAAGAAGAAAAACCCAGCATTTCCATGGATGCCTTGAGTCGTTTTCTTCATGAAAGGAGTGTAGTAATATCTTCTTCATGGAGGCTAACATGGATCCATTTCAAAGGGTTTTCCTCTGCAGGGCTTACCTTGTCTTTGACTTTGGGTAGGTGATCAGATTTGGAACTACAAGTAACGAGGTATGGCAGATTCCAAAGCCCTTCACTGACTCGGCATGATTTGGATATATGTAGACTTCGTACCTATCATTCACATGCAAAAGAGAGAAAAAATATGAAGACAAACTTGGTAAATCCCCCATCCTCGAAATACGTATAAAATGCCAGAAAAAACCCACTATCTCTAACATGGGAATTGTCTCTTGACAAAGTACTTGTGTCGTTGCAGTACCGGACCCTGATTGATTCAATCCAAGGAGGGGAGCTTTTGCATCAAAATTATCATCATCTTCATCACATCCTCTTACCATTTATTACTAGAACTAGTTCTTGTTTTTGTTTTCCTTCTTAAAAATAGATAAAAGGAAAGAGAATTTGGATTCTGATGGGCTCTCAACTTTCCCATATTCCTATAAGATCATCATGATTAAAATTCCCTCACCATTCTGTTCCCTGGAAGAAAAGGGAATCCTCCCTCAGTCCTCACAGGGATTCTATGCACACAAAGTCTTGAATACACTTTTGGCTTTTTGAGAAACAAATTGGTAGGACAGCGTGCATATCCTCATTTCTGATTCTGGACTTCAATCATGCTTTTCCTTTTTTCCTTCACTAATTTAATCAAAGATATAACACTACTTCTACAGAGAAAAGCAAACCCAATATAAATAAGGAGAAGAAAATGCACAATTAGTTGGAAATTTAAACCTAACATGAACAGCTTTTTTTTCAATGGAAATCCATCCCTTACAGTCCTATGCTGGTATTCCATATATAGATACACCGGCTCTACTCCTTTATGGGAAAAAAGGTATTCGCCTGAAGGAGTGATGAAGGGGGTAAACGTTAAGCTGCATCTTTGCAGTGGCATATGAGCATGCTCAGCGACTGTATGCATGTCCAAGTTGGTATCATCCTTCTCCATTCTGAATGGGATTTTTGGATTTTGTTAAAAATACTCTTTTGTTTCCTTTGATGTTTTTTAATATAAATTGTAGAGTGGAGACCCAAAAATGGAAAAAAGATAAAAAAAAAACAAAAGAAAAATTCATTATGACTTGTAATTTGAAAATTGCTAAGGCTACAGATGAGATATTCATTTAAAAAATAAATATAAAAAATAATAAAAAAGATAAATAAAAATTAACCTTAAAATTGACAAAAACCTTGTACTCTTTTCAACAAGATCTCATGGCATGGCAGTTTTGCACCACCAACTTGAATGTGAGAGAGGGATGTCTTCAAAGTTTTACAGAGAAAACAAGTGAAAGTGATTGTTAGGAGTCCCATCTCTGACTCACTTTTCTACGAGCATAGGTAGCTTTTACTTAATAAAAGATACTATCAGATTTCTGCTTAGTTTTACTTTCTCACATGGTTGCTACCCTTATGGAGGAGGACCCTCCTTTCTTACAATGTACCACATGTGTCAACTCTGCCTCCCCAACTACATGACTAAACCCAGCATGCAGTAAAAAATTCTCAGTAATTTCATTAATAGAGAAGGGGAGATTTCTGCAGAGCAGGGTGAATTCAACCCTTTGAATTGTCACTCTGGAGGTCTAGTTTGCTAAGATGTGATGTATATACCTACTGTCTAAGCAGTAAAGTTAAAAGGTATGGCATTCTTTAAAGGAGGTTCAATGTCTTTTCAATTTCAAATCTAAAATGGGAAAATTTTTATTAAAATTCACAATTTGTTTTGGGTAGGGTAAATAAATAAAATGTTTTCTTCCCACATCATAATAAATAAAAAGATCATAAAAAATTTATAAACATAGATGCTGCATAACTTATTAAATTAATTCTTTGAAAAAAAGGGTAATGATTTGTGGTAAGAAAAGATGACATGGACAATTGAAATTTTTTTAAGAATATCTAAGATAGAAGATAATTGCTAGTATATAGTCATGATTATGTTTATTTATGAACCCTAATCTATGATTAGGGTAAGGAAACGGTGGAAAGCTGTGTGTTGGTGAATAATACCTTCCTACAATTGCTTATTAAACTTGAGCCTTTTGTCTTGTAGTTGATGCAGAATAATTCTCATCATCAACATCATGCTGCATTTGGATTTCCTACAGACAATTTGGGAAGTTGGCTTCCACTTTTTCATGTGATGGGGCACGTGAAGTGTCCAATTTTGTACATACCAAAACACAGGTGGGCAGCTGAGCTTTGGCCTCTGGAAAAGGACCTTATTATGCTATGATTTTCTTCTCCCCTTTTTCACTTTCTTCCACCTTATTCTTCCAGTTTACTTCCTAGCAAACGTCAGTAACTATGAATATGATGAATACCCTTCAATGTTTTATATTATTTGGATCGTATTTTACTAATCAATAAATGCATATCTTCAACTATTTAAAAAACGATAGAAGAATTTTATTTTCGTAATGGTAAAATGCATAAATATATTAAACACTCCAACTTCCGAGAATCGTATATATGATGGGAAGAACTGTGAAGAACATCAATGTGAAGACCGTGATCGTTGAATTTTAAAACCATTTATGCTTTTAATAAAGCTATAAAACACAACCTTGAGAGTAGCACGTGGATTGTGACGATAGAAATTAGATGGATTATAAATAAGATACGTAGTCAGCTATCTATAGTCTCACATTGCAACTGTCCTTGGTGGGAATAGAGTGGCAACATGCCAGACTTGCAAAGTACGTGGCTTTGCACTGTGATTGCACATGATGGCTAGCATTATTTTGTTGGAAACCATAGTCCTCCATTTCGACCCTTCTTTTGACGAGAAGATGCTCAAGAATCTGGAAAAATGAAGCACGTATCCATCCCTAAATAATACATTAAAAGCAAAGCTTATTTTGGCTAAATTCTTAATTAGTGTTAGGGCTGAGCTTTGATGATCTTGTACAGAACAGGGAGCATGTAGTTACTATATGCACCTAACTTTTTTAGCTAAAATGTTGGTCACGTGTCATTGTATTATGGACCAATAATAATGCTAGCTCAGTGGTGACCCATTGGATTCCTTTTTAGAATGATACAGTTAATATAGTCTTGCTTCATTCACCCCCCCCCCCCCCCCCCCCCTCCCCACCCTAGAGAGACAGAAAGAGAATAAATGGGGTATTGGTGGATTAGGGTTATTCAAAAAGACTTGTTTTAGGTCCTTATAGACTAGGAGACTGCAAAAATTGGTTAAATCATATCAAATAACTATATCTGTATAATCAGAATATAACGTTTTATTATGTAATTTAAAATTTTCATATAACGGGTTTAGAAAAAATGATTATCGTTGATGCCTGCACGAATAGTTTAGCACACACATATTGTATAGTGAATTAACGTAATTATATTGACATGGAGGGAAAAAAAGAGAAAATCAAGAATGAGATTGACCATGGGATAGAGATTGTGCAAGAAGAATGTAGAATTCTAGAAATGCATCCCTAGAAGTTTTATATAAAGTCTTGTGAGAACAAGACAATGTGGTTTATGATTGGGTTTAGCCATAAAAAAATTCCAAATTTCACTTGCATCTCTAAGTCAAGTGATTGGCACCTTGAGCATCAAGCTGCATGAAACCAAAATTCCTTTTTGCTGGATATGTCAAGGATGTTTGCCAACTCATTTCGCAGCCAGGAATTGCTCCAAAGTCCCATCAATGTGTAGATGCTGCCATTGGTGCAATGAACTCCTATACCTTGTTTAATTAATACTAGTAGTAATAATTTTACTTTACAGTACTCATTCTTCCATTTAAATATTGCTAGCTCTGGACATTATGGACAAATTAAAATTTGTTTTTGAAGAGACTGAAACAGCCCTATTTTTCAACTAAGAAAATCATCAAGACCTGCTTCTGTGCCTCCCAGTCAGGCCTAATATATAATTGCATAATTATGATCCCAAAATTTACTTGGCATTGGATGATGCCTGTCCCTTAGTCAAATAATTGTTCTTTCTCAAATTTTGCACCATGTAATTATGAAATTTGAATGCTTACCCTTCACCAATATTTACACCTTAATAATTGACACATTGAGTCAGTTTTGTGCTGAACAATTTGGAAAATATATGTATTTCATTCATAAATCAACCTGCTTGTTGGTACTTGTGAAGGTATTTCAATTATTTTTTTTATAAAATATTTTAATTAAAATAAAATTTTAAAATATAAATATACACACACACGTATGTATATATTTATATGTATAAATGATTTAAATTGAATTAACAGGATGATTATTTAAATAATTATTTATATATTTAATTTAAATTTTATTAATTATGTACTTAAGCTCAAAATCAATTTCATCCACATCTTACCATGACTAGTAACGGCAATAAACAGTTAAAATTGTGGTCGTAAATACAATAAATAAATTAGTTTTTTTTTTTTTGATGAAAAGGGTGAAAAGGACATGGGATGATAGCATTAAATTAAGCAATCATGGCTTTTGACCCCCCAATGCTGTTCAGTAACTCTCTGCCAATTCAAAGTGGGGACCAAAGAATTCAATTTCATGGAATAACCTCAGCTTCAGGTGACTCGATAAAGCTCTTGCCTGCCTTCTTTCTCTTTTTTTTTTACCCTGCCCGTGGTTATTATAGCCCAATCACATGGGGCTGGGGGCTTATGAATCCTGTCAGTGAAATCAACTCTCGAAAGGATATCTGATAAACAGATTGAGTAATTATAGCTTTTACACCAATTTTTTTTTTTTACCAACATAATTTCTTCATCAATCTTGTAGAAAACAACCCAAGAATTTTGTGTATGTGTCATGTGTGTGTGTGTGTGTTGTTGGCTGTGCTGCATGTATTTCTCTTTCTTTCTTTCTTTATTTCCCAGGAGCAAATCTGCTTTATGTTTCTGCCATTGTGGTCCAACTTGTTAATGTTCCTTTACATCAATGCCACCACCTATAATATTATTGAAGGTGATTAACTATCAAGGGGACATTGATTTCATAAATAATGGGATCCAGATCCCAAAAAGATACAGCAACTTAAAAGAATGAACTGATACTACTAAACTATTTCCATCACTTCAGTGATCCCCCATACCCAACGCTTCATTCTCCTCTCTAAAATTCACGATCTCAAAAGAAAGTCATTTCGCAGGCAAGGACCAATAACAGTATCAGCAATATAAGAGCGAGGAAAAGTCATTTTGCAGGCAAGAACTTGTCACCATTTCCAGGGTCATACAGGAAAATTGTGCTTCCTTTCTGATAAAGTGAAGAGAATTTAAGCTAGCTAGTAAATTGGGTTAGTAGATTAACCACTCTCGCCTAAGGTGAAATTACTTGGTGCTTAAGGCTTTAGAAATAAAAGCTCTTTAGTGCTCAACAACTCTTAGCCTAGCCTAGCTTCCTTCCTTTTCTTATATGACTCAAATTTTTGCCTAACACTTTAGAGTAGGCCAATAGGAAATGAAGTAACCCAGTGAACGTACAAAGTAGCACTTAGGTGCTAAGGTTTCAATTTAACACCACCAATTGTCATTGACATGGACATGATCATCAGATAAATTCCCCCTGCCCCTTGTTTGTTGGCAAAAATAGTGAACTTGCTCTTTCTCATTAGCCAAAGGGCAAACCCCTTTTGATTAAATATTTCAGGATCCTCTAGCTTCATTTCCAGTTCCTTTTCTTTCTTTCCATTATTTGAGAATATAATTGGGTGGCATTGGGAACCCTTTTCTATCTTTTGTTTCAAAGTTACCATTGATCCTAAATTTGAACCCAAAGTATATAATCTTTGACTAAATTGGATGGTTATAATTTTTAATTAAATACAAAATTTATCATCATTAGTGAATTGAGTTACGTATTAGAAAAGATATTCGATTCATTTCAACCTACAGGTAAATTTTATATGTGTATAGGATAAAAAAAACAAATAATAAAAAAGAGTCGAATCTTGAGAAAGTAATATCTCGAAGTTAAATTAAATGAAAGAATAGTTGTGCCTTTCACCAAACAAAGTGCATGAATAATCACTATTCTAATCCTAGAACATCTATGATTAGGAAAGGAAAATATTATCACTTACCACTAAAAGACTATAATAATATGTAATCATAGATCAAGATGATAATTTAAGCAAAGATATTTAATCAAATTGGGGAGGGAGGCCATTGATTTACAGGTCATTGGACCGAAAAAAAAAATAATATGCCATGTGCCACCACCCTACACATCCTTTCTAATTTTTTTTTATTCGACAAATTATTTTAATTAATATGGTCACTTTTAAAGAGGAAATAAATAAATAATATTGTATTTGAAGCCCAACTACGTGTAATTATATACTAATAATATTCCAAATTGAGGCAGATTTGTGCATGGGCATACTAGGTCAATCTCATGGCCACACACTTTCTTCTCTATTTTTCTTTGATTTTTACTCACCAATCAAACCCTTCCCCCACGTGCACACTCATGGGCTGGAATTCTGAATATTCCAAAAGGAAATAGGTGTTAGACTTGGTGTGGCCTGTGTTTGTTTATCTTTGAATGTTGTTCCTTGTGGCAGCCTTGGCTTACCCTTGCCATGGTCGTGCCTACTACTTTAATATATGTTCCTCAGTCATGCCATGCCGCAGCCTTTTTTCACAGCAAAATTCTAAGGTGAAGAGTTCAACATTTTTGTGGGTGCATCAAGACAGTACTCCTAGAAACATAAATAGAACATTCTATTACATATCTTACGAATTTCATATCCGACATCTTATATATTTAAATTTAATATTGATATATACTTTCTTTGTAACGCGAGATTGAATTTGTTTTTTTTTAGTAAAACAAAACAGTAAAAGACGAGTTGAGATTGGAAAGGTGAAGAAGGTTGGTGGAATTTGTGGGTTAGCTTCATGGTAAAGATACATTGAGGAAAGGAAATTGTCCAAAGGGTTTCCATCTTGATGGTGAAGGAGGAGGAATAGGGAGAAGCAAGCATGGGGCAGAGAGGGCATAACACACTGATTCAACACGTCGCCTAACGCCTTACCTTACAATCTTATGTATTTTTATATACATTGAAACAATGAAGATTCGAGAGAAGACCGTCAATGGTTCGATTGCGACTTTAGCAAACCTTTGACATCTTCATTCCAATCTCTCTTTTCTTATATATTTTAATGTTGTACCTCCTGCTTAATCATGACCTTTATTTGACTAAATTGCCCATGTAATTTGACAGATATTACCCTTTTTTAAATTTGATAAATATTATCCATTAACAGGGTGACAATTATGAAATTTAGTGTATTAATAATGCACAATATATGTATCAACAGTGTATTAAATATGAACCTTTAGTAAAATTAGATTGTTTTTTCCGACTCATTTCTCTTGGTTTTCTTTTTTGGTATTGAATTTCTCTAGTTGGGTTTTCTATTATAGTTGCATTTTTTTTCCTTTGTTTCTTTGTATGTTGTTAATGTTTGCCTTTTCAAGTATGTTTAGAAAATTAAATGGTTAGGCTACCAATGTGACATTGGGTAGATGAATTGGATATTTTGAACATATAATTAGGTGTTCATTAAATGTAGGAATGAAAAAAAAAAAAAATTAAAATGCCTTGAATCTGCCAAAGATTGCCTTAGCAAATTGGTTTCTTCTTCTGCTGTGCAAAGTTTATGAAATTCTGATTGTCATCAAGTACAAGCACAATGCCACAAGGCCCATTCAATAATTTGGGAAATTCTTTGTTATATGGTCCCCCAATCTTCTTTTTCACCTTTATCTCTACCCTTTCCTTCCTTGAGGTGTTTTTGGCTCTCACCTCTTGCTTTCCCTTTTCTCTCTCTAACCTATGGTATGATTCACTTATTAACTTTTATTAGAAATTATTATGTAAATGTACTAAAAAAAATTGAATTTTTCATTGAAATTGAGAATAACTGAAATTGTCATAATCCACACCAACTTATAATAAAATATTATTTTATTTAACTCAATGAAGTTTAACGATTTTATCTCACAAAAAATATTTTATAAATTAAAAATAATGTAAACATTTAAATACTTAATCTCACTCTGATTCATAATAGATGTAAAATTCATTATTCTTTTATGAAACTGTAACAAAGGTAATTCATTGTTTAGAGAATAGTGTTGGCCATGCAACTTTCTTTCACATCCTTACAGTTAAGTAACTGTAATTGATCATGTGCATAGTATGAGTGTCAAGTCATCACTCAAACCCAAAATTTTTTGATAATGTTTAATCACAAGATTTGAATTATTTATAGCCAACATTTGGTAGCTTTGTCTTTCTCTTTTCTCCTTTGTAAACTACAAGGATAAACAATGAGAATCTAACTTGAGTAAAAGCTACCAAAATGTTCCCTTCATGGGGATGACTGCTCTCATCTTTCACCAGAAGAAATCCCCCAGTTTAAAGCCAAAAAATAAAATAATAATAATAATTGAACCAATTTTTAGGAGTTTTGGTCCTATTTTAATCTGATTTAACTGAAATAAAACCTTTTAAGAAATGGGGTGGAATATATACTGAGTGGGGGGGTCTGAAGTCCACCAAAGCTGAATAAATTACGATATCCAAAAAAGTGCAATTTCTTTTACTGATAAAAAAAATAGAGATAGAAATTTTGTTGACCCTTCCCCACAAATGCTATGACCCATCCACCATAACAGAATGTTATTGCAGATTAGAAATATGAGATAATTCTCATCCCACCCAAACCCCTCTCTCCAACCGAATCCATTTCCCCATTTTGTCAATTCTCTATTCTAAATCAAGATTGCCTTTGCTAAAAGGATTCAAATTGAGTATGGTTTCTTTAGTAAAATGGGATACTTTTGAACTACTTTTTGATTTCAGAAACCACTTGCCAGTAGCAAGGTTTTGTTGAATTTCCAAGCAAAAAAGAGTATTTAGATCATTACTGTTTGTTTCAAAAAATTAATTTAATAAAGTGTATAATGTTACAGGTCATTTTCTCCTCTAAAAGGATTTTTAAAAATTATAATAAAGTGTATATTTTTTAATGATTAACTCATATTGTTTTATTTTTTAAAAATTTATTTAAGTAAAAAAATTGAATTAAGAGGGTATTTATGGAAGATTAGAAGTGATAAAAAGATTGGGGAAAAATAACGTCATGATTTTTCAAGGCGGCTGCAGGCGTCAAAGTTTCCGTCAAACCAAACACCTCTTCCACGTCTCACCCTTTTTCTGCTTTAACACCGGTCCAAGCCCTGAATACTCAAAACGGAAAAAGCAATAAATTTTCTTTTTTTTTTCCCAGAATATGAAACAATTTTTCTTTTTTTATGATTATGGTGTGCTAACTAACGAAACCAACAATTTTAAAAAGTATAAAAATAATAAAAAAGAAAAGAAATTTGTGTCTGATGTTAAAAGGTGAAAATGGAGGAAGAAAGAGAAAATTCTTTTTATTTTAATTTTTAGATCACTAATACGCTCCAGCAGTGTACACCGACGCACAAGGCAAGCGCGGTTGAGAAGAGTGTCTCTTTCTTTCTACTTTCTCTTTCTGCTACAACCCGACGACACACTCCGCGCTGGCAAAGATTCCCTCTTTGTCTTCCTTTGCTTTGCTTTCCTCTTCTTTCTTGCTGCAAATCTAAAGTTTTCCTGGGAAACAATCACGATAATCATGTTTTTTGTTTTCTTCAGCTAAATCAGACACTAAACCTTGTTGGGTCTTTTTCTTTTTTTTTTTTTTTGTGGGTGGGAGTTATGGGATGTTCTAGTTCTAAGCTAGATGATCTTCCGGCAGTTGCTCTTTGTCGGGAAAGATGTACTTTTCTAGATGAAGCGATTCAGCAACGTTTTGCTTTAGCTGAAGCTCACGTAGCTTACACAGCTTCTTTGAAGTTATTTGGTCAGTCTTTAAATGCTTTCGTCGAGCATGATTTTGGAGCTTCTTCAGGGGCGTTGCCTCCTTCACCTCCGTCGCCTAATAAACTCAAAAGCAAAGCAGTGGATCCAGTTGAAGTCGGGTCAAGTTCACCCAAAAAAGGTGTTATTTCTCACCACCATGCCCATTCGAATTCTGGGTCTCATCTTCACTTCCAGTCAGATTCGGACGAAGATGACTCTGGTGGGTCTTTGCACCATTCAGATCATTCTTCTCCTTTGCACGAAGCAGGGGGTGGTCATATAGACTATATGCACCCAAATTATCCCAATTACGAAGCTCTTGAAACTGGATCTTTTCAAGGTGGATTTATGCATATGAATTTTATGAAGAGGCAACCAACGCCGTCTATCGTTTATGAACAAAGGCCTATGAATCCAGACACAGTTTATATGGGCGAATCTTCATCTTCTTATTTTCCTAACTCTTATGCTAGTAATAATAATCCTAGTTCTAGTTCGTACCCTTACACGGGTTACCAAAATTACGGTGGTTTTAATAATAATTCTTCTTACTTCGCGCCTGGTTATGAGTCTTCACTGCAACCGTCATCGACGGCGGCGGGGTCGTCCTCGAAACAGCCGCCGCCTCCACCTTCACCTCCGAGAGCCTCAGCTTGGGATTTCTTGAATCCTTTCGAGAGTTTTGAGAACTTATATCGTCCATATACGCCGAGTAGGGATTCGAGGGAGGTGAGAGAAGAGGAAGGGATTCCTGATTTGGAAGATGAGGATTATCAACATGAAGTGGTTAAAGAAGTGCACGTGGATCAGAAATTTGTTGATAGCGGAGGATATTTGAAGTCCCCAGTTGAAGATAAGGATGGGAAAGTTGTTAGTAGTGAAGCAGAGGCTTCGCTTTATCAGACCAGGCCGAGTGTTGGGATGGAAAATGATGGGGTGGAATATGAGGTTCATGTGGTGGAGAAAAAAGTTGTGGATGATGAGAGGCCTGCGGAGCGTGGTAACGGGTCGCGAGGCGCTCCGAGGGATGTTTTTGAGGTGGTTAGAGAGATACAGGTTCAGTTTGTGAGAGCTTCCGAGTCAGGGAGTGAAATCGCCAAGTTGCTTGAGGTGGGAACGCTTCCTTATCAGCGCAAACATGGTAAGGATTTTCATTCTTTTTTCACAGGATTATTGTGTTATTGATTTCCTTTAGCTTGATCTGTAAGAATTTTGTGAATATACATCTTCCGTGGATTGGAAAGCACTGATTTTTGCTTTGTAGCTTGATTAGATTTTGTTTTCTCGAACAGTAATACTAACAGTGGGTTTTTGGGATCTATGTCAAACAGTTTCCAAGATGTTGCATGTAGTTACTCCTTCATTATCCGTAGTATCATCTCAGCCATCTACTTCTAAGACTGCTGAGTCTTCATCTTCGGCTGACAACACTGATCCAGCTTTTCTAGACTTTAAGGAAGAATTGGCTAGGAAACCCAGAAACCTTTCCTCTACTTTGCAGAAGTTGTATCTTTGGGAAAAGAAGCTCTACAATGAAGTGAAGGTATATTGTGTCTTCATGATGTATTGCCTGTTGTTGAACTTGGTACCTGTTTCTGCCCAACCCTATAAGCATTTGCTCTTTAAAATTTTGAGATTCATGATTATCTCAGAATGTCGCATGAACACTTGATTTTTGGCTATTAGTCTTGGTTTTTGGCTATTAGTCTTGGTTTTACATTTGGTTCCCTCTTCTTAGTATATAGTGTTAGAGTCTGTTTGATTATCTTTAATTATTACCTACCTATGTTTTAGTTTAATTTGGATTTTATCTCTTTAAGGAACTGTTTCTATGAGTGCTCTGAGATATTTGCCTTTGAAGGGTTTCATGTCGTTGCATTTTATGCTCTTTCATGGATAACATGATAGTAGTTTGTATTTTAAGTTATGTTGCTTTCTGCACCCTCTTAGGAATACCTTGTGGTTGACTTGGTTTTCTGGAGGCATTACAATGGTATAGTTATGCCCTGGATTAAGAGCACTTGGGCATTTTCTTTTAGTAGTTTCACAACCTTTCGGATGTTTAAGTAGATTCCAATATTATGCAGGCTGAGGAGAAGATGCGAGTAACTTACGACGGGAAATGCCGCAAGTTGAAGCGACTAGATGATAGGGGTGCTGAAGCTAACAAAGTTGATTCAACCCGGAATGTAATTAGGAGCCTGTCCACAAAGATAAGAATTGCATTTCAAGTTGTTGACAAGATATCTGTTACAATTAATAAGATCAGGGATGAGGACCTATGGCCACTGCTCAATGAGCTGATTGAAGGGTATTGTTTCTGCTTGTTTAACTCTTTGCATTTTCCTATCTCATTCCGCATTGTCTGCTTAATTGCTCTTTAGCCTGAACTTCTTAAATGAGTATTTTGCTTTTAGCTGGCATAATTCTTGTTACCTTTGGCCTTGCCAGGAGATTGTGTTGAATTGATTTCTTTGATGAGCATCTTTAATCAGAGTTTTGTTGCTGTCTTTATTGGTTGCATAACAGCATTGCTTTGGCATTTTTATTAGTTATTTTTTTATAGGAATCTCGTCCTGCTGGTTATTATATAGATGTGCATTGTAGCTTGGAACAGTGTACGGTCAAGAGTGATAAGCGTGGATGTCAATGAAGGATTGGAAGTTCTGAAAAGCCTGTGCCATAAGCTTTATTAAGCCAAAAATACAAAATAGCAATTGATTACAATTAAGTCTTCAAATTGCATCATTTTGCTGTGTCTGTTTTGCCTGAAGTTGAAGACAAATAGTTGAACTAGTTAAATGTACATTGAGTGATAATATGCTTCAAAGAAGTCCTTTGTTGCTGTGCTTGGGATCGATGATTTGAGATAGTGTATTTGATTTGGTCTGTAATGTACCTAGTGCTATTAAATGTAGTCAATATATTAAATAAAAAAAAGACTCAAATGGCTATGTATTTGATTTATGATAGTATATACCAGAGAGTGAGTTTGAAAGCGACTTGTCATCTTTGTATTTCAAATGCACCTTCCTTATCATATAAATAGGTATGTGAGACTTACTAAAGTTTCACATCATGTGTAGATGCATTAGCACCATTTACATGAGAAAAATGCACTTCTATGAGATCTAGTTCACAAGTATAATCTGGGAAGTTTTCAGTTGGAATGGATAATGACGATATTGGCTATATGTTAATAAATTGCTGTTGAAGGACATTATAATAAATATTGGTTATAAGTTGTTAATGTGTAGCATATAAATTGCTGAGAAGTAAGGCAGACCTTCATTGGCTGAATGATTTCTTTAGATACTGATGTCAATTACTTTCCAATTGAATATCTTGCATGCTTTTTATTTGCTTTTGTTAATTTGATAGTTCATTATTTTTCATGGCTCTCATTTCGTTGATTGTACTAAATTTGCAATTTTTTTGTCATTTCTAAACCCACTTTAATAATCATTTGCAGTTATCCTTTCTACATTTGTTTTATGTGGTTTCCTTGTATTCTTTTTTCCCCAGGTTAAACAGAATGTGGAAATGTATGCTTGAATGCCATCGTAGTCAGTGTCAGGTCATTAGAGAAGCCAAAAATTTAGGTTCCATTGGATCTGGAAAAAAGCTCAGTGATGATCATCTTAAAGCCACATTGCAGCTTGAGCATGAACTTATTAGTTGGACTATAAGATTTTCTAGTTGGATAGGTGCCCAGAAGGGTTTTGTCAGGGCTTTGAATAATTGGCTTCTGAAATGTCTTTACTATGAGCCTGAAATGACAGATGATGGAATAGCTCCCTTCTCACCCAGTAGAGTAGGTGCACCCACCATATTTGTAATATGTAATCAGTGGTCACAAGCAATGGATAGGATATCTGAAAGGGAGGTGGTCGACTCTATGCGCATTTTCGCCATGAGTGTGTTCCAGCTATGGGAACAAGATAAGTCTGAAATGCATCGGAGAATGATGGCCAATAAAGATTTGGAGAGAAGGGCAAGGAATTTGGATAGAGAGGATCAAAAGTTACAGAAAGAGATCCAAGCATTGGATAAGAAAATTGTTTTGGTCTCTGGAGATGGTAGTAGTCTCTTGGTAGCTGGACATGTTGTGTATCCGAGTGAGACTAGTAACAGTAGTTTGCAGGGGAGCTTGGAACGCATTTTTGTGGCAATGGAAAGGTTCAGTGCTGAGTCCTCGAAAGCCTACGAGGAGCTTTTGCAACGTGTTAAAGAAAGGATTGCTCAAGAGCATGAGAGAGTTTCATAGGGCTGTAAAGTGTGATGAAATTACGGGATCCCGTTTGCATTGATGATCTAGTTTACAGTATGCTGTCTATTGCCCTGTGATAAATGAAACTAAGTGGTGGGTTAGACGAGTGTTGTAACGGACAACTTGGCTGGTTGTGTCTGTTAGGGAAGACTTGGTTACAAGTAGGATGATGGGGAGAATAAGATGGAAGCAGGCCTTAAGCATGGTTAATGTTTGAGGAGATAATTCATCATCTGCCTGTGACAAGAATATTTCCAGATGGGCTATGATGCATAAGTGGAGATCAGGAGGGGCAATTTGCTATGTATTGCGAATTGCGAAGCCTTTCAACTGTCAAGCTTGCCAAGTGCCCGAGACATCGAATTTGCATTTGCTCATGGGGGTGGGAACGAACTATTCATGGTGTCTAAATTCTCTCTCTAAGCGAAACTCAATTGTTTTATGTCAAATAGTTGGCATCATGCACCAGCCAAAATCTGGCATGCTTCTGCAAACAAAATCACCCAATGCGGCCAAAACCATTGGAGTAAGCAGATTCTCCATCAGTTTTGCATGATTTCAGAGTTTTAGATTTCGGTTTGTGAGCATTTTAGAGTGATGCAAATGACTGGAATGCCCACAAATCAAACGTTGTGTACTATATAATGAAATTTCTTTTCTATTTTGAATCAAATTACATCAATTTTTGTACAGAAGACAGCTTCGAAACCCTTGCTAATTCAAAGCAAACGTCAATAAAGGATGGTTTTATGACGAGCCAGATTAATTTTGTACCAACGATTTTGGCCTCAATTGCACATCCTACCCACCTTGTATCAGTAACTCTTACCGGTTACCAGTAACATCCCGAAACTGTTATCTTTCCTGGGGAGTCATTGATGAATGTAGTCCCGTGAAATGTTGAATAATGCAGTAGAAGATCCGAGGAATGATCATGATCTGGCTGATGTGATACTACACTCTGGTGCAAAAGCTTTGAAAAATAATTGTACCCAACTTGACAAAGTACAGCATTTGAGAGTACAGATTCAACGTTTGCTAGTATTTTTCTGTGGCAGCTGAAAAATATGCCTTTGTGGCTGTAGCTAAACAACTGTTATTGCCATGATTATTGCAGAAAAAAAGAAGAAAAATCCAAGACGATTACCCAAAAGATTCCACCCAGAAAGAAAATGATCTAACCTTGAATGCAACATTACTTTCACCTTCTGTTTTTCTTGTTTAAAGACACATGTACCCATAGATTAGGATCATCTGACTTGGTATTTCTTCCTCAGTTTCAAGGAGTGGATCATTCTTGAAATTGCCAAAAAATATACTTGAAACATCAATTTCTATCTATCAAGAACTTGGATTTAACCTTTATAGAATCTTATGTTGGTTGCTAAATCAATTAACGTTGTGATTTTCTGCAATTTCCTTTCCTTTTTTTTTTTTTACCGACTTATTGGTTCTATTTTTGTAGCACGAGGAAGAGTAACATTACCCCTTACTGATATTCGACCCTGCCCCATTCTTTCTGATAGTCCAACTCAGAAGCATACAACATTGAACCCACCTTCATTCTTTATAATCAGAAAGCTGGTGCTGTTGACCCCAAAGCCAAAGAGCTTTAGCAGTTTTCATTTAAATAAAAGCTTTAATTTAAAATTATTAATGCATATGATGTTAGTGTCGTGTCAAACACTTAAAAGAAGAAGATGATGAGATGTTGTAAATTCAATCTTAAAAGATTTGTACGTGTGAACGCTGCACATCTCATCAAGTTAATTTTCAAATAAAAAAGATAATGATTTCGTGATAAAATGATTTAAAAATAAATTTAAACTAAACTTGATCAACTCCAAACACTTGTAAAGAGAGCAAATAGACAAGATACGTCAATTTCACTTGAACAAATAAAGAGATTTTAAAAATTTTATAAATGTATGAAAATTTCCAAGTAATAGGTATTCAATGAGAAAAATGAATGCCAAATAGAAGCTTTACATTTATGAAAAAAGACGTAAGAGTACATCATTTTTTAAAATTCAAGAATTGAAGGTATGCATCCTTCACAATCATACACTACTCACTACCCAGAGAAAATGAAGCAGCAAAACAACCAACACCCATCTCAATATCATATTTTATATTTCCAAATGTCATAAACAAATTTGGTCACAGCACATTAGAGCACTTTTGTCTTTGGTCCTTGCCTTTGACAGATCTGTATGAACTGTTGTTTTAATTATTTTTGTTAAGTTCTTGACTTTGGGTTTTAATAGAACTACTATATTTCTCTGACAAATATGCTGGTTATTGTTTAATCCCAATTTGGCTGCCTGGTTGGTCTAGAAGAAACTGAAAGAAGGGCATGGTGGCCCCATAAATAGACAAACCTTGTAATCTCTGAGATCTCAAAGATGGTTACTGTTCCCATGCCTAACCATGAATGGGATTGCTGTTTCATACCATTTTGCTAGTCTTTCACCCAGCTGGAACCCAAAAAAAAAAAAAGAAAGGAAATTCTTTCTTTCTCTTTGCTTAAAGGAATTGCCATGCTCTGGCGTCTAGGACTGTGGCACCATCATCAATTTGGCTGGAACAAAGAAATTAGGCCAGCTGTTGGTGGAGAATATATGCTTTCTCCATCAGTGTTTATGCTTTAATCTGTTGATTGATTCTCATTAAAGCCAATTTTAACCACATAATGACACGTTTAAGTATCTAGAAAACAAATTGAGGAGAAGGAAATCTTGATGATACAGGACATAGAAAGTACCTACAAGATTTTCTTCTGTGTCTTGTACAACTAAAAAACAGTCCAACTACAATCCTGAAATCTGTAAATTTTCAAACACAATGGGGTCAGTTTATTCTATTTTTAGTGACCTTAAATTTGGAGGAATCTAACACAGTTGTAAAGGCATTTTCATGATATGAGGTTTAATAAGAATTCTTGATTTAAATCAAGATGATGGGTCAAGTTTAGCTGTAAAAAAGGACTAATTTGTTGACACCTACTGAACCTCATCCTTTTGTTTACTTCTTGGAGTTTTGGGTTCAATGAACTTTTCCAAGCAATGGGCTTTAACACATCGAATCGTGTCTACCATTCGGCATCAACTTAAGTTAATTTTTGTTTAAGATTTTAACTGCAGAAGCAGCATAGTAATTTTCTTCAGGAGGCAGGGGAAAAAGTGAACTTCCTAACTACAACTACTGCTATAAATATCACTGTTTTAAAGTTGGAAATGATGAAGTCCTTTATTACCGCAACAACAGATTAAAACAGTGGAAAGCTAGCGTAGCAGCAGCCCCCGCAGAGACAAGAATAAACCTGAAACATAAACCAAACTCAACCCAGCAACACAAGGAAACCAAGTAGTAATAAGGAAAGAAATAGATAACAAGAAAGAAACTCTCTCAAAATCGTAAACCCAAATTTTTTTTGTTGTCAAAACCAAAAACCCGTCTCTTTCGTTGTCCCATGATTCTGTTCTGAAAAGTGAAGGGAAACTTCAATCAAACTGGAAAAAAAGGAAAGAGAAAACAAAAAACTGAATTATGGGTTGTTGTCAATCATCTTTTCTAACAGAGACCCATCCGGAAAAAGACCAGACTCAGCAACAACAGGAGCCCCGGAACCATAACCAATCAGGTTCAGGTGCTGGACTCGACCCGGCTGCTGCTAATGGAGTCCCTTCTTTCTCAGAGTTCTCTTTGGCTGACCTCAAAGCAGCCACCAACAATTTTAGTTCAGATAACATAGTTTCTGAAAGTGGGGAAAAAGCTCCTAACCTTGTTTATAAAGGTCGTTTACAGAACAGGAAATGGATCGCTGTTAAGAAGTTTACTAAGATGGCTTGGCCTGACCCCAAACAATTTGCGGTATTATTCTGTTTTTTTTCTTTGGTTTTCTTTGTGGGGTTTTTGATGAGATATTTGAAGTGGGTTTTTTGTGGATTTTGTTTTTGGGTTAGGAGGAAGCATGGGGAGTAGGGAAGTTGAGGCACGGGAGGCTGGCAAATTTGATTGGGTACTGCTGTGATGGAGATGAAAGGCTGCTTGTTGCTGAGTACATGATTAATGATACTCTTGCTAAGCATTTGTTTCACTGTCAGTTCTCATTCTCTTTTAACTTGAACAATTCTTTTCTCTATTGTTTCTGTTTTTATTCAATTTTTTAATTTTTGCTCATGTTTTAAGTAGTTTTATCAGGCTTGATTTCTTAGGTCTTGCTAATTGTTGCCAATAACCTGCCTTATTTAATTCTGGCTTAGCCTTTATTTCCATTCCATTTATTCTTGTTTCATTGCTCATGTCGTAATGTAATCCGTACCGAACTTATAGGATAGATTACAGATAGTTTTTTCTTAGTAAGATTGATATACGCGAGAATATTCTTTGTTTGTTTTCTTTTGGTAGTTAAATGCTTTTAGGTTGAGAATATATCTGGACATTTCTGTTTCCCTCAGACTAAATTTGGGTCTTTGGTCATATCATGCAGGGGAAAATCAAACCATCGAGTGGGCAATGCGTTTAAGAGTAGCTTCCTGCATTGCTGAAGCTTTGGATTATTGTAGTAGTGAGGGCCGTCCATTATACCATGATTTAAATGCTTACAGGGTTATTTTTGATGAGGTATTGCTCTCTGGAATTTAAGGTTGCTTATTATGCATAGATTTTTTTTTCATCTCTTTCTCTAGCATTACCTCTCACTTAGGGATTGATGTCTTTCTAATGGATTTCGTAGGATGGTGATCCACGTCTTTCATGTTTTGGCCTGATGAAAAATAGCAGGGATGGGAAAAGTTATAGCACAAATCTTGCCTACACTCCTCCTGAGTATCTAAGAAATGGTAATTGCCCCTTATGTATTTCTGGTGGTTAGTTTTTAGTGTCATGAATACTTATTCTTTCTTCTTCTTGTCCAAATGTAAAGGGATTTACCTGTTACTCATCTCTGGAATTTATTTTGATCCTTACTATTGTTACTCTACATACTTGGTTTGTAATAAATCCATTGGTTTGCTTCAATTTCTTGCATGTTTTCCCAGAAAAGACTTCTCTTCCTTTGTGTTTCATTCTGATGTTCTTCAATGCAGTTGAGTAAACTAATAGGAATGATGTTACGCCACCAACTTTAGCAGACTTCCTGTTGTACTGTTACTATTGCAAGTTCTAGAGATCTTTGTTTCTACTCACCTTCTCTGGCTAAAATTTGGTTGGTGTTTTTCATAGAGCATAAGTACAGGGAACTGGGAAGCCAGTCTTTTATAAAAATTGTTTCTGGTGTTAATGGTATATTGGTTATTGTTCGGTTTTTACATATATAAGTTGAGTTGTTCTGATCTTTTCCTAAATTGTGTAGAAAATCTTCTCCTGATATACGATTGGCTGTTTATCTGTCATTGCATTGTGCTGAGCTCTTTTGTACTGCTATATGACGTATGAGATCTGTTTTCTCTTTTCAAATTGCACGATTATTTTCATTGAATTTTCTTGAACTTATGCTTATTGTCATTTCCGCAATTTTGTATTTTGTAGGGAGAGTCACCCCTCAAAGCGTTATTTACAGCTTTGGCACTGTTCTTCTTGATTTGCTAAGTGGGAAGCACATCCCTCCTAGTCATGTAAGTTGATTTAAGTGGCTTATGACTGGGGATGCATATGTAGTATTGTGTAGGTTTTCTTTCATTTTCAAACTCTGCAAGCCAGAATCAGTTATCTTATGGGCTCTTGCAATGCTTTTCAATGAGAACTTGCTATTCAATTGTGAGTTCATGAGGTTTAACTGCTACAGTGCAATTCACTTTGTTCTGATTAATTTTAAAATCTTGTATTACCAGATTTTACTATTCTTCAACAGCTGCTTGTCTTATGTCTTTATTTCTTCTACTATAAGACAGTATTAATCTTAATAGATACAAACTTTGTTTTATTTTGATGGCTATGCATGTTTCAGGCACTTGATATGATACGGGGCAAAAACATCATTCTCCTCATGGATTCACATTTAGAGGGAAAATTTTCTACAGAGGAGGCAACAGTGGTTGTTGGCCTTGCTTCTCAATGTTTGCAATATGAACCCAGGGAGCGGCCTAGTACGAAGGACCTTGTTGCAACACTTGCTCCATTGCACACCAAACCTGATGTATGGAACTTTGCTACTTTGCTGCTTTTAACCTACTAAATTTCATAATAATCTATTCTTGCTTTATTGGTGAGCCAAACATTTAGGACCTGGAGGTCATGTTTGTTCCCTCTCAGTTAACAGTTGAAAGCTTTTCACATATATGTTCTATGTTGCAATTAAAATCACTGAATGGGCCTAGATCTGATGAAGATAATGATGAGTATTGTATCTGAGTTGTCCCAGATACTTAATGTCTTCTGTATCAATGCTTCTTTACATGCTTTACCTTTTCTACCATTACCTAGAACTGTTCAAAGCTAAAAGTGATATGGAGTCAAATAAATTTATAACCTGGTGGCTGTGGTTGTGAAGATGAGAGGAGCATGCTTTATTTTTAGATCCTGATTGTTATATCTCTTGTTTTGCAGGTTCCATCTTATGTCATGCTTGGAATCTCAAAATATGAGGAAGCTCCAGCAACTCCACAACGTCCACTTTCACCTATGGGTGAGGCCTGTTCACGACTCGACCTCACAGCAATTCATCAGATATTGGTGATGAATCACTACAAGGATGATGAAGGGACGAATGAGGTGAATGACTCATTTGAGTGAGTCCTTCAATTCTTTTTCTTTAATCTTTTGCTAAGAAGGTTATATAATTGTGGATTGCTTCAGTTATCTTTCCAAGAGTGGACCCAGCAGATAAGAGATATGCTTGAGGCTAGGAAGCGAGGAGACTACGCATTCCGTGATAAAGATTTTAAAACCGCCATTGACTGTTATTCTCAGGTTTAACTCTAAGACTTGAACTTAAACTTGTCAAGAAGTTTATGTTCTTTGGTCAAGAATTTGTCAATGATGCTATTCTGATAATTTGTTGTTTTCACATTTCAATAGTTATATGGAATAATTGAGTTTGTATTAATGGAATTTTCTGCTTGTTGGTTTCCCTTTCATCTGTCCTTTTCTTATCTTGGAAGGGGGTCGTTCACTGAACTTTCTCCTTTTTGAAATTTAGATGTGTTTACCATAGATCAGTTTTCCATTTTATCAAGCATTCTTGACCAAAATGACCTTTCATATACTTGAGGTTATGTGCTTTAAGTTGATCACTTGAGCATCCAGATAAATTGTACTTATGCTGTACCGAGACAAATGTTTAAACTAGACTTATTAAGCCATCTTGAGTTTGGATGGATGCCTTATGTTTACCCTTTTTTCCCTATGCAGTTCATAGATGTAGGAACCATGGTCTCCCCGACTGTTTTTGCTCGGCGCAGTCTGTGCTATCTCTTCTGTGATCAGCCAGATGCTGCCCTTGCAGATGCAATGCAGGCACAAATTGTGAATCCTGACTGGCCTGCCGCTTTCTACATGCAGTCAGTTGCCCTTGCCAAACTAGACATGCACAAGGATGCCGCAGACATGTTGAATGAAGCTACTGGACTTGAAGAAAAGAGGCAACGAGGTGCCAAGGGATCATGAGAACAAAGTCTTGTATTGATTCTACACATCAGTACCCCATTCTTGTTGAGGCTGCCCAAAGTTTGTGTAAAAAATCTGAGCTTGAAATTGAATTTCAAAATTGAAAAATGTATGAGAAGGAAAAGAATGTGTAATTTCACCCCTTTTGTGATGGAGTACCTGTCTTTCATGTTTGCAAATATATGCTTTAACTGAATAAGGAGGGTCAACCATTTCAGCATGATGGGGTTCCTGAAGCAATTCTCAGTTTCTCTTGTAAAAGCAACTAATCTTGTAGAGAGAATGTCAAGACTCCCCCTTAATAAGGGTCCATGGCAGTTTTGCTAGTAAGTATAATCTTAACAATATTAGAAACACTGGTCTCTTGTCTGGTTTGTCTCCTTAATTTGAACCAACAAGTTCATGTAAAGAAATATGAGGAACCAGTGAATGGCAACATAGGCGAATAACACTTCAATGTCCTGAGGATACCATTTTTCTCCCTCAATAATTTGGATGGAATTTTTCGTGCCTGGTGTCGATGGATACCCTGCATCACTGTCAATTAAATAACTCCACAACTGATACATTTTAGCCTTGACAGCCATTGCAGGGTGTTGGAGCTAAGGTGTAATTATAGTGATGCATTCTTTCTTTCTTTTGACGACAAAAATGGATAATGTCAACAGTTTATTTTTCATGCGTCCGTTGACTCCACCTTGCCTTGCCGCCCTTGTTGATTATCTACTTACCTTGACATCTGCAGTTGCTCAACATAAGTTTCCACCAATCTTCTGAGTCATCGTGTTTCAGAGGCAAGACAGGAGACAAGGCCTTAAATGCCATTCCTTGCTAAGAAACATTTGTTTACAAAAGTTTTTGAGTAATGTGGCCTAGTCGGTGAGGTTTCATCATTGTTTTTTCCCTCTGAATTTCAGATTTCAAGTTGGCACGAGGGGCATTGCTGTCCTGCCTCTCCTACCAGCTTACATCCAATGTGGTCTCTTTGTTCTCGTCTGCAACCTGTACTTTCTTGTAGTTGATTTTTCAATACAAATTATTCAAAATTTAGCACGAGTGGCTCTGGAATGTTGTCCCCCCCCCCTCTAAGGCATATCTCAGCCTGATATATAGGATCCATTTTTGCATAATCATGATCTGCAATTACACTTTCTTGGAAATTTAGTAAATGTGCACAACTACACAGAATGGATTGGACAGGAAGATGATTGTTTATTGCCTGAGAGGGGACAGAGCCTCAGTACCACTCGTGCGCAATAATTAAGCATCATTTCCATAAAAAAAATGTGGCAGCTCATCATGTTTCTATCATCAAATTTGCTTTCAGAATTTGAAAAAAGATTAGTTTGTTGAGATTATTGTGTGGTAAGTTGGGTAGGAGGGGACATTGAGCAAACATTGGCAACAAAAATGTTGAGATCCAGATCAGGATCACGTTAGGACCCATGGGGGTTGCCAGATGAGATTCCTCCTGTCTTCCTATTGCCAATATATATGGTCAGAGCTTGAAGGGGAATGTGCATTGCCTGATCAAATTGTGCATTGAAAACCTTTCAGCCTTTTGATCTAAGACAAAAATGGCTTCTTCACCTTTGAACCAAAAATCCAATTTTCATGCTCGTTCAAACAGCTTGCCTTCTAGACCTCATCCACTTATTCCTCAAATAGATGAGCATCTATGCAGGCTAAAGTCCAATGAAGCCGCCTCTTCATCATCTCCATCGATCCATGAAAAACAAAATGGCCTTAGAGATCTGTACGAGTTGGTTGATAGTTTGCTTCAATTGCCTCTCACACAAAAATCCTTAGCCCAAAAATGCAATGATAAACAGGTTAATGAGTTGTTGAATGGTTCTCTCAGGCTCTTGGATGTGTGTGGTGTGGCCAAGGATGCATTATTGCAGGCCAAAGAAGATGCCCAAGAACTTCAATCAATCTTGAGAAGGAGACGAGGTGATGAAGCTGGGTGCACAAATGAAGCCAAGGAATACTTGGCCTCAAGGAAGAAAGCAAAGAAGTTAATAAACAAGTCCTTGAAGGATTTGAAGAGTAAATGTGGCTTTGCTCACTTGGAAAATGATGCTGAAGCTACATTTAGCATGTTGAAAGAGGTGGAAGGAGTTACCCTCTCATTGTTTGAATCTCTCCTGTCCTATATCAGTGGGACAAAAATGCAACCCAAATCTACCAACAGGTCTCTGGTGTCCAAGTTGATGCACTCCAAACGCATAACATGCGAGGGAGAAGCAACAGAAAGTAACGAGTTCGAGAAGGTGGATGCAGTTTTGTGCAGTCTCATTGGTCACAAGACTAGAAAATGTAACGGGATGAGCACCGAGAATGCACAAGTTGAGTTGCAGAAATTGGAGTCAAGCATTCAAGATCTTGAAGATGGAGTGGAGTGCCTGCTTAGGCTCCTGATTAAAACTAGAGTTTCTGTTCTCAACATCCTCAGCCATTAATTATAGCTGCAGGGAATGATCACAGATGGCATCTGGAAAAACTTCCCACAATTTTGTTGTACATCCTTGTATTATATGGCTCAAAATTACATGTATACTTTGGTCTGATCATAAATGAGTACTACAATTTTATGAACAAATCTGCAATTTTCTTCATTATTTTTCATTTGGTGTTTATTCTTTGCAGAGAAACTTAGGCATATCACATACTCTTCAATAGGCAGTTCAAAATTTCCATGATATACAAAATAAAATAAAAATTTTCCATGATATACATGCTGCTATATCTCTTAAGTTTTTTTTTTTTTTTTTTGTAATTTTAGAGTATTTAATTAGATTCAATATTTGGAGCAAAAAGTTGATTTTATTGTGATATCAGAGCTTACTTAATCGAATGATTTAGGATTTTTGAATTATAATTAATAAGACATAAAACTAGTAACTTAACCTAGGAGATTTTTTTCTCCCTTTTCTTATTGATTTATAAAGTATATAAGATTAAAAAAAACTCTTAAATTATTTTAAAAAATTCAAATAAGTGTTTATTCTTCTATGATCTTTAATTAAATTTTTATATTTTTATTTTAGTTAAATAAGTTTTTATGATTGACGTTAAATGACACACTAACATGTAATAATAAATTATGATGCGGCATGTTAATACGACATTATAATAGATAATAATGTGACAGGTTGATATGACATTTTAACCTGATTATGTTACATTTTTCATCGTTTAAGTTAATAAAATGATAAATTATATTTTAATTAATAATAATTAATTATAAAAATTTATTAATTCAAAATAAAAATAAAAGTAAATAAAAGAATAAAAATTGATTTAAAATTTTTTAAATAATTTGAATTTTTTTAAAAATATTATACCTTTATATTTAACCAAAGAGTATTTGAGTCATATTTCAAATTTGAAGATTTTTGCTAAAATTATCCTAATCCTCCTTCCTACCCACACGCAGTTGCTGCCGAAGTCTTCCCCTATATCTGTGGACATCCATGGAAGGGTATGAACTTCTCTTCAATCTAACTTTCAAACTTCAAGTTAGCACGAGCGGCACGGTTGTCTTGTATCACCTACGGCTGCGGGCACAGCGCATATCCCAAACTACCGCGTGGGGGTCTCCCTCTCTGATGAATATTATATTTGATAGAACGAGCGGCACTGCAGCCCTGTCTCCGGCAAGGCATTTCTCAGCCTGGAACGTAGCTTCGTTTTGGCCTGACCATTATCAAACAAAGGGATATTGTTGTATAATCCATAATTACAGTTTCTTGGAAATTATCAAGTTCCATTAATGATATAGCCTTTGATTGCCAGAGAGGAGACAGGGTCTCAGTGCCACTCGTGTGCCAACTTTTCTTTATACAACATTTCATTAATGAATGTGTTTTGTTATCGGTTCCTCATCATGCTCCTATAATTTTTATAAGCTTTTGGAGTTTGAGAACAGATCAGCCTGTGAAGTGGTTCCTGTGAGTTGGATGGGTGGAGACATTGAGCAAACATCGGTGAACAAAATGTTAAGATCCGAATCAGGATCATGGTAGGACTCATTGAGAGTGGCAGATGGGATTATTCCTCATGTCTCCCTCTTGCTGATATATAGATGAGCAGAGAGGCAGAAGGTAAATTACGGGTAACCACAAGAATTGTGCTTTGAGGCCTTACACGTTTCAATCAAGTGCAAAGATGGCTTCTTCACCTCCAAACCCAAAACCCCTTTTTCATGCTCGCTCTGACAGCTCGCCTTCTAGACCTCATTTGTTTCGTTCTCAATTGGAGGAGCATCTATGTAGGTTAAGGGCTACCGATGCCTCCTCTTCCTCATCTTCATCAATATGTAACCAACTAAGTTGCCTTAGAGATTTATATGATTCTGTTGATAGCTTCCTTCAGCTGGGACAAACTCAGCGAGCCTTAGCTAAAGAATTCTCCGGGAAACAATTTGATAAGGTCCTGGATGGGTCTCTTAGGCGCTTAGATGTGAGTAGCATCACGAAAGATGTCCTGTCGAGGACCAAGGAACAGGCACAAGAACTCCAATCTATTTTCCGAAGGCGGCGGGGAGATGAATGCAGTTTCAGAAATGAGGTTAATGTATACTTAACCTCAAGGAAGGAAGCAAAGAACGTGACCCTCAAATCCTTGAGAGACATAAAGAGTAAATGCCGTTTCTCACCTGCTGACCATGAAAACATGGGAATGGTTAGCATGTTGAGAGAAATAGATGAAGTTAGTCTTTTGGTGTTCGAATCTCTGTTGTCCTATGTTTCTGGTGCAAATGCGCAATCAAAGCCTAGCAGCTGGTCTTCAGTTTCCAGATTTATGCATTCCAAGCGCATAGCATGCAATGAAGAAGCCAATGATAACAATGAATTTGAGAAGGCAGATTCTACTCTAAGCACTCTCATCAAGACAAGAAAGTCAAGTAAAAGTAAGCCCTGTCAATGCCCAAAATGCCTTGGAGAAATTGGAGTCAAGCATTCAGGATCTTGAGGAAGGACTAGATTGTATCATCAGATGTTTGATCAAAACCAGAGTGTCCCTTCTCAACATTCTCAAACATTAGGACCAAGATTAAAGTTTTGCTGTAAATTTTTGTAAATGAGAAAATACATGTACACTTCTTTTTGTCATAAATCAATACTACAAACATTTTCGTCTCATTTGCCATGACAAATTATCAATCCATTTCATGTAAATTAGACTAAAAAATATTATTATTTTATTTTATGAATTTAAATTTGATCGGTCTATAAATTTTGAAAAGGTAGTATATTAAATTTTTGAAATTTATGTTTGCTCATTTAATGAGGTAACATCGTATAATTCATTGTAAATGGATTTTGATTGGGATTGGTGGTCATTGCAAATGGATTCCTTTGATGCTTGTATAGTGATTTGTCTGTGGTCAACGGTGGATTTTTGTAACCAGGTGCCTGTTTAGGGGAACAGAGCTAACCTTTTCCTTTAGCTCTTGATGTTTTGTTACCTCTTTGATGGGTTATTCCCAGATGGAATGGAAATTCAATGATTAATCTTCAAAAAAAAAAAAAAAAGCATCGTATAATTCATTAATAATGTATAAGATCAATACCTAAACTCTTCACCAAAATAGTTTTATATAAAAATATACTAATGAGAAAATATATATGATAAGAATGAACTAAAATATCAAAAACAAGGAAAGTATATATGCATAATATGTGCAAAGTATTTAAAAGTACAAGAAGTTATGTACTTTGAACTCAAGTTTGTTTTAAGTTTAAACATGAAGATATGACCTAGCAAAAAGAAGAAAATTCCCCCATTTGAGAAAGTCACTCTGCTTGTCTCTTTCACTCTTATTCAACTTGTGACTTTTCTTTCATTTTCCAGGTTCAAATCAATTTTTTCCATCGAGCTTATCTTGTTTGTCTTGGATATTATTCTACCTCTCATTTCCACTTCATTTTCAGTCCCCAGAACCTAAACCTCTTCGAATGTTGATTTCATCAATAGAACAGTAAAACATAGGTGGGCCAAAGGTTGCAAACAATGTCCGGCAATATGAATAAATTTCATAGTTAACTCTGCCCATATCAATACTCTGAATTGTATCATTTTCTTCCGGAGTTTTTATCCTGACCTACCGCATGCTCCCTGCTGAACAGAAGTAGGTAACAGGGTGCAGTTGGTATAGGACAAGATCTGCAGAAATTTGAGTTCCAAATTCACACGGGAGATTTCCATATCGCAGCTGAAAAGATTGTGGGGTTGTCTCATTGAACACTGATAAAATGTGAACGAGGTTCACATGGTTAATTAATTCAAACATAAGATATTGAAATTTGATGAAGAACATGGGCTGGCAGGCTTTGTTTCAAGGGGACAATACAAATATATTCAGATCACTTAGTTTTGGCACCTTTCGCCCTTTCCCTCTATAATGCAAAAAAACATGAAAGTATGAGTATTTTGAATCTTGCCTGCCATTGGTTAAACACTTTAATCATGTTTCAATAAAAATTTGATCAGATTCAGATGTTAACTGTACTAAATTTGCACTTGCATGTACCAGTGTATTTAGACACAGAAGATAGAAGTTGCGCAGATTGTGCAGCCCATTGTTTCATTGGCTAAGAATAGGTGAGAATCCTCCGTCTCTGTATAATTATAGCCAGCTTTCCTGTCACATTGGAATGTATATCCCAGAGAAGGTGCATAATCTTTTGGTAGTTAGTCCAAGAATATAATTTAATCTGCAACCTCCAAATCTGTCACACACAACAATTAAATAGTACTTACCAAGTTTGTCTTTTCTTGTATAAGAAGACAAGCCATTCGTGTACAACATATACATGTAAATCTGAAAGGTGAAAATATATAATTGGTGAGCTGGGTTGGGAACCTGGCAAGGGGACATTGCATAGACATTGCCGAGATAGCATATAAGCACAAATCCAGAAAATATTTGATGTTTGATGAGGTTGAGGTTCCTCATAACTCACCTGATATATAATGTGCAGATGCTGAATGGAGAGACAAAATGGCTTCTCCCCTTAACCCAATGGCTAGTTCACACGCTCGTTGTATCAGCTTGCCCTCTCGATCACACCCCACAGTTCCTCGAATTGAGGAGCTTCTTTGCCGGTTAAGGCCCGTTAATATTACCTCTTTGTCATTGTCTGAAATTGACTGCAAACTCAGTGGCCTAAGAGATTTGCTTGATTCTTTTGATAAGTTCTTGTTATTGCCACAGACACAGCAAGCCTTTTCCCGAGAATGCAATGAAAAATGGGCTGATGAATTGCTAGATGGACTCCTCTTGCTACTGGATGTCTGTGACACTGCTAAGGATGTCTTGTCACAGGCCAAAGAACACGTACAAGATCTTCAATCGATGCTGCGAAGAAGACGGGCAGATGAATTTGAGATTGCAAAGGAGGTTGGAGAGTACTTGGGCTCCAGGAAGAAGGCAAAGAAGCTGATTCACAAGGTCTTAAAGGATTTGAAGACTAAACGGACCTGCTCTCCTTCAGACAAAGGGAATGACACCTTGGCCATGGCAAACATGGCAAGACAGATTCAAGGAGTTACTCTCACCACACTCCAATCTTTGCTGTTCTACGTATCTGGATTGAAGCCACAATCGAAGCTCAGCAGCTGGGCCTTAGTTTCTAATTTGATGCGCTCGAAACATGTAGCCTGCATTGAAGAAGCAGTGGAAAGCAATGAATTTGAGAAGGTGGATGCTGCATTGCAAATTCTGTTTGGTCATAAAACGAAGAAATCTAGTAACGTGCGCATTAAGAATGTGCAAACCGACTTGGGGAAATTGGAGTTGAGCGTTGAAGATCTTGAACAAGAACTAGAATGCTTGCACAGGGGTTTGATTAAAGCCAGAGTGTCCCTTCTTAACATCCTTAATCACTAGTCAGAAGAAAACCTTCAAATCAGTTCATTCTTGCACAGAATTGCAAGAAATGAATGTAAAATTTTTGCTGATATAGATTTCACACAGCAATTTTAACAATATCAATATTGTTCAGGAATCTTAATTCTTCATTTTCATTTCTGAGATTTTTAATTATAGCAGCACTCAACCTGTTTTCCAGGATACTCATTGTTCTCCTCTGTTTCAAATACAAATACAGATAAAAAAGAGAGCCTAAGGGAAATTGACAAAGCATCTTTTTGTCCCTTGCATTGCACGTGAAAACGATAGAAAAAAGACATTTATTGCATACAGACAACGATAAATACCAGGTTGTGGAAAGATAGGCGCCTAGGTAACGCCAACGAAATGGAACAGTAGATGAAGCCATGGCCGCCCGATGAAACATATCTCCGCCAAGCTGAAAGAGATCTTTTACATGAAAAAGATAATAATCCAATCATTCATTAGCACGCACGAGTGGCACAACGACCCCGCTTCCTATTGGGAGACAGGCCAAGCTGGATTGCGTGGTACCATGGGGAGACGAAGTCAAGGCCACTCGTGCGCTACAAATCGCATCTGATTTAATTTTATACTAAGATAATCTGGGTTTCGAGTTGGGCAGTTGGTGATGGGGAGACAGACCCCCAAACAATGCTGCGATTTTAGTGTTTATACGCTAATCAAAGTCGATCATGTGGTTGAGATTCCCTTTGTTTCCCTCACCAAAGGGATGCATATAATCTGAGCAAAAGGCAATTGAAATTAAGAAGGTAATCTGCCGAATTATTATATTTTTCCGAGGAGAAATCAGCAATGGCTTCCGCTCCTTCAAACTCCTAATCTTGTTACCACGCTCGTTCCAACAGTTTCCCCTCTAGGCCACACCCACAAATTTTAGAGGTGGGAGAGCATTTGAGCAGATTGAGGACATCGGAATCTGCCTCTTCATCTTCATCATCAATAAGCCTAGGATGCATTGTTGCAAATGAGAGAATGCTTGCATGAACTTCAATCAAGTATTCGCAGAAAACGAGGAGGTGAACTTGGGAAATACTTGAACTCTAGGAAGGTAGTCAAAAGGGCAGTCCGGACGGTGCTTAAGAATTTGAAGCGCATGGAAAATAAATGCACCATCTATTCATTCAATAAAGCTGATGAAACTGTTGCCATTGACACTGTCAACGTGTTGAGGGAGGTGGAATCGGTCAACATCAGGGTGTTCGAGTCCTTGTTGCCCTTCATCTCTCGGACAAGGTTTAGATTCAAAGCCAAAGAGCAGGTGGTCTATGGTTTCCAAGCTTAATTCGCCACAAAAGGGTAGCAAGTGAACAAGAAGAAGCAGTTACAAACGAAGTGACAAACGTGGATGTGGCATTGGAACTCCTTGTTGGTCAAAAAAGGAGCAAATGTGACAACATGCACACATTGGGAATTTGCAAATAGGGATACAAGAATTGAACTCGTTTATTTAAGATTGTTGTTTTGTAGCCTAAGTGAAGCTCAACATTCAATATCAGTAAACATAACTACTGCAGCTTAATGACAGTAAGCATGCAGCCATAAATGAGGAGAAGAATAGAAAACAGAGAAAAGCATAAAACCAGAAAACTAAGGCAACCAGAATTGATATTCATTAACATTAGTATTTGTACAATGGAAAGAATTTAAAACAAAGTAGACTTCTACACTGCAATACTCTTATCAGAGTTTGCACATAAATTCAAAACATGCATTAGGTGCATGACTGACTTTAACCATGACAGTAATCAACTGTCACACACAAAACAGTGAAGCAAGGGCACTGGACAGATGACATGGCTTGCAGGGTCTTCAATGCAAGTCTTAATTCAATAAAGATATTGAAGGAAGACTTGAGTGCCTCTTCAGATGTCTGATCAAAACCTAAAGGTCATTGACATGGTAGATTCAAATCACACACGCTTTGCACTATTAGAAAATTGTCATTGCTGTGTTTCTGTTAGGGGACAGTGGGATCATTGCTTTCTAGCTCCCCTCCCAATTTCATTTAGAAAAAAAAAAAGAACAGGCAGATGAGAGCAAGCTTTTCTTGCTAATTATTAGAGAACTACGTTTCTGTAGCATGGCAAGATGTGGAGAAGTCAAGCATGCAGATCTTGCCTCCCTCTTGCATAACAAATTCATCAACCAGGCAATTATTAGTCATGGCAGGCTAACTAGATAAAAGAACCATCTGATTTTAATAAAGGAAACAAAAAAAAGAAACAGAGAGAAAATGAGTGTTGCCTATAGACCAAAACCAGGGTGCATTGCACATTATATTGTATTATCATATTCAAGATACTTTCGGATTATAATTGTTAAAAATAGTTAAGTAATGAGCTGTGTAGATGGTGGAGAGGAGACAAAACATAAACATTTCCGAGTTAATTGAGTTAGATCCAAATCAAGTTCATGTTACTTATAATTGATATTTGAAGAGAAGGAGATTCCTCTTGTCTCCCCTCTGTAATATATATTGAGCAGATGCTGAAGGAAAGACAGCAAGTTGCAAGACTGACTTGAAAACACAATTGCAAAGGCTTTCTCTATTCTCTAAAACAAGAAAAATGGCTACCTCTCCTTTGAATATCCAACCTTCTTGCCACTCTCGATCTAACAGCTTGCCCTCAAGGCAACACCCCCTTACTTCACAAATTGATGAGAGCCTGAGCCGATTGAGGGCATCAGAAGCAGCTTCTACATCAGCATCAATAGGTCATAAACTAAATGGCCTTCAAGATTTGCATGAATGTGTTGATATGCTGCTTCAATTGCCCCTCACTCAACAGGCTCTAGCCCAAGAGCAGCACCTGGCATGTGTGGAAGACCTGTTGGATGGATCTCTTTTGCTTTTGGATGCATGTAGCACTGCCAAGGATGCTTTGTTGCAATCAAAGGAGTGCATACAAGAACTTCACTCAATTTTGCGCAGAAGACGAGGAGCTGAAATGGGGCTTGCAAATGAGGTCAGGAAATACTTAACCTCTAGGAAGGCAGTGAAAAAGGCAATCTGCAAGGCCTTAAAGAATCTGAAGCAAATGGAAACTAAATTTAACACCTTCTCTTTCAACAAAGATGGTGAGAATGCAGCTGTGGTTAGCATCTTAAGAGAAGTGGAAGCAGTTACTGTCAGAGTGCTACAATCCTTATTGTCCTTTATCTCAGGGTCAGGGGCAGAATCAAAGCTGAGCCGCTGGTCACTAGTTTCAAAGTTAATGCACCCAAAAAGAGTAGGATGTGTGGAAGAAGAAAAACAAACAAATGAAATTGCAAATGCTGAAGCCACATTGCGCTCCCTCATCAAATCTGACAACATCAAGCACATTGAAAATGTGCAACATGAGCTCCAAAAATCAGAGTTGTGCATTCAAGATCTTGAAGAAGGACTTGAAAGCCTCTTCAGGCGTTTGATCAAATCTAGAGTCACTGTTCTCAACGTCCTCAACTGTTAATCTTGAGATTGCAGTTGTACATAAATGAAACTTACATGTATACAGTTACACTAATACAAAAGTTACATGGCCATTTTCCCACAAATTTCCTCTCTTTTCTTACTTTTGGGATGAATTTATTTACTTATCTTTCCAGAACTGAAACTGAATTTTGCTTCTAAATTTTGAATAACTTGTGCCAAGTGTCAACCATTAAGCCAGCTGGTTTACCTCTAGTTTTGCAAGGACAACTTTCCTAGTTAACTTACAAGTTGAATGACAGAGCCTCCATTATCAAATTTGGAGTCCCAGAAAATTTTCTTGCATTTCATAGTTGGTGTCTGAGTATCTGACTTGTCATGATTCCTCTTGTCTCCTTGGAAATAATTGAAAGCTAGTTATGAATAATGACTATCATGTTGTATACATCAATCTCGCATGCTTTCAATGCTAAACAAATGTCAATTAGTTCATAAAACATATTTTTGTTAGGGAAAGAGGGAGGCAATGTCATCTTAGCGGATCTTGCCCACCTCTTGTTTTGCAATAACTTTAAAACCCTTCAATGTTTGATCTAATCATTCAACTTTGATTAGCATAATGGAGCATGTAAACATGTGAATGAGGACAATGCAGGGTTTACATGTATACCTTTTTTTTTTAATTAAAAATTCAAAAGGTCTGTTCTTTGCCTCCCAAAGATAGACATTTTGATGCTGGTAAAAACACTTTACAGGGAAAAACAGGGTACAAAGGCAAAAACTTTACTATCAAATTATATGATTTTGAATTTCTCATTGGATGTTATTGGCTCCAAATGACCTCAAGATTAAAATACCATTTTAACTGAATATATTAGTTCCCAACTTCCAAGGGACACCTTACCTTACCAGATAGAAATCAATAATGTATGTTCTTGCACACGAGCAAACATTTAATTGTTGCATTTTTCTTGTTTAAATGAGACAATGTCAACAGCTCTCGTGCATAGCCAACTTGGATATTATCAACGTGTGCATAGACATCCACGGTTTTTTTTATTTTAACTTAATTGGACAGTGAGCTGCAGAGCTGGTCCAGGGAAGACATTGCAGAAACAATGCTGACAGAGTGTTTATATCGAGATCCAAATTGAATCAAAAGTTAGCTGATAGAAGAAGAGTTTGAGATTCCTTTTGTCTCTATGTCCTGATATATATATTTGAGCAGATGCCTACTGCTGCATAGCAAATTGCTAGAAACATTCAACAATTAGGCCTCTTTCCTCAAGAAGAGAATGGCTGCCCAAACTTTTCACCACACTCGCTCTAACAGCTTCCCTCTTCCATCTAGACTAAGCCCACTCGTTTCACAGATTGATGAGCATTTGAACAGATTAAAGGCTTCTAATGCTACATCTACCTCATCAGCAATAAGCCACAAACTAAATGGCCTGCAGGATTTGTATGACAGTGTTGATAAGTTGCTCCAGCTACCCTTTTCCCAACTAGCTTTAGTACAAGAACAGCACAAGGAATGGGTTAATGAGTTGTTGGATGGATCTCTTAGGCTCTTGGACCTGTGCAGCACTGCTAAGGATGTTGTGCTGCAAACAAAAGAAAATGCACATGAAATTCAATCAGTTCTGCGTAGAAGACGAAGTGGTGAACTTGAGCTTGTCGGTGAGGTGAAGAGGTACTTCATCTCCAGGAAAGTTTTGCAAAAGACTATCCACAAGGCATTGAGAAATTTGAATGGCCTGGAAACAAATCGCGTTTTCTCTTCTTCAGATGATCATGAGACCACGGCCATGGTGAGCTTGCTAAGGGAGGTTGAGCAAGTCACTTCTTCCACGCTTGAGTACTTGTTGTCCATGATCTCAGGGCCAAAGGAACAATCAAAGCCTGGCAGCTGGTTAGTTTCCAAACTGTTGCACCACAAACGAACAGCATGTGAGCAAGCAGGAAGAGACATTAATGAATTTGAAAAGGTTGATGCCTCTTTAAGATTACTTGTGAATCAGAAGATGAGCAGATCAGAGAACATCATCAATATTGAGATGCAAAACCAGCTAAAAGACTTGGAGCTATGTACCCAAGATTTTGAAGATGGCCTTGAATGCCTCTTCAGGTGTATGATCAAAGCTAGAGTCTTTCTTCTCAACACACTCAACCCCTAGAAAATTATGGAAACTTCAAAATCATGTACAGAAATGAAATACACATGTAAATGAAATACAATTTTGATAATACACTTGTTTCCTTTAAATCGCATTTATATTTTGTATGATGTTTCTTCTGATCAATTAAGAGGTTTTAAGCCAGATCAGGACAGGGTTGACTAGATCATTGAGTCAAAACAAAAAGAAAGAGAGAGAAATCTCCTGAATGAACTCTTGACTATTGAGTAATAAGTTTTTTAACCCGTCTTATCTTCTGTAATTTTAATCCACAATTAATGAATATGTCAAGATTCCGATTGACTCAAAAATTAACCAGAACAAATGATTAAACACTAAGCAAAAATTAATTGTCATTCACATGGTTGATTCAGATCATTCAAGTGTCGCTCTAGGGAAAATTGTATTGCTGTATTTCTGTTAGGGGACAGTTGAATTATTAAGAAGCTCTTTGTACCTTTTTCCCATCATTAGAAGAAAAAACAAAGAACAGGAAAAAAAAAATTGCAGCCTGAGTGCATGCTTTCTTGCTAAAAATTATAGAATCTCATATTTCTATAGCAGGGCAAGAGGTGGAGAAGTCAAGCATGCGGATCTTGCCTCCCTCGGCCACAACAATTTCAATAATAATGCAAGTAACAGGCAGACAAGTTAAAAGCAATGATTCATTAATACAAGGGAAGATAAAAAAAGGGGAGAAAGTGGCCATTGCCTCTAGACTGTCTTAGCACCACCATGCATGTTAGTATTTTATTATTGTATTGGAAATTTAGAATCATATGCAAGATAAGTTTTGATTGTATTTGTTGAAAGGTAATGAGTTGTTTTGATGGTGGAGAGGAGAGACAACATAAACATTTTCGAGATAGTTATGTAGATCCAGATCATGTTTCATGTTACTTATAACTGATATTTAAAGAGAATGGGATTCCTCATGTCTCCCCTCAACCTGTGATATATATTCAGCAGATGGTAAGGGGTTAGAGGCAGAGCAAACAGCTAGAAAGAGTTCAACAAACAATTGCAAAGCCTTCTTTTTTTCTCTAAAACAAGAAAATGGCTACCACTTCTTACCATTCTCGCTCTAACAGCTTGCCTTCAAGGCAACACCCCATCACTTCACAAATTGATGAGAATCTGAACCGATTGAGGGCATCTCAATCGGCCTCTACATCATCTTCAATTGGCCAAAATCTAAATGGTCTTCAAGATTTGCATGAATATGTTGATATGTTGCTTCAACTGCCCCTCACTCAACAAGCTCTAGCCCAAGAGCAGCAGCGGAAATGGGTTGAAGAACTGTTCGATGGATCAATCATGCTCTTGGATGTATGCAGCACTGCCAAGGATGCCTTGTTGCAAACCAAGGAGTGCACTCAAGAACTTCAATCAATTTTGCGCAGAAGACGAGGAGTTGAAGGGCTTGGTGATGAGGTTAGGAAGTACTTAACATCTAGGAAGGCAGTGAAAAAGGCAATCTGCAAGGCCTTAAAGAACTTGAAGCATATGGAAAATAAACTTAGCTCCTCTTCTTCCATCAAGGATGCTGAGAATGGAGCTGTGATTAGCATTCTAAGAGAAGTACAAGCAGTTACCATCAGCATGCTGGAATCCTTGCTGTTGTTTATTTCAGGGCCAGAGGCAGGATCAAAGTTGAGCCGCTGGTCACTAGTTTCCAGGTTAATGCACCAGAAAAAAGTGATGTATGAGGAAGAAGGACAAAAAACACATGAAATTGCAAGTGCTGAAGCTGGACTGCGTTCCCTCGTCAAATCTGAAAACATGAAGAATGTTGAGAATGTGCAAAATAAGCTCCATAACTCAGAGTTGTGCATCCAAGATCTTGAAGAAGAACTTGAAAGCCTCTTTAGGCGTTTGATCAAAGCTAGAGTCACTGTTCTCAACATCCTCAACTGTTAAAAATCTTGGCAGTGCAATTGTACATAACTATAATTTCAGATGTATACAATTATTAATACAAAATCATTCAGTTTTCTCACAAAATTTCACTCTTTTCCTTGCTTTGAAATAATTTACTAACCTTTCCAGAAAGGGTTGTGATTATTTTTGCATTTACATTTGTTTCAACCATTAACCCTGCCAATTTTATCTTCAATTTTACCAAATGCTATCTGTCTGCACTGACTAGTTGTATTATAAGAGCCTCCATTATTACATTTGGTATCTTGCAAGACTATTTGAAATTTTGCAATGGATATCTGAGCTGTCAGGATTCCTCCTGTCCCATTGGAGATAATGGGGCTCTTGTAAAACATTAAAAATTTGATTACTAACACATGGTAGATGCAAATCTCACACGCTTTAAGCAATAAAGAGATGCTTGCTGCCTTTCTATTTTATTTGATAGTCCGTTAAGTATTAATCATAAAACTTTCCGCTGTTAAATGAAAAGGGGGCAAGGATAAGAAAGTGGATCAACATAGTGTATGCCTATACACACGTGCAAACAATTAATTGTTGCTTTTTCTTAATTACATGAAACAATGACAACAGCTCTCGTGCACCACCAACTTGGATGGTATCAACGAGTGCAAAGGAATCCCAAGGATTCATATTTTTAACATAATTGGAAAGTGAGCTGGAAAGCTGGTGAAGGGGAGACATTGCATCAACATAGCTGACACAACGCTTTTTGATCGAGATATACATCGTGTCACCATTAGCTGATAGAAGAAGCATTTCAGATTCCTTTTTGTCTCCATGACCTGATATATATTGAATCCGATGCCTGGTATTGCACAGCAAATTGCTAGAAACATTCAACAATCTAGGCCTCTTCCATCTGAAGATAAAATGGCTACCCGAACTTTTCACCACACTCGCTCTAATAGCTTCCCTCTTCCATCTAGACCAAGCCCACTTGTCTCACAGATTGATGTGCATTTGAACAGATTAAGGGCTTCTGACGCTACATCTACCTCATCATCAATAAGCCGTAAACTAAATGGCTTCCGGGATTTGTATGATTGTGTTGATAAGTTGCTTCAGCTGCCTTTTTCCCAGCAAGCTTTAGCCCAAGAACAACACAAGGAATTGGTTGATGAGTTGTTGGATGGTTCTCTCTGGCTTCTAGATCTGTGCAGCACTGCTAAGGATGTTGTGCTGCAGACAAAAGAAAGCACAAATGAACTGCAATCAATTTTGCGTAGAAGGACTGGTGAAGTTGAGCTTGTAAGTGTGGTCGGGAAGTACTTAACCTCCAGGAAAGAAGTCAAAAAGACCATCCACAAGGCATTGGGAAATTTGAAGGGCATGCAATCAAAACAAATTTTCTCTCTATCAGAAGATTATGAGACGAAGGCCATTGTTAGCATGCTAAGAGAGGTTGAAGCAGTCACTTCTTCCATGTTTGAGTATTTGTTATCTCTGATATCCGGGCCAAAGCCTGGAAGTTGGTCATTAGTTTCTAAATTATTGCATCACAAAAGAATAGCATGCAAGGGAGCAGCAAGAGAAGCAAATGAATTTGAGAAGGTTGATGCTGCCTTAAAATCCCTTGCGGGTCAGAAGATGAGCAAATCTGAGAATACCATGAACGTCGAGATGCAAAACCAGCTAAAAGACTTGGAGCTGTGTATTCAAGATCTTGAAGATGGACTTGAGTGCCTCTTCAGGTGTATGATCAAAGCTAGAGTCTCCCTTCTCAACATCCTCACCCCCTAGAAAATTATGATTACCACAATCATGTACAGAAATCAAATAAACATATAAATGAAATGAAATACGTTTTGATACCACAACTACTTATTCTTTTGCACATACTCTATCTGATCACTGCATGCCTTATTTTCACTGTCTATAGCATTTAGTTAACCCTTCTGTTCAGATTTAACCAACCAATAAAATCCCCATGAAGGGGATTGGACAAGGTGGTAATATAGGAAAAGATCGCTAAATAATGAAAAATTTTGAACAAAATTTAAAATAATTTGTGATCGAATGCTAAAAGGTTTTGATAGGAACCAAGTCCTAGCTCATAGGTTTAAGACAGCTGAGTAACTCAGTAAGTTAAATGTATTAGTTAGTCCGAGAAAAGAGTTAAGCTAAGGTTTTCGTTTTTACTTTCTTCTTCCCAAGATGAGGAATCTCCTCGAGTTCATAAAAACAATGGACAAAATAAGCAATTAGTGAAGTTTGAACCTGTTAGGATTCCTCTTGTCTCCAAGTTAAAGAATAATAAATTATCACTCTGCAAAAACTCCAATGTCATTCACATGGATGCATGCATGAATGAGGCAAGGTAACAGGCTGAAATTTAAATCATACACACATTTCAATTAACGAAAATCATGATGGCTGTCTTTCTGTTACGCGGACAGCTGAATAATCCTGAGACATCAATCATCAAACTCCAGCCATTTTTCTATACTGTGGCAAGATGTGTCGAAGTTGAGCTTGCAGATCTTGCCTGCCTCCTGCATGACAAGAAATTCAGGACTTGCATTTGTTTATCAGAATTAAGTATTCAAAAACTTGAAAACAATCCATCATGTTAATTGCATACACATGTGCATGCTAATGAAAATGATCAAACAATTATGACTACATAAAATAATTTCAGATGAGGGAGCGCACGAGTGATGCAGACCCCTTGGCTTCTTATGAACGAGGTTACACATTAAATTATACAATTAGCAGACAATAAATTGGCCCTGACAGACAGAAGTGTACAGAATACATTAGAAAAAGTTGTCACTGTCTCTGGTAACAATTTTAAAACCACTCGTGCATAGTCCATTATATAGTGTTTATCTAATCTCAAGAATCAAGATATATTAGGAGTTCTCTAATTAAAACAATTGTGTTATGAGTTGTAAAACTGGTAAAGAGGAGACATTGCATGAACCACGCTGAGAAGTTCAAATTGATATCAAGTCCACGTTACCTCTCACTGCAATTTGAATAGATGAGATTCTTCATGTCTCCCCGTATCACATAATATATATATATATATATATATATATATATATATATATATATCTATATATCTATATTGGGTAGACGAAGGGAAGAAGGCAAATCGCCAGATTGAATTGAGATCACAACTGCTAAGTTTACTCCTCCAGAAGAAAGAATGGTTACCACTCCAAACATCCAAGCCTGTTACCATGCTCGTTCCAACAGCTTGCCCTCTAGATCACACCCTATAACTTCAGAGGTTGATGAGCATTTGAGCAGATTGGTAGCATCTAAATCTGCATCAACATCATCATCCTTAAACTGCAAACTCGGCACCCTTCAAGATTTACATGATTGCATTGATAAGCTGCTTCGATTGCCCCTCACTCAACAGATCTTAGCCCAAGAGCAGCAGAGGGAATATGTTGATGAGCTGTTGAATGCATCTCTTAGGCTTTTAGATGTGTGCACCACTTCCAATGTCATTCACATGGATGCATGCATGAATGAAGCGAGATAACAGGCTGAAATTTAAATCATACACACGTTTCAGTTAACGAAAATTGTGATGGCTGTCTTTCTGTTAGGCGGACAGCAGAATAATCCTGAGACATCAATCAACAAACTCTAGCCATTTTTCTATATTGTGGCAAGATGTGTCGAAGTTCAGTTTGCAGATCTTGCCTGCCTCCTGCACAAGAAGAAATTCAGGACATACATTTTTTTTAACAAAATTAAGTATTCAAAAACTTGAAAACAATCAATCATGTTAATTGCATACACATGTGCATGCTAATAGAATATTAAACAATTATGACTACATAAAATACTTTCAGATGAGGGAGTGCACGAGTGATGCAGACCCCTTGGCTCCAAATGATCGAGGCTACACATTAAATTATATTAGCAGACAATAAGTTAGCCCTGACACACAAGAGTGTACAGAATACATTAGAAAAAGTTGTCACCGTCTCTGGAAACAATTTTAAAACCGCTCACGCATAGCCGATTATGTAGTATTATCTAATCTCAAGAATCAAGATATATAGGGAGTTTTCTATTTAAAACAATTGTGTTATGAGTTGGAGAACTGGTAAAGAGGAGACATTGCATGAACTACACTGAGATAGTTGTTCAGATTGGTATCAAGTCCACGGTACCTCTAACTGCTATTTGAATACAAGAGATTCTTCATGTCTCCGTCATCACATAATATATATATTGGGTAGATGAAGGGAAGAAGGCAAATTGCCAGATTGAATTGCAATCAAAACTGCTTAGTTTTCTCCTCTAGAAGAAATAATGGCTACCACTCCAAACATCCAAGCCTGTTACCATGCTCGATCTAACAGCTTGCCCTCTAGATCACACCCTATAACTTCAGAAGTTGATGAGCATTTGAGCAGATTGGCAGCATCTGAATCTGCATCAACATCATCATCCTTAAACTGCAAACTTGGCATCCTTCAAGATTTACATGATTGCGTTGATAAGCTGCTTCGATTGCCCCTCACTCAACAGATCTTAGCCCAAGAGCAGCAGAGGGAATATGTTGATGAGCTGTTGAATGCATCTCTTACGCTTTTAGACGTGTGCACCACTGCCAAGGATGCCTTGTTTCAAGTAAAGGAATGCACACTAGAACTTCAATCAATCTTGCGGCGAAAGCGAGGTGCTACAACAGGGTTTGCTAATGAGGTTAGAAAATACTTAACCTCTAAGAAGACAGCTAAAAGGGCAATCTTGAAGGCCCTAAAGAATTTGAAGCATAAGGAAAATAAACAAAGAACTGTTCAACATGAGACAGAGACCGTGTTCAGCATCTTACGAGAGGTGCAAGCAGTCACACTAAGTGTGCTAGAATCCTTCTCGTTCTTTACTTTTGGGCCTGAGAAAGAAACAAAGTTGAGCCATTGGTCACTAGTCTCAAAGCTATTGCACACAAAAAGAGTGGGGAGTGAAGGTGAACAGCAGATCAATGAAATGGCAAATGCTGAAGCTTCATTGCTTTCCCTTGCAACAAGCAAATCTGACATCATGCAAATTGAGAATGTTCAAAATGAACTGCAAAAATCAGAGTCTTGCATTCAAGACTTTGAAGAAGGGCTTGAAGGCCTGTTTAGGTGCCTGATCAAAGTCAGAGTCAATATTCTCAACATACTCAACCATTAGCTAGCCTCAAATATCATGTGAATTCATCTGTACATTAAATGCAATACAAATGTAATTATTCTTATGTCATAGAAAAATATACTTCAGAAAATTTAGCTTCTATTGCATATTCTTCTTTGTCATTTTCCTTTTTCTTTTTTGGTTCTTTTTTTTCCTTTGAAAATCTCAAATATCAACTCTCAATTTCATAGTAATGAACTTGTGACTCAATAAGTAAGATCACAAAAATTATCTGACAGGATATTACAAAATTTCCATGGCCTTCTCTTGGATTTACTTGGGAAAGAGCCTATTATGCCTTTTATTTTATCAAAATAAAAGCTCTCAAGATTCCAATTGTCCTAAAGAGAACAATTGAACACTTACAAATACAAATATCTGCATATGATATTGTTAGCCTTATGCTGCTGTAAAGATCGCAAAACCAAGCATAAGGATCTTGCCTGGCTCTTGCACAACAATCTTATCTGGACCATTTGCATTTGATTGATTAATCAGTTAGCCCTTTAATTAGAAGAAATAATAGCGTTACCTTCTTGCTGCACATGTTAATTTGAGCTAGGAGCGGAGTTAGAAGCATGTGGCCATTAAGCACATCAGAAGCAGTGTTCTTCTTAACCCCATTGTTTATGGTTGCACAAAATATCAATTGCTGATTTAACTAATGCAAATCTTGTCTGCCTCCTGCACAACAAAAAATTTTGGGACTCATATTTATTGTAATTATCTATCCAAAACTTAATAAACTTAATCAAATTACCTGCATGGATGTGTTCATGCTAATGAAAATGTTGACATGATCAGCCAATTATAACAAGATATATTACTTTCATGGATGGGAGCACACAAGTGATGCAGACCACATGTCTCCAAGGGTTATGCAGAGCAACAAATTAGTCCTGATGGCAGAATGCAGAAGAAAAAATGGCCACTATGGCACTGGAAAGAATATTAAAACTGCTCGTTTTGCATATTATTAAGAATTATCTTAGCTCAATATAATTGTGATTTTACTAATTAAAACAATTATGAAATGAGTTGTAAAGCTGGTGGAGAGGAGACATTGCAAGAACACAGCTAATATAATTGGTAAGATTGGTATCAAGTCCATGTTACCTCTAATTGCCATTTGAAAGGATGAGATTCTTCATTTCTCTCTCATCCCATAATATAAATTGAGCAGATGAAGAAGGGATGAAAGCAGATTGCTAGATTGAATTGAGAACACAACTACTAAATTTTCTCTGTAGAAGAAATAATGGCAACCAATCCTTCTAACATCCAAACCTGTTACCATGTTCGTTCAAACAGCTTGCCCTCTAGATCACACCCATCAACTTCAGAGGTTGATGAGCATTTGAGCAGATTGAGGGCTTCTGAAGCTGCCTCTACATTCTCATCCCTAAGCCACAAACTCAATGGTCTACAAGATTTGCATGATTGCACAGATAGATTGCTTCAATTGCCCCTTACTCAACAAGCTTTAGCCAAGGAGCAACAGAGGAAATATGTTGATGAGCTGTTGGACGGATCTCTTAGGCTCTTGGACACGTGCAGCACTGCCAAGGATGCCCTGTCCCAAACAAAGGAGTGCACACAAGAACTTCAATCAATTTTGTGTAGAAGACAAGGAGTTGAAACAGGGCTTACAATCAAGGTTAAAAAATACTTTAACTCTAGGAAAGCTGTGAAAAAGGCAATCAGAAAGGGCTTAAAGAATTTGAAGCATGTGGAAAATAAACGTGATACTTCTTCCTCCAGCAAAGGCAGTGAGACTGGAGCTACTTTCAGCATCTTGAGAGAAGTGCAAGGTGCAACTAGCAGTGTTCTAGGGTCCTTGTTTTCTTTTATCTACGGACCTGAGATAGAGATGAAGTCAAGCCGCTGGTCACTAGCTTCAAAGCTAATGAACACCAAAAGAGTGAGGTGTGAGAAAGAAGAACTACATACAAATGAAATTTCCAACGCTGAAGCTACGCTGCTTCCCCTTGCCAGTTGCAAGATAAGCAAATCTGACAATTACATGCATATTGAGAATGCTCAACAAGAGTTGAAAAAATCAGAAATGTGCATTCAAGATTTGGAAGAAGCTCTTGAGTGCCTCTTTAGACGTTTGATCAAAGCCAGAGTCACTACTCTCAACTTCCTCAACCACTAGAGCCTCAATTATGATGAGGAGCTCTGAGTTGTATGTTGATGTAAAACACATGTAATACTCTTACATAGAGAAAATCAGAAAAATATACTTTATAGCACAGATTTTGCATCTACTAGTCTCTTGTTTCTTTCCTGGGAGGAGGTTCTAAACTCAAATCAAATCTCAGCCCTCACTTTGACATGCTACACAACTGAAATAATCAATTCAGATAAAAGCCGCTGGGACTTAATTAAGTTTTAATAAAACCTAATATATAATATATTATTAATATCCGTTTTTCGATCCACCAAGATAACCAAATATACCAAGTTCTTCCTAACCAATTAATATTAAAACCCAAGAAAGAACCATATTAATGGAATTCAATCGTTTTGATCTATTATTTCGATTCCGAACAATTAGTACTCACCCCTGCTTATGAGTGTGCCATGTGATGAGACATGCCCTAATGGGAGTAATTTATTCACAAATAAAATATATATGGAAGAAAGCCTCCTAGATGCAGCAGTGAGATGCAATGTACAGTATGCTCAACAATAGGAAATGGTGTCAACATCAGGAGATTTGCTGCAAACTGCATAGCCCCAAGAGGAGATACTCACCGGCTTTTTACAAGGGAATAGCAATTTATTTGTTGGGTAATTGAAAATTGTAGGGAAATACCAATTTAGCAATTACTTGAAAGCAGCAGAAATTGAGAGCCCCATGTCTTCCCCACAGACGACGACCCAAGGCCTAAAACAGTTGAAGGAGAAGGAAATGAAGAAACAGAGACTCATTCCTCAGTCCATGTACTTTTCTCCCGCCCTCCATTCGTTAACGGTAGAGTTTGAAGGGGTATTTATAGTATCCGATGGTTTGGATTGCCTAGAAATAACACCATTTTAAGGGGGTGGAGACCCGTATGAATCGTCGTCCGATTATACTCGGATTCCTGATCTACGCTTCTTGTTCAAAATTAGCGTCCTTACACATTGGGCCTGCAAAGCCCAAATGGCCTATTAATAAAGGTGGACAGGAGAGACCTCATGGGTCTAATCTCTATTTTGCGTAGTTGCATTTCATTATAATTTATTATTTTTTTATCTATTTTTTTAATTTTTCAAAATAAGATATTTTTTATTTTTTTAGACATCTTGTAAACACTTACATCAACAAAATAAATAAAAATAATAATAAAAATAAAAAAAATATGAATGAACAAGAAAAATCTGAGCGTGTTCTTAACCCCTTCTCCAGTCCATCATTACAAGGCATTAATGTCCCTGAAAGGTAGCCAGATTTGAGGAAGACTAGTCACCTTCAGCTACGAACCCTTCCTATTTGCTAGAGATATGTGAAATCATGAGAGCATGATTTCACCTCTGAATTGTCCAAATTTTTGGACAATCCAGTTCTTAAAAAGGAGGGGGAGAAAGGAAAAAAGAGAGAAGAACAAAAATAAACCAGAGAGAAAACGATCCAAAAAAAAAATCCTTCAAAAAAAAAACACAAAAAGCCAAAATCAAAAGCCCTAAGTCTTCTAGCAGCCAAAACCACAAATTCTCAAACAAAAAAATACAAAAAAATCATAGAAAAATACAAAAAAAATACACAATGGTCGACACTGAAAGAGTGATTCTTGGGCTTTTTGTCGTCGATTTTGGAGAATAAGATTTGGGTTTGTGCCGCCAATGTCGAGAGAAGAGCCTTGGGTTTCCTGTCGTCGATTAGAAGAGAGATTCTGGGGGAGGTTTCTGGGTTGTTGTTTGAACAGATCTAGAGCTAGAGTGGCCGGCGAAAGGGAGGAAAGGAATAGAGAGAGAGAGAGAGCACCAATCGACGCCAAAGGGAGAAAAGGAATAAAGAGAGAGGGAGAGAACCAATCGGCGCCAAAGGGAGAGTCGATCGGCGGTATTGAGAAAGAGAGAGAACTGACGGCAAGGTGAGGTGGCTTGGGAGGTCGACGATTTGGAGGTCTAGAGGTTTCTGTTGGGAGGCCATCTGCAGATCGGCGGCAAAGAGGAAGTCACCGATGTGAGGATAAGAGAGAAAGGTGAGAGGAGAAGTTGGGGGTTTAAAGAGAAGGAGGAGGGTCCGACAGCTAGAAAGAGAAAATGAGGGGAAGAAATGGGAAGAAAAGAAAGAAAATGGGGTTTCATATCTAAGGTTTAAAGTGAAACGGCGTCGTTTTGGGGAAGGTGTAGTGGTGATCAAAGCAGTGTAGTTTTGGGAGGCAAAAAGGCTTTGGTTTGTGCACCAAAGCGGTGCGTTTTGACAAGAGGCTACGCGGGCCTTAGGGAGGCAGTTTAGTTGGAGCAGGCCGGCTATCTTGGGCCGCTTTTAACCCAGCAAGGTGAATCCTTAACCCTTTTATGAATCTGTTTGTGTTTTTAGGTTGGCTCATTTTATATGTTTTTTTTTAGGAATATTAGGTAGAATTAATTCTCAATTATTATAGCATAATGTTTAAATTTTTTTTAGATGATATTTTAGACTTAGAAAATTAATACAAATAGAAGAACATAGAAATACTAAAGCATAAAAAATAAAATAAAATAATAATATTTTAAAAAATGTTTAGTCATACAAAGAACTTAAGCTTAGGAAAATATTTACTACAAATATATATATATATAAAAATAATAATTAAAATAAAAAAATAATAATATACCATGACATTAACTACAAGTACAATATACCGATGATGGGATGTCCATTTGAAGCGCGAGAAGTCGCAATTTCAAGCAAACTTCCCTAGGTTAGGGGCTTCGATTAAAACTCCATCAGTACGATGGGAGGGTCCTAATTCGTAATTCCAATGTTCCTAATTGTAAATGAAATAAAAACTATATAGTTAACCACCAATTAATCAAAATATGCAAAACAAAATAAAATAGAAATCAATGATAACAATAAATTTGTTAATCATAATAATAAAAATGGAAAACACATATGCATGAATAATAATAATAATAATTACGGATAATAAAAAATACTTGATCTAAAAAATATATAGTTCTAAAAAATTTCATATAGTAAAATAAATAAGAACTTATATAGCAAAATGCATAACGAAGCAAAAAACAATAAGTAAATGTAAAATATTTGTTCATAATAAATACGCACACAAAAAAAAGTAGTAGATTTTGTGAAAGATAAGAAACAAATATCGAGTGTACGAGTGCATCACGTATCATCGTTGCATGGTTAAATATCATGACATATAAATATATTCCGTATACAGGTATAAACTCCGATGATGGGACTTTTCGAGAAAGCTTGCGAAGGCGAGTTTCATCGGTAAACTCCCTAGGTTAAAAGATACCTCCGAACTCCATCAGTACGATGAGAAGGTCTGGAGAAATATCTTTAATAAAAGGCTTTTACTCGTATTGAGATTTGCATTCATGAAAACACTATTTTTTTTTACTCACAAACGACTATCCCGATGATGGGATCTACCAAGTAAACTTGCGAAGGCGAGTTGCTAGAGTATTTCCCTAGATGAGAGAATACTTTCGGATCCCACTAGTATGACGAGCGGATTCAAAAAGTATACTCAATAAAAGATTTTCGTTTGGCATTATCCTGATTTATGCCATGCATTTCACAATTGCATCATGTGCATGTTAAAGCCGTAAAAAATGAAATAAAATATTCTAATAAAAGATTAAATAAACAAATAACAATTAAGGAAACATAAGAATAAAATTAATGGGTTAGGATAATATATGATTAAATGGTACCATTTGTGAAACGGGCGTCACGGGGTACTAATCCTTCTCTGTGGGTAACCGTACTCCCAAACCCAAATCTAAGGATATGTAGACCAGTTTATCGTTCTTTCCAAGTACCTAAAATTAATTTAGGATTTCGTTGAATAGGATAAAATAGGATGGCCAATCACACCTAGAAAAAAAAGATTGGTGGCGACTCCTAAATCACACCACGTCTAGCTGTCGGGTTCCCGGACCCACACGTTATGACACATCTAATACTCTTATTTTTTTATATTACAAATTTATTTTTCATATTTTTTTATTTTTATATTAAAAAGCATTTAACATTTATATCATAAAAAATTTTCAAATTCTAATATTAAATATATTGAACTCAAAATTTTTATCTTAATTTCCATGAAATCAAAAAGTGAATAATAAAAAAAAAGAAACAGAATGAGTATTTGTTTCGAAAAAAGCCTTGAAATTTCAATCATACTTTTGTTAATTTACAAAATTATTTTTTCCCCTTGCCAAAATATTGAGTCTCATTATCTTAAGATTGTACAATATTTTACATATATATAAAGTAATGATTTTAAATATAAAAACGAATTTTCATCCTCAAATTCATATGTTAAATATGTCGTTAATTATTTCTCATATAATGAATTTATACATATAAAATAGAATCTTAACTTAATAAAGAAATAATTTTAGGATTAAATTCAGAAACATTAATCAAACCTTCTGGACAGTGTATTGCTTCAAAGTGACAGCTAAAATCTTAGGATTGTTGATTACAAGTGTTTGTAATTAAGGGTTCCTAATCCCCACCTTATTAAAGCATAAAAACTTGCTACAAAAAAGTATCTTTTTGTTCGATGATTCCTAAGCATATGCCAAGTTGTATGTGTCTTTGTCAAATTCACAATTGCTTGATTAATTTAATATTAATAATAATAATGATGGTAATCATGATAAGGATAGACCTTGGTTCATTTTCTTATGGTCCCAACAAGCTTTGATTGTTTCCAATTTTTAAATTTATTGGCCAATGATCAAACCCTTACATGGGATTTCTTTTTGTTAACACTTTTTATATTGATCTTATCCCAAAAAAAAAATTAAAATTGCGATTGAGACAGGTAAAAAGGTCAGCAAGACTCTCAAAATCTAATGTTAGGCACTAGCCCGCCAAGTAATTCTTTTACATACTCTAATTTTTAGTATAATAATTTTTAGAAAAAAATAATTTCTATAAAATTTGAATTTCTTCCAATGAAAAATTTCATAAAAAATTTATTTTTTCAAGTGCTTAAATAAATGGAGAAGATTTTTGGGATTATTAATTTTTGATCCAACATTTTATCTCAGGACTATCTGTCCCTCTAAATCATATGCATGATTAGGAGAGACTAAATAATAAATAAAATAAGAATTCCTGTGAAGGAATAAAAAAGTTCAATGATGACAATTCTTTCAAAAAATAAATACTCAATAAAAATTGAAAATGAATTTACTTATTTATTAAGGTAAATATTAATATATCATAATAAAAATTGATATAATATGATAATATAATCATATAATATTTTTTTTATTTTTTATATCAATCTCATGTAAATATAAAATAATGTTTTGCTAATGATTAATTATAAAATTTTGTTTTATTTAAAATAAAAATTTATAATTTTGATTAAAAATAATAAAAAATAAAAAAATTTAATAAAATTTAATTTTTTAAAAAAAATTATGTCTTTTCTTGTGTACGTACGCATAGGCAGCGATTAGTTCAGCTTCTTCATAGTTTTCTTTAAGCAAGTTGGGGGCGGCGGATCAGCTACATATGATTATAGAATAATCTCATCGGAAAATACATAGATTCCTGGCAACAACTCTCACCCTGCATTCATGGCAGAAAAACAAAACCAGAAAAGAGACGTTGGTTAGCAATGAGACAAAGGACAAAGATCATGTTACCGACATATACTGATTGTCGTCTCTGTCCATATTTCAAACAAACAAAGAGAGTTTCAACTTAGGACGAAGTCTTAACCGAAAAGGATTTGCGAGTAAAATTATTTCGTGACGGAGTCAATTTGTTCACAGGGTGATCTTTAAGAATAAGTGCAATGCACCAGAACCTACTTTCTGGAGTAGAAAAGATATCAAAAGCCGCCTCTAACCTGCCTTTTTTTTATTGAAAAATCTCGGTCGGCTTTGTTTGTGTGTGTGGAAAATACGCGCTAAGCATCCATTGAAAGGAACTTGATAGCTCTGTCAGTCAATGGCTCGATGTTGCACCATCGATCCAAATCAATGTAATGGCATATTAATTGGCATGTTCTGCCTGTTCAGTGTATTTAACTCTATGCAAACCATTGTTGGTTTCTCACGCACAGACAGTAGCGACTGTCGAGCAACAGTTCATTGCTACTATTTTGTGTATTGGCCCATGATAGAATTCATGTGCACGAAGCTAAAATGATTCAACAGCCGCCCACATGCCCATCTTTTCCAACCTTTTGTTAATAAAAGGGTCCTTTTTAGATAAGATGAGAGAAGCTGAAATCTGCCAGCGCAATTTAATGAAGTCAGGGATACAGATAGGTATGGCATAATTTGTACTATAAAATTATACAAACTAAAAGATATTTGGTCTTTCTCCATCAGTCCCACTATATATATATGTATATGTATGTCCATCCTCTCAGCCTCCCACACATTGACAAAATCACAGATATTATCCATAAAAAATGAGCTTTCGGGCCTTGTCAGTTTTTTCTTTGTTCTTATCCTATTTAATCTTGGGCTCAGCTGAGCAGTGTGGACGGCAAGCTGGTGGTGCCCTGTGCCCTGGAGGCCTATGTTGTAGCCAATTTGGTTGGTGTGGCAACACTGATGACTACTGCAAAAAGGAAAATGGTTGCCAGAGTCAGTGCAGCGGAAGCGGAGGTGATACTGGTGGACTTGATAGTCTGATAACAAGAGAAAGGTTTGATCAGATGCTTTTGCATAGAAATGATGGTGGTTGTCCTGCTCGTGGCTTCTATACCTATGATGCTTTCATAGCTGCTGCGAAGTCTTTCCCTGCCTTCGCTACAACCGGTGATGATGCCACTCGCAAGAGGGAAGTTGCTGCTTTCTTGGCCCAAACTTCTCACGAAACTACTGGTTAGTCCACTTCGAAAGTTAATCACAAAGTTCACCATGTTTTGAACATGACTTCATCGTTTTGAGATTAATTTGATGATGCCGTAGGTGGAGCAGGATGGGCTGCACCCGATGGTCCATATACGTGGGGATACTGCTACAATAGGGAATTAAACCCCGCTGATTACTGCCAGTGGGATCCAAACTACCCTTGCGCTCCTGGTAAGCAATATTTTGGCCGGGGTCCAATGCAACTTACTTGGTAAGCCTTTCACCGTTTGCTAATTTCTTTTCTTGAAATGTATTTATGGTAAGGCAAAATTGTTTTGTTGACATGGGAATAATCACTTAACTTTTGATATATCAGGAACTACAACTATGGGCAGTGTGGAAGAGCCATTGGGGTGGACCTATTAAACAACCCAGACCTGCTAGCAACTGATCCTACAATTTCTTTCAAGTCAGCGTTCTGGTTCTGGATGACTCCACAATCACCAAAGCCTTCTTGCCACGATGTGATCATTGGAGCGTGGTCACCCTCCGGTAGCGACCAGGCGGCAGGCCGGGTTCCAGGGTTTGGTTTGATCACAAATATTATCAATGGCGGCCTTGAATGTGGTCAAGGTTGGAATGCAAAGGTAGAGGACCGCATTGGGTTCTATAAGAGGTATTGTGACACACTTGGAGTTGGCTATGGTAACAATCTCGACTGCTACAACCAGAGGTCTTATAACAATGGACTCTCGGTGGACTCAATGTAGCTAATTTAGTGTCGAATGACTTTGGTAAACAAAGATGTTTAGGGCTTTCGTATTTAAAATGTACCAGAACAGTGATCCGATCCAATTTGTTGGATTTGCTATGACACTGTGTTCTATGCTTCTCTCAAATTGCTGTCTGAAGATGTTTGAAAGCTTATGTAGTCTTGATGTTGCTTTCCCAAAGAATAATAAAATGGATGGTTTCCTTTGATTTTCATTTTTTCTTTGATTGTAGAACATTATGTTGAAATTTTAAGACAATGTCAAACCGCAGCAGTAGCAGCAGATACCTGTCATTTCCCAGAGAACCGCTTGGGCTCATGATTCCTTCTCATCTCTCTTCCCTTTGGGCTTTTTGTACTCAAACAAACGAAAGAGTGTAGAAGCCCAATTTTACCAAGGCTTGCTCATGAACTAATTTTTCAAGATTCCCATCAAATTTGCAATTTTCCATTGGCCATATCAAGAAAAATTAGATGCAAAATTTATGGAAAAATTTTTCATTAACAGAAACAGCAAAGGCTTCCAAAGCCTGAAGCTGTAACCACTGCTTCAGTGAGAGGGATGACATTAAGAACTTAAACAAATACTTTGGTACTAGATAATTCTAGCTTATATTTATATACAACATCAGAGTCTAAATTAAGCTTTGCATAGTAATTTGGGCTCTAGAAATTCAAGATGTTGGCATACGGTGTCAGATTTTGAAACCAGGGACTAGTTAGCTGAGTCCAAAATTGATCCTGGTTCCAGTCGGTCATTTTGGGTAGTTGGAGCTCTGGCAATTTTTCCTTGCCTAATGGGAATTGCAGAGATGTTGAAGGAGTTTCGTTCTCCTTTGCTGTTCCATCTCTTTTCTCTTCTACCATGGCTTCTTCCTCTTCGATTTCTTTCTTCAAGACCACTTGAGGTACAGAAATTGATGGCACCACATCTTCTTTTGGGCTGCAGAAAGAGATGGTCTCTAAGGATGAAAGTGGAGATGAAGGGGATGTGTTCATTGCCTTCGACTCTTCCTCCAGTGCTGCCCTTTGCTCCAGGACTTTCAAGGAAGTTGCCTTCCTATATATCTTGCACAGAACTATGTCCTGCATTCGTACAGAAATTAACATCAGAAAAATGTATCTGTACATTTGTCAGATAAATGAGAATGACATTAACTTTTATTCAAATCTTATGACAAAAGTTGGGACCCTTCATATGTCATAACACAAAAGTGTTCACATTATCTTTATTTGCAATTGACCTAAATCATTTGCATTCAAACTCGTTTAAGAAAGTTTGGTTTGAAGACAAAGAATACTGAAGTCAAAAGTCAGGTCTTTCTAATTTTTAATTACTCGAGGGTTTAGCAGTTTGAAAATGCTGTTGCTACAAAAGCATTTATGGCAGAGAACAATAATTTCTTCACTAGGTTCCCCATTTTCTAACATATGATACTATTAACTTGGAAGGAGAACTCAATCTTTCATGGGAATGAACCCCAGTCCCCACATTAGAGGCTGCTAATGCCAATTAACTTAAAATATGAAAATGAAAAAGGTACCTTAGGCAAGGGGTGACCATCTGGTAGACGGTACTCGTTCATGACCCAATCAGTCTTGCTTCCTCGGGGAGCTCTCCCCTTATAGAAAACAAGAGTCTTTTTCAGGCCAATGATGCGCTTTGGATCTGATAAGCTCACAATTTTCCGGTCAGAACCAGTGGCTTTCCAGAATCCGTTTTCAGTAGTCCTGTTAGGCCTCCCCCCACTGCCATGCTTCCTGTCTCTAGGCACAAAAAAGTACCACTCCCTCTCTCCAATCTTTGACAATCCTAGACAACATTAATAAACAAAAAACATCTTAAGCATAACCAGTCATATGTATTTGCCTATGTCATTTAAACAAACAAACTAAAGCGTATATATATGTACCAGGCAAGTCCCAGGGATCATGGTGATAGATGTTGAGAAACCCAATTACATCATAACGCAACTTCTTGCCATAAATCATGTTTCTGAGGTAAAAATCAAGGAGCTCTTCCTCCGTTGGATGGAACCGGAAGCCTGGAAGTCCAATCTCTGGGTTGGGATCATCTATATTGGATTGACAGCTGCTCATAGTGGTTAGTGAAATTATACTGCTGTAGTTAGTTTTCAGGTTCTCAGCTTGGTTTAGGATATGTTGTAGGTGAATAAGATAGAAAATGCAAAACGAAAAATGTTGCTGCATGCAAAGACGGAGTCTTGTTAGATATTTATAGGGATGGTAGATAACACATTGCTGATAAATAGTGGGAAATGACCAAGTCATCAAACATTGTAAGGCAGCAGAAAAGTCTTGAAAAATTAGAAGTATCTGCAGAGAGGGGACAGAGGTCTATTCCCAAATGGTGGAACCCACACGCTTAAACACAATAAAGTCACCGGTGACTAACCTGTGAGGTGGACAACGACTGATTTCTGAGTTCTTGCTTGACCTGCTTTTTCTTTTATTTGTCCACTTTTACTTGGAAATTCCAGGCACAGAGGGGTTTTATTTTCCAAGTAAATTCTGCCACTCAATTTGATCTTTGAACAAATGAACTAGGATTGCAGATTCAAGTTTCAAAATACATATCAGTAGTCAGCTGGTCTTTTAGTCTCTTCAACCTTGTCATTAGCTTAATTTGAATTGGTCATAATAACTAAAATCCTCTCTGCTGCTACTATTTCGGCAGTAGTAAATTGCAATCGAAAGCTACGATTTCTTTTTCAAGAGAAATCTAAAGCTGCTGCAAGCATGAATGGAGCATTGCACCGTGCTTAAAAGTCTTGAAATTTAGACCCATCTAAACCAACCAAGGCAAGATCTAACCCTACAGCAAACACACACACTGTATTACTACGCATGGAATTTGGATCAAAAATAAAGTTGTCAGCGATTGATGGAATTTTATAATTTAAATAAAAAACAATTGAAGTGATTTCATTACTCAGAATTAGTACACAAATATTACCCTTGCATGGTAGTGACCATGCAGTACAGCACATACAGAGTATGAAACTCCCTGTCATAGCTTATTCTTCTGACGTGAAAAAGAAGGCAAAAAGCATAATTGGGTTACAGACGAAATCAAACTATAAACCCAAAGTTTTACAACTATTTAATTATAAATTAAACGGATTTAAATTCTTTCCACAATTCAAATTTCTTTTAATCCAATATCATCTCGATCACATTACAGTATAAACTTTACAAATGAACACAGGAGTGAAAAACCGCGTTAGCCGTAATATCTTTGGATCAGTGATACAGAGCCAGATAAACATGTTTAGCATGATCCATGGAACTAGTACCACTTTCCTTACACCTCAAAACGATTACTTGACTGTTGACTTGATGACTCCACCCAGCAGGGAATTAATCCTTAAAGAGGATCGTTGGAATAAACAAACCAACATCTACGAAGGCAAATCACACCAACCATTCATCAATAAAATAATTCCTCATGAAATGCAAAAGCATGGTCAGTAGTGGTGGGTCAATTTTCTCTTTATAATAATAGTAAACCTAAGTATCCATAACATTAATAAAATATTAAATAAAAAAGACTTCAAATTTTTTTTTCTACAAGTTGTCAATTCAAAGGCAAATTACGCGTTTTTAGCATATTTTGGTCCCATTCTGCTTTCTTTCTTCTAGTCTATCGACCTCATTATAAATTGTTATAGTTTTAAAGAGAAAAAAGAATTTCGTGGCTTCTATGGGTGCTTTGACTTGGAAGTCTCCGCTCAAGACCCGAACAAGTCTTTTTCCCTTATTGGGTAAACTTTGATATCATTATACATTAAGTATTTACGAGAACATTGATACGCAAAGGCCTCTTCTTCTACTTATAGCAAGTGTTTAATTTCATTAGAAATTTTGGCCTCTTGTGGATTTTTTCTTTCTCAATTAATATCGTGTGAATATTTTGTTTTTTCAATTAACACTCTGTGAATAATTTCTGTTTTCACGTAAATTAAGCAGTTAATTTTATCTAATAAAATTATCAAAATACTCTTGATTCGAAGTTAATCTTTTATTCATATTTAATGTTAACTTTGAATTGAATGTAAATTTATTACGTAAAATTAACAATTTTTAATTTCTGTGAGAACAGAAATTATTCATAAAATATAAATTAAAAAAATTTAAATCATAAAATATCATATGAAAAAAATTTGAAATCCTAAAAAATTATACGTAAATTTTGATTTTCATTTTAAGGAATGGATGGTGGTTTTGTTTAATGAGACAGGAGCGTTGCAAGAGGACAAAGGTAGCTTTCGTTGCAATTTCCTTGAAGTTTCTTTAGTTTTGGCAATTGAATACTTTTCCTAAGAATAAGTTCACTGATTGCTACGGAGAAACACGGTTTCCCTTTTCTTGGAGAGCTACTGCGATTTCAGTTTAACGTTCAATCATTTGTTTTTGCTTTATTTTAACCTCAAAATTTTATTATAATCAGTTTCATTTCATAAGCTCTTTCTTGCTTTTTGCTTTTAAAATGTGAGCTTCACGTGTAAGGTGCAGGGTAGTTAAAACGAAAGGAGGGTAATAATTAGAGCAGATAAAGAAAACTTAATTTGATATGAAAATTTAATTTCTTTGTTGGTATTCTGATCATGGTGGGCAAGTAATTATTCAGTGCAAAAATGAATATGTTTGCAATAAATGATTGGTTTATGGCATAATATCTAAAAAGGTCTATGCATTAATTTAAATTTTTTTTATTTTATATTTTTAATCATATTTTAAAATTTTTATTTTGGATCAAACAGGTTTTTATAACTAACGATTGATTAATTATCGTTAATCAAAACGCTATATGTCTTTTTTATATTACGTGATTTTGACATGATATGCTAACATATTATGATAGACGACGATGTATTATGATAATATGACTATGTGATATTTTTTATTTTCTATTTCAATATTACGTCGACACTACGTGAGTACAAAAATGACAAGTGACATTTGATTAATGATAATTAATTAATAGTTAGTCATAAGTATTTATTTGAATTAAAATAAAAATATAAAATTTTGATTAAATGCAATATATAAATAAAAGTTTATTTAAATTTTAAGGAATAGTTCAAAAACTTTTTAAAAATCATAATATTTAAAAAAATATAAATAAATTATTATTCTTTTATTGCATTCAATTAAGTCTTTATATTTTTATTTTAAGTTAAATAAGTCTTTATATTTTTATTTTTAATCAAATAGATATTTTTATAGCTAATAGTTGACTTAATCAAAATGTCACTTGTTATTTATACCACATGATATTAATATGTCATAATAAATGATGATATGATATATTAATATGACATTTTTCATCTTCTACATCAACGTCACGTGATATAGAATGACAAATAATATTTTAATTAAATTAATCATCAATCATAAAAGTTGTTTGATTTAAAATAAAAGTACATGAATTTACACAAACACAATAAAAAAATTATAAATTTACTTAAATTTTTTTAATAATTCAAAAGTTTCTTTCAATATCGTGCCTTTTTAAAACATTATGTAATTGTTTTCCTCAAAAGGATTGTAATATAAGTTTGAACCCAAATCAATAAATTTGGAGAATAAATTCCGAATATCATGTTAAAAATTGTTTTAATTAGTATCATTTCTGTACAAACCTCTCCAATTTGGAAGAGAAACAAACAAAAAAAAGGGGTGAGTCTAGAAGAAATTCTAAACTAAAAAAAGACTTTTCTTCTCTTAAATTGAGGCAGGCATCAATCATGGGCCCCTCAAGATTGAGATTGAATGCCTCTGCCAATTCGAATGATGTGCAATGAAGGCTAAAATTCTGGCGGAAATTAGGTTCCACAATCATTTTAATTGCCAGTTTGCAATGCTCAAGTTCATAACAGCAATTTCACATGGCCATGTCAAGCATTGGAACAACTTAAATTCGACACAATTATTTGTTAATTAAACTGTCTTTGCCATAAGTTTTGCGGTTGCCTTAGACCTGGAAAGTTTTGGTACTGACAAGAAATTAGACTGGGAACTTACAATGCAATGAATATGCTGCTGAGTGGTGGATGGTCTTCCTAGGCACTTCCAGGGACTTTGAATAAAGACTTGCTGGAAACACAAGAATTGATGAAATAGAGAAGACCATATTCTTTCTACAAAGCTTTAGTTATTAGTCTTTATGTTCTGTTCAAACATCTCTATGTATTACATTAAATACGGAGACTATTGTCTATGTTTTTTTTTTTTTTTTGAAAAGCGACTATTAACATCACTTGTTGATTAAAATTTGAAATTTTATATGAAAAAATTTAAATTCTAATCTTAAATGGATTAAGTAAAGTTGATGAGATAAGACAACATAATCTTTCATCGTACTATTCAAAATTCTTACGTAAGATGAGAGAAATTATCTTTTGTCAATTTCGTCTTAATGCCCGCTTGTCCCTTTGAATGAGTATCAAGAGACAAAGAGTGAATACATCAAGATTCAAATCTTTTTTTATTTTTTATTTTTTATTTTGTCTTATTATAGATATTTAAAACTAAAGGTAAAATATAATCTGATTTTTTCTTTATGAAAATATGTTTGGAAATGAAAGAGTGGAATTGGATTTAACTTGTTTTATAAATTGTGAGGATGAAATTAAAGGCACACGTTTTATATATATAAATTAGTTAAATTTTAATATTTTTATGTATTTGAAAGGATCTAAAAAGATGAATTTGTAATTGACAGTTTCATATAATTATATAAAAAATACACCGTTAAATAAAAATTCAACAAATTCATAAATTTATATTTATGAAGTAAAATGATTAAGTAATAGTATATAAATATTATATATCGATCGTATATCAAATATAAACTCCATAAAAAAAATCCATCATGAGGTTTTGTTGAGGAAGTGGGCTCTTGGCCCAATTTTTGTGAAATGTAAACAATGTTAAAAAATTTGAGGCCCAGGAAGTTTTAGTTGTACTATAAAAGAAAAATCTAAAGCCCAAAACAACAGGCAGAAGGAAATGCCATTGACCCACTTTGGAGCCCCATAAAACAGAGAAAAACAAAGGGAAACATGGCTTTGAAATATTGAACTGATCCAATCAAGACCCAAAGCAGGCAGGTAAATCTGAAAAGGACGCAGCTGGGGAGTGGGGAGTTTGATTGTTGACAACATTGTTTACTGACGAAACAAAGCAGTAGAGAGTTTGAATCGAACCAAACTGAACAGTCGTATTAAACGATCAGGTGTAGGCTGGAAAGAATTGGAGGGGACACAAGGTAAGAGGATAATGGAAGTTGTCTAGGTATGGGTGGTGGGTTTGGTAGGAGACTACCGGACTAGTAGAACTAGAATCCTAGCATAGGCATTCTGTTTAGCAGAAAGGGGTTGTGTGTCCTTCACATCAGCATCAGCTACATTCTTCATTCAATTGTGACATAGGTATATGTGCTCCCAAACTATTTGAGCATCAGCTGTATTCCGGGTGGTTAGGGTTTTACTGTTTAGGAGGCAGCACATCCCCCCACCTTGACCAATCTAGCTTTCAAGTGGGACTTGGGTTTGGTTTTTGACAAGAATAGGACTTTGATCTTGTTGCAGATAAGATTTGTACAGGACTTAATCATGACAGGCATTCCATTGTTTTCCGTCTTTCACAATCATAACTTCATGCACCCCAAGTTTTAACTTCTTCAGAATCACTCTTGCTAATGAGAATTAAGCCATAAACAACAAATTTTCCTTATTTCGGGAATTACAAATACTGGGTTTTGTTTTGTTTCTTCTATTTTCGTGGAAATGGGAAGCATGTATGGTCCCCACATCTCAGTTGGGAGTAACCACCGCGGCCTTCAAGTTGATGATGAACAACAGCTATCACAGTGTCTCCTTCAGACAGAGCTTTTTAAGGGCGGCACTCCTTCTGTTCTGGTATCATCATTGGCTTTTTGCCTTTGCCGAAGGGGAGGACCAGAGCAGGAGCAGCACAAAGGAAAAAAGGGCACACAAAAACTGCAACAACTAAACCGGTCCCCCAACTGTTGTCACGTTGCCCCATTACCCTGAACCTTATGATAGAACATGCTGCTTCTGGGGAACCAATGCTCCATTGCTTGGAGCTTTCTTCTACTATCGTCTGCATGGACCAGGCTGACAGAGGATGTTATACCGCTCCTCTCATTGGAAAACTAGGCCTTGTGTCCCCCCCAAAGGACACTCCCTGCTATCACGTTATTTGAATTATATCCTCATTAAACCCAAATAAAATATTATAACCTTATTAAACCCAAATAAATACTAGCCAAGCGCTTTATATTTCTTACGGGAAAAGGGATAAATATGATTATTAAAGTAAAGAGAAGAAAAGCCAACGGCAGCGACGATAGGAAAACAAAGTTAGGTTGATGTTAGGCTCAGATTATGAGTTTATCTAAAAGCTTGGCAGCTGTGTCAGATAATGCAGGAAACAAGGTTGCGTATCAGGCCGAGAGTCCATTATAAAGCTTTTAGGGCTGCGAAAACTCCAATGATTAATTAACTTTTGATTACCAATGACGTTGTTTCCTTCTTGAACAGCTTTACAAATGGCGACAGGCAACATGGATGATCTAGTTAATTACTACAATAAAACAATAAATTAATGCCACCAGACACCAAAGGGTCTACACTCTATGACCTAAATTTTCTCCTGAAATGGCAAAATCACTAGAAAGAAAGAGAAAGAAAGTTTGTATAGTACAATTCCCCCAAGGCTCCAAAAGAAAAAAAAAATGAGCTGACATGAAAAGAAAGAAAGATAAAGCAACCCCCAATAAGATTACAAATAATATATCTGAGAAATATGCTATGCATTGACTATATGAAAAAGGGCCCTTCCCCACTAGAAAATGCACTATTCATTTTGAGACTATGCATCAATAACCATGGGAAAGAACATGTGTATTTGATACAAGACTATTCATTGAAATGCAAAGTGCAACTATTACATGGTAGAAATGTATAGAAACTATCACATCAGCAGAAAACATGAAACTTTCCATTTACGTTCTAGCAAAGTCCCATCCAAGGCAAAGGCCAGGGAACTCCTCTCATCCCCAAACATTTGTCAAAATTTCAACTTATTGTACAGCAAACACATTGAAAATGTATGTGGCAGATAAGACTAGGCAAAAGACAAGTCAATTTGACATATATACCACTGGAAGAAGTTGGGTTTTCCTAATTTTTGGGCAACAGCAAAAGCTAGCTCTGTGGCTTGGTATGTCATCATAATTACTCACTCCTTTTCTTAATTTTATTTTCCAAGCCATCATTGTCTATCATCTCTCCTCTCACCACAGGTAGTAGAAAACAAAACAGCCCCAGTGTCCACCTACAGTTCAAAAATCACTGTCCTGCCAATGAGCTGGAGACTGTAGCAGTAATGTACTCTCTGATCACACCTAGCCTGGATACCAAGTTTTTTTTTTTTTTTTGCAAAAATGAAGTCATCATGCCTAGCCTGGATCCCTAGTTCCCAACCCAACTAAACAAAAAGTTAGTAGTAAAAAAGGAGAACACAGGTTCCCCAGTTGGAGGGGCTCTATCAAAAGCCAAGCCCCACAACCCCAACTTCAACTTTTTAAGGTCATCAAATGATGCAAATGATGCAAATGCATAAATCATCACTCACCATAACAGTACCTTAAAAAACTGGCAGAACAAAAAGAGAACAAGTTGTAAAACTATCAGCAAAGTAATGCATGCTATAGCCCATTGACAATTTGACATACATAATAAAGCTGCTACTTTTTGGATTTTGCTTCTTGTTCATTCTATAATTTTTGTACATAATTCAAGATACCAAAATACTAAGCTTGAATGCCCAAGTAAATGAGCTTTTAGCTCCAATCTCTTAATACCAAAAAAGACCCACTTTTGTCATTGTCTTCTCTTTATCTTCTTGTCATTCAAACCTTTACCAGACCATTATGGTATGGTTGGTATATGACCCAAAAATCAAAATAAAAAGCTAAGAGCCTAAAACAACTTTTTCCCTACTTTTTCCTATCTTATTCCATTTTCGTCTCTCCTTTATAGAGCGATCTCAGTCTGCAAAGTAGTAGCATTGAACCCCACCTGTTGCAGGGTTTGTTGCTGCTGCTCAACCTCCCAACTTGCCTTGGCTATGACTCCATCATGCGCAGGCACGTACTCCTAATCAAAACAAAACAGTGCTATCATTAACAAGCAAACAAGCCACTAGAAAATAAGACATGAAGATAGTGATCTGCGAAAGATTCCTTTTCCAAACCATCAGATTGTCTATTCCATATACGAGCCTCATTTTGTTAGAGGGTAAACAAACGTTTTATAACAAAAATGATCCAATTTCCAGTTATAGGCAATAAACCCACCTCAAGCTTCTGAACCAGTTCTTTGGCATTTGGTGCAGAGACAATGATGTGGCGTTGGGAAGGTTTGATAAAGCCATCATCTACGGCTTTGTCGATGAAAGTCAGTAGATAGTTATAATAGCCATCAACATTTAGCAAACCCACCTGGCACATTTTTGGAAACATAAGTTAGGTCTCCAAACAGGACCCAGAAAACTGCTTTTGTTTCTCGATGTTGGATACAAAAGCATTATGCAAATATTGCTTACAGGCTTGTCATGGATTCCCAGCTGAGCCCAAGTTATCACTTCCAATAACTCCTCCAAAGTTCCATACCCACCTGAAACCAACGAGAGAGCAAAATTAGCACTCTACGGATATATTGAGGAACAGAAAGGGCAGAGTGTAGATTGCATATTATATTTATGAGAGAGATGGGACCTGGTAGGGCAATAAAACAATCAGAGTGGCGGGCCATTTCTGCCTTCCTTTGGTGCATGTCGGCTACTGGCCTTACTTCCCCAACCGTTTCACCAGTTATCTGTGGCTCCATATCCAGCAGACATTCCCAAAACATCATTGAAAGCTAGAGACTAAAATCTAATATACAGAAATAAGAAGACTAGAAATTTTAAAACCAAGAGACTCGTAAAAACAAAAGAATTTAATTTGCACCTCTTTGCTCATCAGAGTTCTAGGAATGATCCTGTTAACAGATATAGAACAAAATTTGATAGTCAATAAAGGGTACACATAAAACCCAGAAAAATGAGCACACATTTACCAAGAACCAAGAAACTGATAGCTATGATGATGACTCATGACTGTACCCGAGAACATTCCTTCCAGCACGGTGAACAGCTTGTGAAACCAAACCCATCAACCCAATACTCCCTCCTCCATAAACAAGGTCCAATCTCCTTGCCACCTTTCAAAAACAACACAAAAACCCCTTTAAAAAACATCAAAAATACCTTAAAAGGAAAAAAGAGCTAGGCTTTAGAGAGTTTATGTAAGTGATGTTTGAGGATACCAGTTCTTGGGCTAATTCAACAGCAGCATCTCTATAACATTTCCTCTTCCCAGTACTGCTTCCACAAAACACACATACCCTCTTGAATCTTGATTTCACAACATTCCCTTCCATATCCATTCTCCACAGATTCTTGCCAAGTTCTCGTGTTTGCTTACTCTTATACAAAAGTGGGCTCAAAGAGACAGAATGAGAGATGTGTGGGGCAAGCACGCTCCTTTGCTTCACTTGGGACAAAGTAGAATGAAACAGGCCCCCCTATTTATAAACTCCCCACCAAAAGAATTTTGGCTCTTGTTAAAATCAAATAAGAATCTTTATTCATAAAATAATGGAAGAAAGTAATGAGATTAATGGATATAGATTAAGACAGACAAAAAGGCCAGAGGGGCACGGCCACAATGGGAAGTGATGTACATGTAGTAACCATACTATAGTATCCTATTATCAAGACCACGTGTCTCAACATCATGCCAGAAAACATGAATATTTCGTGCAATACTGTAATATGATCCCATATCCGGTAGAATATAGGACTTTGCAACTTTTTCTTTTTGGTAGGAAAACTGGAACACGATTCTAGTCGGTATTAGCATATATTTTACCTCAAACAATTCATTTTTCGAACTCTAATTAAATTTAATCAGTGTTTAGAGAATACGCGTAGGGTTATGGCATGCTTGATGATTGGTTTCTGACGACACTGATAAGCTCTTAATCATGTAGCAGAGACGCTATGTTTGTTGTTTTGGCAGCTATGTTTTATCATTCCCAAAGAGCCAAAAAGCCGATTCTGCTGCTACCAGCATTTAATTTTTTGCCACACACTAAAGCAAAGCAATGATCTCTTGCAAGCAAACGCTCTTTCAAGATAAAAGGCTCAGGCAGTTCCGTCAAAGCTGTATTATCAGAAGCATCTTCGATACATACCCAGTAATGGCAGAAGACAACCCCTCTGCAGAAAAAAACAAAAGGGTTACAATCTACAAATTCTTCTTACACAAAAATGAACATCTCAAGAAGAGAAAAAGAAGGTTAAAATGTCAACAGAGGGTAGCATAAATAACAATCAGTGCATTGAATTGGGTGGTAAGGGTTACATCATATCCTTAACCATCATAATGATTTACTGCTTTGATCATCTGGAAATTGGAACTGGAAGCTCTTTGCTCACTTTCATCTGTTGGGTATTTACCATGTACCAGTACAGGTTAATTAATTGGTTAATAAAGTTTCTTCCCCTTTTGTTTCAATTTGCCATATGAGTATGACAAATCAAAGATTTGACTCCACAACACAGTTTTGCCCATTTCATTATCAACAACAGTTTGCCCCCTGCCTTCTACATTTGTCAGTTTCAACTTTCACACTTACTATTCAACCAGTTAAGTTATCCCCAACATCCACTACAGTTTTTGTTACTCACTTATCTACACTTCCCCAGAGAGGTAGCCAGCCAGCCAGTTCAGGGCCCACGAAACTAAAGTGGCGAGTGCAAGACAAACCCCCGCACTTCAACCTAAAAGGAAACAGAAAAAAGTAAAATTGAAAATTTCTTGCTTTGGAAATGTTTCAAATTCCATAACCAACATTGTTCCCAGTTGGTGTTCTTTTTTTGAGATTGTGACATAGATTAATCTGTGTTTCAGCACACGCGAGGCCTTGGGGCGTAGACATGCATGTAGTTGGAAACGTGGAAGACCGAAATGTTTAGGATACAAAGGAACTAAAACCAGTTACAATCAAACAAATTGTTGTTAGTGTTGGGGAATTGTTGGGTCATGGGTGATAGCAGCCTCTAAACTGTAGGGAGAACTCACACACGGCATTGCTGTCGTTGAAGGAAGGCAGATATGGGAATTGGCCAATTGGGCGGATGGGAGAAATTGGGACCCAGACCCAGTTGAGAAGAGGGGGAAGAGGGAGACTTTTTTGGTGTGGGGTTGGGGTCATTTTCTTTGGGGTCTGTGATTGGAGGCTATGACTAGGAGGCTCCATGCAAATTATAGGCCATTAGCCATTAGGCCTCTTTCACTTATCATCTAGGCAGCCCGTTCCTATTTAATGCTTCTGGCAGTTTTCTTCCTGCAACCTTGATTATGGGATTTTTTAGCCACGTGTCATCGCAGACATCCACTTGCTCCACAAATCCCATGACTCAAGAATCCTTAATCCCATTACTAATTAATTAGAGATCAAACTCTATCCGCCCATGTTATTCTGACATGAGACTAGAAACAGTGCAATAAAGAAGAAGAAAATCATTGATCTATATCAGAATCATAATAGTGTCATATGTTACCTAAGCAATTATTCTGTACCATCTTTCTGAAGTTCCAATAATGTAGAAATGAGGCAAGAACTAGTACTAGAGGCCATGTGAGTAGAAGAAGAAGCTTTGCGGATGAAGAAAAAGAACGACAACAAAAATCACATATTTGCTGGATTTGCATGCCAGAGTCTACTCAAATTTTGTGTACTGGAAACCAGAATTAAACATGATACTCCTAGATAATTAACCATGTGGAAGCCAAAAGGCTGTAGAAAGGAGGGCATGAATGCTAAGCGCAAAGTGGGTGCACAATCAAAATGACGAGACCGTATGTATAGTGAAAGCTCTAAATGCAAAAAACAGAGTATAAATGAAGGGAGCGGCGCAATGATTGTTCTGCGCCGTCTCTATTTTGCATATATTCTCCTATCTATATATATTTATCATCTACGATCTACCTCTTGGGGTTTGGGGCTTGTTGAATTTAATGACCTCTTTCTGTTTTCTATTCTCTTTCTATTGGGACCATTTAATTTCATCCCTCTCTTTCTCCTGTCGTAATGATCATTTATTGCTCTATAGATGCAACAATAATTATTGATTTTTTTTATCAAGTATTATATATAATTTTCAAGAAAAATATTTAAATTTAAGTTTTTGAGTAAAAAGATATTCGTTGAGCTGATAATGCTTTGGACTGTGTATTGACTTGTCTCATCTTCTTATTGAAGATGTAGATACTATACCAATAATTTTATTGAATAAAATCCCATTTTGATTGAGAAAAATAAGTGGAAAATTTAAAGAATACTTTGGCAAATAAGTCTGTGAGAATTATGAAGTGTTTGGTAATGTAGTTCTTGACTGAGGGTCAACAACTAATCTTGTCTTACTTGTGGACCTTTGGGTCTACGACGCGACCAGTATCTGTCTGACTGCCTACCCTGCCCGATTGATTTCACTACCGACTTCCGACTGTAGACAACTGCTTGTACATCAAGTTCATTCTAGTTTTCGACTTTGATTATCTCTATTTTGTCTTGAATGTCTGAATTTGACTAGTAAGAAAGAACACTTGCTTAATTTTCATTGGATTAGGGAAAGAGTGTTGGCCCAACTTAATTTGCTTGAAGGAGAAAGATGGAATTGCAATCCATGCGTAAAATCACACAAAAATAACATGAGAAAAGGAGACGAACTCAGCTTTTATATGCTTGCAAATTGTCGAAGGCGGGCGTATGATGATAATCTTTTCTAAATCTTTGGCATGCTTGAGCAGATTCAATTTGCTAGTTCTAGATCATTCCCTTTCTCTCCTTGTTGGTAGAGATGATGATGATGTTACACTCAGGGTCCTCAACTTCGGCAATATTTTAAAGCAATTGCAGGGACTTGGCCGTGTCAAACGCAATAATCGATAGCATGTTACAGATGGAAGAAACGTCGAGGACCCAGAAGTATCTCACAGCTGGAAATCCATATCATATTAAATCTCTGCGATTAGAAGCACAGAGGGAGCACCTGCTCTTGCTAAAATCAAATGGATACCATGTAGTGAACAAGCTTTCCAAGTTTTCAGTGTTATATTTTTAATTAACTTGAGATTGGTGATCGAAAATTTGCTTCGGCTACACACGACGAGAACGTACTTGTTGTTGCCACGCACCATCAGGTCTTGCAAGGATGGATTGAAAAAGGAATGAAAGAGGAAGATAAAAGCATTTAGTCCATGTTGTGATAACATTGAGAAGAAACAGAGCCAGTGTCAAGCTTACTAAATTTGCTCCAGTATCTCCAAACTATAGAATTGTCATCGTCACAAAGATCGCCCTTCTCCCATTTCCTATTATCGCCAATGAGTCGTCAACAAAACGCTTAAAGACACGACAAGAAGTCAAATCATCTACATAATTCCTATTGTTAACAGATAAATTAGGGACGGAGAAGACGGAAGGCTGCTGAACCTATCACCCATCCTAGCAATATGTAGAAAGACTCAAAGAAAAGAAGAATGGAGAAGATGAACAGAGCAAGAAATGGAATCAACAAGCTAGATTCCTATCTTTCATTCTTATATTTATATTTTCACACACCAACCATAAAATTAACTTTTCCTTAAGAGTCGGCATGGGAAAATAAAAAACTCTTAAGGAAGATAGCTGAACACAGTACTCAAAAACATGGGATACTGCGCCAGAAACGGTTTTCAGACTACAACTTTGAAACATAAACGAAAACACAGGAACAAAACGCATAGTCACCAACGACTTACAAAAAGAACAAAACGACAAAATTAAAAACATTCTGCATATTGTTGCACGTTTGGATATGAATCACTTTGTTATACATTAGTTGTTATACACCAAAGTATAAAACAATTTGTTACATGTTAGTTGTCACACGTTAAGGTATGAATTACTTCAACAGTAATTTTTAAATGCTTGTTGTTAAATAATAAGGTATGAATCATTTTGTTACACGCTAAAGTATCTTTTACAATACTTGAATTACTCAAAAACTCAACATACCTTATTGATTCCAATCCAGTAAACTCTCAATTTGCTTCTTAGAAATTCAAAATGATCAACACTCAAACCTTTAGTGAATATGTCTGCCACTTGTTCATTTGTGTGACAATATTTCAGTTAAATGTGACCTTCCTTGACAACATCTCTGAATGCATGAATCTTTACCCTTATATGCTTGGTACAACTATGCTACACTGGATTTTTAGTAATTGCCATTGTTGACCGATTATCTACATTGAGCAACATTCCTTTGTTTTGAGTATATCCCAAATCAGCTAAAATCTTTCTTAACCATAGTGCTTGATTTGCAGTTGAGGCAATGGCAATATACTCAACTTATGTTGATGATTAAGCCATTACTTCTTGCTTTTTTGAACTCCAAGTAAACACACCACTCTCAAAGGAAAAATAATAACCTCTAATTATACTTGTCAACATGGACCTAACCCATTGAGCTAGCTCATTTTTATAAAATATGGGGTGGATTGGGTCTAAAAATTTAAGTCCATATTAAAATCAAGCCTAAATGGGCCATCTCACCAAATCAGAGGGTTGGGGCGAGCTAGCCCTATGAGTAAAAAAAATTAGTAATTTTAATTAATTTAATAATTTTATATATTTAATTATATAAAATTATTAAATTAATTACCAATAATATTACTTATTTTATATATTTTAATATGTTTAATCTTTACTTATCAAATTAATAATTTTAATTTATGAATTAAATCATAAAATAATTTTATTAATAAAAAATTTATTAAGTAAATTTATAAAAATAATTTTTTTAAAAAATATGGGCTAACCCAACCCAACTCATGGGCTAGAAAGAGGTGAGTTGGGTTGAGGTTTTGATGGCTCATATAAAAAATAAATTGACCCGGTCCAACTCATATTCTTTTAGCCCACAAAGGGCTTGGGTCCGACCGAATTGGGCCACCGCATATTGACAGCTCTACCTCTAATGCTCTTTGAGTCATCAATGGAGTCAGCCCTGTCACTGTTTGTAAAACCTTGAAGTTCGTTGCTTTAGGCTTTCAGATATCTCAAACCAAAGTTTGTTGTGACTTTAACAATCTTGAGAATATGTTTTGCTGTAGTAAAGTGTAGCACTGATGGTGCTTGCATAAACCTTGACAGTAGACTTGTAGTTTGGTCTGGTTGTAGAAATGTACAATAAGGAGCCAATGATGCTCTAAAAAAGTGTTCCATTTGCTTTTGTAGAACCATCATCTTTGCAGAACTTGCGTCCAATAGCTATTGGAGTTCTGACAGCTTTGCAATGATCCATATGAAGCTTTTTTAATAAATCATGAGCATACTTGGATTGATGCACAAAAATCTGACCTATAGATTATATGAAGTCCATTCCTAGGAAATAAAACACCAGTCCTAAGTCAATTATCTCAAAAACTTTCAACATCTGAAGCTTAAAGTGAGTTAAACAATCATTCTCAAGACCACTTATAAGCAAGTCATGTACATAGATTGCCACAATAAGCTCAATTGAGTCATTTGACCTCTTTACGTAAAGAGAACTTTATTTGAGCTTCTTTTTAAGCCATGAGATCTTAAATGATCATCCATCCTCTCATACTGGGCTTTAGGTGCCTGTTTGAGACCATAAAAAGCCTTGACTAACTTGCAAACTTTTCCCTTAGAACCATTTTCTTCATATCTCTCTAGTTGTTCAACAAGTATATCTTCTTTCAAGTAACCATTTAGAAATGCTGATTTGATGTCTAAATGGTAAATTTTCCAATCTTCTTTTGTAGCAAGAGCAACAAACATCCTGATGGTATCATATCTGGCCACAAGTGCAAAAGTCTCCATGTAGTCCACTCCATAAACTTGAGCAAAACCCTTCACAACTAGTCTAACCTTATATTTGTTCACAAAGCCATTTGGATTCAGTTTGGTTCTGAAAATCCATTTAACTCCTATGACATTCTGGTTTGATGGTTTATCTACTAGAATCCATGTCTTGTTCTTCTTAATCATGCCAATTTTAGTATCCATAGCAACTTTTTAGTATTCATTTGCAATTGCTTCATTGAAATTTGAAAGCTCTATTATAGCAACATTACATCTGTTATAGATATCACGAAGTGATCTTGTGCCCCTGGTTGCCAAATTCTCATCTTCAATATGTTCTGAGCTATCACCATATTCATTCAACTGATATGCAATTGGACAAATCACATTATCAACATTGTCAATAGCTTCAGCTTCCCAATTCCAAAAATACCTTTTATCACAATTGACATCCCTACTGATGAAAACCTTTCTTGACTTGATGCTATAAAGTCTATAACCTTTTGACATTTCACTGTAGCCAATAAGCACTGCAACAATAGACTTGGAATCAAGTTTTGTTCTTTTTTCATCAGGAACTTTAGCATAACAAACATAGCCAAAAATTTTGAAGTGTGAAACAAAAGGCTTGTGAACCACATCTCATAAGCTGTTTGCTGAGTTAGAACTCTTGTATAAGTTCTATTCAGTATATAATTTGAAGTATTCACTGTCTTTGCCCAAAAATACTTAGGTATTTTCATCTGATACTATAGGCATCTTGCCATTTCAGCAAGTGTCTTGATCTTCCTCTTTGCTTTTCCATTCTATTGAGAATTGTATGTAATAGTCAACTGATGCTGCACACCAAAATTAGCTAGATACTTCTCAAATTTAGTTGCAATGAACTCAGTACCATTGTCGCTTCTCAAGATCTTGACATTCAAGCTTGAAAAATAGCTTACAACACAATCAAACCAATCAATAAGCCCATCAACCAGTGAAGTAATAATGGAAAAACAGTCGAGTCCAATAACACCAGTAGTGCACTTGCGTAATCAAGAACCGGAAAGCACGTTTTAGAATGATTTAGGCTTCAAATAACCATGATCATGAAGCTGACCCACCATGCTCGATTCGAAGTACCATGGTTGAAATCCGAAAATATGCAGGGTACTCATGGACACATACCTGAGCCGTGAACAATTCAAATGAAGGTTTCAAGGTTAAAGGACATGAGAGAATAGCCATAGTGTACACAATTATATCAGTTGCAGTCTTTGAGAAAATAACCCTTCAAATCGAAAAACTATATACTACGTGTTCCACATGAAATGGAATACGTGTTCCACATGAAATAGAGAAGTCTAGTACTGATATGTTCTCTAGAAACAGCAAGAATCATCTTTTTCTCTTCTTTCTTGAAGAATAAAAGAACATTCATTCTGATTATCTTTCTTTCCTTCCAGGACTTAGCTACGTAAATTAATATGCTCGTCACGTTTTTCACGATTTGTTGCGTTTTATATAGCTATAGATATCAATATATTTCCAAAAGGTGCAAGGGCTTGATTAATCTTGTTAGGTCTTCCTCACTTTCTCCTAACTTCAATTCCATTGAATTTCCCAGATATTGGTTAAATTTTGTTGCAAAGCTAGCAGCAGCAGCAGTGATACTATCTAAAAGTAAGCAGTCCTATATGCGCTATGATCGATCATATGAAATCTTTTAACACAGAAAATGATCATTCAACCTGTCTATATATTGTTTGGCCAGTTCTTACTTTTTCTCTTATAGTTTGGAGGGAATTCTTTACTTTATTTGGGAACTTGTAAGCTCCTCATGTCATCCCTATTACTTGTTCTTAGGGTTAATTAATTGTTTATAGAGTTTACCATTTCTATCTCCAATTCCTAGAAAATTTTCTAAGCTATATTATTCGAACTTAAACAGTATGAAAATACATCTTAAGCTTTATAAAAAGGCGAAAAAGAAAGAAAAAGAAATTCACTCTAGGCCGATTTCTTTGTTGCTTATGTTTGCTAGTGCTAGAAAGTATGTAACATGGTTAGTCATGAAAATTAAGGTCGATGTTTTTTTTTTCTTCCAAAGCAAAGACGAATTTCTTTGATAAATTTCAGCTCACACCAGGAGACTATGTTTTGGTCTTCCTGAAATCACAGCATTGTAGGAACAATGGCTTCGATGCCATACCCAATATTAGGACATACACCTATAAGAATATTGCAATCAGTTTGATTATCCAGAAACAGAGCCACACTTACTCCCTTTGGCACAAACAAACTTGTACACAGACACGCAGACACCAACATAAGCAAAACATTCATATACCCACCCACAACAATTCTATTATCAAAAGCAACCTGTCAGAATAACCACCCACTGCGCTCCCCACAAAAGTATCACATGCCTGCTTCACAAGAACACAGCCATGGAAATTTGGTTAATGTTCTTCTCTAGCATGAAAACAACTTGGTTTTCACTTCTCATTAAGGTCGATCTATAAAGAGATAAAATGATTTGAAATATTTTCACCAATTGCTTCAGGTGCAGCTTCACTATAATTGGCTTCATCAGGTCTTGCGTGGTGCAAAGCTCGCAGTAAAGCAAGCAGTGATGATAACTACAAGTAAGTATTAATTAATTAATTAATTAAATGTGATTATACCCTCAAATATCTCTGTGGTAACATACAATAAATTCTTAATTTCCACTTAATTATCTGATTTTGCTGTGTTGTATTCCCTAATATTAATTAGTTAATGATCCTTATTCTCCACAATAAAATTTTCATAATAAAGATGTTGGGTGTGATGCTATGTTGTGTTATACAGGTTTTCTTTTACTTTATATGAAGTGTTGTTTTCCCTCAAATTAATTTTAATCTCACAAATATTTCTGTTATCCATACATAAGTTTATATAAATATTAATTATATTGATTAGAATCCTTCTATACCATTATTTAGTTAATCTTTAAATCTTTATGAAATCCAATTAAAATCCTTTTAATTTTTTTTGGAAAATTAGATTTCATTCATATAAGAGAGGTATCCATGTACAGTAAAACTTCAATTAATTAATACTCAATAAATTAATAATTTTGATTAAATAATATTTTTGATCGGTTCCGACTTAGGCTAATATGGTAAATTAATAATTCGTTAAATTTATAAAATAATACATTTAAAAAAAAACTCATAGGTCCCACTTAATATATAAATTAATAATTTTTTATACATTAAAATTATATATATACATAACTTAATTAGCAAGCATTATAAAATATGACTCTAATGTTAGTTGTTTCTTCTTGAAATTGATGTCTTCTTGGACCTTATTTCTAACTTTTCTTAGTGCATTAAGAAACTCTTACATAGTGTTTTCATATTATAAGAAAAAAATTATAAAATGTGATTGTTGTTTTTAGGGGCAATTTGAATTTTTTATACTGTATTCACACAATGCTATATACATTTCATTCATATTGTTGATTTCTTTACACATTTGATACGAGAAGTCATTGTGTTTAGTTTTACCATTTGTAATATTGTATGCTTTTTTTTATAAATGTTTTTACTTGACTTAATGTTTATGAATTATATTAATTAAATATACATTGAATGTAATTTTAATTTGTTGCAAAAATAGATCGATTCATGACTTCAATTTAATAATATTAATTGCATTCATGAACTTATTTTTATTAAATAAATACATAAAATAAAAATAATGATAATTTACAATTCGTTAATTAGGTAATTATATTCATATAATCACAATATACAATACATGTATTAAGTTCAATGTTTTGAAAAAAATAAAAAATACCTAAATAAATTAATTTTTTGAATTAATGTATTTATTAATCTATTGATTAAATAATATTTCGATTAATTAATAAATTTTCATGGTATAAAGAGTATTAATTTATACAAGGTTTATTGTACATTCAAAAGAGAGTTCAAGATTGCTGAGAAACCAGTCTTAACCCTCTGTTCACGAACTGGTAAGCGAAGCACCAGTAACTAACCCTTCTATACAATATATTTTCACCTTTTCATTCCCCTCTAAACCTACACCTATTTCGCATATCGCTAACCTAAATCATACAAAAAGTTAGTAAGACTAGGGAACACAACCATGCCTGTTTCCATCTGTTGCTAACACTAGCATACGTTTCAGACAACATGAATTCACTCCTAGATAAGAGGAGCCCATTAACCACTTGCCTACCACCCATTCTAAAGTGATCCCAAGAGCCAACCCACCAGCAGCTTGGAGACTTCCACAACCACATTATCTCCCCCTGCACACACGAATCAAAGTTCTGCATATATATAGAAAAGGCAGCCATAACCCAAAGCTAAATCAAAACAAAAACGTGACAATTAAAGAAAAACTTGCAGCAGGTCATTGACTCTTTCCACCTCAATTTGGCAAAGTTATCCGCTAAATCATTTCCAGATCTCGGGTATAATATACATGTCCAATTTATCAAACAACAATTCATGTAAGCATTTCCAAAATTTGCAGTTGCTCTGTCTTGGATGTTTGTGGAGATGAAGCAGTCAGTCATGATGAAATTTTTTTCGCAAATTGCAATTCAACTCTGGAGCGAATGGGAGCTCCGGTTGATGGTTATAGTGAGCCTTGCTCTCCAGATTTGTCTCGTTTACTGTGGGAAGAAGCGACAAAAATACCAGGGAAATCATTTAGCAGCGGTTGCTATCAGTGCTTGGATAACATACCAGTCAGCAACTTCAGTAGCAAATCTTGTGTTAACTAGCCTCCTAAAGGGCGGTACCAAGCTGAAAAATTGGTTCATCGTATTCTGGTCTCCATTCATTTTGTGGCATTTGGGCAGCCCGCATAACATTACAGCCTACTCTTTGGAAGACAACGATATGTGGTTGAGACAGTTTTTTGGGCTAGTCACCCAGGTTGGGATGGCGATTTATATCCAAATAAGTTTTCGATCAAGTTCTACCTTCAATTGTCTGGCTATTCCAATCTTCATTGCTGGAGTTTTCAAGGCTGGAGAAAGGATATGGGCTCTCAGATGTGCGAGCGAAAAGCAATTGATAAATTCATCGTGCTCCCTAAATGATGAAGATAGAGCAAGGCAACAAATGGTTCAACCTGCAAGGAAAAACAAAGAGGTCCGAATTCTCCGCCAAGCATATTTGTCTTCCATTATTTTGAAGCCCCTCTTCACGGACCTCCCTTTCTGGATTGAGAAAAAAGCCTACGATGAGGTGGTCGACTTGAAGTCTGAATATGCAGATGAAGAAGGGCAATCGAAAAAGGATATGCCTGCGGAAGAGGCATTCGCATTGGTAGGAATTGAACTAAGTTTCCTTTACGACTTGTTCTTCACCAAGATGCCCATACATCACCAAGGCTTCAAAGTAAGTTTATGTCTTCATGGTTTCTGCTTTCTTTCCACAGTTTCTTCATTGATTGCTTTCTCAGCATTTGTTGATAAGAAAAAGTTTTGGAAAATTGACGTTGCCATAACCTACATGTTGCTGGTGGGAGCTATTTCTCTTGATATTTGTCTATTTATTTCGCATGCTCTCTCTAAATGGACGATTGCACAGTTAGGCAGTGTTCCTCCAGAAAATAAGTTGTACTCCAAGCTTGTTGCTCTTAGGCTGAGTTCAATCAACTCGAGGAGTGCAATAAGAAGAGTGGCACAACACGATCTGATATCTTATTATGTTGAGGTCGCCGCTGATAACAAGTTTATTCGGTTTATAAGGCTTATTGACACCAGCAACCTTCTGCAAAAGCACAAGTACACTGTATGGGAGTCGGTGGATTCTAATTTGAGGACTTTCATTTATGAACAACTACTAGAGAAACGCAACGAGTATCATGATCAACTGCGGAACTGTACGGAAAACCGAGATTCTCTTCTCTCCAGCGTGTTGGATAAGGATATCGATGATGTATTTAAAAAGTATGCTGTTGATGATAATGATTGGGACGGCCATCGAAATGATTTTGCCCGCTACATCTTCCTTTGCCATATTGCTACTAGCCTTGTTTACTACGATGATCTTTACAATCATCGAAGAGGCATGCTGGGTTCATATTGCAAAATCAGCAAGACTTTATCTGATTACATGGCCTACCTTGTACTCTTGCGTCCAACGATGTTGCCTAAAGGGCTTGGGGAAATAATAAATCTAGCAAACAACAAATTTGTAGAGAAAATTCACCCTCGTGTGGGTGAAAATTCAAGTGAATTGAAGAAGAAAATCGTGGAAGCGTTGATTCACTATAGGCATGATTATACAACGTCGACACTTTTTGAATCAGAAGTTCAAAAGAACAGGGTACTACTGTTGAAAGGGTCTGAAATTGCCCAGCGTCTGCAAAATTTGGTAAGCGACGAACGCTGGGATCATGAAAAAAAATGGGAGACGATCGGTAAGTTATGGATGAGAAATCTGACTTATGCTGCCAGTCGTTGTTCATGGAAGGATCATGCTCAACAATTAAGGCACGGTGGAGAGTTGCTCACTCATGTCGCCCTTCTCATGGCACATCTTGGCTTAAGTACAAAAATTCTGATTTATGAGAGAGAAGACGAGTCTGGATTGCCCAGTCTGTTCTAAACAAAAAAATTTCACAGGAGACTTTGTAAACAAGTTTTACTTCTAAATTTATATATCATCTGTAAACTTATAAATTCTTTTTTTTTTGGTTCAAATAATAGATATCCTAATTACAATGATGATATAAATCTTTATATCCATAAATTCAGGTACCAAAAAAGACCTAAAGTTTCCTTATGTGGAAAGAAACCAATTTCCTTATATGTATTTTTCAATATTACAAAAATTTGCCTTATAGTTCTATTTTCCAATGATGGAGATTCACACACACACACACATCTAGGTGTTCTATCACCGAATTGGAAAATACATAAATAGGTTCGAAGCGTGTATCAATGTCACTGTCCTTTAAGGTTTTATTCATTCTATTGTTTGTGTGCTAAAGGTTTACATGCGATGAATCTCAAAGATATATCAAATAAATTTTTTAATATCACATACTCTTATACTTTTATTGTGTTCAATTAAGTTTTTATATTTTTATTTTGAATCAAATAAGCTTTTATATTTTTATTTTGAGTCAAAAAGTTTTTTTGACTAATGATTAATTTAGTTAAAATGTCATTTTTCATTTCATATTACGTGGCGTTGACATGACACGTTAATATATCATAATTGATAATGATGTAATATATTGACATATTATAATTAATGATGATATGACATATTAATTTAGTATAATAATATAATTATGTGATATTTTTCACTCTTTACATCAATATCATATCAGTGTCATGTGGATATAAAATGATAAGTGGTATTTTGATTAATGATAATTAATTAATCATTAGTTATAAGGGCTTATTTGACACAAAATAAAAATATAGGGACTTGATTGAACACAATAAAAGAATAATAATTTGTTTGAATTTTTTTAAATAGTTTAAGAGCCTATTTAAGCATTGCATCATAATAATTCAATTTCTTAATTTTTTAGAATGCAAAAAGATTTTCAAAGGATATATATATATATATACACCATAAACGCCCCATTGTTAATTTTTTTCTTCTAAAATTAGACTTTATGAATGATTTGTTTAGATAGTTGATAGTTACTTTTGTGTCCCTTGTTTTTGGGATTTTTACTTTTTGTGTGGATATGATATTTGGGTAGAAGAAAAATGGGTCTATAGATTGAGAAAGTGAGTTACATTATAAAATGGATCAAATTCAACCCCTGCCACATGTAAAATTGTAAACGTATTTATACTTGGAAAATATGATCAAGTTCAAGCATACATCATTAAAACAAGAATGCACGGAATTGGAGCTTTGAACCACGAACCTTCTCTCCCTTTTTAACTAAGCTAGAACTATCAAGGTTTATACTCATTTTTCGTAATTAAAAAAATAGGTTCCATTGAAAGTTGTCGTCTATCCATTGCTTTATGTACTTAATACCCTTCTTGGGACACCAATTTCCAGCTACTTCGCTTGATTCCCCTCTCTAGCTTTTATAGATGGGAAGCAAAACCTACATACATCTCCTTCATTTGGAATAATTTAAGGTGCAATCTAGACCTAAAGCAATATTAATTGATACTATATGCAACGTGTTCCGCATGAACTGCGGACGTGTACTGTGCAACGGTGAATGATCAGTGTAATGCTATGTTCTCTATAAAGCAGAAAGAATTTTCTTTTTCTCCAAGAATAAAAAAAAAAAATCACTGTTATTGTCCCCAGTGGAAGTTCTTTGCTTTGCTTCTAGGACTTAGCTACGCACAAATAATATTCACGTCACGTTTGGCACGATTTCTGGCCTCTATATCTTAAAGAAAGGCGCAAGGGTTTAATTCATCGTGGAGGATTTTTCCTTAGTTTCCACTAACTCCGATTCCATGAAATTTCCCAGTAGTTGTTTTCTATATTATGTTCATTAGACCAGATACTGGTTTATTTGGTTGCAAAGCTAGCAGAGGCAGCAGTTATGCTACTTACAAGTAAGCATTACTTTGTTATCTTGATTTATATATCTGATAATTAAGAGCCAAATGAGTGAAGTCAAGTTATTTAGCTAGCTAGTTCTTTTTTCAATTATTTTTTGTAAAAAATAATTCTCACTAGCATTGAATTCATTCTCTCTTTGATATAAAGGGTGTATTTAATTAACTTAGCTACTTGTCTAAACCTTTTTTTTACACCTCTTTTTGGATAAATTTCACCTAATTCTCTTCTAGTTTCAATATTTAATTTTCACACGACACTCTGTGATTATATTTTTCAATTAACACTTCAAATATATTTTTGTCCTTAATTAACAGGTGATGGATAAATTCTATTCTAATAAAGGGTTAAGTCATTAATTTTGTCTAGTAAAATTTTAAAAATAATACGCTGTCAACTTTGAATGACGTATTTTATTAATTTTAAAGAAAAATACAAGGAATGTTTCTTTTTAAACGAAAGAAATCGTCGTCAAGTCATGTTTCAACCTGTTATATTTCATTGGTTCAACAAGAGATAAACCAATATTAGATTGAACATTCAAGAGTTAACTATGCATATACATAATTATATTATTTTGAATTTTCAGTTGCCCTCTCTCTCCTCTATGTTGAGATCAAGGAATCGGTGTTCAAGAAAATATTCACAGAAATTGCAAAAAGATTTTGGAGTGAATGGGAGCTTCGTTCCATGGTTGTTGTGAGTCTTATTCTCCAGTTTCTTCTCGTCTATTTTGCGAGGAAACGGAAGAAATACAGGGGAAAATTCGTGCCAGCCATTTCAATCAGTGCGTGGTTAATATATTTATCAGCAGATTGGATGGCAACTCTTGTTCTGAGTACCCTTCTTAGGGGCCGTACGGAACTGGAAAATGGATTTATCGTGTTCTGGACGCCCTTTCTTTTATGGCACCTGGGCAGCCCGTACAATATCACAGCTTACTCTATAGAAGACAATGAGTTGTGGTTAAGACACTTTTTCGGGATGATGTTCCAGGTCGGAGAGGCGATCTACATCTACGTCAGGTTTCGGTCAAACACTGTACTGAATGCTTTGGCTCTTCCATTATTCATTGCTGGAGTTATCAAGTATGGAGAAAGGATATGGGCACTCAGATGTGCAAGCAAAAAACAGCTCATAAATTTCTTTTACTCAAGCTCAACGTCTATAAGTGGAAATGAAAGCCATGTTGTTGGTAAGGAGAATGAAATGATCAGAACAGGCCTGTTTGATCTTCCAGGGAAGAGAGCTTCTATTGAAGATCGAAGCATTCCATCTGAGGTGAAATTTCTTCGGGAGGCGAATTTATCATTTGATATTTTCAAGCCTCTCTTTGCAGATCTCCCATTCCAGATTTCGCATAAGTTTCATGATGAAATGGTCTTCCTGGATTCTAAATCTCCAGATGAAGCCTTCAATTTTGTGGAGATTGAGCTAAGTTTCCTTTATGATTTGCTTTTCACCAAGAATCCCATACGATATAGACGACACCGTTCAGGCTTGATTCTTCGCGGCCTCTGCTCTTTATCTGTTGTCTCTGTACTGATTGTTTTCTCAGCTCTCCTTCATAAGATCGAGCATTCCACAGTTGACACTGTCGTGACCTACTTGCTGCTGTCAGGAGCTATTTATCTGGAGATCTATTCATTTTTTATGCACTTTGGGTCTAAGTGGACAATGTTGAGGTACGCCGTTCCTCGAGACAAGCGGCACAAATTGTACCATGGGCTTGTTAAAAAAAGGTTACGTTCAATTGTGTCATGGAAGGGAATCAACAAAATGGCACAACATGATCTGATAGATTATTGCGTCAAGGCCAAGGCAAGCCGGTTGACTCCTGTCATTAAGCTCATCGACACTGGCGACCTTTTGCAGAAGTTTGGGCATGCCAAATGGAAGCCAGTAGACAGTGACTTGAAACAATTCATCTATGGTCACCTCAAAGAGAAGCGTACCAAGTTCGAAAATGAGGGCTTTCAAGTCGAGTATCTCGAGAAGTTGTTAAGCGAGAAAGGTGATAGTGTAATTAAGGAGAAAGGTTTTCATCTCGAAGATGAGTGGAAATTGGAATCGACAGATTTCACCCGTCGCATCGTTGTTTGGCATATTGCCACCGGACTTGTTTACTACGACGATCTTTACAAGCATCGAGGAAGTAGATGCGATTCAATTCTCCGGATTGGGAAATCTTTGTCTGATTACATGATGTACCTTGTACTGGTGCGTCCATCGATGCTGCCTAATGGGTTTAGTGAGACGGTAAACAAAGAAACATACCTCCAAACCCAGAGGTTTTTTGCTCAGACGACAGCGGAAAAACGCTTGAAAGCGTCCATGAAGGAATTTGTTTCGGCACTAATATCTTTGCATTCTGGCTTTCAGTCAAATGAAATAGGAGCGCTACTCGATGGGATCAAGTTTGGCAAACAATTGCAAGATTTGGTAAGATATAATAGGTGGGATGATGAGGAGAAGTGGAAAATGATTAATGATGTATGGATGGAGATGCTGGTTTATGCTGCTAGTCGTTGTACATGGGAGGAGCATGCGCAGCAATTGAGGCACGGTGGAGAGCTGCTCACTCACGTTTCTCTTCTTATGGCACATCATGGTTTAAGTACCCAAGTCCACAGATTGGAAAAATCTCATGATGATCAGTGTGACGCAACGCCATTTCCTGAGCCTATTTGACCGGCACTATACTCTTTCTTTTGTCTTCTTCTTCTACTCTTTTACTAACCATCAATGTAATTCATGGCATTTCTTTTTCTCCTTTATAATGGGGGTACCTTAAGCAGTTTCTTTCGATTTGTTTTTGCTTCAAAAAGTTATTCAATCACAATCGAATTTCAGCACTTTATTAAAAAATAAAAAGTTGTAAACTTAAATTTGATTTGAATTTCAGTTTTTTCTTTTGTTTTCCATTTTTAAAACTAATTCTTGATATATATATATATATATATATGTATAATTTAACTTTTATCGAAATTTCCCAACCACCGTTGATAACTTAAAATCCAATAATTCAAGTCTCTGTTATAAAGTAATAATTGCAGAAAAAATTGTAGAAATAATGTACACAGAAAACATGTTTACATAATAAGAATGTTAAAAGTTTGCATGAAACATTTTTACTATGGTGCGATTGATCCATTTCTTCAACACCAATTTAAGTACTTATTCACTTCCAAGGCTAAGTACAATCAATGTAAAAGCTTACATGAGTTTTGTGGCTAACAATTTTTATGTTCAAGCAGTCCTCAAAGGGGACACTATAATGGCTGAAATTTGAATTGATCTTGAGCTCAAATAAAGGATGTAAATGGATAGAATACCCGTTGTATTTTAAGTTCCTTATCTCGAATCTTATTATTTACTAAGATATCTGAACCCTAGATATATTCAATTAAAATTTGAAATTGTTACTTGAACCCATACCTAAATATTCTAAACACTAGTCGTTAAATATTTCAAATCATTTAATTTTCAATTAAACTAAATTAAAATTTAATTTTTATGTATATTATTAATGAAAATTAAATTAATATAAATAAAGTTAGCTTATAAAAAATAAATTAAAATTTAAAATCATATTTAAAATAATTAAATGAATTTTTGTAAATATTACATTAACTATAAAAGCCTTATAAATAAAAAGTAATATATATAATTAAAATTTAATATTAAAATTCATTATTTCTAATCGGATTATGAATAATATATAGTAGTTTTACTACTCAAACTCTATTATAGAGTGTTCTAATCTTATTTAATGAGGTCGAGCAATGCAGGATACCGAATCACAAGGTATCCTATTGACATCATTAACTATAATTTAAACTTAAGATGTACAGAAAGAAGTTTATGAGATAATGTAAAAAAAATGTTATATTCAAGCAGTTTTTGCTACCAAGTTGTTGCCTAAGATATAATTTGCTATTTACTACGTACCTTCCCATTTGCATGCGTTTTGGATGAGTAGGTACCAGTCACCAGTCACTAGTCACTAGTGTACTGCACAATGGTCTTTACTTATGCTATATTCTATTGTGATTTACACTAAAGATGAGGAATGTCGGAAACCAGCCTTGCTTCTTTTGTTTCCTCAAGAATAGAATTTTCTTTCCATCTTTAATACTCTTCCAGGGGACTTGCATGATCCACGTTGTGTTCCATTTATATGTATACATTGCTTCCTGTTCAGGAAGTGCTTTTTTTTTTAAAGTTGGTGTTTTATTGATAGAAGAGCTAGAATGCCATGTTGAGTCTTGAACTTTATATAGTAAAAGACTCCTTTTGGCATAGAAGCTAACATACAGTACTTGGAACTGTGACAACAACCCAATCGAAGCAACTCAAAACTAGATGGTATCATCCTCGGAACAAAAGTAGCAGCCCCTAAGCAAAAGAGTTTAAGCTGTACACTAACAAGCAGTCGAAACACTCCCTATCCAAAAAACAGTAAAACCGAAAGTAAAAAAACATCCATATCCTTATCAGGATCCAAGGAAACACCTGTCATCCTTACCAGTTGGCACACAGAAAAAACCAAAAACTTGGATAGAGGCACAAGCGTTGGCCTTCTTAATCAGTTGACCCTCCATATTTTTCATGAAGCTCTCATTACAAGAGGAAAATCCCCTGCTGCCCTTACATTCTCATCAAAGACTGGATTCATCCCTTTTGATCAAAGACGAGATAGAGCCGAGCAACCATTTGAGAAGAACTGGACGAGGGATGAAGTGACCCCTTCAAAATGGCAATCAGCACCAACCCACTTTCCTGGGACAGAAGCAAAACGAACCAGGAGCGTCACTACCTAGATCAGCAAAAGCAGAAGCGAGACCCACCGAAATCCAACTTCTGACCAGGTTTTCTCCAGCGTCGGTGACGAGGAAGAGCTTGATCGTTTGTCCAATATTTCCCTTCCTTCATCCTGCTAGGGCCACAGGTTGAGGTCAAAAGTAGTGGCTCAATCTGCTTTTTCAGCATCGTGCCTGATCTTGGTGACAATTTTGCTGTGTATAGATATCAGCAGCGACAATAATGACATTTACAAGTGAGTTTTATTGTATCATTTCTTAAATGTTAAACTAATTTTAAAAAATTGAATTGCTATTTATTTTATTCATTTCTGACAATCTTGAATATTTAGTGGTAACAATGGGGTACATAATTTTGTATCAAAGTCTTTAGCCTAAGTGTAGGCAGAAGACTTGTTTTCAGCCTTAGGATCTGAGTACAGTCAAAACCCCATCGCTACCCTTTCAGTTCCCTCTGTACTCCACTGTGATCACCTTGGATCGCATTTGTGATTAACCCGTAATCCCTCCAGACTTGTTCTCACCCCCATGCGTTCAGCCACTTGCGAGCAGGTATTAACCAGAGCCCCGGTATGTGTGTGGGCACCAGGTACTGTCCGGAACCCACCATTTATCCTGTAACCTTTGCTTGATTCCGTTGTGACACTTGTCTGTTCATGTGTTTTGTTAGGATAGTATTGAATTGTGATTTAATTAAGATTGTTTAATTCTAATTAAATTAGTATACTTTATAAATAGTCTTTAAATCTAGTTAGATTAGAATAATAATTCCTAATTCTATTAGGATAAGATTCTTAATTATATTAGAATAAGGTTATTGTATTTGGCACTATAAAAGGACCCTATGGGTTAAAGAATAATTATCACCTAGATTTAGAGAGAGTGATTTAGGTGTACGTGGGATAAAGGTTATGAGTTTGAGACTGTTCTTGTAATCTCTTGATTTTTCTCTTAGTGGATTTTTCTCTGTTACTGTGCCCGTGGACGTAGGTCATCAAAAGACTGAACCACGTAAATTCTTGTGTTCTTGTGGGTGTGCTTGATTTCTTTCTTTCTTTATTCTATTGATTGGGTTAGATCTTGGACAATTCTTTAGAGATAATTCCGCAATTTCCCAACATGTTTCCCTTCCCCTGCCTATCTAAGGAAGATTCAATCTTTCAATTCCCAACCCTGTTCACGGTAAAATATAGAAGAGTTGGACCTCTATCAGCTGGAACAGGGCAGGGAATTGACAGATTGAATCTTCCTTAGATAGGTCTGGGAATTGAACGATTCAATCTTCCTTAGATAGTCATTCATAGCATGTTTGGTTGGGGGAATGGCTAAGCCATTCCCCCTTTATTCCCAAGGAATTTTTATTCCTTTGTTTGGTTGGAAAATGATTCAAGTAATAGCCATTCCTATGGAATGGCTATTCTTCAAAATCCTTTAAAACCAAAGAATAGCTAATACCACCCTCCCCCATGGTATTAGCTATTCCATGGTTGAGGAATAAATTTAAAAATTAATAAAGACAAAAATACCCCTTACAAGTTTGAAAATTTACAACTTTATTAGTATAAAATATTATTTTTCTCTCTCTCCTCTTTCTCTCACTTGATTCCAATTTTTAATAAAATATTAATATTAAATTATAAATAAAATATTAATATTAATATTTAAATTATCAATTATTAATAAAATAAATTATAAATTATTCCTATTTAAAAACAAAATAAATTAAAAATAAATAAACATAATATCATTTAAATTAGATAAACAATATTAATAATTAAATCATCAATTATTAATATTTAAATAAATTACCAATTATTAATATTTAAAAAATAAAATAAAAAATTAATCATAATAAAATTTAAATTAAATAAAATATTAATATTTAAAAAATAAAATAAAAAATTAATCATAATAAAATTTAAATTAAATAAAATATTAATATTTAAATTATCTATTATTAATATTTTAAATAAATAATCAATTATTAATTTTCAAAAATAAAATAAAATAATTGATCATCATAATATTTAAATTAAATAAAATATTAATATTTTAAAAAATAAATAAATATTAATATTGAAATTATCAATTATTAATATTTTAAATAAATTATCAATTATGAATATTTTAAAAATAAAATAAAATAAAAATTAATCATAATAATATTTAAATTAAATAAATGTTAATATTTAAATGATTTATTATTAATATTTTAATTAAATTCTAGATTATTAATATTTTAAAAATCTAATAAAAATAAAATGTCACATAAATAATAAAGGGTGTTTTTGTCTTTTTATTTTATATTCCTTTCTTATTCCAAAATTATTGTTACCAATCAAACACTACAATAAGTCATAATAATTATTCATGTTCTATTCCCTTTGTCATACTAAACTAAGTAATAACTATTCTATTCTATTCCCACCTCATTCTATTCCCACATAATAACTATTCTATTCCATTTCTGTCTATTCCGCCAACCAAACGTACCATCAATCTTTCAGTTCCCCGTTCTTAGAGTACTCCTTTAACCCCATTAAGTCATGTGCCAATTCACTGCTGCTAAGAGGCTGTTCCTTCCCTCGGGCTTCCTTGATCCATGCGGTATCCAGCATCATTCCAGCTTGGTGAAAAGCATTTGCTGCGGTTTATTTCGGTTTGCCACCTGTAAAAATAGCTCCACAGCCAGAAAAAATACTTGTCTCGATTTTTTTTTTCTGTCATTTCTCCTTTTCAATAGAAACCTCCTTGGGAAACTTTGTTCGGAGTCATTGGATCTATAGACTATAGCCACCGGTTGGTTCTGTTTCTTATCAACGATCATGCACCTTTTCTCATGAAATTCCAGATCATAGTCTTTTTGAACAAGCTGTCCAACACTCAAGAGATTTCGAGACAATGAAGCGACATAAAGGGTGTGAAAGAAAACCAAAAAGTTTATAAATTCAGTGAGTTATCTCGTTAAACAAAAACAGTGAGTCAATGAAAGCCAACACACGTGAGATAGGAGAAGAATTTCACGAAGCCATGCAAAGCCACACACCTTTCCATTAATCAAATATATAAATATATATATTTATAAGGGAGAGAAAGTTATAAAATATTAAATGATGGAAAATAATTGATCACTTTTTCAGAACACTAATAACCTATCATCTAGTGGCCTACAAAGCCAAGTACCTAGTAAGAAACATTACGTATACTGAAAAACTGACACTTATAAAATGAAATAGCAAAAAACTTAAATGAATCACGTGGTCGAGGCACGTGATCTCTTCTTCCTCATGCTGCAACAGCTCTTTCACATCACTAACTTCAGAAATATGTCCTTCTGATCGTCAAGTCGAGGCTCACTCTTCAACAAAGGGCATCTTTGATAAGCTTTGCTTACTTTTTTTGGTTTGGACAAGAATATCTGCTTTACTTCCCATCTCCAAGTTTCACTTTCGACTTGTCTTTCTCATCCATGGAGACAAAATTCTCCTTGGTTCTAGTCATATGATTCCTGAAACCACTAGCAACATACAGACCCCTTCTTCTTTTGAAGGCTTCAAACATAGAAAGTTTGTTCTGAATTGCCTTCCATATTTTCTGAAAAGTGCAGAAAATTAGGAAAAGAAGAAAAAAAAAGCCTAATAAGCCTAATAGCTTAATTGTTTCATTATTAAGGTTATTATGTAAAGAAAAATGCAGGGAAAAGCCTTCATCTACGACTTCCCAAAGATCTTGGGAAACGAAGAAAGTCTTCATTTGGTTATGAGCAATGCAATGCAATGGTTGGACTACCTTTTCCTTTCCCTTTCCATTTTTTTCAAGAAAAATAAAATTTCTCCCCTACTTTAAAATTTTAATTCTTTCTTTTATTATTGGGAACTTGAAAAATTCACGCATGCTAAATGAATTTCTGATAAGAACATTGATTATATAAAACATTTTTTTTTATGATTGGAATTTAACCATTGGTTACTCCTGTTAATGAATTATTCTAACTTTCAAAAAAAAATATAAAACATTTTTTAAGTTTCAGTTGCTCTCTCTCACATCTTCGTGGAGATCAAGAATCGGCGTTGAAGAGAATATGTTCAGAAATCACAACAAAATTTTGGAGTGAATGGGAGCTCCGTTTGATGGTTGTATTCAGCCTTATCCTCTAGCTTGTACTCGTCATGTCTGGGGATCTTCGACGAAAATACATAGGGAAAGCATTGCCTTATGTTGCAACGATGGTATGGTTAGTGTATTTGTTGGCAGATTGGATGGCAACGCTTGTGCTGAGCAACCTTCATAGGGGCGACGTTGAGCTGAAAAATGAGCTTATTGCATTTTGGACGCCACTTCCTTTTGTGGCATCTTGGCAGCCCTCATAACATTACAGCTTATTCTTTAGAAGACAATGAGATTTGGCACCGACACTTTCTTGGCATGGTCTTCCAAGTGTTAGAGGCAGTATATATCTACGTCAGGTTTCGATCAGACACCGACCTCAATCTTATGGCTGTTCCAATATTCCTTACTGGAGTTTGGATGTACGGAGAAAGGATATGGGCTCTCAGATCTGCAAGCGACAAGCAGCTCATGAATTCCTTGGCTCAAAGAGAACAGGCTAGTCCAGAGGAAAACAATATTATCAGATTTAGGCTGTTTGAGTCTAAAATAAACGATTGCTTCGAACGCAAAGGAAATGTTTCCGAGCTCAAGTTGCTCCGCGAAGCTTATTCATCGTTCCTTATTTTCAAGCCTCTCTTCCTTGGCCTCTCAGTTGAGCTTTCAGCAAAATTTTATGATGACATGTTCTTCATCAATTCTAAATCTGCGGAAGAGGCCTTCAAATTGGTAGGGACTGAACAGAAATACCTTTACGACTTGTTTTTCACCAAGGTGCCCCTTTATCGCAATCATCAAAAGGTGAGTTCAAGTCTTCGTGCCTTGTGCTTTCTGTCTGCTGTGTCGTCACTGATCGCTTTCTCAGCAATCGTGGATAAGAGTGTGCATTCAAAAGTCGATATTGTGATTACGTATTTGCTGTTGCTGGGAGCTATTTCTCTCGACGCATATTCATTTATAATGCACCTCCTCTCTATATGGTCAATGATCTGGTTGCCCGTTCCTAAAAACACGGTGCAAAAAATGTACTCCAAGGTTGTTGCTTCCAGGTGGCATTTGGTTGAAGCCAAGATGGCAATCAAATCAGTGGCACAACATGATATAATAAATTATTACGTCGAGGCCAACGCTATCAAGTTATATGATGCTGTAAGGATTATTGACACTGGTAATCATTTACAGAAGGATTGGCATACCAAGTGGAAGCCTGTTGATTGTGAATTGAAGCAATTCATCTATGATCATCTGAAAAAGGAACGTGGGAAGTTGGACGAGAAAGATTTCGGACCTGAAGATCTCAAAAAGTTATTAAATGCACCTTTTTTTGAGGACTTGGAAGAGGACACAACTGATTTTTCGTTACGCATTATTCGTTGGCATTTGGCTACAGAGCTTGTTTACTACGATGATCTTAACAAATTTCGAAGAGGTAAACTCGGTTCATTCTGCCAAATTGCCAAGTCTTTGTCTGATTACATGATGTACCTCGTACTCGTTCGTCTATTGATGCTGCCTAAAGGGTACAGTGAAGCGATAAACAATGAAAACTACCGCCAAGCCAAAAATCTTTTTCCAGAGGATATGACAACAAACATGAGAAAAATAGAAGTCAGGAAGAGATTTACATCATCGGTGCTTGGGCGCCAAAGTTCTCCCACTAAAAGTAATAGATTCGATTTGATAAACGGTGGGAGTAGTTTTGCAGAAAAATTGCAAAGTGTTGTCGCACAGGAGCGCTGGGATCATGAAGAGAAATGGGAAATGATTAGCAAGGTGTGGTTGGGGATGATGCTTTATGCTGCTAGTCTTTGTTCTTGGAAAGAGCATGCTCAACAATTGAGGCACGGTGGAGAGCTGCTTACTCATGTCGCCCTCCTTATGGCGCATCTTGGTTTGACCACTCAGATCCGCAAAAGTAAATCACTTGATTATGAGGATGAGCTCAATCCAGCATTCCCACCACTTTTTAGGTAGCCCAGAATTGTTGATGACCCTGATTTTATTTATTTATTTGTTTAATTATTCTTCCACATGAATGAGTCTCTAAAGTGGGATTTCAAAATTTCATATGTCATAGGTACTATTTTTCCAATAAGATGTTTGTAAATAAAATAAAAAATAAAGCAAGCCAAGACGATTTCTATCTTGTATGATCTTGGGTCTTCACATTACCAGGCTTTTGTCCTTGTTAACGGTTGTGTGGCAGCAAATGCAGGCTGCTCCCACTTTATTTAAATCCTTTCAAATGATTTGGGCCCTGAGCTTCTAACTTTTTGCCCCCATAACTAGAAAAAAGTGCTTTGGGCCTATGCAGATTCAAGATTCAATATCTTATCATGGAGTCACATAAAAATTATATTAAATAATTTCATAACCTATAGGGATAAAATTTTAATGATTGCAATTAATTAGTATGCAATATGAAGTAAATTTTTTTTGTGTGTGATCTTGATATTCTTGACCCTGCTTATTTTTTCCATTTGCTTTGGGGTAATTCAAATTGAGAAAATCAGTATATGATATTGAAAAACATCAAGTTAATGCTATTATATCTTGTAATTGATCAAGAGTTCTTTTTTTTTTTTTTTTTGATGAGAAAACCGTTTCATTTAGCAAATTTTAATAACATCCGAATCAAGTAAAGGGTTAAAAGAAGCAACATTATCCTTGACTGACATTCTTTCATCAGACAATAATAAACCGTTTGTATTTAAAAAAAGAATTAATTAAGAAAATTAATAAACAGAAAAGTTGAAAATCAATCCACATTGTTCATTCTGAAAAAATATTCAAAGTAATCATTGTTTGCTACCATACCAAATATGCAAAATGAGAAAAAGAAGGGAAAAAAAAGGAGCATTTTATTGTGGTAGAGTAGGGAAAAAAAATATGTTGGACATCTTCAAGGACAAACCTAGAAAATAACAATGTGAAAGAAAAAACTTTATATTCGTTTTTTTATATATCTTCTAAATTATTTAAATCCACTATATGTTGAAAGAACCAAATCATACGTGTATTCACACAAGATCATTTGGCAAAGTAAGACCCTCTCATCTCCAAATCCCATCATCCCTAGGAGAGCAATCTTCTTTTGCAATGTCACTGATTTGAAATCCAGTTTTCCAGTCAGCTGGAAGCACATTTTTTGCCCAAATCCACTCGCCATCAAATCCAGATGTCACCACAAATCTAATTTGTAGGGCACCAGTTGGAACTCTGCTTGTGTCCCATACCGCCCCATAGTTCCTGTTCATGAAATTCCAGTTTGAGGAACCAGCCTGGAATGATGCATAGCGAAATCAGAACAACATCAGTGTAATGAATACAAGCAAATTGGTTTAGCTGTAATTTAAGTTTAGCACTCTTTGAGTCCTTTATCTTAGCTGACCTGAGCTACCTCCATGGCTACTAACTTTGTCTGGCCACCCTGGTACAGTAAATTTAATCGTCAAGTAATTTGGTTTTTCGCTTGATTCTTCAAACTCTAAGGGTGCGTTTGGTATAAAAGATGTAAAGTCACATTACTTATAATGTGCTCAATTAAATTATGTTGCAATGATTGTTTTGTAATTGATCACTGTAATGTAAGATTGCAATGCAATCACATTACAACAAATTGATGTAATGTGATTGCAGTACAAAACCAATGCAATCACATTACATTGTACTCTGTAATGTCTTTAAGGACATTTTTACTCATCATCTTTTAAAAAAATTACTCATAATCCGTTGGGTATTTTGTTGCCAATTTGCTATTGGTTATAAGAGAGGAAGCTATTACATTAATGTATACATATAAAATGTATTAAGAAATAAAAATAAAATATTATCTTCTAAAGAAAAAATTTAAAATAAAATATGCAATATAAGAAATTATATTAAAAATAAAAATAAAATATATACTTGTAATAAGAAATGAAAAATAAAATATATACTTGTAATAAGAAATGAAAAATAAAATATATTTAATTAAAAATATATTTAAAAATATATAAAAATTAACAATAAAAAAATACATGTTAAACTTGTATTTTAATATATAAGGGTAGTTTTGAAAATTAACATTACATATCCTGTAAAATACTTGTAAAACAAACATTGCAATATTATCTTCTCTACATTTTAATCATTACATTACTTATATACTAAACACTACAATGTTATCTTCTTTGCAATCACATTACATTTAAAAGTACCGAACGCTACCTAATAACTAAGTTCTTATTTCTGTAATAATGATAATATAGATGCTAATCAAAGTTAAATAATATTTTAATTTATCAATTAACTAAAAAAGAATTGGACTTATTTCATTAAGGGAAAAAAAATACCCCAGCATGGTAAATAGGAATATTGTGTAATGAAGAAATTGGAACGTTATAGCAATTAATGTGCTTAATGGGAAGCCCCATAATTTTATAAGTTGGTCCACACCGAGGCTGACTTCTTTTATATGGTTGTTGTAGCAAAACCATGGGATGAGAAAACTTCAAGAAAAAATATCATAATCATTCGTCTCATTACTAGTACTACTATTTTGTTTGGTATAGTAATCTAATTAAATGTTTGATCTTTTATATACCACGTTGACAATTCGAAGTTCAAAATGTCTTGGCCCAAGCCCTGGTTAGCCATGGCCATGAAGGCCTGCTGCAAAGAACACAGTCCGATTTGTCAGAGACCCCATCAACACCAAATTTTGCCAAAGAATTAACGAAATAGTTGCCTTCCCAAAGAGTATGTCTAACTATAACATAGTTAATAGACTTTTCAAGCAATCAATTTCGTTGAAAGTACCCTTATAGATCCCAAGGTCTTGAGTTCACATTATACAAACCTAATTAAGGGTCACATTAGAGTCAGATTTAACAATCAACTATTTCAAATCAATAAAGAAAGAGGAAGCAAATAATTGCAGTGCATTCTCGATTACCATAAGCTCGGCATAATTAGAATCTTTGAGCACACCCTCGCATCCTGTTAGGTTTGATTTACCTCTCGCGAATTCATCAACATTGAAGTTAAAATCTCCTTCAAATGAAATATTCCATGAGACATTTAAACGGGAATGTGAAAGGGATCGCCTAATGATGGAGTTCCAAAAACTCCATTCCCCAACCCACGTCATAAACGGACTCCATGCCTTCACAATCCTGAATCCAAAAGATACAACGCATCCTAATAAGGAGAACTTTCACATCATCTTAAACCTTCACGTTAAAAATGATTTCATTTCTGACAAGTCATATTGACTAGAAGGCTGCACCCATGATTGAATAAATTAGGCAATAGAGTTTGGGACTATCCAAGAAATGCCCCACCTACTGAGAGTATGATTCCAAACAATCCAGCTAAAGTGGCAAGTGAGCGACACATATGTTCAAGTTTCAACAACAAGACCACACCAACAACTTAAAATATTATCTCTCATTATATAATTCAAAAAATATTTATATACATGAAAAAAATGTTATATTCAAGTAATTTTTGCTACCAAGTTGTTGCTTAAGCTGCAATTTTCTATTTATTGTGCCCTTCCTAAAATCCCAAATGATTTTATGAAAACTAAAAGGGCAAATCCGGTTATTTACAGAATTAAAATGGATTTGCATGCGTTTTGGATGAGTAGTTGTCACTAGCGCAAAGCACAATGGTCTTGACTTATGCTATATTCTGTTGTGATTTACACTAAGATGAGGAATGTCAGACACCAGCTTTTCTTCTTTTGTTTCCCCAAGAATGGAATTTTACTTCTATCTTTATACTCTTCCAGGGGACTTGCATGATTTACATTGTGTTCCTTTTATATGCCTACATTGCTTTTCTTCCTTTGTTTCCCCAAGAATGGAATTTTACTTCTATCTTTATACTCTTCCAGGGGACTTGCATGATTTACAATGTGTTCCTTTTATACGCATACATTTCTTCGAGTTCAGGAAATGCTTAGTCGTTTTTCCAATTTTTATAATTTTTATAATTACTATTATATAGTTTTTATTAATTAAAAAAAAAGAAGCTCCCATCGGGAGCACTAGAGCTCCCCTCCCTATTTTTTTTATTTTTTTTAAAAATATAATAATAATTTTTTAAATTAATAAAAAATAGTATTTTAGTTTTTTCATTATTTCTGTTAGCAGTGTTTGTACTCTTAAGGCGAAGTGTGTATTTCAAAAACTAATAGATTTTCGTATAATTTTTATAAAAACTTAAGAGAGTCAAGATATTTTATTAAAAAAAATATATTAGACATCTTCAGGAGCAAACCTAGAAAATAACAATAAGAAAAAAAACTATATATTCATTTTTTTTAATCTTCTAAATTATTCAAATTCACTATAGTTATGGGCATTCGCACAAGTTTGGCAAAGCAAGACCCTCTCCTATATAACTCCAATTTTCCAGTCAGCTGGAAGCACATTTTTTGCCCAAATCCACTTATCATTGAACTCAGATGTCACCACAAATCTAAATTGTAGGCAAGGCAGAGTTAGAGCATTTGTAAAGGGAAAATCCAACAGAAAGAGACATTAAACAATCAAAGAGAATTTTATATATAATTTAATTCTCACTCATCTAAAAGATTAAATAAAATTCACAAACCATTGAACATAAAAAAAATGCATATAAACAGTAATGATTGTATCATATATATATATATATAACTAAATAGAACTATAAAAAAAGTCTCTTTCACTCTCTTGCATGTAAGAGTGGAAAAGAAAACAAATTTTCAAACTCAAATGAATTATTTTTTTATTTTGTGTGTTTTACACAAAATGAGTAGCTTTTTAAGCAAACCCTCCTTTTATTTTCTATTTACCTCTTAAATTATTAATTAACACATTAGGTTATTGGGTTGAACTATTGAGATATAATATGTTATGATAGGCTATCGTGTTTGACTGTTAAAATATAATATGTTATGATATGTTTAGATTTATATAAAAACTTAGTGAGCTTAGGTTAGTAGACTCACTTTTAATTTTTTTTAAAATTTGATAGACATAACATATTATATTAGAATATTGGGTAAAATATCCACATTTCTTAAGTTTTAATCAAAGTTCTAAGCGGACCTAGTAGTTTTCGAAATGAACACTCCGTTCTAAAAAAAATCTTCTGTTGCACACATATGTCGAACCGTTAGCCAATCGTTAGTGTTTCCCTTAGTTTAATAATGGGATAATATTGAAATGATAATTATACCCTTCATTAATTTTAAATTACTATTATATAAATTTTTATTAATTTTCTTATTAATTTAAAAAATATAGAAGAGCATTGATCAATGCTCCCCAAGAGAAGAGATCTTAGGCTTATTTTTTTATTTTTTCTAAAAATATAATAATAATTTTTTAAATTAATAAAAAAAGATATTTTAATTTTTTTATAATCTTTGTTAATGGTGTTTATACTTTTGGGGTGGAATGTTTATTTTAAAAACTAATGAACCCACTTGAAATTTCGATTAAAACTTAGGGGTGTGGGGGTATTTTACACTAAAATATTTATTTGTTAGGCTTAACTAACAATATACTGACCATAATGACTCTAATTTTATCAAATCGTTTAAGAAATAAAAATAATTATTAAATAAAAAAATTATTTTGAGGATCATTAAAAATATATATAATAAATAAAATTATATTGAAAGAAATACAGTCATTTCATTTTATCAATTTGTATATATATTCTTGTTACTTAAAGTTTACAACACATTGGTTATTCTAAATAAAAAATGATATATTGATAAAATTCTAAGCAATAGTGCAACTTATATTTGAAAATTACATAATAATTTATTAATTTTTAAATATTAAAATCGTAAAAAATAAAATCTACATAACAAAAAAAACATAACAAGTATAAGATAAAAATCACATATCACATAATAAAAAAAATATATGATTGATTGTTCGTAGAATTTGTGAAAAAAAATCTATAAAGATTTAAAACATATAAGTAATATAGTAGAAATAAAAAATTAAATTAAAAGAAAAAAATAAAAAAAATTAAAAATTGAGTAAGACATGTTGAATCATTTTGTTATTCTTTATTTTTATTAATAATTCAATAAAAAATTAGTTTTGAGAGACCATTAAGAGAATTTATAAAAAAAATTTAAAAATTTTATATACAATATGAAAAAAATTTTAAAAATTTTGAGAAGCCATTGCCCCGTCCCTTAAGGGCACCAACCGCCCCATGGTTCCTGTTCATGAAATTCCAGTATGAAGAGCCAACCTGGAATGATACATAGCGATATGATCAGAACAACATCAGTGTAAAGAATACGAGAAAATTGTTTTGGCTATAATGTAAGTTTAGCACTCTTGGAGTCCTTTATAATTTGGGCTGACCTGAGCTACATCCATGGCTTCTTTTTATTTTGAGTTTTTCTTTAATCACTAATACAAAACAATGAGAGAGATTAAAAAGTCTGCGTGGATCGTGTGTTGATATTGATCCATTTCTTTAATGCCAAGTTATGTACCTATTCTCCTTGGTACGGTTTCCCCAGAAGCTACAAGCTTTCTTTTTCCTTTTTATATTCTTATAAAATTCTTTACCTTCATTTGGAAGGCATGTGCCACGTTGTTCACGCACTCCATTTATATATATAATAACATATCGGCTCCCAAAGATCAGCAAAAACCTTCATCTTGTTTCCTTATTCTCTGCCAAGTTACATACGTATCCTTTCTGAGCTTGCATTCTCTAAGAGTCAAGTCATTTAGCACTAAAAATTGTGGGTGCTTCACAACTCAAAAGCTACCTATTCTGCTTTTCATTACTTTTATATTATGAGTTGAACATTATATATTAATGCATGTATTGGGCTTCTTGCAGGCATATATTTTGTTGCTAGCAACACCAGCGATGCTTCTCACAAGTAATAATAAGTTCATTTCTGTTTGATTATTAGCTTTTGATGTATGCATTTTCTTTATATTTATTTTTCCGCTTTCCAAACTCTATTTTTTAGGGATAAATGTAGGTTAATTATAAAAAAAAAAAAACTGTTACAAGGTAACAAGCTGATTATAATATATAGTACATAAAATATTATATTCAAGTCAACATATATATTAGAATGTGTGTTTGTCAAACGAATAGACTATTCATGATCATGTGGTAGTTTTTTTTTTTTTTTTGCCAAAGGCAGAGATAGAGCTAACCAATTTTTGTTGAGGAGACCAAAGATGAAAAAGAATAAAAGTTAAAAATGTTTAAAATTAATATATGGAACTTAATCATTAACAATTAAAAGATTCATAATAAACAATAATTTTATATAATATATAAATCAAAAGAAATATTAAAAGAAAAACTTATAATAATTTTTTTGGAAAGTTGTGCTTAACCATATTTTTTGGATTCAAATTAATCAATTATTAATTATGTACTGAAAAGATTAATAATGATTTTCTTAATATAACTAATTAAATTATCTACAAGGAACTTATCATCTATATTATTTTAGATTATTATCTTTCACAATATAAACAACTAAAAAATTAATGCAATAAATATCTAATATTTTTATTTTATTTTTATTTAAACTTAAAATACTAAATATAAAACTACAATTAATAAAATATAAATAGTTAAATATGATATACATGATTAATAATTTTTTCTTGTATAATCAAAATTGTTTAAAGACTAAATACTCTAAATAATTTCTTTTAACTATATATAAAATGCATAAAGCACATAAAAAAGATATATTCAAGATAATTTCTTTTTATATAATCAGGATTAATATTGACTCTATACTGAAAAGACTAGTAATGCCCTTTTTATTAGAAATAATTAAATTATCTGTAAAAAACCCATCATCTATTTTGTTTTGGATACTTATTTTTCTTAATATAAACAACTAAAAAATTAATACAATCAACACTTAATATTCTTATTTTATTTTTATTTAAACTTAAAATACTAAATATAAAACTATAATTCATAAAATACAAATAGTTAAATATGATATACATGATTAATACTTTTTTCTTATATAATCAGGATTGTTTGAAGACTTAATATTCAAGATTATTTCCTTTCAACTATATATAAAAAATGTAAAACACATAAAAAAGATATACTCACGATAATTCCTTCCTATATAATCAAGATTAATAAAAAAAATGATAAATCGGTGAAATTTTAAACAACAACCAATAATGCAATGCTATAATTTATATTTGAGAATTATATAATAATTTTTTATTTTTCAAAAACAAATCATTGCAAATAAAATTCATATAATAGAAAAAAAAAGAACATGACAAGTAGAAAATGTAGCTCACATAACAAAAAAGAAAAAAGAAATGAATATAGTTAATGATTCATAGAAATTTGGACAAGAAAGTTTATAGAAAATTTAGAATATATGAATAAACAGAATTGAATTGATAAAAATAAACAAATATAAGTAATAATAATATAAAATTAAAAAACTTTAAAAATCATGAAAAATATATATATATATAAATTTTTAAAAATTTTAGGGGTTGGCCGCTCCGCCCATGGTCAAAGGTTTTGGTTTTTTTATATATTTATACTACATTTGCATCAAAGCAATTAATACTTTATAGTTTTGAAGTAGGGTATTAAAAATTAAGGATATTAGAATTAAGTTAGGGAAATTTAAGCTATTAAAAATAGATATAATTAATTTGGTTAGAATCAATCATTAATTAAGTCGATAACACACGGTCATAGATGTTTATTGCCTTTAATTCTGTCAAAAGCTTGGCTGATTATAGATTTAGATTGGATTAGGTTGCAAATTAATTGCATCTAAATTAATTAAGTTATACGTTTAGATATGTAAATGGAGAAAATGGAGGGACTTTGGCATGGATTTCATCCGTACACACCCACCAAAACTGATTGTGTTGAAACCTCTTTTTTCCATTTTTCAGTTGCTTTAGCTCTAGCCTACGTTGAGATCAAGAACTCTGTCCTCCGAAAGTTCTTTAGTGCTGTTGTGTCAGAATTCTGGAACGAATGGGAGCTCCGAACAATGGTTGTGTCGAGCCAGCTTCTCCAGCTTCTTCTACTCTGCAGTGGGCATATTCGACGAAGATACAGAGGAAAATGCTTAACCATCTTTGAAGCCATGGTGTGGTCAGTGTACTTACTAGCCGATTGGATGGCAACTGTTGTGCTGAGTAACATTCTCCGGGGCGAAGCTACTGATCAGAAAAATGACCTTGTACTCTGGATCTCCTTCATCCTATGGCATCTCGGAAGCCCCTATAACATTACGGCGTATACTGTTGAGGACAATGAGCTGTGGCTACGACACCTTTTTGGGCTACTCGTCCAAGTTGGAGAGGCATTTTACATTTGCATCAAATTTCGATCACCTATAACTTCCTTGAACTTTGTGGCGACTCCAATATTCATTGCTGGAGTTCTCAGGTATCTAGAAAGAGTTTTGGCTCTCAGGTCTGCAAGCAAAGCACAGCTCCGGAATTCCTTGATCTCAAGAAGGGATACCAATGGCAATGCAGCAACGATCAGAGCTTCAAGGGTCAGCGGCGTTGTTCCTAGTGTCACATTATTCGGAGAAGCAGAATTATCACATATTATTCTACAGCCTCTCTTAACGCATCTCCCGTTCGGAGTTGACGAAGAAGCTCATGATGATATGGTCTTCACCAGGTCTAAGTCTGCGGATGAAGCCTTCAGATTGGTTGGTTCTGAATTACGTTTCTTTCATGATCCGCTTTACACCAAGATTCCCAAAAGAAGATCCAACAAAAAATTGAGTTTCACTCTTCAAATCTTTGGCTTCTTGTCCGTTGTTTCTGCTCTGGTTGCTTGTACACTGATCAATTATCAGAGGCTAGCAGCAATGCGCAGCCGAAAGACAGAGTACCCTGACATTGCTGTAACCTACTCGCTGCTGTTTGGAGCTATTCTTTTGGAAGGATATGCATTTTATGTTGATGCTCTCAAGAGGGCCAGGACAAGGAACAGGACGCTCATTCCTCAAAAGTGGCTCAACTCGAGGTTAGAATCATGGACTAAGAGAGGAGTAAAAACAATGGGACAACTTGATCTACTAGATTTTTACATCAAGGTCAGGACAAGAAAGTTAGCGAAAAGATTCTGGAGGTTTATTCTTGAAAATAAGACGCTGACGTTTTGGCATAGCCAATGGAATCCAATTGACCCTGATTTTGGACGAATTCATACTTTCTCGCCTTAAAAAAAAACGTGATAAGTGCTCCGTTAGTAATTTTGACCTTGAGTCTCTCTCTAAGTTATTAAATGAGTTTAAAGTTGGTCAAGTGTTTAATAGGCTGTGTGAAGAGAAATCAAAATTAGACCTACAGGACGACGAATGGGAAATAGACACAACAGATTTCACGGGTTGTGTCTTTCGTTGGCATATTGCTACCAGCCTTGTTTACAACGATGATGTTGACCAACATCGAAGAGGGACAGGCGGCACAGTCCGCAAAATTGGAAAGTCGTTATCAGATTACATGATGTACCTAGCAGTTGCTCGTCCGCTGATGCTGCCTTTAGGATTCACTGAGGCAACAAACCGAGATACCTATAAGCTTTTTGACAACTTTAATCCTACTACCGGCGACGTAGCAAAGTTGAAGGATTCGAGGAAGGACTGTACATCGGCACTGCTTAACTATAATCCCAATATGAGTATAGGGTTTAATCCCGATGAGGAAATTAAGTTTCCTGCAAAGTACTCGGAGTTCTCAAACGGTTGTATCTCCGCCAACAAATTGCTGTATTTGGTAAAGAGCGAGCGTTGGGATCAAGAAGAAATATGGGAATTCATTAGTGAAGTGTGGATGGAAATGTTGACTTATGCTGCTAACTGTTGTTCATGGAAGGAGCACGCTGAAGCATTGAGGACCGGTGGAGAGGTCCTCACTCACGTTTCCCTTCTCATGGCACATTTTGGCTTGACCACCAAAATCCGTAGAGGTTCAAATATTGAGGGTGCTATATAAGAAAAATATCTTCATTCCTTAATGGCCAATCATTTTCCCGACTTGCCCCACTTAATTAGCTACTATGATTTACCTATCCTCACATTCGGCTTGCTTTTTCTCTTTGATGGAAATGTAATTTATGTATAGACTATTATTTGCATTAAAAAAAATTAAAGAAAGAATAAATTGGCATGAATTTCAATCCGAATTTCCAAGAGATTTCTGATAATATATATATATATATATATATATATATTTTAGCCAAAAGTGGGATTCATTAATATACTGCAGAAAGCAGTGGGATTATCAGCAGTGTAAATGCCAAGATGTCCGCTAGCAAGAAGATAGCTAGCTATGCCAAATCAATACTATCCATGTTAAAATTTTAGTACAGCCATTTAGTATAAAATCAATCAATAATTAATTGAATGATACTTATCATATTTAAATGTTAAACTATTTCATATTTAATTGATTAAGTGAGAATTACTTTTATAATTTAATATTAAATTATCACTTTTCTATGTTCCACTCTGGCTTTTACTACCACGCCACTCCAAGAACTAATCGAACTATATCCAATTGTTAAAAATAAAAAATAAAAGTAAAAGTTTTGTGCATCGATGTCCAAATACTTTATTATATTCTCTTCTTATTGGGATATAGATTACCAAATATACTTACCTTGATGCGCCTCTCTAGCTTGTAGTAGTATTAATTTAACGCCTAATTGTGGAAAAGCTACAAGTTTTTCCTTTAATTTTACATTGTTTATCCTCAAAAGCAAGACAAAGTAGCGAAAGAGCCAACTGAAGCTCTCTTTAATTAGTTTGTGAAGTAATTTTTTAAGGTGAGCAAACCAGAATCCTAAATGGTAATTGGGCAATGCAATGGTTCTTTTCTTAATTAGAATTATAAGTTTTCTTCCTCGTTTTAAAGTTTTAATTCTTTACTTCATAACCTAGAATTTGAAAGATTCACTCGTGTTAAACGTTGAAATCTCTTTTTATAGGTATAAACAGTGCTTACTTAATCAATATTTCTACTTAATTAGCTAGAGGAGTCGGCTAATTCAGTGATGAGAAAAATAGAAGAATGAAAACACTTTTTCACCATTTACATTAACCAGAGGTCACAAGAAGCTTAGCATTATTAGACCATCAGATCGTGGAAGCATTTTGTTGCAACGCTAGCACAAGTGAATAGTGATGCTTCTCACAAGTAAGTGCAATTTTATGTAAATTCAAGTGGAATTAATTATGTGCATTTCTTTTAGAATTAAATTTATTTTTTTAAGTGTCTGAATTATATATATTTTCTCAAATCTGGTTTCATCTAAGTGAAAAACAACATACTTGGAGTTTACATTTACATTTAATTTGAATGGTTTGAAACAACTTAGATAAATAACATAGTAACATGAATTTTTGATAAGAACATTGATTACATAAACCATTTTTGAAATTTCAGTTGCTTTCTCTCACATCTACGTGGAGATCAAGAATTCCATCTTGAGAAGAATATTCACAGAAATCACAAAAAAATTTTGGAGTGAATGGGAGCTTCGTTTGATGGTTATAGTCAGCCTTATCCTCCAGCTTCTTCTCGTCATATCTGGGAATCTTCGACGAGGATACGTTGGGAAAAAATTGCCTTATGTGGCGATAATTGTATGGTTAGTGTATTTGTCAGCAGACTGGATGGCAACTATTGTGCTGAGTACCCTTCTTATGGGCGATGTTAAGCTTAAACATGGCCTTATTGTATTTTGGACGCCCTTCCTTTTGTGGCATCTTGGCAGCCCTCATAACATTACAGCTTATTCTTTAGAAGACAATGAGCTGTGGCTACGACACTTTCTTGGCATGGTCTTCCAAGTGTCAGAGGCGGTATATATCTATATCAGGTTTCGATCAGACACCGACCTCAATTTTATGGCTGCTCCAATATTCCTTGCTGGAGTTTGCAAGTACGGAGAAAGGATATGGGCTCTCAGATCTGCAAGCGACAAGCAGCTCATAAATTCCTTGTACTCTTCAAAAGGAAAGGCTTGGCCACAGGAAAATAAAAATATCAGAATAGGGCTGTCTGAGTCTGCAATAAACGATTCTTTCAAAGGCAAAGGCAACGTTTCCGAGCTCAACTTGCTCCGCCAAGCTTATTCATCTTTTGTTATTTTCAAGCCTCTCTTCCTTGGCCTCCCATTTGGGCTTTCCGCAAAATTTTATGACGACATGGTCTACATCAAGTCTAAATCCGCGGAAGATGCCTTCAAATTGGTAGGGTCTGAACTGGGATACCTTTACGACTTGCTTTTCACCAAGATGCCCCTTCATCACCATCAGCCTAAATTGAGTTTAAGTCTTCGTGCCTTGTGCTTTCTGTCTGCTGTGTCATCACTGATTGCTTTCTCAGCAATCATGGATAAGAGTGTGCATTCAAAAGTCGACATTGTCATTACTTATCTGCTGTTGCTGGGAGCTATTTCTCTCGACGTATATTCATTTATAATGCACGCTCTCTCTACATGGGCAATGATCAGGTCCCCCATTCCAAAAAACATGGTGCAAAAAATGTACTCCAAGGTTGTTGCTTCCAGGATGAATTTGGTTGAAGCCAAGATGGAAATCAAATCAATGGCACAACATGATCTAATAAATTATTTCGTCGAGGCCAAGAGAAACAAGTTCACTGAAGCTGTAAGGATTATTGACACTGGTAATCTTTTACAGAAGTATGGGCATACCAATTGGAAGCCTGTTGATTGTGAATTGAAGCAATTCATCTATGATCATCTAAAAGAGAAGCGTCAGACGTTGGCCGAGAAGGGTTTCGGACAGGAGGATCTCGAGAAGTTATTAAATTCGAAAGGTGAAAACATGTTAGATGAACATGTTATGGAGGACTTGGTCGGCACAACAGATTTTATACAAGGCATTTTTTGTTGGCATTTTGCTACAAAGCTTGTTTACTACAATGATCTCGACAATTTTCGAACAGGTACGCTCGGTTCATCCTGCGAAATTGCCATGTCTTTGTCTGATTACATGATGTACCTCGTACTCGTCCGTCCATTGATGCTGCCTAAAGGGTTCAGTGAAGTGATAAACAATGAAAACTACTGCCGAGCCAAATTTTTTTTCCCAGAGGATATGACAAAAAACATGAGAAAAATAGAAGTCAGGAAGAGATTTACATCAGCGGTGCTTGGGCACCAAAATTTTCTCAGTGAAAGTAATAGCTTGGAAGTGATAAACGGTGGGTGTAGGTTTGCCGAAAAATTGCAGAGTGTTATCACAGAGTTGCGGCGGGATCATGAAGAGAAATGGAAAATGATTAGTAAAGTGTGGGTGGAGATGATGACTTATGCTGCTAGTCATTGTTCTTGGAAAGAGCATGCTCAACAATTGAGGCACGGTGGGGAGCTGCTTACTCATGTTGCCCTTCTTATGGCACATCTTGGTTTGACCACTCAGATCCGCAGAGAAAAACCACCTGATCATGAGGATGAGCTTAATCTGCCGTTCCCACTTTAACTAGGCGTAATCCAAAATGTTGATGAGCCTGATTTTATTCATTTATTTGTTTAATTATTCTTCCACATGACTGTAATTAATTTAAATCTAGTTCATCAAAGTGGGATTTCATAATTTCATATGTAATAAGTACACTATTTTGCCAATAAGAGGTTTGTAAACAAAACAAAAAATAAAGAAGCCAAGACGATTTCTATCTTGTATGATCTCGGGGCTTCACATTACCAGGTCCAGGCTTTTGTCCTTGCTAACAGTTACGTGGCAGTAAATGCAGGCTGCAGCCACTTTATTTAAATCATTTCAATTGATTTGGGCCCTGAGCTTCTAAGTTTTGCCCAATAAAGATGTACCAAATGCCGGCACTAGAAAAAAGAGCTTTGGGCCTATTCAATTCCAATATCTTATCATGAAGTCACATAACTAAAAATTATATTAAATAATTTCTTAACCTATGGAGATAAAATTTTAATGTTGGCAATTAATTAGTACGTAATATGAAGTTAATCATTTTTATTTTATATTAAGCAAAATTTGGGACCTTGAGCCTGCTTCATTTTTCCCTTTCCTTTTGGGTAATTTAAATTGAGAAAATCAGTATATGAAATTGAAAAAAATCAAATTAATGCTATTATTATATCTTCAAGATTTTTTTTTTCTTTTTGATGGGAAGGATGTTTCATGCAACAATTTTAAATAACATACAAATTAATCGAGTAAGGGGTTTAAAAAACAAGATTATCTTTTAATCACATTCTTTTATAAGATAAAGGATGAATGATCATAATTGAATAAGAAAATTAATAAACGGAAAAAATAACTATTTCAATTGTTTATTTTAAAAAGAAATTTCATAGTAATTATTCTTTGCTAGCAAACCAAATATTCAAAAGAGAAAAAGAAAGAAAGAAACAAAGGAGCATTTTATTATGGTAGAGTAGGAAAAAAAATATGTTAGACATCTTCAAGAGCAAACCTAGAAAATAACAACGAGGAAAAAAAATACTATATATTCATTTTTTTTTATCTTCTAAATTATTCAAATTCACTATAAATATGTGTATTCACACAAGATTGGCAAAGCAAGACCCTCTCATCTCCAACTCCCATCATCACAAGGAGAGCAACCTTCTTTTGCAATATCGGTGATTTGAACACCAGAATCATATATAACTCCAGTTTTCCAGTCAGCTGGAAGTACGCTCTTTGCCCAAATCCACTTGCCATCAAACCCAGATGTCACCACAAATCTAAATTGCAGGGCACCAGTTGGAACTCTGCTTGTGTCCCACACTGCTCCATAATTCCTGCTCATGAAATTCCAGTTTGAAGAACCAACCTGGAATGATACATAGCGATATCAGAACATCAGTGTAATGAATACAAACAAATTGTTTTAGCTATAATGTAAATTTAGCACTCTTTGAGTACTTTATCTGAGCTGACCTGAGCCACATCCATGCCTACTATCTCTGTCTGACCACCCTGGAACAGCAATTTAATCGCCAAGTAATTTGGTTTTTGGCTTGATTCTTCAACTCTAACAGCTAAGTTCTGGTTTTTGTATTCACAAGGTATCCTGTTTCACATAATAAGTTGATCAGCATTGTAGTATTGATGATATAAATGCTAACCAAAGTTAAAACAATATTTATTGAACCAATCACGAATCACGATAATACCCCAGCATTGTAAATTATAGGAATATGATAATGAAGATATTGGACCGTTATAGCAATTAATGTGCCTGCCGGGGTGCCACATAATATTATAAGTTGGTCCACGCCGGGACTGACTTTTTCTATGTGGTGGTTGTAACAAAACCATCGGATGAGAAAACTTCAAAAAAATATATCATAATCATTCATTTTCATCACTAGTATTACTATTTTGTTTGGTATAGTAATTTGATTAAATGTTTGATCACGCCCACCTTTTATATTCAACGTCGACAATCCCAAGTTTCAAAATGTCTTGGCCCATGCCCTGGTTAGCCATGGCCATGAAAGCTCTGCTGCTAAGAACAAAGTCTGTTTGATTGTTGTGATTGAGATCAGTTAGTGTCACCCTAGTCCCTTTACTGCTGCACAAAGTTGAATTTATGCACCTTATCTGCCAAAAATATGTTAATAATCAAACTCAGTTTCCACTATGGATGGTACAGATAACAGAATTAATTGTTTTTGTAAAATTACAGACCTGAAAGCAGGCACCACAACCAGCTCCATCTTTGTACAGAGAAGACACACCAGCTGCAAGGTGTCCACCGCTTAAGCCTAATGCCAAGGAACCATATCCACAAGCTCCAGCTGCAAATATCAAAGCCACAAAACAAATGTTACCCACCAAATTTCTCACAGAAATATCATATGGGTCTTTGCCTATTTCGTTTTTCAAGGAAGAAAACTACTCTGGGTATCAATCAAATCGATAGAAAAAAAAAAAGAAAACCAGGAAAATGAAAATAAGATGGAACTTTGCGGCTGCTTACATGAAAGTGCAGAGGCTTTGGAGAAATAAGCAGCCTTGGACTGGTGCACGCAGCGATCACAAGCATTAGCAGAAGAAACGAGGACGAACAACAAGCAAAGAAAGAGAGCCATTTCGCGTTGAGTTGAGTTGAGAAATGTAGGTGACTAGCAAAGAAAGACAGTCTTGAGTTTTATTTATAGTGTGGCACACAGGAAGATCAGTGTGGACAACAGGTCAGCAATTCCGGGATAGCATGGATTGGTTTTTTTATTACTTTTTGACAATCCTTTTCTGATTACATGGTAAGGAAAGTTACAGGCAGTTGCTCCAACGCGGAGAGACAAAAACAACAGTAAAACAAAAAGATAATTGTCACCGACTCTTTGCCAATGTCCAAACAGCTGTGCCAGCAAGCAGTGAGAAGTCGAGGACTTGTTGTAGTTTTAAATAGGAGTAGCTTTTATGTGTCCTTCTTCGGGTTTTCTGACAGTGGGATTGATGGGTATATGTAAGCGAAAGTTTGCAAAGTTTTGGCACTTTTAGGAGATCTGTTTCCATTCCCCATGTTTAGGAAAATAAATTGTACTGCAAAATACTACACATTAACCTTGCAAATATGGGCAATCAAAGAGGGGGAATTCTCTGATGTTCTAAGGCAAAGCAAAAGCTTTCTTTATGTTCATTCATGGCAGATAGACAAGCCCTTGGTCAGAAAAAGTTTTTCTATTTGAGATTCTTTAAGTAAAACTTGAAATTTTGGTAAGATTTGTTGATTAAAGTGGCATAGCGTGTATGGACCCAAAGATCAAAAAGGGGAAAAGGAAAATCGATGGAAGAAGATAAGATTGGCAAAGATGAACGATGATAATTGCTTGTTAATGAGTGGAAAGATAAGAACAAATTCTAAGCAACACCCACTTGCCAAGCAAGCATATTGCCAAAAACTAAACAGCTATTGTGGGCTACAGGCAAAGAGAACCTCCCCTTTTTCAACTATATGACTAATCTTTCCATCTTAAGCTGGTTAATTAATGAATCCAGGATTAGCTTTTTATTATAGATCTATTGAATTTGACTTCATTTTTACTCTAATTAAGAATTCGCTCGTCTCATTAAATTGTGGTATTATCAAAATTAATAAATCATACACAACCTGACAAGATATTTTCCAAAATGGTAACAATTTTCCTCAGCTCAGTGCCCCAAAATTATCCCATTTTCTTCCGTGCTTTCAAAGCCATAATTCCAAGGACCATCCCCCACTCTATGAGTTGGATCCACTGCCTACCTTTAAGCGTCAATTATATCAAGAAAACGTATACATTCGGCATCATAGCCTGGGTCAATGGACTCCCAAGTGGATACCACTTAGAGCAGACAACATCAATTCGAAACTATCGGATCCAGCTGCCTGAAACTTGATGCTTCATCCCTGTACCTTTTGGGTCAAAGTCAAGCAAAAACTGTCTCTGGTTGCTCACATTTTCAATGCTTGCCTTAAATTTTCTAGCAGTGGGAATTGGGACTAGACCATAACATCCACTACTGACATAGCCTGATAGCCGACAGTTGTTCCCTGCAAAAATCATTTTAAGGATATTTGCTTCATGTCTCAGCAATCAAACCGGCCAAGGCCCAAATGAGGGTTATGACAGAAACAAAAATGAAGGGGCAAACTCAACTCATCGACACTTCTTCTATCCCCATGTTTACGTCATCATGATCTCATTGGTTGGCTCACCGTGGCATTTTTCAGTTCACTTCTCGGAAAAGGAATAAGAAAAAGACAAAAGGAAAGTCTTGCAATAGCAAACAGACAGTTCATGGCTTCATGGGGTCCCATGTGGAGGAAAGCGCTGCCTAATCGCAAGACCATTGAACACCATATATGGCAATTACATTCTTTTTTTTCTTTGATGGTCATGACATGGTTATTACTTAATCAATACATAAGCATAAAATTTGATCTCCAAATCATGGCGATACCAATGTCAACCCATCTACAATACTAAAATACATACAGCACGACAGCTCATAATGCCTTCTGATGGTGCAATGATTATGGCCTTAATATATATATATATATATATATATATATATATATATATATATATATATATTCACGTGTAACTTTGCTTGAAAATTGTCTTAGGCAGACCCTACTAGTCCAGCACAACAAATTGCATATTAAAAGCATAACACTGAAATGAAAAGACCGTCGGGAAACAAAAAGGGGGCAACAGCCTATGAATGCCCATGATAGTGCGGCTATCACTTACCTAGCATTAGCTAAAACTACCAGTAAGTGCGGCTATCATTTACCCAGCATTAGCTAAAACTACCAGCAATGTAGTAGTTGAGGAAACACTATATTCTTCTATGACATACAATTTTGGCTATGACATTCATCTTTAAAAAGAATGTAAGATTACCTGTACAGTTTTCCAGTTTCCCTCCTGCCCACCCATCTTATATAAAGGCATTCTCATCGGCCCCTGCCATCTTTACCATATTTTTATATTAAAAAAAATGGATGACGCTGTATTTTGACCATGTATAAAGTTAGAAGTATCTCAGCTTGCTTTTTCAGATAGAATAGAGACAATCTCTTCCCGTGCCTTTCCAAGGGCACTTGGCAGATTCTCAGGCTTCCTCCCACCAGCTTGAGCAAAATTTGCCCTGCCACCACCTCCTCCACCACACAGCTTAGCTATGGGGCCTATAAACTTCCCAGCCTGTATACCGAGATCAACCACTGCTGGAGTGAAAGCAGCAACTAAACTAACCTTCCCTTCATCTGGACAGGAGCCCAAGATTACTGCTGCAGGATCTTGCAGTGTATCAATTAAATGCTCAGCAGCAACTTTTAGTGAATCAGCATCCACATCATCCAAGGACTCAACTAGTACCCTGGAGTAGAATGTTCAAAAGCCAAAGAACAAAAATCACAAATGTGTTCCATTAAATAGCAAAAACTATTTGATATATTTGAAATGATATTTTTATCATCAATCTTGAAAACAAGATAAGATATATTTACAGATGAACAGGTATAAAGTCATAACCAGTAGTAATGACAAGTAACCCTTAGGATCGTGAGAACTCCTGAACTAATAAAGAGAATATGTTTACGACATAAATTACAAGTATTGTGACCTTTTTCCTTTTGTAGGTCCTTCGACTTGAAATAGGAAATATATAAAACTGAATTAAAAAGAAAAAAAAGGAAATTACCTTATCTTTTGTGAAGTTCCTACTTCGAATGCCTTGCTTGCAATCGTTAATGCTTTATACACTGCTGCTTTTGTATGCAAATTGGCAACTTCATTTCTTGACATTCGTAACTCCTCTAAGAGTTTTTCTACCCTGGTTGTCACTTCTTCAGCTTTCACCTGCAAAAATGATGCTAAATAACATTAAAAATCTCTGATAGTGGCCAAAGGAGAATGTTTCAAGTACTGGAGCGTCAAAACAGAAGAATCAACTGCTGACTCATGCGTAATTAAAAAGCCGTAAGGTCACAGAAGCAGAAAAAAATAGAATACATCATTTTGGAGCAATCAGAGGTTCAAGCTGAGTCAGGCATTTTCTGAAAATGATGCATAAGCTCTACATGATAAGAGGGGAAACATGAATACATCGCCAAGCCATACCCAAAAGAAAGAATTTTTGGTGAGTGGGGCAAGGGACCATACATTTAGATGGGCTTCTGATATTGACAGACTCAAGTAAAAATGTAAATGTGTACAGTGAGACAGAAAGAAATAGCTATGGTACTTGTAGATACATACAAATCCCACTAGGAAGAGTCTTTTCGGATTGACTTCAATTTTTCAGAATGAAGCAAGTTGGGAAAAGGTTTAAGTATTATGTCATAACCACAAGGGTGGAAAAGAGAACATACCTTGAGCATGGAGCATAGATTCTTCATATGATATTCCCTGGCATTGATATATTCGATGAATGCTTCACCAGCAACAGCTTCTATGCGCCTGACTCCAGATGCAATCCCTTGCTCAGATATTATTTTGAAGACACGTATTTCAGAAGTATTTCTGACATGGGTCCCACCACAAAGTTCCATTGATATGCCAGGAACTTCCACAACTCTTACCTGCAAGGCATTACAAAATAAGGACAACTTTTAGTAAGGTAAAAGTCTGTAAACATTTGAGTTGCCGAGTAGGAACTTCCATAGTGCTATGATAGAGACCGCTAAGATAAAGTGGCATGAGATCTAGTTGAAGGATGAAAACAAAATGATTCAAAGTTTAATTTGTTTTGCTAGTCTGTCTTTACGTGCTTATTCCTCCTTGTCAGAGTCAAATCCAATGCTTAGAGAACTGGGAAGACCATTTTCTTATGCTTTTCTCCACAGTATCTTCTACTTTGGAAAAAACTGATCTGTAGCATTTTCTAGAAATGGCTAGAGTTTTCAAGACAATGTGCTTGTTTTCATTGAAGTAATCATAAACCATGATCTTTCCATTAGTGATTACAATTCTAAGTTCCAAGTAGGACACATGTAGCATGATGACCTTACACCCACACTGGAAAATTCACATTCATGATGCTATTATAGAAGTTGTGAGATTTGTCAGGTTAGAAGTTCTGAAATTATAGAAGCCCAAGAGTTAAGAAAAAAAGAAACACTAAGACCATGAAAAAGTCAAACAAGGGAGCTTTCTACTTTCTAAACCCTGAATGCCTCTTCAGCTAGAACTAGGTTAACAAACAAAATCACTCTTTTCAACTAGGAATTAACAAAGAATATCTGAATAAGTTATGATTGTCAGAATGTGACGTATGTTCATAAGTTAATTAACAAAAAGGTACGATGACCCCAAACCCAAAATAAGCTAGCAATGCTTGCATAAAATTCATTGTTATAATGAAGAATGAACACAAACCTGCTCACCATATTTTTCCCCAAACATTGCAATGGCACCAGCTTCTTTTGCGTCCTTAAGAGGCATCACTTTTGTTTCAAGAAATGCTGCAGCCCCAACCCACCCATTTATCAGTCGCTCAATATCTTCAAGCTGAGTGTCAGTAAGGGCATGGCCATAGTTGAAATCAAATCTGAGACGATCAAAGGCCACCAATGAACCAGCTTGTGATATTTCCTGGCCAATTAATTTCTTAAGTGCTGCTTGTAACAAATGGGTAGCAGTGTGATGAACCTGAAAGAAGAAAACAACAAAAACCAAGATAGTTTAAACAATAAGGTAGAAGAGATCCAAAGAATACATAATACAGTAGTAAACTTTCTAGTTTGTCAATCAATTTCGCTTGAATGGATTTCATGCATAAAAGGAAGCTCTGGTTTTACTAGCTTAAGGGAAAAAAAAACCATAAAGCCACAATTAAGAATTAAGCTGGTACCTTTGCCCGCTGCCTGAGTTTTGCATCCACAGCTGCTTCAACTTCTCTGCCAACTTCCAAAACCCCCTCTCTGATAGTCCCCTTATGAACAAATATGTCACCCAGGGATTTTTGGACATCCTTGATCTCGACAACAGCTGTCTGTTGGTTTTCACCTCCAGTAACATATAGAAAACCATGATCTCCAATTTGACCACCTGATTCAGCATAAAATGGTGTTCTATTCAGCAAAACCTCTACATCATTTCCTTCAGAAACCTGTATCACTGGACTTCCATTTACCATGAGGCTTTCTACTACTGCTTGAGCGGAAAGGCTTTCATATCCTACAAATTCAGTTTCATTTATATATTCTGTAGGACTAGCACCATCTTCAGCCTCAATTTTAACAACATTATGAGCAGCCCGAGATAGACGCCTTTGGTTTTCCATCTCTTGATCAAAACCATTCATATCTACAGTAACACCATGTTCTTCAGCAATTTCTGTTGTTAACTCCACTGGAAATCCAAAAGTGTCATATAGAAGAAATGCGTCTTTTCCAGACAAGCAAGGCATAGTCCCACTTTTCTGAGCATTTGATAATGCATCTGCTAACATTTTTTCCAGTAAGATTTCTCCTCTCTCTAGAGTTTGCACAAAATGAAGCTCTTCCTTCTTCAGCTCCTCAAGAATACGGGGTGCTTTAATCTTGACATCTGAATCAATATGGGTACTTAATTCCATTACTATTTCTGCAATTGCTGGTAAAAATGCTCCTTCAAGATTATCTTGTACTTCCCCCTTTATACCAAGGGACCTGCCAGCACGAACAACCCTTCTTATAAGTCGTCGAACCACATAACCTCTACCAATATTTGATGGCAAAACACCATCGGATATGAGATATACTATTGCACGTAGATGATCTCCTACAACCTGAAAACAGTAAAAAACTTCAAATAATGAGACATATCTATTAAATAGAGTAAGAAACTTTATTTGCCAAACCAAGTATCCTAATAATAGTACAGGCTGTTACGTACAAATCGAAAAATGTACCTTCAATTTCAATTTTGTTTGCTCATCTGCCAAGGCATATGACATATTAGCCAGTTCTGATGCCTTTTCTATAATTGGATAAATCAAGTCAGTTTCATAGTTGTTTGGAACCTGCAATAAAAAAGAATAAAATATGACTCTTAATGCTTCAAAGCACATGACCTAGCAAATGATACCAATAGGATATGCCTTAAGTGAAATATTAATTTTACTTTGACGTGAGAAAGAAAAGATCATGATTACCTTTTGAAGGATGCGAGCCATACGCTCCAAGCCAAGACCAGTGTCGATGTTCTTTTGTTTTAGGGGCTCAAGTGTTCCATCATCCTTTTTATTGTATTCCATGAAAACCAGATTGTAGAACTCTATAAACCTTGTATCATCCCCAAGATCCTGCAAGTTACTCATCCAGGTTAACAAAAAGGAACTGGAATTCAGAACCTATGAGTTAAAACCTCCCTTATGCCTAAACAACCTCCGAAAAACCCCCTTCCCGAATGAAAGATAAAAAAAAAATTCCTAAGTGAGTTAGTACCACATCTGCATATCCCCTCTCAGGATGGAAATCATAATAAATCTCAGAGCATGGGCCACAGGGACCAGTAGCACCACTCATCCAAAAGTTGTCATCTTCACCCATTCTTTTTATGCGTTCAACAGGAACACCCACCTGATGCAAACTTGCAACATTAAAATCATTTTAAATAACCATGAGGTAAATAGAAGGAAAACAATCACGAAAAAGACACCAAACTCAATGGACAAGCCACATTGACCAAACAAGGGAACTGCAAACGTAGAGCACGTCTACAAGGGGAACATACATGAAGCAAAAATCTAACAAGTGTAAAGCGCAGCCCAGATTACCTCCTTGTGCCATATTTCAAAAGCTTCATCATCATCTTCATACACACTTATCCATAATCTCTCAGGTGGCAACCCAAATCTGTAAGCTCAAACAACTTTCATTTTGGCATGGAAGAAATGGATGTCTATGAAGGTATCATCATGCTTAATAAATATAATGAATCAATCAATCTTAAATTTGCATCCAAAAAGCAATACTAAATTCATGCTTACTCCACGGTGGAAAGCTCCCATGACCATTGGATTGCTTCCTTCTTAAAGTAATCTCCAAAGGAGAAATTGCCTAGCATTTCAAAAAATGTATGATGCCTTGCCGTTCTGCCAACATTCTCCACATCATTTGTACGTATACACCTTTGTGCAGTAGTAGCACAAGGTACTTGTCTGGGAATCTAAACATACAGAGCTAGTTTAATCACATCAAGCTTTAACAATCAAAATAAACGAATAATGTCTAAATTTACCTTTAACACATTAATTTAACTGTCATCTTTGGCATTTAGTTGGTGTTGTTTGTCAATGACTATGCTTCAAGCCACAAAAAATAATTAAAAATGCACATCGAAGTTCAGGCTTTTCACAATATTTGAAGGATTCTTTAGAAAAGTTTCATGACATTACAATCATAGTGCCATATACACCTACAACTGACAATGTTACATAAAAGCAGTGTAATTTTGAGAAGTATTAGAAGTTTATAAGGCAAAGATTTGTCATCATTTTCATTGCTAGAGAAAAGGTGCAGTTAGTGGATGTGCTTTTGAAGTTTTGTCCTGTTTGACTAGAAATATTAGCAAAACTCACAATAGATTCATGAAGAATCTTAGCCATACTTTTCCAAGGAATATAGGCTTGAAGGGAAGCATTCCTGCAATTGTCAGTAGGACTGTTGGGTCATCTGGCACAAGAGAAGCACTAGGAATGATCTTGTGACCACGGGAAGCATAAAAATCAAGAAATCGTCGGCGTATAGAATCCCCACTGACAAGGGAATCCTTTGGCTGATCTTCCATCAATTCTGCTGTGACAGGCTGTACCGATGCTGAAAAGTCACACGGTAAGTACTATATCCACTGATAATGAAAGCTACAGTGTGACTAGTAGAATACATAATTAACTATAGCAACCTGATTTAGTTTTTGACTGATTGCCCCATGCTCCTCTCAAATAACTATTGCTACACACCAAGATGCCAGGAGAGAAAAGGGCCAAGGTTCTTGCAAGAAAGCCTGCGTTTACATGAACACAAATATCTAGGAATTAGTGCATAAGCCTAAAACACAGCACAATCTCAATGTAATCAATGCCTCACTTAGGAAAAAGAAAATCAATGGAAGATTACAATTATATATGTAAAAGTAGATTTCAAGAAATCAAGCAAATAAAGTTGCCAAGATTATGTAAAAACTCAAAAAAATTTATACAAATTGTACTTATTAGCTAGCTATTATTTGCTATTTAATTATGGAACTGTTCACTGATTCTCAAACCAAAATAATTGGGAAGAAGAGACAATGAGAACCCAATATCGACTGTGACACGATAACACAGAATCCAGAGCTCTCAAATTGAAAAATCATGTAGCCGAAGGAGCCCAAAATACTAAAATATCCATAAGAAAAAAGAGAAAAATCTCAATAATGTATACAATGAACCAATTAAAGGCTATTTTATGGACTAAACCAACCAAATAAGGAAAAGAACAAGTGGGTTTGAAAGAGTTATCTTCCTGCTTAAACTGAAATTCTTGTTTAAAACGAAATCAACGACCCAGAAACAAACACCTTGTGAACTAGACAATGTAAAGCTAAGTTGAACTAAATAGCAAGCAATTTCACTATCCAAATAACATGGGTTTGCAACTAATAAGATTAACTACAGCTTAACGTTCAAGAATTTGCATAAAAACTAAACTTGGTAAATTTATTTTCTAATCATGGACCATAAAAAGAACAACAATGCAAAAACCAAATTAAAATAAAGGAGAGAACCCAACAATTAACCAATTTTACTCACGAGTCTTGACTAATGAGGTAAAATATAGTTCAAAGCAATGTACTTTAACTAAAACTGTTTGTAGAATCGGGAACTATAAAAAGAACAAGAATCGAGAACAACAAAAGAAAGAAACTCTTACCATGTGAAATGGGAAAACTGTAATTTGATAGGCGTGGGGATGGTGGCTTTGGGAATATAATGGGGGAGGCGGGAAAAGGAACGAGATATTGGCGTCCATGAATGGGGCTTGGAGAGTGAGGCAGTTTCAGGGCTGCCATGCTCTGTTTCTGGGATAACCCAATATCCTCCGTTTTTCTTCTTTTCTTTCCCCTTCCTTTTTGAAGTGGGCGTTTTAATACGTTGCTCTAAGCATGGGAGATTGGCAGTTGGGAAGATAAGCCTTTTCTACACGGCCACACATTTCTTCTTTGTTTCTTCCAGGCTATGGTTTAAATAGTAACAAGAAGGTGACCCTTAAACCATAGGCATATTTTCTCTTGTTAGAAATTGTTTTTTTCTTCTATGTGGCAATAAAATTAAACACTGGCACCACTTTCTCGAAAAAAAACAACCTTAAATCTAGTAAGCATAAGCAATAAGTTTTGCTTTTGGTAGGATTACATCCCATAGTACAGAATTTCCCATGGTTAACATTAAGAACGAAAAGGGAAGCAAAGAGGGTCCAAGTTGTTGAGACTCTAGAGTTCCCCTGTTTGGGTTCCATCCACATGTTCAAAATCGAGAGGCCTCTACACCATATACTCTCTTCCTTTGGTATGACTTTGGAAAACTCGTACTAGAACTTGCTGTGCCTATAAACCACAGGACAGAAAAAACGAGCCCCCCCTAAGCTAGTTGGTTGCCGAACACATGGAAATATAACATTTATTTCAATAGAAATAATCACATGCTGTTGCATAGGGATTTACGACAGAAGGAAATGCTACAATAGGAGTTCTAGGCTCCTGTAAGCCCCGTCTTCTATAAATACCTCGCACATTGTTTCTCCTAAGCACAGAAAAATTACCCTTTTCTCACATCCATCTCCATCCTTTAGCCGCTAAGCAAACCAGCATGATTAGCACAAAGATTCTGATCAGAATGGCAAGAAAGTGGCAGAAAACGGCTGCCATTGGCAGGAAGAGGCTTGCTTCATCGAGGACTGATCGAAAGATGGCTGGTGCAAACCGTTCTAATAAATCATCAGTGGTTGATAAAGGGCATTTTGTAATCTACACAACTGATAAGAAGCGTTTTCTGATTCCCTTGGCGTATCTTTGCAACAACATCATTCTCGAGCTCTTGAAGATGTCTGAAGAGGAGTTTGGACTGCCAAGTGATGGGCCTATAACATTGCCGTGTGATTCAGTTGTCATGAATTACATTGTCTCCCTGGTAAAACGAGGATTAACTAGGGATTTGGAGAAAGCTGTGGTGAACTCTGTTGCAAGCTACCGCTGCTCAACGAATACTACATATTTCCACCAAGGACACGCAGACCAACGGTCACTTGTTTGTGGATTCTAAGGAAATTAGTATTCAGTACTGTAAATGGTTTATGTTAAACAAAATGGAAGCTCTTGTAAATGTTGAAACCTGTTACCAGTACATGTTAAGGTGTAATATAGTCATTTTTTGTGAAATGCAATAGCAATATTAATGACTATAATGGTTTGGCGCCTGTCCTTTTGCTAGTGCTATACTGAATGTCTCTGCAAAGATTCTTGCATCAGTTTCTACAATCTTCAGATTTAACTTTTTTAGCTTTCATACATCAATTTTTGGTCTGATAACCTCATGTGCATACGCAATAGAGGTAGGTAGCAGGGGAAGTCCAAATGTTATGCATGTTGTTTAGTTCATGCCTTTGGAATTGGAAGGCATGGCCATTTCTTTAGATAGGTTAACTATGCACCAGCAATTAATTGGACTTTCTTCTACCGAGAATACTTTCTTGGGTTTTACACTAACCACCGGAGACCTATCTGCAACTATTATCATGAGAGGGGCACTCAATGTTGCTTTAAATCATAGTGTCTGGTTCTATTAAATTATGTAGCAGGCTAGTTTTAATGAAATTTTTTACTCTTTTGAGATGGCAAGGTTTCAGAGCTCATACCTAATGCTGCTGCCACATAATTTTTTCCCCATCTTGCTGTCTAATCTGATTTTCACTGGGGTTCAAATCTTTAGTTCAGCACTAGGCCAGTTGCAAGTTAGTCTAATTTTATTTATCGGTATTTAACGGTTAAAATGAAGCAACTTGAAATGCAAGGGGGAGAAACAAGGATCTAACATAACATGCCCCAACTATGCTTATTGAGGAACACTAGGCGCGGCATAACCAACTTTGATAGAGACAGAGCAAGCTGAGGGACAAAGCAGAGAATTTCTCAATGCTTCACTTTTTATTTTCTTGCTCTAAATTTTGTTGGCTCCACATGTATCTTTGTCTTTTAGCGTTCATATTAAGCTAAATACGTATTTTAACGTAACTAATCAGTGATTTGCATTGATAATCACATCATAATACCAAAGCACATGACCTCATATAGGACTCCTATAGCTCCTGGTTGTCCTATCTCCTTTCACTGCATCATCCTTATCATTAGAGATTCATTTTTTAAGCATGTAAAGGATTCTCATCTTCTTCCATAACGATCTTATTGAAAGTAAAAGGTTGATTACTTCTAAAAAGCATGAAATTAGCTTGGTTTCAGCTGGCATTTTAGCATTTTAGGTGGTTCCCACTTGCTAAGATGTCCTCTTTATTTTATATCATCTATTTTTATTGTTGTTAGAATGAAATTTATAACTATGCAGAAGCAGTAGCATCTTCTGCGTCCTTAAGCCTCAAGACAGAAAAGAGGGATCTCCACCAAGGCAGTACGTTGGGAGCCAAACATGCGAAAATATGTCCATGCAAGCATCTATTTCAAAATAGAAGTAATCACATGCTTTTGCTTGGAGATTCACTCCAGAAAGAAAAGGTACAAATCAAGTTGTTTTTGCTCTTTGTATATAAACATCAGTTCTATTGCTTCCCCTCAGCACAAATTACCATTTCTCAATCTTGCTTGAAGTCATAAATCCACTAATCTCAAAGCAAGCAACATGATCAGCACAAAGAAGCTTACCAGAATGGCGAGAAATTGGCAGAAGAAGGCTGCCATTGGGAGGAAAAGAATCACTTCAAACATGATGGCTAGTAAGAAACCATCAGTGGTTGATAAAGGCCATTTTGTTATCTACACAACGGATAAAAGGCGTTTTGCAATACCCCTGGTGTATCTCAGCAACAGCATCTTCCTTAAACTCTTGAAGATGTCTGAAGAGGAGTTTGGACTGTCCAGTGATGGGCCTATAACATTGCCATGTGATTCACTTGTCATGAATTGCATAATCTTGCTCATCCAACGAGGTTTAGCTAAGGATTTAGAGAAAGCTGTGCTCAATTCCCGTAATTATTATGGCTGTTCATCATATGATACAACTTTTTCCAATGAAGGACATGCAAATCAACTGTCACTTGTTTGCGGATTCTGAGTAACGTGTATAGTCTTGAATCTTGTAAATGATTCAGGGAAAGAGAGAAAAGTATCATGTAAATGAATGAAACTACTGTAGTGGTTATCAAAGATGTTTCAGTGTAAAAAGGTAGTAACTATTTATGTTAAATGTAATACTAACACCTTTTGATAATTAAAATGAGTTGATGGCTCTCCCTTTGCTACTTTCTCATGAACTCATCTACAAAATAATGAAAAATGCAACTACAATAATATTAGGTTTCATATATATCAAAGTTATAGCGATGACTCATGATGTGCCAGAAATGGCAATTACAATGTTTTTTTACAGTTTGTATGATCAAATTTTTTGTGCATTAGCAACAGCTAGTGATAACAGTAAAAGTTTGCATGCTGCTTAACTCATGCAAAGGGAACCCTATTTGGTGTCTCTGGGACAGTTCATCTTTCCCACCAGGACACTGATTAATGGACTCTGTACTTCACCTGCAATAAAGAAATAATTGCAGGGCTAAACCAGACGTTATGCAAAGTTCTTGTCTTTGTTTACCTAGCAGTAAAAATAGAAGGAATTGAATGCTATGCGTTGGCCAAAGAAGGAAAATTGCAAAGAACGTCTAACATGATGTATTACAGTCCATCGACCTTGCTTAGTAAGTAACAGTGTATCCACAACATAACCAACTCTGATAGGGACTGACCAAATCAAGGTGGGAGCAGAGAACCTTTCAATGCTTTTTTTTTCTTTTTTTGCCTTCTTCTGTTGGTTCCCCATGTCCTTTTGTTGTTCAGTATCCTCATGTATTTAATTAAAATTCTTTATTGAATATTCCACCACAACAAAGTTCATGGTCTTTGAGCTTGTACATAAATGCAACAGTCAATTAGTGATAATATTACTAATTTCTTCAAGGATGCCATTTACATAAAGTTCCAAATCTAGCACACCTGGTGATAGTCATCTGCAACTTTCTTGTTTACATAGTTTTATCCAGTCTGTGGATCAACAAAAGGGCACAATTTAACTAACCATGTGATTTTGTTAAACTTGTAGAAGATATGATTCGGTTTTGCTTCTTACTTGTCAATTGACAGCATCAAGGCAAGAATTCCATACTCATACAATATTCTACAGGATATAAGAAATTTCATTATCTTCCAAATTTCACTCTTGGAATTCCCTTAATTGGTCTTAACTAGAATCCAGAGAACATTGTGCAAAGTTGCAAATGTAGAATCCGATAGAAGTAATTACATGCTGCAGCATTGAATTTCATAGCACAAGGCCGGCCAGCATAGCAAGGAGTTTTTGCTCCTTCTGTATAAATAGTAGACCGACTTCCTTCCTAGAGTATTACTAGCAATCACATCCTAGTCAACCTTTCTATTTTCTTGCTCTAAGATTTCCCTCCGCAACACATAAAGTAAGCAAGCATGATTACCACAAAGAAGCTTATCAGAGTGGCAATAAAGTGGCAGAAGATAGCAGCCATAGGAAGGAACAGAATTACTTCAGCAAGGACTAATAAAAAGATGGATTCTGCAAGTCATTCTAATAAATCATCAGCAGTTGATAAAAGCGACTTTGTTATCTACACAATGGATGAGAAACGTTTTGTGATTCCCTTGGCGTTTCTCAGCAACATCGTTTTCCATGAACTCTTAAAGATGTCTGAAGAGGAGTTTGGACTGCCACGTGATGGGCCTATAAAATTGCTTTCTGATTCAGTTATCATAAATTACATTGTCTCCCTTGTGAAACAAGGATTAGCTGAGGATTTGGAGAGAGAAGTACTCAATTCCATTACAACCTATCGCTGCTCATCAGATACTTATTTTCATCAAGGACATGGAGATCGACAGTTACTTGTTTGTGGATTCTGAGTGAATTGACATTAAAACATGTAAACAATGTGGTATACGGAAGGAGCATAGAGAAACTAAATCTCTTTCTAGGTGTAAATAATACAAAGTATCATAGTGTATTTTTCATTGTAAAATCCTAGTATCATTGTAAAATGCAATAGACATCATTGAGAACTAAAATAAGTTGTTGCCTATCTCCTTGATATACAGTTGCAACATTTCAGGAAGTTAGCTTCCTTTTGCTTTATAATTCACCGAACAACTTAGGTTCAGTTCTAAAATGTTATCTGCAGATCCACCAACCTGACATGATATTTTCCTAGCATCAGTGACTATAATCTTAGGGCGTTAACATGATCCATCTCAGAAAATGATTATGTTATGCACATGGATAGCCAATGGAGCTAGATAGCAGAATTCATAACTGTGGGAGGTCCATTTTAGTCCATGTCTATTAATTTCAGGCAGTTTAATAATTTTGCACCACCACTCTAACTTGTATCCTAACTAGAAGGCCTACCAAAGACCAGCTGTTCTAACATATGAAGAGGGTGCCCCGGATACTAGACAGAAAACATGTTCAACTGATTTTTGCCATCCATCAAGATTACACGATTGCCTAATTTTAGTTGCTTGAATAGGTAAACTGAGAGAAGATCTGCAACAAACACAAGTGGAATATTATTCCATGTGCAGAGGCAGAGTTCCAAACCTCCTGTCACTGCAGCATATATATTTTCCGTTATTTATTGCCCATATTTTATCTTTCTTTAGTTTTTTCCTAGGGCTCCAAATTAATAATTTGATGCTATTTAAGCCAGATGCAGTTTGTTAGGATTATTGTTTTATGGCAAGTGAGATGCAGGGGAACCAGCCTTGGTTCCTCTTGTGTTCTGATCGGGACAGAGCAAATCAAGGTACAAAGAAGAGAACTTCTCAAAGTGTTCCTTTCTTGTTCTAAATCTCCTTGGTTCCTCTCGTACCTTTGTCTTTTGCATTCATATGAATATAAAAACTTAGTTAACGGTTTGCATTGGTTACCACTTCACAGGAAAAGCACAAGATCTTAACCTTGTCTAGGACTATAAATTGTTTTTTTAGCTGTTTTTCTTCACTTCATTCCAAGTAAATTGATCATTTCTAGAAAGCATAACAGATTAAAGTGAACTGTTTTTAACTAACATTGGTTTAAAAAGCAAAAACAAAGTTATGGAACTAAATCTGGATCTCGCCTTGTTTAGAATCTTCTTTCGTTTATATCTATTCTTGTGGTTGTGAGAGAGGAATATGACCTTTCAATACTTGTAACACCTACTACGTCCTCAAACTACAAGACAGAAACTAGAAAAGGCCTGTTGGCTGGCAAACAAGTGAAAATGTGTCCATGCAAACATCTATTTCAATAGAAATAATCGTAACCTTTTGCTTAGAGATTCACAGCGGAAGGAAAGCTACAAATGAAGTTCCTTTTCGCTCTTTGTCTATAAATATCACAATATTTCCTTCCCTTCCGCACCACAGAATTCCCACTCTAATTCATCAATCACTTTGTCAGGAAAGCAAGCAATTATGATTAGCACAAAGAAGCTCATCAGAATGGCAAGGAGGTGGAGGAAGATAACTGCCATTGGGAGGAAAAGAATTACTTCACCAAGGACTAACGGAAAGATGGTTGCTGCAGATGGTTCTAATAAATCATCAGTCGCTTATAAAGGCCATTTTGTTGTCTACACAATGGATAAGAAGCGTCTTGTGATTCCCTTGGCGTATCTCAGCAACAGCATTTTCCAAGAACTTTTCAAGATGTCTGAGGAGTTTGGACTGTCAAGCGATGGGCCTATAACATTGCCGTGTGATTCAGTCACCATGAGTTACATAGTCTTGTTGGTACAACGAGGGTTAGCTAAGGATTTGGAGAAAGCAGTGCTCAATTCCATGACTGGGCACCGCTGCTCATCATACACTACATTTTTCCATGAATGACATGCTGACCAACAGTCACTTGTTTGTGGGTTCTGGGTAAATTAACCATGTAAAACACTCTGCAACCCCTAGAAAATAGAAGAAACTTGTAAATGACTAAAGCTACTGTAGTCTAAGTCAAAAAGATGTTTCATTGTAGTATAGTGCCTTCATGACATGCAGTCGACCTTTTCAACAACTACAACGAGTTAATTTCTCCCCTTGCTACTGCCTTTTATCTTTCTGAGGAAGACATAATCTTGTTCATCGACCCAACAAGGCTTGGCTAAGGGTTTTAAGAAAATTGTTCTAATTCCCTTAATATATATCGCTGTTCATCATAAACTACTTTAATCCATGAAGGGTATGCAGATCAACAGTCAGTTGTTTGTGGATTCTGAGTAATGTATATAAAAGAGAAAAGTATCTTGTACATGATTGAAACTACTGTACTGGTTATCAAAGATGTTTCTCTGTAAAAAAGTAACCATATATGTGAAATGTAACATTAGCACTTTTGATAATTGAAATGAGTTGATAGCTCTCTCTCTGCTACTGTCTCATGAGACGGAATAATGAAAACTGAAAACTAGAAGTAGTATTAGATTTCATATAAATTTCTATTCTGGATGTCTCTTAACATGCCAGAAACAAGCATTTACAATGTTTAACAGTTTGTATGATCAAAGTTTTTGTGGACTTGCAGCAGCAATTGATAGCAGTTACAATATTTAACATAACCAACTCTGACAGGGACTGACCAAGTGAAGGCAGAAGCAGCGAACCTTTCAATGCATTTGTTTTCTTCTTCTTCTTCCAATGTCCTTATGTTTTTCAGTATCTTCTTGTATCTAACTTTAATCTTTATTAAATATTCCACCACAACAAAGCAGATTGTCTTCGACTTCTGTATAGAACTCCAACAGTCAATTAGTATTATATTACTAATTTCTTCAAGGGTGCCATTTACCTAAAGTTCCAAATCTATCACACCTTGTTTTAGTCATCTGCAAGTTTCTTGTTTACATAGTTTTATCCTCAGTCTTCGAATGGACAAAAACAGTTTAACAAACCATGTGATTTCGTTAAATTTCTAGAAGATATGATTCGGTTTTGCTTCTTGTCAATTTACAGCATCAAGGCATGAATTCAGTACTCGCACAATATTTAATATGACATGAGAAATTTCATTATCTTCCAAATTTCACTCTTGGAATTCCCTAACTGGTCTTAACTAGCATCCAAAGAATCATAGTAAAGTTGCAAACGTCGATTCCAATAGAAGTAATTACATGCTTCAGCATTGAAATTCACAACACAAGTACGTCGAGCATATAGCAAGGAATTTCTGCTCCTCCTGTATAAGTAGCAGACTGACTTCCTTCCCTCAGTGTCACTAGCAATCACATCCCAATCAACCTCCTTATTTCATTTTCTTGCTCTAAGATTTCCATTCACACAACACATAAAGTAAGCAAGCATGATTACCACAAAGAAGCTTATCAGGATGGCAAGAAAGTGGCAGAAGACAGCTGCCATTGGAAGGAAAAGAATTACTTCAGCAAGGACAAATTACAAAAAGATGGCTGCTGTAAGTCATTCTAAACAATCATCAGTGGTTGAGAAAGGCTACTTTGTTATCTACACAATTGATGAGAGACGTTTTGTGATTCCCTTGGCGTTTCTCAGAAACAGCATTTTCCAGGAACTCTTAAAGATGTCTGAGGAGGAGTTCGGACTGCCAAGTGATGGGCCTATAACATTGCCATGCGATGCAGTCGTCATGAATTACATTATCTCCCTGGTGAAACGAGGATTATTAGCTAAGGATTTGGAGAGAGCAGTGCTCAGTTCTATTACTGGCTATCGCTTCTCATCATACAGTACGTAAGGACATGATGACTAACAGTCACTTGTTTGGACATGCTGACCAGACCGGAGGCGGTTCGCAATGCCCTTGGCCAATCTTAGCTAGTGCTTTGCGTCAAGGATGTTGAAGCCAGCAACTTGTTTTCTGGGTACCGAAACGGAACATAATACCAGGATTCTTGTAAATTAAAGGACAAAGAGATTGTTATTGTAAATTGCACATGTATGTTGACTATTGATATCCCTGGACAAAATACATCTGATTACTACAACTGAGCAAAAGACATTGATATCCCTGGACAGGCGTCATGACCACACCTGTTTCGGGAGTTAGACTCGATCCAACTAGAATACATGCACGAGTTTTGAGAAAACAGCAAACTCAAACAGCAATCTAGGGAGGGAAAAGCAAAAGATAGAGATAATGGAGAGGGAGCGGAATGAGTTGATGATGAATCTTTCTGTTTCAATTCAACCTGCGGTGAATAACTCATATCTATTTCACTATTTGTAGAGGAAGCCAGAGCTGGTGAGCTGAAGAGGGAGTAGTATATCCTGATCAAGCCTTTGTTTTTTGTCTTGATGTAGGGGTTCAAGTTTACTCCATTTAATCTTCCATTATTTTGCACTAGCTAATGTGTATCGACAGTAATATTGTTGGGTTATATGATTTCTAGTGGATTTTATATATGACGTTTGTCATCTATAGATTGGGTAAAATACCCCAAATCGATATGCCAGGGAAATCCGTTGCTCGAGGTGTTTTTTAATTAATAAAATTATATAATAATAATTTTAAAAATTAATTAATGATAAAATTATTATTTTTTACTTTTGTCGTATCATTAAATTGATAAAAACACTAACAGTTGATTAATTGTTGAACTTACATGTCTATCAGAAAATATTTTTTTGAAACAGAGTGTTCATTTTGAAAACTAATAGACACTCACGTAATTTCGATTAAAACTTAAAGAGTTCATTTTAAAAATCAATAGATTTTTATATAATTTCGATCAAGACTTAAATAATAAGGATATTTTACCCTAAATTTTATAATAAAAGTTGGTGTTATTTCATCTTCCATCTTATTATGCAATCATTAAAACTTATATCAAAGTTTGAGTCAATTATTATGAATAATTTCAATTTAAATTTTTAAGATTCATGTGATTTAAACTCAAAAATTTACTACACTCGAGCATTTGGTTTATTAATTGGTGCATGATCCTTCTGCCTAAAGAGCAGGGTTCGAATCCTTCTCTTCCAATTATTAAAAAAAAAAAACTCAAAAAATTACTAGATTTATAGTATTTGGGTTCGGATCATTACAAAATTACTTCATTTTTTTGTTATAATAACTTCTTTTATTAGGTTTATTTTCCATTTTTTATTGCCTGCTTGTATAATAGTAATGAATTGATAGATAAAGAAGTTAGTTGGTTTAAACAATGTCAATTTAGCCTATAAGCATAAAATTTGAAGAGGCGGTTCCAAACTCCCAAAGGGGAATCTTTACAATTTCCCTTGTACTTTGGAGCTTGACCGTCCAACGATCAAGTACATAGGTTTTAACTAACATGTGGGAACAAACTTAGTTGCAGGTAGTATTGTTGGAAGATCCCACTTCTCGTGAGTCTTTAGTTTATATCAATGCAATGCATGAAATTGGTTCACTCCCAAAAAAAAAATAATAATTCCTACTGTACTTCTGCATTGAAATTCTCGCCCCTGGGAAAACTTCAAGTATAGGAGCTTTTCTTTCCTTATATATATAGGTGAAGCAACAAGTTGATTGCTTCCATCCATCAATAGGACACCATTTTCAGGGTTCTTTTGGTAAGACAGATACACATTTATCAGACAGAGAGTAAAGCCAGAACGATGAGCAGCAAGAAACTTAACAGAATGGCATGGAAGTGGCAGCAAATGACTGTCATGGGGAGGAAAAGGATTTCTTTCCAGGGGATGGCTAATGCAAAAGTCATTGCAGGCAGTGATGATAAATCATCGGTGGCTGAAAAGGGTCATTTTGTCATCTACACCACAGATCAGAAGCGCCGTGTCGTTCCCTTAGCGTATCTCAGCAGTAACAAGTGAAGACAGCCCCTTTACGGTTTGATATTTTTTTATCAGATTTGCACCATGATTAAACTATGTTGTTGCATCCTGATAGGCTTGGCAGAATGGTGATATTGCCTGTAGGAGGGTTCTGATCCAGACACAATTTGTCTTTCACATATGCAAATGGACTTCAATGATCTGATATGATCAAGTCTGGAAATGAAAAAAGCAAGAAATATTGCCCACTGTGCTTATTCTTCTGGAAGAATAGTACATACAGGGTAACGAACTCTGATCACAATCATGATTCAAGACAATAGTTTAGCCTGGCAACATGGCATAGCCACTTGGTCAGAACATGTTTTTTCTTCTCATTTTCCATTTTTCATTCTATCTGAATCTTCCTTTCCCAGTATCAGATAAAACCAAAATTATTCTGATATAAATAATTCATTATGGCAGGGCTACTCGGCCTCTGTCTTGTCACTTGTTTTATTCCCAGAAGAAATCTTTGTAGTAATATATTTAATTATATTGATGATCTCTGCACATGTATACTATGGAACTCAAACCCTGTCATGTTGAGAATCAAAGTGCATAACCCTCCCAAATTTCCCTCTTAGAAATTCCTGACATCGGTCTTAGTTTATATCTGAATAATCACAGTTAGTTAATAGGAGTCAGATGTACAAGAACATGTCAGCTACTGAAACATCTATTCCACTCTAACGAATCACATGTTTTTTCCCTTAGAAAGTCACAATGCAGGAAAGCTACATGGAAACGATTCTGTCGAGCAAAGCTACAGAGGAAGGAATACATTAAACCTTGTGCACATAAAAATGCCTATTTTGATACCTTCTCTCTGATCTAAGAGCTTGAATCTCCACTCTTCTTGAGTGCATTCATCAGTCCTTGCAGGAAGTGGCAATGTCAATGAGACAAATTATTTACATCATGGGGTGAGGGTGATATCTTGAGCAGAAATCCACAATTAATGGTGTTTCCATGGAAATAAACAAAACGCATGATAAACAAGTTACAATGGCCTACCATATAAGGTTTTTTTGCTTCATGGTTGTAGATAACAAACATACATGCAAGTCTAACCACCTCTTTGCTTCAATATTCACATGGCTTTACATCCTACCAACCTCACAACAAAGCAGAAGCATCAACTGCTGTCTATCCTACTGACTCTATAAAATCAACTGACCTTTGTAGCCTAAAGCATAACAGCAGAAAAGATCCTTCCTAGAAATTTCAAGTTCAGCAATAGATCTCTTTGTACTGGTTTCTTAAGAGTCCTCATTCAGCTAAAATGATCAATGCAAAAAGGCTCATTGAATTGGCAAGGAAGTGGCAGAAAATGGCTGCAATCAAGCGTAGGAGAATCTCATTTCCAAAACAGAACACGGATGCAGATCCAGCAGCCACCAGTGGTAAAGGCCATTTCGCTGTTTACACCACTGATAAGAAGCGATTTGTGGTTCCCTTGAAATATCTCAATACAAATCTCTTCAGAGAGCTCCTGAAAATGTCTGAGGAAGAGTTTGGAATTCCAGCTGATGGACCGATCACTTTGCCTTGCGATAGCACCTTCTTGGAGTATATCACGCCTTTCACTCAAGGATGTGTGCCTGAAGATCTAGAGAAAGCATTGCTCACCACCCTGACAACATGTCATTGCTCAGCACCTTCTCTAGGACAGAGTCACCAAGAAGCCCTTATTTGTGGCTATTGAACTAATCATGATGAATTCTTCTAGTCTTGTTGTATGCAAGTCACAGTTTTGACACCTGCAATCTGAGTACTTGATTTTCTGTTCTGTGAATATGAATGAGCAACTTATTTTGATTTTCTATGGATCCATTATCTTGAATTGTTATGGATGAATGAGCCTGGCTTTGCTATTTTAATTACAATTAGTTTAGTCACCTTTCATTTATACGAAGACCAAAAATTTCTGGGGCCTACTGCAATATTCTATTAATCAGACGTAAAATGCTAACTAATCAAGTATATATTGTTTCATCAAACTCCTCAAGCTTTTCTAGGACATAGGCCATTGGGGAAAAGCTTCACCTTGTGCCCTTCATCTCCTTCAATTAACTAACTGATAAGTACTAAAATGCTTGCAGATTGGTTGTATAGAATCTCCAAAACAAGGAAACCTTTGTCCTCATAGATATAAAGGTTAACCTCTAAACAGTGTATGAAACTTCAAGGTCAAAGAGAAGTCTTCAAAATCTAGTTTACATCACAGAAGATGAAACATATGCATGTATTTTTCGGGTTATCCAATCAGACAAGAAGAGTTGACCATCCAGTTTCAGTTTTTGGGGCAAGGCTCTGTGAAGTTATGGTGCATGTAACTGCACTCTTCAGTTCCATCATTTTTTGTTTTCCTTCGCTTTGTCCAGAGGCTTTAGTCCTAAAAAAGAATGTAGCAGCTTTGATATTTCATCTAGTCCCAATGCATCCTGTTGGCTTCATTTACACTTTGTTTTTTTCTATTTTTCTTCCATGTGACTCTTGGGGGAATAATTTTGTAAACTAGTAAATTAAATAAAATTTGGAATTGACTTTTTCTACACAGTATAATGCATCAGAAAGTAAAGGAATGAGCAACAAAAGCAAGGCTCATATAAGAAAATACATGCTTCAGTTAAAATTTGATTGGTAGAAGATTTTTATCTTAAAAGTATACAGTATGAGCTGCAGGTCCCTTTTTTTCTTGCTAACTAATCTTATTTCATAGGCATGTACTCATGTAGGTCCAGTAGTAATTATTTCTTCTGTCAAATGAAGACTGAAACAAGGATATCCCAATTTGCCTACTTTTGCCAACTATCCTATTCTCATTGATTACCAATTTTTCTACAGCTTTTATACATGGTTTTTTAAAGATTGTTGGCTGATAGATAGGAAGTTAAGAAAATGATAAGTTGAATACATGCTCCACCGATGTCATGCTGCTGTCTGATGAAAGTAAACATCCCTATCTCACCAACACACACATCTTCCAACCACATGGCTCTGCTTCTCTTGAGCCCCTGCATTGTGTAATCTATCTTGATATACATATATATATATATATATATATATATATATATGTCATCCTACTTTCATTTCCCTCAACCCACCAAAGCTGTGTATCAGTATCCTAAGAAGATTTAAACGCCTTCTCCTTCTCAAAATTCCATATTGAAATCTTTCATTTCAGAGAAATAACAAGATGATCAGTGCTAAGAAGCTCATCAAATTGGCTAGGAAATGGCAGAAGCTTGGTGCCATCAAGCACAAGAAGATAGCATTGCCTAGGATGTCTCAAGAAGTTGACACAAATGATTGCAGCACATCATCATTCGTTGAGAAAGGTCATTTTGTGGTGTATAGTGCAGATCAGAAACGCTTCATGCTTCCTCTAGAATATCTTAAGAAGGAAATTGTCAGACAGTTATTCAAACTGGCAGAAGAAGAGTTTGGAGTTCCAAGCAATGGACCTCTAATACTGCCTTGTGATGCAGTCTTTTTGCAGTATGTAATTTCTTTGATCAAACTGCAACTGACCAAAGATGTAGAAAAAGCATTCCTCACATCCATAGCCAGTGGCCATTGCTCATCATCTTCATGTCTACACCAAGAATCAAGAAATCAACCATCATTAATTTGCAGCTTCTAAAGCTACTTGTAGTCAAATTTTGTAATGATACACTATTTTACACTGATTCTACAGGGAAAACGAATTAATTCTCCCCACATTTGTTTCTCTTTGAAAATCTGTTGACAGTATATCGTTGCTTTACAAAAAATGAGGTATGGCATCCAACAAATTCAGCACTTAACATTTCTTCTGACTGAAGTTTAATAAGACCACAGCAATTAATTTTCAAGTTAAATATACTCAGGCTATCTTATATAATATGCCCCACCAATTTCTTATACCCAAGAGGATGATATAAGAAACTGTGCAAATAGGAAGATTAAAGATCAACAACTAATTAGTTGGTCATTACTTTTTTCCCTAACACAGATTCAGAGGCCCATAGATATCCCACATCTACTTAGTAACGGAGAAAATCTTTTTGTGCAAATTTTGAAAAGGTCTAGGAGAATGAAGTAGTTTGCAGGTTTTGGACTGACTGATAAAATTTGTTTTTACACCTCACAGACAAGTATGGTAACAAACACATGTAAACAGCAACAAAACTTCACACTTGCTGTCATCCTAGATATTCATATTCCAGAAATAATCTCCTTGATCATGTGGATCAGCCGATCACGGTTTATTTCATATAAGATAACAGGACCACTTGGCCTTACAAACCCTCTTTACATTCAAGCTCCCTATGCTAATAGCAAAGTGAAACTAATAGGACTGATCAACACATCAGGTATTCTCTCTCCTACCGTCACATGGTTTTGCATCCCTCAAATCTGCATTGAGAACTACATGGAATAGATTTGCCCCCATGGACAAGTGACAGGAAGGTCATGAAACTGTGTGGGTGAGAAAGAGAGAGAGAAAAGAGACAGGTGGCAATTTGCTTGAGAGAAGATTTCTTACTACTGTTCAGAATACTGAATCTCATCTAAACAGGATCCTAAATGTCTGCTGGAGCTGTGATCAACTGATTATGAATCAATATAATTGCAATACTGGACCATATTGTTGTTAAACCACTTGGCAGATAGATAAAGATGTGTCTGCATGAATCATCCAATAAAAGAAAACATGCCACCTTGCAGATTACTCCCCATAACTGCCCATCACATGGCTTTGTTTCCATTGAATACATGCATTCTACTAATTCATTGAGGGGACTGTCTCTGGCCTTGTGATTTTATATACATCCATTCCACTGCCCCATATCCAGCACAAACAACTGCATTCGAAATCAAAGTTTTAAGACAAAAAAAAAAACTTCCTCTTTTTCTTTCATCTCAAAGTCTTTCCTACTAAACTTAGAGTAAAGAAAGATGATCAGTGCTAAGAAGCTTATCAAATTAGCAAGGAAATGGCAAAAAATGGCTGCAATTAGGAGAAAAAGAATTACATTTCCAAGAACCACTGAGGATGCTGACACAAACAGTTGCAGCACATCATCAGTGGTCGAGAAGGGTCACTTTGTTGTGTATAGTGCAGATCAGAAGCGCTTTGTGCTCCCTTTGGAGTATCTCCAGAACGAAATTGTCATGGAGCTATTTAACATGGCAGAAGAAGAGTTCGGACTACCGGGCAATGGGCTTCTCATGTTGCCTTGTGATGCAACCTTTATGGAATATATTATTGCTTTGCTCAAAAGGAAACCAAGTAAAGATGTGGAGAAAGCATTGCTCCTATCTGTAGCCAGTGGTCGTTGCTCATCGTCATATCTTTATCAGCAAGAAACAAGCCAACAGTTGCCGATATGGAGCTTCTGAATCATTTTTTCTTTTCAATTTGTAGTTGATTCACATCACTGTAGATCGAATTATATAACGGAAAACACAAGGATTTTTGTTTCTCATGTTTAATTGTCTTAGTCTTGGCAGCAGTTCTTATCGTGCAATATTATATCAACAATTTGACATAAGCAAAGTGACCCTTTGAATTGTTTAGTCCTATTTTCACATTAGCAAGGCACAAACCCCTGCAATCATCAAATGAAAGCCAAACTGGTTTAGCTCCCAAATTGGCTTGGACTCACCTCATCTAGTCATCTTTGGATAGATAGTTTGGAATTCTTTAACTCAATTTTTTTTTTCAGAGACCAGATAGTTTGGGATTAAAGCATTAAGATTTGGGTTTTCTCAGGGCTGAATAGAATTATGACTAATTGTATCAGAGAAAGGAGAACACACCCAAGAATATACAGGAACTCAGATATCTATCTGCCATGATAGTGTTTTTTTTCTCAATAGGAGATAATTAAACTCCCCTTTTACTCCCCCTAGAAGCCGCATTGTAAAACTTCCTTGACCATTTTGATGAGCTTCTTCAAATTTCACAGGCTCTAGCTGTTGTCATTCCATTACTTTGTTTATAACTCAACTTGTCCAAGCCCAGCTAGTTGCATAAAGATATCATCTCAGGTCACCTAGTACATATCTTCTGATGTCTAACCAATTACAGTATTTATCCAGTAAAAGCCGCTGAATTTGTAAAGGAAGGACTAATTTTAAGCCTATTATAGGCGCATGGAACTTATACAGATATTCAGTATCTACCATGTTATTGAAATATTAAATACATAATTACTGAAATATGACATAATTTTGTAACTTTTTCAATAATCTCGATCTGCAAAATCAATGACACAAGAAAGTCACTGAATTTGTACAAGAGGACTAATTACATAGTTGTAATTGAGCAGGACGAACCGTACACAGAAGCTTCGGTGCCTACTCCTCTGGGCATGATAAATATGCTACCAGAAATGTTACCCCACAACTCAAAACCTTCAGTACAGAAAGTATGACCTCTGCTGTTAACCAGGACCTCTGCTGTTAGCAATCTCTCTTGGAACCATTACCAGACAGATGAATGTGGAGTAGATTACAATGTCTAAAACTACAAGCCTGGAGATAGAGACGCTGCACTCTGAGTAGTCTTTCATGGCAATCCTGTTTCAAAAATTGTATAACCCCTTCAATCCTGGGGTTACTCGAACCACAACCTTTTTTCTTGTTAGGTCATAAATCCAGAACATGTGGGTACTACGATGCCTGGTCTTGCAAATGCCCAATTCTGCCAAAATTAAATAAATTTGATGTTGAAAAGAAGACTGAACCACTTCCATTACCTTCCAGACATGCCCAACTGGCTACCTCCCCAAACGATAGCTCAATTTTTCAAGCCACATGGTTTTGCTTCCCTTTGAGTCCCTACATTGAGTTGCTTCATTCAAAGTACTTTTGGATTTGTGTATATATATATCATCCGATTTCCATTTTCCATCACCGCAGCACAAAAAAAGCTTTTCAGTTTCCTAAGATATTAAAGTCTCTTCCTTCTTTTGTCCTAATATATTATAGCTCCCTTGTTTTAGAAAAGTGACAAGATGGTTAGTGCTAACAAGCTTATCAAGATGGTTAGTCCTCAATAAACCCTTGAATTATAAAAAAAAAAAAAAAAAAAGTCAATTAAATTCTTTTAGTTTTATTGTGTTCAAGTAATACCCTTACTTTTATTTTAATTCAATAAACCATTCTCGGTAACCTATCAGGATTTAAATAAAAATTCCTAAATGATCCTAGTGTTGGATGGTCAAACTAGAAAAAATTAAAATAGTTTCAAAGCTTGTAATAGTACCACTGTCCTTACAAAATTTATTTGGCCTCATTAATTTTATGCAAAAAGGTTATAAGTGATAAAGCTCGAAGATATAATGAAGTCTAATGATTAATTGTATTTTGCACTAACGAAATCAATTCACTGAGTATCCACCGATGTAAGGCAAGGTTATCTGGACTTTTATTTAATTTTCAAATTTTTATTGTATATGGTTATTCTACTTCTACCACACAAAACTCACACTTAAAAGGTAAATTTTCAGGCATTAAGTTTACCTTCTTCCAGTTGAGTTCATTTTATTTTCATACCTTTAAAAAATGTTTTTCGAGACTAAAAAATTAAAATCTAAGTCGGTAATTAAAAAATTCAATCAACAACATCTTTGTACACATCATCTACCACGTAGGAGTATCATTTTCTAAAACGATATGCCAACATGTCAAATGATAGATTATGTAACATGTATATGATAACTGTAATTCTAATTAACATAAATTAGTTAATAGCTAGTAAAAATGTCTTATTTGATTCAAAATTAAAATACAGTAACTTAATTGAACCTAAAAAAATATAAACGTTTAAGTGATTTTTTTTAATTCAAAAACTTATTTGAGTATTATACTATTTTTATTTAATTGTCTATTTGTCTTTATCAGGATTATTTAAACAAGACAAGCTACATCATTACAAATAAATTTGAAATTAGTTTCTATAATATGAAATTTTAAATTTTACTCTTAAGTTATTCAAAATGATTTCTCATTGTCACAAAAACAGTACGGATAAATAATACAAGAGGACTAATATATAGTTGAAATTGATCAGTACGTACCGTACACATAACCTCTGGAGTCGATTGTCTGGGCATGAAAAGATATGCTACCCAAAATGTTTCCCCACAATTCAAAACCATCAGTACAGAAAGTTTGACGACCAAGACCTCTGCTGTTATCAATCTCTCTTGGAACCATTACCAGACAGATGAATGTGGAGCAGATTACGATGTCTAAAACCATAAGCCTAGAGATGGAGACGTTGCACTCTAACTAGTCTTTCATGGCAATATAATCTGGTTTCAAAAATTATATAACCCCATCAGTCCAGGGTATACTTGAACCACAACCTATTTGCTTGTTAGGTCATATATCCAGAACATGTGGGTACTACGATGCCTGGTTTTGCACATGCCAATTTCGGCCAACTGTAATAAATTTGATGTTGAAAAGAAGACTGAACCGCTTCCATTATCTTCCAGACATGCCCAACTGGCCACCTCCCCAAATGTATCGCTCAAATTTTCAAACCACATGGTATTGCTTCCCTTCGAGTCCCTACAATGAGTTGATTCATTCGAAGAACTACTTCTTTTGGATTTGTGTATATGTATATATATATTCATCCAATTTGCATTTTCCATCACCGCAGCACAACAAAAGCTTTTCAGTTTCCTAAGATCTTAAAGTCTCTTCCTTCTCTTGCCCTAAAATATTCTGGCTCCCTTGTTTTAGAAAAGTGACAAGATGATCAGTGCTAAGAAGCTTATCAGGTTGGCAAGGAAATGGCATAATCTGGCAGCAATTAAGAGGAAAACAATCACATTCTCAAGAACCACCGGGGATGATGACACAAATAGTTGCTGCAGCACTTCATCAATGGTCGAGAAGGGTCACTTTGTGGTGTATAGTGCTGATGAGAAGCGCTTTGTGCTTCCTTTGGAGTATCTGAAGAACGAAATTGTCATGGAGTTGTTCAATTTGGCAGAAGAGGAGTTTGGACTACCTAGCAACGGCAACCTCACCTTGCCTTGTGATGCAGCCTTTATGGAATATGTAATTGGGTTAATCAAAAGGAAAGCAAGCAAAGAACTGGTGAAAGCATTGCTCATGTCTGTAGTTAGTGACCGTTGCCTATCCTCACCGGATCTCCATCGGCAAGAAACAAGCCAACAGTTTCCAGTACGAAGTTTCTAAAGCAAAATATGTTTTCAATTTTGCAAACGATGTACATTAAGATATATAATGAGAAAGCTGCAGATTTTGATTCATGCTTAGCTGTCTGCCCAGTCATGGCAATTATCCTTTTGTTTTTACACTGCAACATTAACAATACTGTCCTACATATTCACTTCACAGGAAAAAAATAATAATAATTAAACCCTCTCACTGCAAATGAACATCAGAATTAATACCAACACGAGTTCGTAGTTGCGCCTTTTCTGAGAATTAATACCAAGACCCAAATCCATTTGGGAAGCATGGATGCAGCAACTAAAAAACTGAATGTAACTGGGTCTCGTAATACGTGACCATCTTCTTCTACACGTTAAAGTCAGTCTTGCTTGGCGCCAAACTCCATGAACCAAGCTTTGTGCAGAAACAAAAACCCAAAATTTCAACAGCTTAGCCAGATATTATCCATCAAATTTGATCCCATAATTTGTAGCCTAGAATGATCTGCGGGGCCTTATCTTGCATCCATTTAGAAACAAGAGGAAAGTGAAATGGATTATGACCCAAAAGCATGACAGCCTGGAGAGAGACTTTTGGGGAATCTTGTTTCGAAATTATAACTGCAATCCCCTGCAGGCTTTCGTTGAACCACAATTTTTTCTTGTTAGGTACAGTCCATCTGGTCCATGTTGGTACAACATGTCTGGTCTTGCACTTGCCCCAACCTAGTAAGGCTATATAATGTATTTAACTTCCAAAAAAGGACTCACAGCATCTCTCAAACCATACATGCAGAGAAAAAAATTGACGATTCACTAATGGGAGCCAAGGCTGCCAATCATGGCCACCACCCAGACCTCAACTCGTTGAATTATCACATGATTATGTACAAGCGAAGCCAACACAGGGTAACCCACTTGTAAGAAAGCGTCCCCAAGAAGCGTTGTTAACATACAGATAAACCAGTTCCATGGCCTTCTAGGCATGCCCATCTCCAAATTAACTACACAGATTTCTGTCACATGGGTTTGCTTCCTACCTAACCATGCAAAGGTGGCCTCATCAACCGGACTGTCTTCGGCTCTGTGATTATATGTTCATCCAACTCTCATTGCCAACTCGTAACACAGCAACAGCATTCAGTTTCCTACTATCTCAAAGTCTCTCCTCTTTTGTTTTACAATCTTCTCCCTGTTTTTATCAGTAACAGGATGATCAGTGCTAAGAAGCTCATCAAATTGGCAAGGAAATGGCAGAAACTGGCTGCTATTAAGCGAAAAAGGATCACATCGTCCGAGACGACCCTTGGAAATGTTGGCACAACTAGTTGCAGCACATCATCAACTGTTGAGAAAGGTCATTTTGCGGTGTATAGTTCTGATCAGAGACGCTTCGTTCTTCCTTTGGAATATCTCAAGAATGAAATTGTGAGAGAGCTATTCTCTCTGGCTGAAGAAGAATTTGGGCTACCAAGAAATGGGCCTCTCACTTTGCCTTGTGATGGAGCCTTTATGGAATATGTAATTTCTTTGATCAAACGACATGCAACTAAAGATATGAAGAAAGCATTACTCACGTCCATTGCCAGTTGTCGCTGCTCATCATCTTCGTATCTTCATCAACAAGCAACAAATCAACAATTACTAATCAGCAGCTTCTAGCGCAAAATATGTTTCAATTTTGTAACCGAATGATACTTCTGTACAATTGAGAGGTTTATCTGAAGTCTAATGAAAATTGGGGTTTTATTTTTATTTTGTTGTCTATTTGTCTTTATTGGCATTATCTAAAACAAGCCAAGCCACATTGTTGCAAACAAATTCGGAATTAGCTTCTATCATGGGAAATTTTAATTTTTACTCTAATAACAAGAATTATTATTCAAAATTATTTATTACGTAAAAATTATAAATCAAATATAACTTATGTAAAATAATAATAGAATTAGTAATTTATCTAAGATAAATTCCATCCCATTCTTCCACATTTATCGCTAAGTTGACTATATTTGAAGCATAAACTGCTGAAATTAACAAGATATTAACGGTGTTTTCTGATATCCAACCAATCACCTTTTTGTTGAGCAAGAGGTGCTGAATTAACGTTGATAAGTAAAATTCATAACCCATGTTGCAGACGGTATGATTATGATTCCTTTGGAAATGGGTGCTTCTATCATTATCAGAGCTATGGAAATGGATGCTTCTAGCTGTCCAGCTAGACCTCTGTGGTCTGCGTCTTGGGGCCTTTTGGTCAGGGCATTCCAATTGTTATACAGCAAAAGGGGTCTGCTTTAAATAATGATTCAAAAGCAAGAAACAGTCTGCAGATAGACATTGAATCTAACCTCTTTCTCAGTTTCAAAAATTATAAACTCCAACAAAGCAGGATTTTGTTGATCCACATATTTTTCTTGTTAGGTATGATATCCAAATTATGTGGGGACAGACATGCCTAGTTCTCCATCAATTCCTCCGGACGGCATCTTCATAGGTTGTCCTGAAGTAGTTACAAGCATATTAGAGCCCACTGTCCACAGAAGACTAAGGACCGGTCGTTTCATATCACGCACTTGGAAAAAAAAGGGGGTCTTGATTGCCTGATAGAGCCAAGGCATGGTCACGACCCAAACCTGAAGATGAGATAAGCATGAGCCCTCTACATAGGGTACCCACATCCGAGAAAGTGTCTCAGTTACCTCCATATCATTGAACCACTTACACTGCTTTAAGACACATCAAACTCCTAATCAATCCGCCACAGCTACACATCACGTAGCTTTGCTTATAAGAATCCCAGCATTTGGCATCTTCAATAAAGCAGTTGTCCCTTGCTTTATGAATATATATACTTAATCCACTCCCATTGCTTTTATCCCCATCGAACAACAGTTTTCAGTATCCAAATATCCAAATAGTCTCTTCCTCCTTTACTCCCTCTAATTTTCTCCCCAAGTTTTCTAACAGTATCAAGATGATCAGTGCTAAGAAGCTTATTAAATTGGCAAGGAAATGGCAGAAACTGGCTGCCATTAGGCGAAAAAGGATCACATCGTCCAGCACGAACTCCGGGGCTGTCGGCACACATAGTTGCAGCACATCATCAACGGTTGAGAAGGGTCATTTTGTTGTGTATAGTGATGATCAGAAACGCTTCGTGCTTCCATTGGAATATCTTGAGAATGAAATTGTCAGGGAGCTATTCGCTTTGGCGGAAGAAGAATTTGGACTACCAAGCAGTGGTCCTCTAACGGTGCCTTGTGATGCAGCCTTTATGGAATATGTAATTACTTTGATCAGAGGGCGACCCTCTAAAGATGTGGAGAAAGCATTGCTCACCTCCATAGCTAGCAGCCGCTGCTCATCTTCTTCATATGTTCATCGACAATCAACAACCCAACAATTCTTAATCTCCAGCTTCTAAAGCAAAATGTTTCAATTCTGTCATCAATCGAGCAGCTCTACTGTATATTTAAGGCAATTAAGGAAAGAGAAATTTTTTTCTTTATATTTATTTGATTTGATTTTTTTTCTTCTTGGAAATTAATTCCTTGCTAGTTTTCTACCCTACAAATAACACATAAGGGTTAATTACTTTCAAAGATAAGCTTGGAAATACTAATCTTATCTAGAATATTTAATTAATTTGATGAAGCATAAGTCTAAGTTTTTTTTTTCTATAAATAATTGCTCCCTCTCTGACCTTGGTACCCTAATGATAGTCCAATTTAACATTTTACTAGTCAAAAGTCCCACTTTTGACCTATTTTAATATGAATTAAAATTTTCTAAGTACTACTAATAATTTTCAAAAGCTCTAACTAAAGTGCTTTTCAAATACTTCTTTTTTGAAAAATCAAATGGATAAACTATTCAACACATCAAAAATTAAAAAAGTTTGACCTTTCATAATAAAAAGAAAAAGTTTGACCTTAGTCACTGGTATATTAGATAACAGTAGACCCCCTTTTAGGAATTTTTGCTGTTAATATAACCCTTTTTTATCATTTAATATTGAGGACAATGCCGCCTTAGGACTTGGGGGGAATAGGAGCAAGCTTAATGTGTTGAAATTTCTTGAAATAATGTTTTAAAAAATTCATGAATTATTTAAAAAAATTTAAATAAATTTTTTTATTGCATTTAATTGAGTTATTGTATTTTTATTTTGAATCAAATAAACTTTTATCGTTAATAATTAATTAATTATTATTAATCAAAATAATATTTATCATTTTATACCCATGTAATGTTATTGTGGAAGATAAAAAAAAATATGATCATGTCATCATATCGCATCACCATCCACTATGACATATCAGTATGTCATATCCACATCACGTGATATAAAAAGATAAATGATATTTTGATTAATGACAATTAGTTAATTCTTAATCATAAAATTTTATTTAATCCAAAATAAAATAAAAAAATTTAATTGATCATAATAAAACAATAAAAATTTATTCAAAATTTTCAGAATAATTAAGAAGCTATTTTAAATATTATGTCAATTTTTTCTCTTTTAAAGGGTCTTATGTCTTTTCTTTCAATTTTTAAAACCGAAACAAGTCAAATAATTAAATTATTATAACATGCAATAAAAATAACTGGCATAAAGCTACTACCAAACCAACAATTTAAATACGTAGCTTCTTTATTGTATTTTAGTTTGTAAAAATTATTTTTAAAAATTTTAAATTAAAAAAAAAAGGTGCAAAGATGAATTTATTGGACTCCTTTGCTCCACCAGGACCCTCTACGGTCTGATATCATGAGGGCTTGTAAACAAGGCATACTAATTTTCAGGAGAAAGGGTTGTGATTTACATTATGATTCAAATTAAGCGTGCAATGTGCAGATAGACATCGAATCTAACCTCCTCATTTCTGTTTTCGAAAAAGCAGAAACCCCATGAACACAAGCTTCTTTTGAACCACAGGCTTTCCTTGTTAGGTATATGTGGGGACACGCTTAACATGTTTTGTCTTGAACATGCCAAGCCAGCTTCATGATTTTACCTGAAATAGTTGATATAATTTTCACAGAAAGCACTGATGGGTCAATTTCGATGAACCTGGGTAGGACCTGTTAGTCTCAAATTGACTCCCACTAGGCAAAAGATGTGTCTGATGACGATTGCCTTAAAAAACCAAGGCATGGCCACCTTCCAAGACCTCCCCTTTCCCTTGATTCATCACATGGTTATGGAAACATGAACCTTATCATTGCTCTAGACAAACCCACTTCCACAATTAGTCCCTCACATCCACAAATCTCTTAGTTTGGTTTCCACTACTCCCTACATTAGGCATCTTCATTGAAGTGCATGTCCCTGGATAATGAATATATGTATATATGTAAGTTACCCAGTCTCTTTGCTTCATCCCATACAGCAATACATTAGCATATCAGTCTCCCAAGATCTAAAATTCTCTTCATTCTTTTCCTTTCTTAAATTACCTCCCATAGCATCAAGATGATCAGTACAAAGAAGCTTATCAAGTTGGCCAGGAAATGGCAAATTATGGCTGCGATTAGACCAAAAATGATCACATCGCCAAGGCCCTCGGGAGTCGACGTTAACACCAATAATTGCAGCACATCATCACCAATTGTCGAGAAGGGTCACTTTGTTGCGTATAGTGCTGATCAGATACGATTCGTGCTTCCTTTGGAATATCTAAGGAGCAGAATTGTTACAGAGCTCTTCGCATTGGCGGAAGAAGAATTTGGACTACCAAGCGTCGGCCCTCTTACGTTTCCTTGTGATGCAGCCTTTATTGAATATGTAATTGTTTTGATCAAACAGCATGTGACTGAAGATGTGGTGAAAGCATTGCTGAGGTCCTTATCTGGCACTCGCTGCTCATCCTCATCCTCAAATCTAATTCAACAAGCAACACACCAACACCAATTAGTCCGCAGCTTCTAAAGCAAATTTTGTTCTCATTTTGTAAACGGACCCAAATTCTGTACAATTTACAGTATATAATGAAAGTATTTCAATCTTTTTCTTTGAAATTTTTTTTTTGAAAAGTGAATTTTATCAATTTGAAAAGCTTACATGTCATAATTAAATCTTAAATTTTGTAGATAAAAAACTTCTAAGGGTATAAGAAGTCAAGTTATTAAGAGAAAAAGAGTAATACACAACTACTCCAAATGACAAAAGCATTATCAAGGGAACATGGAGAGACAAAGAGTAGTACTATTCCAAACAACAAAAGTATTATCAAGGGGAAATCGAGCGCTTGAGTAAACAGAAGTCTGTCCCATTCATCAAATAACCAACAAATCTTAATCCGGATGTACTTACCCATTCATCAAATTATCAACTGATTATAAACCAGATACCAAAACATACATTAAAATCACACAAAGAGACCCAAAAACGTAACAAATTACACACAAAAAATTACATCAAAACCACACAAAGACAAAAAGCTACATAAAATCACAACAAATTACACAAAAGAAACTATAACCCAAGTATACTACCTTGACTAATAGCATCCAGATTTCACTCCACCCCGAAGAAAAGTCTTGTGGTTGACGTCCCTTGGCCCGAGCATATCAATTTAGGAATCATTCCCTATCTCAAAAGCCCTGCTGCCATTCATGCATCCATCTTTTAGTAGGCAGCTTGGTTCGTAGTTTTTTTTTTTTTTTGGTGTAATTGATTGTCTTCCTCTGATAACTTTTTTGTAACAGTAACAAATAAACAACACAAACAAATAACAATAACATTAATATAAAAAAATTTCATAAAATTATAAAAATGACATCAAACGAGACATCAAATTTCCTTCTTTATATATATCCAACTAGAACTTGTATCTCCTTTTAAGCTCGAGGTAACTATTGTAACCAATGGTGGCTAAATAACTTCAAAAGTTTAAAATGAAATATTCAAATAAGGCCTTTTTTGTTGCAATTAAGATCCAATTTAAGTTCTATGTTTATTTTAAATCCAATTTCTTCAAAATAAATTATAGCATATGCAAATCCATTTTCTTTATATTTAAAAAAAAAACCTTTTAAGCGAGTGATAAAAAATTAAGATTTATTAGGCACATAACTATGGAAGTGAGAGAATATGTCATTTTATTAATTATTTTTTATTTTAACATATTTTTAATGAGAAATAAGATAAATAATTGAGAATTAATAACGATGGAAAAGTGAGAGAAAATATATATTTATTAGGCATGAGAGAATAGATAAATATTTTATTAATTATCTTAATTTTTATATATTTTTAATATAATTAATTACATTATAATTATTATAAAATAATGAGACCTGCCTAAATTTGAGGCCTAAAGTCTTTGCTTGGGTAGTTTTACCAAGGGGTGGGCTTGATTGTAACAGTATGTCAATAACATGGATACAAAGGTACATGCAAACTACTGAAATTGTTAATTATGTACAATCTCTTACACAGAGAAATTCCATCAAATGGAATCCCTTCTATATGATGTAATCCATCTTATTATGTGACTGGTTGCATTTCATGTGCATCTTAAAGTGAATTTTATATGCATTTTGTCAAATCTGTGCATTTTATATGTAATTTACTTAATTTGTGCTTTTTCATACATCTTGTTTAATTTTTCTATCTTATTTAGATTTTACTTAATTTGTGCGTGTTGGACAGATTCGGTTGATCATCTTTACTACTAAAAGATGATAAAAAAGAATTTATATGGGCTTTAATTTTTTATATGTGTTGGAAATATTTTTTTGCTTATTTAAGAAATATAGAGTACAGGCTTTAGGACTACTTGTAGAAACTGCTGATGTAAATAAAATTAATGAATTGGGATAAGTCTAGATTCGGTTAAAGAAGTTAATAAAAAGCATAGAGAGAAGAACAATGATGCAAAACACTGAGTCAAGCTTTATACAAGTCTATCCCAATCGTTTGAAACCAAAACAACAGTAAAAAATCAATAAGACAAAGGAGAATAAGAGTGATTTTTGCAAATGTGGACCCTTCTGATTATGAAACCAAATTTCCCGAAATCCAACAAGAAGAAAAGAATACAAATATTAAAGTTGTTGACACTCAACATAATATTAGAGAACTAAAGCAGCATATGAGCAGTCAGGTTTCTAAATTCCACTTAGAAATGCATGAAATGCTGACAAAAAGCAAAGATGGTGTGATGAACTATTTCCACGAATTGTCTCAAACGGTGTCTGTTATGTTTGAACAGATTTGATATCTATGTAATAGAAGTAAGCACCCAATTTGATTGAGTAAATTTTAGTGACAAATTTTATCTCTCTATCTAATTTGAAAATATCTCTAATCAATCTCGAGAAGTTTGAGTATGCTTGTTGATATAATTTACAAGATTGCAAAGATGCCTGATAAGTTTATTAGAAGAAGTCGTAAAGGAATGTTTATAAGGTACTCTTATGTTGACTTTTTAGATTTCTATTTTAAGAAATTTACCCTAATATTTGGTCATCCAAAAACTGGTATATCTCATAATATACTTATGTTTATGGTTGAATCTATTATATCACTTCAAATGAATAGTAAGCTTTTCTCTTTCAAATGTATAGTAAAAATTTGGACGAGGTGCTTAATCAAATATTAGGAGACAAGAGGCACAGATTGAAGTTCTGTTGGGACCAATCGCATTGTACTAAAATACATTTAAAACTATATGAATATGGAGAGAAAGCCTTGTATTTGAAGCAGTTTAAACGAGTATGGAAGCATTTTAATGAATACAATAGGTCAAATACATTATTGGTGAATTACACTCCTCTAAAAGCTCTACTTAATCTATAAGTGTATCTTGTTTTTCCAATTACACTTTTACCATCACTTCTATATTATCTTTCTTAACTAATATGATTATATGATTTAATCCATCTTATTATATGACAGGTTGCATTTTGTATGCATTTTAAAGTGAATTTTATATGCATTTTGTTGAATATGTGTATTTTATGTTCAATTTGCTTAATTTGTGTGTTTTGCGTACATCTTACTTAATTTTTCTATCTTATTTGAATTTTACTTAACTTGTGCATCTTAACAGTTCACCACAATCTAAAATATAGTGATTTTATAGTTATGTCATTATTTCTTTTCTCTAAACCATCAAAAAAAAAAATTTAAGATTTAAGTCCAAATTTATTGTGGGATAAACGATGATATATTGAAACTTGAGCATTAATTGCTCAGAGTTATTATGAGACTTACTATTGAGATTTATCGTAATAACATAATCATCCATTTTCTTATAATTGTATCAATAAGCTATGGTTAAGTAACAAGAATCCATCTCTCCAGATTGTTTGCCGGTTGCTGGTAATTTAAATGTATACAGCAAGATAAATATGGTGGATATATATATATATTGATTATGACCATTCAATATTGCATGACACAGCTAAAAGGATAGATAATATAGATATTTGGTTGTCCTCTCACACCTTGCTTGTCGAAAGATATCTTGATAATAATAGTTCTTTGATTAATAATGTCTCTTGAGGCTATTGGAGGACTCAAAAACCACTTGGTAGCTGAAACTCTGTCGGTTGCTAAAGAGAAACTAAAGCATGCGCACCAACACCGCCCCTATCTCCTCATTGAACCATCACATGCAAATGTACAAACGACTCCCTACACGAGGTAACCCACAAGTAAAGCTGGTGTCTGATTGTGCCTCTGAGTTTTGAATATATAAGTGAACCACCGCAAAAGCTTTCTCCACAGCTCAACAATCAGATTCGAGTGTTTTCATCAAGAAATAAACATCTCTCTTAATTTCTTCAAGTTCACCATCTGAACATATACATCATGATTAGTCCCAAGAAACTCATCGAGATGGCAAGGAAGTGGCAGAGGGTAGCTGCTCTTGGAAGGAAAAGAATTTCATTACCAAGAGCCAACAGAGTTGCAAATGTTAACAACAGTAGTGATTTTTCATCAGAAGTGGCAGGCAAGGGTCACTTCGTAGTTTACACAGCTGATGAAAGGCGGTTTGTTTTCCCTATTGCGTATCTCAACAATTACATCATCCAAGAACTTTTCAAGATGTCTGAGGAAGAATTTGGACTGCCAAGCGATGGGCCTATCACATTGCCATGTGATGCAGCCTTCATGGAGTATGCAGTTTCTCTGATTCAACGGCGAATTGATAGAGATACGCAGCAATCTCTGCTTCTCTCTATGGGTAGTTGTGGATGCTCATTATCTTTTTCTCTAAATCAAACTAGCCAGCAGATACCAGTCTGTGGTTTCTGAGCCGATTGGCAAAAAGATTTTGTAAATATCACATGCAGAATTAGCTTAATAATTCGTTATACATAGTGAAAGTTTCCAACTACACTTTGATTCCTTCATGGGGTGGTTGAGTTTTCCATATCCAGCAAGGTCATTGCATTCCCCAATTCCTGAAAATATAAAAATGCATGGGGCCTTTTAATACTCTGCTTTGTTGACAATAACATAAGGATAATCAGATAACGCAACAGATTATCACAATAAATAAAATACTAGTATCAAATGAGTGTGAATTACTTGACTGTAACAAATAAGATCAAGTCAGAGGCCTTTATCTTTAAATCGTTGGACTAATTCAAGAACAATTGATGGGAAATTTGCAAGCTTTGTTCCTGATTTTATCTTCCAAATCATAAGATTTCCTTCTGGGTATATACGAATTCCCTTTCTCATTATGATGTTGAGGGAATTAAGGTCAAACCCTTTTCTCTCAAGTCATGACTCAGATTACAAGCTTGGAATGATACAAGACCAACCAAAGTCCATGGGTTCATATTATACATAATCCTAATCAATTTTATATGTGATTATTACAGATGCAACTAGATTTTTTTTTAACAAGATAATCAACCACTTGTCGTTGAGGAAACTATCTTGTGAGGTGGTCGGTATATATAGAAATGGAGTGTAGTAATAGGTTCAAACTAAGCCGGCAGCACCATATAACTCATTGTTGCTTGCGTGAACTTTTCTTGACTTTTGCGAATAGGCAACTAGAAATATTTGGACTTCAACCTTGGTTGCTGACTCTTCTATTTGCAGGGGATTGACTGTGTGATTTTTCAATCTTAATTGTGTTTATTCTTATTGTAAAAGAAAGACATTAAATGCGCTTCCTAGATATTGCCAAGCAAGCTGATGAGGATATGTAAACCCCTCCGCATATCTTCTACCCGTCATTCTTCTTGATGGGAAATCGTTGAGAATCTCAAACTTTTCAGATGTTGCCACTATATATACTTTAATTTCGGGTTCATACTCCAAAAACCAAGTCTAATCCTCAATGGGAACAATAAGTTGAACAGATAAAACTTTGAATGGTTAAAGTCAATGAATCAGATACACTTTTGATTGGATTAACAGATACAGAAATAGTTTCCAGCATAACCCCATTTTTTTTTTCTTTTTTTGATCGAATTTTCAAAAGCCCTGATAAGTAATCTTGATGAACATATGGTGCTTTTCATGAACAAAGAAATGTCCCAGAAAGCGAAGTTTGGTTGCGTGGGAACGAGACGGTTTTCTCTTTTTCCTACTTCCGCAGCAAGCCTAATTTGAATTCAACGTTTCTTTTTTTCTGTTTAATTTCTACAGGTAGACGAGAAAATTTTAATTGAAGAACTAAAAATTCAATGCTGTTCACTTCAAGCTCGCTTTACACTTTGAGAATTGTAGCAGTATTTAATTCAGGTTTTGACTCAACCAACATCGTGCTTCACAAATAATTTTTTCTTCCATAAAACAATCTTTCCCTTGCTCTAATTAAGTGGCTAACAACACGGGAGTGGGTCAAAATTTATGCTCTGCATCAGCATCTTACCTGATACCATGCAAAGCCGGCCCTTGGCTGAAGCCACCCAAGCAAACGTTTAGGCCCCAATTTGGAAAGATACCAAATTTAAAAAGGATTTATAATTTTATAATAATTATAATATAATTAATTATATTAAAATATATATAAAAATTAAAAAATATAAAAGTAAAAATAATTAATAAAATTATTTGTTCTTTCACTTTATTAATTATGTGCTTAATAAATCTCAATTTTTCTATCACTTTTTTTTATTTTTATAATGCTATTTGTAGTAATAATTATTCTGATATTGATGGTTTATATTTATTTTTAGAATTAAAAATTTTTTAAAAAAATTATATAGGAAGAAAACAATCCAATTAACATACTTAATTATATAAGAAGATTTGATTCTTTTCCAAATGCATATATTACTTTTAAAATAATGTTAACAATTCTATTAAATATTCCTTCAGGATAAAAAAATTTTTCAAAATTAAAATTAATAAAATCTTATTTAAGATTAATAATATCTCAAAAAAGATTAAAAAAATTAACTATATTATCAATTGAAAAAGAAATATTAGAAGAACTTATTATAAAAATTTAGTTAAAAATTTTACATCTCAAAAAGTTATAAGAATAAAATTTTAATAATTTTTTAAAATTTTAATTAAAAAAATCTCATTTGAATATTTTACTTTAAATCTTTGAACTTATTGAGCCGCCTCTGTACGATGTTTCATCCCTGGCTCATTTCGTATTTTATTATGGGAGACAAAGTACAAAAGAATCAACAGAGAATAGAATTCTCCATTTCAAATGGGAAAAAAAAAAGAGAAAAAATGGTCATATACGCAAGCCTATGCCAAGCCATTTTACCAGCATTTTATATACAGTTAGTGTACTTTGGAGGCATGCGGGATACGAAGCAGACGAGCCGTTGAACAAGCAAATTCAAACGTATAAACCCTTGTGATTAACTTAATATTAACATGTCCAACGTGAAAATTGAGCGATTTGATTTCGCATACCTTCCAACTGTGTTACAGCCGCTTTTCTTAGAGTACAAAACAGGGGATTTTGACAAGTTACTATATAAATTCTGTTTCCTTAGTAAAAACTATAGAGATATTGTGAATATATTGACTAGAAGTCTACAATTACCGTAATTTCTATCCAATAGGTTTGCAGATTTGAAAACCAGATCAGCAGGATAGGTAGCATATCCAGTTGCTAAGCTATACTAACCTGTGAAAGGAAACAAAGATTTTTTTGTTCTTGGTCTTAGATAGGGAACTCCATAGCATCTTTGTTGTGTATAGACTATGGTACCCGGAGAACTATGGCACTGTCTTTCTCATGCTTTTACCATCTTAACCTTGCATGTTCATTTTGTTTTATCATTCTGCACTAAATGTAATTGGTTGGTGAGGGTGGTCAAGTAACAGAACAAGTTAGTTCTTGTTTTCCACCTACTCAACGTGGCTCCTTTTCCATAACGCTTATCCAAGGACTAATTCCAAGTCAAATCCATAAAAAAGACATGAAAGGAATTTCTACGTTATTGTTAAATGAGTGTGTAATACTTGACCAAAAACATTTTGGCGGGCTACTTTCACTGACCGGCAGTGCTAAAGAATCAGATACAAAAAGGCCGTGGGTTGAAAAAGGAGAAAAGAAAGAAAGTGTCCCTGCCTAGCTGCTACAGTTATTTTCCTGGCTTCGAATGCTGGTAGAATTGTAGGAGTTTAAGCACCCTTTTTTCTAAACTCAACTTGTCCCTCATTGTCCCATATATTAAATGCCATTTATACCTCTTTAAGACCAAACCACATAGCACTATCCATGCATTTGTATCCAAGGCCTCTATATATAGGCTATTTTTAAGTGCATACTCTGTGGGAGAACAGGAGGGAAACCGCTGAGGCAAATAGATTGGTTTCCAAGTAGAGACAGATCTTGATTTAAGAAAGAAAAATGGGTGAAGCTAATGAAATTGGCTCCACGCCTATGACACCAAGACCGGCCTCCGTGACACCAACACCACCAATATCAGCTCCTCCCTCACAGTTTCACTCTCCCTCGCTTTCTCGATCACCACTTCTTTCCTCAGCTGATCACATACAACCTGCGAACAAAACCCCAAAAAACTCGACCCCCAGGATTCGAACCCCACGCTTTATTACTCCTTTGGGAAGCCCAATCAGGAGGGCTCTTCAGCTTACTAGGCTTGACCCTCACGATGCTTGGCTTCCAATCACTGAGTCAAGAAATGGGAACGCCTACTACGCTGCGTTTCATACTCTGTGTTCAGGAATTGGAGTTCAGGCCCTTGTGCTCCCTGTCGCTTTCACAATTCTTGGGTGGTAGGTGATCGATAACACTTGTTCATGGCGCAACAGGTTGATTTTTGTTTTATTAGCAGCGCAACTGAAAGGTTCTTCTTTTTTATTTTCCAGGACTTGGGGAATCATAAACTTGACTGTTGCCTTCATATGGCAGCTTTACACCTTATACTTACTGGTTCAACTTCATGAATCTACTGAAACTGGAATGCGTTACAGCAGATACCTGCAGCTTTGCAGCGCAACTTTTGGTAAGGCTCAAACCAATCAGAAAGCTTAGTTGTTAAACTAAATGAAATTGAAATCAGTCTGGCATTATAACATTCTCAATTGCCTTCCAAACTGCCCTTTGATTAGCCAATGTAACATTTCTGGCCTTTCATGTGGCAAACAAGCAAAATTGATCGAGTTAAATCAGATGAAGATAGTTTGATTAATGTTAATATTGTTATCCATGAATTCAGGTGAGAAGTTAGGAAAGTGGCTGGCTCTGTTCCCCATCATGTACCTATCAGGAGGAACATGCGTGGCCTTGATCATCATTGGAGGCTCAACTTCAAAGATGTTCTTCGATATTGTATGCGGTGGAACATGCAACGCTCAACCACCAACCACCGTGGAGTGGTACTTGATATTCACTTCTGCTGCAGTTCTTCTATCTCAGCTGCCTAACTTGAACTCAATCGCCGGTGTGTCCCTCATCGGTGCCATCACAGCTATTGGGTACTGCACCTTTATATGGGTTATTTCAGTTGTTGAGGGAAGACTGCCAGGAGTATCATACAATCCAGTCAAAGGAAGTACTGATGTTATTAGGATTTTCGATGTTCTCAATGCACTGGGGATCATTGCTTTTGCTTTCAGAGGCCACAATCTCATACTTGAGATTCAGGTAACTGCTCGAAGAACTCAGATCATTGCTTAGACAAACAAAATTGATATAGAGTTCATATCAAGTAAATAATTTTAAAGACATGACTTGTTTCTATTGGAGAATTTTTTAAAGCATCTGTCTTCATAGCCTAATGTAATTATGACGAAGAAAAAAAAAGCTAGTACTTTGCTTAATTAGGCAACTATCTTTATCAGCTGCCTAGCCAAAAGAATCCATCTTGTTACATTTTCTATTTTGGAAGTGTGGCATTTCCTTCTAGATGTTGCCCATGTGAATCATAACCCTGTAGGCTTTCCTTTTATTCTTTCTTCTAATCCGGGATACAGCCTAGCAATTAGTAAGTCTTTCCATGCTTGATAGTTCAAATAACCATGAATTTCTACGCCAAGGAAATTAAATATGCTAACGAAACTTGACCATCGCAAAGGAGAAAAATAGTGAAGTTGACCATTGACTTCTGATCATAAAATTACATGTGACCCTATGAAACTATAAGCCGAATATTTTGACACTCAACAACCAAGAAAAGGGTTTGTCTCGTTCCTATGAAAGAAAGTGGAAATTAGATAAAAATGTATATTATGATTACCCTTTGACCCACAGCTAGTAAAAATGGCGAAATTTTTGAAGCAAATATTGTTTGGTTGCAGGCAACCATGCCCTCAGACGAGAAGCATCCATCGCGGGCGCCCATGTGGAAAGGAGTCAAGGTTTCATACACACTTGTTGCATTGTGCTTATTCCCCCTTGCAATTGGAGGCTATTGGGCATATGGTCAACTGGTACTATTTTTTCTCTTCCAAAAATCTTTTCACTTACAATTATCTCTGCTACAAATCAAATGTTTTCTCTAAACCAACAAATTTCTAAAATTGTTTTCCCTGTTGGCAGATACCAAAAGAGGGGGGCATGCTGACAGCCTTGTATGCATTCCACGGCCAAGACACCTCCCAATTCATCCTAGGATTAACAAGTTTATTCGTCATAATTAATGCCGTCAGCTCATTCCAAATCTATGGCATGCCAACGTTCGACGACATGGAATCCCAATACGTTAGAAGGATGAAGAAGCCATTGCCATGGTGGCTCCGAGCAATTTTCCGGGCTATGTTCGGGTATGGATGCTTCTTTGTGGCAGTGGCAATCCCCTTCTTAGGAAGCTTGGCTGGTCTTATTGGAGGCATAGCATTGCCTGTGACCTTAGCTTATCCATGCTTCATGTGGCTTAAGATTAAAAAACCCAAGGTTTTTGGCCCATCATGGTGGCTGAATTGGATGTTAGGTGTCATCGGGATGGCTCTTAGTGGGGTTTTGATAGCGGCTGGAATTTATGTCATCATTGATACCGGTGTTGAGGTCAGCTTCTTCAAGCCTCACTAATTCACTACGTAAATTAGCATTGAGGGTGTGATTAGGTCGACAAATCAACTATTGTGTTCGTTATATGTAATGGTGAAATTGGTTTTCCACCAAGGAAAGAAGTCAGGAAGCGTATTTTGCTTCAATTCCTTGTCCACAGCACTTGCTTTTTCCTTTTGTAAAACCATCTTTTCTGGCCTGTAAAATGTAAACTGTAAACTATCAAAGATATGAAAGTTTTAGCCCAATCTTGCTGCAGAACAGGCTGAGCTCATGGAGTAGCCCAATCTTACTGGACCATGCAACAGATTTGACCCAAGATTCTAATCCCCAATGGTTACTTAATTTATTGATAATAAATTACTATAAAATTGACTTAAATCCACATCAGTGGTTGTTGAACTGGAATGAATTCCATGCTCTTTGTTATAAATGCTAAGTAAGGAAAACAGTAGTAGCAGAGCCTAACAGTAACAGTTGACCTGAAACAATCCCATCAATCCATTTTTCATGTTCTTCAGCTGCAGCGAGTTTTGATGTTGTCTCACTCAGCAGCATGGAATTCGGCACTTCCCATCACCAAATTCATGCTTTGGCATCCGTTGACATATCAGACCACCCAACACAGCTGAGCAAAGCGGGGGGAAACAAAAAATGTATATTCAGTCACTGTCTCACCATGTCCAAAAGCTTAATCTTTTCTTTTAGGTCCTAAAATCTGTAGCCTGTGATTTCCAACCCAAAGTCTGAACCAAAAGCTGAAAATTCGATAGACATTCCAGATGCCTTATGCATTCATCAAGAACGCGAAATCGTGGACGAAGAATTTAATAAATTCAGAATTTTCTTGGTCGGTCAGATAGATAAATTCCTGAGGAATCGTAGCTCAACATCAGACTTTTTTTCCCAATAAAAGGATAAGTGGGTTGGTTAAATTTCTAATTACCTATAAAATTTTATAACAGTCCAGTGTGATCAGAACCTTTAGGATTCGGAAGACAATGAGAGAAACCTTCTACTTATCTTTTGCTTCGTTCTTTTAGTTTTAAATGTAATATTATGTTCTTGTATCTATGCAAAGTAATCAAAATGCTAGGCCTAGTTGAACCTCAAATATTAAAAGTGGCAGGTAGCCAACCTAAAGAATATCGAAGAAGGCATCTAAATCTATTGAAAAGATGGAATCTAACTTGATTCTGTAATCTATTATGGCCCATGATGCAGATCTATCGAGCTCTAGGCAGAGAACTGAGCAAACAGCTGACAAAACAGAGCATGAAGAGTGCTTGTTAGAGAATTGATAACTTAGAAAACAATCAATTGCTGGTGATGTTCTGTCTGTGCACACTTCCAGAAAAGTTAATGTTCTTGCAGAGTCTCTTGTTAAATTTAAAGTTGATATTTCTATATCAAACGTTTTCTGGCTGATGTTGTTGACACCCATTAGAGACTGGACAAATTAGATAAATGCAATAAAATTTTGAGATCCATGAATGTTGAATGGACAGAGGGAAAAGATATGAAAAGAGAGAACCATTGAAGCCCTCTCCATTCTGTGTGGTCAACATTCATCAGTAATGGTAGCCAGAAAGCACACATCGCTCTCATGTTACATGAAACGCACAATAGGGGCAAAACCCAGACATGACTGCTCCTAGGGGTGGATTCAAGAATTTTTTTGAGTAGTGTAATAATTTAAAAAAAATGAATAAATTTATTAATATTTTATAAAATTTTAATATAAAGTAATATAATGAATATAAATTTTTTTATATTTTAATAATGTCATTTGACACCACTTGTATCGACATGATCCGTCCTGAGTACTCTGCTCCAAGATTATGTCTACTCCTCACATCAGCCACCATATTATGCTAGTGTTAGAGATTTATTCCCAATCAATTCCTTTTCATGAAAATCTCTAGTCTCTTCACCCATTTGGCTCTCTAATCATCCAACATATGAACCCTTGTTCTTAGTTAGAAACAAGCTTCCTGTCTGATGAGTACTTTAAACAAAAAAAATTACAATTTTTGGGTTTTTTAATCTACGCCGTTTTATAATTAATTATTATGTTTGATGTTTTTTATGTTCAAAAAAGGAACAGTACGTATTGAATTTAAGATCACTTTATTCTTATCAATCAAGTTAGTTAGATCAAACCCTTCGACAGGAAAAGATTTTCCTTTTAATATAGTGGGCTTATAAAATAGGTTAATGTGCCTACCAAAGGATAAGCGATGTCCTTTCTTTATAAGTAAAATGGAGCTACCGTAAGCCACAGGTTGATAGCACTCACAAGTATTACTTTCTTTGAAAGGATGTGCACTAAAGCAACTACCCAATAAATAAATAAGTATGCATCACATTCACATGGGTTGTAGATGCCAAATAAAGAGATTTATTTTAGAGAGAAAAGTAAAAAAAAAAAAAAACCCAAAGGGGAAATTAAAAAGTGAAAGCTAGCATTTAGTCATCACATTGCTTGCTCCATGCCTTCATTTCAAGTTTGAAAAATATTAGCTTCTTGGTCACCCCCACCATAAAGGAAAATGTTCTTTGTTACTTTTTCTTTATTTGTGTGTGTACCTTCAATTGGACATGGGGTTGAGTCCTCTCAATTTTTGGTGGAAGGTATCTTCTTAGACGTGGCATTGCTTATGATGTTGGCAGGTGTACGTGAGGAACAAAAGGGTTGGATTCTCAAACTTAATGTAAAAATCTTTACAAAATTCAATTTATTTTAAATAGAAATTTTCATCTATTGGTTGAATGTGAAATTACACGAATGTCTAGTTAAGTCTATAACCTTATAGTATACTACCAAGACATTAGATTTAATACGGTATTATCGACCTACACTCAACGATACATTGCGAAAAAATACCTATTGTTTTATATAATAAGATATTCTATAAATTATTATGATGACCCTAAATAAAATATTTTAATGCCTCTTGGAAGAAATGTTTAGAGATAAGGGGTAGAAAATTTCTCTAATTGAATCTCTAATAGCCCATAGTGGCCACTCCTTTGTTCCAACTCAAAGGAACATAAGTTAAATGAAGTTTGGTTTTCTTCACAAAGAATGCACAAATGCAATGGAATCACCACCAAATTGTACACGATGGAATCACTTCTTCTCATATACATGATCTCAAATTAAACTAATTTATAATTCAGGTAGAATTAATTAATTATAACCAATGTTGAGTCTATTAACTTCTACATTTATCTTTTTCTTCAATTAATAACAATATCGGAAATATGATTTCAAAGTTCTACCTTTTTTCTTTAATTTTATATTGTTCAAAAATTGGAGATAATTTTTATGTATCATTATATCACATCAGTATATTTTATCATCGTTTATTATGATACGTCATCATCATATGATATAAAAGAATAAGTAATATTTTAATTAATTACAGTTAATCAATCATTAATTATAAAAACTTTTTTGGTCTAAAAAAAATCTAATATTTTGATTTTCAAAATTAAAATTTATTTAAAATTTTCAGAATAATTCAAGATTTTTTTTAACTATTATGTCTTTTTTAATCAAGACCCATTTAGGATTATCAACTAAGTAAAAATTCTGACCCAAGAAAAAAAATTACTCAAAGTAGAATGAAAATTCTGGGGACCAAATTAATTATTTAATCCACAAAAAGGGAGGGGACCATCATTGATGTACATATAACATTTGATGGCAATGAGAAACAATATAAGATTTCCCAAAATTCCAATTACTATATAAATTGATTGTTTCAAATTTAAGTATGTGATTTTAGCTTTAAAATTAGAAAGAAAAAAATAATAATCATTTTTTATCAAGCTAATTAATTGAAAACCGCAGCTTAATTAGTTAAAAAATTAATCATTCTCTTTTCTTATCACTAAATTGCTAATTAAGCAATTTGGTACAGTATATCATGAAGTTTGGGCCATCAACATGGTTCATTAATTGATTAACGTTTGCTTTTTGGCTAATTAATTCAAAGGCTAAAGGAAGTTGAAGTTTACATTCTTTTTCTCGAGACCAAACCATGCTATAGAGCCTGTTTGGTTTTGTCTTTCTGGTTAACAGGGCTTCATTCTTTGTTCAAACATGTTACATTCTAAGTTCCCAATTCTAATTCCTAATTCCTTAAGTCTAGTCTTCCTTAGTTAGGCATTTAAATAACGTGTCGAAATTTATCATCTTTTCGTGCTTTGACTTTGGGCTTCTTTTGGAAGAATAAGAAGGAGCTTGGCCGTCAGAGTTTTGCTTTATCTTGGCTTCGCCAAAGTTTCTCGTGCCATAGCCGTCCAACTTGATTAAGATTTAAAATTTTCAATTACTTTACTTGTTTTATAACGACTTTTTTTAATTTGGAAAAAAAATTCCAACTCAAATTCATGAATTATTCAAAAAAATTTAACTAAATTTTATTTTATTTAATTAAATATTTTTATTTTTATTTTAAGTCAAACAATTCATTATAATTAACAGTTGACGGATTATCAATAATTAAAATACCATTTATATTTTTCTATCACGCAACGTTAATGTAGAAGGTGAAAATATCGATCTCTAAAAAAAAATAAAAATACTATATTACTATATATTATATCATATCAATATATTACACCATCATTTATTACACCATATCGATATATCATTCCTTCGTTGTGTCGATAAAATAACAAATAATGTTTTAACAGTTAGTTATAAAAATTAATTTGATTAAAAATAAAATATAAAAAATAATAAAATTTATTTAAAATTTTTAAAAAAATTTAAATATTATGTCATTAATTTATAATAACAAACTCTCGAACACCCTTTATTAAACATTTTTTAGAAATTCAAAAGGATTTACGGATGAACTGTTGATGCGGAAAATAAAAATTAATGGATCATAATGTCACTAAAGTAAACAGTAAACGTCACGCCTCAAATCAGCTTGATGATATCATGTTGCCCATGTATGTTGAAGACCTTCTAGGGAATGTACACCGTCACAGCCTTATCTCAGCATGACCATGTCATCTGCCCCGGCCCCGTGTGTTCAACATCTTCTAAAGCAAATACTTTATAAGGAAAATATTTAATGAATTAATAGCACTTTCATACCGTCAAATTTTGATATTTTATTAATAAAATATTATTTTTTAAAAATAAAAAATTAATAATATATTAAAACCTTATTATTTAAAGGAAATAAAAAATAAATCTTATTTTTTTGGATAAAATATTTATCTCTTTAAATTTTGATCAAAATTACACAAAAATTTATAAACATTCCGTCTCAAAAAAATACTTTTTACTAAATACTTACGTCCAACTGTTAATCAATCATTAGTGTTACTATTAATATGATAACGTAACAAAGAAAAAAAATAATTTTATTTTTTATTATTTTTAAAATTATTATTATATAATTTTATTAATTAAAAAAAATCTCTCTAGATGGGGGTGCTCTCTACCCTTGGGGGATGCACCAATCCACCCTTCTATTAGGAGCACCGAGATCTGCTGCTCGAGTTGATTGGTGTTCACTTTTTTTTATTTTTTTTAAATATGAAAATAATTTTTTAAAGTAATACAAAAAATATTTTAGTTTTTTTTAATCTCTGTTAATAGTATTTATATTTTTGAGATAAAATATCTATTTTAAAAATTAATAAATTTATTTAAAATTTTGACTAAAATTTAAAAAGATGAAAGTATTTTACCTTATTCTTTTTATCTCATTAAAGAGATATCAAGTGACGTGATAATGTAAATAAACTATATAGTATCAATGTATCAAATATTAATTCTATTATATATGTATACAATCTTTCTTACTATATGAAATATCATTATTATATATAAAATTACAAACTCTAAATCTTGCAAATATACCTCCAATTAATTTATGGTGTGAAAACTATGACTCATATATTTTTCTTTTCTACTTCCAATTAATTTCTACATCCCATTCTTTTTTATTTCTATTTTTGGGTGGTGGAATAAATTTTCATAAAATTTCATCTTGGAAACGAAAACAGATGGGGATTTTTTTAAAAGGAAAAAAAATATTTATGACATAATAGGTTGTGACGTATGCCGTTACCTTGTCAGTTTTCACAGCCTATATATAGGTGTGGAAGGTTTAAGAGAGAACAATGTCGTGAAATGCATTGTTGAAACCAACTGCAGAAATATAAAGCCTTTGGTTGATTCTCGTGGTCTGGGACGGAGAGTGGTATATCGAGGTCAGTCGGTGCGTCATGTTTTTTCGCATGTCAAGAGACTTTGCTACATAAACTCGAGCAACGTTTTATTGGCAGCTGCTGGGAGTTTTCGTTATTAAATCATGGGAGAAGTAGTGCCCATTGAAGACGGTTTAACCCAAGAGCTACCACTCTATATGGCGCCCACACCGAGCCCTTTGCAGATCATCACGATCAAATCGGGCTCCATTAAGGAGACGCCTGGGTTCACGTGCAATCCCGATGGTTGCACGCAGGGTCGTCCGGGTGGTCAGGCCATCAACATTACGGAACTTGAATCTTGGCTGCCCATCACGGAGTCGAGAAATGGCAACATATTCTCTGCAATGTTCCATATTTTGTGCTCCGGGATTGGGTTTCAGGCCCTTTTGCTTCCTGTCGCTTTTGCTGTTCTTGGATGGTGAGTTTGGCAAGTTTTTGCGGCGACTGTAATCCCACTCTTAAAATAACTATTGCCTTAATATTTTTTTTTTCCAAAATATTAGCATATATTCACTCTCCTTCTGTTATTTGATCAACTCTGAGATGGCTCAAATATTGGCAATATATGTTGGTCCCAAAGCTCTCCTGTCTTCCAACTATCTAAGTTTCAGAACTGTCGGTTAGGTTGCACCAAAGAGTAGACTCAGATGTAGAATAATCTCCTGTCAATGTTATTATTATTTCTACACATGTTAATCCATTAGTTTAGTCCTATTTCTGCTCGTCTTTCTCCAGGACCACCTGCGTGTAAACTGGGCTAAAAGATTCTCATTAAATGGATTCGAGTTTAGCCCGGACTACAATTTGTGGCTGAGTTTGAACCTAGCTATAATTCCAGCTTGTTTCCAACAACTTTTGCTGGTTCAGATAGCGTCCAGAGCAAGTAAAAACGTTGTTCACATTTACAGCACTGTGGCCTGTGGCCCATTATTTCTTCTTCCACAGCCTGATTGCTTTAACTTTTCTTTAACAAAAAAAAAAAAGAATGACTTTGAAGCAGGGTTTTTCTTTTTTCTGTTGCTTAAATTTTCATACAATTTTCTTCTGTTGTAGGACATGGGGGATAATATGCTTGTGCATAGTATTTATGTGGCAACTCTACACTATATGGCTTCTCGTCAATCTTCATGAACCTGTTCCGGGAACCCGCTACAGCAGATTCGTCCGCCTGTCAATTGTTGCCTTCGGTAAGTGTGTGTAAAATAAAAAACAAAGTCAATGGTCTTTGAAATGTCACCTAAGTTTATTGTTGCCCGAAATGTTTAAAGTTTTCTATTTCTGAACATGTCCCAGGTCAAAAGCTTGGGAAGTTGCTTGCAATCTTCCCTGTAATGTACCTATCAGGAGGCACTTGCGTCTTGCTTATTATCACAGGTGGAGGGACCATGGAATTGCTTTTCAAGATCATCTGTGAGGAAGGGGCCGCGTGTCAATCCAAGTCACTCACTGGCACTGAGTTGTTTCTCCTGTTTACTTGCATAGCTCTTATCATTGGTCAGTTGCCCAATTTACATTCGGTAGCCAGAGTCTCCCTAACTGGTGCCATAGCTTCGATTGGGTACTTTACTATGATATGGGCTCTATCAATCAGCAAGGGTAGGCCTGACGGTGTTTCTTACAGCATACCACATGCCGCAGAAACTGGTATGACTGGATTTGGTAACATCCTGAATGCCATTGGCATCATTATGCTTTCATTCAGGGGTCACAATCTTATTCTTGAGATTCAGGTGAATAGTCTTTACTAGTAAAAACTTAATCCTGTTCATTGAAAAACTCTTGAGCACGCAAACTAGATTGAACCAAATATTAACAAGAATGATAAAAAGCTCTTCCCATATGAACCACGATAATAATGGGGTATTGATTTATGGTTCCAAAATGTAATACTGAAGGCTAATCAAGTTTTATCGACTCCTCGTATCTGAATATTTGACTTATTGATTGGTGCATGATGTAGAATTTGAATCTCCTTTTTCTAATTAAAAAAAAAAAGTCTTATCATTTCCTCCAACTCAATGAGATGAAGTCTTAACTACCAATATGGAACTAATTCTGTTGACTTGTTGATGCAGGGGACACTGCCTTCTAGTTCAAAGCATCCATGTCGTAAATCTATGTGGAGAGGAGTAATGGTGTCATACATAATAATAGCAATGTGTTTATTTCCACTTGCCATTGTTGGATTTTGGGCTTATGGAAACAAGGTAAGCATGTACTCTCCATTTAACTTTCCTGTAACTTGTCACACGAGAATATACTTATGGCATAGCCATCAATATGCATAACATAATCCATCTCATTTTCGTTGATACATATGCTATGGGCAGTACTTAATTTGTTAATATATTAAAAGTTTCCTTTCATTTCTTGCAGATACCTGCAAATGGAGGGATTCTAACTGCTTTTGCGGATTTTCACAGAGAAGACACTTCAAAGTTCGTGATAGGCCTAATCTACCTATGGCTAATTTTAAGTTGCTTAAGTTCATACCAAATCTATGCCATGCCTGCTTTCGACAACTTAGAGTTTATTTACGCCAGCAGTAAAAACAGACGATGTCCAGGGTGGGTTCGAGTGGGATTACGCCTTTTCTTTGGAGGGCTGACATTCTTTATAGCAGTGGCTTTTCCCTTCTTGGGAAGCTTGGCACCTCTACTCGGAGGAATGGCAACGGTACCTTTGACCTTTGCTTATCCATGTTTCATGTGGATTTCGATCAAAAGACCCCGGAGAAATGGTGCCATGTGGAGTCTGAACCTGGGGCTCGGTTGTTTAGGCATTGTGCTAAGCGTTTTGCTTATAGTTGCTGCTGTATGGAACTTAGCTGACAAAGGCTTACATGCCAACTTCTTCAGACCTTGATAAAAGTTCGAGTCATGTGTATATCCATTAACTTAAGCAGGCCTAATCATTTTTCTTTTTGGACAATGAATCATTTTTTTTTTGTTATACATATCAAGAACTGCAACTGGAGAACAAGTTGTTTCCTGATAATTATACAGCATTTGTAGCATCAATTGGTTTAGTTTCAATATGATTCACATTTTCATACTCAAACCTAATAATACTGCATAAATTCCAAGAATATAGTAGGATCTGAACATACACCAGATATGAAAACATGATCATGAATCAAGAAATTAAGACAACTAATTGCTCTGTCTTTTATCTTCTAGAATCAAAAAGAATGAAAAGGAAATGTCTGTGGTGGTGAACTTTTGACGCTTTAGGCGGGGGCCAAACCAGTAAAAAGTGATCATCAGAGTGTGATACCCACTAAAAACTGGAGGTGGACAAGATGAATCTGAAGGACAAAAGTCACAGAAATAATTTCAAAGAGAAAAGAATCAGCGACCCCCCTCCTTTCACTTACACAGCCTTTCTTGGAGTACTTTTATTCCAGAGTTTTATCCCTTCAATAATGCCTAAGGAGCTACAGGTAATCACCACCATGAACATCAAATTTTAGTCCAGAATGCGCACTTGGGCAATCCGGATTTCCATATCCAGTGCTTGAAATGTCATGCTGACACATGAACCACCATGTATCTCTGATGCAAAAAGTAGTGTTCATTAATTTCTTTATGTCCACTTTTTTTTTTTTTTTATATCATGAAAGTCATTGTCCTGAAAGTATAGAATAATTCCTCAGTGTCCGGCTCATAATCCAACATATATGAGAACACATGGAGACATGCACAGCAGAGGTAGCTGGCCTAAATATCTGAAATTATCAAGCTCCAAAAATCATAATCATGGAAAGCTATTAAGTACTATGATTCTTGTTCATGAGAAACAGGCAAATAACTGACAGGAAAAGCCAGAAACTGATATTAATAAAAGCTTCCCAGTTCCTTAAATTGCCATCAGCCTCATAATCACCACTCTCAAAAGCAACAAGAAAAAGGAAAAAGGACTCGAGCCTAATCCCTGTTTAGTTCTCTTCGGCTCTTTGTTAGATTTCTATGTAGAAATCGTTTCACTAGTAATTTGAGATACAATATGAACTAAGATAAATTTTTTTACTAAAAGTAACACTACCCTTTCAAATGCATGCATTTTGGAGAATTCCAATTGCATGCGCCGGTAGGCCCATAGTGGCCACCTCGCTTATTGCAAGGCAAAGAATTAGGCTTGCAATTTGACGAACGAGGCGTCATTGTAGACTTGTAGTAGTGCAATCCCACCTTCATTTGTAAGCTACCTAATGGCTTCTTTTGACCTTTGACAAAGCCTAAACCTAGACTTTCTGACATGGGATTTTAGTGGATGTCAAGAAACATTTCTGAGATAGTGAGATTGTAGTTTTTTTAAGCTGCAAAATGATTAGTATGCTTAATCTTTTGCTCTTTATGTTATAATCTTGTTTAGACAAAAGGTAAAAGTAGAAGAATTTGCATAATAACAAGGTTGGAACTTAGAACTAACAACCTGTTCATGAACCATTAAAATAGCAGGCCAATGACTGACATTGACTGTTGTTAAAGATCAAAAGCTTGCAAATTTTCACATTGATGATTTTGTCTGTAGAATTTTCTCTACCATTCAGTTTGCTTAACCGTATCCCATTTGGATTGCTCCCACCCATACGCCCCGGCCAAATGTTTACCCTTTTTCTGCCTTTATTTCACAATATTTCAATCTCATTTCAACAGGTAAAATATCTTAAAAAATTTAAAAACTTTAGCGTTGCTATCTTATCAGCATAATTTTGTTTACAGAGAAAGTAATGATCCCACTACAAAGTGGAATCTTAAATTGAACTCAATTTAAATTCAATTCATGTCAGGCACTTTTAGAGGAGAGATAGATAAGGTGGTGGACAATGATAAGGGTATCCTCGACTTGGATGAGAGAAAATGTCATATCAAGTCTTTCAAAAAGGTATTTCAATCTCATACAAAACAAGTAAAGAGATTTTAAAAAGCTCACACAGGTTGCTTCTACATTATTTTGAGTGATAATGGCTAATCTAGCAAGTTAAAAAATAATGAATATAATAAATAAGTAAACCAAGATTTAAGTTGGGATTTCAAATTAAAACTTTGATAGAAGTGGATTGACAAAATATTCAAGAATCATTCATTCATCCCAATCATGGATTCGAAGGTTGATGGCTGCATCTTGTCTTCTGGATGGCTCAAGTTCAACTCGGTGGGCTTATTAGAAATTATTTGGGCTTTTATGCTGAGCCTAATAGAGAAGCTTTGAATCCTTTATGGACCCCTGACCCAAAAAGCAGAATCCCCTTATGGGTCTGTTCGGCCCATAGGGACCAATGTACGTGTCAAAAACCAACTGACTTAAACCTGGTATAGGTTGAAATAGTTGAGAGACAAAATCAGGAACCTCGTTACTTGGCTTGGCTCAGCAGTTAGTGCTAAAAAGAGACTGAAGGACGTGACACCCTGCAATCTCCCACAAGACCTCCTTGATTCTCATGTACTTTGAATATTCAAGTTCCATTTTCCGAGTCAATTGTCATCGTACTACCATCAGTTTACACAGCATCCTAGGTTCATATGTTTTGTCCCTGAATTAAGTAGAGCTATTAATTTCATTAACAAGAAGATGAGTCATTTTTTAGCCTACTAATCCAGTCCTGATCTCAAAGCCCCACCACATCAGAACACACGCGGCATCTCTTGATTAGTGTGGAGCGTCCACACCGACCATCTTGGTTATCTTCCTCCGAGGGCCGACAGACGACCAAGTCCATATTATTTGTAAGCCATGTTACCCAGAGTTGAGTTTGGATTTCCTTGGTTTTTCACCTATAAATGCCCACAACACACTTCTCAGGGTGAAACCACAATTTGACATTCAAACGTCACAGATTTAGCACTTTAGTCTTATTGCTGATATTTATTCTGCTAATTCCCAACAATATGGAGGGTCACCATGCTGAGGGAGATCACAACAAGGCAGTGGAAACAACAGATCGTGGTATGTTCGATTTCTTGAAGGAGGATGAGGATGTGGCCATGGCAGATGCCCACAAGCCAGACAATGCATAGGAGAAGGAGAAGCCGAAGGAAAAACTCCACCGTGCTGATAGCAACTCTAGCTCAGTAAGCCTTCTGTCCTACTCACTAAACTAAAGCCAGCTATACATCACTGCACCATTCTTTTTCAGCAGGATCGTAATGGCATTTTGCCAAGGATCATTATTCAGGTTGTTTATGAACTTTTCATTTATTTTTTGCAGTCTAGTGATGAAGAAGAGGAAGGAGAAGATGGTGAGAAGAAAAAAAAGAAGAAAGGATTGAAGGGCAAGATCAAAGAAAAGATATCTGGCGACAAAGAGGCAAGAGAGCATAAAGACACATCAATCCCAACTGCGAATCCAGAGGAGAAGAAAGGCTTTCTAGATAAGATAAAGGAGAAACTTCCTGGTCAGAACAAGAAACCAGAAGATAATGCCTCGGATGGGCATCCTGCAGAACGTGAGCCAAAGGAGATAGGAATCTTGGAGAAGATCAAGGAGAAGATTCCCGGGTACCATGGACACAAGACTGAAGAGGATAAGGGCAAGGAAAATTGAAGTTAAAACTTGCCACTAAAACTGTATCTTGGAATATGTTGTCTTTGTGCTTGCATTGTGTTTATGTGCTCCCTACAAGTGTTTCTTGTGCTTTGGGAGTCTTTGTGTCGTATTCCTGTGTTGCATCAGTCATTTGATATTTCCTTCCTAATGTCTAGTAATGTAATAGTAGTTGTCTTCGAAGTCTTCACTTGGTGAAGGGTCATCTAACATTTCAAAGCTCAAAATTCCATGTGAGAAAGATAGTTTGCTACAGGATAGGCTTCACTTACTTACCTATTAAACTAACAGAAGGCTGCAAATAAAGACAAGCTAACTTTTTATTACCTTAGCAGCAAAAAGAGCAAAAAGATATATAACAGGCAACAGACATCTCTCATCAATCGACACACAAGGAACAAGTAGCAGATAAAGGCTAAGCAGAAACAGCTTCATGTTTATCAACCATATACAGAAGAACATCTAACTGATCACAACAAGAAACATCAAATAAACCACACCTGTAAACAATAAACTTGCAAAGAAAGAGGAGCCTATGAAAAGTTAACAATTGAACAAAATTCATCTTGGTTTCTTCCAGAAATAGAAACAAAACAAAAATTTACATTGCAAAAAGTGTAGATTCTATATACTCAGAGTTCCACCATCTACCTCCAAGTCTTAGTGCATCAAGGAGCATTAATTCAAATTTTCAGCTCTTGGAAATCTTGGGAAATAAAGATTCCGAAAGGCCAAAAAGTGATAACTCAGGTTGGCAATATCAGATGCCTCATAATATGATTTTACCTGAAAATAAGAGTGCAGCATTCACTGATAATCACATGAATCTGTCAAGTTAAGGGGTTTCCCAAGTTTGTTTCCTCTAAGAGTGACAGAGCACCTGAATCTCCCATAAAACTTGGTCTTTACCAATGTGCCCAAAATGTAGGCCCTTGACCTCATCACAAATGTCAGGTTCAGGGGCACTGCTATGCCTTCCAAGTGCTCTCTAGAGTTCACAAGAGCGGGTATCCCACCATATAGTGGCACTTGATTCCCTTGCACAATCGTTACCACTTTCCGCTGACTCTTTCTTGATAGAGTAAACTTCTTCATCTGTTCCATACGTTAATAACCAACCAATTAGATAAAGAAAGCATTATTAAACTCCTGGTAAAAAATTTTCTTCATGTTATTGGTACATGAATTTTACTCAGAAAATTGATTATCCAGTTTCCAGTTACAAATCTTTCCCTTCCCATTAACACCTTTCATCTTCACCTAAAAGCCTAGCTCATGCTTGACACTTGACTTAAAGAAAAGAAAACTCATTGCATAAAGCCAACCATCTTTTCCATCAAACCTGACAATGTTAAGACCCCCCAGTTTAAAACTGTGGAACATTCCTTCCTATCCTAGGGGTGAAGTGTGAACTAATGTTTTGTCCCAATGCCTGGAAGACAGCTAAGCTGTGCCCTGCACGAAAGCAAATAGATAAGCTCCAAAGCAAACGGCCATTTCCATAACGAAACAGACGAATAGCATAGGGTTTCTCTCTGTGGGGCCCTATTGAGAATATGTTAGTTGCAGTTCTTGCAGCCTTTTTAATGGCACTCGAATAAAGAAACCGAATAGCATTCAAAAGCCCTCTGCTAAAATTTTTCCCACTTCTCTAGGCTGCTAACTGCTAGCCCAAAAAGACTTTGGACCAAAATGCTTTCCTTGCCTAGTCTAACGAGAACCACCATATGTTAACTACTACTTACCACAACCCCAAGGATTAGAAAAATGGGTTTTACTTTTACCTGTCCAGAGGCAATTTTGAGCTGGAAATGATGAAGCTCCCAAGGGGTAGAGGTCACATGGACGGCATAGAAAGTAGCTGGGTTTCTGTATGAAATCTTGACCGTTGAATTTAGTGAAAGCATATCTGTTGGCACCCCTGATTGATCATTTCCTGCCTGATAATAGAAGTTCTCGAACACTATGTGCTGCTCACACACCAACACACATAGTTTAGAGAAGAATGTTTATTAGTACTACTACTTGATTAAATTAATTAGTTCAATTAAAAAAACAATAAAGCTTAAATTGCGGGATTGAGCAATCAAAACGGCGCCCATTCCACATTCCTAGCCCCTAGATATCAGCAAAATGTCTCATTCCGCGATGGAAACTCGTGAACTGAGTCACTGAGTTGACTCACAACGAAGAGAGGGTTAAACGTTTCCATCGATGGAGAGGGAATTCCGTTTTGGTTTCAGGAAACATTCAATGCTAGGTGCCAAGTGCCAACTATGATTTCCTAATCAGTAATTATTGATTTACACATTTTAAGTAAAACAACTGCAATCACAGAGTTTACTCAGTTCACAGGAAAAGTTTAGTGACCAAAAAGAGCAAAATTAGCTTAATGTTTACGATCACCATTGACCAACCCGACTCCGGGAACAACTGAGTCAACTCAGTAGAAATCAATTTACAGAAAAAATAACTCACCCTGACGAAGACTTTAGGCTTGTAACTTCTGCTAGCACCCCACAAGATCAAAGAAAACACCGCAAACAGCACGAAAAACAAGAAAACAAGGCAAAGATAAAGCCTGACGTTGTTAGCCCTGCGTCCATCGCGACCGTCCATTTCATCGTCATCGTCATCGTCATCATCGCCATGACCAATCTGCACATGCTTCCAAGCGGAAAGGCTCCTCGGGTTCTTAAGCGAAGCCGAGAACCTGGACGTAGACGACTCCCTGGAGTGGTGAATGGGGGAGCAATGGTAATAATGGTGCGTTGGTGAAGCCGTGGGACTCGACCCATACGACATCTTCTCGACGTCATGGTTCGAAGGGCTCTGAACGTAGTAAACAGGCCTTCTAGGGGACCTCGGTGGCCATGACGCATCAATACTCGTCCCTTCAGAATCCGTTTTCGCATGCATTTTTCTCCTCCCTTTTCTGGCCAACACTTTGAGACAAAGATCAAGAAGATCAAAGGCTATGGTTTTCCAATACAAGCCTTTCGGGGGGGTTTGTTTATATTAATTATTGGTAAACGAGAAAGGAAAGTGACGCAAGGAAGGAAGCGAGAAGCAATGTTACAGAGGGGGAGGAGTTGCTCTGTTTGCGTTTAATGTGCTTCCGACTTCAAGGTTTTTCGAGTCACGAGACACGGAAATTGTTCCTGTTTTTGTCTATTTTTTTCTTAGGAGTGGAATGAGCACATTGCATGCGGACCTGACTTTGGGATGCCGGTCCTGTGTATCACTGACACTATTTTTTGGGCCCCACGCAAGATCAAATCCAACGGTCATTAATCATCATTCATCAATGCCAGGGACCGTTACTTCCTCTTTATGTACTATTTTCTGCTATGATATCGACCACTCTAAATTTACATTTTTTTTTTCTAATAAGAAAAAAATTGTATTAAATAAATATATTTTTTATTATTTTAAAGTTATCACATTAATTATCAATTATTGTAATTAATTTTTTAAAAAATGAGTCTACACCATTGACATTTTCAAAGACAAATTTTGGTTTTTTTTTAATCTTAATTGTTGGTAAATGTTTTTATTAAATAGAAGTGTATAAAATTATTTCAATATTTAATTATTTAGTATGAATATTTGAAATTATGAGAAAATGACTCTTTTATATATTTTTTAATTGGTATTTTATAAATTTTTTATTAAAAATTTTTACATCTAATATGTAAGAGTATATTTATTTCTTAAACAATTTTTTTAATTGATTTTAATATTATTTTTGTTAACCTAATCTTCATTGGTGGATAGTTGATGCCACATAAACCTAGTTTGACATTGCTATTGCTGTTGAAAAGAACTGGATTTAAAAAGTACTTTTTAGCCTGATCAAGTTCAACCCTGAAAACTTTAAACCCCTGTTCTTTCTTTAGCCATCGCCGGCCATGGCTTCGCCAACGGCGGCACCACCTTTTCCACCACCCTTCTGTCTCCTGAGCCCTTCTCCCTATTTCTCTCTCTCTCTTTCAATTTGATTTAAAAAAACTCAGTTAAAAGGAATATTGTAGCTACAGTGCAATTTACACTCGATTTTAATAGTCGGTATAGATTGATTTTCAATCGAAATAATCCTGATGAGGAAAAGAGAATTACAACACAAAAATTCTATAGGATAAGATTTCATGAACCGTCCACACTTGATTGGTTCTTCACAGCGCCATTTCCATCAATCTGTCCCGAGGCATCAACACTTGGTTGGCTCTTGACTGCACCGTTGCCCTCAATCTGCCCTGCCTCGAACTCCTTAATCAAATCAGGATCAACATTCTCCTCTGGCTCCCAAGTAGCCTCCTCCATATCCGCCCATTTCACGAGATACTCATTCTTCCCGTCGTCACCCATTCTTTTCCCCACAACTCCCTCAGCCACAGCATACTCTAACCCTGCCTCGAAGTCCCTCGCCAAATCCTCAGCTACAAACCTTGCTTTAACCCACTCATTGTCACTACCGTCTTTCCATTTTATCAAATACTCCAAGTTTTCACCTTTCCCTCTCTTCTCCAATATCTCCTGCACCTCAGCATACTCATATATTGCCCCCTCTAATACCTTTATCACACTTTCAAGCCCCAATCTTCTACCGAATTGCATTGGGTTCCCTTTGGGGGTCACCTTTAGAATCTCCTTAGCTAAAGCTAAGGGTGTCAAACCCCTGTCATCTTCGAGTTCAGGATCCGCCCCGAGATCCAACAACAATTTAGCTACACCAGGTTTGACATACCCAGCTGCCATATGAAGAGCCGTTAACCCACCAGCATTGTCACGATGGTCAATATCAGCTCCAGCTTCAGCTAGGATCTTAACACATGGCTCCGAGCCAAGACCTGATACAAAGAGAAGGGCAGTTCTGCCATCTGGGTCTACAGCATCCACGTCACGCCAATCTTCCTCGGCTGCTAAGAGCTCCGCCAAAGCCTTCTCGTCAGCTTTCTTAGACGCTGTCCACCATGGGGTTTCGTATTCTGCCACCACATCCTTGGCTATGAAATCATGTGGAACCCATGAAGGGGCATGACCGTCTTTCCACTCTATCAAGTATTCCATGCCTTTCCCACCTGGGAGAGCTCTGTTGCCGATGATTTTGCTGACTACACCATAAGATTCATCCGCTTCATCCTTAATGTCTGCTTGGAGTGTGTACCCTGTTTCTTGGAAGCTCTTTTCTTGGTCTTGGACAGCGAACAGAGCCAAACCTCTGTTGGGTTTGATGAGATTTGTTTTCGTAGCAAGGAACTGGAGGGGTTGGGGAGAGATAGAAAGTGGGAGCTTCGGTTTCGGGGAAAGATCGAGACGAGAGAGAGTTTGGTTTACGAAGAGAGTTTCCATGCCTGAGCCTATGCCTGGTGCAAGGAAAGTGCAAGGAAAGTGAGTTTGAAGAGTTAGCTAAGCAAAGTGAAGTGGCGTCCGCCTGTTGGGTGTAATCTCGAGAAGGAGAGATTTCGGGATAAGGAACGCCATCCATTTTTTGGTCTCTTTTCGGGGATGGGACGATAACATTGGTGTTGCTTATTGCGTTGTTCAGCTTGGGTTTCGTCCACGTAAAATATTTTAAGCAATTTCCTTTTGTGGCTGAGGAGTAACCAGGCTGAACTCTCCAGGGTCCCCGACTGCATCAGATGATGGACCAAGTTTCCCAATCTCCCTCACCCATTTTCATCCAAGTCTAATTGGGTTACCGAAAGGCTGCAGCAACTGGGTTAAACTATTGGGTCAGATTGAGATTGGCCTGCTTAGATCTCCCCTTTGGGGCTTCACTCAGGTTCCAGAGAAGTGTATCCCAATTGACAATTGCTGACTTGAATTCCTTTTCCCTGTTCATGAATCATGATTTCCATAAAAAGAAAAAGGGAAAATCAATTCATGACACTGACTTGATAAATCTGACTAAACTTTACTTGCAAGTTACAGGTGTCCTTTTACACCCTTTAAAAATTTGAAATGGAGATTGCTAGTACTGTTTCCCTTCTTTTCTTTTTGTAAAGTAATGAAATGATGACAATTTGCTTTTGATCTAAATGAGGCCAATCCACCACTTCTAGTGATCACTTCAATTTTCAGGTTAATCAAGCAGCCAGTTTAGATACAAATACATTAAACTTCTTTTTGAGTTCCTGTTGATCATCATCCTTGATTTGAGGCTGGAAAATTTGGTTGCAAACTGATATATTTGCCAATATACAAAAAAAAAAAAAGAAAAAAGAAATCCTTTCTGACTTTCTTTCCCGTGTGTGATTCTTCCTCACGGCAACACAGCTCAGCAAATTAGCTAAAATGGACAAGAGTCCAACTGGCAGACTCGCCTCTTCAATCACGCCTGAAAGGAGCTAAAAGAAAACCAGTCTTATTCAGTGTATTTATTCCTAGTTTTCTTTCTTCTTTTCAATCTTGTTGTGGTATGAACAATTTGACAATGAACACAAATGGGTACTAACCATGCATACATTTTTTGGTTTTGGAGTGTGAAAAATGTTGATCTCAACTAGTTAATCAACTTACGGAACCAAAAGTAAAATATTAAGGCCCTGTATTTGTCAATTGCTAGCTGGAAATTTAAATTCTTGAGAACTACTTAAAAACAATGATTTGGAAAATATTTTTTTAAAAATTATGCATGATTATCGTTTTCATGTCATTTCTCTCGATATTAACACACCCATTAAGTCGTGTTTATAAATTTGAACAATTTTCATATTTCACATTTAATACAAAGATCAGATTGTGACAAAAGTGTTGAGTAAAAGGCTCCATCAAATTTATAACACGTATTGACTAAGAGCACAAAGCAGAAAAAAATCCGATTTAATAGATGTGAGATTGCTTATCTTTTAATCAATTTAATCATTGTTCTAATGCTCTCACGTATAAATATAACAAACCCTATTATTTATAACAGTCTACCACATAAAAAATAAGTAATTGAATAGATAATACCTATTCTAATACAACACTGAATTTTTAAGACAAACATCTAACTTAAAATCAATTGAGTTTAAATAGAATAATTTTTATTATATTTATATATTCAAGATACTCTAACTTAAAAGTTAAGTTTTCTTTCTGATCATAGTAAATTTATTACGTGACAATTTATCAAAAAGAAAAACAACAAAAAGAGATTTTTTCATCACCATCCTAATTTGTTTTATTCTTGTGTTTGCTACTTATTTCATTACTTTATGATTTCCAACTCTTTTATGGCAAGTGATTTACAATGATTTTGTGGGGATATAGAGTCATATAGATACAAATCAAGCCCTAATATATAAAAAAATCATCCTTATATTAAAAAAAGCATTGATTTGTTTAGCATGATATGAATGAGGGTATTATATTTGACTTACCAATCAATTCAACCAATATGAAAACTCACTGTCATCATTCTGTCAACAGCACAAAGAGCCCGCAGTGTAAGCAAAGAATGTCCCAACTCCCATTACATTCTCCGTGTACAATTATTTCCTTAGCATAAAAAAACAATAATGCTGATCATCTGCCATCACCACCGTCCGTATAGTGGGTCCAAACGATATGCAGCAATACCAGCCGTTGATCTTCCTAAGGTGGGCTTGTTAGGACCCAGACCAGAGTTTTAAACCCACATGGAAATGCCGTGTGTAGCGTCAGAAATCACGGGCGCATTTCGTCCCCAGCTCATGCATTTGTGAAATTTTAAACCCGTCAACGCGGTTTCCTCCTGATTACCTACTCTCGTTTCCACCCTAACAAGGACATTTTCGTCACTACATTTGACATGTCGCTTACGTATCAAATTCCTATTGGATAGTTTGTGAATGGACCGAAATTTGGATCTTTCTGGTGGGTCAATCACCGCATTCAAAACCCCACTAAGCACACTATATAAACATGATCACACTCCTCCAACCAACACGAAAGCTTCTCAATTCTTCTCTCATTTTCTCTTCTTCTTTCTTTCTCAGATCATCAGTTCTTTTTGGTTGGTTTTATTACTTTGATTCATTCATTCGTTCATTTTCTTTTTGGGGGTTCCCTCTTTGGCAATGCACTTTAAATAAGTCACGTACGTATCAGTTACTATAGGCCACATTGAAGTCCCTTGTCCTGTAAAGGCATAACCTTTCTTTAGTAGGTTTACCGAAGCCTGTCTGTCTAGTTTCCTTAGACCTTCTCTATCTTCAGACCCTGCCCTTAAACCAATATCCCAAATTCTCTTCTTCTCCACCAGGACAAATCACAAAATGTTGCTGATGATAGAATCCAGCTTTTGGCAAAGATGTGCTGCCTTCTTGGTTCTTGCTGCTGCTGTTGTTGTTGTTCAGGCAGAGGATCCTTACAGGTTCTTCAACTGGAATGTTACTTATGGTGATATTTACCCACTTGGGGTTCGCCAGCAGGTTTGGAAATTAATATTATTTATGCTATCAGTTTTCTTTTCTTTGGGGTTATATAAGGCTTCTGAGATCATCTGAAAAGAGACGTTTTATTTGTTGTTTACAGGGAATTCTCATTAATGGGCAATTTCCAGGGCCTGAACTCTATTCTGTCACCAATGACAACCTCATCATCAATGTCTACAACAACTTGGATGAACCTTTTCTTCTATCATGGTGAGCAACTCCGATCAGTCTAGTTTTGCTCCTTTTCTTCTAAAATGGATTTCACATATCATGAGATATCTTTTCTGAAGATGAACACTTAGGCAGCCTAGCATGCATACTAGGCATTGGGCAGCTTACAACTCAGTATCTATAAATTAAGCTGCCTTTGCCTCCCAAAGTTATAATATTGTTGCACCACGGACCTCCTATAGTCCTATTAAAAACAACAGTTTACACAGCAGAGTATATCTGGCTTGTGAGAAATTCCAGGACAATAAACGTGTTTTAATTAATGACTATGCTTCTTTTTCTTATTTGTCATTATAGATTATAGAAGAAGATATTTAAGAATAATTGATGTGTAAATCTTGCGTGCAAGAGACAAATACTTTAAAAACTTCTTGAATATCAAATCCAAAGTGCAGCACCATTCCAGCTTTTGATGGTGATTGCCGATTGCATTTCTAGGCATAAGTACAAAATTTAAACATATAGCATGTGCAGATAATGATCATTCTTGGTACATTAAAGTTGTGAAAGCGACCATGATCATCCTTCGGACCTAACTTTTGACTTTAGTTTGTTTTCCCATCATGAAACGTGATTGGTCAGCTACTCTTACAAGAGGTTATATACTAATTTTAGATTTTTTTTTTTGTTATGTGTCTAGGAATGGGGTGCAGCAAAGGAGAAACTCGTATGAGGATGGAGTATATGGGACTACATGCCCAATCCCTCCAGGCAAGAACTTCACTTACATTTTACAGGTGAAAGATCAAATCGGAAGCTTTTTCTACTTTCCATCCCTTGCTTTCCATAAGGCTGCTGGCGGCTTTGGAGGCATCAAGATCCTCAGTAGGCCCAGGATTCCTGTCCCTTTCCCGGACCCTGCTGGTGATTTCACAGTTCTTATTGGAGATTGGTACAAGACTGATCACAGGGTAAACAAACAAGTTACTTATTACATACGGAGCTATGCTGATCACCAAATCAATTATGTAACTTGACATTCATTATTTCTTTTACTTATTATTGCAGCAACTGAAAGCTAGGTTAGATGGTGGTCATAAGCTTCCTTTCCCAGACGGTATTCTGATAAATGGCCATGGACCTAATGGCGCAATTTTCACAGTTGAACAAGGTAAATTTGGACGGACTTAGACAGTTTAAACTCTTTAATCTGCCTCTGGGATATGGTAGTGGTAACAATTGGTACTCTTCTGTGTGCCACAGGCAAAACTTACAGGTTTAGGATATCAAATGTTGGGCTTCAGAACACACTCAATTTCCGCATTCAAGGTCACTCAATGAAGCTCGTCGAGGTAGAGGGAACCCACACCGTCCAGACCATCTACGAATCTCTTGATGTCCATGTGGGTCAGTCCTACTCTGTGCTTGTTACAATGGACCAAACTGCCAAGGATTTCTACATTGTGGCCTCAACCCGTTTCACTGACAAGATCCTTACCACCACTGCCAGTCTTCACTACAGTAACTCCAACAAGGCAGTGTCAGGTCCTATTCCTGGTGGACCTACTGACCAAATAGATTGGTCTCTTAACCAGGCTCGATCCATAAGGTAAAAACTTGATCCAGTTACTCCATTCAAATCCACTTGGAACTCATATTTGTCCAATCAAACTCATGTAAGTATTTCATTTCGGTGCATTTCAGGACTAACCTGACAGCAAGTGGACCAAGGCCGAATCCACAGGGATCATACCACTACGGTCTCATTAACATCACCAGAACGATCAAGCTAGTGAGTTCAGCTGCTCAAGTCAATGGGAAGCAAAGATACGCAGTTAACAGCGTGTCCTTTGTCCCAGCTGATACACCCCTCAAGCTAGCTGACTACTTCAAGATTGATGGTGTTTTTCGAGTTGGAAGCATCTCAGACAGTCCAGCCGGCAAAAAGATGTACCTTGACACATCGGTCATGGGTGCTGATTTTAGAGCCTTTGTGGAAATTGTGTTTGAGAACCATGAAAGCATTGTCCAGAGCTGGCATATTAATGGATACGCCTTCTGGGTTGTCGGGTAAGAACTTGCAGAAATAACCGAGTCAAAATTTTGACGCCAATCCCAGAATTTCCCTAAACTTACACTACTTTTCTATGGCAGCATGGATGGAGGATTGTGGACTCCAGATAGTCGTAAACAGTACAACTTAAGGGATGCAGTTTCACGCAGTACCACACAGGTTAGTAAACCCAGTACCTCTTTTTCTCCAATATAAAGATCCACTCTGTTCTAACATAGAAGGAAACTAAAATTATGGTTGGTGTTGCAGGTATATCCTAGATCATGGACTGCTATCTACATTGCTCTTGATAATGTTGGAATGTGGAACGTGAGAACTGAATTTTGGGCACGGCAATATCTCGGACAACAATTTTACTTGCGAGTATACTCACCCGTGGAGTCAGTCAGGGATGAATACCCCATTCCAAAGAATGCCCTGCTCTGTGGCAGAGCCGCAGGAAAAAGCACAAGACCTCTCTGAAACAAATTTGCAGCCGAAGTTTGTTCTGAATTAACCATTACAAGTACAAAAATGACCCACAGCTTTTAAGGTCTCAATTCTTTTTCAACAGAATTTGTATTTGGTTTGTAACTACAGAATCGTCAATAAATGTTTAAATTAAACATTCTTTTTTGCTGAGTGAAGATTGTAAGGCTCAATTCCTGTTGTAAACAAGCTGTGTAAAGCTTACTCTACTTGCTGACACAAACTTTTAACTCCTTTGATACCCTAACATGCAAAGATACCCTCATTGTCATGAGAAGAACGGGATAAGCAAACCCTGAAAGGAAGTAGATTCTCGAGGACAAAAATTTGTAAGCAACCGAAATACGTTTCCTTGTTTCCATCGTAACTCCCTAGAAAAAGTCAGTAAGGTCAATGATGTGAAGAACCGTTCAAGAAGGGTCAATCCGGCCTTGGAATTATTACGACATTCCGCCTAATAGGACGCAACTATACTCCTTGTAGTTTTGAGCACCTTCGGTATTCCATATAGTTTTCTAGGACCTCTTCGCATATAAAAATGTACCAAAATATCGATTGTTCCATCGAGAAAGATTAGAAGGGTTCATAGGAAACAAGGTTTCTTTTCTCGATTTCCCATGGCAAAAGGGCTGGAGGTCTTTGTAGCGTTGTCATTGGTCATAGGAGTTCTTCAATCAGCAAATGCAGAGGTTCCAGCCATCTTCATACTAGGTGATTCCACAGCTGATGTTGGAACCAACAATTACTTGCCTGAAAGTGGTATAAGAGCTGACTTCCCGCACAACGGTGTCGATTTTCCTTTTGCAAGAGCTACTGGCAGATTCAGCAATGGCCTCAATACCGCTGATTTTCTTGGTTAGTATATATATACAATGATGTGATCATTGGCAATGTCATTACATTAAATTGGCTTTGTCTTTTCTGATGGTTTCTATTGTCAGCTAAACAATTTAATTTCAAGAGAAGTCCACCATCTTATCTTTCTCTAAACGCAACATCTGCTATTAAGAGACGTAGATTTAGAGGTATAAATTTTTCCTCAGCAGGATCTGGCCTGCTTGATACAACCGGGCAAACACCGGTAAGGCCTCTTAATTTTCTCCATAGCGTGAGACAAAGTTGGTTGTTCATCCCTCACTTCTATTTCAAGCTTGCTACTGAATTGCTTCTTGGTTAACATTGACGAAAGTTGATTTCCATGGACCCAGCAAAAGAATGTTGTTCCAATGGGGGAGCAGGTATACCAATTCTCTACAGTCTACAATGATCTCTTGGCCATCAAAGGTCCATCAGAAACAAAAAATCTTCTCTCGAAGTCTCTGTTCTTCATCTCCATCGGTAGCAATGACATTCTGGGCAATTACCATTCGAGCAATCCCATGCCAAAAGAACAGTTCATACCCAATTTAGGACTTGTATATGAGCAGCACTTAAGGGTGAGAGTTCCATTTTTCTTGTGCTTTGAATCATGATCATCACCATCATATAAGCGAGCCTAAGGTATATAATGATGAACTATGTCATGCTTGAACTGAAGTCATGTTTAAAATATATGCAGAATCTAATTAGTGTTGGAGCAAGGAAGTTTGGCATAGTAAGTGTTCCACCGGTTGGGTGTTGCCCATCTCAAAGACTTCTTACAGCTAACTGGGATTGCTTGGAGGAGTTAAACGACCAAGCTAGGGCCTTCTTTTCAATGGTGGACACCCTCATGCGCAACCTCAGTTCTGAGTTCAAGGACATGAAGTATTCTCTTGGAAATGCGGTTGAGATGGCACTTGATGTTATTGACAACCATCTAAATTTCAGTAAGCTTTCACTCTGAAACTACATTTACATATTAACAAGACCCATGCATATCTACCCAGACATTGAAACATCAAGAGGCCCCTTACAAATTGGCTCCTTAGCATCTATATTCTGAGAGAGAGATCCCATCGTAAATATGATCTTAATGCTCCTCAATTTTCATTCCTCTCAGACATTACAGATGTCATGTCCGCATGTTGTGGGAACGGCACATTGAATGCAGAATCCTTTTGTACTCCGACAGCCAATCTGTGCTCAAATCGCCGTCGATACTTCTTTTGGGATTTGTTCCACCCTACACAAACTGCTTCAAGGTTGGCAGCTTTTACCCTATACAGCGGGGAACCAAGATTCGTAGCCCCCATTAATTTTTCTCAGCTGCCAGAGGCTTAACTGAACTGCTCTCTGCAGTTTATCTGCTTGAAGCAGAATAATAAGAGGTTGATCTTATTGTAATACTCCAAGCATTACTGTAATTTTGTTTACCAAGATCAACCTGATATCTCAAAAATAGGCATAACCAGGATTTTCTACCTTGAATTCATAGATATAAGAACTGGTTATAACAAGCAAAAGATTACAGTGCATAAAGCTGGATGAGAAACAATGTGGAAAGATTAATGAAAAATCATAATTGGATGATAAAACAAAGAAACAGATTACGAAAGAATATGTATTCTTACACATATGACGCCGTTAGCATAACTACGGAAATAGCTCATTCTGACCTATATTTGATATATCTACATGTTGAATGAGTAAGAAGAGATCAAATCTGGTTGGACATTCTTCAATTCTGCATGAGCAGATCCACTTCTGTTCTGAAAGAAAGTCCAACAATTTTAACAATTAATCTAGGTATCATACAATGCCAGAGTTCCAACACTTGACAACTCATATAGTCTCCACAAATCTGTTTCAGCTGTAGAACCAAACCCATTTAGGACTTGATCTTTCTCCCTTTGCATCTCTAGCCAGTACTCTGAGTCCTCGAATAACCTTAATATCTGTCCATATAGATTGATTAGAACAGTTTCTGCACTGTAGTAACTATCTGAATCCAACACATTTACTTAATGCCTTGTGCTTCCTACTACATGGCTCTCTTCTACTTTTAGGAAGAAAAAAATAAATTAGCTGCTTTAGATTTTTAGTGGTCGTTCAATCAAATATAGAATGGACATATCATTCCAGGGTCTTATGCAATTATAGTTTGGTCACTGTTTGTGAGAAAGCAGGCAAAGTAATGGATTATGGTAGACTTCAAAGATCATACATAATGTCCTAGAAGTGAGTGAGAAGCAATTTTATGAAATGAAAAAAGAAAAAAAGTTCACCATTTTCATTGTTGGCCTTTGAGAAGATGAATGCATAAGACAGAGGCGTGCTATAAACATCATTACTTCCATCTCTTCTGTCTTGTAATTTCTGCTCAAGGAAGGATCGACTAGACGCTCACATTGGCCAAAGCGGAGTAAAGATCTTGCCTGCATGTCAGTTATGCAGAAATGCTTAAAGCTTTTGAGATACAAAAACATGATTTCAGGTATAATTTGTCTATACATTACCCAAAGCACTAAGCTTTCATGATTTTTCTGGTTTTTTTGAATAGCGTCTTTCCCTGTGATAAGTTCCAGGAGCACAACCCCGTAGGAATAAACGTCTATCTTTTCGTCAATCTTTCCACACACTATGTACTCTGGTGCCAAGTATCCAAAAGTCTTAACAATGTCAATTGGCTTTGTGTTTGCTGGAACTTGATAAGATTGATGATGCACTATTGCTGCTCCAAAGTCTGAGAGCTAATAAGGAAATCCAGAATATCGAATATTAGCATATACCTTGGATTTAAGAATTTAATGTTGACTGTGTTAAGAGCACAAGTTGAAGTTTTCATTGGCCAAATTCTTTGTCCCAAGAAATGTTTAAAAAAAGAAGTTACTCCACAGAATTAGTTGAGGTCCACAAATTCTGCTACAGTCATCTCAAACTAACATTCTCACTGAGTTCCACTTTGATCAATTCCCTACTGAGAGATCATATTCAGTCTTCATAAACATTGTGTTTTAGGAACAAACACAAAAGAGGATTCAAATTGAGGGCTCCTAAAAACAAAGATTTGCATTGCTAATGGGTCAGCATCCATTTAGGGGCTAATTGCTTTGTTTGGTGATTTATTGTAGCTTCTTTACTTTAGCTGCTTTAGTCTTTCTTGGAAAATCTTATCAGCAAAAAGGTGCAATAGAGAAGAGAAATTGTATCTTATCAGTAGTTGTTCTGGGCAGACTTGAATGAGATAGCATAAGCATTGCAGACATTCAAAGGTTGGTGAAGAACTTACTTGCGGTTGGCAATTATCAGAGAGAAGTATGTTAGATGGCTTCACGTTTCTGTGAATGATGGGAGGGTCACAAAAATGATGAAGGTACTCCAGAGCCTTAGCTACACTGATTGCAATACCCATCCTCTCAGCCCACTTGAGTTGTTTTAAACATTCTTTCAAGCTTCCCTTCAGAAGATTATAAACAATTGCACGCAATTCTATGCTATCACAGTACCCGATTATCTCAACTATGTTCTCATGTTTTATGCTGGACAACATCTCAACTTCTCGGAGAAGATCCTTTGCTGACCAATGTGTGGTTTTGAGGACTTTCACAGCTGCAGCTTTACCATCCTCAAGCATAGCTCGATACACCATACTATTTCCCCCTTTTCCAATCACCATACTGGGGCTGAAATTATCTGTGGCAACACTGAGCTCATCTGATCTGAAACACCTGCAGGATCTCTCTGCTTCTGGGAACGCGATTCTGTGAAACCTCCTCCTTGCATTCACATTTTTATTCAGACTCAGCTGCCCTCCACTATCCATTTGCCATTTCGAAGATGATGCAGAAGAAGATGGCATAGTAAATGACTTTTTAAATTGATCCTGTACCGTCTTCTGGAGAATGTGCTGTCCTTCACTGTCAATTTGACACATTGATTGGGATGTTGAGGATGATGGTACTGTCAAGGACTTATGTAACAGACGGGAGGTTGTTGATTGATCAACCATAGAGTTTGTCTGGGTAGATGATAAATAAGATTGAAGAGTTACACCTGCAGAACCTTGTTGGGAAGTTCCCTGCCTCCGGACTAGGATTCTTCCTGCATCGTCCATCACCAGAAGGGTGCAGGTGGGAGGTAAACTTTTCAGACAATTGCTTATAGCTGAAACCTTTGGGCTACAGGAAAACATAACCATAGAACAATTAGACATAAAAATACAAAAAACAGTCTTCTTAGTTGTCAGCTTCATTACCCTGAAAGGTTGCATCCAATTGCAAGGATTGTTGCATAATTTTCTCGAACTTGATGAGATAACGCAGAGATATAGGAGTTTCCGGTGCAAATTTTAACAAGAAAATCAACCTGCATTGGTAAACCATGAGTAAACCAGCCAATACATCTCTAACGTCATTCTGATTTCGCTAAATTGGTGAAAACAAACGCTTACCCGCTTGGATTTACAAAGATCTTCATGGATGTGAAAATTGTTCGGATCCAAAGCATCGTCTCTTTCTTGGACATGCACTGCTAACACATTATCCCCTGACTTGGCAAACGTTCTGAGTAACTGGAGTAGCATTTCTCGACTGTTGTTATCAGATTTGAGGCCAACTATAATAGTTTTGTTCTTCACTGTCCTGCCATTCAGGTATGACATAATTCTGCAATTGATGCTTGCATTTCCAACCATGATCAAGAACTAACGATCTTCAGGCACCATTCCATTTCATACGAAGGGAGTATGTTTGACAAACTTCTAGCACATCTTAAGTTATAAGATTCTGTCCTCTCACCGGAACACACTGCTTTAAATCTATTTATTGGGACTGGTACATACATGTTGTCCCTGATTGGCTGAGCACTTACTTCAGTTAGGTAAGTAGATACAGCAAGATCTAACATTACCAACGCTGAAGCACCATGGGGCTAATTTGTTGCCCAAGACAAGAAATGCTTGACCACGACTTTCCCGGACAAAGCTAAGCCTTCACTTCACAACTCCCAAATACAATTACAGATTGGCAGATGCCTAAGGTCTTACGATTCCCTTGTACGAGAACAAAACTCTCTAACCATGATTCTTTAAACGGAGACCAAAGGGGAACCTATAATTTTGTTGCAAAGTCTGTAATCCGATGTTAATACATTGTGGGATCCATCCCACAAAGTAGTTAGCTATTCATTGTTTTAGATTCCATTTCTATTCCATTTAATTGCCAAAAAGATCGTGTACAGTTCGTTTTCCTTTTCAATGGTAGCCTGATTGTAACAGATTTATGGTGCAAAATCTTAATGATCTCAACTCCTCAGAGGGACAAGAACAAACAAAGGTGGTGTACAGGCTTACTATTGAGCATCAGGATAATTTGTTCAAGGCTTTTAAACGGTAACAGAATTATTATCATCGAGGACCAGGGCATCCATATACAATGTGGATGACAGTGATGGTAAACAAGCGAAGTGTTATGAACGAACAGTAGTACTTGCATTTGTAAAGAAGCGTTTGGATGCATTTCAGGATTGGATCTCAAGTGACAGTCAGGATTAGATTTCAGGATGGTCGGCATCAGTCCATGATATCCTGAAGCTGGTGTTGCTGCAACATGTGCCAGATCCACTGAATGGCTGAATGCAATGAAATATCTGGTAAAAGTCATTTATCAGACGACAGCAAAATCCAATTATCTCCGGGTGTAAGACGTTCCAAGATATCTCTCTAACTTTCTTGCTTAGCTCTCATCCTTATAAGTTAAGAGCGGGTGAAATGTACCCCCACTCTTCCCTCAGTGCACCTAGTCACACAGCAAGAAATTATACCATTCAAATATGGGGTTATGGTATGGTATGGTCATTAAAAGAAACTAGTTAATGCACATTAAGTGATGTTGCTCAACCACCAGTGGACTTGACCCTACCGGAAGTGTTGATGGCCACCATATTCTTTCACCCAGAGAACCAAATGACGTTCCAGGTAAAGCATCTTCAAATAAGCTCATGCAAGAAAGCTCCACATGATTTATTATGTTCAGCATTTAACCACAAGAACAAACTTACAAGATTTAAATGAATGCATGAGGATCTAATTGCTCCACTACAAGATAAATATCATTTACTGGATCAGCATTTCAAGTTTGCAATTGCAATATTCAAGCATAAATACCTTTAAAACAGCCATTCAGTAATTTTCACTAAACTTGGCATCCAAGAATTTACAACATTTGTCCATGGAAAAATTTGAAGCCAGAATCACCAAAAACCGATAAGCATTCCAATAATCCAATCACATTGATCTGAGCTACTTGAGAAATATCACTAAGAGGCATAGCCTTATCTTCCCACTATATTCCTCAGGCTGGTAGATATTCACGTAAATAAGCAAATCTACTGACATATTCGTGCATTGATACTTTGGAATTTGGATAGTAGAAGAGGACTCAGAAGCAAGCCTAACATTATTTAAGTCACAAATGCACATCATGTATCGATCTTTGCTAATCCTTGAGAGAAAGGAAAACCTTCCAAACAAGCTTAATCTGTAATTTGCACAATCCATGCCCAGAACTATTTCTCTGCATGTGCAACAGTCAATATTTTCCAGCCCTTATGAAAAGGACAAAGAAGAGGGCAAAAAACCAGACTTATGTAACTAAACAAGAGAGGCATGATCTGAACAGTAATGATAAGAAGCCAGCATTATCAGTTCAATCAAGTTTTATTTAGTTTTAAGCAGACACTGCACATATTGTAGGCCAGCAACTGACACAAGTTTAGACACCACAAATGCATCTCGGCACCCAATATGTTCCAAGTAAAACTCGCCTGCTATTCTAGCCTGAGGAAAATTCAGCAGTGATCACTCAGCAATCTGCACAAGCAAAATAAAACTTATGTTAGACAACAGAAACACTACAAAATTGTCATTGGTAGTTGACACAACCTAACCAAATCAACCCATCAGATCATTTCCAGTTAGCAGAGGGCATGGACACGGCATTGGTTCAAAACTGGCTACATACTTGCCTGGTTCAGAGGATTGTCTGGAGATTTCTTCCATAGTTTCCATATCATGTCCTTGTACTGATTGTGAGTAAGACCCGGCTTCTCTTCTTTCAGCCTGGGAAGCTCAGCTTCCTCAAATGCCTACATTCATTCATAAAAATAACTCAATAATATAATTAATGCTGCATGGTATAAAGATTAAGGCACTAAATATAGTAACCTACAATTCTAATAAAGAAAGTAATTGATAATTCAGCAAAGCAGAAAGGCGGCGCGTGTAACGTACCTTAAAGGAAGCCTTAAGCCGCCTCTCAGGGTGGCGATCCGCGGGAAGATTATCCTCCACAGACATTTGCGCAATCGCCTCCTCCACACTCCTTGCTTCAATCAAGGAATCATCCCTATTCGTGTTCGTCACTAACACCATCCTCTCATACTCTTCTTCCGCAGCGGTCCTAGTCTGCCTCTTCTTCGCCTCCTCCGCTTTCTTCGCCATCTCCGCTTGCTCCTCCTCTCTCTTCTTCCTCAGCTCCACCTCCGTCACCTTCGGCACCGGAATCGACACGCGGTTCGCCTTCTTATCGGGTTTCTTCATCGCTTTCTCGATCTCCTTCTCCTCCATCTCGGCTTGACGACGCGCCTCCGCACGACGAGTCGCCGCTTCGGCTCGTTTCTCCGCGTCCTCCTCGCGTTTCTTGGCCGCCTTGGATTTGGGACCCTCGGCTTCGCGCCAGTACTGCTCCTCTTTCTCCCGAGATTCCCGCTCTTTACGCTCTGCTTCGGTAGCGCTCTTGCGTGCACGCGCCGCCTCGGCTTTGTTGTTTACCCCCATCTTTTTCGGCATCTCGTCGTCGAGTTAGGGGTGACTTAGGTTTTCGGTTTCCTTTATCCCTATTTGTTTTTTAATATTTTCATAAATTAATTAATCCAAAATAAATTTTGAGAAGTGAGAATATTCCAGAAGACTTCCTGATTGCCTTGCCGATTTGAACCTTAGAAGCTTTAACCGATTATCACAAAAGAGCGGTTACAGTTATGAGCGAACTCCCGGGTTTGATACTTTCTCCTTTTCTTTGTTTATTTATTCCCTGCCACATTCTACCGTTGGGCTTCTGCAATGCTTGCTTTCTATCACTATGGACCGAAGGCCCAGTGCTCTTAAGTAGAATCCAACTCGTCAATAGTAATTGGGCCCATAATTCCCATTCCTTTGCCCACTACTCTCAGCCCTTGGGCCTCGTTTGGTTTAGTTCTTTGCAATTTTTGTATTTTGTATTTTTATTATACTATTTATAATAATCACAGAGTACCTCATAAATATAAAAAGATAATTTTTTTTTCAAAAATCAAAATAAATCATTTTAAAATTATGAATACAATTTTTAGGGTTCTCTTTTTTAAATTTATTTTTTAGCGAGGTTGTAATTTTTGGTTTATTGATAAATTACAGAATGTATACATTAACAGAATTCCAAATATAAACTTAGAATGGGTTTATATTTAATATAATATCAAAGTAAAATATTTATAAACTATCATTTAACCACGGAGTGTCATCTTGTGAATGTACAATAGTAATTTTTAAAATTATGAGTATTGGTTTGTTAGAATTTTTTATATTTAAAATTATGTTATTAACGAGATGATAATATTTTAATTTATTAATAATATATAAAACCTATACACTGAGGGAGAAAATTTTGGAATGGGTTTCAACTTTCAACCATACCAAAGTAGCATGAAAGCTTGAAAAAGTGACCAAAGCTAATAAAAATCCATAAATAGTAGTTCAAACCATTCATAGTCAAGCCACCTAACTAAATTGGTAAAATGAACAAGTTAACTGTCTTAATAAATATAGCAGTCCTCTACCCTTTTTTGCCATTAAGCATTTCCTCACTTTGGCCCCTACCCCAACACCAACCGCTTTTTTCCTATTCTATGATCCATTATTTGCTCATTATTCCTTCTCTTACATGGTTTTTTTTTTTTTGGACAGCTTTTGATTTGAAAATGGAAAGTTTTCCACAGACATGTTCCAACAGCTAGTTTCTAGCTTTAGAACCTTAAAGAACTATACACAAAAGTTACAAAAAAGTTGTGATAGCAAAATGAATTAATTCGTACTATTGGTTCGGACTAAAAATTGGATTTTGAATCGAATACGATATGAGTAAAATGGTTTAATCTAATTGGTTTATTAGGCCTATTGGTCCACAAAGTTTAATCCAATTAATTTATTTGGTCGATTTTTTGTTTTAAAATTTTTAAATCGAATCAATCAAAAGATCAAACTAATATTATATATTATTTTTAAATCTATATAAAATATATATTTTCATTTCATATTTTATAATTATTGATGAATTTTATAAATTTTAACACTGTAATTTGCAAAAAAAAAAAAAGAGCTAAAATTTTAGTCATTTTGATCTAAAATCAAACCGATCAAGTCAATTTGATATTTGATCAATTCGATTTTTTTTATGTTTGCTTGGTTTTGATCGATTTTTCTAAAAATGTTTAATTCGTTTGGTCTTGAGGTATGATAGATCGAACCAATCAAATCGCCTAATTGCTCACCTTTACTTCTCCTACTTTGTTAGCACATTCATGAAACGTAATTTTTAAAAAAACTCTTAAATTATTTAAAAAAATTCAAATGATATCTTTTTTTTTATTACATTCAACTAAGTATTTTATATTAAATATTTTTTTATAATTAATAATTAATTAATTATCATTAATCAGACGTTATTTATCATTTTATATTCATATAATAAAAGTGATAAAAAAACTCTTAAACTATTTAAAAAAAATTCAAATGATATTTTTTTATTAAATTTAACTAAGTAATTATATTTTTATTTTGTATTTAATAAAATTTTATAATTAATAATTAATTAATTATCATTAATCAGACGTTATTTATCATTTTATATTCATATGATAAAAATGGCTACAACTCACTCATGGTTAATTAGTTGATTATATTCAAAAGTTTACCTTTTATGTAAGTAATATGATATTATACCAATTACCAGTGCTTGAACCTTTTTTTAATAGTTACATACATATTGATAAATTTATTAGTAAGGTTATTCATTAATCGAAATTTTCATAAACATTTTTAAAATATGTTTGCTATTCAATAAAATTTTGTGATTTTTATTAATAAATATTTTAACGTCTGAATAAAATAAATAAATATTTATATTGAGCCTCGTGGCAGTGAATATTTCGATATGCCGATGGATACTTAATTGGGAAGAGTAAAGCTCACATTAACAAGTGGGCAAGTGTAGTGACTACTGGTACCACAAGTTGCGTCATGCATGTGCTTAAAGAAAACATATCTGGTTTTATCCCCACACGTCTTTGGGATTTTACTAATTTATTTAATTACTTCGTAATCAGCGGTATCATTAACTCCACATTCCAGTCTCAATAACTGATTAATACTTAATTAATTACCCATTAATTAATTGAAGTCTCACCAGGGTCAACCATCATACGTTAATAAATGATCAACGATCCAAATTGCCTTATCAGCCGTTGGATTTACATGGGAAAGAAACAAACAAAATAAACGGCACCTTATTTATCTTACCACCATTAATTCATGTATACTACCCGACCAGCCGGCCTATGATGTTTTATAAGCCTCAGCTCAATCACGTGTATGAAGCTCCATCGCTATCGATGTGGTCCTCACTTAGGAACAATATAATTCCCCCATGCCTTTTTAATCAGCAGCATGCGCTTGGGGTCCTATATTGACGGCTATGATCTAACTGTCCGATCTGATTTGGACCGCTGGTCAAATTGTTTAACCCCGTCTGCTTGATCCGATTTTAATGACGCAAACATGAAAATCTGCTTCTATGAAATCGACAAGTGATACAGTGACACGTGTTGGAACAAGCTTTTCCTGGTTGATATCAGCTGCTGATGTATGGCGTGTTTAACGTTCAAAACGTAGTATCGGCTGTAGACGTAACCATATCCGACATCGATTACTTCTGGTCCGCACAATGTCAGGCTTTTAGCCGCTAAAGATTCTTTACATTCCTCACATCCCGACCGTCGAATCAAGCAAGGGTCCCACTTTATTGTCAACGGTTGAGATTGCATTAAACTGTCCCGCCCCAAACTTCCAAACCCCATTAATTGCACTTAGCACTGAGAAAGATGAATTCTAAAACCCGATTACGTTCCCAATCGATCCAACGCCTTAGGGATGCGAGCTCACATTATTTTAATATTAATGTCCGCTTCCAAACCTTCACTCCCACCGGCAAAAAAACTAACCGCCGTTCGGTCCCTTTCACACGCCATTCCCTCCAAAATCAACACATGGGCCCCACACCACCCGTCCACGGAAGCAAACTTCGCGCCATGGCTGAGAAAAATTAAGCCAAGGCATCTAAAATATTACACGGTGGCAAGCAGAGGAAAAAGGAGAAAGAGAAAGTAAGGTGGTTCATTGATGAATATGTGTTCATGATGAATTTATTAAACTCACGGTAGGCTCGATATGAAGCAATTATCAATTATGGAATAATTTCTGATAAAATAAAATATGTGCCACGTGGGGAGATACGCTGCCACATCATCAACAAAAGCCACGGTGGCAGTGGAGGAACATGATAAAGGGGAAATAGGGAGGGGTCCAGTGGAAAAGGCCCGTGTCGGGTGGTGAGGCCGAGCTGTGACGGAAAGACAAGCACTGGCAACGCCGTCTCTTTTGCTTTTGCACACAAAAACATCACATCAGTACCAGTAACAGTATTAAGCACACAGTAACAATTTTAGAGAGAGAAACCAAAGTAAAAGTTTCAGTACTTATAGAGAGAGAAAGGTGAAGAAAAGAGAAAAACTTATGAGAGAATGTGAAAGGGTTTCTTATCTCTTTCACTTTAGTCTTTATACCTCTTCTTCTTCTTCTTCTTCTTCTTCTTCTATTTCTAAATTTCCAATCAATCATTTCACCACACAGCCACCACAGCTAGCGCCAAATTTCTTCTCATTGTAGCAAATGTGCGGCTGAGATTTGTTTGTTTTTTGGTAGCCGTTGGATCTTGTGATGGGAAGTGTATCTTCAGATGATGGCTCTGATCAGCAGAGCGTGCGATGCGGGAGTTATAGTTTGAGTGCTGACGTCAGCGAGTCCGAGAGTTGCAGTAGCTTTTCGTGTCGGCGTTTCGACGGAGAAGGTTGTTCGAGTTCGATGACGTCATCTCCGAGGTTACTGGCTGCTGGAGGGTTCGGTTTTCAGGTGCCGGTGATGTTGCCGGTCATCGGGGGGAAGGATGTCGTGATTTGGGATGATGAGAAGCCTGAGAAACGGGACAACAACTTGTCCGGTATTCTCGGTTTCTTTGTTCATTTTTTGGTATTTTTTGCCTTAGATATAATAAATTCTTCCAAGATTTTGGCTAATTATGGGCTGACGCGAGATGGGGATCTATGCTTACTACATTTTTGAGTGAAATGATTTTCCTTGTTTCTATTTGTAGCAAAAAAATGTAATTATGATCTTTCCTGTGCCTTATAATTGCAAAAATGATAAATGTAAACAATTTAAAAAAAAAAGAGACAGTATGGAAGAAAAATAAAGATAAAATTGCAGTTTTTACAACTTATTTTATTTCCATTTTTAGTTATCCTTGTATTGTTTTTTTTTTCATTTTTATTTGTCTCTGTTTTAACAAGGAAAGCCAAAAGTGATGTTCTTTTAATTTCCACTGATTTTCTTAGTATTTTTCAATGTTATGTAGAAGTTGAGCTGATGAAGGAGAGATTTGCCAAGCTTCTTCTAGGAGAAGACATGTCTGGAGGTGGGAAAGGAGTGTGTACTGCGCTTGCCATTTCGAATGCAATCACAAATCTCTCTGGTTAGTGTAGTTTTGCTTATAATTTCTTGTACTGTTTATTTTTATGTAATTTATAAATTTTCTCCTAAGCTAAATGGAATTCTTGTTTGTAATGGCAGCGACCGTCTTTGGTGAGCTGTGGAGGTTAGAGCCTTTAGCACCGCAGAAGAAGGCAATGTGGAGGAGAGAAATGGAGTGGCTCTTGTGCGTGAGCGATTCGATTGTTGAACTTGTACCATCGATACAGCAATTCCCTGGAGGGGGCACGTATGAAGTCATGGCAACAAGGCCACGCTCAGATTTGTATATAAACCTTCCTGCCCTTAAGAAGCTGGACGCAATGTTGATTAGCATGCTTGATGGGTTTCTCGAGACTGAGTTTTGGTATGTTGATCGGGGGATAGTTGTGGGTGATGGTGGTGACTGTGATGCTTATCCATCATCTGTTTCTGGAGGGAGGCCCTCAATTAGGCAGGAAGAGAAGTGGTGGTTGCCTTGTCCAAAAGTGCCACCGAATGGTTTGTCAGAGGATGCAAGGAAGAAGTTGCAGCAATGTAGGGATTGCACAAACCAAATACTGAAGGCAGCCATGGCAATTAATAGCAGTGTGCTTGCAGAGATGGAGATACCTACTGCTTACTTGGAGACCTTACCAAAGGTATGTGTATGTGTTTCTCAAATAATGATATTTTTGCAGTCTTGCTGAAAACCACATTAGCTATCCTGCATTGGTTCTGTACCTTGGGTTATAATACTTGAATGTTAATGGTTACTACTCGAATTGATTTGTCAATTTGGGAATTTTAATCTCCATATGAGAATCGTTATCGAGAAACCTGTTAATCAAGGAAGGTGCTCAAAGTAGGAATGAAAAGTTAAGAATGGCTTTGGAAGGGAATGGACATGTATGATTAGATTTCTCCATGGAATGTCAAAATAACAGGTGTATTTTGTGTAGCATTGAGTTGAAAATTGACCCTCTTTGACAGCTCTCACAAACCAACTTTTTTTTAGCATAACTTTTCTTACATTTGATTAAATTTTAACAAATTTTCCTTGCCATTTGATGTCCAATTGCCATCAGAATGGAAAAGCTTGTCTAGGAGATATCATCTATCGCTATGTAACAGCCGACCAGTTCTCGCCAGAATGTCTCCTTGATTGCCTTGATCTGTCAACAGAACATCACACCCTGGAAATAGCTAACAGAATTGAGGCAGCAGTACACGTTTGGAAGCAGAAAGATCATAGGAAACACATGACTCATGGAAAAGTTAGGCGCTCATCGTGGGGTGGAAAGGTCAAGGGCCTTGTAGCTGACAATGAAAAGAATAATTTTCTGGCCCAAAGAGCTGAGACTCTCTTACATAGCTTGAGGCTTCGTTTTCCTGGTCTTCCACAGACAGCATTAGATATGAACAAAATTCAATATAATAAGGTATTTTGCACTTATTCTTTATGAAAAAAAAAAAAAAAAAACCTAAGAAGTATGTATTGTCTGTATTATCCACTATCATCAGAGTATTATTCTAGCATGTGTCTTGTCAAACCATGTGGCCTAATAAATAGGATTGAGCTCCTTGTCGAGTTAGTGAGGATAGGACCAACTTATGATGCTTCCTTATTTCTTTGCAAATGTGCATCGTCATCTTGGGACCACAGCTTTTTAGTGGTATAATGGGGCCTATAATGAGTGAATTTACAATAAATGTTATCTTTTTCTGGTAATCTCTCTTAAAGCGAAAGTTGAATCTCATCCACTAGTTCGGTACATTATGTAAGCAGTGGATGCCACAATGTTGGTACATTTGCGGTTTGCATTACTTCTTGTTTTATGGAGACGACCTTAGAAGGCAACACTGAAAGTAGCCCCCATTTATTATTTTTTAATTGCAGGATGTAGGGCAATCAATTCTTGAAAGCTACTCGAGGGTGATGGAGAGCTTGGCCTTCAACATTATGGCAAGAATAGATGATGTCCTCTATGTTGATGATGCTATCAAGCGCTGTGCTGCGGCAGAAACAATTTCCCTTTTCAGCCGGAGCAGTTTGAGTGGTCTTCCAATCCAGAAGCGAATGTCTCCGAGTCCCTTCTCAATTCAGCACAGCCCTTATGCCTCTCCTTTTGCAACGCCAACCTTCTGTTCTTCAACTCCACTCACTGGGAGCCCAGGAAGGGCAGCTTCCTCTTTGAAGAGAAATGGTCTTAAGGAGGAACCTGACTGGAAGTTGGAAAAAGCATATGGGGCTGAATTCGAGAGGGTGTGGTCATATACGGGGAGCCTTAGCGCAAGAAGAATTTCTGAAAATGCTCCTGAGAGAGATTGATATGAAGAGATTCATGACCCTTTGTGAGATAAAGTTTCTGTGTTCTATGAATAGTAGAAAAGAAGTTGCACAGTTTCGTTGGGTGGCTGACAGGTTAAGAGAAAATTGGTGATCTAATCTTTTGTATATTTCTTAGCAGTAGAAATATCAAAGTTTTGATTTTTTTAATATTTTTTTTTCAACTTCAAATCGTGTTAGTCAAAGGGAGAAGATTATGCTTTAATCGAATTCCTATTAATGCTGTTCATTAAATGTAGTTTGATTAGTGCACTTGAGCAGCAGCTGTCATTCAAATGACCCAAGTTACTCAGAGCAAAACAGTAGGTGGCCGGAAAAAGGAATTCATTTCTAACCAGAGAACAAAGAAAACAGCAGAAAGAGTTTGCTGATGACTTATGACAATGAACTGAAAGCAAACTGAAAACTTAGCATTGAAAAACAAAAAACTTAGATCAAGTGTTAGCAACAACAAAATTTGAAGCTGAACTTTGAACTTGGAGAGGGAGGCTTGCCGCCGGATTCTTGTCCTCCAGAAGTTATTGTTTCAAGAGATTTACCTCCAACTTCCCTGGTGGAAGATGCTGAAGAAGTAGAGTTGCTTATAACTTCTCTCGGAGAAACCACTGAAGGATAAGCGTCGTTTTCAACTTTTGGTAATGCAGAAGTTACCCACTCAGGAGGTGGTCAGAACAAGTTACGGTAGGCAGGGCAATTCTCTAATGGACTAGCACTACCATTTTCTAAGTCAAATACAAGCATACCCCTCTCTTGAGAATGACCATATCGTGGAGAGATGCAGAGATCAGTCGAATAGAATATAAGGTTTCCTTTACCCCAAGAAAATTCAGAAGCTGATACAGAAATGGCTTGACGCATACCCAGGAACAAGATTTGATCCCCCAAACTTTCCATCTCATCCCACCTCTGCTCTTCTTCATCCATCTTGAAAATTCTAAAACTAATCGCCTTATCGCCTACAGGGCTACCAGGATACACAGCAACAGCCAACAAATTAACACCAGACTGAACCAACAACTTTCTGCTAGTAGGAGAGCCAACAAGTCCTAGGAAACTAACGCTTAAAGATTGGTCAACGACAATAATTCTTCAGTCTAGCTCAATAGCATAGGACTTGCCATTGAAGGAAATCATATCCTCAACACTTGACCCCATTTGAAGTAGAGTCCATTCCATTTCTCCAGATCTCAAAACAGCCAAGACGTGAAATTCGGCGAGCATCATAAAATCATCACTGTTAGTACTAGGCCAGATGATGGCAACTGTTTTTTGTGTATTGACGGTATTCAGGCTCTATGTCATGTTCGACATATACATTACATTGACCAACAAATTCATGACCCAATTCAGCGGCCTGAAGGTTTGTTAAATCCAACACCTTAGGAAAACTAGCTGGAACTGGCGGAAGATATTTCAACTTAGAATCCGAAAGAGGTTGCAACAGTTGCATTCTGACACAGACGGTACCATCTCTGATCTTGACCAACCAGCAACCAGGGGCTGCTTGATGATCGTGGCTCCCAGGCAATCTAACCAGGACAAAGGTGTCTCTGGTAATACCGCCGAGGGAGCACTGATATCGAGTTTTGTTTTGTGGAGGGAGATATTTGGGTAAACGGTAAACTTTTGGTGGAAAAGAGGAGCGCCATGAAGAGCAGACAGATCGGAATCGAAGAACATCAAAACGGATTTCAAGGCGTTTGGCTATTAGAGTTAGAAGTTCTGGTGGGAGCTGAGACCAACCTGCCATAACTTGAAATTTTTGCAGGGAAGTAAGACGAGCAGCAAGCAGTTTAAGGTCAAGGGCATTTCCAAAGCTTGCATGCTTTATCTTTTCCTTTTGTCTTGCAGGTTCCAAGAAAGCGATGGTGCTAACGTGCTAGAACACTTGAGCCACACTCAGACAAAAATTGTCCGAGGTTGAGCCATTTTACGAAGAAAAAAACAAGAAATTATGGAAAAAAATTGGAAACTCTAAACAGTTTTCAAGAAAGTATCGTTGACTGCAGATTTGTTTTGTCAACCGTCATAGTATTTTCATATCTGTACAAATGCATGTGCATGTGACAAGATAAGGAATTAAATTAAAGATGATGATGGGGAACTGATACAGCCTCAATGTTATCCTGGAAGAAAATGACATTCACTTCATACTGCATTAGTCGAGGGAAGAAGATTATGCTTTAATCCAACTGTTATATGAATTAACAGAGTGCACCTAACCACAAGCTGTCATTCAAATGACCCAAGTTCCTTAGAGCAAAACAAAATGGAATTACAGCAGAAAGAGTTGCTGATAACTAGTGACAATTTAACTGAACAAGCACTACCGTCAATCTGTCATCAAGCCAATTGAAAATTTAGCATTAAAAATAAAAGACTTAGATCAAGAGTTAGAAACAACAAAATTTGAAGCAGAACTTTGAACTTGGAGAGGCACGCTTGCTGCCAGTTTCTTGTCCTGCAGAAGTTATTCTTCCAGGAGATTTACCTCCAACTTCCCTTGTAGAGATTGCTGAACTCGAATCAGGATCCTCGCAATCAAAATCTGTTGCAGCGGAAGTTGCTGAAGAAGTAGAGTTTCTTATAACCTCTCTTGGAGAAACTACTAAAGGATAAGCCTTGCTTTCAACATTTTGTAATGCAGAAGTTACCCACTCAGGAGGTGGCCAGAACAAGTTACAGTAGGAAGGGCAATTCTCTAAAGGACTAGCACTACCAATTTCTAAATCAAAAACAAACATACCCATCTCTTGAGATTGACCATTTCGTGGAGAGATGCAGAGATCAGTCGAATAGAATATAAGGTTTCCTTTACCCCAAGAAAATTCAGAAGCTGATACAGAAATGGTTTGACGCATACCCAGAATCAAGATTTGATCCCCCAAACTTCCCATCTCATCCCACCTCTGCTCTTCTTCATCCATCCTGAAAATTCTAAAACCAATCTCCTCATCGCCTCCAGAGCTACCACAATTCACAGGATTCCCAAAATCAGAATCTGAATTGGAACTTCTGAGGAAAAACATTTCCACAGCCAACAAATTATTACAAGACTGAACCAAGAACTTCCTGCTAGTGGGAGAGCCAACATGTTCTAGGAAACTAGCGTTTAACGATTGGTCAACGACTATAGTTCTTCCTCCTCGCTCAATAGCATAGAACTTGCCATTAAAGGAAATAATATCCTCAGCACCGTGCACAATTTCAGATAGAGTCCATTCCTTTTCTCCCGGCCTCAGAAAAGCCAAGTACTGGACAAAGAAGCCAAATAAGGCGACAATCATAAAATCATCGCTGTTGGTACTAGACCACGTGATGGCGACTTTTTCTCTGTAGTCTTGGGCTTGAGGCTCTAGGGGATGATCGATGTATACATCATACCGACCAACAAATTCATGACCCAATTCAATGACCTGACAGTTCGTTAAATCCAATACCTTAGGAAAATTGATCGGAACTGGAAGAGGTTTCAACTCAGAATCTGAAAGAGGATGCAACAATCGCATTCTGACACGGTCGGTACCATCTCTGATTTTGACCAACCAACAACCAGGGGCTGTTTGATGATTTTGGCTCCCAGGCAATCTAACAAGGAAAAAGGTGTGTCTGGTAATATGGCTGAGGGAGTAATCACATCTACCTTTGGTTTTCGATGGGAGATATTTGGGTAAAGGGAACACTCTTGGTGGAAAAGAGGAGCGCCACGAAGAGCAGACAGATCGGAATCGGAGAACATCAAAACGGGTTTCAAGGCGTTTGGCTATTAGAGTTAGAAGTTCTGGTGGGAGTTGAGACCAATCTGCCATAACTTGAAAATTGTTGCAGGGAAGTAAGACGAGGAGCAAGCACAAGCTCTAAAGGTCAAGGGCACGTCCAGGCTTCCATACTTTGCCCTTTTTTGTCTTCCAGGTTCCAAGAAAGTCAATTAGCAAAAGACAAGGATTTGTGCCACGTCGAGGAACTTTCCGACAAAACAACTAACAAAGAAGCGAGGAATCAAGGAAAAGAAAATAAATCAGTAGTAAATATTGGGCTGAATTTGCCCAACCTGATGGACCCTACGCACCAACAGGAGTTGCCAGCCTGCTACCTATAAGAACGCCTTTCTTTTGCTTTTGTAAGGGAAAAGAGGAAAAGAAAAGCAATGCTCTCTGCTTTCATTGTTTTTGGGTTTTGGAAATGAATTTGATCATACTGAAAAAGTAATTAAAGAAGAAAAAAGGAAAACCCTTGACAGGAGTTCCTCTTAACAGTTTTTCAAGAAAATAATATTGACTGCAGAGTTGATTTGTCTACTGTTATAGTATTTTCTGACAGTATTCAGATGCTTACAATTGGCAATTAGGATAAGTCTGTACAAATGCATGTCCATGTGACAACATAAGGGATTCAATTGAAGATGACAGGAAATTGAAAAACTAACATTGCAGCATTACAATGTTTCGTATTGATTATAATATTAAAAAGATATATTGTAGTATTTGATTTACAAATAATTTAACGAAAATGTAATGATAATCTCTAAATTTATTTTTATTTATAAAAATAAAAATTTCATATACTGTACGTTTTTGTACTAAATAAAGTTTTTATATGCCTCATGGCATGAGAAGGTGCAACTACAGAAGCAAAGATGTCAGGCCAAACAATAATTATAGCTTGAGGAATTTGTCTTGCATCTGCATTTGGAGACAAAGGTAACACATAATAGCATAGCATAGCATAGCATAGCAAATTGTCAGAGCACATAGTCGACTTCAAGCTTCACTAATGGCAGAAAAGAATAAAGCAAAAATTTGTATTAGCTTAGCTGCATTTCTAACCTAAACCCAAGCAACGTTCCAGATTAAAGAATCAAAGAAACATGAGGAGAAAATCTGAATCTTTTAATGTCAACGTTCTATAAATGCTGCAGCTGTCATTCAAATGACCTAGTTACTCCCGAAAAAGGAATTCATTTCTAAGTAGCCAACAAAAGAAAGCAACAGAAAGTGTTTGCTGATGACTCATGACAATGAACTGAACAAGCACCACCGTCAATCTGTCATCAAGCAAAAATCAAACGTTAGAAACAACAAGAAGCTGCACTTTGAACTTGGTGAGGGACGCTTGCTGCCACTTTAAGGAACTTTACGACAAAAACAACTAACAAAGAAACAAGAAATTAAGGGAAAAAAAATGAAAAAATAAATCAGAAGTCGGTGGTTTTGAGCTTACTTCTAGGTGGTGTAAAAAAATTGGGCTGAATCAGCGCAACCTGATGGATCCTACAGACCAACCAGGATTCTTTTAAATGGGCAAGTGTTGCCAGCCAGTTACCAATAAGAACGTTTTTCTTTTGCTTTTACAAGGGAAAAGAGGCAAAAGAAAGCTTTGTTCTCTGCTTTTTTGTTTTTGGCTTTTAAAATACTGAAAAAGTAATTAAAAAAAGAACAGAAAACCCTTAAAAGGGGTTACTCTTAACAGCTTTCAAGAGAATAACGTTAGACTGCATAGTTGTCTTGTCTACTGTTATACTGTTTTCCATAATCAGCTGCTTACAATTGTCAAATTAAGATAAGTCTGTACAAATGCATGTGCATGTGACAAGATAAGGGATTAAATTAAAGATGATGAGGAGGAACAGATACAGCCTCAATGTTATCCTGGAAGAAAATGACAATCAGTTTAGGCCCCTGTGCTCAAAGCTAGAAGGGAAAAGATAAACCTTCAAAGGAACTGGGATACCGCCAAGTCACCAACAGATCTGGTCATGATTGAACTCCCTAAGGATCAAAAGCGTTTCTTGTCATGATAGCAGCTTCTGTTGCCCCACAAGTAAGCAATCCAAATAAAGACAGATTTTTGGCTGGATGTGCTAAATGAACAGCCAAATACTTCAAATCTCAAATGCATATACAAAGAGCACCCATAGCAAGATAATCAGGCAAATACAACCCAACCGTGAAGCAGAAGTACAATATGTACTAGGCGGATTCTTCAGTGTTTATTTGTGCCTGTTGTGTTCACCAAATCAGCTTTTAACATGCTGTTACACATAAGACTGAAATGAAAGAAAACATTGGCAGACAGTACAAATTTACTGCAGAAATACTAGTTACAAGAGGCAAATATCCTCAATTCACAGTCAGTGCAATAACATGGAAAAATGTGCATTTATGAGTTGACAACTTGGTGACCACCTTATGGACAAAGTGCATACAACTACAATCCAAAGGGAATTTGGATCCAAATTGCAACAAAAAGTCAAAGTAAACAATCTTAAACTCATAGAATAGTGGCTATGCAAAGAAATCCACATGCTAACTCCATCCAGCTACTCAAGAGTCATCTAACATGAAGATTTCTCTTTCGCTTATTCAGTAAGTTAACATTAAATGCATAGCATCAACGGTCACCATTTCAAGACATAGCTTCAAATTAACAAGGCCATACCATCAAATCTGTGCTTTCCTCTATTGTCGACAGTAGTTTATAGTTGACTACCAGTCCATAACTTTAATAGAAAAATGGTAATCACATAACAGAACATGAGATTCAAAACATATTCAAGGAGTTGGTCATGCTTTCGTGCTTGTTCTATCCATGATTCCTCTTAACTCAGGAGGTCCAATGCTTAATATACTTGCTTTTTCATTGGAAAAAATTATGTGGATTCTCAGTTGCAAAAGACAAAATTCTAGACAAGTTTAAATTATAAATTATTGACCAATTTTAAGCATGATTCTTCGATTTGAAATTTGAATCTTCATCAAAATTGCAATAGCCATAGCGAATTGAAAGTACATAAAACTCAACCAAAATCACAAGAATGCAAAGTAAAATACTCACATCCAATGTTGTTGAGGAAATCCAACGAGGTGGTGGCCAGAACAGCTTGGAAAATTGAGGAAACTTCCCCAATGGTCCTATTGAACCATTTTCCAAATCAAATACACCTACATCACAACGCTCCGATTGCCCATCTTCTGCCCCAAGTGAATAAAAGAAATTATCTGCAAAAATTATGCAGTTCCCTCTACACACTGACAAATCTTTCGCCGATGCAGAAAAAGTAAAATCATCACCCAAAAACAACACACGATCATCCAAGTTCTTAACCTCAACCCATTCCTTACCAACTTCATCCAACTGAAAAACCTTAAACCTAACTGTCCTCTCATTCATATAAATAGCAAGGTTCTCAAAATACTCCTCAACAAACCCTAAACCCGTCCATGAACACGAACCTTCCTCAGCTTCAAAACTCAAATACATATCAACCAACAATAACTCACCCTTTGACTCAACCAAAAACTTCTTGTCACCACCAAACACAGGCATCCCAACCACACTTGTCTCAAAATCCATTCCCACATGCACAGTCCTACCGGTATTATCAACTGCGTAGAAATTCCCTTTATACAATATCACATCATCATAAGGAGAAGGCATGTCTTCAATGATAGTCCATTTTTTCTCACTAGACTTAAACATAGCTAATTTCCCAGAAACATGAATAGTAAGTAAAACAAAATCATTAACATTGTTATCTAAACAAGATACCACAACTTTTTCCATGTATAAGTTTCCCACATCACCTAGATAACTATGGTAATTTAAATAATGAAGCACATATTCTTCACCCAATTCAAAAACTCTAAAATCCAACAAGTTCAAAGGTTTGGGGAAATTATAAGGGAGAGAATCGAAACGGGACCTTGAGAGAGGATTCAAAAGCTGAATTCTGTTGTTTGGCACATCTTCTTCGATTTTGATTACCCAGGAGGCTGAAGAGTCTGCTTGGATATTGGTTTCGGGTGATCCGAGGAGGAATACAATACGTTTTGAGAGGCAAAAACCGAAGGAGGTGTCCGAGATGCCACCGTCATCCGGGAGGACCGGGAAACGGGGAGCTAGACGGTGGCGTTTGGGGGAAGTAACGGAGGATCGCCACGTGGAGCAAACGGAACGGAAGCGACTGACGTCGAAGGATTTGTCTAGACTTTTGGAAATAAGGTCTAGGAGTTCCTTGGGGAGCTGGGTCCAATCTGCCATAGCTGATTTTCTCGCGAAAGTGATGGAAAAGAAATAGAACAACGTAAGTGCGAGGGAGCCTTCTATGTTAAAGGAAGAGGAGGTCTGTTTAAATGGGCTTTTGCGTTGGGCCAAGTCCAGCTAGAAAGTTCTCTCCTTTGGGTTGAAAGCTTAAAGCGACTGTTTTTCATTTTCTAGCTCAGCGTCAACATCGAAGAACCTCTCTAGTACCCAGGAACATATGGAGCAGAAGCAGGAGCAACAAAACGGCAACAACAGCAAAAGGAATGAAAGAAAAGGTGGTTCTTTGAAGATGTTTGGGGGTACTTCGATCAATGGAGACGATGCTTCAAGCTTAGTTGGGAGCATAATCGAAAAGGGAATTGTTTCATCAAACAATGATATTAGTAAACCCATTAAACCGCCTCAGCCATCAGTTCTTCCCTTTCCTGTTGCACGCCACCGCTCCTATGGCCCTGTAAGCCACCACCAAATTCACTCTTTTTCTTCTTTTGCAATTACTTAGTTATCTGTTTTAAAAGCCCTGTTTTATTTTGCTTGTTTTCTTCTGTTTTCTTTTGAGTTATACATATTCAGGAAATTTTAAACATTTATTAGATATATGAACAACTCTTGTGTACACATTTATTTATGCTGTTTTGTTACTTTTAGGATACATAGAATCACCATTTCTATGATGAGGTGTCTAGCTTATACTTTGGGAAGTTCAGTTATCTTGGTAGTACACTGTTGTTGATTACTTCAAATTTGGGAAAGGTTGTTGCTTGAAGGAGGAAGGAGATACTATACATTTAGTTAAAGCCAATCATGAAGCATAACATAAATGGTTTTTGTGATCAGCTAATTCTGGTGTATTAAAGATGCTTCTTTTTGGTTTTATCTCACTTCCTCTTGTAATTGGAGACTGAACTAATATAGGGGGTTGTTTATTTGGTGAGTTTGATTATTTTCAAACCAGAAGTTGTTTAAACTGATTTGGATTTGTTTTCACAGCATTGGACTCCAAGAAGCAATAGAAATATTGATGAAGAAGATGAAGTGGATGATAAAGATGAAAGTGGATTTGCTAGCTTCGATCCCAGATCAATTTTTGCTGAACCAGTGCAGAGGAAAGAGAAAAAAGGTTTGGATCTTAACCTTTGGAAAGAGCTAATGCAGAGTGATGATTCTTCCAAGAGTAAGGGAAGGGAAACAAACAAGTCACGCTTAGGGAAAACTGAAAGTCAAAGGATGGATGGAGAAGCAATGAAAACTGTAGGCAAGAAAAGCACATTGAGTGATTCCTTGGGTGCACATGCAGATGTGGTAGTTTCCATGCAGGTAGATGCAGAATCACATTTAAATGGCCATAGGCCTTTGACTAAAACTGAAGAAGCCATGAGGAGTGAATCGAGTGTTAGTTCAGTCAGTGAAATGGACTTAGATGACTCGCTTCAATTATACCTGCAAGAGAATGTTAAAGATGCTAACTCAGATAACTTTAGTAGAGAATCAAGATTGATGGCCATTGATGGCCAGGTCGGTGCAAAAAGAATGTTCCATAATGATAGTACCAATGTGCAGTTTGGGAGAACGGAGAAGATAGATCATGCACAAACCATGGTGCCAAAACAATTCCACAACTTTGGAAATGAACAAGGGTCCATGTCTCTTGAGAGTGAAATTGATGCTGAGAATCGTACCCGATTAGAGAACATGTCATCTGAAGAAATTGCACAAGCACAGGCTGAGATAATGGAGAAGATGGATCCTGCTTTACTAAACTTACTTAAAAAGCGAGGCCAGGAGAAATTAAAGAAACAAAAAGGCGCAAGTTCAAGTCTGGTTGCCAATATTGAACGGGATATTACCAGTGAAAATCAGTCAAGCAATGCTATAAACTCTCCAAATACAGAGAGCAGTAATTCCCAGATGGTGACAACTAGCTCAAATATTACGAAGAGTGGCCTTGATAATGGCTTGGGGCAGAATTTAGGCCCTATGAATGGCAGCTTGTGGAATGCTTGGCGCCAAAGAGTTGAGGCTGTTAGGAACTTAAGATTTTCCTTGGATGGGACTGTTGTTGAAAATGATTTTTTCCAGATACCAGAGACAAGTAAGGCAAAATCACAATCATTCTTATGTTCATTTATTTAGTTATTTTTAGATTAGATAACCATGCACACATTTTTATAAATAATCATTTATTTATGTGTCTAAGGTAGACTTTGGGTCTTCTTGTTGCTATATTCATAAGCTTTCTAAGGTTGATTTGCCAACATTTGTTTTTTCAAAAAAAATCTGTACTCTTTCGCTGTCTAGAAAAAGATGTGCAAAAGGGTACTTGCCATAGAAGGAACAGAATATGACTAGATTTATATTATTTTCTCTTTTCTTTTATTACTGTATTGCAGGTGGTGATAATGTTGCTGAACGTGACATCTTACGGACTGAGGGAGACCCAGGTGCAGCAGGTTACACAATTAAAGAAGCAGTTGCACTCTCAAGAAGCACTGTAAGTTTCTATTTCATTTATTAGTTGATTGGATGATATGCACTTATATTGTAGATATCTAATGTGAATGCAACTACATGTTGCAGAGTTACAAGTTAGATTGTGTATTTCTGTTTGATATAACCATAGTGATCCCTGTTATTTACTGATTTTGTTGAATTCAGATTCCAGGACAACGGGCCCTTGCACTGCATCTCCTTGCATCTGTGCTTTATAAGGCATTACATAACATTTATCTCAATCCAGTTGGCTCTACTCTGGCCAATAATAACAAAGTTGACAATGCTGTCGACTGGGAAGCTGTTTGGGCTTTTGCACTTGGCCCAGAACCTGAGCTAATCTTATCATTAAGGTGATGAAAGGGAATTTTTGTTTTTAAAAGTACCATTAAGGTTATGCCACACCTTTTGTTTCTGTTAGAATTTATAAATTGATTCATAAAAATAACTTTTCTTCTGAAATGTTGAGCCTTAATTGAATATTTTTAAACTTGTAGGATGTCTCTTGATGATAACCACAATTCTGTTGTTTTAGCAAGTGCCAAAGTTATTCAATGCATATTGAGCTGTGATTTAAATGAGAACTTCTTTGATTTCTTGGAGGTAGATTTCTATCTTTTTTATTTACGCATGTTCATTTATTTCTATATGTTATGTTGAGTTTAAATGTTACGTACTTGCAGAAAACATCAATTGATGCAAAGGATACTTATACTGCTCCTATATTTCGAAGTAAACCAGAGATTGATGTTGGTTTCCTTCATGGTGGCTATTGGAAATATAGTGCTAAACCTTCAAATATTCTTCTTTATGGTGATGATATTGTGGAAGATGAGACTCAAGGGAAGCAAACAATTCAGGATGATATTGTTGTTGCTGGCCAAGATTTTACTGCAGGTTTGGTTAGGATGGGTGTCCTTCCAAGGATTCGATATCTTTTGGAGGTGAGCATTGTTTTGTTGAAAACATCCATTTTCATATCCGATTGGCAAAGCCTTGATACACCTGCCCTCAGGTTTCTGCTTATGTCATTCAAATTTAATAAACTTGTTGTCTAGTGTCAACCATTGACCTTTTTGTGGGTTGTGAGAAGAGAAACTCTCATGCAAGCTGCCTCTTTCTCTCCCACAGATTTTTATGTTCACTTTTTTCTTTTTTCTTGTTTTTGGAGAACTTTTGTGAGACTCTAGAAATTAGTAAGTTTAACAATAATCTCTATGTTAATTTGACAAGTTTATTTGAGTTGTTCTAACTCCTAACAAGATAGTAGTGATAATTTCTCACCTGGCAAGATCAATGCTTGCTTTGTAGAATCTTTCTGATATGTATTTACGCATGGTTTCAGATAGAACCAGCAGCACCTCTGGAAGAATGCATGATTTCAATACTTATTGCAATAGCAAGACATTCCCCAATGTGTGCAAATGCAATAATGAAATGCCAAAGACTAGTTCAAACTGTTGTCCACCGATTTGCAGCAAATAACAATGTGGAGGTTTATCCCTCTAAGATCAAATCTGTTTGCCTTTTGAAGGTAAGCTTTTATTCATTTGTTTCTGGGATAGTGAGGATGCCTGAGCCGCTTCATTGTGTTTGCATAAAAAATGGAAAAAATGTGTGAGATGTTCCTAGTTTCTTATTAAATGGTTCTTTGCTCATTTTCCTAACATTTAACATAAAGGATTTATACTGGTATTCTTTTTTCTTTGCAAAGGTGCTGGCACAATCTGACCGGAAGAACTGTGCGCAGTTCATAGAGAATGGGATTTTCCAGGCTATGACATGGCATTTGTATCAAAATGCGTACTCTCTTGAACAATGGTTGAAGTTGGGGAGAGAAAACTGTAAACTTTCATCTGCTTTAATGGTTGAACAGCTACGTTTTTGGAAGGTCTGCATTCAGAATGGGTACTGTGTCTCATACTTCTCCAATATTTTTCCTGCTTTGTGCTTGTGGTTGAATCCCCCTACTATTGAAAAACTGGTAGAGAACAATGTTTTAAGTGAATATGCTTCCGTCTCTGAGGAGGCATACCTTGTTCTAGAATCTTTGGCCAGAACACTTCCAAATTTTTATTCACAGAAGTGTCTAAGTGATAGAATACCTAAAGGAGCTGATGATGATGTGGAGACCTGGTCTTGGAGCCATGTTGGTCCTATGGTTGATTTAGCCATGAAGTGGATATCATTTAAGTCTAGCTTGATTGATTCTCAGAATGGAATGAAGGGAAACTCTCTTTTCTGTGATAAATCTTTCTCTCCTTTATTGTGGGTGTACTCAGCTGTTATGCACATGCTTTCCAGAGTGCTTGGAAGAGTGATCCCTGAGGACACCATCAGCCTGCAAGAAGACGGTGGTCATATGCCATGGTTGCCAGATTTTGTTCCTAAGGTTGGACTTGAAATTATTAGAAATGGGTTTTTGAGCTTTAAATGTGTGAACAGTGCAGAATATGGAACTAACTGGGCTGGATGTAGTTCTTTTATTGAGCAACTCTGTTCTTCAAGGCAGCAAAGTGAATTTGAAACATCATTAGCTTCTGTATGCTGCCTTCATGGCTTCTTCCAGGTTTTTATTTTCATTAACAATTTGATCCAGTTAGCTAAGGCTGGGATCTGTAATCCTTCTCAAGTACGCCGTTTCTCACAAGAAGAGAACATACTCGCTAGAGGGATACTGATGGAATCTTTGTTTGAACTGAGATGTGTATTTAGTATTTTCTCAAAGTGTGTTGCATCAGAGTGGTACTTTATGCAGTCAGTTGAGATCTTTGGTAGAGGAGGCCCTGCTCCTGGGGTGGGACTTGGATGGGGTTCCTCTGGTGGAGGATTTTGGTCAAAAACTAATTTATTGGCACAAACAGATGCACGATTGCTGAGTCAGTTGCTTGAGATCTTCCAGATTGTGTCTATAGAAGTGTTACCCCTAACTGAAGAGAGGACCTTCACCATGCAAATGATCCATTCTGCTTTAGAATTATGCTTAATTGCTGGGCCAAGAGACAAGGTTATTGTGGAGAAAGCATTGGATGTTATGCTTCAAGTACCTATGTTTAAGTTCCTGGATCTCTGTATTCAGCGTTTTATCCAGGGTAATGGGAGGATGAAATTATATGGGTGGGAATATAAGGAAGATGACTACATGCTCCTCGGTAAGGCATTGGCTTCTCACTTCAGAAATAGATGGTTGTCTAATAAGAAAAAATCGAAAGCCCTGAGTGGTGATAGAACATCAAAAGGTCGTGTTTCTTTGGAAACCATACCAGAGGACACGGACACATCAAATATGATGTGTCAAGATCATAGCTCCACTTTGTTGGTAACGGAATGGGCTCACCAGAGACTGCCGCTTCCCATGCACTGGTTTCTCAGTCCAATATCAACCCTTTGTGATAGCAAACATGCTGGTCTTGGAAGAGTCTCTGATATACAAAATTTTATGCAGGACCCCAGTGATATACTTGAAGTTGTGAAAGCTGGAATGTTTTTCCTTTTAGGTTTGGAAGCCATGTCCACTTTCATTTCTAAAGATGTTGCCTCACCTGTTCAGAGTGTTCCATTAATCTGGAAACTGCATTCTTTATCCATAATATTACTCATTGGAATGGCAGTGCTTGAAGAGGAGAAGAGTAGGGATGTTTATGAGTCTTTGCAAGAGATTTTTGGACAGCTTCTTGATAAGACAAGGTCTAAGAGAAGGCCTGAAACCATCTTGAATATGTCTATTAGTTTACTACCTGAAACTGGAAAGAAATATGATGGGGAATTTCTAAGGTTTCAAACAGAGATTCATGAAAGTTACTCAACATTTATTGATACTCTTGTCGAGCAGTATGCTGCTGTATCATTTGGTGATTTGATCTATGGTCGGCAAGTTGCGGTATATTTACACCGTTGTGTTGAAGCTCCTGTGCGACTTGCTGCCTGGAATGCATTATCTAATTCTCGTGTTCTTGAACTCCTGCCACCATTGCAGAAATGCCTGGGAGAGGCTGAAGGATACCTTGAACCTGTTGAGGTACTGTTTAGAGTGCATAGCAATTTGTGGTATATGGTAATATGATTGAATGCGCTTCTCATGAAATTTCTGCTATTGTCATAATGAAACCCCAATTTGACTGCAACGTGTGAAATTTGCAAAGAGAACATTGCAAATTTAATATTAGCTTATTTTTAAATTTTATAAGAGAACGTTGTAAATTTAATATTACATTATTTTTAAATTTTATATAAGGTGGAGAAATAGAAATAATAAACTGCTTTAAAGTTTGCTCTGGCTTTTAACTCCTCTGGTATTAACTGAGATATGAACTCCATTTTGTTTGTGATATTATAATTGGAGAGAAAGCAAGACTACTGGTTTCTTTTCCTAGAGGAATGTTGAATTATTTCCTACAACAAGATTTTGTTTTACACTGCAACTTGTTAAATAGGATAGAGCTGTATACTGCTGTTTCTGTCTGATTTTGCATCTTAACAGAGAGGAGATTACTTTCAAGTTATACATTATAAGAATGTCTGAAATTTTGGTTGCTGTACAGGAGAATGAAGGAATTTTGGAGGCTTATGCGAAGTCGTGGGTTTCTGGTGCCCTTGACAGAGCTGCAACTCGAGGATCAATTGCATTCACATTAGTTCTGCATCACCTTTCATCTTTTGTTTTTAACTCTCATAAAAGCGAGAAGTTATTGCTACGGAATAAGCTTGTGAAGTCTCTACTGCGAGACTACTCCAGGAAGAAGCAGCATGAGGTATGTAGTTTTTTTGTGAAAAGTCCTCCAAACTAACTTGGTATTAGTTCAATAAGTAATGAGAAATAGTAAAAACACGTGTGCTCACTTTCTTTACTGCTTCAAATATATCTACCAATTCTGCATGACAAGCATTATGGTGGCATTATGCTACCACTCACTAAATACTGTATTCTGTATACAGAGGTTTTGTTAAGACATACAACCTCTATAGTGTAGCCAGCCGCTATTTCTTAGTATAGATTGTTCTCCAGATGATATTTTGGAAGGCAAGAAAGATGTTTCTTAATGTTCTATTATCAAGTTGTCTGCATAAGTGCTCACAAGTTTCGTTATTTACGTGTTTATCATTTCGGAATATCAGGGAATGATGCTGGAGTTTATTCAAAATACCAAGCCATCTGCAATTCTACTGGCTGAGAAGAGGGAAGGTTTGTCACTGCAGAGGAGCAATGTAGAGGAGAGGTTGGAAATACTCAAGGAAGCCTGTGAAGGAAATCCTTCTCTTTTGAAAGAAGTTGAGAAACTGAAAGTCCTCTTGTAACAAAGGACAGTTGTGAACTAAGACATTCTGTGTATAGGAACAAAACGCAGTTAAGAATCCCAAGTAAGGATTAATTTGGTCATTTTAAGGGGTGAGAAATTCTATAACGAGCATGTGCAAGAACGCACGGTAGCAGCAAGAAGGGAAGTTAAGGTTTGAGTGAATACTCGGCCTACTCATTGCCCATATAACAGTAAATGACACAAAGCCCAAATATAGCAAGAAAATATTGATGTGAAAAGACCACACTGTAAGCAAGCATGTTGATCGGTGCATGACCCCAATGCTAAGAGACCCACACTACGCAGCTAATTCGTCTGTACTTCTTTCAAATTTTTTATTGCCGCATGCCATTGATCATTGCCTTGTGTCACGATCCTGATTGATGAAATTAGCTGCTTTAGGAATGCTTTAGGAAAAAGATTTTGATCTTTATATCCTCTCGACAGTGTATATCGATAAGGCACCTGCTTTGGGAACGGTTACTGCACTTTTTCTTCTTTTTTGTTCCATCATTGCATCACTTTTTTCCCCTTTAATATATATATATATATGTATACATATATAAAATTTTTAAAATTCGAATAGTTTTGAAAATTAAATATTATTTTTAATTTCATAAAATTAAAAATAAATTTTTATAATTAATTAAATTAATTCATGAAATTATTATTATTAATTAATTTGTAATGTCTTTTAATATATATAGTTTATATGTTGTGTTAATTTATAAGAAATATAATTACTATTATATAAATATAAATATATTTACTTTATATTTTGTGTTAATATTGTAAAATTATAACTTATAAAATAATTAATTATAATATATATATATAACTTTGTTTATATAAACTTATATAAATATAAAGAGAAGTTGTGAGATTATAATAGTTCTAAATTTTTTTTTTAATTTTATGTAATTAAGGACAAACTCATATAATTAATTAAATTAATTCATAAAACTATAATTATTAATTAACTTGTAATGTCTTTTAATATACATAGTTTTTATATATTAGATTCATTTATAAGGAATATAATTACTATTTTATATATATTAAAATATTTTTTAAGTATGCATGTTTATACATACATATATATATATATATATATATATATATATATATATATATATATATATATATATACACTTTAAATATAAACATATTTACTTTTTTTTTTTTTTTTACATTACAAAAATTATAACTCATAAAATTATTAATTATAATATATATACATTTGTTTATGTAAACTTATAACATATAAATCTAAAGGGAAGTTATGAGGTTAAAATAGTTAATTGGGTAATTGGGTACCTATGAAGAAGATTTTAATAATTTTTTTATCTAATCGGGTATTTAAACGAGTTAAGGTAATTATAAGGTAGTGGGAATGTATTAAAGTTAGGGTTAAAGTAGTAATTTTTAAAATTATTCGGGTAGTTAATAGGGTTAGGATATTTGATTTTTAATAGGATTAGGGTTCGGGTACTCTACCCGTTGACATCTCTGAAGAGACCCACACTACACAGCTAATTCATTTTTACTTCTTTTTCCAAATTTTTTATTGTCGCATGCCATTTATCAATGTCTTGTGTCACGATCCTGATTGATGACATAAATTTCAAATCATTGAAATAATGATAATACTCTTAATAAAGTTATAAAATTTTATATCAAAAAGAAACTTTGAATAGAGAGTAAGGGACGATATCATGATCTTAGAGAAAAGAGTCATAAATCTCTCATCGACTATGTACTAGAGTGATACTGTGTATATAAGGGTTTACACTACTTTTAACTTGTGAGATATTTTTTATACGATAAAATCATGAGACTAACAGACTAAAACGGATAATAGGAGTTAGTGTTAACCGTGACATTTTACATGAACTGATTTATACTACATTTTGTGGCAAAATTTGTTTCACAGGGCCACTCATGAAATGTATCAATGAGATGACAAATCCGTCCTCAACTTCATGTTCATGTTAATCCACTTGAATTTTTTTTTTTTCTTCATCTTCTATAGATGATCCCAGCTTCTTCATCATCTAGAGATGATCCATGCACTCTTAAAATTTATTAATATTAGTCTAATTGTTAATATCGTAAAAATTTATTTCAGTTAAAATTTTTGACCCATGTATCGACAATGATCAAAATGATAAGAAATTTTTAAAACAAAAAAAAAAACATGTAATGTGGATAACAATTATTTTTTAATTATATGACTATTCTTGAAATGTATAAATGGAAATGACAAATCCGTTAGCATCTCAATGTCTTAAACAATATGCATGTATTCTTGATTGAGAAGTATTTTCATAATTCTTTAAAAGTGAAATTCTGAATTTAATCTATGTACTCTATCAAAATGTTAAATTTAAGACTTTTATTATAATTTGTATAAATCGAATCTTTATATTTTGAACATTAATCCAATTGTTAATATCGTGAACCGTATCTTTACCCATGAACCGTTAATCCCTCCTTCCATTCAATGGAAAGGTGAGATCAAATTAATAATCCATGATTGATTAGACCACCTCTAGGATACTCACATGGCTAATCCAATCGATGAATAATCTATTGTTTTTCCCAGGCAGACGTAATAGTGAGGGTCATGTAATGCACCATTTCAGCTTATTCTTGTCGGAGGGACGAGAAAAAGAAAATGGAAAATCGTAAAAAATATAACATAAAGCCAAACACATGATAAATATGTAAATCTTATAATCAAATTTATATTATTTAATTAATTTTTCTGATCCTATTGAAGAATAAAGATGGGAAGATAGAAGCAAAAGACAGTGTGCGGGTGACAGAGTGAGCCCAACGTGTCATGATACCATAAAATCTGCCCATGCAACTTATCTCTTGCCGCTAAAGGAAACAAACTATATTCAATCGCATCCATTTCCTGATAAATATAATTCGAAAGTAAATAGTCATTAGATCTTCTAGGATCCTGGTGAGAGCTACATCACCAAATTTATTACATTTAGCTCCCTATATATTGAAGCTTCGGCAAAACCTTTCTCCGTCAAGAGTTGTTAAGTACTAAGTTTTTCAAAGAGAGATAGAAGTGATCAAGATGGGCGATCAAATGAAAATGAGAGGGGTAGGGGTGGGAGAAGATGCTGAAGCAGCAATAGATGTTTGGAGATACATCTTCGGATTTGTTGAGATGGCAGTAGTTAAGTGTGCCATTGAGCTTGGGATTGCTGATGCTATTGAAAACCATGGAAGCCCCATGACACTGTCCGAGCTATCGGCTGCCCTCGGGTGTGAACCATCGCGTCTTCACCGCATTATGAGGTTCATGGTTCACAACCAAGTGTTCAAAGAGGAACCTATCAGCCAAGGCTCCATCGGCTATGCACAAACACCTTTGTCTCGCCGTTTGACTAGCAGCGGTGTAAATAGCATGGCGGCTCTCGTTCTACTAGAGAGCAGCCCTGTCATGCTAGCACCATGGCATAGTCTAAGAGCCCGCGTCCTTGCAAGCGGGGATTCACCATTCGAGGCAGCACATGGGAAGGATATATGGAGCTACGCTGAGGCGAACCCTGGTCATAGCACACTCATAAACGAAGCGATGGCTTGCGCTGCTAGAGTGTCGGTGCCAGCCATAATTGAAGGATGTCCTGAAGTGTTTGACGGGCTCGGAAGTTTGGTTGATGTTGGTGGAGGTAATGGGACTGCTTTGACTACGTTGGTTAAGGCATTCCCCTGGATTCGAGGCATCAACTTTGATCTTCCTCATGTTGTGGCTGCTGCAACTCAATTCGATGGCATTGAAAATGTAGGAGGAGACATGTTCGAGTCCATCCCAAAGGCAGATGCAGCTTTCTTTATGGTTAGTATGATCTGGCCTCAACCTAAACTTTGGTTATGCGCATGCATGGCCGACAAAAGGAAATGCGGCCATGGATGTTATAATAATAAAAAAAAAAATCTTGAAGCTTAATTTAAAAAGTTATTGCCTGACCAAATAATGACTTTCAATTTAACACTTGCCAACACCAAATTTAACTGAAAACAATAGTTCTCTAAACCTACTTATAATAATCCCCAGCTGTTAAGTTTGATGAATCTATATGTTTGTTGCAGTGGGTTTTGCATGACTGGGATGATGAAGAATGCACAAAAATCCTGAAGAAATGCAGAGAAGCTATTCCGGAAGACAAAGGGAAGGTTATAATTGTTGAAGCCGTGCTTGAAGATGATACAGATGACAAGCTAGATTTCTTGAGGTTGATGCTAGACATGGTGATGATGGCTCACACTAACAAAGGCAAAGAGAGGACCTTAAAGGAATGGAGGTATGTTCTTGGACATGCCGGATTTACCCGAATCAACGTAAAACGCATCCGCGCAGTGCAATCTGTGATTGAAGCTTATCCTTAGAAATTAACCCATATTGTGATAAAATAATGGTTCTTGTACTTACTACCAACCAACCACAGAACCTGTTGTGTGAGTGTGAAAGATGTTTGCTCTGTTGTTGAATAGTGGGCTTTCTCTCTTTTGTTCCATTTGTTTGATACCAATCTTCATGTATGCTCTTCTTGTTCCTCTAAAACCAAAACCGATCTGGATGAAAGAAATCTGAAACACAAGCTCAGCTAAATGGTTTCTTATTTTAGTAATTTGTACCTGTGCTTGAGATCAATGACATTCAGACAAATAATCTGGCAGACATTGGTATCGGATGGGCATGGACCATTCTCTGATTTTGCCGAAAGAGAGTCGGATATAATCACCTTTAACAGTTCAAGAAATTTTTTTTTATCAAAAAGATGGATCATTTTCATATCCTTTTTCTGACAAAAGACCCTTAAACTTTACTGAAGAGGGACAGAAGTCGAAGAACTTAACTTTTTGAGCACTTAATTGGGCTCTGAGGAGGAAATGGGTTCCTACTAACACAGTGCTTCAGGTTTCAATCCATTCTACTTTTGAACCTTGCACTCTGATAGAGAGTGACCTAAAAACTATGAACCACATCTATTTGGAGATGCTGACGTGGCAGATTAATTGTATGTGGATTGTCTCACCAAAAATCTCATCTTTTTTGTCCATTCGGCAAATCAGTAGCTTCCCTCTGTTGACTTTGATACTTTCCAATTCGATTTCACTTCACTTTCTACAAATCCAACCAGCAATATCTCAAATCAATTCATACAGAGAAAAACAGAGAACGAAGAAGAAGCAAAAAATGTTGGCTTTTTCAACAGTGATAACATCAGGGCCAAATCTATACCTTCCAAAGAAACCCCGGAATTTTCACTTCCCAATTCGGTGCCTTTCTTCGACATCTTTATCAGCTTCGAGCCAACCATCAAAGTTGACCCAATTCGATTTAAAGACTTACTGGACTACCCTTATAGCAGAAATCAATCAGAAGCTTGAAGAAGCAATCCCGGTCAAGTACCCAGAGCAGATCTATGAAGCTATGAGGTACTCTGTTCTTGCAAAGGGTGCTAAGCGAGCCCCTCCCGTTATGTGTGTCGCCGCTTATGAACTCTTTGGTGGTAACCGACTCGCTGCTTTTCCTACAGCTTGTGCTCTTGAAATGGTTGGTCCTGTTTTTTCCTTTTATCCAACTTCCTCTGTTTTTCAGATTGTAAGTTTCTGTTAAATATGATCCTTCTTTGGGTAAACAAGGCTTAAGAATCTGTCTAAGGATTATGGTACAAGACTTTGGTTGGATTTGTTGATTTGAAGTAAAAAAAGTCGATAATTTTTTTAGAATCTTCCTTTGCTGGTACTGCAGTAGGTTCTGTATGGAATATAGACTCCTAGTTAGTTTTTTCATGCCTTTTAATTTTAATAGAATCGAGGTTCATTTGATCGTTGTTTGCAACTAGAACTAGGATCTAATGAAACAAGTAACCTTTCCCAATGCTTTTAGGATTGTTATTTGAATAATATCAATCTCCTAAATAACTCATGAATACTAAAATGAGAACGATTCCCAGGATTATATACAGTGATGCCCAACTCACTGTGCCGTATACTTTTAAAATTTTTGGTCCACTGAGTTCAGCCTTAATCATACTTAATTCATGAATAAATGGGATAGGACTGATCATTTTTTTTATCCAGAATTAAAGTTTGACTTTGACCTGGGAAGAATAATCTTTCCTGAGGACTTTTTGGATTGCATTTACACAATATCATTGCCTGAACTGAGGTAAGCATCTTACTCATTCAGAGAAATACATGAAAAGAAAGAAAACACTCAGTCCTTTATCCTCAGTACAGTGTTTAAGATTCATGAGCCATGGAATTCAGACTTCAATATAACTTCATAGTTTTAGCTTTGTTTTAATATTTCATGTTGTCTTTTGCAAAGCAATTAAACATCCAAATTTGAATAGAGGCCGTGACAATAACCAATCTCTATGTTAAGATTAAGCCCTGAAGTCAAGGAGATATCTTTTGGCTGTATGGAAGTATTTATATAAAGTGAAGTTGGCTTTTACATTGTCTGTAAGTAGTTTAGAATGGATACCAGATAGTATATAATTCCAATAACTTTATTAAAACTGCATTGGCTTAGCTGCAAGTTATAACTGAATTTCACTCTCTTTTTCACAGGTTCACACTGCTTCACTAATTCATGATGATCTTCCCTGCATGGATGATGATCCAGTACGCAGAGGTCAACCGTCTAACCATACAATTTATGGTGTCGACATGGCAATCCTGGCTGGTGATGCACTCTTCCCTCTTGGCTTCCGCCATATTGTCTCTCAAACACCTACTGAACTTGTTCCTGAGGCACGCATCTTGCGTGTGATTGCTGAGATTGCCCGCACAGTGGGATCTGCTGGCATGGCTGCTGGGCAGTTCCTAGACCTCAAGGGTGACGCCAATTCTGTTGATTTTATTCAAGAGAAAAAATATGGTGAAATGAGTGAGTGCTCTGCAGTGTGTGGGGGTTTGTTGGCTGGTGCTGAAGATGATGAGATAGAAAGGTTGAGAAGGTATGGGAGAGCTGTTGGTGTATTGTATGAAGTGGTTAATGATGTTTTGGAGGCAAAATTGGTGGAAAAGGAGGAAACTGAGAAGAACCAAAAGAAAGGTAAAAGTTATGTGAGTATGTACGGGGTTGAGAAGGCGATGGAGGTGGCAGAAGACCTTCAGACCAAGTCTAAGGGCGAATTGGATGGGTTTGACAAGTATGGTGAGAGTGTAGCAGCACTATATAGCTTCATAGATTATGCTTTTTATAGAGACTTCAATGTTGATGACTTGAGCTAATGATGCATTTTTTTGCATTCTGCAATTGATGAGGCGCTTAATGTTATTGAATTTAGTTGATCTTGAAATTTGCTACAATACATCATCAGCATAGTTTGGGGAAAAAAATGAGTACACGCTGATATTTTGGAGCCCCTAGGGTACTTTGTTTGCATTTAGCTAACGCCTCATGGCCAGAGGTGTGCTTATTTCTGGCCTCTTGGCAGTTCATTTAGTTTGTTCCTCAACACTATCTTTTTGGCAGCAAAAATGCTGCAAATTGGACGTCGACAAAGAAAACAATCCGTCATTAAAGGAGTCCTGGAGTCTCTTGTTTGTTCTCCCACTTATATTCATTTGATTGAGGGCCAGTAACATGTAAGATGCTTGATACTGATTGGTCAAAAAATATAATTACAAGCAATTGTTGTCATGAAGAGCCTGAATATATTCTTTTGTGTGTTCTTGTCAGCATGCGTGAAAGACTTGGTAAGTTGAAGACGCAATGCCTAACTTCAAAGTAAAACCAAGAATATTAATAGGGAGGCATCTGTACCCATATCAGATTGGTTGAAACCAACCAGTGAATCTCCATATTTGGAGAAAATAGGGTGAAGGCAAAAAGGCCTCCTAGTCCTACGAAAGATAGTAAAGTGCCACAGCTTGTGAGCAATTTTCTTTTCATTTCTTTCTCTTTTCCTCTTACTAAACATAGAAAAGTGCAAAAGGGTCCTTGAGCAAGCCCATAAGGCCATATTGGTTAGGGCTAGATCAAGCTTTTCTCCAAGTCTGTCACGCAGGGCAGCGAGCCCCATGATGTTACATTCATTCCATTATTTCGACATGAATGATCAATTTGATTAATCAAACAGATCACTAATTTTAACTTTCACGCTACGTTACGTTACATTGTCTGTACTAAGAGAAAGACAGGATCCTATATTTACCCACCACCTTACATCATCCATAAAGAATTACTACTAATCTGCCATGTCATGTTGGGGGGTCAACATCTAACATGCGCCACAGTTTGCGACGGAACCCCACTTGTTCTATCCCCCCTCCTGTCCCAACAAAATAAAGAAATCAAAACGCTAAATACTACCCAGATACCCTGATCGAATCCTTAGTCAAAAATCCCAAGAAACGAACCGAACACCAAGAAGCTGAAAGCAAATAAGGGGGATGGCGAGTGGGAGCGTGGAGAGCCTGGATCAGTTGCCTACGGCCCTTCTCGCTACCATCATGACAAAGCTTGATATCTCTTCCATCAGCTCATTGGCTGTCACATGCAGGAATTTCAATTCCTGTGCTTCCCATATCCTCTCCTTTCTACCCAATTTCCATATCCTTGTAAGTATAATCGTCCTTGTTTGCATCAAATTTTGGAACTCACGCTGTTTTTTTTTTGTTGCTTTCTCTTTACTTGGTGAAAGAAATTGTTGATGTTTGTTTTGGATGCTGCGGAAAGTGAAAGGGAAAAACTTCAAATTCCCTCAGTTGTTTATTCTTGATTTGGGGTTGGAATGGCAGAAATGTATTGACTTTTTACATTATTTTGGTTCCCATTCCTCCACGAACAAAAGAAAATCTGAATTCGGATGTGATTTTTGGAGTTTCAAGTTAAATCATAATTGGTTTTTTTTTAACAGCGCATTGATGTAATTTGATCTTTTGGCAGGATATTTCGCCATCAATGGAATTGATCAAGCCACTATTGCCACCAAATCCATACCTTAAAAGCTTAAAGCTTGATTGTGGTCTGCTTAATGATTCATCAGTTGAGCTTTTACTTCGACCTTCTTTGCAGGAACTTTGCTTACACAATTGTGCAGATTTTAGTGGAAAACTACTCTCTGAGATTGGATTACGATGCAAGGACGTAAGGTAGATATCTTCTTTTGAATTAAGAGTGCATATCACTTTTCATAGTGTTTTTACAGATACTTTTTCTGTGTTAGATTTGTTGGGAAAGTATTGATGATAGATTTATGATGATGGTTTTGTTACCACTTACAAAGATGTTGTCATTAGCTTTATATGTTAAATTTCATTCAGGTCTCTCTACTTGGGTTCAGTGGCTGAGAAAAGGGGCCGGGCAGTACATATTTCTGACCTGGAGGAGTTACTCAGGGGTTGCACCCAATTAGAAGTAAGGCTTATTTGTGAAAGTAATGAATGAAAAAAATGTGTAAAAAATTAGTCGAAGATCCAAGGAAATTTTTGGTAATACATTAAGCATAAAGATGGAACCGGTTAGCTATATTGATTCATTTTCAAAGAGAGGAGGAATTGATATATTTTCAAAGGACCCAGAGTTTCTAGTTTTTGGACATATACTATTATGGTTTCTTTTTTCTATGTTTGTGCCTTGATATAAAAGTGAGTTTTAGTCCCCTTCAAGGGTTAGCCCTGGACTGAGAGCTAGGGCATGAAATGCTTGGCATTTTCAAAAAATACTTTACACTATTCTCAAGTTACAGATTAATATTCACCAAAATCATTATAATCATCTTCTGATTCCTTGCTGAATTCATATCATTCAATGGTACTACAGGATATATTTGAATAGATGGAAATGCCAATTTATACTTTCTAATGGGATGAATTTGTATCACTTGTATGGAAGGGTTTCATATTTGAAGTGTAATATATTACTTGTATGAATTTGTATCACTTGTATGGGATGAATTCATCTAGTTGAGTGAGTGGAAATATTCATCTAGTTCATACATTTACTGGGATTGGTAAATTAGCTTTCTTATTGGCCATTCTGATAATCAATTGTTTATTGGCATCATACCAAACTGTCTATGTTTCATGTACAAAACTTACCCTGAATACTGGCGGACTTTTGAATTTATATTCTTCTTGTTACTTGATGTACATTTCTCATGCATAAACTACATCTGTGTCATTTTGGAATGATCCAACACAGGCCACCTGACATTCATTCATTTTTCTCCTGGATTCTATGGCAGGCACTGAATCTGATGTTTGACATATCACTATTTCTTCGTCATAACTTTGCTAGGGTTTGGGCTTTAGCTTCAGAAAAGCTCTCTTCTCTTGAGATTGGCTACATTTCTTCGGTTACAGTGACTGAATTGCTTAGCCCTAATGTTGGACCCCATCAGTGCCCAAATCAAATTCGACCATCTATATTGCCTGGCATCCAGAAATTATCGCTTTCTGTAGATTATATTACAGATACAATGGTCAGTACAATATCAAAAGGTCTCATCTTACTGACACACTTGGAACTTCGAGATGCACCCCTCATAGAACCAAGAGTTACCTTTGATCTTACCAACTCTGGCCTTCAACAGATCAATCAGCATGGGAGATTGAAACATCTTTCTCTTGTCAGGAGCCAGGAGTTCGTCATTACTTACTTTAAGCGAGTAAATGATCTTGGGATCCTACTTATGGCTGACAAGTGTGCAAACATGGAAAGCATTTGCCTTGGTGGCTTTTGTCGTGTTACAGATACTGGTTTCAAGACAATTCTGCATTCTTGCTCAAGCCTGTACAAGCTTAAGTTGTCCCATGGATCCCAGTTGACTGATCTGGTTTTTCATGACATTGCTGCAACGTCCCTCTCTTTGACTCATGTTAGCTTGAGATGGTGTAATCTTCTAAGCAACCATGCTGTCAGGAGTTTGGTCTGCAACTTGGGTCTTAAAGTTCTTGACTTGAGAGACTGTAAAAGTCTTGGGGATGAAGCCCTACGAGCTATCAGCTCTCTCTGTAAATTGAAGATGTTATTATTGGATGGCTCTGATGTAACTGATGCAGGAATAGCATACTTAAATCGGGGAATTATCAGCTCATTGGTTTCATTATCTGTTAGAGGATGCAAGAAACTTACAGATAAATGCATCTCTGCTCTATTTGATGGCTCTTCTAAACTGGAGTTGCAAGAGCTGGACCTATCTAATCTTCCTGGTCTCTCTGACAATGGAGTCTTAACACTTGCAAAAAGCCGGGTTCCAATATCTGAACTCCGAATGCGACAATGTCCACTCATAGGTGACACTTCAGTCATGGCACTAGCCTCAATGCAGGTTGAGGATGACAGAGGGCATGGTAGTAGTTTGCGATTGTTGGATCTTTACAACTGTGGTGGCATCACACCACTTTCATTCCGGTGGTTGAAGAAACCTTATTTTCCAAGATTGAGATGGCTTGGCGTGACAGGGAGTGTAAATAGAGATATTGTAGATGCTTTAGCTAGAAATAGACCATACTTGCATGTTGCTTGCCATGGTGAGGAACTAGGGACTGACCTGTGGAACGACTCAGATGGTTTATACATGCATGACTATGAGGAGATGGATGAACTTGAACAATGGCTTCAGGAAGGAGAGGGTGAGAGTGATGATGAAGAGATGGAGGATGCTGAAGATGATTTGCTGATGGAATAATATCTGCAAGTATATTTACATTTTAGTCTTGTAAACTACCTACCGTTGGATGAGACATTGACCCATTAGAATCCTTTGCCTGTAATATATTACTGTGGATGTTTTATTGGTGATTTTTGCTTCCTTGCTAGTTTTCAAAATGCAGAAGGTTTTCTTTGATAGGATTCAGTGAACTAGTGCTTTTGCCCAGTGTTCATTGGTCTCCTGGATAACCGAATCTAATAGGTTTGGCTAGGACAAGCAAGGAATCATGGACTGACAGTCATAAAGCTTTGATATATTTCAGGTTATAGATTTTTCTTCTTATCATCTACAAACACAGAGTGTGAATTTGTTAGTTCTTGGACAAAAACTAATGGCCGCTCATTCCAATGGGCTGATGAATTTGTCTGTAGGCTGTGGCCTTGTTGTTCATTGGCTCATGACTGCAAACGTTTCTGTGGTGATTGTGAATTCTTGGCAATCAACGATTTATCCCAACCCCGTAAAATTCTGTTGTCAATTTTTCCCAGGGACTAGAGACCTCTCAAGTCACATATGCCGTCTATCGCAACAATGCGGCGGCCACAGAAAGTGATGTTGTCATCTACCTTCTATGCGTCGGTGGCAATCCTCTTGGACACTGGGAGACGATTCTGTCCTGAATATACCACAGCATTCCAACCTGTACTTCGAAAGCTGAAATGATGAAAGTGAAGGTGAGCCAGTGCAATTCTAGCATCAGTCTCAGATACGGGTCTTCTAAATTCTAATGGGGGTCAACAGAAGTACTACAGCATGGAAAGCTGTAGTGAAAGGCCCTTTCAGCTTCAAGTCTTATCCATTTATCCTCCACGTATTGAGATTGATATTTTTGGCAAGTCCATGAATCTGACGTGGCAGCTTTGTAAAAACTGTCTGTGGGCCTCAGCCTCAAGTTGCTTCTTCTTCATTCTTTCTAAAATTCAAGTCGAAATCTATTTTCTTGAGCTTCATTCCCTTAGTTGGATGAATCTCTACTCAAACAACATTGCCTGGTCTTGATGACCTTGGAAAAGCCACTAATTTGATAAGATGTATAATGCTCGCATTTGTAAACCCATGACTCATCTTTACTTATCTAATATAAGATTATGTAACATTTTCTTTTATTCGAATCCATAACACATAGAAATTAAGTTTAAATTAACTTAATATTATTCTGTTATAAAATAAATAAATTTCAAAACATTTAAAAGTTAAACCCATGGTGCAGTAATGATTTTTGAATCCTTTTTCAGTCATGGAAAAAGTTCAAAACATACAGAATATATACGGTCGAATAAACACTAAATTAAACTCAATTTGCACGTAACGCAGAATTTTTAAAGGAAAGTCAAACTTAGGTTTTCCTTTTATATTCTATTTGTAATGCTTTCTTATCTTCATGCAAAGCATGTGTTACTAATTTCTAAATGATCTTTTGCCGATCTTGGAATTGAACTACCACAACAAGACGATAATGAATATATTTATTTGAAATAATGCAATTAGTTGTGCCAATCATATTCTAAACACAGTGTTTCTTCACACATTATAAAAAAAATAAAATATTCTTCACATGCTACATGAAGATGCCTTTAAAGTTTTCTCTTTGTATATATAATTTTGAGGTCATGATTATTGAATCAATATTTTGCACGTTTAGTAACTATTTTTACAAAACAATATGAAAATAATTGAAGATTAAAATAATCCAAATCATATTTTAAATGAAGAGCATTTCGTTTTTGACGAAAATTTTGATTATATGTATATGTGAATGGTTTACATTTTCAAATCAAAAGGTATATTTATTAAATGAATTAAGATTTTTATTTATAATCTCAAAATTTTTCTCATCTTTTAATAATATGAAATCTATGATATTTATATATTATACATATATATATATATATATTACATAAATTCTAAATTTTTAAATGAAACTAATCTTTATCGTGATTCTAAAATTTTAAATGAAAATAATCTTTATCATGAAAAGCATGTCGTGTTTAAGAATAATGACTTATTCTTGGTGTTAATTTAATTAATTTTAACGAGAACAAAAATATTTAATTTTTTTTATTCACCCAAAGAATTAGGTAACTTGTCTTCATTCAATGAATTGACAAATAATGTCTAGATTCAATGTACATCTATACCATTTTCCCTACTCAATAAATATTATACAAAAAGAAAAATCAATCATGCAAAGAAAAGTTAGACAGTGATAATTGATATAATACCCCATCACATGGAATGAGTTGCAAGTCCTCAGCTTTTATAAAAAAATAATAATAAAAAAACATTGGCATAATTTTACTATATGTAATTTTTAGGATAATAGTAATGGATAACTATTTATACTAATTATTTTATATGAATTTACTTTATCATGGTTTATGATAATTTTTTACTTTTCAGTTTTCACGTTAACATCACATTAATAAAAAAAGATAAGGAATATTTTTATTAATGTTAGATCATCAATTGTTAATTTATTTGATTTAAAATAAAAATATAAAAATTTAATTAAACATAATAAAAAATAAATAATTTTATTTAAATTTTCTTAAATACTTCATTTAAACAAAAAAAATAATTAGGAGTTATTAATATATGCTTTGAAATTGTAAAACAATATTTTTTTTTATTTTTAAGTATTTTTTATGTAAAGTTTTAAATTTGCCGTTATTGACCAATAACACTTTTCTTGCTGTTCTGAAATAAAGTGGGTGGATATTCCTCTTTATCAACATATAAGTAAACAACACAAAAACAGACTGCGAAGACAGATAGCAGGATTGTTCTCCTCCATGTTTGGAGAAAAAGACTGGACCACAAACCTAACATACATATCCTGGATTTTTATACTGATGCAACTGTAAACAGCAAACAAAATCCTTGTCGATTTCTGTATCATTTTTCATCCTCTTCTAAGATCGGAGATGCATGCTTTATGTTCCACGGGCATTGCCCCAACATTTCCTTTCCAAAGGAACACTAGTGTTTGCTACCTAAATATGGCTTACGGCCCGACCAGCTTACTTGCAAAAATATTATTATTGACATAAATCCATATATATTTAATAAAATTATTTATTCATTCAAACTTTTTATTTTTATTACATTCAAATGAATTTTTAAATTTAACAAAAATTTATCCTTCATCAGATTTAATATTAATAGACTTTTTTTCCTCACACAACACATTATTTGGTTAGGTAAAATGACTTTAAAATACAATGCATTTAGTCAGTCAGTTATTAGGTACCACATTAATTCGTCAGATCATATGTCATGTAATAAAAATGATTGAGTTTTTTTCATTAAAAGTTTATTTAGATTTAAATTAAAATTTAAAAACTCATTTAAATATCAATAAATATGAAAATTTTAATTAAATAACATTATCTTTCAAAGTAACACATCCCCACGTACTTGTAGAATTGTAAATCCACGTCTAACTATTAAAGCAACCTCCCTGCATTTGACAAATATATACTTTTAAAATACTGAAAAGATAACTTTTTTTATTCTATTTGTTGTGTGATAATAATGTCTTTATTTTATTGTGCCTGCATCTTCAAAACTTGACATTACCAACTATATAACTGCTAAATTAATTAGGCTACAAACTAGAAATGCTCAATTCTGTTGTTCTCTTTTACGTTCTTCTCATGATAAAAGGCTAAAATCGGTCCTTTGTCAAAAAATTAATTAATGAAAAGAAATGGTGTTATGCACTTAAGTTAGGCTGGCAAGCTGTCAACTTGGATTCCTTTTCCGATCAGGCTGACACCCATATACTTATCTACACGTAGGTTTATCTGACAACTGGGTCCCATTAATGCTCACTGAGGTGGGTGATTCATGCTTCTTAATCCAAACTCCAAACATATTAAAAAAAGAAACCACGCCATCTGCATCATCCAGATCAGCATCCCATCGGGTCCCACATGTTCAAATTATTTTGCCCGCTAAATAACTTCACCCATTTTTTCCTCCCACCTTCTAAGCAGAAAAGGGTTCCAGCATAACATTTATTAGATTATGACCCGTGCGTTGCACGCGGATCTTTTTCTATTTATTTTTTTTATTTTTTTATGCCTTTCACGTGGTTAAATGATAATTTTTTTTTGAATTTTTTTTTATATATGTTATAGATTATTGCTGTGATCTAAATATGAAACAATTAAACATGTTTTTTTTTTTTTTCCTTGTTATCGTCAAACCAGCTATCCCGGCGGCGACCACTCGCCGCTTCGCTGGCGATGTCCGTCACGTTCTTTTACCTCGTTAACCTCAACCTGACCTTTGGAGACCCCTAAAGGTCACTTTGCCACGTCAACCTTTCGTAATCTTCCACGGGCCATCCATGTCACCAAATCTGACCCAAACTCGGATTATTCCCTACATAGATTAGGATCGTCTGCATGCTTGTCCAAGTCAACTTCCCCCTTTCCTCCTCTCTCCTCGAGCCACGTGCACGTACGAATTCGAGTCCCCTCTTCCCACACCACGTGATTATCTATCCTGCAAATTAATCTTAATAATAATAATTAGCAACTAATCTCATTTTCCTGATTTAAGCTGTCTTTGTTTCCCACATCCCCGTGAATAAGGGCCTGCGCCGATTGGTTACTTAACTTAATTATAAACAAAGACTTTGAGAAAAATATCTTGATTATGTGTTAAAAAACATTAGATACAAAAAAACGTGAATTATATTGCTCGTCAGATTCTTATTGTGTCGATAATAATTTTTAATCAATTGTACAAGTCAATTATATTAATCAACTTGATCAACCGATTCACGATTTTTGTGTCGTTAAGTCTAATATTATTTATTTAAATTAACTAACCGATGGAAAGTTGACATGAAACTTTTTGCTTACAGTCTAACTAGTAATGAGCGTTGCCGTAGGTGGTCTATTAAGAACCAGGGATGGATAATGTGATCCGATGAACTAGGTTAGAACAGGTGGCGAAGTGATACCTAAAGAAGCCAAAAGAATGATGGTGACGAAGCAGGTGTTTGGTGGATCGTAGTGGGATTGTATTGCCGGTGATAGGTTGCATACACTGGGGACAATAGTCCACGTTTCCATCCATTATTATTGTTGTACGAAATATATGTATATCATGTTCTTATCATTCACGTTCATTTCTCAACCTCACAAGCCAGCATCACATCACCTACAAAGAGAACCTTTTTGTTGTTATATTTCTTCATTTTTTTCCCAACCTTTTTATCTCTCAGCAAAAATTCACATATTTCATGTGAGGTAATTATATTTACCTAATTATCTCTCTTCTTAAAAAGTATTTATCATTACAGGTCAAAACTTAAGCTCAATTTTCTGTGATTTTAAACTCTAAAAATAAAATTTATATAAAATTATAAATTACAAGCTCATATTCTCAACTCAAAAAAATATGTCTAATATTTAGTGAAAAACCTAAGTTTATATTTTCAAAACCCAACCCATCTCTTATGGCACGTTTGGTACCTGGGAATGGCTAAGCCATTCCCTCCTTATTCCTTTATCATTTTTATTCTTTTGTTTGGTTAGTTTTTTACCCAAACTCTTGGTTTAGCCATTCCCCACCTCTCCCATGTTAATGGCTATTCCATGACTATGGAATAGAGTCAAAATTTTTTTGGATAAAAATGTCTCCATTTATTGAAAATAATTACAACTTACAAATAAAAAATAAAAATAAAGAAAAAGTAAAAAAAATTAAAATAAAATATATATTAATAATTTAATAATAAATTATTAATATTTAAGTTTTGATTGAAAATATAAATTAAAAGATTAAAAAATGAAAATACAAATAGAAAAAAATAAAAAGAAACTACAATAAAAAATCATATTAATAATTTAACAATACATTATTAGTATTAAAAAATAAAAAATATTATTAAATTATAATAATGAGTAATTTTTTCTAGTTTACTAAATTATAATAAAAGGTAATTTTGTTATTTTATTATTTATTCCTTAACTATTCCAAAACTATTTCAAAACTTTTCTAACCAATCAAAGATTAAAATGAGTTATAATAACAAATCCTACTCTATCTCATTCCATAAATCAAACTACATAATAATCATTATATTCTATTCATTTCTTATTTTATTCTCACAAAATAACTATTTAATTTTATTTTATTCTACAAATCAAACGTATAGTTATTGATGTGAAATCCGTGACATTCAACTTCACCAAATTATGCAACACCCTCATTGCACTAGTTATTTTACCCGTAGAGAAGAGGAACTCTTACACGAATTTGGATCTACTTCAACCATTGTATTTCTTATGGAGATCCTACATCAATGAAAATATGGGTATGTTTTAATATCAATTGTCATGAGTCGAAATTTAAATACAATCTCATGCACCTTTAAACTTATAAAATAAAATTTAAGTAAACCTATAAATTACAGACTGACGTTCCTAACCCAAAATATATGATTAATAGGTGGTGAAAGAATCATATTTATATTCTCAAGTTCCATTTAATTTATTACTGATGTAAGATCCGTGACATTATTATAAATGTCAGTAATACTTTACTTTGAAATATATTATTTGGTATATAGGTATTTGAATCTTATAATTATCCGATTAAAATTTTGAGATTATTATTTGAATTCATATTCAAATATTCTAGACATTATTCAGTTAAAATTTTGAATTTGATTAAAATGACTTTAAAATCAATTTTTATGCATATTATTAATGAAAAGTAAATTAATAAATTAAATTTAGTTCATAAAAAATAAATGAAAATTTAAAAATATATTTGAAATAATTTATAAATTTTAGTAAGTATTACATTAATTATAAAAAATATATAAATATAACATAATATATAAAATTAAAATTTAATATTAAAAATTATTATTTATATTCAAATTTGTGTAATGTTTGTACCTTAAGACCACTACTTGAATCTTATTGAAATGCATGACGGATAGTAAAATATGACTATAAGCTATTATGATCTTACTTAGTCGAGTTGGATAATATAAGATACATAATTATAAATTAGTTATCAATATCCTTATTATTTATAATTATTAATAAGAGCTTGATTTAATCAGTGTAATACTCACCGAACTCTACAATAGGAGTATTTGATACTTGCACTGTTTAATCAAGATCCAAATCCTATCAAAAAATCAAAATGCGACCCTACCAATTGACCACTGCTCCAAGCACTGAGGAAGGCATAAATTAATCCTCTTTTTTGCCAACTTTATCCTCTCCCTTGGAATCCTTTGGATTGTTGACCTAAAATGAGGTTAAGTGTAATCTTTAGGAGGAGGGGGTGGGGGTACAATCGTCATTCTGAATGAAGAGCTTATCCAAAATCAGTGGGGGCACACAGAATATGCCAATTGGGAGTTTCTTTTGTTACGAGTGGACTGTGAGAGGAACAGCCAAAACTCACTGGGCAGAGAGGAGGGTGGTGGCCTGGTTTTGGCATCACTGATTCATAGGGATTTATTATTTAATTAAAAGATATCGTCATTTCATTCATTAGGGTAGTAGCAACAAATATTCAATTAGTGCTGTAATCTTGCCTTAATTAATATATTTCGATACACAAATTTATGATGGGGCGCTGCCTCATCATGTCTGATGTGGCTTCACCCTTTACGCCTCACTCGGCTTGATCCTAGATCTGACCTACCCCTAAATCCCCCCAAAAAGTCCACTTAATTAGTAAAATCAAGGGTCGAGCTTGTTCATCTAATCCATTTAGTTTTATTTTTTTTATGAGAAAATGGAAAGCACAATAAAAGCATTTTGGCATAATCCCTCAGTGCAGTGATTGAGTGGTGCGCACTGCACCGTTAAACATTCCGCGGAACCAAAATAAAAAAAAGAATTTATTTATTTATTTTATTTTTAATTTTGGAAAAAGGATTAGCTTCTTTCTTAAATCTGCGTCTCCATATAAACTCAACGTAAACGAAAAGCTAAAGATCATCACGCCTTTTTCTTGCCCTTTGATTTCCCTTTACTTTGCGCCTTTCTTTGCTTTTGGTTTTCTGTCGCTTTTTCCTTTTTTGTATGTTTCTTTTTCAATGGTGATGGAGGATAACGAGAGTTGCGGGAGCAAAGCGAGTGACACGTCGTCGCCGGTGCAGAGCCGGCAACAGCGGCAAAAGCTCAAGGTTTACAATGAGGTGCTCCGGCGGCTTCGAGAATCCGACAAAGAAGAGGCTAATCGGCCTGGCTTCGACGACGAACTTTGGACTCACTTCCATCGTCTCCCTACTCGGTATATCTTTTATAATTTTTTTTCTTCAGAATTGACTGCATGTATAACATTTTCATTTATTTTTATCTTACATCTATATCTGTTGTAATTTGTTGTGTGATTATGAAGGTTTTTTTTATCAAAATACTGAATCTCAGGGACGGAGTTTTTTTTTGCTCTCTTTTCCTGTTTGGATTCTGTGCTTCGAAGATTAGCGTTTGAGTTTCCATTAACGAACTGTTTGCTTAATGTTATGGTAAATCAGTAGCGTTTAATATGCATTTTAACTTGCCTAAGGAATTTTTTGTTTGTTTTGATTAGTGGATTAATATCATATTATAACTTTTTTTTTTATTTCTTTATTGCTTTTTGGTGTTTGGCTTGCTGCCGATGAGATCAGAAACAAGTAGAGAGAAGCAGATTTCATAGTTTCTTTTTTCTTTTATTATTATATCTTCTTGAAAAATTCAATATTCTGATTCTTGTTGAATTAATAAATTGTTGTTTTTATTAAGCGTGAGTTTATACGTTGCAGATATGCATTAGATGTGAATGTGGAAAGAGCAGAAGATGTTCTTATGCACAAGAGGTTACTGCATTTGGCTCATGATCCTGCTAACAGACCAGCAATGGAAGTTCGTCTTGTGCAGGTAGTGACTTACTTTTTTCTGTTACATTTCATAACAAAGCATTACGAAGCTTTTAATTAATTAGCTCTACATTTTTGGTAAAGGTGAAAGTAAAGGTATTGCTAGTTAGTTCTAAACATTAATCTCTTTGTCATTCTTAGAATGATATATCGGTGTGTGGTTAATGTCATGAGTCATGTTATGACTGATGTGGTGCACCTTACCTGATCAGGTTTTGGAAATTGAAAGTTGTCAGGTCCCACATCCCACTACCTAACTTTTTTAGATTATTAGAAACATTCATTGTATACAATTCATTATGTGTATAAGGGTCATATCTCTAAAAAATTTGGAAGCTGAAAATATTTCACAATTTTTGAGATCCAGTTCTACGGTAGGCTACAAAATCAAAGTTGTTCTTTACATTTTGTAATCAAGCCACTACATTCAGTTGGTGAGATTGCTTTATCTTTGACGTTTTGAGAATGTTTGCGAAAATGCATGCATTATTTTCCATTAATAAGTGTCAGGTTTTTGGTTTTAGACTTCGAAGCTGACTGAATCTTGGTAGGCTAGTACAAGGTTGGTGTTGCCTGTAGTTGTCACTTTCAAAAGACCTAGTCCATTCAATCTTGACTTTGTCTCCTATTTAGTTGGCTGAAGCTGACATTTATTTTTAGGTTTGTGCCTGTATATTTCATCTTCACTTCAGGTAGGTAAATTTTCATGCTGTCTCTTTCCAGGGTAATAGTGGAAAGATAGAGAGGTTTTTATGAAATATAGAATGTTCTTCGAAATAATAATGTGTTCAATTGCATATTGGCATTGTAGATGCAGTTTGACAATTTATCCCAATTGTAAATTATCCTCTTAGAACCTTCTAAAAATAAATCTATAGCATTAAATTATACTTGTCAATAAACACATCAATTATTAAGTTGAGGATTGCAGTTGCTACTACTATCATCCTTTCCTGCATGCTTCCTTATTTCGCCATAAACTATTAAAGAGGTTGTGAAGCTAATTGATTGTGAAATGGTTCTATTCGGTATGTAATGTGCATAATTGACATATTAGCAGTTTTATTTCAATGATTTTCAGACTCCTTTTGTCATTCCTTTTCCTCACTTTCTAAACCCTAACCTTGTAATTTCTTATGCAGTTCAATGTTATTTTTTAGATGCATTTGTCTCTCTCACTCTTCAATGGATAAATTTAATGTCTGTTTTTTCTATTTGATGTTTCTTTTGTACCCATCACTGAACAGATTCATGTGAGCATCTTGAGGATTTCTTCTAAATATTCAAGTTATAAATTTGAATTGATGTGATTTCAATGCTATACTTAGCTCCCAGGTCTTGATTTGTTTTCAACTGTTTAATGTTGGTTACCTGCATGTGTAGGTCCAATCTATTTCTGATGGGAGTTTAGATTATTCTACTCTTTCAAACCCCCTGTGTGAGGAATCAGCTCAAAGTTCTCCAAAACACTCTAGCAGACAAAGGTTTGCTTGTCAAAAAATTTTGTCATCTATAATGTACATGCGTTAATTTCTTAAAGCAGATCTCACTTGTCTGGTGCAGAATTTGTCTTTAAGACTTCTATATACCTCTTATTTTTTCTTTCAATATTTTTGTTGTTCATTTTGCACCTTGAGTGGTGTTGTTAATGATGCTGAGAATTCTAGCTGGCTTTTCAATTGTCAGCATACATCCACCACCTGCCTTCGGCTCATCGCCAAATCTCGAAGCCCTTGCACTGGAAGCAAATAAATCTCAAGATCAAGATGGAGATAATTCTGTACATGCCAATTCAAAATTTTCCCGGTATTTATTTATGCCTTGAAATGTCCTTAGGCAAGGGCTGATTGTTTCTACTAAGATTCTAAAAAAGTTAGTGGTAGCTTGGTTTTTGGACTTGATCAACTTATTGTTTTGGAATATTCTTATATTGGTTCTTTCAAATATTTAGGAGTGCATTAATTGATAAGCTCTTGTAAAAGTCCAACTTTTCTTACCTCAGAGCCATGCTTTCTCACCTGCTATCTTTTGTTGATTTTAGTTTTAGGTGTGCCTGTGTGTGATGACATCTATTTTCATGTTCACCTGTTGTCTGTCTCCCTTATTGTTCATCTCCTGATACTTTTGTTACCTCAGAGCCATTCTTCCTCACCTGCTATCTTTTGTTGATTTCAGTTTTAGCTGTGCCTGTGTGTGATGACATCTATTTTCATGTTCACCTTTTGTCCGTCTGCCTTATTGTTCATCTCCTGATACTTGTGTCATTTTGTTGAAACTTTGTAGATACTATCTTATTCATTTGGATGGTGAAATTTACATTCTTTTCTTAATTGGTGCTGATGCAGGCCCATGCACGAAATTACATTTTCAACAGAAGACAAACCAAAACTTCTCAGTAAGGTATATGATAGGTTTGTTTGTTGAACTAGAAGTGTAAATTTATTCTATCATCCTGTTATTTTTAAGTTAGTGCTTTGTGAACTCGAGATGGTTACACTCTTAGATTATATTGGAATAAAATTAATGATAAAAAATTCATCTTAGGTTCCATCTGAGCTCTTGGTTCAAGCAATTGGCATCTAATATTGTTCTCTGGTTATTTTTCATGTCAAAACAACTATCATTTTGTTGTTACCCATGCTTGAATTACTCCACTAGAGAGTCAGTGAGCTTACATGTGAAATGGACATAATTTTTAAATATTTGACCATTCAATATTGCTCCTCATTCTATTGGGTCATGCCTGTGCATTACTTGCAGTTGACCGCATTGCTTGCTGAGATTGGGCTGAACATCCAGGAAGCACATGCATTTTCTACAGTAGATGGTTACTCATTAGATGTTTTTGTTGTTGAAGGTTGGCCATATGAGGTACTTTTCATTTTAATATCTTACTTCTATAGCTATAGACGTAATTGTTTTATACAATGACCATTTAACTAAAATAAAATCTCTCATGGTTGGTTTTTTCAATATTTTATGTTTAGCTGTCAGAATAACTGCTCTTATTATTGCTCCAAAATTTTATATATGCTATTTGTTTCTCAACTTATGGATTCTATCATTTGTTAATTTAGATGGTAATTATTTTTGTTTTCTTGAGAGTCATATTAAAAATTCCATTTTAGACAACTAGATGAGTGCTTATTGCTGTACAGTAAAACTTTTATAAATTAATATTCGATAAATTAATAACCTCTATTAAATAATATTTTTGACTGGTCCCGAGTTAGGACCGATGTGATAAATTAATAATTTTCTAAATTTATAAGATAATACATTTAAAAAAAAAACATATAGGTCCCACTTGATATATAAATTAATAATCTCATTATTCATTAAAATTATATATATACATAATTCAATTAGAATGCCTTTGTAAAATATGACTCCAATGTTACTTATTTTTCTTGAACTTGATGTTTCTTTAGACTTCATCTTAACCTTTTTTGGTATTAAGCAAATCACTCATTGAGAACCTTATCTAGCTCAGAGAATTTTGCAGTTTTGTACTGTTTGGTGTTACCTTTTTCAATGTTGGCTGATAAATACTTTGATGACCTCTTGATCGTATTTGATATTGTTGCTCGACTCACTTGCAAGTTAAACTTTTTTGACACCCACTGTTGCAAATGCTTTTGGGTGCAATTTGGGTTTTCTATGTTGTGCTCACACAATACTTTATACATTTCATCTGTTATTGTTGATTTCTTTATACCTTTGAGATGAGAAGCCATTGTGTTTAGTTTTACCGTTTGTGATATTATTTGTTCTTTTTGTAGATGTTTTTGCTTCACTTAATGTTCATCAAGTATATTAAATAAGTATACATAGAATAACGATATATCAAAATTCGGTAATTAGGTAATATTTGTATAATCACAATACACAATACACAATACATATATTAAGTTCAATGTTTTGGAAAAAAAATAAAGAATATCTTGATAAATTAATTTTTTATTAATTAATGCATAAATTAATAAATTATTAATTTATCTATTAAATAATATCTCGATTAATTAATAAATTTTCATGGCCCCAAGGATACTAATTTTTAGAGGTTTTACTGTACTTAAATGGTTTGTTTAAGCCTTGGTCTATTAGAAGATTATAATTTTTCTAGAACTTGCTTGACAGACTTGTGATGTGAAATTGTCAGGAAACAGAGCAGCTTAAAGTTGCTTTGGAGAAGGAAGTGTTAAAAATTGAGGTAATTCCATACTGCAGGTTTAGGTGCTTTCAAATTACTTATGAGACTTTTGAATGTTTTCTTGGATATCTGCAAAAGATTTCTTTTACTTTTGTGATTAATATGGAATGTTGTCGTGTGTCCTTTCAGCAAAGCTTAAATTCACTTGCACTGAGTGTGCTTATTGTTTTTATCTTTACCTATAATGTTAAAAGGACTGGTTTAATGGGAGTCTAATTTAATAAGTTTTTTGCGTTGTTGCCTTTGTCAGCCATCTCCAGCTTTTCAAGTGGAGCACTGCATGATAATACTTACCAAATTTTGATCAGCTTTAAAATGGGCCTTCTGTTACCTGAAATATTTCAAATTATTTTATGTTATCATGATATAGTGTTAATTTTTATTCATCATTAGACCCTTGCTTTCTTCACTGGATGCTTATGTGTAGTATATGGTCAAGTAATTTGTGAAGCCAGTGCTAAACAAAGTTTTAACTAGTTTAATAATGGCTTGGTGACAGAAAATTACTCATACTACAAGCCTCACACTATGAAGCTAAGCCCTTCTTGAGCTTTGTGCCTACCCCCTCCCTTTGCCAGGGTGTAGGATTAATGGGCTTCAAATCCTAATTTGTTAATATGTGTCTTCTGATCTGCATAAATGCCTTGGATGCGTTCCATGCTTTCTTCTTTCTGATTTCAATTGTTAAGTGATTGGTTCGATTCTAGCTGAGTTGTAATATGCTGAAATGCTTAATGTTTAGAAATATGGAAATTTTCAATATGAGAGGTAGAATTTATTAACTAAAAGTTTGTGCTTATATTATGAGCAACTGAATCAGACTTTAGTTTCAATTACAATTTTATGCAGAAGCAATCTTGGCTCAAGCAGCATTCCTTTTCTCCTACAAGGGACTATGAGGAAATGGGGAGCAATGGTGATCAGCACTATGTGGCAATTCCTAATGATGGGACTGATGTTTGGGAAATTGATCCTACACACTTGAAATTCGAGAACAAAGTTGCATCTGGGTCATATGGGGATTTGTAAGTGCATCAATTACTTTCTGATTGATCTCTCTTTCTTTTTTTTGAGCTATAATATAATTGTCCTTTTAACCTCTTTTAGGTATAAAGGTACTTATTGTACCCAGGAAGTGGCTATTAAGATCCTCAAGCCAGAGCGTATAAATACTGATATGCAGAAAGAGTTTGCCCAGGAAGTCTTTATCATGAGGTTTGTGAAGAAATATTCTGGTGTGCGGATTAGAACTTGTGGTCCCCCCCCCCCAACAACCCGCACCCCCCCCCCCCCCCCCCCCCGGTCAAAAAAAAAAAAAAAACAAGTGTTAGGTGGAGGTTTTTTTAAACTTATCCTCTATAGGTCAGTTAGATTGATGATCAGTTGATAATATCTAGCTTCTCTAATTGCTGTGTTTATGTTTCTAGATTTTGTGTATTTCTATGTGTTTTTATAGAAATAATACCAGTAGCATACATGTACATTTAGGAAGTAGTTACTTTGGATCTTGACTTCCTTGATTAGTGTTTAAACTTTTACCCTTTTCTTTCATCACGAAATGCACTGATTTTTAATTTTTTTATCAAAATTGAATGCTTCTTTTTTATGACAGCTTTAGTCTAGGAATAATCTGTTCCTTTAATCAACAATTTGTTTCAAATTTGCAGGAAAGTTCGGCATAAGAATGTTGTACAGTTTATTGGTGCATGTACCAAGCCTCCAAGCTTGTGTATTGTAACAGGTAGTCTGCTGATTCTTTAGTTGTCTTTACTGACTTGATGGAAGTGATATTTAAGATTATTTCTCTCTCTCTCTCTCTCTCTCTCTCGGTTATTCTTTCTAAATGAAAGAAAATTTTTAATATTAGTTTTCTTTCTCTCTGTCTTGTTTTTTCTTTTCCTTTCTCAGAATTTATGTCTGGTGGTAGCGTGTATGACTACCTTCATAAACAGAAGGGTGTTTTCAAGCTTCCAACCTTGCTTAAAGTTGCAATAGATGTTTCCAAAGGAATGAACTACTTGCACCAAAATAATATAATCCACAGGGATTTGAAGGCTGCCAATCTTTTAATGGATGAAAATGAAGTAAGATGCTTAGAGTTGCTTAGTTTTTACTTTCAACTGACTAAAGCTTGTCCTTAGTCCTTTCAAGTCTTGCTTGAGAACATGTTTTTCTCCTAAAAACCATGGTCATGCTGTGTAATACTATAATTCTTTGTTATCAAAGTCAATTTAATGCGTCATCATATATTTACTGTCTTGATAAAAATGCTATTACATGGTTTGCATTACAGGTGGTTAAGGTTGCTGATTTTGGGGTTGCTAGAGTGAAAGCTCAATCTGGGGTTATGACGGCTGAAACTGGAACATATAGATGGATGGCTCCTGAGGTGTGCTCTTAATGCAAAAGCTGTTAGAAACTGTTCCATGAATATTCCTAACTTGCCTTTTGGTGTCTCATCAATCATAAAGAAAACAAAATGACAACAATGGATGATAGGCAACAGATGCTTTGTCATTTTCTGGAAATGTGGTTGGGAATAATAAGCTAGCGTATTCAATCAGTGAATATCCTTTAAAAATTAAATTATAGAAGTGAAATCCTTGATGGAATCATAATAAAAGTCACGTTCTATATTGACCTTTTGACTAAAGTTAAATCTAATAAAATATTTTTTTGTTGATAGGATAGAGTGCTTTAATTGTTCTGCAAGATATGAGACATTTGGAGAAGGAAAAAAATAATTGTCTAGAGTAACATTCAGGAATTGGTTTACTTGCCTCTTTGTTACCTTTACTATGACTTTAAGGGAAAGAGGTTTGTAGCTTGATCAGTTTCCTCGTATAATTGGTTGTTCGTCTTATCATTTTCTTACAACAGTTCTTTTGCATCGAAGGTTATTGAACACAAGCCATATGATCACAAGGCTGACGTTTTCAGTTTTGGAATTGTGTTATGGGAGTTGTTAACCGGAAAGGTATTTTTCGGTCATTATCTTTCCTTTGATATGTTTAGGGAGTGCATGTATAAATTCGTGTGTTGGTTTGTTTTGGTTGGTTGATTCCCATTGTTACCTTGCTTTTGTTTGCATTGTCAGCTGCCATATGAATACTTAACCCCATTACAAGCAGCTGTTGGAGTGGTTCAAAAGGTACGTCAGCTGCTTATCTTAATTTAATCTTGGTAATATGTAAAATGCTGTAAGGTTGGGGCAATCTTCCCAACCTTTAGAACAACCTTTTTCCCCTCCCTACTAGCCTAAAAGAAAGCAAGGAAAAAGATCATGATAATGAAAAAGCCACTGAAGGATTGTTTTTATAGTGTGCTTAGAACAATATTATTACCACATACAAGTAGTCACTTTTTCATTGACATTGATTCTAGGGGCTACGTCCAACAATTCCGAAGAACATTAATCCAAAGCTCACTGAACTGCTTGAGAGATGCTGGCAACAGGATCCAACACTAAGACCTGATTTTTCTGAAATTCTAGAGATTTTGCGGCAGATTGCCAAGGAGGTTTGTTTTCATTCTTTGTACACACCTTGTTTTCTTGTGTATGATTTGTTCACATACTTTCAATGACTCAACATATAAATGGTTGTTTGCTCTCCCTTTTTACCTTTTTGTACATATATATGTATAGCCCTTAATATGGTTGCCTCAAGTCTTTAGATCAATGGTCCCATTTTGATGACCTGCATTTCAAAACAGTTCATGCACTCTCTTTTCTCTTCCGTTTTCTGAATTTGTGAATTCAAATAGTGAAATATGAATGTCTATATCAAATTTTAACACTCAATTAGTATGTAAAACAGGTAGGAGATGAAGGTGAGGATCGGCGTAAAGAGAAATCTTCGGGAGGATTTTTGTCTGTCCTTAGAAGAGGCCACCATTAAGGTAGACATGTTATACAGTGATGTTTATAACCTGAGCATAGGCTTTAACTATCTGGGGCGCCATTCCCAGCCATTTTCATCAGCACTGTACAGTATTTTCTTCCATTGATCAAGTACCGATCGGGTTTGTTAATTTTTTTTTTCTTTTTTCATTTCCCTTTTTCTCTCATCATTTATGGTCTATGTCCATTCTTTAACCAGCCATTCCCTTTTTTGCTTTGATTTGTCAATCTGTAACAAGGGGATGGTGGTATATGGATGAGCTTTGTAACTTGATATTTACCCTGCGGCCTTATGAGATCACAGATAGTAATGTCAATATTTTGTTGGTCTTTATTTATAACAATTGGTCATGTTTTGGAGGTGTGAACGCAGCAGGAAATCATTGTATAAGAATTAGACTCCATTTGTTCTATAGATGCAAATTCCCCATAGGATTCTGGATTGCATGTGAATGCGTCAACATGCATGTAATTGTCTAGCATGTTTATTATTAAAAAAAATTGATTTTTATTTTTTGAACAAGAAATCAAGCAATAATGACAGTAATCACGGACGTAAATTAATATTCGGAAAAGTTTTAGTTTGATATTTTCAATGAACTGAAAAAATATATTACTAATTAATATATAGTATTTTAAAGAGTTTAAACGTATGAATTTATTACAACTATAAGAGAGGACGAGTGCGATTCAATTAGCCAAGGAAGCAGGAGCCAATGCATGTCGTTGTTCATTAAAGTTATTAAATGACGCCAATGCCCTTTTGCTATTAAGATGGTACAAAGCCGAAATAATTCCACAGAAATCCTAGAGCGTTCAAGTTTCCTATTTCTCTCGCTTTCGTCTTCAACGCCACCTTTCACTCTTCTCCACAATGACTCTCTTTCTCTCTCTCTCTCCGCAAGTCTCCAATGTTTCAATGGACGAATATCCAATTTTCGAATAAACCCAAGTACAAGTCAAGCAAACCAATAATATTTCTTAACAGCCGAACGCTGTACGTACGTTCCTCGTCAAAATCCCAAGTTTTCCGCCATATGCCCTCATGAAATATCAATGTCGACATGGAGATTGAAATCCTTCAAATCCACAGGCTCCTTCAAGAACTTAAAATTAAGCGGTACAGGCAGCAACGATCCTGGCCACGAAGAGCTTCCTATTCTCTTCGATCACGATCAAGAGCCACGCATCATGGGTGGTGATCCTACTGATCCCAGAATATTCCCTCTCATGGTGGAAGCTGCAGAATCCGGAACAGGGAAAGATTCGGACCCCGACAACAAGAACAAAACTTTTAGGCAATCTAGCTATGAGTTTTGGAATGATAACAAAGAGGGAAACGATGGTAATGACAGCTTTGGTTACAAGCAACGATGGCAAGCGGCTGAGGAATCACCTTCTAAGACGAGTGGTCAGCTTTTGAACAAACGAAACAACAGCAACGAGATTGCATTGGACATGGACTTAGATATGGATGGCCTTAAACAGGACCAGTCGGTTACGTCTAGAGACTCGAGACGGGTTTCTTTCGAAACAGGAGTTTCAGGTTTTCCAGTTAACGGGAATGACCCCATGAGGTATCAAACACAACAACAAGAAGGAAAAAATGAACGCAGCGATGATGATTTCAACGCAAGTACTGGTATATCCCTTCAAAGAAGGTCAGGTTTGCTATCAAGATTGAGGAGTACTAAGTCAAGGCTTATAGACAGGCCACAAGAGGAGGTGCAGATGATGTCTGACCTGTTAGGAAAATCGGGTCCGATTAGGTCTGGATTGTTGGGGAAGAGTTTGGATATTGACGAGGAAGATGACCCGTTTTCAGATGAAGATGTGCCTGAGGAGTTTAGAAGAGCTAATCTGAATGCATTGACTTTGCTTCAATGGCTGAGTCTGATTTTAATTGTTGCTGCGTTTCTTTGTAGTTTATTGATTCCTTCTCTGAAGAGACTGTATGTGTGGGAGCTTAAGTTGTGGAAATGGTTAGTATTGGTGTTGGTTTTGATATGTGGTCGGTTGGTGTCTGGATGGGGGATTAGGCTGATTGTGTTTTTTATTGAGATGAATTTTCTTTTGAGGAAAAGGCTTTTGTATTTTGTTTATGGGGTAAGAAAACCAGTGCAAAATTGCTTGTGGTTAGGCTTAGTGCTTGTGGCTTGGCATTTCTTGTTTGACAAGAAAGTTGGCAGGGCAAGTAAAAGTAAACTACTCAAATATGTTAACAAAATTTTAGTATGTTTTTTGATTAGTACATTATTGTGGTTGATTAAGACATTAATAGTGAAAGTGATGGCTTCATCTTTCCATGTTAGTACTTATTTTGATAGGATTCAAGATACCTTATTCAATCAATATGTGATTGAAACACTCTCTGGTCCTCCATTAAATAAAATCCACACAATTGAAGAAGAAGATGAAAGGACCGCAGCTGAGATCCGTAGATTGCAGAATGCTGGGGCTACCGTGCCGCCAGACCTTCAGGCAGATGCCTTTCCACCACCAAGGAGTGGAAAGCTACAAAAAACAATTACCAGATTGAAAACCCGAAAACTTTCTCTGACAGCTTCGAAGAAGGGGGATAATGGGATTGGAATAGAACACTTGCACAGGCTCAATCACAAGAATATTTCGGCTTGGAATATGAAGAGGTTGATGATGATGGTCCGGCATGGGACATTGTCCACATTGGATGAGCAGATATTGGATCAGCCTAATGAGAGTGATCCGGTGAAACAGATCAAAAGTGAATATGAAGCAACAGCTGCTGCAAGGAAAATTTTCCAGAATGTGGCCCGGCGTGGTTCAAAGTGAGTATTTATCGGGACTTGGCTCAAACCAGGATCTAACATGCATGCACCAGCGCACTCTGCAGTAGTCTTTTTGCTATTCAATTGGTGTTTCTTCATTATATTTTGTGAAAACTCCAGGCTCCATTCCATTGATGAGATAAGAGCATTTAATGGGTTCCAATTGACTTGGCTGATAGGTATATCTACTTGGAGGATTTGATGCGATTTATGCGAGAAGATGAGGCTTTGAGGACAATGAATATCTTTGAAGGTGCTTATGAGAAGAGGAGAATCAGCAAATCATCCTTGAAGAATTGGGTGGTAAGAACCGAACCAGAAATGATTCTTCATATGAAAAAAATAAAAATAAAAATCAATTCTACATTGTTCTCCTATTGTTTCAGGTGAATGTCTACAGAGAGCGAAGAGCTCTTGCCTTGACGCTGAATGATACAAAGACGGCTGTGAACAATCTTCATCATATGGTAAACGTCATAGCGTTCATCATCATAGCGGTCATCTGGCTTGTCCTTCTGGAAATCGCCTCCTCCAGGATTATCCTACTCTTTAGCTCGCAGCTCGTCGTTGCGGCCTTCATCTTTGGGAATACTTGCAAGACAATATTTGAATCTATCATCTTCTTGTTCATCATCCACCCTTTTGATGTTGGGGACAGGTGTGAGATTGATGGTGCGCAGGTACGTCGAATACTTGTCTTTGAACTGTGCTGTCTCTCTTCATTTCATCCCAAGTAATGATCAACTTGTTTCTTAAACACGCTTTAGTTCGTGGTGGAGGAGATGAACATTCTTACTACAGTTTTCTTGAGATTCGACAACTTGAAGATCACATTCCCCAACAGTGTTCTTTCAACAAAGCCCATCGGCAACTTTTATCGTAGTCCAGATATGGGAGATTCAATTGACTTCTGCATCCACATAGCCACTCCAATAGAGAAGGTTGCTGTCATGAAACAGAGAATACTGAGGTAAGCAGGGGAAAAGCATTTGCTTCACTAGTTATTGCAGTGCAGCCGTGGGAAAACATCTGGTTTATTCAATGACTAAATTTGTCTCTCCTGAACGTTGATGCAGTTATATCGAGAGCCGAAAGGAGCATTGGTGTTGTGCTCCCACGGTTATACTAAAGGAAATCGAGGGATTGAACAGTCTGAAAATGGCGGTCTGGGTGACTCATAAGATGAACTACCAGGACATTGGAGAGAGGTGGGAAAGGAGAGCTCGATTGGCGGAAGAAATGGTGAACATATTCAAAGAACTTGACATGCCATTCCGCTTGCTGCCGATTGACATCAATGTCTGCTCCTTGCCTCCAGTTAACTCTAGTCGCATTCCTTCTGCTTGGACTGCTGCAGAAAGTTCAGCTGACTGAGGAAACAACAAGTTTCTTTTCTTTTTCTTTACCGGGATATATGATTTGCTGTTCTGTTTATTTAGTTGGGGGATTCCATCCCATGTACCTAATCACCTTTAACACTTGATTGCAACTGTTTCAGTCGCACTTGGCTATATATGATCCCCACCTAAAAGCCAAAACGAACCAACTCATCATCAAAAAACAATGACTGCTTTCAACACAAATTCTCTCTTTGTACTGTTCGTTTTGTTCTCAGCCTTTGATCATCATCACCCTTATTCTGCTGCAGTTGAAGTTGGATGAAAATGGTCGTCAAAACCAAAACCAGCGATTCCCCACATTTCAAATTGAGCAACAAAGAGACCATATATCTCCATTGCAAATTCCCAGGAAGAGGGTGATAAGGGTATCCAAAATGTTTCGGTAGGGGCAGCAGCTAAGCTTCCATTCCAAGGGAAGCTCTTCGGATTCAAACCTTTTGTATTGTTGCTCAAGGAAAGACAATGTTCATGCTGCTTCTTTCGCTGTCTCGTGCTTGCCTAAACAGGAACTGCTTCTGGATTGCTAATGAACGAAGGGAGTTTCTTGAAGAACGTGGTGAACATCAAAGTGGTCTCGAATGTTTTTTTTTTTTGGGGATATGGAGAAGAAATTTTATTGAAATAATCTCTTAGCAAAATTTGTTTTACTTGAATAAGGTAAATATAGAAATGGACATAAAATTATTTTATTAATTTTAAAATTAATTTTTATAAAATTATATTGAATATGTATTTAAGCATTTCGTTTATTAGTTGATACATAAAGTTTTTATTTAAAGAATATGATTCGAATCTTTTTACATATATCATAGACATTTTAATTTTTATTTTGATAATTTCTCAAGAGGAATTTTTTTTTTTATAAGTGGACATTTCAATTTTATAGAAATTAAAATTTTTATAGTGTATAAAAAAGGGTAAAGAAAATATAAAATAAAACCAATAAGGTTGGGCCACTGGGCCTAAGGAGTCAATTGGAGGTTGGACTTCAGCCTTGGATGTGGTCCGTCCAGAAAGGCCAATTGAGGGCTTTCAGGCCCCCAATAGGCCCAATTTTTGGCCCATTAAGCGGGGTCCAAAGGGCTAAGAATTGAGTTTTGTAATAATCATTTGAATAAATAGAAGAAAAAAAAAAAAGAAGACAAGAATTGAATTGAACTTCTGGAAGGCGGTGCACTGCCCGATGGAAGTTAAAAGATGAAAGAAAACTACAAAGCCAAGTCCAGTGTTTCGAAATTGGGAGGGAACGACAGATAGATCGGGAGAAACCGAGGAAGAGAGAGAGAGAGAGAGAGAGAGAGAGAGAGAGAGAGAGAGAGGGAGAGGAAATGCAATGGCTAATAATAGTAACAGTAAAAGTCTATCGAGCTTGGTTCACGAGCTTCGTGAACGCATTGCTGCAACTTCCTCCACTCCTCCAAACAACAGCAACATCAACAACAACAACAACAACAGTGACGATGATGCTTTAGAGGCCAGATTCCGTGCTGTTCTTCCCAACCTTCTTCACGCCTACGTTGTTCCCTCTTCTTCTGGTACTCTTTCTTACTCTTTCCAAACCCACACCCCCCTTTTTTTTTTCTCTCTTTTGGGGTTTTGGGTTTCATGAAATCTGGTGTTTTGCTTTGTGGGCTTTTCTTTGAGATTCTGTTGTTCAAAACAAAAAACAAAAAAAAAACAATTCTTTTCTTTTTCCTTTTCCTATCTGTCGGTTTCCTGAGAAAACAGATTGCCAAGAATGTAGTTGTTCTATCTTTCATGTGGATTTTCAAGGAATGTGCTACTTTAGTTTTCTGAAAAACAAGCATTTTTATTGCTGAAATGGTCTCTTCAATGAGATAAACAAGATATCATAGCCCAAAGGGCTTACAAAGAAGAACCTAGGATCGTAATTATCATCAAGAATTAAAAACGGGGAACAGATGAGCTATGCGTGGCCTTCTCTGTCATGGTTTTCAAAATAGACCCTATAGCTGGAAATTCTCATGACCCCAGCTTTAGCTAAGCCATCCGCCACTGTGTTGGCTTCTCGCATGATGTGTTTGAAGGTGATCTTTGTTGGGCTTTGAAGAAAGACTTTGATAGCATTGGACACGTTTTTCATTCACCGTGGCACTGAGTTGTGGTCTTTGGCCCAATTTATGGCGTTAGAGGAATCACTTTCAACCTCGAGATTGTGTGCTTGCCCATGGTGAAGAAAAGAAGAAGTTGATTCCTTCTTTGATGGCTAGGAATTCTGCATAATTAGAGTCTTCAATGCTACTTTAGTTGAGATGGTTTTTTCTTTTCGGAATTTGATAGCTGTTATTTTCCACTTATTTTGCGTTAAATGAACCATTTATGTATGAAAGCTATTTTTAGTGTCCTCTTTGGCTTTTTTCATCCTTGGTCCGTAATGACGTAGAATTTCACACACACACACACACACATATAAATGATTTTATGCCAATTGTAGTTATTGTTGTTGATGTTACTTTCTTGCAGCTAATGAGCGAGAAGTCATAGCTGTGCTGAAGCTCATTTCTCACACAGCAAAGAATTTTCCTGGAGTTTTTTACCATGGCAAGGCCAGTGCTGTTCTGCCAGTGATTGGTCGGATATTGCCCTTTTTTGCTGAACCTGCGTTTCGGTCAGTGATTTAATAATATTCCACTGTTCAAAGCAATTTTTGCAATGTCTTTTTTATCTTGTGATTGGGTTTTGTTAAATTTGTTGATTAGACATTTTAAAGCTTTCTGTGTTTTAGCTGTATTTTTAAGAACAATCTTATCATATTTCAGCTCTCGACATGGAGTCATTTTTGATACTGTTGGATCCCTTTTATCCTTGCTTCGTACTGGATCTCAAGATGCATATCGAATGCTTTTCATTGATGCCATGTGTACCATTGAAGGTAAAAGGAGAACTTTGTGACGATTTTTATTGATATGACTATGGTTTCCCTGCTTACTTATCTAACTGATTGATCTGAATTTTGTGATTTGTGTTTGTTATAATCCATGATGTCTCAGTTATTTGGCAGTCTGATCGTAATGCATCTAAAAACATAAAAGAAAACTAACACACCTTTGTATTCATCCAGATATTTCGTATATAGGATCCCTCTCTCTGGAAAATTCCGGAATTACAGAAGCCACTGGATTACCTTTAAAGTGTTTCCATCGTTCCTTTTCTGGAATTTTGGGTAACTCAACATGTCTCTGTGATCTCCCAACAAGCAATAAACCCATTGATGGCCCTGGCATCTTGATTAACCTCTTGGGCAGAAACAGGTGGCAACCGTTTGCAACTTGGATCATAAAGCTTCTTAGCAAATGCTTAACTGAAGGAACTCTATATGTGGAAGGTCTCATCAATACATCATTTGTTTGTTCTGCATGCTCTCTTTTATGTTATGGAGATGCTGATTTGCATATGGTGGGTTATGTTATATTCAATAATGAGCTTCTTGAATGCAATTTTTTCATCTTGGTTCATTTAGTTTGTTCGTATGGTTTCTAATGTCCTCTTGTTACAGTGGCTGACAATTTAAATTTTGTGGAAGGCATGTTTTGACTTTGCACGCATCATTGGATCAGCGATGAGTTATGACATTGTTCCTTATGAGAATTTAATCCAATCAATATCCACCATATTAAGTGAGGACAAAGAGGGGCTCCCTGTATTCAGGTGTGCATTGTAATGTTTTTTTTAACTTGAAATTTATAATTAAAGAAAAAATGTTTCAAAAGGGGGTGCAACCCAAATATGTAGGTACCATGTGAAATGATTATAAAATTATGACCAAAAGAGTGACCTCTAATGCTTGGGACTATAACCTTGTCTTGGTAGAATTTTAATTAGAATTATGATGTCAATGAGAAATAACATATTATATTTTATCCAACAAGTTTCAATGATGTACTTTATGAGTTCCAAGCACCCCATATGTTGGTAGAGTGCTTATTGTTAATTAATGAGAAATGAAATATTGTACTTTATCTCAAAGAGTTTCAGCAGCTTATTGTCAAGTCACATGACACCCCATGGGCAACGTTTTGGGATTTTGGTGTCATAATTGTACAATTGCCTCTTGTTTGGGGAAATCATGTTCAATTTTTTGAGGCTTAGATTGTCTAGGGGATGATAACCTAGAGCTCTAGCGGGAGTAGTTGCATGTATGCTTGAATCTGATTCTTTTCCTTATGCTTCTTGTTATCCAGAAATTTCTTATGTTGTTAATAAATGGTACAAATATGTTTTTTGTGGCTGTCATTCTCAGTATTCATATGGTGTTCTTTTCAGGAACTTTGTTTATGATTCCTCCATAGGTGATTGCCTTAGGGCACTGCACACTAGCTGTCCTGATGATGTTGTCAAGCTAACAGCTGAAAATCTAGTTAATGTTTTCTGTCACTCAATGTGGAGAACCAAAAGCATGGAGCTTAAGGTAAACTGAAGTTTAGGTGATTTTATTGTTCGACACAACACACACACACACATGTATATGAATATATCTTCCAGGTACTGATATATATATATATATGCATTTCCAGGTTGCATTGTGCACTGCATATATACGGATTTCAAAAACTTGTCCCCCTCATATATGGAGGCCTGAATGTCTTATTAATGTACTTTGTTGTCCCGAGCCATGTGTTTTGTTGATGGATTGCTTTCAAGTTGCTCTCTCTATTCTTGGTCCCAGTTGTGTTGGAGGTGGGACAACAGATCATAGTAACTTGGGTTTATCAACCTCAAGTGACAAATCAATAGCAAGCCCAAAGGTTGGAGGAAAGCGGCATATCCTTGATGTTGATCTTTCTAAGATCAAACGCCAAAAGGTAGATGGAGAACTTAAGGTTTCTAACACTAATGTTCCCAGGGATATTAAACTTACCGATATTGTTTCTTATGAAAGAGAAGAAGGATATGCAGACTCTATGCATGAGTCACTTCTTTTATTTGCTGAACTTTTAAACTCTCCTAGTGTCAAACATGGCTCTTTAAGACCAGATGTTGCGTTAACGGCTCTTAGCCTGCTTTGCATTGCCTTCTGTAGATATCCTGAGACCAATATGTCACTCTGCATCCTTCAACAGATGCAGACATGGATTCCTTGGATATGTGAGCAGGTAAGCATAGAGCTGCAAATTTCTTGTTAGCCTACTCATTTTCTTGGTTTCCCTATCATTTGTTTCGGTTCATGTCATGCAGGCAAAGCAAGGGAGTTCAATCATGCTTGATATGTCCATTTTCTTGGAAGGAATTCATAGTATGCTGCTTATACAGGGTAAGGCAGTGGATTTAACCTTCATCAGAAGTTTCACTGAATCTTGTCTTGTCAGGATTATGTTATACTAAAAAGCTTGGCAATATGTGCTTTCCTAAGTCTCTAAAAGAAGCGAGTAGCTTCTGAATTGTTTCAATTTCACTGAATAAACCACAAATCTCATGCTATGAATGCAAAAAAAGTTACATCCCCAAAAAACAAATTTATAGAGACCAGTATTTATATTAAAATTAAAACATAATTATTTAAGTCCTCTTTGCATATATGGTTTCTGATAATCCTCTGCTTCTACTTTCATATAACTCAGCTAAACTCAATTAAGCTTTAATTGCAAAGTAGATGGGTCAGTGACTATGCAACATGGGTCCTTTTCCTCATTCAGAATGGTACTTCATTTGAATTCTTAGTTATGGACTCTACCGTATTTCTATGCTATTTAATACAATTTGTTTTTACCCTTTTTAATTAGGGTCCCTTTTCTTCGAGGACAATCTGTTTAAGAATGAAAGTGATGAGGTGGCTATAAATGTGGTGCTAAAGCTTCCATGGACACACACTCTAGTGGTCCCCAAGCCTCATCTTCCATGGAAAGCAAAACTCATAGCGATTCAAGTTGTCTCAAAGCTTGGTCCAAGGTTTAGTGCTGGAAATGGTTTTGAAGTTCTGGACTTAGCTCTTCATGATGAAATTGAAGAAGTAAGAAAAGAAGCTCTTCTTTCCATGCCAGTTATTGTGCTCTGGTCCGGTCTTGATGCACTAGCGCACATGTTCAGAAGATTGGAGTAAGTGGCAAATGGAACCTATTTCTTCATTTGCTTTTCCTAATACTCATATGTGCATATTTGGCGGCATTTTTTCCTTTTAGTTCACAATGAGGTTTGGATCACATAATCTGAAGTTCCATTTGAATGCTTTATTCAAAACATAATACACGGTAATGATGATTTTCCCTGCTAGGAAACTATATCCTTTTATGTTTCACTTAAAATTTCATGTATAAGATTTCAATTCTTTTGTATCATATCTAGATTCCCACAGCTAGAGGTTTGACAAATCTTAAATAATCTGTTTTTAGCCAGTTTACTACAATTCTTTTTCATCATTTTGTTTGGACAATTTCTTGTATCAACTCATTTTGGTATGAGTTGACTACTTTTATTTTGTTGCCTTCCTATTGTACTTGTAACATTATTAACTTGAAGTAGTTATTCTGTTCTTGTGGCATGACTGTTTGTTGTCATAGTTGGCAAGTTATCTGTGTGGGTTAATGTATGTGGTACATACTGCCAGTAGTTGGATGATACTGTAATATGTGAATAATTTGAGACTAGTGAATGTCAATGATGATCAGTTTATCTGAATAATTTACATAAAACTCTCTTGTTGTCTGTGTTAATTTTAGGTGCCTGTTTATCATGCTAAGGAGGATGAGGGTCTTATGTTCGACGATTTGTTTCGATCACTAGGAACGTGGATGAAATGTTCTATGCTAATGTTTATTTATTTTACTTTTGGGGGAGGGGGTGATGAGGAGGGAAGGTCATCTTATGGATAAAATCTTTATTGTGAAGACTGCTAACTTGAATTCATTTGATTGCATGTTCCACCCTTTGCATAAGCAGGTTGTTGGAGAAAGATAAGCATGAAAAGGTCAAGAAAGTGATTCCGTACTGTCTTGGATTTTTGTCATGCCTACATGGATCTTACCACGGTGTTGATGGTATAGAAAAAAGTTCGTGCAAATTATTTTTAAATATCAAAGATGAGAAACAAATTGAGACATTAGATTATTTACTTCAAGGATTTTGGTGTTCAAAATGTGATAGATGTGTTGTGCATGATGATGAGCCAAATTCTAAAATCATGCATCCGCCTGATGCACAGAGTTTGGAAAGTGGTTACAATTTTGATTTAGGTTATCTTCAGTCTTTATATTTTAATCTACTTTATGGTGAGTCTTCAGAAGAGGTTCAGCTTGCCTGTGTTGGAGCTATACGAAGGATCCTTTTACATGGGTCTCAGGATGTTCTGCTTAGCATGAGAACGGAATGGGTTAGGTGCATTGATTTTCTGCTGCTTAACAAAAAGAAGTCTGTAAGAGAAGCATTCTGTGGTCAGATTAGTTCTTTCCTTCAAGATCCAATATTAAATTTTTTATTTTCCGATGGGAATGCTTCATCTAAAGGTAGTGAAGAAAAGTTCTTTAATATGATTAAATATGCTTTGACAGCAACTGAAGGTCCCCAAATAATAGAGACTCTTCTGGAATCCATTGCAGAAATTATGATGGCAGTTGATGTTTATAGTCAACTCTTCTTACTTTCGTTGTTCTTATTGGTTGATCAGCTTGACAATCTGCACTTGACTGTGAGAATCAATGCATCACGACTAATACACAAATCCTGCTGTTTCCATTTTAAAGGAGGATTTGAACTATTGCTTTCTAAAGCTGTTCATATTCGCAATGAACTATTTGATTATCTATCTATCAGGCTTGCAAGCCGTCCAAAAATGGTAAAAGAGTTTGCTGAGGCAGTTCTTGGTGTTGAAACTGAAGAGCTACTTAAGAAGATGATTCCCGTTGTTCTTCCAAAGCTTGTGGTGTCTCAGCAGGATAATGATCAAGCAGTTGACATCTTAAATGAGTTGGCCAAGTGCCTAAACACTGATATGGTGCCTCTGATAGTAAATTGGCTGCCAAAAGTTCTAGCTTTTGCTCTCCATCAAGCAGATGAGAAAGAGTTACTCTCTGCTTTACAATTTTACCATGCACAAATTGGTTCTAATAACCAAGAAATCTTTGCAGCTGCATTGCCTGCACTTTTGGATGAACTTATATGCTTCCTTGATGGCGGTGATTTAAATGAGATAAACAAAAGGTAGACCTCCATGTCATCTAATGATCTTGTGAATAAAATTATTAGATTTGTCAAATAGGTTTATTGATTATTTTCCAATATTTTTTTTTTGATGGTTACAAGCTTAAATCCTCCAATATATTGTTTGCATGGACATTTCTATGCATTTGTTTATTTGTGATGGGTGCATGTTGGCATGAATTTGCACAGATGTCTTTTTATTACTTCTTTTGATGAGCTCTGTGTATCCTATATTTGAACTCAGCTATATTGATTATAATTATCGCTTTATAGATGCTTTTATCAAGTGATGAACATTTTCATCTGATATTTCAATACATCAGTGATAGCATTTTGTGTTTAAGTGTTACTGGGCACTCCACTGATTATGATTGGTTTCTATATACAGGTTAGAGAGAGTACCTCAGATGATAAAAAAGGTTGCTAGAGTGCTGACTGATTCTGAGGGTCTTCCAGGCTTCTTGAGGAATCACTTTGTGGGCCTCCTTAACAGTATCGATAGAAAAATGCTACATTCAGAGGATTTTTCACTGCAGAAGCAAGCTTTGAAACGTATCGAGATGCTGATCAAAATGATGGGTTCACACTTGAGTACCTATGTGCCAAAATTAATGGTTCTTCTCATGCATGCTATCGGTAAAGAAACACTCCAATCTGAAGGACTCTCTGTGTTGCACTTTCTCATCGTGCAGTTGGCAATGGTATCACCAACTAGCACTAAACATGTGATTTCTCAAGGTTTTGCTGCTCTTATACCCTTGTTGGAGAAAGATACAGAACACACCTCTGTGCATTTGCATAAGGTGGTGGAAATTTTAGAAGAACTTGTATTGAAGAACAGGGTTATTTTGAAGGAGCATATTCACGAGTTTCCTCTTTTGCCCAGTATTCCAGTTTTAACAGAAGTGAACAAAGCTATACAAGAAGCCCGTGGAACAATGACTTTGAAGAATCAATTACGAGATGTTGTTGCTGGTCTGAATCATGAGAACTTGAATGTAAGATACATGGTAGTGACTGAGTTGAGCAAGTTGCTGAAATTACGAAGGGAGGATGTTGCAGCCTTAGTGAATGGTGAAGGTGGTTCAGACATGGATATCTTGAGCTCTTTGATCACATCCTTGCTCAGAGGGTGTGCTGAGGAATCAAGGACTGTAGTAGGACAGCGGCTTAAGTTAATGTGTGCTGATTGCCTTGGAGCTCTCGGTGCAGTTGACCCTGCAAAATTAAAGAATATATCATGCCAACGCTTTAAAATTCAATGTACAGATGATGACCTTATTTTTGAGTTGATCCATAAGCATCTAGCAAGGGCTTTTAGGGCAGCACCTGATACCATTATTCAGGACTCTGCTGCTTTGGCCATACAAGAGCTTCTAAAGATTGCAGGTTGTGAAGCATCACTGGATGAGAATGTTGCTTCTATGTCACAGACTAAGAAGGATAAAGAACCTTTAAAAACCACTGCCTTGGGTATCAAGAGTTCTGCTAGTAGCAGTGGGACCAATAGCAGGGGTCAGAAGTTATGGGATCGGTTTTCTAATTATGTTAAAGAGATAATTGCCCCTTGCTTAACCTCTAGATTTCAGCTTCCAAATGTGGCTGATTCCACATCTGCTGGACCAATTTATAGGCCTTCTATGTCGTTCAGAAGGTGGATTTTTTCTTGGATAAAGAAGCTGACTGCACATGCAATTGGGTCTCGTGCGAGCATTTTTAATGCTTGTCGAGGTATAGTTCGTCATGATATGCAAACAGCAATATATCTATTGCCATATTTAGTCCTCAATGTTGTCTGTCATGGCACGGAGGAGGGACGCCATGGTATTACAGAAGAAATCCAATCAGTTCTTAATGCTGCAGCTTCAGAGAACAGTGGGGCTGCAGTTTATGGAGTCAGTGGTGGACAGAGTGAAGTTTGCATTCAAGCAGTATTCACTCTTCTTGATAATCTTGGCCAGTGGGTGGATGATGTTAAACAAGAACTTGCTCTTTCCCAGTCTTATCAATCATCAGCTTCAAGGCAACAGGCATCCAAGTCAAAGGATCAAAGTTCGGCTTTATCTGCAAGTCAAGATCAACTCCTTGTACAGTGTAAATATGTGTCTGAGCTTTTAAGTGCGATTCCAAAGGTTACCCTTGCTAGGGCTTCCTTCAGGTGTCAGGCTTATGCAAGGTCTTTAATGTACTTTGAATCTTATGTGCGAGGGAAATCAGGTTCCTTTAATCCGGCAGCTGAGAGGAGTGGCATATTTGAGGATGAAGATATCTCTTATCTAATGGAAATATACAGCTGTCTGGATGAACCTGATGGATTGTCAGGCTTAGCATGCTTACGTAAATTACTAAGTTTACAAGATCAGCTCTTAATCAACAAAAAGGCTGGAAACTGGGCTGAAGTTTTGACTGCTTGTGAGCAGGCCTTGCAGATGGAACCCACCTCTGTTCAGAGGCATTCTGATGTTCTTAACTGTTTATTAAACATGTGCCATCTTCAGGCCATGGTTACTCATGTGGATGGCCTGATTTCTAGAATACCGAAATACAAGAAAACATGGTGCATGCAAGGTGTGCAGGCTGCATGGAGGCTTGGAAGGTGGGACCTGATGGATGAGTACCTTACTGGGGCAGATGAAGAGGGCTTACTATGCAGCAGCTCTGAAAGTAATGCTTCCTTTGACCTGGATGTGGCAAAGATTCTGCAGGCAATGATGAAGAAGGATCAGTTCTCGGTTGCTGAGAAAATTGCACTATCCAAACAAGCTCTTATTGCTCCTCTGGCTGCTGCAGGCATGGATTCCTACTCACGGGCTTATCCAATTATTGTGAAACTTCACCTGCTACGGGAGCTAGAGGACTTCCATGCACTTCTCCTTGATGAATCTTTCTTGGAGAAATCATTCCATCTATGTGATTCTGGATTCTCAAAAGTCATGGAGAACTGGGAAAATCGACTCAGATTTACACAATCATCACTCTGGGCAAGGGAGCCATTGTTGGCTTTCAGGAGGCTGGTTTTTGGTGCCAGTAGCCTTGGTGCTGAAGTTGGGAATTGCTGGCTTCAATATGCAAAGCTTTGTCGTTTGGCTGGTCATTATGAAACAGCCAATCAAGCAATTCTGGAGGCACAGGCTTCTGGTGCACCTAATGTTCACATGGAAAAGGCTAAGCTTCTTTGGAGTACTAGGCGCTCTGATGGTGCGATTGCTGAGTTGCAGCAGTCTCTCCTGAACATGCCAGTGGAGGTTGTAGGCTCTGCAGCAATATCATCAATTACTACCCTTTCATTGGTTCCACTAAACCCACAACCTTTACCTTGTGATACTCAAGCTATGAATGAGAACCAAGAGATAGCAAAGACCCTCCTGCTATATTCTCGGTGGATTCATTACACTGGGCAGAAACAGAAGGAGGATGTGATAAGTCTTTATTCCAGGGTGAGGGAACTGCAACCCAAGTGGGAGAAAGGATACTTTTATATGGCTAAATATTGTGATGAAGTACTTGTTGATGCCAGGAAACGTCAAGAAGAGAATTTTGAGCTAAGTCCTGGGATAATTCCCTCAGCTTCTGCTATTGCTGCTTCTTCAAACTCAAAAAATGAGAAACAATGGTGGTCTTACCTGCCTGATGTACTGTTATTCTATGCAAAGGGGCTTCATCGTGGTCACAAGAATCTTTTTCAAGCTCTTCCAAGGTTGTTAACCCTGTGGTTTGACTTTGGGAGCATTTATCAGCGAAGTGCAGCTGCCTCTAATAAGGATTTGAAAAATGTCCAAGGAAAGGTAGGTACAACACTTTGTATGAACTTCATCTTTTATTTCTTATGATATTGGTGACACTTTTTTATTATTCCTTAATAATTAACACTGTTTTCTTGATTCATCTTTCGAAAGGTAATTAGTATAATGCGAGGCTGTTTAAAGGATTTGCCAACCTATCAATGGTTAACTGTGTTGCCTCAGCTGGTTTCTAGAATTTGCCACCAAAATGAAGAAATTGTTAAGTTGGTCAAAAGCATCATCATCTCTGTTGTCAGGCAATATCCACAGCAATCACTGTGGATTATGGCAGCAGTTTCAAAGTCCACAGTTCCTTCCAGGCGGGAAGCAGCTGCAGAAATCATTCAAGCTGCACGTAAAGGGTTTAGCCAAGGAAATAGTGGCAACAATTTGTTTGTGCAGTTTGCTAGTCTGATTGATCATCTTATTAAGCTGTGTTTCCATGCGGGCCAGCCAAAATCAAGGACTATTAATATCTCAACTGAATTCAGTGCATTGAAAAGGATGATGCCTCTGGGAATTATCATGCCAATTCAACAATCTCTTACTGTCAGTCTGCCAACCTATGATGTGAATCTTACTGAATCTCTTTCTTCTGATATCTTTTCTGGTGTGGAGCTTCCTACAATATCTGGAATAGCTGATGAGGCTGAGATACTTTCATCTCTTCAGCGACCTAAGAAAGTATGTAATTCAGGCTTTCGGATTTTGTAAAGAAGGGAAAAAGTTCTTTAATATACTTCCTTCTACTTGTTTAGTTTCGCTGGCTCACCGATCACTTCTTGTGTCATGCAATAACTGTGTCTAGAGCCTACATATAATGGTTTGAGAAAGCGTTAAAATTTTAAAGTTAGATTGTCCTAAGTTTGTACAGCAGGGGGATTTTATATATTGAGTTTGAAATGCTGATGTGGCCCATTTCATCCTTTTTCCTTACATATGTGTTTATTTTGGTCTAAATTCAATACTTTCTGTTAGATAGACCTCCGAACTAGATAATTGTGTTTTAAGTTGCAATTTACATAAATCTTTTAGAGTTATATAATTCATTTGTGGGTGTTATCTCTAGAACATTTGCTCAATTTACTGTCTGATGAGTCCAAATATTGAAAAGTTGCATATCAGCTTTGTAACCTTGATGCCATTTCTTGTATTGTCAGATTTTTTTATTGGGCAGTGATGGCATTGAACGTCCATTCCTCTGCAAACCTAAAGATGACCTCAGGAAAGATGCCCGTATGATGGAGTTCACTGCAATGATAAACCGCTTATTGTCGAAGTACCCTGAGAGCCGTAGGAGGAAGCTATACATTCGTACCTTTGCAGTGATTCCTCTTACAGAGGACTGTGGTATGGTGGAATGGGTGCCCCATACTCGGGGACTCCGGCATATTCTTCAAGACATATATATCACATGTGGCAAATTTGACAGGCAGAAGACAAATCCTCAAATTAAACGGATTTATGATCAATGCCAGGGTAAAATACCAGAAGATGAGATGTTGAAGGACAAGATTCTTCCGATGTTCCCACCAGTTTTCCATCAATGGTTTTTAACTACTTTTTCAGAGCCTGCAGCTTGGTTTAGGGCTCGAATTGCTTATGCTCACACAACAGCTGTTTGGTCCATGGTTGGGCATATTGTGGGGCTGGGTGACAGACATGGTGAAAACATTCTTTTTGAGTCTACAACAGGTGACTGTGTTCACGTGGATTTCAGTTGCTTATTTGATAAAGGGTTGCAGTTGGAGAAGCCTGAGCTGGTCCCTTTCAGGCTGACCCAGGTAAGAATACATGTACTTTGCACTGTCACTGGATTCTGTGAATTTGTTGACGAGTGCTGAATTATGCTCTATTTTCTTCAGGAACAAGATATTTAAGAAATATAATTTGATTTTTTTTCTCAAAAATGCTCCAACTTTTTTCTGCATAAAATTAAAAATAAGTGTGATTTTCTCTGAAATTGTTGAATAACAATCTTCTTAGTCTTATTCCTGATCTCTACATTACAGAATATAGTAGCACATTGATAGTATTTTCAAATTGCAAGCTTCTGAAGCCTGGGGTTTTTTTCTTTATATATATATGGAACACATAGAACATGATTGATGGATTGGGCATCACTGGATATGAGGGCATCTTTTTGCGGATTTGTGAAATAACACTTTCAGTTCTGAGGACACATAGGGAGACCCTGATGAGTGTTCTTGAAACTTTCATTCATGATCCTCTTGTGGAGTGGACAAAATCCCACAAATCAAGTGGAGTAGAAGTTCAGAACCCACATGCACAGGTTTGAAAATTTATTTTCTCCTTTTGTGCATTATTGTAAACTAGTTCTTTCTTGTCGTGATAGAAAAAGGTTTAGTTCATGATATAATGAAATACATTGTAACCTCGCAACTGAAGCATGTCTTTGGGTATTGCAGCGGGCCATAAGTAATATCGAGGCAAGGTTGCAAGGGGTGGTTGTTGGTGTTGCAGCAGCACCATCTCTACCTCTAGCTGTAGAAGGTCAGGCTCGTCGTTTGATTGCAGAGGCCGTCTCTCACAAGAACCTTGGAAAGATGTATATATGGTGGATGCCATGGTTTTAGAAACATGTATATATCTTGCAAAGTTTTGGTCGGTGTAAGATTTAAATGAAACTAGTAAAACACTCGTGCCCCTCACCGTGGGAGTTATAATTGTTTCTCATTTTAGTTAGAAAAATGCAAATTGGTCGATCAAATTTTTGTTGGAATTCAGGCCATAGTTCATGATCTCTGACATTAACCCAAGAGTGCCACAAACTAACCCAAACCAGCATCAGTAAGATCAAAATCAAAACAAGCAGAAAGGACTCGTATTCTTTCTTGTTCTCAGGTCATAAAGGAAAGTTTTATTGCTAAAAGAATCCATTTCAAAATAGTGAACAGTGGCCTTTTCTCTTGTTCTCAGATCAACAGGTTATTGTTGGGGTCAGGTTGGCTAAACCTAGCAATTATCTACTCTTGTTTTCCAGGCATGATCAGATGCTAACATTGACATCAGAGAATTAGTTATCCCAAAAGACATAGTACCGTCCAAGAGGTCAGGACAGGCCTACCCTGCCTGTATTCAATGGGATTCTTCTAATCTTCATACCCTCCATAAAGATGTTGGAGCTAAGCGAGGGGCAGTTGCATGCCACATTCAGCTGAGGCATTTGCATATGTCAGTTCCATCAAATATTTTATCTCGAATCTGTTCTCTGCCAATCCTAAATGAATCATTCTCCTCCACCATCAGGTATTAACCAATTCTTCACAACTTGTCCTTTGGCTATAAAACAACCAATGTTTTTCCTATCAATTTTCATCGGACTTTTCATTTTAACCATCATTTTTCTCATCAGGGTTTTCACTGGTGATTCACCCCTAACACTACTGTGCTTTCCAGATCCACAAACAATCGTAATTTGTGCTGGAATCACACATTCTTCAACTTTAAACCTGCATTTCATCTCCTCAATCCACTGCAGCATTATCAAGTAAGCTGAACCAAGGTGCATTCCGTGCAAGTCCAACTTTCCCTCTGAACCATTCCATTCCATTGCCTCATCCAACACTGAAGAGGATTTAACTAACTCTTGTACCAGCAATGCTTCATCCTCATTCAGAATCTTAGCCAACTCCCCGAGTGAAAGTGGAACACTATCCAGGCCTTGTACCAGTGACATGATCTCAGGACAGGAATTCAAGACAGAATTATAAGTCCTGATTGAGAAAGGAATCTGCAAAGTCTTCATTTTTTGAAGCCAAGGAACCATCTTGGAAAATGCATTGTAAGCCCCATAAGATGAAAGGACCATGTTTGAACAAATTGTATCCACTTCAAAACCTTCAATCTCCATTTCACACACCATTCTCTCCATATCTTCAAAAAGTCCCAACTGCCCATACCCATATGAAATAAACCTGAACTCAAACAATGTAGGCGTAAGCCCATTTTTTCTCATCTCTTCAACCAAATTCTCAGCTTCATTAGGCCGATCCATTTCACATAAGCTACTCACCATTGATTTATAACCTTGGCGTTTGACATACACAGATGAAGAGTTACAAATAAGTTCAGACAAGTAACAGTAAGCATCGTTAAACCCTTCCTTGGAGTTATGTTTGGAACAAGATTCGATCCAATTGCAATAAAATTGAACAAGATCCCGCTCTCGAAACTTGAGTTTTGAAACCGCTTGAGAAATTAAAGCTTCAGATTCATCGTACCTCCCTTGTTTAACTAACAAAGCAATCAACTCTGCAACTAACTTCGGGTTCCAATTGTACCATGATGTTTCACTTATCTTAGTGTACAACTGTTCAAAACAGAACACGACGGCATGTCAGAATTTTAAATAGAAGTGTTACGTGCTGACGTGGAATATCATTTGCGTGAGAGAGAGAGGACTTACGGGGAAGGCGAGAGCGGAGAGGTGCGGGTGAGAATTGCGGGGAGAGAGAAGATGAGAGAGCGCGTTCAAAGCAATGGACTTGGGCGATGATGCTACGAATTTCTTTATCAACCGGTTAGCGGTTGCGGGGTCGTTAACGTCCGCGGTTGCAGCCAGTGATGAGAAGAAGCGGTGACCTTGCTTTGTTAGTGGTACTCCTCCGCTTTCACATTTGATTGAGGGTCGAGTTGGGCGGAGGTGGCGGTGGTTCCACGGCGGTGGAATAGTTGGAGTTAAGCTTCCTATCATCTGATCCTCTCCTCGAAGTGTTTGTCCCGTAACATATAACAACGGTGTCGTTTTGTTGAACAATCTATAACATACTTAAAAAGGACGCCGCAAACGGCAGCCACGTGGAGGGCATACGAAAAAAGAGTAAAAGGCCAGAAAAAGTGAGGTAGAAAGAGAAAAAAAAAATTGGTAGAAAGTGGCCCGTGTGCAAAGCACGGGCCATAGTCTAGTAAAGATAAAAGAAAGGAAAAGAATAGGATTGACATGTCGACTTGCCACGTCAGACTCAACGAGTGTTCCTTCACAAATGCTTGTCCGATGATCACCATTCACCTGCAAGGCTGCAGCTAGTAACGGAAATGGGGAGATTCGGCGCAGCCGTTTCGGCCTTTAGAATCACGGCTCTGCGGCAGTCTCTCCCCGGATCACTTCGTTTCGCGTCCTGTTTAAGATCCAAGGCAGTTTCTTCTAATGCCACGGACTCGTATACAATGAACAAGAGGCTTTCCCATTTGATAAGAACCGGCAAGCTTAACGAAGCGAAATCCGTGTTTGATCAAATGCCGCAAAGAGATACGGTGACGTGGAATTCAATGATAAGTGGGTATGTCAAAAGAAGAGAAATTGCCAAGGCGCGAAAGCTTTTCGATGAAATGCCTAAGAGAGATATCGTGTCATGGAACTTGATCATTTCGGGTTATGCTTCGTGTTTGGGGTACAGATTTCTTGAGGAAGGGAAAAAGTTGTTTGATCAAATGCCCAGGAAAGACTTCGTTTCGTGGAATACAATGATTAGTGGGTATGCCAAGAATGGAAGGATGGATGAAGCTATAAGGCTTTTTGAGAGTATGCCTGAAAGGAATGTGGTTTCTTGGAATGCTATGATTACTGGGTTTTTGCGTAATGGTGATACTGTAAGTGCTACTGAGTATTTTGAGAGGATGCCTGAACAGGATTCTACTTCCGTTAGTGCATTTGTGTCTGGTTTAGTTCAGAACGGAGATTTGGATGAAGCTGCCAGGGTTTTGATTGAATGTGGAAATAGAGGCGGTTGGAGGGAAGGTTTGGTTCAAGCTTGTAATACTTTGATTGCAGGGTATGGTCAGAAGGGAAGGGTAGATGATGCTCGGAGACTTTTTGATCAAATCCCATATAACTGTGTTCAAATGGAAGGGAGAAAAGCGGAGTTTGAGAGAAATGTGGTGTCATGGAATTCGATGATCATGTGTTATGTGAAGGCAGGAGATATTGTGTCTGCTAGGGAGCTCTTTGACCAAATGGTGGAAAGAGATACAATTTCTTGGAACACCATGATTAATGGCTATGTTCAGATGTCAGATATGGAGGAGGCCTCAAATCTTTTTAATACAATGCCAAAGCCTGATAGCCTATCTTGGAATTCAATGATCTCAGGGTTTTCTCAGCTGGGTAGGTTAGAACTTGCTCGTGATTTATTTGAGAAGATGCCCCAGAAGCATTTAGTTTCATGGAACTCCATAATAGCAGCGTATGAGAAAAATGAGGATTACAAAGGAGCAATTAAGCTTTTCATTCAGATGCAAGCTGAAGGAGAGAAACCTGATAGACATACGTTTTCTTCAGTCCTCAGTGTGGCTACTGGGCTTGTGGATCTGCACTTAGGCATGCAGATTCATCAGCTGGTGTCAAAGACAGTAATTCCAGATGTACCTATAAAGAACTCCCTAATTACAATGTATTCGAGATGCGGGGCAATAATTGAGTCACGGACCATTTTTGATGAGATGAAATCACTAAAAGATGTAATCTCTTGGAATGCAATGATTGGCGGCTATGCATCACATGGTTTTGCTATAGAGGCTTTGGAACTCTTTAAATTGATGGAGAGGAATAAGGTTCAGCCAACATATATAACATTTATTTCTGTTTTAAGTGCATGTGCCCATGCAGGATTAGTTGATGAAGGTCGGGCATATTTTAAGTCCATGGTTAATGAATATGGCATTGAGCCCAGGGTTGAACATTATGCTTCCCTTGTAGACAATGTTGGTCGGCATGGGCAGCTTGAGGAAGCCATGGATTTGATCAAGAGTATGCCATTTGAGCCAGATAAGGCAGTGTGGGGTGCATTACTAGGTGCTTGCAGGGTGCATAACAATGTAGAGTTGGCTCGAGTTGCTGCTGAAGCATTGATGAGTCTGGAACCTGAAAGCTCAGCCCCATATATATTGCTTTACAATATGTACGCTGACAAAGGACAGTGGGATGATGCTGTAGAAGTTAGAGAAATGATGGAAAGAAACAAAGTAAGGAAGCAAGCAGCATACAGTTGGATAGATCCCTCATGTTGCTGATTGGAAGAATGCACATAGTAGTTGGCTGCTCCAAATTTAATTCAGAGCTGTTTATAATGACTAACTGAATGTAAGAGCGTTTTGATTTTTTTCCTTTTGGCATTGTAGGAAAAGTAGGAACATTTTGCTTTGTTATGTTCCTGATGTGCTTCTTTTTTATTTTCAGACACGATCTCCTTTCCTTCAGGATTAAAACAAGGAGCAAACTTGATGACATAATTATCACATTGGGTAAAAAGTAACATCAGCAAGCCAGCTGGCTTGAAGAACTTACTTTTCATGATCATTATTGGCTTGTTAAGCTCTCCATGGACAAGGTATTTAGATTTTTGACTTGAGTGATTCAAGTCAAGGTGTCAAGCAATTGTTTGAACTGAACATTCTGTTCTTGTCTGGGACAGAATCTACTACTTTCCCTTCTCAAGTTTACTGGATAGGACACCTGGCTGGCTATTCCATGAGTAATATACTACTATATTTCTGTGGATGTTAGTTTTATTGGATGGTTTCCTTTTTGCTTTCCAAATGATTTGAAGGCTATGAATTGACTGTTTAGGATGTTTTTTGCAAAAAATATATGAAATCGCAATGATTGGAATCATCACAATATTAATATTATATTATTCTGCCAGGATGATTTTAAATGTATAGACAATAGAAGTGTTTTGTATGCTATGTCAAACAAGTTGAAAATTTTCAATACTCTTTTAAGTTCTTTAAACACCTGTTTTGTCTTCGTTCATGGTTGTTGTTCGGGCAGTGAACCAACTTGAATCTGACAAGTTGAAAACAATTAAACTATAGACACTAACCATTGTGTTTTTATTTTATGTTGTTTCGCTGAAAATATATATGGCTTTTCCTTAAATTACAACTATTTTCATGGGTAAATCTTTTTCTAGTAAATTGTATCTGATTCATGCAGTGGACTACAAAAAGGTTGGAGCAATTGTTGCTAGGTGGTGCTGGAATAGTTCTGACTTTTCCTCAGCTGGTTGAAGGATGGAGGCATAAGATCCTCACCTGATTAGTGGACCATCATGCAAACTTTAACATGCCATACATATTTGGAGATTCTGATCAACCGCGAAGGCAAGAAAATTCTATGCATAATTATGATGAGGTGGACTTTCTCCCACAATTATTCTGCTTTGTCAATTTCAAAAATAGCCTTACATTTTACAGCTTGGAAATGTACAGTTTTCCAGCTTTTACAATCTGGCGCTCAGCAACATCTTGGGCTCGCTTGATGGATCTAATGAGGAACTCTGTCATCTTGTACTACAACTTGTATTGCTCAAGGAAGAAATTTCTGCATCATGATTCATTATTAACTGTGAAAGGCTTGCTTCTTCGGAATGATAAAGCTTCGCTTTTCTGTTCAAATGTGACTGCTTGCAACCTTTGGGTTTCACTCAAGACATGGCAGAGATTGGTACTTTGACTAGAATCTGCTACATCCTTTCTCCTTCATCTTCTTCCTTGCCACAGCAATGTTTATGAATTTTGGACTGTCAGATACATGCTGTTTCTATCCATTTTCACATGACTAGTTTGTCCATCTTTTTGTCTTTCTAAACTTGGCATCTTGTGAAACATGGGGACATACCGGTTTCAAATTTAGAAACATGTGGTCATTCCATGTTTGCCTTGATGAAATAACCCCTGTTTGAAGTTTTCCTCAAGTCTAAACATGTAAAGACACTGAAAATGTGGGAAAAATTCATAGAAACTTGCTCAAAATACTTAAAAAAGGATACTTAGTTCTTCTTTTTTTAAAATAATATTTTTGACTTTTGAACTGTTAACATTATTAGTCAACAATTAAAAAAATTAAACTTAATACTACATAAATATTTTAAGATATAAACACCCTTTATTTTACATTTTTAATTTAAGTATATTCTCTTTAAAAAAATCTACTCATTCTTCCCTCAACAACCTTAATAAGAAAAAAGAAAAAAGTTTAAAAATTTCGATTTGAAGACTTGAAAACTTGAGGTTGTTTTTGTCTTTAAAATCATAAACTTTTGTGTTGAAGTAAAGTTTATTGTCATCAAAGTTTTTATTTCTCTGATTGTTGAAAATTTTTTTTATTAAAAAGAATATATTAAAAGTAAATATTTTATTTAATAATGAATATTTTAAATTTGATAGTGATAGATTTATTCACTTACTTTTGTTGTTTTTTAGAATTGATACTCTGCCCTTACGTACTATACACGTGTAATAAAATAGATTTTTTTTAAACTTCTATGATTTGGACCTTATTAGACAAAACAAAGAAGAATGAAAGCTATCTCGTAGACCTCTCAAATTAAAAACCATGCAGTTGGCTCAATAATTTTAAAGATTTAAAATAAAATATTTAAATGAGATTTTTTTAATTAAATTTAAGAAAAGAATTTTATTAATTTTTTTTAATTTTTTAAGATGTAAAATTTCTAATGAAACTTTTATAATCAAGTTAATTTTATATTTTTTTAATTGGTAATATAATTAATTTATTTAATTTTTTTTGAAACATTATCGATTTTAAATAAAATTTTATTAATTTTAGCTTTGAAAAACTTTTTTTTTAAACAACACTTATGAGAATTATTAATATTATTTTAAAAGTAATATATGCACTGAGAATTGAAAAATAAGAAAATATATTATTTTTAATTATTTTTTATTTTTAATTATTTTTAATAAAAATAAGATAAATAGTTGAAAATTAATAAAAAAGTAAAAGCTAGAAAAAATAAGTACTTATTAAGCTTGACAGAATAGATAAATATTTTATTGATTAATTTAATTTTTATATATTTTTAATATAATTAATTATATTATAATTATTATAAAATTATGATACCTTTCCAAATTTTGGACTTCAAATTTTTATTTGGGTGGTTTTAGCAATGTAACTGTGCAGTGCAATATTAAAACTCTCAAAATATTTTGTATATGAAATATATTTTTTATTTTCCAAACAAGAACAACTCACGAAATTTTTTTTGAAAAAAAATAATTCCGTTTTGCATAGAGTCATAATAATCTAAACTTTTTTAAATATCAAAATTTAATTCAGTAATAAAGGTATGTATTTTTTGTTAAAACATTCGGATTTTAATTTTGATTCGAAGACATTAAAAATAATACTTCAAATTGTTAAAAGAAATTATGATAATTTCTTTTTTTAAATTAAAATGAAAATATAATAAAGAACCAATAAAAAAAATAAAAACTTGTTAAAACTCCGACCTTTGATAATGCCACGTGTGAAAACGCAATGGAAGATCAAGACTTTATTTCGACCGTTGATGATACCATGTGTCAAAACCTAATGGAAGATGAAGCTACTGCTAAATCGAGAAGCGCCGAAAATCGAATACCCTCATCGCGTACGTAGAATCGTGTACATATAAATACAGAAGTTTACGCACAGAAACACATAAAAACGCCAGAGGAAAAGCTTTTCCATTATTTTTTGGGTAGGAAGATAAAAAGGAAAACTGTAAAACCAATACATTCAGAGAAAGAAAAAGGGAATTGATTTCTCTATTGACTCGCTCCAATTCACTGAGTCACGAACATTACAGAAACATCATTTTTCAAGGCTGGTTTCGAGTTTCAATTACGATTCGGAGTTGATTGAAGTTAGTTGTTTTTTTTTTTTGTTTTTTAAATTTTAATTGATGATGAAGAATAAAAGGTCAAAAACGAGCGTGGACAAGGCGGTGGTTGATGTTTGGCAACGGGAAGTCGGGGAACTCTCGACTAGGAGCTTTGCCCACCGGCTCGCTGCTTCGGAGGTTTTAATTCTTTATTCTTATCCTGGATAACCTTATGCCCGTTTCTCTCTCTTCTTCTCCGTCTTCCACAAAATAGTAAAGATCTTTATTTTCTTATGGTGCCTTCCAATTCTTTTTATCGAGTGAATGATAAGTATATAATTTATATATTGTTTAAGAAGTTGGTTCTGGGTAACTACATTTATTGTTGTGATTTAATTGAAGTTAGTTTTGATTGATTGTTGGTAGATTTTAGTTGATTTTCTTAATTTATAACTGTCATTGATCTGGGATTGGAAAAATAAACGATGGGTGTTAAATTTTGAGAATTAGTGATAGGAGAAGCAACGATAAAGATGTCTTCTTTTGCAAAGATTGTATCAGAAAGTTTTGATCTTTTTCTTTCAATATTTTCATGAAGCACTTGTATAGTTAATTGAGAAATTCCACTGTCAGCATTTCTTTTTTGAACAGTTGTAATTGTTGTTAATCAGCATTAGCTCCTTTTGCTAACTTGTGCCTTAATGTTTTGAACGAATGGATATGCTTATTACATTGTTTTGGCTTCTTAATATGGGTATAATATGTGTGACAGACCAGCCAGCAAATGTTTAAAAGGTGGAAGTAACGAACTTGCTATCCCTTACAAATTCCCATGTGGCTGTAGGTTTTGATTAGTTAATTGTTTTATGTTCCAGGATCTTGTGCTCCGACTTGAAATCTACAAGAAACTTGAAAAGCACAGAGGTTGTGTAAACACAGTGAGCTTTAATGCTGATGGTAACATTTTAGTCTCTGGCTCTGATGACAAGCTGGTTGTACTCTGGGATTGGGAAACTGGGCATGCCAAGCTTTCTTTCCAGTCAGGGCATGTCAACAATGTTTTCCAAGCAAAAATCATGCCTTACACAGATGATCGCAGCTTGGTTACTTGTGCTGCAGATGGGCAGGTGAGTTTCTTATTTAGGCATGCAACATTTTTTTGAAAATTTTGTTAGGACTGATTTAGAATTTTTTCTGGTTAGTGAACAATTTTCTAGACACATCTTTCCCCTTTGAGTGCATATATTAATTTTTTTATTATATCATAAAAAATCAACAGTAGATAATTGAATAAACAATTTTTCTGGAGCCAGGCAGTAGAAGCATTTCTATTTCAAGTCTGGATTATACTGTATGAAAGACTTCTAATCATTTTACTTTGTAAAGATAAAATTGGATGTAGGATTTGTATTTATTTATATATTTAATTATGGTAACCGTTGAGTTGGTTTACAACTCAAATTTGAATGAGTTAGCTGAGGTATAGGTAAGCTAATCTTTTCTTTTTCTTTGAATGTAATGTGTAAGTTAAAATGCTAAGGTTTCCTAATTTTTTTTTCCATCTTTTTCTCTACATGAAAAAGATTTTAAGTTTTAATCTATCAATATTGTGAATTCTTTGAACTCTCTGTTATATATCCATATGGTGAAAAGTGACAAAATAACAATTTTGTCAAACTGCATAACTTTAATTTTCCTCCAGGATGAGCATTATTATATCTTCTTTCTGCCTTTTTCTTTGTTAAGAAGGAAAATGAGGCTTAAGGAAAAAAAGAGCACTAAGCAGCTAACAATGTGCTTAAGCAAAGATCTGTGTATAGTGAATTAAGAAGTTTCAATTCTAACTGAGAACTGTTTCTTTATTGTAGGTTCGACATGCTCAAATTTTGGAACGTGGGGTCAAAACTAGGTTGTTGGCCAAACATCAGGGACGAGCTCATAAATTGGCCATTGAACCAGGAAGCCCTCATATATTTTACACTTGCGGTGAAGATGGATTAGTGCAGCATGTGAGTTGTGTTTAACTTCGAAGTCATTATTATTTCCTTTAAATTCTTTTAGTTGATAAGTTAGGAACTTTCATGGGATTAAGCAAAAAACAGTTGGTTACAGAAAACTTTTACTAAGTTATATGTGGCTGAATTGAACAACAGTTTGAGGAGTTCAAATTTGATTTCAGGTTGTCTGCAATTGATTCTTTTCTTGTCCACTTATGTTTTCTTTTTCTTACTGTACCTTTTTTCTTATCACATGTCTGTGTGCCAGATAAAGTCATGTCTTTAATGGAAGAACATAATCCCAACTCTACATTCTCATGTTAATCTTCTTGTATTTTTGCTGTATGCTGACCTTTTCTCCAGTAACCTGATTTTTACCTGGATTTTAATGTAGCTGACTCATACAGCCCTGTGACACTGTTACTTGCATTTCAGATTGATCTTAGAACTGCAGCCGCTACAGAACTTTTCACATGCCTTCCAATTGATGATACAAGGCCAGTTATCCATCTCAATGCCATTGCAATTGATCCAAGGAACCCAAATCTCTTTGCAGTTGCAGGGTCGGATGAGTATGCTCGCCTTTATGATATTCGCAAGTATAAGTGGGATGGCTCAACTGAATTTGGTCAACCTACAGATTACTTTTGCCCTGCTCATTTGATTGGTGATGAGCATGTTGGAATAACAGGCTTGGCCTTTTCAGATCAGAGTGAGCTTCTCGTCTCCTACAATGATGAATTCATCTATCTCTTTACACAGGATATGGGACTGGGCCCCAATCCAGTCCCATCATCTCCTTTGTCTGCATGTAGTGAAGCAAGTGAAATGGAACTTGATCACTCAGCTGCATCAGCATCAGCTATGGAAGCTGGTGAAAAAGCTAGTCCCCTAGTCTACAAAGGACACAGAAATTGTGAGACGGTGAAGGGTGTGAGCTTCTTTGGACCTAAATCTGAGTATGTGGTTAGTGGATCTGACTGTGGCCGAATATTTATTTGGAAGAAGAAAAGTGGAGAGCTCATTCGTGTTATGGAAGCTGATAAGCATGTAGTCAACTGTATCGAGCCTCATCCTCATACCACAGTTCTTGCCAGCAGTGGAATTGAGAAGGACATCAAGATATGGACTCCAAAGGCTATTGATAAAGCTACTCTTCCAACAAACATTGAACAGGTATGCCATGTCCTTTTAATCTCTTACAGAAACAAAACTTTGAAGAAGAAAAAAAAAAAGAATAACACTAGTGTTACTTTTTGGGTTATAAATAAGTTAGCTTAAGACATCAAATGCATTTTTCCTCATCAACATGCTGCGTGATGCTAGGACAAAAAGGTGGAAAGAGCCCACACCCTTTTTCCATATTGTTTATCTCTCCTCCAATAGAAGCAAGTGTTTATGAGTTGGTTCAAGATATAGAAGTGCCTGTTACAATGTGGCTTTGGTACTTCAGTTCTTTTTTTAAAAAAAAAAAATTCTGTTGTGATAGGAGGGAAGGCTTGAGATTTGGACTTGAGATGAAGTGACCTGAGCTCCAATGGCTTTTAGTCAGCTTTTCTTGTTTAATTTTTCTTTCAGATTAACTACTGTGTGATCTCTTTCAATCCACCCATCCTGGCATTCTAAAATATTCATGTACTCCTAGGAATTCTGTGAATGAAATGAAATCTGAAATGTATTTTAGATGCCAAGGTAGCTTACAATTTAGGGAATCCCAGGGATGTTTTATTTAATGCCAACACTGGCTTGCTGTTCTTAATTGCGTAATTCACACGGATTGGTTGGCAATATCCATTCTAAAGATGTATGAGAAGCAGAGGAGCTGATCTCTCTGCTATTACTTCTTTGAAAAAGGTTCCAAAACCAGCCCTCTTTCGTTGGTTGTCCTTTGCTGCATTCGACGAGGATGATGATGATAATAATTTTATTGGTATTGATGATGACGATGAGGACGATGATGAGGAAGATGACAGTGATGATGATTACGATGATGTTTATGATGAAATTGATGATGAGGAAGACGATGACAATGACAATGATGATGATGATGACGATGACGGCGATGAAGATGTTGACGGTGGTGACGATAGTGATTGCAGCGATGATGGTGATAATGATGTTGATGATAGCAATGACAATGCTAAAAAATTTCTTGATAGTTTATGATGCTAATAACTAATGATGATTGTAATTTTGCACTTTCTGTGTCCAGTTCAAACCAAAACCTAGGGGCTGGATGTATCGAGTGACTACGCCGCAGGACCTGATGTTGCACTTATTTTCACTGCAAAGGTGGGGGAGTAGCCCAGAGCGGAATGGAGAAAACTCATCAGCAGCGGGCGGGGAACTTCTAGATCTTATGTTGACATTCAATGACAATAGTGATGCTTCTTCAGATGGAGGGAATGCCTCTGGTCCGGAGGACTTCTTTAGTTGAATGATCATGTTGTGGCAACCGTGTTTAATAATTGTACATAACATAGGGCTTAAGTAAAAACTATATTGAGTGCCGTTTTACAAATTTTTATGTCCACTGCTTCTTTTATTAGATATTTAAGTTCTTTCTCATTTATTTATTTATTTATGTGGGCATAATATTCTGCTGTTTATTTATCACTTGTTAGTGTATTATTTGATGTATGTGTGTATATCATGATGTCTTCTAAGATCAGGATGCCTCATTTATTATCTATTTTTCTAACATCGAGAGAGCACCTGGCCTTCGCCTGTTTGCTTTCTCTAACATTCTGAAGGCTGTGGCTTTATTTCCCTTTCTGCCTTCATAGAACCTACATGCTTTTCTCATTAAAAGACTCTGCATGCTGTATATGTGAAAACCGCATTGATTTCTTTATTGCTGAGAAATTTTCAACAAGTGTGGTACATAAGGATTACCTTGTTTATTATTAAGAAGTAGCTTTGGTGAAATGAAAATAGTATTCAGTTCCATTGCTTACTTGCTCTGAATCTACAGAATGCTTTTTCTTTGTCCAAATTGCTGCTCTAAGGAGGAATTCATCCATGGCCTTCACGGACGATCCCTTGAAATCTCCCCTTTCCAGGATTGCATCTTCCATTTTCTGTTGAATTTCACGGACTGACCTTCTCATTTGCTCTCCTTTAACCGTCTTGCCAATGACCAAGTTGATTGTTCCTGCAATATGACCCTGCTCAACCACTGCGGTTTTAATCCCTCGAGCAATCTCTAAGCAAACACCTACTTCCTTTTCCAGCAGTTGGGAGTTGAAGAACTGCTCTCCAGCCAACGGCCAGCCGATGATGGGTACCCCATGACACAAGCTTTCCAGCACTGAATTCCAACCACAATGGCTAAGAAAGGCACCTGTCGATTTGTGCGAGAGAATTTCTGCTTGGGGAGCCCATTGACGGACCAAAATGCCTTGGTTACTCTTCTTAATTCGTTCTTCGAACCCATCAGGCAGCCATTCATCAGCTTTGGGTTCTTCTGTCACGTTGAAGCCAAGGGGTGGCCTAATGACCCAAATGAATGCTACGCCACTTGCCTCCAAGCCCATCGCCAATTCTTTCATTTGTGAAGCTAAGATGGTGTTATGCGATCCAAAAGATACATACAGAACTGAACGTGGTGGATGGGCATCTAGCCATGAAGACAAGTCATTAAAATTTGAAGAGAGTCTCTTTGTTAACGTGCCTTGTTGCGTAGATTCATCCTCCTTAGCAATTGAGCAGGCTGGTCCTACCATCCACACGGGCTTTCCTCCCGTTTTCCTGCGAAAATATTTTGCACCAATTTGTTCCAACTCCTCTATGCTATTGAGCAATATAGCATCAGAGCGTAAGCAGAGTAAGAACTGGCGCTCACGAAAACGGAACAGAGATGCGATGGCATCTGTGTACTTGAGATCAGTCCCAAGTTGGGATTGGTGAAGTTTTGCTGCTTCAGGAAAATCAAGCAGTGCGAATTCCTCTTCAGTACCGCGTTGGTTTGTGTTCAATGAGAGGGAAAAGTAAATGCCCATGCTGTAAGCAGCCCCAGCTATGAAAACCGAATGAAATATGCCAAGCTCATTGGCAACCTTGACTGTCCATGCCAAGAACATGTCAGAGATAATACACAGAGGAAAATTCCCTTCCTTCTTTGCGATGTTTATGATTAGGTTCTTGAAAGGGGATTCAAGTTTTTCAGAGGCTTCCATGAGACGACCTATGAACTCATAAGAAAGTGTATCAGTGTTTTCTGCTTTTGGTGGGAGTCCATACTCAGTCCCATTGAAGGGGATTTCTGCTAGGTGTATGTTGGTTTTACAAGGGAGTGAAGATTTCAGTTTTTGGATATTAAGAGGGGTGTTGACAATGGTGACTGCATAGCCTTTTCTTTGCCCTAGTCGCCTTGCAAGTGACATGAAAGGATTGAGGTGACCATGAGCCATGAATGGGAACATCACAATGCTCTCTCTGCTTTCCCCTTCATCCATAGCTATGACAGTCACGAGAGGAAGAAAAATGGGAGGGTGTGTGAATATAGGGAACGGGTGGGGGAGCGTTTGGAATTGGAAATTTTAATTGAGGAAAGATCTCTTTGAATGGAGAGTTGGGCTAGTGGGAGAACAGATGTGAGCTGTTGAGGGAGACTTATTGTTGAAAGCCTAATCTTTTTCTCTAGTAACTGAGTCGCTGTATGTGGCTGGAGTCAAAAGATTCTAGCAGATGTCAAAACAGTGTAGTTTGTGTTTTAATTGTTTGTTAGTGTTATGTGCTTGAAACGCACTATAGGGAGTCGTTTTGGTGAGGAGTCTATTATATGTTTCAAGTTTCTGTTTTAGTTACCGTTGAATCTTTCTCAAGAATCGGTACTGGTTCATTTTCTTGATAGATTTTAGATCCTATTTTTTTAATATTTTTGTTTATCGAGGCTAGATCTAAACTCGGTTAATTTTTGATTTGAAAATCCTTGCATAAATACTGAAAAGAACTTTGAAACTTTGAGAGGAAATTTCATTTTTCCAGAAAGCTTGTTCTGCTGTGCTCTTATTCTCCAAATATTTTTTTTCTTAATTTTCCCTCTGAGATTTTATAGTGAAAACTCAATAGTTAGAAGATAAAGTCATGTGGAGAGGAATGTTTACTCATCTATCGTCTGAAAACTTGTATGAGCTGGACTTGTCTCGTATAAGCTCGAGGTTTTCTGTGGCCAACTTTTGCAGGTCAAAGAGGAGTAAGATTCAACGTGGTGCAGCTGTATGTCCATTGTGTAAAAAGGTGAGTGAGTCTGTTCCGCATCTTTTCTTTCATTGTGAGAATTCCTAGGTTGTTTTGGCCAGATGGTGTCAAATATGGGGTGGCACAAAAGCAACAATTGCACACTTTTCTGGGTTGGAATATTGTCTGTGTCGAGGAAGGCAATTTGGTTGATGCGGAACAAAACAGTGTTTAAAGACAACGTGTGGGACGTAGATCAGGTTTTTGACAACTCCAGATTGCGGGTCGCTACTTGGGCGCAAGCTCTATGGCCCACAGAGAATGAGTCTGCCTTCAGATTCCTAAATTCAATGTTATGGAGCAGCTCGCGGGGAATCGAAAGAAGCGGGTATTGGAGGTGTGTTAAGGAACGAGAATGACGACAGTCTCATTCTTTTCTCGACGGCAGTGCGATTAATGGACTCTAACCTTGCGAAACAAAATGATGCTACTGCTACAGATAGAGAATATGAAGAAAAAGCTGAGAGTATGGCAGATATACAATATTCCCAGAGAAATAAAGGAAGTGGCAGACGCTCTGGCGAAAAAGAAGGAAGTCTGAGACCAAAACTATTTACTGGAGGAGGTTCACGAGAGCACTCAAGATTTGGAATGTGCACGAGACTTGACTGGGTTATCCGCCGGGGAAACAAGGTTTTATTAGCCTGGAATGGAAGTCTGTTAATGCTGGGTCATTTGTTGGGCTTATTGTAGTAGCAGAACAGAACAGCGAAGCACTTGAGTTAAGGCTCATTGGGATGGATATGTTTGTTTTCTCCCGGACCCGGTTTTCCTCTAGCCGCTCCATCTGAAAAAAGGAGCCACAATGCTCCATGCCTTCATCTGCAGCAGGTAACGTGAAGCAAATCCCAATCTCCATGCAGCTATTAACTCCAGAAAAGCACCCTAGACTTATTGTGCCAACATATACTTAATGTAGTTTCAATTCTCAACATTTTTCTACAGCATTGATACAAAGGGAAAAAACACAACCTACAACTAACCATGTTTAATATTCAACAAGAAACAGTTGTGGGCTCATTGTTCTTGTTCTCTACGTTTACGCCTGCATGGAAATACACTATTTTGGGCATGTCAACAATGTTTTCCAAGAAAAGATCATGCCTTACACTAAGAAATAGGAAGAAGAACCTGAGCAATCACCAGTCAACACACTAGGAATGGCTGCATTGATCTACCTTTGATTCATTTCATAAAAGTTTATAAACACATGTTAAAATGTGAAAAAACAAAAGATTTTTAAACTTGGGATAAAAACCCCAGAATATCATAATCTGCAAATTGAACTGCAATTTACTTCATGACACATTGATGCTGCAGCTGATCAGCTGATAAACTTGATAAAAACCTGATAATTATCATGACACTGCAGTACTTGAATTGCACATTAGTCCAGACAGAATCGAAATGAAATTATAGATACATTTAGGAGTAATAATTTGATATGTTTGTGGGAATTGTTTCACTGAGAGAACCCGCGTCTGGCTATATATGACTTATAGTTAATCTTACATTTCGTTTCTATAATTAAACCTCCCAAAGGGTCAACTAGTCTTATTGACGAACTGCACATCGCCTTTGCAACTCTTTTGGCGGGCTAAAAACTTAGGAGTATCTGTGTGCTACATAGTTACAGACTGAGTTTATTTAATTGTAACAATCGAGATTTTCATCTTCTACTAATTAGTATATATGATTACTACTAAACCTCCATGCAATTGCTGCTGTTTTTGTCACTTGAAGTTGAAGGAGCACTTCCTATCATCAAACTCTGAATGAAGGCAATCATCTGTTAAAAAAAAGTAACTCTGTTTTAGTTACATAAGAAATGATACTGCAAGTGATAGATAAAAACAATGATTAAATGGAGGCATTAAGCTGTCAGCAGGATCATTCTGCTCTAGTGATTAATTTTCTACTTATGTCAAATGAAAGTTCAGTTTTTGACAGATAGAAGACTGGATCAATCTTAGTTATATTAATAGCTTTTGTTCTATTAACATTTTTCAATCTCCATATCCTATTGGCTTTGGCATTCTTAAAGACAGGTTTAGGCTGCTCTGGCAGATTAGTTGCTGTTGATGAATGCAGAACTTATAACCAGAAAAGGGTTTTTAGCAATGTGACTAACTTTTGCAGATGCTGATGCTGATCAAACAGCATGGATGATCAATATGTTCAATGTTGAAACATGAGAAGTTTATTGAGAACATATAGTAGCTTACTAGGTAAAAGTTCATACCAATGTGATCGCAATGCAAATAATACTAAAGCCGGGGAAATGAAATGGTGCATCTTCGGACAGGAACAATGCTGTATGAACAGAAGAAGTGGTCACTGACATTTGTCAATAAAAGGGAAATTTTTGGGAAAAGGGACGAAAATACCAGTCTTTACACACCTGTCAGAGGACTAAAGACTAATGGAGCAATGATGTTGGCCAAGGAACTTATGCCTGAGATGCATCCTTGAGCCTTCCCCTGATATATTGTGTTTTGACCGATTAAAGTTATGCATGAAGAAGAGGATTGAAATAGGAGAAAGGAGCAAGAGTGAAGATCCAATTTGCTAGAATTACCTGCTCTCTGGCGCCAGCTTGTTTTGATGCAATACTGCGTAACTGCATAATTAATAAGATTCAATCAACAGACGTAGTGTTTCAGCTAACAGAACAAAGCTTGCAATGAGATGGAAGTAAAAAAACTTACAGATGGTGGTGCAAAGACCATCATTATTGACAATGCAGTAGCTGCATATGGAACCTGCATGAACATGTCTTTCCACCCGAAGTTACATACAGAGAGGCATACTCAGAAGCAAAAATCAAATCATTTAGAGTAATGAATTATAAATACTGTTCCCAAAGCTTGGTACTAATTTTTGCTAATAGAGACCTTCCGTGCAAAAACATTATTTGTAAACACAACTCAATCAACATTCAACTTTAAAAGTAATGCTATTAACTTCTCCATTTTATCTGATGTGATGATTTTTATTTCCTCAAGGCAGTTGCCATGTCACCTTGCTCCAAAACTCCAGGTGACATAACTTTGATTCTGAGGTTACTTCTGTGTCTAACGACACAACTGACAGAACAAGAATTTTTTCTGCTGATCTAGTAGTCTAGTAGTAAAAGAAAAATGAAGCAAGCAAATTACCCAGTCTGACCAGGCTATGCTATAAAGAATGGCCTGCATAACACCAGGTGCAAATTCATCAGTGACATGGTTACAATGTCATCAGCTTGCAAGGACTAAATATCAGAGGGAGTAACAATAAAGGTTGAGCAGGTGAGAATACAACTCTTACATTTGCACAGCTGACCAAGAGTCCTATTGAAAGCAACTTTCCGTCCCCTAAGGGAGAAACCAGTAAGGGCATGAGAAACAACTGCAGGATTCAGAAGCATATAAGAATAAAACAAAAATGAGAAAACGAGTAGTATGGGAAATGTACCACGCATCAATAAAACATACCTGTGAAATGGTTGATATAATTCCAGCAATTAGCATCAAATCAGCAAACTGATTCTTGTTAAAGTGGAAACGGGCTTTTAAATAGTACTGCATGGTAGAAAATTTTTCATAAGAGACTTTAATCTGTTTGATCACAAGATTGTACTTAAGGATGTGGTATGCACAAGCATAAAACTTGAACAGACAATTTGATCAATTTATTAAACAACCACTTTTCATATCTTAAATTTTCGATAAATCTGTAACCATTTAATTACCACTATTCTGCTTCATAAACTGCTCTTAGGTGTTACAAGAAACATTAGCTGCCATTTCTGGAAAAAAGAAAAGATTTGAAGAGTTGTTGGCTGTTGAATCACTGATTTTTGTCATTTTCAACCATGTATATTTGGATCATCATGAGATTTAAAACAAAAATTTGTCTAAACTTTCTCTTGGTAATGGTTCACAATTAGAGAAGGAAGTCATACCATTAATGAAGATATCATCCCACCCTCCGCAAGACTATTGAAGAAAGCAACAACTGCTGCTTGGGAAAATGATGGACTGCAATCATAACTTCATTAGTCATCTCTCAAACAGTAATAATACAAGTACATCAAATTATTTTGAGGACAAGGCCATGAAAACAACTTATGCATTCACTTTTTAAAGGAATCTATACTACCATTGATAGCTTAATTTTACTAGTCCTTGGGATGGATTTCTTTTCGTTTTCGATAGTGGGATGGATAAATATATATATTCACAAGGTTGCATGATTATTATTTTCATTCTGATCTCCTTTTTATAATTCAGTTGATGGAAGAAAACTTCTCGCTGAGTACTTATTACAAAGCTTCTAAGCAAAGAAGATCTGAAGATTCTTCTTGAATGTTTAAAGTGCTGCAGATATACTTTATCACAAGTAGTTAAAAGAAGTTTCACAAATTTTATTTATTCAAAATTTTCCCTTATTTCTTTCAGAATTTGTTTTTTTATGAAAATTTTCCATTCAAAAAGGTTTGCCAGGGCTGGGGGTATCAGCATGGTCTAATGAGTGCAACTCAATTTACATTGGACCATAATTGAGCTCACTTGAGCACCAAAGTACTGGGAAATATATAGCAAACCTTACCTGCTCTTCAACAAGCTAATAATATCTCCCACGGATGGAATTTTCTTGTATACTGGCATCTTTCTAGGTGCATTACCATCCTTCTGAATGACATCTTCCCCTTCTTTCAGGATTGGTTGTGTCATTCCATCAACTTGATCAGGTATACTTTCCTCAAGGAATATTCTCATGTACACTACTGCAAGCATTGATACAAACGTAGCAACCTGAAAGGATCAAAACAAAACAAAAAGTTGTAGCAAAAATTTTGATATACAATGATGAACAAAGATACAGTGTAGAGGTTCTAGACAAGGCTCAAGGAAAAACCTGAAATGTGGAACCAGTGGAGAGGAAACGAGCTGCTAAGGTTCCGCAGACGAATGCACCTGAGCTTACGCCTGAAAGGATTCCAAATGCAGATGCCCGTTGGCTATCTGAAATGTTGTCTGCCTGCCAAGCAAAGACCACAACTTTAGCAAATAAAATTGTAAACAGCTGAAATATACTTGACAGACATTTGGTAAAGCCGAACATGGATTCTAACACATCTACTTCAGTTTTAGGGCTGAAACCTAACCCCCTACCTCTTTTCTGTAAATATTGTGGTGTTTTTGTTAATCTAATGCATATAGTCAACTCTTCCTAAAGTCATTTTTGTCTGTGCTTTAGAATGGGTTGATATAAGATGTCACTAATATTCAAAGGGGTTAGGAGGATCAGATCCTATTATAGGAATAGAAGGATGCCTTCCGATATGTTAAAACTGCCCTGCACTTCATTCACTAATAGTTCAACACTGAATCAAGATGATGCTGGAGAATATGTGCTTGCTTCCAAGATTACAAAGCAGTTAAGGATGATTCAGGGTTATTACCAAATATGCAAGAGCAAGGCAGTTAATGCTGCCTTCACAGATCATGGCAGTGAGGGTCCTGAGCGCATAGTAGGCATAATAATAATTGGTTGTTCTGCTGCATGCCAATATAGCTGCAAGAAGATAGTCATGTTAACTTTAAAGATTTTGCAATTGGTTTAAAGGAAAATGAAAAGCAGGACTCTAGCCTTTGCCAGATTCTTAAAAGCAACGGCAGTAACATGATCAAGATGTGACAACTCTTCATAAAGAAGTTTGTACCTTATTGCTCACATGGGAAGCAAAGGGGTAGCGAACAGCACAAAAGTGACAAGGACTCAACTCAAATTGCTCAATGAGAAATTGGATGCGAATATTCAAGTAAAAGAGAAAGTAAATTAGCACAGAGAGTTAAACTCAAGCAGATGGCTTAAGGCAAACGTCAATGGTGAACCCCATTCCACATCACCCTGTAAACGACATGCCAGAAGGCATCCGTTGAAAAATCTACCGACACTTTTCTCTGCTCCAACCCGATTCAAGGTATAATACCTGATAATGCCAAATCAGGTTACGTTGGAAAATGAAGTAACCATGAGGTGACTTGTCACCCGTTAACCCATAGGTCCCATACCAATAGGCACAAGACAAGCATTGCATGGATGCATGGAAGCTTACAGAAAAACATGTTTGGGACCAAAGATAGGACCATGGAATGATGGAAAGCAGTCATGAAACACCAGTTACTGTTCCTATTTCGATTTCATACCAAGGGGAATAATGGACAAAGTCATAGGTAATGTGAGCAGAGCTTTTCTTCCGTATTGATCCGACAGATTCCCAATCAGTGGCATCATCAAGGCCGTCCCCAGTCCTATCATCTGCATCACACCAGACACAGTCACAAGTAAGCGCTAAATGCCACCACGTTTGGAAGATATTTAAGTAATCATGCTGATAATAATGAACAATTACTCAATTAACTCTTTGCTAAATTATTTCAAACTGTGCTTTTGGGCTTGAACCCAACCTTATCCTTTGAGGAATTCAGATTCTTTGGTACCCATATCGAAGATTCCTGATATTTGACTATGAATTTCAACGATGACAATGGGTTTTTCTTTCTTTTTCCTTTTTTACGATTATTGACCCAAAAAGGTGTGGACTTCTTTTATTAATTAAAAAAAATATCATCCTGAATCATAACACCATTTGACCTGATTTATTTTTTGGGTGTATGTGTGACATGACTTAATAAACTATAGAGGGTTAAAATATTATAGCATATTATCAAAATTGCTACTATGTTAATTATATACTGTAGATATCTTTTTGGCACCTTGTAGATATCCCGAAATAAACAAACTAACACAGCCGTGGGGCAGAAATCCTATCCTAATCGAGAAATAGACTCCAAGGGAAGAAAATCTAAGCTGTCTTTTCCTCATTTTTCTATAAATATCTTAGTAACTTTTTTGCACTGAAATTTCGTCCAAAGATAACTTGCAAAGGGAACTAAAATTAAATTGTAAGGGGACAACATGAAATCGACATGTTAATATGACCCTTCGTCCACACTGTGGCAAGTTGCTTCATTCATAATTAGGTCTGGCCTTCTCCTCAAAAGTCACGCAACAGAGTCACATTCGAGTGACCAACAAATTCAAATGTTTGTGCGATTGTGATGTCTTTATGTGCATCGGAATGAGACATGTACAAATCGCTTGTACACTTACCAATTATCCAATATGGCACTATGCAAGAATTGGGAATCTGTTTGCTTGGAAGGGACAACTTGAGCATTACTAACCCCATGGAAAATATCACCCAAAAGGAAAAGCACCCAACATTCGGTAGGTGTGATTTGAACGGTAGGTACGGTGGTGATCCATATGGTCACTCAACTCGGAAAAACCTTGCAAGGTCCATACTTCTCCACATGTACTACCTTATCATAAATTAACATTGAAGAGAATGAGGTGAACAGTGAAAAACCCAGAGGAGGGAAAGTCAAAAAAGTTAATGTAGTAGGATTGTACACTAGGAGTGGTCGTGAGAATCAAAGGGTTCTTAATTTGATACAAAAAAAATGGGGTTTCATAATTTATTCCTAATTTCTCTATACTAGAAAGACACGAAAACGAGATTGACAAGGAATAAGGATACTTTTCCCGGATTCCGGAACCCTTTAGCACTGAAATTCAAGCAGTTGTGGAGGCACGTACGTGTATCTAAGATGGGAAGTAGAGTTGCATGTTCTAGTGTAACTGAAGAACCATGAACCTCTCTCTCTCTCTCTCTCTCTCTCTCTTTCTCTTTTTCATATTCCGTTTTTGAGAAGAGAAGAGAGCATCAAGAAGAAGAAAGAGTTTTGATTTCTATTTTTTGTTTGTTGTTCTTGTTAAGAACAAAGAAAAAGGCAAGGAATGCAACAGCCCAGAATTTTCAGGGTTAAAAAAAATGAAGAGGATAGCAGGAGAAAAGGAAAACTAAAGAGTTGAAGAAAAAACGTACAGCTTGTTGTAATCCAGAGAGGTAAATGGCGAGGGAGCATTCATCAGTGCCAGGGCAAAGGGCGAACATGGTAACATCGGTAATGGCCGGAATCACAATGAAGGTGGCGAAACCTGACAGGAAAACCGTCACGAAAAGATGGCTTGACGCTGTTAGCTTCTTCTCCATCCCTATCTCTCTTTCTCTCTCTCCCTCCGTCCGTCCTTTCTCTCTCAAATGAAAAAAGCAAGTGCTTTGGCTAAGCAACGCTTGGAACTTTTCACTCAAGCGGTACTACCATAAGTAATTTACTAGCCTATAAGTAAATGTTGTATGTGTTTGGATTTTCTTGCCCTTTCCATTATAAAAAGGATAGAAAATAAATACTAGACATTTAATTTCTATAAATTCAGGTAGATATAAATTGATAATGCACTTGAACATTTGACCTATTAATTAGTATATAATTTTTTTACTTAAAAAGTATGAATACGAATCTCCTTTCTCTAAAAGAAAATATAAATTAACAATAACATACTTTAAATTTTATTTAAGGATCTGAATAAATTGTTATTAACAATTTGAGTTTAAAATTTTTAAAATAACGTGATTTAAATTTAAAAAATTATTAAACTAGTAATATTTGAATCTGAATCGTTACAATATATATAAATTAAAGGATATGATTTTTTTATTTCAATATTTGAATAATTAGATGTAGTATTATATTGATATATGAGCTAAGGTCGAAAAATTGTTAGCTTTTAGGACCAAATGAAACCAATAAAATCATTAATTATCAAGAATGATTTAATTATTCTAGAAGGCTTCTCATGTTTCAGTTAATGATCACAATATGTTACTAATGGAACATTTCATTTAATGGGTTATTTGACATCGATTCAATTCTAAGTATAGTGAAAAATGAGGTGGACCACTTCAAAAAAGAACCTATTTTAATTTTGTTGAGACTTGAATAAGCTTAAACAAAAATATAAAAATATTTTATAACATATCATGGCTTGGTGGAGTAATATGATAATTATATTTTGTATTAATATTTGGTGCACTAGCACTATATAGCTTTTATACACAAGCTATCAAATCTTGACATCTATTTAATGAGGTAAAAAAGGTATTCATTCTTTATTTTTAAAACAGTATAGGGTTTTAATATCAATTTTTTATTTTTTTTTAAATAATGAAGTGTCAAGATTTAATAATTTATTTTAATTAGAAAAAAAAGAATTTAAACCTTACTCTATAGGCAAGTGATTATGTATCAACCAATAAATTAAATGTTCGAGTACAATAAAATTTAGTAACTTGACAGTGTATAAAAGTTAAATATTGTTAATGTATCAAATATTAATCCTTATTTTTTATTAAAATGAAATAGAAAGAAAGTGATTATGTGAGCCTTTTTACATAGTTGGATAGGTGTTTTGACCTGTAATTACTTCTATTTTTTAACTTTTTTTGGCGTGCAAGGATTCGAGATTCTTGAGAAGAGCAAAGTCACATCTCCACTTTTATAATAATTCATTCAATGCTTAATTAGCAATAATTGTGGTTTGCTTACAGAATAATCAGCTTTTTTATTAGGGAAATGAAATCCCAAGCTGTACTTGTCCCTTTCTAATTATGGAACATATAAAATATAATTATGTAGTTTTTACAAACAGGTGAAAGATTAAAGTATTAAACATGGTCGAGCACGATTCAAAGTAACTCAGACAATGCTTTCTTACTCCTGCATAACTCAAAATATAAAGTGGGAGCAAGTATGGTATTTGTTTATTTTGAAATATTTTAAATAAAAAATTGTTTATTATTGAAGTATTTGAAAATCTTGTTTTATAACTTAATGAAAATCGATTACTGATATGCAGTGAATATTCCATTAAAATCTCGAACCTAATTCGACTTAATCTTAAAATTCAATTTTATAGTACATTAAAACAACAAAAAAGAACTCATCAGTGTTGTAAAATAAACTCAACATTGATAACATGCTTTTAAAAATTCAAACAAAAAAATAATAATAATTAAATATGAAACAAAATATCAACCATAAAATCAAATATATTATTTTGTCAAATTTTATAATTTCAATACTCAAAAATCATATACTTATTTATATATACATTATTTTGTCAAATAATAATAAAATTATAACTTATACTCTTTGGTTGATAAAAGTGGATGAATTTGCAAAAAATGCAAACCATGACAGTAGTAGGAATTTAAATTGTTCTTCTTACCTTAAACAAATTTTAAATGATTTTTATTCCAATATTCACGTTAGAGTCAACTAATATATAAATAGTTTCGAGTATAAATAATTAACTCATAAACTCAAACTCTCTCTAAAATTGTATTGAATATTAATTTTATTATCTAAAACCTACTCATATTGATTTTTAAAGTAAAATACCTTCATCTTTCTAAATTTTAGTAGAAATTGCAAGCAAGTTTATTAGTTTTTCAAATAGATATTTCATCAAAAAATACAAATACCGTTAACAGAGATTCAAAAAATTTAAAACACTTTTTTTATTAATTTTAAAAATTATTATTATATTTTTAAAAAAATTAAAAAAAGAACTTCGATCAGTGCTCATCTGAGGAGGGTTTTTTTTAATTAATAAAAAAATTAATAAAATTATATAATAATAATTTTAAAAATTAATCAAAGATAAAATTATCTTTTTATTTTTGATACGTCATCAAATTGACAAAAATATTAACGGATAATTAACAACTAGACTTAAATATTCAACGAAAAATATTTTTTAAACGAAATGTGTATTTTAAAAATTAATAAATTTTTATCTAATTACGATTAAAATTTAAAAAATAAAGATATTTTATCTTAACTTTTAATTATCATAAATCACATTAATCGAGTTGGATCAAATCGAATAGTCGTGTTAAAAATCCCGTCCCCTGCCATCGCCCTCTGTTACAGCAGTCGTGATCTGGATATTCTCTCAGAAAGCGAGGAGGAAAAAGCACAGAAAAAAGGCTAAGAAAGTTTATAAAGTAGTCCTACAACCAATGCTTGGACTCCATGTGTGATTTCTGGGCTAGAATTGGTACTAGCACTAGAGTAAAGTTGGATTGCATCTGAGTGCTTTTCTTTCTTTTCTTGGGCTCGTAACCCAAAGTCATACCGTACGCCCACGCGGCCACGCCTGTTCTTAGATAAATAGGTCGGATCCATGTGCTGGGTTCACAATGCTTTATGTGCTATATATTAAAGGTTTGTTTTCTAAGCAGACAAACCTTTTTCTTATTCAAAAGAAAACTGAGTTGTCCGCTTTCGTACTTATCGGGCCTTTTTCTTTGTCACCACAAACCCATAAAGAAAAAAAGTTGGATAAACTATTAATTAAATAGTAAAAAAAAAACCCAATCACAATTTAACAATGAAATTGAGATTGATTTTAAAATTTTAAAATTAAATTATTTAATTTTTAAAAAATAATTCAAATTGATTGAATTATTAGAAACAATAAAAAATAATTAAAATTCATTTATCCCGAATCGTTTGATTGGTCCTAATATATATTATTAATGATAGGATTTTTAATTAATTCAGATATCAAAATAATTGAATAAACGGATACAAAAACTAAAAAGTATCAAACTAAATTCAATCCGTTCTTACCCCTTTTTTTTCAATTTGCACATATTAATGCTCTCCTAAGTTGAATTGTTAAGAATTATTGATTTATTCTAATTAATTAATTTTCCAATGATTTATTTATGGTCGTGATGGCTATATGAGCTCCACTCCACATAATATACAGCTTAGAGTCTAATTAATATATACGTGACATATACGAAGGTTCCCATCGTTTTTGCTTTTGTTATTTGTCTTCTTACAACCAATAATTAATACCCAAACAAAGCTATCTATCATTTAACCTAAAGTTTCTTGCATTTGAAGACTTTAAGGGAAGAATCATTTTTCAGGGGGCAATAGTTACAATATGCTTTTCCCTGGTGGTCATCCCATTAAGAAGGCATTTACATTTTTAAAGCATAAACAGGGGTTGGTGCATCTTATAAGTATAAAAATATATTTGATTAAACACTCAGGTAGGAGATCAGAATTGGGAGTTGGCTGAGATAAGAATGATTGATCACAAAGACAGCTATTCACAGCTCAACCATTTGACAATTTGCCTTTAGACCAATGTAGCCCATTTGCTTTGAAATGCGCTCACCCACCTTATATAATTCTCCCCAAAATTAAAATGCCACCCCATTGGTTTCTTTATACATTCCCTTGGCTCTCAAAGAATGCTGTACATCAACTTCTAATCATGAGATACCTTTGCTGATGATGATTCTTCGCAATTATGATCAGAACCCTCCCTTCACGTAAACGAGTTTGCTCAATCCAGCTCAACAAGCAGGTGTTCTCTTTTGCATGAGGAAGTCTGTTGTATATCAAGCTTGAATAAATTAACAAAGAATGGTACAATTAAAGAATTCTGGGCTTGTTTGATTCTACAAGAAAACGAGTCTGTTTGACAAATGAGGCAAGGCTCAACGCAGATGCATTATTTGATATTCTGACGTTTTTTTTTTTTTTTTTTTTTTTGTAATGGCACATGTATTCTATTAGATACTCAGCTAGTTTAACGGACATTTTGGTAGTCTACCAACAGGATAAACTACTAGGAATTTTTTCTCCTTTTTCTATACTTTCAATTGCAACTCAACCTAATTTTTAATTGTTGATTAGCCAACCTTGCATTGATGTGAAAGTATCGAGGGAGGATGCTATATAAAGGGTGGAGGTGTTGGAGGTTAACATATCAGTTGAAACCGGAACAGGGATTGGGAGAGAGTAAAGACAGTGGAAAAAAGAATGGAAGGAAAAGCATCACCCAAGAGGGAATTCAAACAGGTGAGAAGCCGAAACCAGAAGGCTTTGAGGAGCAATTTATTGGAAGCTATTGCAGAGGCTAATGGCGGGGGTGTTGTCTCTCACATCAACGAGGATGGAGTTGTGAGGATGAAGATTGTAGTAAGAAAGCAAGATTTGAAGCAAATGCTAGGAATGATCAACGGTGGTGGTAGGATTAGCTCAAACCAGTCACCTTCTCCATCTGTAGAAGAACGCTTAAATCTCCTGCGAAGAAAACATCTTATGAGGTCCAATGCAGTTAAGAAGAGTCCGCGTCCTTGGAGTCCTGAACTTCAAAGCATTCCTGAAGAATGAAGAAATCTGAAACTCAACTACGTTCTTTACATTTTGTTAATTTGGTGCAAAATGTACAACTTTAACATGCAGCTAAAAAACCTTTGACATGAAAATGAAGTAACTTTTGTGAATTATTAATTCAATATCGATTGTATGATATTGTCATATCGATATCATGGTTCTTGCTTTGGAAGTTTTTTGCAATAGCATGCTATTTATTTTTCTCAATGCAATAGCATGATATCACTGTGATTCCTAAATTTTTTGTGTGTGTATACCCTGAGACTTGTTCTTGAATTCAGGTTTTTAATTTGGTGCACATAATTGTTCTGGCAAAAGAGGAGATTAGTCACTAGCTTCATTGAAGTATGGAACTGGCTTGTTTAAACAAAGCCAAAATTCACCCTTGCCAACGCAGTTACCCTCACAAATCACATCCAGACTTCTGATTATAAATTCATTTTCTCTTCTCATTTTGATTATGGCAAGACAAACACTCTAAGAAAAAAAACAGAGAGAGAACTAAGCAAATAAGCTAAAACAAAGGAAAAGTTTTCATAACTTGCGGAGAGGTGCACGACGGTGTAACAATATAAGAATATCTTATCAGTTAAAAAAGGAAGATCTTAAGAAAGAACAATAAAAGGAAACTATGCCAGAAAGCAAAATCACTGTCTGTCTACCAATGCACCAGGATCCCAAGCTCCCTTACGATGTTAGCCACTTCTTTATACAGAAGATTTTTTCTTTCAAGTCTCTCATCCAGATCTTGCATGTTTATTCGATGTGTCGCCCAGACCTCCGCATGCAGCCTGCTCGTCTCCCCAATACTTGTTATGAATATACGTGGTGTGGGAAACCACAGCTCCTCCCTGCTTTGGATGAAACTAGCAACAATGACAACAATATCAGTAAAATTATATATCAGAAATCAAATCGCTTCTAAGCAATAAAAACTAACTCAATATGCAAATTACCTAAGTATCTTTTGTTTCATGGCAATAATTTGTTCTTCTGGGGTCAAAATAAATATATCAAACTCTATTTTGTCTTTCATTGGTGGACTGAGTCGAAAATTGCTCACGGATTTTGTCCACAGAACAACATTCGGATAAATAACCTTTTGGTTGTCATTCCTTAAGAAGATAGTGCTGAAAATGTTGATTTTATTCACCACCAACTGAAATTTAATCAAAGTGCAAGCATGAATTGCATAAATAAAGTTCTTTAAATTGAGATTTTATATAAAAAAAAAGAATGTATATTTATGAATTTACCTCAACCCCATCGATCTCGCATCGATCGTCAATATTGAATGGATGCATTACAAACAAGTGGATCACAGCTTCAAATGCAATCTTGCACGTATTTCCAAATGTAAAACCAGCTAAAATTACTGTCCAGAACAAGAATACTAGATCCTGGCTTGTGATTATTTCAAACATGAATGAGAAAATAATAAGGGTGATGATGAAGTATACAAAGATCAAAATCCAGTTGATTTTCTTAACAATTGATTTTGAATTAGAACGTGTCAATTCGATTGCCTTCCTTTCTTTAAATATGTTAACCTGAAACATTTTGAGAAGCTATGTTACTTAATTGAACATTCTCGTATAAAATACACCAAAACGAAAAGTATAATAAACTAATTATTGTTGTTAATGATACACTTACCACCCAGTTTTCCAATACCAACTTATGAACTTTCTGGCATTCAGATGCACAACCCAAAAGGTTCAACAACTTGCGAGCATTATTGATATTCATAAAACCCCTCAAATCTTCTACGTAAATGTATCTATTAAACAAATAATACACAGAAATAAATCACATATACTAACAAAACACTTCAAGGTAATAGACTAGAAGTCCTATTTTGATGGCACAATTATTATTATGAGTTTGGAAGTACCTTGACGAATTGTTTGACAAGTTCTGTACTGTTTTTATTGCCAGATTTTTGGCACCCTTCTCATTTCTGATTTTCTTCAATGAATTGCCTTTGGGCGCTATCTGATGAATCATTCTTTCACTAAATTCCATTTCTCTGATTCTCAAAGACAATATATGAGAATTATATCTGACAGCAACATATGTGAGGACGATGGTTTTCACTATCCACACTACTGAAGAAACAAGCAAGAAACTTGAGACTTTGTTTATGTAAAACAAAGTTTCTAAATGTACACTTCTCTTCAGTTTTTGGCTGAAGCTAAAGTTCCATAACGCAAACATAGAAACCACCCATAAACAGCTTTCGACTGCAGATCTTGTTCCATGAATATAATACAACAATCTCTTGTACTTGGAAAACTTCCACTCCATGAAAAGGATAACCAACCTCAACATACAACGAAAAATGATCTTCCCCGACAAGAGAAACAACAGAAATACATTCCACTTCCAAATGACCACATAACTAAAGGATAGTTTATTCCATTTTGGAAGCCAAATGCTAAAAGGCAAAGACAGGACCAAAACTAAGCATAACAGCCATTGAGCTATGACAAGTTTTTTCACCTTTCCCTGCTTCAACTCTTCTTCTATTAAACTGTCAATTATCCTTGTGTCTTGGTCTTCATTTTCCTCGATTTTCTGTCCTTCCTCTTGCTCCTCTTTTTCAAAATGTGCTTCTGATTCAATTTCTTCTATCTCTACAATTTCCAATGGTTCAGTGAGTTGCCCTGTTTCCAGACCCGCGGGCTGGTGCACTTCAATAACAATGTTTTCCATGGAGAAAAGATGATATAATTAAAATGAAGAGAAATTAAAATTTTCAGTTGGTAAGTGTTTCTGTGGTTTCACTGGTAAGAAGGAACGCAATATAGATGGCAAATTCTTTGGAAAGAGGGAGGTAGAAAATTTTAGTGAGTAATACTAGCAATAGTACAATATTGTTCATACTCGTTGGTAAGAATTCCAAGTTTCCCTTGGTCAATGGATGCCTGGAAATTTTAATTATAAGACTGGGCTTTCCAAATTTAGATTATGATTTTGAAATTTAAATGTTAGCTAAAGCATGTGAACATGGAAAATAGCCATTTATTACGAAGGAAAAATATTAAGCGTGATCTTCAAGCTTTCTCCTACTGAAAGAACTCAAGTTGCATATCTCATTTGTCTGCAAGCTTGAAAAAGAATACATGTCAGACTGGTAATTGCCTTACTAGAGGTTGTCAGCCTATACTAGTCAATCTAGCCGCGTTTATTGATTACGCTTTGAAGGCATGCCCCTTGATTTGATTTATAATGGCAATTTCTCCAACCACTGACTCCAAATGGCTGCAGCAGTAACACTAATATCTCTCAATTACTTCCACAATTCCCCGGCACCCATAATTGTTTCACAAAACCACTTCGATACCCCGGGAACAAACCTAAACCCTTACGCTATAGCCAAGCCAAGATTTCTCAAAACCAACTCAACTCCGTAGAACCCAATCAAAAACTTCACAAACCTTAACTGAACCGAACAATTTAAAACCCATAATAGGTTGTTCAAGGAGGCGATTAATTTTTGTCATAGCATGGAATTTGAAGGAGCTAAGCCCGATGAATTTAGGTACCCGTTTGGGATCAAGGCGTGGGTTATTGTCTTTGAAGGAAAGAAAAAATGTTCATGCAACATTGGTTAAGGTTGGATTAGATTTAGATGTTTATAATTGCAACTATGTCTATGAAAGTAGGGTGCGTTGAATTGGGAGAGAATGCTTTTAAAGAGATGCTAAAAGGAGATTTGGTTTGCTTTTCAGGTATTTACAAGTTTGCTAAGGGTTCGAATTATTGGTTTCGTTAAGGGAAATGGTTTTGGTAGGAACAAGAGCAGACAGGCTCAGTTTTATTAGAAGTCTCTCAGGCTTGTTCTATAGAAGATTGTGAAAAGAGTGACAAAGAGATTTATTTTCAGGTTATTAGAAGCGGACTTGAAATGGATCTTATGGTTGAGACGTCGCTATGTATGACAAGTGTATTCGACAGGATCGTTCACAAAAACATTGACGCTTGGAATGCTATGATTGCAGCCTATGTCTCTAATGCTTGTTTCCATGAGTCATTCTCGTGTTAAAACGCTGTAAGAGGTTCTTAAGTTGAGTCCAGATGGTTACTATGAAAACCATCAAGACGAACGTCGTCAAACTTTCGAATTTTGGGTAATTCGATCGAAAGCCTTTGTAGAACAATCATCTTATGGTAAAGGCCTTTTGGAAAGGGTCATGTCCGTTTCTCTGCTATGTTTTGCCCTTTGGAAAAGAGGATTCTGTTGGAATGCCCGACTGTGTTTAACGTTTTGTGAGAGAAAAAATTAGATTGAACGGCATCATTTCTACATGCTAAAATACAAACATGGGGCTTAATATTTCATTCGGTCGGCCCAGCCAAACTCCTCCAAGGGGGCATTCACCATCACAGATAGACCTAGTTTGGGACCCTAAACCTCTTACGAACCGGGTCTGGACTAAGTAACATCAAACCTGTTAGTACGTATTACTAAAGTTGAATCCTCAAAGTTCTGTGTGCAATATTACTTGTGCGGACTGAGGGGTAAAGTAAGACAAAGAAGAATGCTATAAATTGGCAAAGCAGCCATAGAAAATTTACTAATGTATTACTGTTGTTGTGGAAATTGCCCAAGAAACAACAAAGATAAAACTCAGAGAAATTAAGTAAACAGAAAAACACAAGAATTTACGTAATTCGACTTCTTACCTACGTCCACGGAGTGAAACTGTTCTTTCTATTATTGAAAAATTAAAGTACAATAAATTGACTTCTATGGTTCCCCAAACCAACCCAAAATCTCTTGCACACTCTTTCTCAATAACCTCCCAAGAACATTCACCCAAACCACTCTAGCTCCACCTAAAGCAAAAGACAGAGATACAAAATGTTTCCTCTTTAGAGCTCTCAAAGCACTACTTGCAATTCTAAAGCCTAAAGATTCACTTTTATAATATAAAAGTTCAAAGTAGAATGTGATTAGGACTCGATGTGGAATAAGAAGTTTAAAACCATACAACTACTAAATGTTGTACACAACTAAGAATCCTAATCAAATAAGACCTAGAATTCTAATCAACCTAAAACTCAACAAATCTCCACCTTTGACTTGAATTCAAACTCCTTAAACTTCTTCCACCAGTCGCACCTAATTGCAACTTCCTAACTCCACATACTTTCCAACACCTTGAATAACTCTCCAAGCATAAGACTTTCTAAATCATTGGCTTTTATAATTACCACGACTACACATACTAAATCAAGCATGGTCCAACACTCAATTCCACCAAACGGCCAATGCACATTTGTAGTCGTCAAGTCAATGGCACTAATTGACTTCGGAAAGGGACCTCGACGACCCTCCTAATTCACTACTAGTAAGATTTTTCGTCCTTTCACCATCGTCTACACCATGGGAACCTTTCATCACCTCATCGGCAAATGAAATCTCATTTTGGTAGCTACCATCTCTTGTGCACTGTTCCCATCCTTTTCAAGGCCTCACATTCTAGACGATATAAGTCATTATGCAAATTTCCCATCATCAGGACCATGTCGCCTTGTGTGACTTTTACCACTTCATCACAAGCAGAATATCCATACCCTTTGGAGTCTAATAGGCTTAATGATATTAAATTCTTACGCATCTCTAGGACATAGGCCATACCACCCAAAAAACGCACAACCCTGTCAAACATTTTGATTTTCACCACTCTAAGACCCATGACCTTCATTATTGACTTATTACCCAAAGTCAAATTCTCAGCCACCCCTTCTTGAGGTAAATCAAAACAATCTTTTTGATAATATATGTGAGTAGCAGAAGCAAAATCTAAATACAAATCAGAATTTGCATCCATATTTTTCGAGATTGTAAGGACATCACAATCATCACCTTCAGCAACAAAAGCACACTCACCTTTGTTCTCGTTACTTTCATCCTCTTTTGTAGGACAATCCCTTTTAATATGTCCATACCTTTTGCATTGAAAACATTGAACATTGTTAGATCTAGACTTGCCACCCTTAGATCCCTTACCGGTTGACTTCTTCTTACGAACCTCAATTACCAATGCCAAGCCACTTGGATCTCTATCCCCTTCCTTACTTTTCTTTCGGGCTTCACGAGACATTAACCTTACTTGTGCTTGTTCTAATGTTATTGTATCCATCCCACATATCAAAGATTCCACAAATACCTCATAAGAGTTTGAGAGCGAAGCTAGGAACCACAGTGCCTTTTCCTCTTCCTCCACTTTCACATCAACCTTCTTCAACTGATCAATGATCCCATCGAATTCAATTCATATGCTTTATGAGGTCTCCATTCTCCTCCATCTTTAAGTGATACAACTTTCGCCTAAGCTGCAACTTGTTAGAAAGACTTTTCGCCAAGTAAATCTTCTTTAACTTTGCCCACAATCTTGGAGCAGAATCCTCATCAATAACATGGTTAAACACGTTATCTCCAATGCAAAGCCGAATAGTGCTCACACACCTTTGCTCCAACTCTGCCTATTCAATATCTTTCATGTCATCTAGTTGCCCTTCCTCCTTTTCTAGCAAGAGGCACATTAAACCTTGCTGTATAAGGAGATCTTTCATCTTTCTCTGCCACTGTGTGAAACTAGTCTTCCCATCAAACTTCTTAATTGAAAAATTCATAGAACTAGTAACTTTTGACATCCTTATTGAATCTTGTATTTACCGAATCCGAAGCTCTGATATCAGTTTGTTGTGAAAATTACCCAAGAAACAACAAAGATAAAACCCGAAGAAATTAAGCAAATAGAAAATACAAAAATTTACGTGGTTTGGCCGCTTACCTACGTCCACGGAGTGAAACTGTTCTTTTTATTATTGAGAAATTAAAGTATAATAAATTGACCTCTATGGTTCCCCAAACCAACCCAAGATCTCTTGCACACTCTTTCTCAATAACCTCCCAAGAACACTCACCCAAACCATTCTAACTCCACATAGAGCAAAAGACAAAGATACAAAGTGTTTTCTCTCTAGAGCTCTCAAAACACTATTTACAATTTTAAAGCCTAAAGATCCACTTTTATAGTATAAAAGTTCAAAGTAGAATGTGATTAGGACTAGATGTGGAATAAGAAATTTAAAACCATACAACTACTTAATGTTGTACACAAACAAGAATCCTAATCAAATAAGATATAAAATTCTAGTCAACCTAAAACTCAACAACCGTCCTTTTTGGAAGCTTATTGGCGAATACTCGAGATCTTGTTCCGGCTTCACTGTTTTTGTTTTTCTGTTCTTCGAAGGGGTGTCAGATAGTCACTAAACATAGCAACTGGGTATTGAGAGTCCAATATTCAGACAAAGATGCACAAGTAGCCGATACCTCAACGTTCCATTAACTTGGTAACACAACCATCATTTAATACAGATTTTATCTTTCTTGAAATAGAAAAATAACAAAGAAACAATGTGAAATTAATTTTCCATGAGAATCAACATAGAAAGAACTAGACAATTACCGTCAAACTTTCTTCTTCAACGAAAAGAAAAAGGAAGTAAAGATTCATCTGCTTGGCAAAGAGGATCCGACGCTTTTTAACAATGGCCAGCCTAGCCCTTTGATCAATAATGTATGATACCCTCCATGTCCTAAGAGGAGAACAACAACCCCGTTTTCCAAAAGAGAAAAGAATTATTTTCATAACATAAATCAGTAAACAAAAGTGAATTATACACAAAATAGGAGAGAGGAAAATTCAAAAACTGCGTAATTATTCATCTGCTGAAATTGCAAACCTTTTCAATACAAGAATCTGAGCAATTTCCTATACAGACACGTATCCTTGGCTTGACAAAACAACGAAAAGACCTCCCATTAATTTACACATTCCAAAGAGAACCCAAAAAAAGGAACAATAATTATAAGAGCCCACATAAAAAAAAATCTCAACTATTGTAAATTTTGGCTTACCTCAAGAATTCAAGGGGGACAAAAAAAAAATAAGAAGAATTCATCAGTTGGATATCATAGGAACGAAAGCATACTTGGTCAATGCTCGAAAAACACCTAGCAAACCTATTTGAAGATTATTCAGAGTCATTGCTCTCGTAAACTCTACTGTTTCGGCATGCCTTAACATGATTGTTAATTTTTTAAATTTGTTAAAAGCAGATAATAAATTATATTTTGATCATTTCCCATGCTTATAAACTATAATAAAATAACTTTTTTATGCAACCACAAACGAGTAGACCTAACAAATTTTTGTAGATGACATGGTTGCATGACACCAATTTAAACAAATTTGGGTTTAAGCTAATAGTGTTTCGAGTATAAATCGTGTCAATACAGTTAAAATACAAATAAATCATAACAAACTCGTTAATCGATCTGTTTAAGACACGTTTAGTTAATCGTGTTATCGTGTATCCGTATAACTTGTGACTCATTTATTACCTATTTATTTAATCATGTTTACGTGTCATGTAGGCACGTATAGTATACAATTAGGACTCATTTATTGATCTATATAAATGCTAATATTGTTATGATTATTAAAATTGATTGATATTGAATTTTATTATATTTGGTAAATATTATGATATTTATAATTTTTGTTATAAATTTGAATAAAAGAATCATATTTTACTTGTACATATTTTAATTTAATCGTATCGATCGTGTATTGATCATATTAATTATGTAAAAAGATTATAAATCGTATAAATTTTACTTACCAAAATACTCGAGAGGTTACTATACTCATGCATTTTATCCAATTTGTCCGGATGTAACAAATTTTAAACAAAATAAAAAAAAATAAAAACTATGAAAATCAAGAAAATTAAAATAAAAAATGAAAAGAGATAAATATAAAAGATAAGATATGTTTATACTAATCCTACTTCTAGATCAAGTCTAAAAAAAAGATTAAGATTGAATCGAAATTCAGAAACCAATTCGAGTAGAAGCGCAACACATTGGCTATAAATATAACCAAGCCTCAAATTTTCAAGGGAGGAGAAAAAAGAGAAAAAAAAAAAAGGAGAACAAAGAGAGTTTATGGAGTTTTGAAATTTTTCGATTTTTCTAAATCTAGGAAAATCGACTTAGTTTCTAAAGAAACTTTTCCAATTAAAAGGATGAGAGCATTGAGAGAATTTTTTTTGAGAAAATTTGGTAAAATTTCGTCGTCGGTGAACAGTGACCGACGACTGAAATTTGGAAAGCTTTGAGGTTTTTTCTTTTAGAGGGAGAAGTTCTCAATTAGAGAGAGAAGAAGAAGTGGCAAATAAAAGAAAAGAAGGGAGTAGGAGCTTTTATACTGTCAGCAAAACGACGTAGTTTTGTATCTACTAAAAGAAGAAGTTTATGGGTTAAATCTCATTGATTCGGCCCACTCTTGTTATTTTGGCCCACTTTAATTTTTTTGGGTAACTTTGACCCAATAACTTGGTTTTCTTTTTGGATTTCACAACCTAATTAAGTGAGTTCTTGTAAATTTGTTTTGATTTGTTTTTTAAATATCTTGAATTATTTTCTTTTATGATTTATTTACTTATTTATTTATTTAGTCTTTCAAAATTAAGCGCTAATACATATTGATAATAAGTTTTCCAATGATGAAATCTCAAGAAAACCAAAAGTGGCTTCTTGAGAATTTTTAGGTGAGAGAATTTGCTAAAATTTTACCATGAATGTTTAGGAGATTTTGAAAAATTTTCAATATTAAGAATTTTTATTTTGGAAAAGCAATAAAATGAAAATAGGAAAAAGAAATAAATTAAAAGATAAAATTATAGAATTAAATATATAAATTTTTCAATGATGAAATCTCAAGAAAACCCAAAGTGGCTTCTTGAGAATTTCTAGGTAAGGGAATTTTCTAAAATTTTACCATGAACGTTTGGGAGATTTTGAAAAATTTTCAATATCAAGAATTATTTATTTATTTCGAAAAAACTAATGAATTAAAAATAGGAAAGGGAAATAGAATTGAAACATTGAACTATATTTTATTTAATAAGGCTCAAAGGACACATAATTGATAGGGTACCAATTAAATAGGCGTTATAGGGGTGCTAATACATTCCTCACACGTAAAGGACTTTCGAACCTAATCTGCTTTGTAGACTAAAACCTATTATTTTTTAATGATTCTAAGCCAAGCCTAGGACCTCATAAAAATAAAATAAATTCGCCTAAGTGGTCAATCACACCTAAATAAAAAAGATTGATAGTGACTCTCAAACTGTTGAGTTCTAGGACTCACCACGTTATGACAGCTTGGCGACTTTGCTAAGGACTTAGAAAGTCAAGCCCATAATTAGTTATGTGTGACAACCTAGTTTACAATAGTTTAATTTTATTTTCCTTTATTATGAATTTTCTTTTTCCATAGTTCAATTTTTAATTTTAGTTCCCTTTATTATGTTTTCTTCTCTTTATATGTATAACATTTTTTCCCACACACTCACCTTTAATACATACATAAAGCCTTCTACCCAAGCTTTGTACCTTTTAGGAGGAAGTAAAGTATCTCTGCGTTCGTGAGGTGATAACCTCCACATGGGCCAGTGAAATACTTCCAATTAGATTGAACCATTTTCGTTATTAGCCTCTGATGGGTGAGAATTGGCTTACTTTTACTAGTCCATAGTGGACGACATTAAGGAACAATTTGGGAACCTTTATCTTTGTGTTAAATCCTAACCCATATATAGTGAACCATAAGAGCCAACTTGAGATAGAGCCTTCCTACCTTATTTTTAGAAAACATCAAGATTGGTACATATTATAATTTTGTTATGATATTTGTTTTTGTAATTATTATTTCCTGTACATACTAACTCTTTTGCTTTACTCTACAATCATGCATTTGCATCATGCATTCATCACATAGGATATCTGCCACGTGACGATACATGATGAAAGCGACTTTTGTTACATTCATGGAATGCTCACCATTTGATTTGAAGCTCCAATCAAAAGAAACACAACAAAAAGAGGGTGATTGCTTGGTCGATGGCTATATTTCCACTCTCCTTGAGAAGATTCATCTCGATCTTCAACAAAATGATCCTTCTGAATTGCTTAAAATATGGGGTTATGGAAAAAATCTGAATAATTCGACCTATAATGTAGTTTTGGGATCCTTCGTATAGACGTTTTGTCTTCAATGAGGTGGATATGACCCCAACTATTAAAGAATATGCAATTTTACTTGGTCTGAATACCTCTGATTTATGTAAAGTATATTAGAGAAAGAGAAAGCCTGTTAGTTGCAAAACACTTACAAGAATAATGCAGATCAATTCATAAGAAGTGAATGCAAATCAAATTCATAAAGGAGAAAGTATTTGCATATCATGGACTTTTCTTCGAGACTTTATCATGAAGCATTTAGAGGATGAACAAGGTATGAGTATGATGGCTCTAGCAATCTACAGGTTGATGATTTTTCCAAAGGTGTTGGGACACATTGAAATGAGAATCATTGACTTTTTTGAACAAATTGAAAATGGAATTCATCCTCCATCAGCAATTCTTGTAGAAACCTTTAAATCCTTAAACTATTGTTGACAACATGGCAAAGGGCGTTTTATCGGATGTGCATAACTCCTATTTATGTGGTTTTAAAGTCATTTCAAATGTGAGAAAAATACCTTTTGTAAGCCTTATCTTGAAGCTGCTCCTATTTTAGAGTTTTGTAAAAGTCGATGGCCTAAGAAGAAGTAGTCCAAAGCAGAGTGGGTTTCAAGGCTTCAACATTTCACTAGTACAGAAGTAGTAGGGAGAGCACCTTGGATGTATTGAGAATCCATGGTATACAAATGTGGAGACAACCCATGGGTTTCACTTTTGGGGCCTTGAGGAGCGATAAGTTATGCTCCAATCATGGTACGAAGGCAATTCAGAAATGAACAATTCATCCCAATGACGCATAAGCTCAATTAGCTTGAGCCCTCTTACAGCCAGCCAAGGACAACAAAGAAGACCAACGAAATTATTAAAGCATGGACACAAGCACAAAAAGTAAATCTAGGAAGGTTGGTTGACAAAGTTACTTTTGGGTATTTAACATGTTAACGATGTCGAGTCAAATGAATGGTACTTCCATCAGAGCCTAATAGTACTAATAACATTGAAGCAAGGGCTAATGGATCACCATGTTGTAGACACCCATTTAAAAAATAAAAAAATATAAAAATATAAAATAAAATAATGAGAAAAAAAAAGAGGAATGGTTGGGCGTACGCCTAACCATCCTTTCCCCTAACCACCATGAATGATGGGGGTTTTGGCTACCAACTCCTTGGTGCAAGAACCCCATTACCGAGTTATCCAAATTTTTGGACAACTTGGCTTTTAAAGATTCACAACTTGAAAAAAGAAAAGAAGAGCAGAAAAAAAATTAATTCTTTTTTTAGAACAAAAAAACCAGAGAGATCGGTAATCAAAAACCCTAAAAAATCCTAACAACCAACAACTAAGAAATCCTAGCTTTCTAGCAACCGGAAACAACCACAATCCACAATCCACAATCCACAAATAAAAAAAATGCAAAAAAAAAAAGAAACGAAAATGAAAGAAATGAGTGAAGGGGACTTTTTTTTTCGATTTGGATTTCTAAGATTAGATCTTGATTTTTTGGGTTTATCGGTTGAAGCTTGGAAGGGAAAAGTTTAAGGGTTGTTTGCTGCCGGTTTAGGAGAGAGAGAGAGGGAGAAAGATCAATCAACGACTGCCGGTTAGAGGTGAGAGAGAGGGCAGGTCGAGTAGCCTGCGGCGCTGCCGGTTTTAGGTGGTGGCCGGTGAAAAGGGAAGTTGTTTAGAGAGGGTGAAAGCTTTTGGAGAGAAGGTAGAAAGTTTGGTTTTAGAGAGAGAAGTTGAAAGGAGAAAATGAAGAAAGGGTGAAGAAAAAGCCTTTTTATACTTAGGGTTAGGGCATCAAAACGGCGTAGTTTTGGCACCCGGAGGCTGCTAGGCAAGATACTGGACAGTGGGCCTTGGAGCGGATCACGGGTCAGGCCGGTTATTTGGGCCAGTTTAGCCCAATCAGGTAAAAACTTTAACTTTCTTTATGGAAATGTTTGTGTTTTAGGTAGGCTTATTTTATATGTTTTTAGAAATATTAGGCAGAATTAATTCTAAATTATTATAGTGTAATGTTCTAAATTTTTTAGATGATATTTTAGACTTAAGAGAATATTTACTATAAATATATAAGTAACTCTTAAAAATATATAAAAATATAAATATAAATAATAATATACCATGACACTAACTACAAATATAATATACCGATGATAGAATGTTCGTTCGAAACGCGAGAAGTCGCAATTTCAAATGGATTTCTTTAGGTTAAGAATTTTGATTAAGACCCCACCAGTACGATGGGAGGGTCCTAACTTGGAATTCCTATGATTTTAATTTTAAATACAAATTATATACTCAATTACCAATTGGTCAAAAGTGCAAAAAATAAGGAATTAATGATAACAATAAGTATTTTAACAATAATAATAGCATAAAAAGGAATGTATAAAATACATATATAAATAATAATTATGAAATAAAAATACTTAGTCTAAAAAATATGATTTTGAAAATTTTCATATAGTAAAATAAATAAGCACTTACATGGCAAAGTACATAACGAAATAAAAATGGAATAATAAGTAAATATAAGATATTTAGTCACAAAAAGATATGCTCACAAAAAGAAATAATAAAATAAAAAAAACAAACATTAGAATTACAAGTGAACCATGTACTATGGTTGCACTGTTAAATGTCATGGCATATAGAGATATTCTCTATACGAGTATAAGCTCCGATGATGGAACTTTTCGATAAAGCTTGCGAAGGCGAGTTTCATCGGTAAACTCCTTAGGTGAAAAGATACCTTCGAGCTCCACCATTACGATAAGAGGGTCCGAAGAAATATCTTTGACAAAAGGCTTCTACTCGTATTAGGATTTGCATTTATGAAAACACTTTTTTTTACTCATAAACGACTATCCCGATGATGGGATCTACCTAGTAAACTTGCGAAGGTGGGTTGCTAAGGTATTTCCCTAGGTGAAAGAATACTTCCGGATCCCACTTGTGTGATGGGTGGATTCGAAAAGTACACTTAATAAAATATTTTCGTTTGGCGTTATCCCGATTTTATGTCATGCATTTTACAATTGCATCATGTGCATGTTAAACCCGTAAAAAATAAAATAAAATATTCTAATAAAAGATGAAATAGATAAATAATAATTAAGGAAACATAAGAATAAAATCAATGGGCTAGGATAATATATGATTAAATGGTACCATTCGTGGAACGGACGTCACGGGAGTGTTAACCCTTCCCCGTGCGTAACCGTACTCCCAAACCCAAATCTAAAAGATACGTAGACCAGTTATCGTTCTTTCGAAGGACCTAAAATTTATTTAGGATTTCGTCTAATAGAACAAAATAAGGTGGCCAATCACACCTAGAAAAAAAAGATTGGTGGTGACTTCTAAATCACTCAACGTCTAGCGGTCAGGTTCCCAGACCCGCACATTATGATACATGTGATAAGATAGTCCTGTGGAAAGACGAAAATAAGAGGATGCGACAAGAAATAGAAGATTTGACGAAAATAGAAGAATTGAAGATTCAAAAGCTTTACGAAGAACATGAGGAATGGAAGGAGAAATATGAATGCTTGGACTACACTCTTTTGTCAATGACTACCGATCTTGGTAAGTTATGAAAAGATTTAAGTGAGAAAGAAAAAGATTTGAACGAAAAACAAAAGCAAATTGATAGGTTCCAAGCTTCTACAGATAGTATAGGACAAAGGATGCATTTTCAATGAGAAAAAATTCAAAGGCTTAGGGAAGAATGTGAGCAACATGAGCACATTGTTCTAGCCCTCCAAATGAGTTATGACCAATCCAAACAAGAATGCCATTTGTATCAAGTTTATGCAAAATCACGCAATACTGGGGAGACATGGAGGCATGAGTTTTTAGCCAAGCGAGCTCAAGTGGAACATTTCGCAAGGCTGTCCTTAAGGCAAGGGAAATGGTTAAAAAGACAGAGTTACTCAAACTTGAAATTCTTCCAAATGGAGTATATGGCCAACGATTGCTTAATTTCATGGATGAAGTGCATGATCATTACAAGCAAGTTGGACGTTTTAAGTATTTTAACTTAGATTTTTAAGTATATTAAGTTTTTTTTAGGTGAGATTTTTTATTTTAAGATAGATTGTTCTTTATTAGATTGAATGTAATAGTTTAAGTTGATTTTATTTTTGGTAATAAAAGTCTCTTTTCGTTATTTATCGTCACATGGCAAATATTCAAAACATATTTAGAGCATGCACTTAAACATCTAAGTTTATTTTTCATAGACATTTCAAAGCATGTTAGTATATTTAGAGTATGCATGTCTAAGCTTATGTTTTCATACAAACATATCCTGACTCATATTTATGGTAAAAAGAGGTCCTCAAGATAACTCATCGGCCAAAACCATATATTCGTCACCTATACAATACTCAACTACAAATCAAGATCATGAAAACGAGCAAGCTAAACGAATGGATCAAAGAGAGAAATCTCAAGAAGAGATAAAAGAGCAATTGGCTCAGATGATGGACCTAATCATGAATATAAGCAAAGGGAAAACACTGGTTGAAGAACCTACTAACCAAGCTAGCCAACAGATCTCAAGTAATAATGATTCCATGTATCAACCTCCAATATCTCAAAAGTAGCACCAATACCCCATACATCCTATGGGAGATCATCCTTATTATGGGGGACAATTATCAACACGAGTAACAACTACTCAAGTAAACTCAGCTCATCCAATTGTAGTTCCTGATATAGATGATCCAAAAGAACAAGAAAAGTTGAGTAAAGGCACATCCGAGGCTGCAAATAATTTAGGAGCACAGAAAAAGTTTGACCTTTTAGAGGAACGATTACGTGCTATGGAGGGAACAAATGTTTTAGATTCTATTGATGCATTAAAACTAAGTCTCGTACCTAGACTAGTAATTCCTCCCAAGTTTAAAGTCCTTGATTTTGAGAAATACGATGGTACTAAGTGTTCGATGGCTCATGTAACTATGTATTGTCGTAAGATGGTTGTTTACACTCATGATGATAACTTGTTAATTCATTGTTTCCAAGATAGCCTTACAGGATCAGCCTTCATATGGTATAATAAGTTGGACAGAAACCATGTGCATTCATGGAAGGATTTGGCACGAGTGTTTGTAGCTCAATATAAACATGTGGCAGATATGGCCCCAAATAGTTTAACCCTCTAAGGATTGGAAAAGAAAGCTACTAAAAGCTTCGAAGATTATGCTTGAAGTTAAAGAGATATTGCCTCACAAGTCCAACCACCATTGACTGAGAAAGAAATAACTGTCATGTTCGTCAATACTTTGAAGGCCTCATACTACGAAAAGTTAGTCAGAAATGCCACCAAAAATTTTACAGATATGTTATTGTCAGCGAAAATAATTCTGCAATTAAGAATGGTAAGATTGAAGAAGGAGATACTCCCAATACGAAAAACGAAAGTGTGTTAAAAAAAAAAAGCCAAATCCTAATCAGTTACATTTAAAAGTCCTCAAGCCAGAGCATACAACCCATATCAACCTTATCTCCCATACCAACCCTATTATCCCACCTTAAATAACATTTCCCAAAACCCTTATCCTTACCAATGGGCCTCACAACCAACTTTCCAAACAAGTGTCCAACTGCCACCATCACCACCAACACCATCACCACCAACCCAACCCATTACTCGACCAAACAATACTAGTGTCACAGCCCAATTCTCGGGCCATGACCAGCGCAAGGACCTAATAGGCTTGGCCCACTGGACCCAAGCAAGCCTTTCTATGAAAACTTGTTCATTAGACCATCTGTCCCTCTTTTACCTTTACGGTTCTTAATTCATTGTTTTCAAAAATAATTTCCTTTCGAAATAAGTCATGGTAACTGAACAATACCATTCACAAAATAACATTACTATTTGCCAACCTGTGGCAACATTATCATGCAAACCAAGCATACAGTGTTTACAACAAATCCAATGAATTATATTTAAATAACCTTATACACATACAAAGACATTGACTATTAGCGAAGTGACTCTGGCGTGGATACTATATTGGAGTGTTCGGTTAAACCTACCGTAAAATGAACAAGAGGAAACGCCTCTACCTAAGATCCAACTATTTTCAAATCTGAAAACATGAAGTTAAAAAGAATGAGTGTAAACCCAGTGAATGAACATAGGAAGGGAACAAGTAAACGATATAGAGAGTTTTTCGAAAGCATGATGCACTCGTTTAAAAACAATGCAATTTTGTATATTATGAACAAAACTCGATGCCGTGCTATTTTTCAATTCGTTTCAAAACATTTAGGAAGTTCAAGCAAGGCAAGCATAACAGAGTAGCTGCAGCGAAAATGTCTTTCCGTTGTAGCGAACTTCAAGGCAAATTTTGAACCAACAACCTGAGAGTTTCTCGCTGTAGCGGGAATGCATTTTCGCTACAGCTACTATCCGGGCAGGCATTATACCCAACCACCTGAGAGTTTCTTGCTGCATCGAGAATGAATTTTCACTGCAACGAAATCCAAAGCAAGGGTTAAGGCCATCCACCCGAGAGTTTCTCGCTGCAGTAAAATTTCTGGGCAGATGAAATTAAGAGAATTTTTACTGCTATAAAAATCCAATCCTGTGCAATAATCAGATTAAACACATTTGACAATAATCAAGTTTCAACAGTCAATGCAATCACATATTAATTCAAAACTTCTCTATATAGTAAATATATATATATATATATATATATATATATATATGTAGACACATATGCCACCATCGCCTCACCCAGCTGATGTGCACTCTCACACCGCACATAGCTGGAGTCATCGTGTGCACCCCCACATCGCGCACAACTAATACCATCTTGTGCATCTCCACATCGTGCACAGCTAATACCATCGTGTGCACCCCCACATAGCGCACAGGCAATATCATCATTCACACTCCCGCACCCCGTCATCACCGGCATGTGTACCCTCACACCGCACATGCACGGTTATAATTATCACACAATATTAACTATCCATACACAACATATATATATATATATATCAATATAATATAGGAGCACAATGATTCATCATATTACACATTCACAACATATAACGTTTCATCAAAGGCTTGTTTCCATGTAAATTTTAAAGAAAAACCAGTAAAATAGTTCAAGTAGTTCAATCAAACATATAATCATTTATTCCAAAACATTTTAATGCAAGTTCACTCACCTTAATGCCACCTTACAAAACTAATGCCCACAAAGTCTCAATCCAAGTAGTCTCGAAATACCGTTAAAACCTTGGTGCTTGAAGGTATAAAGATCAACCAAACCTTTTAGCCTTAAAATGAACATTTGAAGCCAAAAATTCAAGTGTTGTTGAAAGTGGAGTAGAAATAGAAAACAAAAGAAAAGAAGAGAGATTTTTCTTTCCCTTTCCTAGGGTTTAGATGTGCTGGAAATTGGGATTAGAAGCTGCAAGTTTGATGCTCAAGAAGTTAAGAGAAGGAAGGAGCAAGAAAAGAAAAGGAAAGAAAGAAAACAAGGAAAAGAAAATGAAAATCTTGAATTTTATGGGGGAGGAACAAAAATGATGTTGGGAGGAGATGGAGGAAGATAATGCCTTGGACACAATGGCCGGCCATGGGATAAGGATGGAGAGTCAAAGTTTCCTTTGGAAGCTTTGACCAAGCTTTATGAAAAATTATCGTTTTGCCGTATAAGGTTTTCACCTTTTTTAATTGTATCCTTTCATAATCTTTTAATTTCAATTTCTTTTCATTTTTCTTCCTTAACACTTGTACCCATAAAATATCAAATTTATGATTCAATGCATTAATAATGTAATATTTAAATATTTACTTACCCGTTCTAGCTTTATTTAATAAATACACGCGGACCCCATTAATATCATTTTTCTCTAAAATTTTCTCGTCCTTATTCTCCCCCACTTAGATTGACCATATATTTCTCCTTCATGAAAAATTTCAACACCGAATAAAATATTAATATTTTAATAATATTTTATTAATAAAATATTATTTTATTTCAAAATTTTTCACTAGCCTTCTAGGGCTCCAAAACATCTTACTTTGCCTCGATTCACATCCAAATCACCTTTTATCTTGCAAATTCTTTTTCGATAAAAATATTATTATTTATTCTCATGAGAAATATTTTATCTTAAAATACTTTTTTTACCTGTCTCTATCATTCGGCACTTAAATCAGCATCCATTGACCCTTTGTCTCATTGATAAGGTCATATTGACTTCCAAATGAGGGTACTGGGTGTCACAACTAGGGAACCTAGAATAATCCAGAGAAAGTCGACCTTATGCCTATATCCTATACAACTCCACTTCCCTAACTAATCGAACGCCACCTCTTAACAAAGGTTCACTTAAAACCATTAAAGACTTTTGACATTGGCTTCATTGTTTCCAATGATGATGATACTCGTCGAAAAGCCCTTAGGAAGGTTTTTCAAGTATATGCCATCGTCCTTTGCCACCCATATGCAGTGTTTTAAGCTACATCTGTAGTGAAAGCTGTCATCGTCCCAAAACACATCAAAGTCTGCATGAACATTATCTTTGGCCAAACAGCACCAAAACAAAAAAAAAAAGAGAAAAAAAAAAGGAAGCCTCCAAAACGACATAATTTTAAGAAAAGAAGAAAAAAAAGAAAAAAGAAAAGAGAGAAGAAAAGAAAAGAAACCAAAGTAAGAAAAATTTAAAAGTAAGGGCTTAGGTGTGGTGGTAAGGTCCTTGCTGTGCTACTTAGAGGTTTTGGGTTTAAATCTCTACAAAAGCATATAATCTTTTGGAAAAGAAGAAAGTGATGTGGTAGGCTCCTGACATGCCATGTGGCACCCTCTTGATATGTCACTTGGCAACCTAAACTTGGGAAGTGATGTGACATTACCATGTCACCCTAACACAATGACGTGGTAGTGCCATGTCAACATGTCAACCACCTCAAGCTATCCCATCGTTTAAATTTGTCACATCAGTGCCACATTAACGTTGACGTCATCCTTTTTAATGATTAAATTAGATACCGTAAGAGGATAGACTAAATTGAAGTAATTTTTAAAATCAATAGATTAAATTGCTTCAAATTGGAGTGTAGGGACTAAATTGAACAAAATGTATGAGTATAGAGACCTCTCGAGTATTGTGGCCAAATTTTAATCATGATAATTATGTCGTGTCCTATAAAATTTAATGTGACACCTTAACATACTAATGTAGTAGTGTCATGTCAGTATGCCAACCACCTCAAGTCGTCATGTCATTTAAATGTGTCACATCAACATCACGTCAATGTTGGCATCATCCTTTTCGATCGTTAAATTGGATGTCGTAAGGGGATAGACTAAATTGGACTAAATTAGAGCAATTTTCAAAATCAAGAGACTAAATTGCTTCAAATTGAAGTATATGGACTAAATTGAAAAAAATGTATTAATACAGGGACCTTTCGAGTGTTTTGACTAAATTTTAATCATGTTAATTATGTCGTGTCTTATAAAATTTAACTTGACACGCTTAATAAATATATTATTCGTGTTGTATCGTATTATATGTTTATTAAAAATATACGATCTTGATACGATTAATTTATTATGCCGTATTTTTTTTTGTAACATGTAGTGTTTGTATTTATTCGTATAATTGTTTATGTTTATGCGATACGACTAAGATGCGGAAACTAGAATTGTCAAGTCTACACAAGATATACCATGACCAAAGACATGTTATTTCATTCAAGTTTATTGTGCAAAATACATTTGACATTGGCTTCATTGTTTCCAATCATGACGATACTCGTCGAAGCCCTCAGGAAGGTTTTTCAAGTATATGCCATCGTCCTTTGCCACCCATATGCAGTCTTTGAAGCTACATCTGTAGTGAAAGTTGTCATCGTCCCAAAACACATCAAAGTCTGCATGAACATTATCTTTGGCCAAAGAGCACCAAAACAGAGTTGTTTCAAAAAAGTTTTGTCTAAAACTCCAATTCTGTTCATCACCCACGGGGATTTGATGGATGCCCAAATCATCGTCTTTGGATTTACAATGGGCGGTTAACAACTTGCCTTGGCTCAAGTTATTGACTATGTGTACGTACCATTTATGAAATTCAAGGTCTGAACGACGTCGTTCCTCTGCGGTGGAAGGAGTCGTGAGAACAGTCGAGAGCATTGCTAACACAATCAGTACCATGCTGCTCCAGAAAGCCATCCTCATTCTCTGATGCTACAGCTTCCTTCAAGTGTTGTTTCCCACCTAATTCCTTTTTGCAGTGGATGATTATCCCAAGTTGCTTCTGTCTTTTGTAGGAAAAAAATTTCCTAAAATACGTGAAATTGTGTTCATGGATTTGTAGGTAATAAATCTAAATTCAGAAATAAATCTAAATTCATCAAAATTTATATGAATTATTTCCATCTTGATTTATGCTTGATTTGGAAATGTCAATTTGGGATTGTGATTTATGCTATACTAGTTTGTGATTCTACAAATTTTGAGCATTACTATTAGTTATTGTTGAGGGTAGAGGTCTCCACATGGGTGAGCTTGGATCAGGCCCGACCAGGCTTGACCTTTCCAAAGCCTAGGGCCCATCTCAGCTAATAGATTTATATTTTTATGATCAAATAATTGATAATGGTTTTAAACTTAATATTTGTCACATGTATTATAGTTTAAATTTAATTACATACTTACTTTATTGAAGCTATTTAAAATATATTTACATACTCGGCATGTATTTCTTATTTTTTTAGTATATATATATAAACACATACTAATCATACAAGTTATTGTATTTGATTTTAATAATATGTAAGAAGATTATCATGATAAAGACATATTTGTATATTCCAAATCTTTGCTCATGAATTCATATTTTTGGTGACAGTTGAGAGAAAATTAGTTAAGTATGCGACTGGCCTGTTTAAACAATGGCAGATTCACTCTTGTAAATGCAGTTTCCCTCACGAATCACATTCTGACTTGAGAAAGATACAACTTGAGACTACTTCAACATTTTTATTAACAAGACTTGAGGAGTTGGAGACTTCCTGTTACATTTTGGGAATCAGACGAGCAAAATCCATTCTTTCAAAAGATTCCACCATCTGATTATAAGTTCTTTTTTCTCTTCTCATGTTCACTGAAGTTATGGTAAGACAAACACTTTAAGAAAGAAAATAGAAGGTGAACCAAGCAAATGCTTTCATAACTGGGGAAAGGTACAGGATGGTGTAATAAAAATATCTTGCCTGTTAAAAAGGAACGAAGAACAATAAAAAGAAACTACGCCAGAAAGCCAATTACTGTCTACCAATGCACAAGGATCCCAAGCTCCCTTATGATGTTAGCCACTTCTTTATACAGAAGTTTTTTTCTTTCAAGTCTCTCATCCAAATCTTGCATGTTTATTCGATGTGTCGCCCAGACCTCCACATGCAGCCTGCTCGTCTCCCCGATGCTTGTTATGAATATACGTGGTGTGGGAAACCAAAGCTCCTCCCTGCTTTGGATGAAACTAGCAACAATGACAACAAAATCAGTAAAATTATATATCAGAAATCAAATCCCTTCCAAGCAATAAACGCTAACTCAATATGCAAATTACCTCAGTATCCTTTGTTCCATGGCAATAATTTGTTCTTCTGGGGACAAAATAAATATATCAAACTCTATTTTGTCTCTCGTTGGTGGGCTGAGTCGAAAATTGCTCACTGATTTTGTCCACAGAATAGCATTCGGATAAATAATTATTTGGTTGTCATTCCTTAAGAAGACAGTGCTGAAAATGTTGATTTTGTTCACTACCAACTGAAATTTAATAAAAAATGTAAGCAATAATTGCATAAATAAAGTTCTCTAAATTGAGATTTTATAAAAAAAAAAAAATACATATTTACAAATTTACCTCAACCCCATCGATCTCGCATCGATCATCAATATTGAATGGATGCATTACAAACAAGTAGATCACAGCTTCAAATGCAATCTTGCACGTATTTCCAAATACAAATCCTGCTAAGAATATTGCCGAGACCAAGAATACTAGATTGCTAACTGTGGTTAATTTAAACATGAGTGAGAAACGAACAAAGGTGACGATGAAGTATACAAAAATTAAAATCCAATTGAGTTTCTTAACAATTGATTTCGAATTAGAACGTGTCAATTCGATGGACCTCCTTTCTTTAAATATGTTAACCTGAAACATTTTGACAGATTTTATTACTTAACAAATATAATAAAATAAAAGAAATCAGTCAATAAGAAAAAAAGAAAGAAAATATGCTTTCTCATTTAAAGGAATACAATAAAACAAAATGAATAATAGACTAATTATTGTCATTAACAATACACTTACCACCCAGTTTTCCAGTATCAATTTATGAACTTTTTGGCATTCGGATGCACAACCCAAAAGTTTCAACACCTTGCGAGCATCATTGATATTCATAAAACCCATCAAATCTTCCATGTAAATGTACCTGTTAAAAAAAAAATACATATAAATATTTCTTTTAAAATTTCATTCTATAAAACTTTTTTCACATATAAACAAGTATTATCTTTTAATAAGAGAATAAGTTCGGGTACCTTGAAGAATTGCTTGACAAGTTCTGTATTATTTTTGTTGCCAGATTTTTGGCACCCTCCTCATTTCTGATTTTCTCAAATGCATTGCCTTTGGGTGCTATCTGTTGAATCATCTTTTCACTAAATTCCAAATCTCTCATTCTCGAAGACAATATATGAGAATTATAGCTGACTGCGAGATATGTGAAGATGATAGTTTTTACTATCCACACCACTGAGGAGACTAGCAAGAAACTTAGAACTTTGTTTATGTAAAACAAAGTTTCTAAATGTACCCTCCTCAGTTTTTGGTTGAAGATAATGTTGCATAGCACAAACATAGAAGCCACCCATAAACAGTTTTCGACTGCAGATCTTGTTCCATAAATATAATAAAACAATCGTTTTTGCTTGGAAAACTTCCACCCCATGGAAAGCACAACCAAGTTCAACATACCACGAAAGATGATCTTCCCCGACAAGAGAGACAGCAGAAATAAATTCCACTTCCAAATGACTAAATCACTCAATCATAGTTGATTCCATGTTGGAAGCCAGATGCTAAAAGGCAAAGACAGTAATAAAACCAAACAAGACAAACACTGAGCTATGACAAGTTTTCTGACCTTTCCTTGCTTAAGCTCTTCTTCCATTAAACTATCAATTATGACGGTGTCTTGATCTTTGTTTTCCTCGATTTTCCGTCCTTGCTCTTTCTCCTCTGTTTCATAATGTGTTTCTGATTCAACTTCTTCAATCTCTGTAATTTTCGATGTTTCAGTGAGTTGTGCAGTTTCCAGACCCGCAGACTGCTGCACTTCAATAACAATATTATCCATGGAAAACAGATGATATAAAATGAAAAGAAATTAAAATTTTCAGCTGGGAAGTGCTTGCGTTGTAAGAAGGAACGCAATGCAGATGACAAATTCTTTGGGGGAGGGAGGTAGAAAATTTTAATGATCTGTCATGAGAGTTAATAATATTAGCAATCATACAATGTTGTTCATATTGGTATGAACTGCTTTTTTGATGTTTCGCTTGGTCAATGGATTCCTGGAAAATTAATGAGAAGATAAGCCTATGCAAAATTTGGCATGACATTTGACATTTACATTTTAGCTAAGCAGTTGAACATGGAAAATAGCCATATATTTCAAGGGAAAAGAAAGATTAAAGGTGATTGTCAAGTTTTCTCCATGTAAAAGAACTTAAGTTGCATATCTCATTTGTCTGCAAGTTGGAAAAAGAATATAAGCCAGACTGGTAATTTTGCCTAAGCATATAGTAGTCAATTGAGCCACGTTTATTAGTAACGCTTTGAAAGCAAATTCGCTCACTTTCCATTACCCGCCACAAGTCTACAAAAAGCCCCTTTGATTTTGATTTCTAACCGCAATTTCTCTCTTGAAACCAACCCGAAATGGCTGCAGCAGTAACACCATCATCTCACAATTACTTCGACAATTCCCCGGCACCCATAATTGTTTCACAAAACCACTTCGATACTCCGGCAACAAACCGAAACCCTTACGCATGGAAAAAGCTCATGCAAAATTGGTTGAGGTTGGATTAGATTTAGATGTTTATAATTGCGACTATGTATATGAAAGTTGAGTGCGTTGAATTGGAAGAGAATGTTTTTAAAGAGATGCTAAAGAGAGATTTGGTTTCTTGGAATTTTTTGGTTTTCAGGTGTCAACAAGTTTGCTAATGGTTTGAATTTATTGGTTTCCTTGAGGGAAATGGTTTTGGTAGGAATAAGGCCAGACGGGTTCAGTTTTATTAGAAGTCTTTCAGGCTTGTTCTATAGAGGATTGTGAAAGGAGTGACAAGGTGATTTATTGTCAGGTTATTAGAAGCGGACTTGAAATGGATCTTATGGTTGAGACGTCGCTATGTATGACAAAGGGTATTCGACAAGATCGTTCACAAAAGCATTGTCGCTTGGAATGCTATGATTGCAGCCTATGTCTCTAATGCTTGTTTCCATGAGTCAGTCTCTTGTATTAAAAAGATGCAAGAGGTTCTTAAGCTGAGTCCAGATGGTTACTATGAAAACCATCAAGACGAACGTCGTCAAACTTTCGAATTTTTGGTAAGTCGATCGAAAGCCTTTGATGGTAAAGACGTTTTGGTGTCTGTTTCTCTGCTATGTTTTGCCCTTTGGAAAAGAGGATTCTGTTGGATTGCCCGGCAGTGTGTAACTTTTTGTGAGAGAGAAAATTAGATTGAACGGCATCGTTGCTACGTGTTAAAGGAAATTGGGCTCCAAAGCAACTCCTAGCCCGAGCTACAAGTTTGCTAATGGTTTCACCGCGTTTGAAAACCTCTTTTAAGATTGGAGAGAGTACAGTGCACATTAAAGATCCACCTTAATTATGTATATAGCATGCACAAACATTTAATGATTTGTCTTAAGAGTTAACAACATTGGTAATCTATTCTGTCGAAATTATTGTCAACATTATACCAAAAAAAAAATGATGTTATCACAAAATAATGTTGTTCATGCTTATTAGTAAGAATTGCTTTTAATGTTTTGCGTGGTGAATGAATGTTTGAAAAATTAAATAATAAGATAAGTTTGTGCAAATTTTGAAATGACATAATCTTTTGACATTTAAATGTCAGCTAAAGCATGTGAACATGGAAAATAGTCATATATATATATATATATATATATATATATATATATATATATATATATATATATATATTGCAAGGGAAAAAAAAACCTAAGCGTGATCTTCAAGTTTTCTCCCTCAAGTTGCATATCTCCTGGAAAAAGAATATATGCCAGACTGGTGATTTTGCCTCATTTAAAAGTTGTAAGCAGATAGTACTCAATTTAGCCGCGTTTATTACTAACGCTTTGAAAGCAAACCCGCTCCGTGAAACAGAGCCAACGGTCACTCTCCGTTACCCGCCAGAAGTCTACAAGAAAGCCCCTTGATTTGATTTCTAACGGCAATTTCGCCAACTACTGACTCTTGAAACCAACCCGAAATGCCTGCAGCAGTAACACTACTATCACACAATTACTTCCACAATTCCCCGGCACCCATAATTGTTTCACAAAACCAATTCGATGCCCCGGAAACAAACCGAAACCCTTACGCTGTAACCAAGCCAAGATTCTCAAAACCAACTCAACTCCGTAGAACCCAATCCAGAACTTCACAAACCTTAATTGAACCGAAGAATTTAAAACTCACGCGTGCTCTTCCCGCGTTTGTTGATTCTGGGTCGATGGAAAATGCACTCTCCTTGTTTGAAGAAATGAACCACTGGGACTCCTACACGTGGAATATCATCATCAAGGATTTAGTCGATAATGGGTTGTTCAAGCAGGCGATTAATTTTTTCCATAGGATGGAATTTGAAGGAGCTAGACCGGATAAATTTACGTACCCATTTGTGATAAAGGCCTGTGCTGGGGTTTTGTCTTTGAAAGGAGGGGAAAAAGTTCATGCAAAATTGGTTAAGGTTGGATTAGATTTAGATGTTTATAATTGCAACTCTCTTATTTCAATGTATATGAAAGTTGGGTGCGTTGAATTGGGACAGAATGTTTTTAGGGAGATGGCTGTGAGAGATTTGGTTTCTTGGAATTCTCTGCTTTCCGGCTACCAACAAGTTGGTGATGGCTTGAGTTCATTGGTTTCGTTAAGAGAAATGGTTTTGGTAGGAATAAGACCCGACAGGTTCAGTTTTATTAGTGGTCTCGGGGCTTGTTCTATAGAGGGCTGTAGAAGAAGTGGGAAAGAGATTCATTGTCAGGTAATTAGAGGTGGATTTGAAATGGATCTTATGGTTGAAACGTCGCTGATTGATATGTATGGCAAGTGTGGTAGCGTGGATTATGCAGAGAGGGAATTCAACAGGATAGTTCACAAAAACATTGTCGCTTGGAATGCTATGATTGCAGCCTATGTCTCTAATGCTTGTTTCCATGAGTCATTCTCTTGTGTTAAAGAGATGCAAGAAGTTTTCAAGTTGCGTCCAGATGCGATTACTATGATAAACTTGCTCCCATCTTGTGCACAAATGGGAGCGGTCTTGGTGGGTAAGTCTATTCATGCTAGTGCAATCAGAAAAGGGATTCTCCCTCATCTAGTGTTGGAGACTGCTCTGGTTGACATGTATGGAAGGTGTGGGAAGTTGAAACTAGCTGAACATGTCTTTGTGCAAATTAATGGAAAGAACTTGGCGTCATGGAATGCAATGCTTGCTGCTTATGTACAGAATGGACAGTACACAGAAGCCTTGGAACTGTTCCAGAACATTTGGTATGAATCTCTTCAACCTGATGCAATAACAATTGCAAGTGTCTTACCAGCATATGCTGATTTAACCTCCTTGAGTGAGGGTAGGCAAATCCATGCTTTTATCATAAAATTGGGGCTTAATTCTAATACCATCGTCTCAAATTCAATTACTTACTTGTATGCCAAGTGTGGAGATCTCCACACTGCAAGGAGATGTTTTGATGGCATGTTATTTAAAGATGTTGTCTCATGGAACACAATCATTATGGCTTATGCCATTCATGGGTTTGGGAGAATTTCCATTGCATTGTTTCGTGAAATGATAGAAAATGGCATTGAGCCAAACAAGAGCACTTTTGTTTCCCTATTATCATCTTGCAGCATTTCTGGCTTGGTTGATGAAGGGTGGGAATACTTTAATTCAATGAAAAGAGACTATGGTATTGATCCAGGAATAGAGCACTTTGGTTGCATGCTTGATCTTATTGGTCGAACAAAGAATCTTGATCTAGCTAAGAATTTTATTGAAGAAATGCCATTTGTCCCAACTGCAAGGATATGGGGTTCTTTACTAGCTGCAAGTAGAAAGACCAATGACATAGCATTAGCAGAAGTTGCAGCCAAGCATGCTTTATCACTGGAGCATGATAACACAGGGTGTTACATCTTGCTTTCCAATATGTATGCTCAAGCTGGGAGGTGGGAAGATGTAGAGCATGTCAAATGTCATATGATGAGACAAGGCGTAGCAAAAACAACCGGATGTAGCGAGGTTGAGTCAGACTATAAAATTCACAGGTTCATTGATCAAGACAGGTCAAATGCTCAAATGAACATGATTTACGATGTGTTGGATAGTATCTTGAAAATGACAGGGGAAGGGAAAGATGATTATGCTCGTAGTATTACTAAGCTGAGACCGAAAGATTTGACGAGGAAAAGACCAAACTCACCTGAGAACCACAGTGTAAGATTGGCAATCTCTTTTGGATTGATCTCCACGGAGGTAGGGAGACCTGTTCTTGTCAGAAAAAACATTAGAATTTGCGAGGATTGCCACAATGTTGCAAAGAAGATTTCAAAGTTTACCAAAAGAGAGATAGTAGTAGGAGACTCCAAGCAATATCACCACTTTCAAGATGGATGTTGCTCTTGTAGAGATTATTGGTGATAGCTGTTGCTCTCTAGCCCATCTAGCTACAAAGAAAAAATTGTACACAAACCTCCTCTACCTATTGTTCAAGACCAACGACAAATGAGCAGATTAACCAGACATTGTACAGATCACTTGAATAGCAATAAGATTTCCCATTTTTCCTATAGCTTTCTTACCACAACTAAGACTGTTGCACTAGGACTACAAGACATGATTTTACACTTCAGGAATCACATCACATGGGCAAACATCCATCCCGTTGAAACATTTCATGGTCAAGACTTTCTCAGTATGAATTTTCCTCTTCCCTAATCCTATTTGACTGAAGGAATACGAAGACAAAAACCTTAAAAAACGGAAAAAAGAAACCGAGAGATAACTAATCAAATGCTAAAATAAAGGAAAAGCGTTTCTTACGCGGGGAAAGATGATTTAACATTTCCATTATCCCCACCGGCACATTTGCGTCACAAACGGATAAAGATGATACGCAAACAATTTGGTTCACAGACGACCACCTAAGCCCCTCGAAGGTTTGGCGAACTTTCCTTTCCTTTTCTGTCCCGTGACGTGCCACATTTTGGTTAAATCAACAGCAGAAATTAAAGGCTAATATAACACCAATCAAATGCTAAACCAAGTCAAGCACTTTTGACTGTGACCCAACAGGCCCCGTAGGCATAGTGTTGCTTGAATTTGTCAAGGAAAACATCTTTGTCAGATTAAGGCCTGTCATTTACTGCTTTTTGTATTATCAACATCTTCAGAATTTAATTCGTGCGTCTAATCTAAAAATAATTTATTGATAATAGACAAAACGAGTTTTATTATATTCATTTTTTAAAATCTCAAATTTAATTGATATAGGATTTTTTATTATTATTATCATTTTAATCTTTCTATTAAGATAATGAATTTATCACATTACATTTATCATGAAATGATTAATCATCTAATTTAAAATTAATTAATAATTGATAAAAAGATTTTTATTATATCTATATCCTGACCATATTTTAAATTTAATTAATATAAACTTTTTTACCATCATTTCAACACGTGTAAATAAAAAATGAATCCATGCCATCAACATAAATATAAAACTGACAAAGCATTTGATCAAACCGAACGATCGAGAGAGAGACACCATAGTGGAGAACCGATCCCTAACAAAGTATAAAGAATCTAAAGTGGTGAATTTGAGAGTGATGTTGCAGATTAATGACCAAAAAGTTTAGGGTTAATGACCTATGCTCCAACCCATTTGTCAAGGTTGCTGCATGGTGTGGTACACCTGTTCTGTGCATGTAATTAAGAGCCTAATTGATGCATTTATGAAGGACAGATGGAATGTCAAAGAACAGAATAAAGAACTGACCTAACCTAATACCATAAATAAGCAGCCCAAACACTGTAATTACTCAATAATTTAGACCGATTACTGTGTTTTTGCAGTAAGAAATTGTATTAACTTTCACAAGAACATGACAAGCTCCCATTCTCCTCCTCAGACCAAGAATGTTGAACATTGAATATTTCAATAATATTTTCTCTCTGTAGTTACACATGCAAAGAGCCAAAAGAATTATTTCTCTAACCCAAGGAAAAAAGGAAAAAACCCGAAAAAGAATCTCTATTTACAAATTGAACCAGTATCTACCGGTCAAACCGCAACCTCCTCTGGAGAGCGAAAAAAGGACTAAACAAAGGCGAGCTACCATCTCAGTTTTCAGTCAACTTTCTCTTCATAATCGTCATAGTAATCATCATCATCATCAAGAACCTCTTCTCTCCTCTCCCAAAACGCCTCCTTGACGTTCCTCCAGATCACATCATGTAGCCACAAGACGCACCCACATTCACCGCAACACCTTTCCTTAAGCCTCCCGAACAAACCCTTTTCTCCGACCTCCGGCGGACTCGACATGGGCTGCAGATAAGCCAGCGCAGCATGCTTGACGAGCGGATTCTTGATGGGAATCTCATGCCAACTCGAATTATGCGTCGGTGAAGTGATGGCCGGCGGTGATGTGGGCAACAAGTCTTTCAAACTCGTGTAAGAAACTGACTGTATGGTGATCATCTCTATGTCTGAAATCTGAGATGAACCGAAGCCGTTGTGTAGGAGAAAAGTTGATGAGTGAGAGTTTGTCGAGGGATGATCAAGTTTTCGGTTCGCTTCTCTGTTTGGGTTTGGGTCTACCATTATGGGAGTATCCATGAATGAATAATGAAATAAGAGGATAAAATTGATAACAATAATAATAATTTCTATGTTTGGAGGAGTAAATCTTGGCTTTAAGCCTCGTAGCTCGGTGGCTTTGGAGGTTTAAGTGGATGATTACGAGGCTGGTTTTAGTGGGTGATCACTGATTAGATATACTTATTACCCTAGATTTAGAGGAGAAGAAGACTAATCTGTAAGAATTCTCTGAGAATGGCCATACATAAAGAGAGGATTTTTCAGGTTGTTTTTACAAAGTTGTTTTCTTTGTTTATGCGAAGCGGGAGGTGATAGCGATTAAACCAGGGTTGAAAAAGAGAATGAAGATTATCTCACGCCCAAGGTAGGAGCGTGCATTAAACAAACCAGTAGATTAAAGGCATTTGTCAAATAGAATATCAATGACAACGCGCGGAGGAAAATGGAGACTCGTGGAATCACAGCTGAACTAGCATTTAGCTACTAGTTCCGGATTCCGGATTCTGTATATTTATTGTTGTTCCATATACTTACTTCTGTTTCAAACCACGTAGGATGGACTGCTCACAAAGACTAAACGAGAAATTTCAAGAATTTTAAGCAAAACCAACACTAATCATCCTAAAGACTATGATCTTTAACTTTCTGAGTCAGCATCGTCATATATGGATAGAGAGTTAGCATCAAGGCAATGCCAATGACCCATTAAGAGCAAGTATCAGTGATCTTCAAATCAATCAAGATTTTTAGGAATCCCCTCCTTCTTTTTTTTCCCAATAGGAGCTTAATCAATGGATCAAAATTTTGATCTGAGGGTTGAGACTAACTTAGACTTAAGAGAGGGAGAAAAAAAAGCTTTTTTTTTGTACCCATCATTTTGTAAGAGTAGAGAGAGACAGCGAAAGGCTTGGCTGAAAAGGTGCGTGGGAGCTGGCAAATTTGTGTTTATCGATTCTTGGTAAGGGTTATCTTGAAATTGGCAGATGTTATCATAAACTAATTATCCACCATGGATTTCGAAGCAGGCATATTCTTCATTAAAGTGCTTATTACTCATGGAAGTCATCATCAACGTACTGTTTAAGTACATGTTTGGTTTAGTTTTTTTTTTTAATTTATTTACTTTTTAAATGTAAAAATTAAATTAAATATGATTTTTTGAGAAGTTTTTAAAAAAGTAATTATTTTTTTAAAATAAAATTTTTAAAAAAAGAGTTTAAGAAAAAGCTCCAAAAATGAACTTTTTTTTTCTTTTATTTTAAAAATATAAGAAAATTTTTATTTTGTTTCAAAAATAACCTCATTTATTAAAAATAATTATAATATTACCCTTTTAAAAAATACATTTTATGATAATTTTAACAAAAATTATAACTTATAAAAAAAACTTAAAAAAAAATTTTATCAAATAATTTTAACTTAATTTTAAAAATTATTATTTTTCATAAGAGCTTCATAATAGCTTTTAAGTTAGAAAAAAATCATGCCAAATAGACTGTATTAAATGAATTGTATATTCAAACTAGAAAAGAAAATACTATATTTTGTTGGAAGCAATTTGGAGGAAAATTGCTTCTTTATCATGTCTAAATGATTTTAAAGTCTTAACCTTCCAACTTGTGTTCCTCTAATATACGGATTTAGGCTTGTTGAATTCCTAAGAATTGGAACCATAATCAAGACTCAAGCCCAATCCTTGTACCAAAATACAAAAGCCCAATCCTGAATCCACGAATAGAAACAAGAACCTGTCCCTTGTGATAGGCCGCTCCAAAGTCGAAATGGGTGTCATTCTCAGTGCTCAGTTCTCAGGCAATCCTACCTTCTTGGAGATGTTAATAGAGCTGTCGATTCAACCGTTGTGATTGCTCGTTTTAAGGAGAAATGTAGAAGCTGTCATGCCATGGAATTGTAAGAGCGAAGAGAGTTGCTTTGTTTTGTCGAAAACAAATCCAGAAAAAAGGAAGAGGAATTCAATGCAGCTCATTCTTTCTCTTGCTTGTAGTTTATTTGGCACCTCGAGAACCGTCAGATCAGATCATTTCTTCAAAACCCAGACTCGCATTTGTTGAGATCTGATTCAAGGTTCCAGCTTTTAGAGCTTGTACCAGCTTCCCTTCGCTGCCTTTCTTTGTCTCTGGTAGAAATCGAAAAGGACACGTGCACGAAGGTACGACACGTGGTGGGCTGAACTTTTTGTCACGTTTCTCGCATGCTGACACACTCACTGTCGCTTACCTGAACTCTTATCAACTCTCCAGGAAAAAATCAAATGCTATTGCAATCCCTCCTCCTTCTTTCATGGTTAGTTTCATTGTCCTGCGCTTTCTGATTTTTTAATTCTTGGACGTTCTGGGTTTTTTCTGTTGTCAAGGTACTTTTTATGGTTCTTTTCTCTGCTAATCGGTCATGTCTTTTCTAGTATTTTAAGGATTTTTTTGGGATTTTTTTTCATTGTTTTGGGTGTGAATTAGAATTTTTATTTGGTATACTAAATAACAGCGGTTAAGGTCAAATTTTTTTGCCAGAAATGGGGTTATGGGAAGCAATTTGCATTGATATTTTGAGTCGTGTTGTATTCCGGTGACAAATTTTTGTTGAAAGTTGCTTAATTAGTTGGAACATGTACTGTTCATTAATATCTCTATGGGGTTAAACAGACATGGACTTTTTACTTTACGAATCACTGGCAGGCTTTTCTTCATGTTAAAATTGTTTGTTGCTTCCATTGTTCATTACTTGTGTTGTCTGAATTATTAAGAAGATTACAAGATGCTGTGCCTTTGTATTTTTTATGCCATCATTTGTTATTGATTCTGCCATTATCTGAATCTATAAGCAGTAGCACCATGGTTTTCCAAATTATGTGTTTAGATTTGAAGGTTGCTTGCAGAAACAGAGAAACTCATTAACTAGGCAAACCCCTGCTGAGATGGTGGAGCCGAGCAATGCTGACCATGTGGAATTGGGAGAACGTTCTTCCCCCAAGCTAGATAAGTACCAAAAGGTTTCTATTATACCTCTTGTGTTTTTGATATTCTATGAGGTCTCTGGGGGCCCTTTTGGTGTTGAAGATAGTGTCCAAGCAGCTGGTCCCCTTTTAGCTCTTCTTGGATTTTTGCTGGTTCCATTCATCTGGAGTGTCCCGGAAGCATTAATAACAGCAGAATTAGGAACAATGTTCCCAGAGAATGGTGGTTATGTTGTCTGGGTTTCATCAGCTTTGGGCCCTTTTTGGGGTTTCCAACAAGGCTGGATGAAATGGTTGAGTGGGGTTATTGATAATGCTTTGTACCCGGTTTTATTTCTGGACTACCTGAAATCAGCCTTCCCTGCTTTGGAAGGAGGTCTGCCAAGGACAATTGCAGTGTTGGTTTTGACTCTGGCTCTCACTTATATGAGCTACAGAGGTTTAACTCTAGTGGGTTGGGTGGCAATCTTACTAGGGGTGTTTTCACTTCTCCCCTTTATTTTCATGGGAATTGTGGCGATTCCCGAACTGGAGCCTTCAAGGTGGCTTGTGACAGATCTTGGTTATATAGACTGGGGTTTATACATGAATACTCTCTTCTGGAATCTAAACTATTGGGACTCCATTAGCACTCTCGCAGGAGAGGTGGAAAATCCAAGTAAAACTCTTCCAAAAGCTCTTTTTTATGCTGTTATCTTAGTTGTTTTTGGATACTTTTTCCCCATTTTGATTGGTACTGGGGCAATTCCACTTGATCGCGAGATGTGGACTGATGGATATTTCTCAGACATTGCTAAAATGCTTGGAGGTGTCTGGCTGCTAGCGTGGATTCAAGCTGCAGCTGCTCTATCAAACATGGGAATGTTCCTTGCTGAGATGAGTAGCGATTCCTTCCAGCTTGAGGGAATGGCAACTCGAGGGATGCTTCCTGAGTTCTTTGCAAAGAGGTCTCGCTATGGAACCCCACTGGTTGGGATTTTATTCTCTGCATCTGGTGTTTTACTACTGTCATGGTTGAGCTTTCAAGAGATTGTAGCTGCAGAGAACTTCTTATACTGTTTCGGAATGATCATGGAGTTCATAGCATTTGTGAAGCTAAGGATAGGCCATCCAGCAGAATCAAGGCCATTCAAGATACCTGTCAGTACGGCTGGAGCAATTTTAATGTGTATCCCCCCTACCTTACTAATTCTTGTGGTTTTAGCCTTTGCTTCTTTGAAAGTCATGTTAATTAGCGTGGTAGCTGCGATAATCGGGCTTGTTCTTGAGCCTTGTCTAAGGTATTCTGAGAAAAAGAGATGGCTCAGATTCTCCATGAATGCTGACATCCATGACTTTCACTCTGCCTATCGGTAGTGTGGTGAAACATGATTAAGAAATTGCAATTTTCACTTTTCCATTTTTCTGTGTCTGAAACGTGAATGTAACTCTGAGCCTTCATCTCTTCTAAGGTAATACAATTACATCTCAGAATGACAAGGCCGCTGTTACATTTGGCATGAACTAAAATGGAATGGTAATGGTAACCTTAGGATTTGATTCTGCTCACCATGAACAGAAGTCCACAAGCTTTTCATCAGGGTGAAAACCTTATTCTTCCTAGCGTTGTCGATTGACTAGCCAGCGTAAACTTTTACCTTAGAAAATCATGTACTATAAAACGGAAAGACCAGGTGAAGAGACAATAGAGTATATATTAAGCTACGACTAATTGTAATAATTTTCTTACTGATAATTACTAAATATTATTACAATCAAAGGTTAATCTTTGCCTTCAATGTCCCATGGGCTCAATTTCTTGGGCCTAAAAGAATTCCCCTTAAAAAGTTACATTTTGGATTTGGGAGACTCTGAGAATCAACCCCAAAAGGCTAAAACCTCTCCTCTGGGAGCTAGCCTCTCTGGGTTGAAGCTGGAAAGACAACCCAAGGCAGAGCTTCTTTATCTTCCACTTACGAAGCAAAACGGTACCGACCAATTTACTGTTTGCTTTACTTTCTGGGTTCTTTTTATACATTGCTTTCTGGTAACTTATGACGTTTGAGTCATTATCTCTTTATTGTTCTTCACTGGTTCACAGCGTTTTCCGTTTTAGCGGAGAAAATCCGTATGATCAAAGATTTACATTAATGGTCGGTCGTTTCGGAGTTTTTGCTATCTGGGTAGTTGGTATTTTGGTCGCCCAAATTGAAACGACTTAGAAATTTGTAGGTGAATTTTATTTGATTTATCGTTAAAAAGTATAACATTCTCTACTGTATCTTTCTTCTTTCCTTGAGCGGTAGGCAAGATTATCATAAAAAGGAATCAACTTTGGCATAATGGTGATTGCTTCGAGGTTGCTGACAAATTGTTCAGGTTCCTCTTTTTTATTTCATTTTCCATTTTTTAATGTTTATTAAGTTTTCAGATTTTCATTACTTTATGAAGCTTTGATTTCTGCTTTTGATTTTTTTTTTCTCCATCATACTTTTGTAGGTTTGGTTCATCCAAGTTATCATACGCTATCTTTCCAGCTTCAGAGATGCCAAAGAACTAGATGTAATTGTTACAAACCTTATCCATCAGTTTTTGAAGAGGTAATCTTTATCTATTATATTGTCAGAAATCCTGTATCCAATTAACATTTGTTAGTGGTTTAGTTGCTCATTTAATGTTGGAATTGGTTCTTGTAGATGCCTAGAGGAAGTTTTCTTAGGAAGCCTTATATGAGCAGGCATGTCATGTCTGTAGGAAGTAATCGACACCAGTTAAGTTTTGATGATGAATTACCTGAGGAGCCTTTCTGGCTAAGTCTGATCAGAGACAGCATCTGGTAATCTATGTACTAAGAGTTGCTGCCGCTTTTTTGCCTCTCTTTTCCCCATTCGATTCTCTCCCATCCCCTGCTATTCTAGCATCTTGTATTTTATGAGGTATGTAATAGATTATACTACTTCTGGGTAGTAATCGGTTGAGTAACTTCTGTTTTATGCTTTTAGGGGTGTAAGATCTTTGTTTGCATTTCTGGTTGAGCAGCCTGGTCAACTGAAATACATAGAGTGGCCAAGCTTCCAAAGCACAGTAAGTATCACTAATTCAAGTTTCACTTGGAAGTTGAAGAATTGTGCGTACAAAACAAGCTGATTTATATGCTCAAAGTTTTACATTTGCTTCATCGACTTTTTGCAGCTGAAGACTGCTACTTTAACTCTTGTTCTCGTAGCCATGCTCATTGTTGCTCTATCATCAGTTGACTCTGTCCTCTGCTATGTTTTAGCTTTGTTGCTCAGGAGAACCACATCATAATTGAATTATTCTCTCAAAAGAAACAGATTTAGTGTAGTGTATACATTCCTTCAATGCTACATATGGTTACCCATCTGCTTTAAAATCTGCAGAAGAACTGCAAGTCTATTGCAAAGGAAAATGTCATCAGACCAGCAGTTTATGATTACCTGATAGTACATGTAGTGTAATTTTGTTTTGTACACCATCTCGTGCAAATTTAATGTTTATGTTTATTCTTGCCAAGAAGAAATCAAGCTTTAGTGACCAAGCACTGACGGTGGCCAATGGTATCTCGCATGCAATTTCATTAGCCTTAACCCAGATTTGCCTGGTCAGGGTGTTCAATACAAAAATTGTTCACTTGAAAATTAAAGTGCAGATACACAAGCATGCTACATGTATTACACCCTTCTCGGTTCTAATTCTACACCATTGCTTGACCTCATTTACAAGAGATACACATTTCTGTTAAATCTCTTTGTGGAGTTTAAAAAATCTCTTAACAAAAGACTACAGAACAACAAAGAAAGCAGAACCACTGGGCCGACCTTGAATCCAAATGAACCAACCATGGTCCTCATGTCCTGCAAGTCTACGAGAAGAGCAAGACTCGGAAGACTACCAAGTTGCTCATTTTCTCGTTTGCCGTTAGGACGAGGTACGCAGGAAAATTGCCATCAGACCAGCGGTATCAGGCTAGTCACCTGGCGAAGACAATTACCTGATCATAGACGTCTGCACTTTAGTCTTAGATTCTGAAGAAAAGGAAAATGAAAAATGAAGGAAGACGCTACTTTGGCTTAAGAGCAGATCAGATTATTTCATGTTTTTTATCAACACTGGAATTCCAAGTAACAGCAGGTTTAGATTTGTGCGGATTTGAGTAATTTGGTGCCTAGGCTTTTCATAGAACGATTGAAATGTTCCCACAGACCACAGAGCAGAGCGCCTGGAATTTGTCCCTATTCTCTTCAAGACTAAACATCAATAAAATTAGTGATATTTTTACGAGTACGGAAGGAGGAAAAGAAATTCAGGCAACAGGATGGAGGAAGATGATGAAAAATAAGCAGGAAGAGAAACAAGCAATATTAGTACTACATATCTCCGCTAATTGTGTCGAAAACATTGATGCCCACAAGAAGAGCTAAGCAAGGATGATGAAGATTACCAGGAAAACGAGTTCTGAGGGGGGAAAGGGAAAGTAAAAGGAAAGTTGCCATATAAAAGAATCAGAGTAGCCAAAATTGTGCTTGAAACCCAGACGGTACAATTTCCATGAATTCATTAAAAGACCAGGGGCTAACATTTATTGGCCCCGCACAACTCCAATCTCATTGTTGGAAAATGCAGAAAAGAGATTTATCATGCTCCACCCTCCAATAGTATGTTACAGACTAAATAATACAGAAAACACCCAAAACTTCTAATAATCAACATCTAATGCCCTTGTACAAAAATCTGTGGACATCACAGACCAAAAACCCTATATCTAATTAAATAATCAAAATAAGAGAGGAAAAAAAAATCTCATCAGTCAAATAACGAATGCAATGCTTGAATCAGATACTTTAGCCATCCTTCAATTACAAAATACCAAAGAAAACACCCCCTTGAAGCTTTGAACACTGCGTTCCCACATGCTACATCCATACACAAATTTGTCAACAGCTTCACTACCCCCTCAAACCAAGCACCATGGGGACAAAGCCGACTTGTTTTAAGTTCTCTAAGAGGTGCAAACTTGTTCCAAGCTTTTTCAATAAATTAAGGCAAGAAACTGATGCTTTGCCAGTGAAAAATCATGACCACTTATGGATCTTTGCTTATATCAATCACAGCTCCAATATAGTCAAATAATGCACAAATATACCAACACTACTGATGCTGATAGACATCTCTGAAGAACCACAGATAACGTAGAATAGTGACAAGCAAGGATAACCAAAAAAGATCTTATACTTGATATTTAGAAAGTTTGTCCTTCACTGGTGGCTCCAAAGCAGACATACACTGGTCCCACGCCCCATTCCTAAGCATCTGCAATAACATTAATTTTCCGACTCAGTGAATGAACCTAGTCTAACGCATTTTACGATTTTGTAACTAACTACTAGAAAAAATATAAATCATCAAAAAGTACTCCAGTTCCCTTGTTTATTGGATTAGTAAAAAGAAAGGAAGAAGCATAAAGAAGGAAAAGAAAAAGAATTTTCAATCAATGCACTAAACAAGATATTCACAGCAATAAGGTAACCTATATACCTGTAGGAAAGAGAATTTTTTGCAGAAGTATATCCAGAAAGAAGTAATGCAAGTAATAACAAAGATTCAAGGATTATTAGTATTTTAACATATATTAAGATACAATATCAGCAAACCACTAAATTCCAGCAAGAGCAAATAAAATTTTCTACAGTATAATCATTTAGGTATTTGCTCTAAAAGCAATGCCTATGGAGACAAAGGCCTACCTGTTTATAACCATGCAAGACCTGGCAAACATCATTATGTAGTTCTTCGCTCCTTATTTCCTACAGACATAAAATGACTTCAAAAGCTCAAACTTTAGTTTAAAAGATACAACCCTCAAAAACAATATATAACAGCATCCTTACATGCCAGCTTGCAATAGCTTTGCACATGAAAACAAGTGAACTCAGAGCCCCTGATGGATTTGCCCTGACCTGAAAAAGTTTAGTACCATCCAAGCATATTAGATTATAAATTTAACTGTTAATGAAAAATATTACAAAGGTAGATGCATACCATTGCACATAGACCTCTGAAGGCATCCTCTTTCTCAATATCATCACGTATCCTGAAACAAATTGTTTGTCAAATGGGTTGACATAAAGACAATGCTAACAAAGTAAGAGCTAAATTCTGCTCTACTAAGTGTAACTAAAGGTACCTTACCATAGCAGTAGCTTAACTGTACATCAAGAAATAATTTAGAAGTCAGGGAGATAAATTAATACTCACGTAGACAAAGAGATACACCATGACTGCATGAAATGCTCCATGTGTGGCGATACAAGCTCTGGACAGACCCATGCAAGCCTGCCTAGTGTAATTGCACTATTTTCAACAAGTGACTTGTTGAGCCCCTGCTAATCATACACAGATGAGATTTTGGTATCGAAACAATGCATGCAGGAGCTAATGCACAAACACATAGTTATGCACATGTGTTCATGCATCTCAACAAACGTCACCAACAGAAAGGGAAGATTACCTCTGCATGCTGAAGGATTGGAACCAAACATGAGATCACTGTCATGACAATCGGAGAAATTTCTTGACGAACCTGAGATTAAAAAGTCAAATAATCACTTACGACATATGAGAAAAACATGCCATTAAAGCAACAAAGGGGGTGTCAACTCATGAAGAAGCCCTAGTCAACAAAATGGTAAAACTAATCTAATCATCAAGCCGCAGAAGGAAGACCTCACATACCTTGATTGCTAGCTCTCCAATAGCCCAACACGCATTGTTTGCTACTGAAACCATTTCCTTTAACTTGGGGGCGTTCTGCATGGACATATACTATGTAAGAATATAAAGATGGCAAACTGAGATTTGAAGTCCCAAAATGAGTCCTTACCAATTGCTTGGCTGCAATATCAAGAAATTCAGACAAACGAGGATGCAAATGAACAGAGCAAACCTGATCAAAGTCAACATCAGAATAAGTTAAATTAACTACCTAATCACTATAAGAATGCAATTAAGAAGTTTCAAACAGATCAGCTGGGACATGCTTAAGGCTTATCCATCAAGAGAATTGCAAGCTTCATGTCCCTAGAATCCCACTAGTCATGGCAAAAAGAGGGAAGGGTGAAATTTTATTTAGCCTACAGCTCTAAGTTAGAACAACTGGTGGATTCATTTTTAACTTACTCTTGCAAGGTCCCCAAGAAGTGCAAAGGCACTTTGTCGAACATCAGAAGCATCATCCATGCAACATTGCAAAAGCAGGTCCCTTAAATTACTCTGTGAAACCTGCACAGAATAGGTCCACATGAGCAAAATAAACATAATGGTTGACATTGTAATATAGCATGCTTAACTAATCTTTAATTTAATAGTTAATGGCGATATCCAGATTGCAACTCCAATATCCAGAACAAACGGACAAGTCATCAAAATGACAATTAGACTTTCATAAATTGAGAGAGATACAAAAATTTTAAAGGAAAATAAGCGTAAAAAAGTTTCCTACATGAATATTTCCAATTTGTCCAATGGATACTTAACCAATCAGCCAATAACAGATAGTAATCACTAGCAATTTGGCTTCACATTAATCTCATTATATAGAAACTTCCAACAGAGGCGCGATTCCCACTTTCATGCAGGATAGGAAGAAGAGGGGGTTGGGGCAGGGGGGGTAGGGGAGGTGTTTAGCATCACATCTCTTTTCATTAAGAGCGAAGGAGAAAGCATGTACCAAACTCTCAATTCCACTACCAAGGCCCTCTGCAAGTCCAGAGAGCAAATCAAGTGAGCATACAATAAACTCCTTATCATACTGAACCCCAGCTGAAACAGGATCAACCTGCAATAAAAATTCTCATCAATGTCTTCAAAAAGTAATAACAATGCATGTTTATAGGTCTGAAAGACAATGGTATGCAAATAGAAAAGCAGATTGCATAAGATGAAAAATCATGCATTCAGAGTATCACCAAAACTCAGTTACTTGAGGTAAGATTCCAAAGATAGAGATCATGTAGCAACTTGCCAGTTGATTCCTCAGATCTTGTAAGTTTTAACCATAACAATATGCAAAATTTTTGGACATATATGAAAATGCAGATAGATGCACTCAATGATTTCTCTCAATGTCTATAGTATCCTACCCTGATCAAATAAGGTAGATTTGAATATATATTGTTAACGCAAATAACAACAGAAAGCAGCACAAGTTGAAAGACTCTACTTAATAAATGCTATACAATGAAATTTCACACAGGTCTTGGCTAAGCATCTTGATATATCAGAAACTAACACAAACTACCATTCTATCACTGATAATTAAAGATAATAACATGATGAAACAGAACAGAAGTTACACAATAAAGAAAAGCACCAAACAATATGCTGCTTGATCGAAGAGATCAATCACATTGAGAATAAAATATTTAAAAGCATCAGCCAACCTTGAAGGATAGAAAGCACAAATGAACAATTAAAATTGAAAATTAAAATATAAATTGTTGATTCTAGAGTATTATAAATTGAATTTATCAAAACCTTGGCCAATTGTTGAGTCTGGATGATATTTATGCACCTCTGGAATACAGGCTGAGCAAATTGAGAGAATCCAGTACCCAATGCCTGAAAATGTAACATTAATTAATCCTAGTGGTAACTCTACTAAATCCTGTACTGGCATCATCTTGTCAAAAAATATAGCACATTAAAAATGAAAGATTACAAGCAAAAGTAGGATGCCACAGATGTAACGCTAATATCAGCATAAATATAAATAAAACACAGAAATGTATGAAACTGGCTTAATATACTCTAAAAATAAAATGTTTAAGAAAGCTATGGTGCTCAGCTGACTGAAGATTAAAAAGAACTAAGCAAATTGGAGTATCATGGCTCTGAGATCAATAAGAACTAGTTATTTAAACACGCTTTCAATTTTTAATCACCCGTCTTCCAAATTATATCATGCAGAAGAAGAAAGAGGCCAAAACCATAATAGACAATAACTACCTTCTGAAGAAAGAAGGTTCGGATGCTCTGTGAGCAGATAAGAACAATCAACAGATGTAGCTAAAAAAGAACAGACATGTCCTTTAGAGATTTGCACCTCCCCTCAGGCCACACCACAGAAAGCATGTATCCAGAGTCACATTTTGTTGCAATTATTAAGCTTATCACCTAGAAGTATCAGCATTGGTGTTCCCCAGCTTCATAATACCCAGTCCCTCAAATCCATATTACTAATTTTTTCACTCATAGAAGCTGTTCACTTTTGTCGCAGTATGCATTAACAATTATCAGAGGATATAGTGGAACGATAAAACTGGGACAATTTAATTACAACTAACTCTATAGCAGCTTGCAGTCTCTTTCCAAAGTACAGCTAGATGTATTCAAATACTTGCTGGCCTCAAGAGTGAGAAAAAAAATATAAACAAACCACTAAATCAAGGTTAAAAGTGAACATCACATCTCCCCTTCCAAAAGAACAAAAAAAATAAAAAGGTCAAAGAAGGATGGTTAAGTGACCTGTGCTATGGACGTGAAGCACTCAAGCAGTGGAAAGAGATCTTTGTCAGAATTTGAAATCTGCTGCCACTTTGCAATGAGTGGTGGCATCAGAATTTCAAGATAAACGGGCTGCAAATGATAAAAGCAGTCAATGGAGAGAATCATCTTTATCAACAAACAAATAAACCCACCAAAAAATGCAATAGCTTTTGGGCATAAGACTCTAATACGTATCAGAAGGAAGAGACAAAAATGCAAGGAACATTGTTATTATCTTTAGCATACTTATATACCTGATTCAATTCCCCTCCGACAGCATCTGCTAGAGTTCCAATAGCATCATAAACAATTCTAAGGTTCTGTCTCTGCAAATGATTATGCACATATAAGTGAGCCAAAAATTTTCTTTAATGGTGAAGATGAAACAGCATATGAAATAAAAAAAGGTAACAACTGACAATGCCAGGTCTCATAAGCCATCATTGCAACACTAAAAAGAGCTTATTATAAAGTAAAGGCCAGCAAACAACCTGATACTTGCCAAAAGCACACATAAGATGCTGTAAAATTATCTCCAACCTTGGTGCCAACTCTTCGGCAGCCTCCTGCAAATGCATAAAATGTTGTTGAAATCTATAAGAACATAAATCCCAAAATGCAAAAAGTCATAGAGTAAGTTTATAACCTCTTCGAGTGTTGCAAAAGCTGAACAAGCAGCCTCTTGCACCCGCTTGTTAGTATCCAATATTCTTCGAAGGAGACCCATAAGAGCTGCATCAAACTGCTCATAGCCTTTTTGATGACCACTATCCTGAAGTAAATGAAACATGACGGATCTCAACCACATAATCCAATGCCATAGACAAAAGAATGAAAAGAAAGTTTCTACTGCCATGTGCCAAGAACAACAAATGAATGGCATAAGTTGCAAAAAGGTAAACAATTTTGTTGGTCATGGTGGTTATTTATCTTTACTAGTTTAGAAAAGGTATTAGCTGGCTAATAGCCTAGAGTAGAAACATTGCAGAGAAAATCTTCATCCATACCTGAACAATGTATTTGCTGAATCGAGAAAGTGTCCAACAAGAAATACTCCTAATGAGAGGAAACTTATCATCTAAAAGGGGAATTAGAAATGCCACAATCTGCACATATAAATATATTTGTCTATTAATTCAATAGTCCACGAGAGTAAAGTTAACAGAATAAACAATGCTTGAAAATTCTTCTTGAAAGTGATGAAAAGCATATTTGATATACATATTAAAGACAAGCAAGCATGACAAAGAAGAATAAAGTAAAAGCAATTCCAAAAACAACAATGACAGATAAATGTTATGTGTGCAACATTTATTCTTCACCTCTTGTAATCTGCCTCAAAACTTTGTGCATCAGTTCAAAACAACAAAAATTACCTCAGACAAATGAGGATAAAGACCATTAATGCAACCTTCACCTACTGCACCAAGAGCCAAAACAGCAGCTTCCCTATCTTTCCAGGCTTCGTCACCACTAGCAGATAACTTGGCCTGCAGAAATTCAACAAGTGAGAACATGTAATCAATATGATACCAAACAGCTCAACACCAAAAGAATAAATATTTATGCAACTACTACTAAAAGTCAAGTGAATTTCTAAGATGACTATCTTCTCTAATGAAGTTTCATGCATAGGGGCAGCAAAAATTCGGCATTAACAGAAATAACCTTTGTGATTCAAACTAGCATATCTACATCACAGCAAATGATAGAAGTTTGCAGATTCTGCAGCAAGAAAAAATCTGATCTTCTGATATGCACTGATGGAACAAACTGAATTTAACATCTTTTGGCCAAGATGAACTCATAATGTAACATCCCTATTAAATGACCAACAATATAATTCCATGATCAAACTTTGGCATCCCCAATAGGTAACTTACCTGGATAATAGGCATCAAAGTAGGAAGAATTTCATCCCCAAACACATTTGATAAAACATCAAGAGCTGCTGCACTGCATTTTCGTAAGTTCCATATATTGAATGTGTCATCATCCTGCACCAAAATGATCATTTAGGAAAAATTTCCACTAGAAAACAGATCTTTCTTAAACTAACCGAAGTATAGAACATAAATATGTTAGTTGACTCCGATTGACTAGCAAAGAAAAAAAAGTACTTACATCATCTTCTGCATCATCAGAACCATGAAATCGTGATGTATGAAATCGAGGTTTTAGATCCTGAAGATGAAATGTTATGAGAAATTATATCACAAACCACTTTCAGCAAGATAGAATGCTGACATAAAACAAATTACTAAGAGCATAATGATCAAAAACAAACTATACTAACCTGATCTCTGTCTGGAAGAGACTCATCTTCCTACAAGAATGAATTGATTATAAGAAAATTATCAAATATAATTGCCAATTCAGATACTGTGAAAACAGCAGATGACAAGAAATACCTCAGCATCAACAAGAGACTCATCATCATCAGCATAAACCATGTTTGACAACAAAATCTACAAAAACAGTAACAGATACATGAAAAGCTATTAAAAATGGCTCTGCAAAAACAAAAAAGGAAGATATAAAATAAAAAACTGAGCAAAGTATTAGCATACTGGAATTAGACGTGGCAAATATTCTCTCAAATTTTCAGATGGTAACTGGGCGTCACAATAAGCAGACCTGCCAATCAAGATCAACATTGAATCATAAACATTAGCTGGGACAGGAGGGGATTAGGTAAAATGCAAGTAAAGCTAAATGCATGGTCTTCATTCCTCTCCATGCCTAGATCCAAGAGAATGAATCTACATTTTTAACAGAAAGGATTAAGCATATGATGGCTACAATATTCAAATTTCTTGATAACTACAGCCCAATTTGCAACATAATAGCACATAGAGCAGTGGCACAGGGGCAAGCACACCTCCAACACTTCGGGCATATTTAACACACATTAGGTGACACAAGCAGAGGTGAGAAAGTAAAAAAGGTCTAATTTCAGGAGAAATTGCATTCTGCCAAAAACTTTTAGTTTGTAGCTCACCAATCTGCATAAGCTATCAAAAATATGGTTTTAAAAAACCTATTAATCTACTTATAAGACATTTAGACATGGACTGCACAAAGAAGAAAGTTACCAAAATTCACATGCTTCAAGTGCCACTTCATCATCACTGTCCTTATTGACTTGCAACATATATTCAATAACATTCTTCAAATGTGGCTGTGAAATAGTGAAAAATCACATCAGGAAAAGGAAAATGGAGGTTGTGGATAGGTATAAAAAGAAAAAAGAGCATGACATATAAACTTAAAAAAAAAAGTGACACTAAGACACTATATACTGCAATGAAGAAAAAATGTGCGAAAACTAAAATGTAACAAAAAAAAAATACCCACCTCTAGAAAAGACGGACGGACTTCAATTAGCTGAACAAATGCTGCACAAACCTGATCATTTGGCAGGGAAAAAAATTGATTGGAATATGCTCAAGCTTCGAAGAAAAGATAGATTCTACAACTCACCACTACCTCATAATACTAAAAATTTGTAAATGTTATACGGAAGAAAATTTGGTGGGCAACAAAAACAGTTCTTTTCTAGTATCCTAGTTACTTGATACATATATTAGCAGTGTCCAGCAAGTATGTAGTCTCATGACAGAGAAAAACCAAGCACCATTAACATCAAAGACTAGACGCAAAAACATGTCTGATTCCAGTACTGCATCTTCAAAATCAATGCTGAAATCAGAAAATCAGAAATGAAAAGTGACACAAAACAAGCTTTTATAGATTTGCACTAATAGTAAATTATAAGGAAAATTAGGAAATATTTAAAGCACATTTGAGTATTCCATGCAAAAGATTGAATTGTAATTACAAAAAAAAATACAAGAGGAAAAGAGAAACTATTCACCAATTTCCGCACTTCTGCAACAGGGTCATTAGCCAGGACAAACAAACCCTGAAGGTATTTATCCATGGATGCATATAAAGCCTGCAAGAAATTAAAGTATAATATCAAGCATTGCCCCAAAAGTATCAGCATGACATCCATAACAATTAAGAATACAAACTTTCAAGTTAACTTACAGAAGGCATCAACATAATGTATTGGTTTACAGAACCCAATGAAAGCTTTCTCAGAGAAGGATGTGGAGACTGAAAAAACTGCTCATAGAAAAGGAACATGATTAGTGACAACAACAGAGAACTTACATATGCATGATGGAATTTTAATAGGAAATGCAGTTCACCTGAAATAATCGAGGAAGGAATATGTTGATAGGCCTTTCAGCTAACCCAGGCACATCCGTATCCAGCACTTGCGGTACATCCTCACAAATCTGTGTTACAAAAGAATGGTTGATGCGTTAAATGTAATTAAATTGGTACAAAGTTGGCCTCTAAATGTGTCTATGCTATGGGATCTTTTGTTAGCTAGATTAAAAGTTTGATCCTCAAATTGAAATAAGACCAACAACATAAAAAATAATCATATCCATTAATGTAATTTGGCCCATTGACAATCACCAGGGATGCATCGCTATCATAAGTAACAAAAGCACCTAGAATATTTGACACAGCTTTCAAATATCATAGAATACCAGGGATTCTGCATCAGGAAATGGTATATAAGCTATAAGCATATTAAGAAGTGAAGACAGCAACTAGGAAAAAATAAGTAGAACTTGTTGGGACCGTCTACCAGGTATAATTTCAAGGCAATCCCTTAGTGAGATCCGGAACCTTGTTCCACCAACAATGTTTGTTTGCAGGTAGAGAAATCTACTTCTAGAAGGCCAAAAAATCATCTGCTTGATCTCACCATACAAGATGGGGAATGAATATTACATCTCACCCAAGATATTTTATACCATACTAACTTCATGTAACTAATGCTGAATGTTTTCAAATAGCTTTTGCACTAAATTACACCTACATGCTTTTATTGATTTAATTGACTCCTCAAAAAGTTTATAGTCTCAACTATGTAAAAGTATTACAAAACGAAGGTTTTACTATGAATAAACTAAAAGGAAGCTTCTCAATGACTTTTCTTTTTTTTGCTCAAACAATAATATGACAACTTCCATTCAATAATGACAGAAATTTGCAAATTATTCAGTGCATACCTTTGACAATGCATCCATAGCACCTTCCATGTGATTTAGGTCATTGCTATCCAAGCAATTTACAAGAGCTTGCAACAGCTCAGGCCACCCCAAAATTCCGCCTAGTTGAACAACCACAGTCACAATAGTCCCAACTGTTGACCTAATGTGCTTATCTGCTGCTCCTAAACAGGGTAACAATTCTGACTTTATATATTGTTGGTGTGCAGGAGCCATTAACTTATATGCAGTTCTGAGATTATTTTTCAGCAGCAGACCAGCAGCTTGTCGAATCTCTATCGATTTACCCTGCATAAATTTCCAAAAATGAAACAACGTTTCATTAGCACATTAAAGCAACCAGGTGTTCAAAATATATCCAAAGGAAAGAACATCAATTTCTTGCAATAGACACCAGCATAAGAGCAAACTACATCAAACTGGATATGTTTGGATAACAAAACATTAAAAAACATTAAGTCCTCGCACCAACTAACGGCTTGGTTAAGAACCACATCCCCAGCTAACCCATTTTCAAGCTTGTGTGTGTGTGTGCTGTAACATAGTAATTATCATTTCTCAATTAGGAGGGATGGCTGAGGTATCGGATTGCTAATTCTTTGTGCAGAATCAAAACCATCGGCCAAGGTTGCCCACCAAAATCCTTGTTTAATCCAAAAACATTATCCAATCAATCCAGAATACAATGCCTCTCCAACCAAGGGAAATTCAGTTTAAATCATTAATTCCTCCACAAACACGTAACCCAATCAATACCCAGAATGCAGTTCATTAAAGAAACACCCAATCTTTGCAAATTCTAGTCCAAAAATTATTAACCCTGCAAACGCCCAATTCAAACATACTCTAGAGATACACAATCCAATAAAAGAAATAAAAACAACACTTCCTTTATAAACATATAATCCAATCAATACCATAATCCAGTTCCTCAATAAACACTAAAAACCCAACCACAAAAGAAAATTCTACTAAACTAGTTTCAAATGAAACAAGAAGGAGCAAACCTCGGCCCGTGCAAGGATAAAAGCGAGATAGTTATTGAAATCAGGGAACTGAGAGTAGTGCTGAAGCTGTTGCCAAATCTGAGACTTATCAGCGGAAGAAGAAGGCGAAATCTGCTGCTCCAGTAGTCCACAGATCTCCTTCAACCCCTCTTCTTGCGGCTGCCACGAGGCACTCCCAGTCGTCGCCATTTCTATTTAATCGGATTCTGATTCTTTAATAAAAAAATTTGATTCTCTGATTTCGATTCCGATTATTAGATTAAGTTTCGTAGACAAAACAAATAGATTTATGGGTTTTGGGTGTTTGTTTCGGTCGAGGGGTTTTTCGAAGAGGTTTGGACAAGTTGAGAGATTTTGGTAGACGAAGCTGCAGCGAGAAGAAAGGGAGACGAATTTTTGCTGGGGCAGTTTTATTTATGTATAGTACTACATAATACAAAGAGTTTTTCTTTTTTTTTGGTAAACTTAGGGGCCGCTTAATTTGATCAAACTTGCAATAAGAGGGGAGATTAGATCAGGGATTTTGGGTTGGGAATTGGAATTGGAATTGGTAGGACTTGGTTAAGAATTGGACCGTGAACCGTTGGATTCTAATCATTGTTTTGTGTTTGTAAATTTGTGTTTTAGGTGTGGGGGTGGGGTCCTCGAATTATTGAAGCAAAACCATCATTCAGTGCCTGAATGGAAGACTTTCTTTTATATTTTAGAAAATATTAAGAAATTGGTGAAACTCCTAAGTCCTAAACTTATAAGCAAAATCCATCATATTTATAGTGAAATAATTTGTTCTCTCAAGTTAGTTCTAAAATTCAGTGAGAATTGAAGAAGAAAAGAATTGATTTAAGCTTTGTACAAACACAAAATATTTCAAAAAAATTACATTCTTAAAACAATAAGAAAACAACTTTAAAAAAAAAATAGAATGATGCATTTGTTGTGTCAAGTGATTCGGAAAAAATAAATAAAATGTATCAATCTCAAAAATAAAGAAATTTTAAAAAATTTATAAACGTAAGCAAAATAGTCAAGTGTGAAGACAATATTACCAAATTAGTTAAAAAAAATGTATTTCAAATATTTTAAAACAAGTAAATAGAATGTTTTAATTCCACGTTAGATGAAGAAAAAATTTTATAAAATTTACAAACGTAAAATGCTGTACGCCTCATTCGCGATAAAAATTTAAAATTAGCAAATGTATAAGATTCTCTATATGAATTGAAAGCAAAAAAAAAAACAAATTACAGTTTTTAACTGAAAAATCTTTGGAAGTCATTTTTTTTGGGTATCTGGTTGCCTTTTAGTTTCCATAATGGATTGGGTCGGAAAATGCAAAGAAATTGTACAAACCGACATACCCAACCCAACCCGAATTACGAGTTCTCTACTTCTCTTAACTGAGGCAAACCTGTCCAGACCTTGATTTGTGTTTAGTTGGGCTTAAGGCCCAATAGGCTCAAAAGGAAGAGAAAAATGGACAATCTGAGCATGCAGCCGAACAGCACCGACACAATCCACCTTTAAGTTGCATTAATTTATTTATTATTAATTTTTTATATAATATTTAAAATAATTTTTTATCTAAATGCGAAGATAATATGATAAATGATATTTTAATTAATGATAATTAATTAATTATTAATTATAAAATTTTATTTGATTTAAAGTAAAAATATAAAAAATTGATGGAATATAATAAAAAACACTTATTTAAATGTTTTTAAATAATTTAATAGTTTTTTCAAATATCATGTCTTATTTTTAAAGAAAGATTGATGTTTAAGATTCGAAACCTGTTTTCCATTTTAGGTATGGAACTTGAAATGCTCGAGCATCTATTAAAATGGTCAGGAGTGTGGTCAAATTTGTCCAAGTTGTTTTTCCAACGGGCATTAATATGTTTGACTTCAATTATTGGGCTTTCAAATCTACAATGTTGAATTCGAGTACGTGTATATATATGATAATTTGTTTAAGAAAATAAAATTTTAAATTTCCATTTAGATGATATTTTTGTTTTTCTATTATTTGTTATTTATTTATAATTTTTTATTATTTTTTATTTGAGTAAAATACATTGATATCTTTAACTTTTGATCATAATTGCATGCAGATCTATTAATTTTTAAAATGAATAATTTACCTAAAAAAATATTTTTATTAAATAAATAAACCTTATTGGTAGTCAACTGTCAATGTTTTCATTAGTTTAATGTCGTAATAATATTTTTAAAATAATTTTATCATTCATTAATTTTAAAAATTATTATTATATAAATTATATTTTTTATTTTTTATTTTTTTCTCTCTTTAAAAAAAAAAAAGCTTCCAATTTGATCACCTCGTGGTCGACAGTGCTCCCTTACGGAGCACATCAAGGGAGCACCAGATATGGTGCTCCCATTCGTAGTCTTTTGGGGAGATCCGGTCGGATCTATCATTTTACGGTCACATCCAGCAACAAAATGGTCAGTTGGTGTAAGGAAGCACTATCGAGCGATTTGAAAGTAAGGAAAAAAAAGTAAAAATAGAAAAAAAATATTTTAGATATTTCATTTATAGATATTAATGTCGTTTATACATTTTAAACGAACTATTTATTTTAAAAATTAATGAATTCAAGTGTAATTATGATTAAAAGTTAAAAGTGTCAATATATTTAATTTTTTAATTTTTATATAAAAAGTAAAAAATAAAAATATCAACCAAATATAACTTTAATTATTATAATTTTTAATTTTTATGTATTCATATAATATTACCAGAATATTGCATGAGAATGGAAGGAGAGTCTCAATTTATGCCCATTACAACAATCAAGCAGTTTGAAGTATTGAGTATATATACTCCCTTAGATAAATATTTTGGGCCTTAAACATAAGATAAGAATTAAGAAGAATTTTTATGGAAATGTTTGAAGTAAATTTTGGTAACTTTTTAATCACCATGCATGACATTATTTTAATAGAGAAAAGGCCATGCATCATTTAGCAGGATCACCTCCCCACCTTTATAAATTGAGCTGCACTATTTCATATGCAACCTACGCTCGGATCTACCGTAGCTAGCTGCTTCTCAACACCGTTAATGATGAAGACCACGTTAGCTATGCTTTTGCTGCTTCTCTTTGTATTCTTATCAAAATCCTCTGCAGCTGATGAAGATGGTCCAGTGTATGACCTCAATAGCGATGAGCTCTGCCCTGGCGTTGAATATTACGTCGTGCCAGCAATATGGGGTGCTGGTGGTGGCGGGTTATATCTAGGCAAAGGTAGAAACCAAACCTGCCCATATGATGTTGTCCAAGAAAAGGTTCGACCTGTGGCATAGCGTTCCAGTGACCAGGGGTGGCTCAATATTTTTAAAAGTCTAAAATGATTAAATATTTAAATGAGGTTCTTATTGAGAAAAAAAATTAAATGAGGCACTTTTTATTTAAATTAAAAATAATTATCATTAGTTGAAGATCATTAATTATAAATTACGTTAATTGAAAATAGAAAAAATAATTAAGAATTATTAACATTATGACAATTGAAAAATGATAAAAAAATTTATTAGATACATAATTGAAAAAGTGAGAGAATATGTAATTTTATTAATTATTTTGACTTTTACATAAGTAAAAAAGTGAGATAAATAATTAAAAATTAATAAAAAGTAGGAAGTGAAGAAAAATAAATATTCAAGAGACACTTACTTTAAAAAATATTTTATTAATTATTTTAATTTTTATATATATATTTAATATAATTAATTATATTATATAAAACTATGAGACCTATAAAATTTTGAAGCCTAAAGCAAGCGCTTTGCTGGCTTTATGCTAAAGCCGGCCCTGCCAGTGACATTTTCTCCAGTGGACACCAAGGGTGGTGTTATCCACGGATCAGCTGACCTTAACATCAGGTTCATCCCTCCCGGACCAACAGCTTGTTCTCAATCAACAGTGTGGGAGGTGGACAGCTACGACGGATCAAGGGGAGAATGGTTCGTGACAACTGGTGGGTGGAAGGTGACCCACAGGCTTTGTCTAGCCTGTTTAAAATTAAGGGCTCTGACGGTTTGTCATATAAACTTGCTTTCTGTCCTTCGGTGTGAGTCATGCAAAAAATATTTTTGCAGCGAGATCGGACGATATTCATCTGGTTTTGACCCTCTCATACCTCTAGTTCTAAGCGACAACGAATTGCCCTTTGTGTTTATCAAAGCTGGTCATGAGGTTCTAAAACAAGTTGTCCACATCTGAATATGAAGTGTCTCCATGATTAGCAATTACTACACATAAAAGCAAAGTCTCTGCTTCCCTAAATGTTGATTATGAAATGCAATATTATTGTTGCGTTGGATTGTGTATATATATAATTGAAAGAAAAATGATTTGCTTTTTAAATGGATAATATATATTACGTAATTTAGTACGACGAATAAAATTAGAAAAGGATAGCTATTAAAACTTATTATAGTATTTGATTAGTAAAAATAACTTTAGAATAAAAAAATACTTGATAAAAGAATAAAATATCCTTTATTTTATTTTATTTTTAAATATTAATAATTTATAATTTAGTTAAAATATTAATAATCGATCATTTAAATATTAATATTTTATTTATAATTTAATTATTAATATTTTAAAATATTAATATTTTATTTACAAATATTAATGTGGATAGAGTTGTAAATTTCTAAACTTATAAGTGGTAACTTAATCTTAACAATTTTTGAAGTTATTCCACTAGACATGGAACAGCTAATATATATCAAGGGAGGGGTGGGCGTAGTTAAAAAAAACTTTGTATTAATTTTGAAGTATAGGTAAATTTCACGTTAGATGGAGAAAATTTTTCATAAAATTTACAAACGTAAAATGATGTACACCTTATTCCCGATAAACATTTTAAATTAGCAAATGTATAAGATTCTCTATATGAATTGAAAGCAAAAAAAAAAAAAACAAATTACAGTTTTTAACTGAAAAATCTTTGGAAGTCATTTTTTTTGGGTATCTGGTTGCCTTTTAGTTTCCATATTGGATTGGGTCGGAAAATGCAAAGAAATTGTACAAACCGACATACCCAATCCAACCCGAATTACGAGTTCTCTACTTCTCTTAACTGCGGCAAACCTGTCCAGACCTTGATTTGTGTTTAGTTGGGCTTAAGGCCCAATAGGCTCAAAAGGAAGAGAAAAAAGGACAATCTGAGCATGCAGCCGAACAGCAGCGAGACAATCCACCTTCAAGTTGCAATAATTTATTTATTATTATTTTTTTATATAATATTTAAAATAATTTTTTATCAAAATGTGAAGATAATATGATAAATGATATTTTGATTAATGATAATTAATTAATTATTAATTATAAAATTTTATTTGATTTAAAGTAACAATACAAAAAATTGAAAAATATAATAAAAAAACTTATTTAAATGTTTTTAAATAATTTAATAGTTTTTTCAAATATCATGTCTTATTTTTAAAGAAAGATTGATGTTTAAGATTCGAAACCTGTTTTCCATTTTACGTATGAAAATTGAAATGCTCGAGCATCTATTAAAATGGTAAGGAGTGTGGTCAATTTTGTCCAAGTTGTTTTTCCAACGGCCATTTAATATGTTTGACTTCAATTATTGGGCTTTCAAATCTATAATGTTGAATTCATATACGTGTATATATATGCTAATTTGTTTAAGAAAATAAAGTTTTAAATTTCCATTTAGGTGATATTTTTGTTTTTCTCATTATTTGTTTTTTGTTTATAATTTTTTATTATTTTTTATTTGAATCAAATACATTGATATCTTCAACTTTTGATCATAATTACACGCAAATATATTAATTTTCAAAATAAATAATTTATCTAAAAAATATTTTTATTGGACAAATAAATCTTATTGTTAGTCAACTGTCAATGTTTTCATTAGTTTAATGACGTGATAATATTTTTAAAATAATTTTATTATTTATTAATTTTAAAAATTACTATTATATAAACTATTTTTTTAATTTTTGTTCTCTTTTTAAAAAAGAAAGCTTATAATTCGGTCACCTTGTGGTTGACGATGCTCCCCTAGGGTGAGCATCAAGGGAGCACCAGATCTGGTGCTCCCATGCATGCTCTTTTGGCGAGATTCGATCTGATCTACCATTTCACGATCAAATTCAACTGTAGAATGGGCGGTTGGTATAAAGAAGCACTATTGATCGACTTGAAAAAAAAGAAAAAAAAAGAAAAAAAAACGTTTTAGATATTTTATTTTTAGATATTAATGTCGTTTATATGTTTTAAGCGAATTATCTATTTTAAAAACTAATAAACCCACATGTTATTATGATTAAAAGTTGAAAGTGTCAATATATTTTATCCTTTTAATTTTTATATAAAAAATAAAAATATCAACCAAATATAACTTTAATTATTGTAATTTTTAATGTTTATGTATTTATATAATATTACCAGAATATTGCATGAGAATGGAAGGAGAGTCTCAATTTATGCCTATTACAACAATCAAGCAGTTGGAAGTATTGAGTATATATACTCCCTTAGATAAATATTTTGGGCCTTAAACATAAGATAAGAATTAAGAAGAATTTTTATGGAAATGTTTGAAGTAAATTTTGGTAACCTTTTAATCACCATGCATGACATTATTTTAATAGAGAAAAGGCCATGCATCATTTAGCAGGATCACCTCCCCACCTTTATAAATTGAGCTGAACTATTTCATATGCAACCTACGCTCAGATCTACCGTAGCTAGCTGCTTCTCAATACCGTTAATGATGAAGACCACGTTAGCTATGCTTTTGCTGCTTCTCTTTGTTTTCTCATCAAAATCCTCTGCAACTGATGAAAATGGTTCAGTGTATCACCTCAATGGCGATGAGCTCCGCCCTGGCGTTGAATATTACGTCGTGTCAGCAATATGGGGTGCTGGTGGGGGCGGGTTATATCTAGGCAAAGGTAGAAACCAAACCTGCCCATATGATGTTGTCCAAGAAAAGGTTCGACCTGCGTCATAGCATTCCAGTGATCAGGGGTGGTTCAATATTTTTAAAGGTTTAAAACGATTAAATATTCAAATGAGGCTCTTATTGAGAAAAAAAATTTTAAATGAGGCCTTTTTTATTTAAATTAAAAATAATTATCATTAGTTGGAGATCATTAAAAATAAATTATGTTCATTGAAAATGAAAAAAATAATTGAGAATTATTAGTATTATGAGAATTGAGAAGTGATAAAAAATAAAAATTTATTAGGCACATAATTGAAAAAATGAGAAAATATGTAATGTTATTAATTATTTTGACTTTTACATAAATGAGGAAGTAAGATAAATAATTAAGAATTAATAAGAGGTAGGAAGAGAATGAAAATAAATATTCAAGAGACACTTAATTTAAGAAATATTTTATTAATTATTTAAGACACTTAATTTTATATTAAATATATATAAAATTATGGGACCTATAAAATTATGAAGCCTAAAGCGAGGGCTTTGCTGGCTTTATGCTAAAGCCGGCCCTGCCTGTGACATTTTCTCCGGTGGACACCAAGGGTGGTGTTATCCACGAACCAACTGACCTTAACATCAGCTTCATCCCTCCCGGACCAACAGCTTGTTCCCAATCAACTGTTTGGAAGGTGGACAGCTATGACGAATCAAGGAGAGAATGGTTCGTGGCAACTGGTGGGGTGGAAGGTGACCCACAGGCTTTGTCTAGCCTGTTTAAAATTAAGGGCGCTGGCGGTTTGTTATATGAACTTGCTTTCTGTCCTTCGGTGTGTGAGTCATGCAGAAAATATTTATGCAGCGAGATCGGAAGATATTCATCTGGTTTTGACCCTCTCATACGTCTAGTTCTAAGCGACAACGAATTGCCTTTTGTGTTTATCAAAGCTGGTAATGAGGTTCTAAAACAAGTTGTCCATGTCTGAATATGAAATGCCTCCAAGTTTAGCAATTACTACAAATAAAAGCAAAGTCTCTGCTACCCTAAATGTTGATTATGAAATGCAATATTATTGTTGCCTTGGACTGTATATATAATTGAGAGAAAAGAGATTTGCTTTTTAAACATTAAGTTATATACTAAGCAATGAATCAAATATTTGGATGTGATTGAATATATATATATACACACTTATTGAAGGAAGAGCGCTTGACATTTGCTATATATATACCTAGTGAAGGAAAAGCGCTTAGCATTTGCCTTTGTTGCTATCTTTCTTTTGAGAAGCAAGAATTTTACAGGTAAATGGACATCCCCATTTAAAGTGTGTCTTGCGTATATCACAAACAACACATTTGATTTGTAAAATAAATAGAAATGAAATAGAATAGCTGTTTTATGATAATAAAATAAGATAAGAATATATATTACGTAATTTAATGCGACGAATAGAATGAGAGACGAATAGCTATTAAAACTTATTACAGTATTTGATTGGTAAAAATAATTTAAGAATAAAAAAAGAATAAATGATAAAAAGATAAAAATACTCTTTATTTTATATATGATTATTTTTTATTTTATTTTATTTTTAAATATTAATAATTGATAATTTAAATAATATTTTATTTATAATTTAAATGTTATTATGATTATTTATTTTATTTTATTTTAATTTTTAAATATTAATAATTTATAATTTATTTAAATATTAATATTTTATTTACAAATATTAATATGGATGGGGTTGTAAATTTCTAAACTTATAAGGGGTAACTTAATCTTAACTATTTTTGAAGTTATTCCATTAGACATGGAATAGCTAATATATATCAAGGGAGGGGTGGGTGTAGTTAAAAAAAACTCTGTTTTAATTCCGAAGAATAGGTAAAACGGGGGAATTGCTATTCCTTACCAAATTATCAACTAAGGAAAGCAAATAGTAGTTGAGAATAGCTATTCCCGTATCAAACGGTACTAAACGTATAGAAAAAAAAGACTTGTATAAAGTTGTAACTGGTGTCAAACTAACAGGCAGCCAATTACCAAAAGGTCCAAAACTCCCTAGCACATACATAAACCCCGGGAGCATAGACATCAGAATCATCCCACCACAACCCAGTTCAAACTGTTCCCTGTCCATTAAACACATCAATTTGCAGAAACAAAAACCGACCAGCAAAACAGACCCTCGCATTCCTTTGTATAACGACCTCACTACACATGCACCCATCAGCCAGAATCTTTCCCAGGCTGCCACACCGACAGGAACACAAAATTAATAATCATCAGAACTTACAATACCTGCAACCATGTCATACCATGCTCATTTGCATCGGCTGCCTCCTTTGGTCACCATTTTTTGCCAACTGATCTGCTATTTCCTTGGCTTCCCGAGGCACATGGTGGATACCCCAGCTGCTCACCAATCGTTTGCCAAGCCTCCATGTGCATCTCATTTCTTCTTAATCTCCATGGCGTAGTACCTTTGTTGCTATCTATTACTATAACTATGCCCCTTAATTATGTCTTTTTACAGGAAAATAACCATTTTATTAATGAATAATGCCATATATATGACATCTAAGTATCGATATAGGAAACTGGAAATTCATATAGTAAAAAAATCTAAAACTGAACACTAAGAAATTAGAATTAACTTTGGAGTTGAAAGAATTTTTTTTTTTTTTGAAAGAGTTGAAGGAGTTGATTGTTGATACATACAAATATCCAAATTGATGTGCAACAATCCAACAACTCAAGGTTCAATCTTATCATTATATATATATAAGAACAAATCAAGAAACTTCGCATGGCAGCTGAAATGTAAAACTGACCCTCCTTTTTAACAAAGAAACTTTGAGTACTTGCCTCACTTCCCTTTTTTAAGTTTATAAGGATTTTTTTTTATTTACACCCAGCCCAATCCTGCTACGCAAATTCTGTCTTGCCTGGATCTTGATTTTTGTTTGATAGGTCTTTAAGTTGAGTAAATGAAAACATATTTGATTGAATGTAATAAAAAAATAAAAATTTTTAAAAAATTATGCAATTTATTTATTGTTAAACTTAACTTAGAAATTGTTTTTTATTTTTTAAGAAGATTGATGTTTAATATTCAAATCTCTAGCTTATTCTTGTCTCTCACATATATGTAAATAATTATTATTGTCAGATTGATATAAATATTTTTGGCTTCTATAAATAAGGCCAAAGTGCATGGGTCCAATTTCCATATTTAGATAAGTATTATGTATACTTAACATGATTGACTTCAAAATTGCATTATTGCATTATTGTGTTTTCAAATCTACAACGTGATTCACGTAGGTATATATTCAATAATTTGTTTAGAAAAATAAAATTTTATGCTGTGTTTGATTGATTTTTTTTTTTACTTTTGTTATTTGTTATTTATTTTTGTTTTTCTATCTTTTATTATATTTATATATTCAATTTTTACGTAAAATAAAAATTAAAATATCAACCAAACATAAACTTAATTATTACGATTTTTAACATTTTCTTCTTCTTCCTTTTGTTTATGAACTATATATAAAAATATTTTGGACGAATGATATATTTCTATGTTATGATTTATTTTGCAAATATAGATGACCAGATCGATGTATCACAAATACATATAACATATATATTTATATAATATAACCAAAATATTGTATGAGAATGGATGGAGAAATTTATGCCTAATCCAACAATTAATCAACCTTTATATAGAAATATATATTGTTTAACACTTCTTAAATGAGAAATTGGCCGACACTCCATTATATAAATATTTTTGCCTTAAACACTACGATAGGAGTTACAAAGAGTTGTTATTGAAATGTGTGAAGCACTTTTGGCCACGTTTCAATCACCATGCATGGCATTATTTTAGTAGAGAAAAAGCCATGCATAATTGAGCAGGGGATGACGTCCCAACCTTTATAAATTGAGCTGAACCGGAAGCAACCCACATTCAAATCTACCAAAGCTAGCCGCATCTCAACAGTGTTAATGATGAAGACCACGTTGGCTATGCTTTTGCTCCTTTTTGTTTTCTCATCAAAATCCTCTGCAACTGATGAAAATGTTCCAGTGTATGACGTCAATGGCGATGAGGTCCGCCCTGGCGTTCAATATTACGTTGTGTCAGCAATATGGGGTGCTGGTGGTGGCGGGTTATATCTAGGCCAAGGTAGAAACAAAACGTGCCCATATGATGTTGCCCAAGAAAGGTCCGACCTGGTTCGTGGCATTCCAGTGACATTTTCTACGGTGGACACCGAGGGTGATGTTATCCACGAATCAACTGACCTTAACATCAAGTTCATCCGTCCCCAACCTACAGCTTGTTCCCCATCAACAGTGTGGAAGGTGGACTGCTATGACGAATCAGGGGGAGAATGGTTCGTGACAACTGGCGGGTTGGAAGGTGACGCACAGGCTTTGTCCAGCCTGTTTAGGATTACTGCGGCTCCTGGCGGTATCTCCTATAAACTTGCTCTCTGTCCTTCAGTGTGTGAGTCATGCACAAAATATTTATGCAGTGAGATCGGAAGACATTCATCTGGTTTTGACTCCCTGATACGCCTAGTTCTAAGCGACAACGGATGGCCTTTTGTATTTATCAAAGCCAGTGATGATGAAGTTCTAAAACAAGTTGTGAATGTCTGAATGAAATGTGTCCAAGTTTAGCAATTACTACAAATAAAAGTAGAGGCTCTGCTTCCCTCTATATATGTTGATTATGTAATGCAATATGATTATTGCCTTGGTCTAAATAAATATCTAGCTACTAAGGAAAAGCGCTTGCCACTTTTCCTTTGCTTCTATCTATGAGTCTATGACTATGTCTATGCCCCTTGGTTCTGTCTTTCTACAGGAAACATACCCATATTATTAATGAATAACACCATGTGACATCTAATTATCAATAAGGAAGCTGCAATTTTTTTTTTGGCTCAGTCAAAGTATTATTTTATCGAATATCCGGAAATGGGGGGAACCGGCATGAACGGGGCAGATCCAAGATGGATCTGTCTGTAGCAGAATGTCCCCTACAAAATTTAGCACACCTAAATGACTGTGAGTACATACATCGCCTCCTAAAAACAAGTGTTATAAGGAGTTACTGCTGGATTCTGCATTCTCTAAAGACGAGTATCAACAGATTAACAAGACCACAAATTGTATGAAAACAAAACATAAAGATCAATAACCATGACTAGAGACAAAAGTTGCCGCAGACCAAATCATATCCGCCATACTGCTCAAGCCGATAGACAGAAGCAGAAGACCATCACAATCATTATAGCATGCAGGCATAAAAAATCACCATCATGGCGAGAACATTGTCTTCTTAACGACACCATATTTTGCAAAGAAATCAATAAACATTCCCTTCTCAGAGGGCATGCTGAAAACTAGCACCTCCTAGTTGATTGATTGGAGAGTCAATTTCATTAAAAAGAATCCTCTCAAAATAGACTCCTTGTTGCGAGTGGCAGTCCAAGCTCTCTTATAGCGTCCTCCTTTAGTTTTTTTTTTTTAATTTAAAAACTATATACTTAAAATAATTTCTTTTTAATTAAATATAAAATATAAAATATAAAAAAATATACTTGATGTGACATCAAATTTTGAGATACGACATCAAATTTTGAGAAAGATATTTGATGTGGCATGTTAGTAAAAAAAAATTAAAACTAAACACTAGTTAGAATTAACTTTGGAGTTGAAAGAGTTGATAATTGATACAAATCCAAAGGAAGTGCAACAATCCACCAACTCAACGTTCAATCTAATCATTATAGAATAAAAAAAAAATTCAATCATTCATATATATTCATATATTGTACTTTTTGTCCTGGTAGAATTAAAATTGTACTTTAAATATCAACGCAATGGGACCCTCCACAGTCCAGTGCTCTCAGATGGCCATAGGCCCATAGCACATCAGAGCAGGCTGCTGTTATTGTCCAGCAAGCTTGACAAGGGATTTGTGCATGTGCTCATGGCAGCTGGCATGTGACACTGGCCCGCCTTTATTACAAAGAAACTTCGCATTTGGTCATTTTATTCATCATATTTGAATGTTATTTTTATGTTTTGTCATCTTTAATCTTTCTTGGTTTTAACCTCTTTATTTTCCAAATTCACTATTTTGAACATTTAATGGACATAATAATTAAATGAATTTCTTTCCAAACTTGAAAGGATTAAGTACCTGCCTCACTTCCTTTTTTTAAAGTTTATAAGGATAATTTTTTTATTTACACCAACCCCAACCCTATTACGTGTTAGTTTTAAGACAATCCAAAACATGTCCTATTTGGATCTTGATTTGTGTTTAATTCGAATAAAATGTTAATATATTTGATTAAATATAATAAAAAAATAAAAAAATTATTTAAATTTTTTAAAAATGATTTGAAAACTTTTAAGATATTATGCAATTTATTTATCCTTAAACTTAACTTAGCAATTGTCTTTTTTAAGAAGATTGATGTTTAACATTCGAATCTCCAGCTTATCCTCGTGTCTCTGGCATATATAAAATATTATTATTGTCAGATTGATATAAAAATTTTTGGCTTCTATATCTTTACAAGGCAGTGCATGGGTCCAATTTCCATAATAGATAAGTTTTATCTATACTGACATTATCCATATAAGATAAGAAAATTGAAATGCTGGAGCATCTACTAAAATGAGAATTCTAGCAAAGTTTTTTTTTTTTTTTTCCCGACAGGCATTTAGTATGATTGACTTCAACATTGTGTTATTGAGCTTTCAAATCTACACCGTGATTCACGTACGTATATATTCAATAATTTTTTTTAGAAAAATAAAATTTTATACTGTATTTGACTGATCCTTTTTTACTTTTGTTTTTTGTTATTTATTTTTGTTTTTCTATCTTTTATTATATTTATATATTCAATTTTTACATAAAAATAAAAATTAAAATATCAACCAAACATAGCCTTAATTATTACGATTTTTAACATTTTTTTCTTCTTCCTTTTAATTATGAACTATGTAAAAATATTTTGGACGAATGATATATTTCTATGCTATGATTTATTTTGAAAATATAAGTGACCAAATCGATGTATCAAAAATACATATAACAGATATATATATATTTATATGATATGACCAAAATAGTGCATGGGAATGGATGAAGAATGCCAAATTTATGCCTATTCCAACAATTAATCAACCTTTATAAAGAAATATATATTGTTTAATACTTCTTAAATGAGAAATTGCCCGACACTCCCTTATATAAATATTTTGGCCTTTTAAACAAAAGATAATTATAAAAAAAGAGTTGTTACGGAAATGTGTGAAGCAGCTTTTGGCCACGTTTTAATGGCCATGCATGGCACTATTTTAGTAGAGAAAAAGCCATTCATAATTGAGTAGGGATCACTTCCGAACCTTTTATAAATTGATGAGCTGAACTAGAGGCAACCGACATCCAAATCTATCAGAGCTAGCTGCTTCTCAATAGTGTTAATGATGAACACCACGTTAGCTTTTGCTCCTCCCTGTTTTCTCGTCAAAATCCTCTGCTGCTGATGAAAATGATCCATTCTATGATGTCCATGGTGAAGAGCTCTGCTGAGCGTTCAATATTGTTGAATAGTTTGTAATATTTGTTAGAAAATAAGTATTCAGGTGTGATTGTTTAAAAATAACTATAACTCTTAAAAAATAATAAAATAAAAATAAATAAATAATAAATATTTACAATGAACACAACTATTGAAAGTTATAGATACGTCTGTTTAAATACAACAGACATATCTGTTAAAATAATACAGACACATCTGTTGAAAATAAAAAGGACGCATCTATTGAAAATAAAAAGGACGCATCTATTGAAAGACAACAGACACAACCTCTCACTGTCTATAAAAGAACATACTTTCAATCAGAATTCATTAAAAGCATTTTGCAAAAAGGCTTGTTATATCTTGGAGAGTCTTTGTCTGCGAATCCCCATAGTAGACAATAACTCTTTAAAGAAAGTGTGTTACAACACGCCTCAAGCCTTACTTTTTTCTCTTTTCTTCTTCTACTAATTTCCTAACAATTTTAAAGAGTTGTTTTCAATGGAGTCTAATTCAATTTCAAGATTTCAACTTATGAATTAAGAATTCATCAAATTTGATCGGTTTGATGGAACGAATTTCACCCACTGGAGAGATAAGATGGTGTTTTTGCTCACAGCCTTGAAGGTTTATTATGTTCTAGATCCAACTCTTACTGCACTTCTAGAACTGATTGTTGAAGACTCTGATGCACAAAAGGCAGAGAGAAAAAAACGTGAAGAAGATGAATTGATATGTCGTGGACACATTCTAAACACTTTGACAGATTGTCTCTCTACTCCAATCTGAAAACTCCAAAGGAAATTTGGGAAGCCTTGGAAACTAGCTATAAAAACGAAAAAAGAGGTACTAACAAATTTTTATCTTTAAAATATTTTGAGTTTAAGATAAGTGACAATCTGTCTATCATGGATCAAATACATGATTTACAAGTTTTAGTTTCAAAACTAAAATACCTTGAGGTTAAGGTTCCTGATGCGCTACAAATAGGTGCAATTCTTTCTAAACTGCCTCAATCTCGGAATAATTATAGAAAAAAAGGTTCTACATTCTATGGAGTTTTTATCAATAGAACAATTCACGACTCAAATGCAAATAAAATGTGAAACACGTGCTCGTGATACACTATTTCAGCCTTCTGATTCGAAGGTGAATCTTGTGAGTCAGAATTCTAAAAATTTTGGAAAGAATTCTATGAAATTCAAGTCATCTGCACTGAAAGTTTCAAGACAGGACTTTAAGAAAAAAAAGATAAGAAAAATATAAAATATTTTCATTGTGGAAAGAAAGGTCATATGATTAGTGAATGCAGATCAAGGAAGGCAGGAAAGAATTTTGGTTCTATAAATCCTGAAAAAGCAAACATAATAGAAGAGGTTGTCAATGAATTAGTTGCCATGGTTTCTACAATGAATATTAAAATGGTAACAGAATTGAACATGGTTGTTGATTCCAATAAAAGTAAAGATTGATGGCTAGATTCTGGTACTACAATTCATGTATGCAATGACAAAAACTTGTTCTAGACATACATGAAAATTAATAATATCAGAAAATGTTTTGATGGGAAATCATGTTACAACCAAAGTTGAAGGAAAATGGACTGTTGAGTTGAACTTCATTTCTGGACAAAAGCTGACGTTACTCAATGTATTCCATGTTCTTGAAATTCGAAAAAATTTAGTTTCTGCTAGTTTGCTTGCAAAGAAAGGTTTTAAAATTGTAATCGAATATGATAATGTAATAGTATCCAAGGGTGGTTTTGTAGGAAAAAGATACTTTTGTAATGGCATGTACAAGTTCAGTATTGATGAAATAAATATAATTTTTGCTTATACTGTTGAGTCTAATTTTTTATTATGGCATGCTAGATTAGGACACTTAAATTTTGGTTCCATGAAATTTTTGTCTAAATATGGTTATATTGCATGCAAACATGAGTACTTAGAAAAATGTAAAATATGTATACAAGCAAAAATGACAAAGAAACCTTTTTGTAGTGTAAAAAGAAACTCACAATTATTAGATATTGAGCATTCTAATATATGTGAATTAAATGGAAAGTTAACTAGAGGAGAAAAAAAATATTTTATAACTTTCATAGATGATTATTCTAGATTCAGTTATGTCTATTTAATTAAAACAAAAGATGAAGCTTTTCAAAAATTTAAAGAATATAAATTTGTTGTGGAAAACCAAATAGGTAGAAAAATCAAAATTCTAAGAAGTGATAAAAGAGGAGAATATTTTCCTACAGAATTTGATAATTTTTGTGAAGAAAATGGTTTGATACATCAAAAAAGTGCTCCTTATTCACCACAATAAAATGGATTAGCTGAAAGGAAAAATAAAACTTTGGTTGATATGACAAATGTTATGTTATTAAATGCACATTTATTGCACAATTTATAGGGTGAAGCCTTATTAACAACATGTCATATACTGAATAAAATTCCTTTCAAAAGTATTAAGGTTTCACCTTATGAACTTTGGAATGGAAGAAAACAAAACTTGGAATATCTTAAAGTGTGGGGGTGCTTGGCTTTTTATAAAGTTCCTGAACCACAAAAAACAAAGCTTGGACCTAGAGCTGTAAACACTAGTTTTTTAGGTGAAATAAACATTATAAAAGAAAAAATGAGAAAAAAAAAAGTAAAAAGCAAAAAATGAAAATGTACGACTGGCAGGGTGCGGACGCACCCTACCAAGCATGATATGCAGTGCCAGACGCGAAAAACTCACGTCTGACAGAAGGTGGAAAATGGCACCTCGTGAACATAATCGGGGTATAAAAGCAAGAAAATTGACAATAAAAAAAAAGGAACAGAAAAATCCCTCACAGTAAAAAACCTAGCCTTTAGCAGCCGAATACCACAGAAAAATCATTTCTCTATTCTTCTAACAACCAAGAACTAGCAACCAAAAGAAAATAAAAAAAAATCCTAGCCACCTACAAACCAAAAAACCCAAAAATTCCTAGTTAGAACCAACAATCGAGAACAACCACAAAAAGATATATAAAAAAAATTTAAAAAAAAGGTGTCACTGGTGGGAGTTTAGGGAGTTTGGGGTTTGTGTTGCCGTTTAAAAAGGGGGGTTGGGAGGTTGTTATGCCACCATTTTAAAAGCGGGTTGAGAGGTGGTTGTGTCGTCGTAGGAAAGGGAGTAAGAGAGAGACCCGATTGATCCCCAAAAAGGAGCGTCGATTGAAGGCTATCTTGGGGAAAATTTAGAGCAGATCAGCGAGTTTTTAGGGGGTAGCTGCCTGCAAAAGGAAGAGAGTTGCTGGAGGGGTAGCTATCGACGGAAGGAAAAGAGTTGTTGGAGGGGGACGACGTTTGCGACGTCGAGCGTCAAAGAGAACTTTTTTTTTTGGGTAGCTATCGGTTGAAGGAAGATAGCTGCTGAAAGGCGACAACGTCGGCGACGTCGAGCGGTAAAGAGGTAGAGAGTGGGTTGAGCAGCCGGCGGCTAGAGAGAGAGACAAAAGGGAGAAAATGGAAAAATGAGAGAAAAAGAGGATTTTATAGTTAAGGTTTAAAGGGCTTAAAACTACGTCGTTTTGTAACTAATCAATAGACCTTTCCAAAGCTCAAAACGGTGCCATTTTGGAGCACAAAGGGTGGCTGAAGCAAGGAACCAAACAATGCACTCTGACTAGAGGAGAGGTGGGCTTCTGGACTAGACGGTGGGGTTTGATAGGCAGACCAGTTGGGCCAGGCTGATCGTGTTGGGCTACTGTTAACCCATTGAAGGTATACACTTATTTTTTGTTTTGATTTTGTGGTTGTGCTTGGCAATAAAAATTAAAAAAAATAGAAAATAATTTTTTTAAAAAAATAGATGAGGATAAAATAGGATGTTTAATGATATAAAAAAAAAATGAATGATGAATGAGTGAATGAATAATGATAAAAAATGAGAATAAGTAAAAAAATATAAGAGTATATATATACTTGATTATATAATAAATAATAATAAAATCTGGTGAAATAGTTATTCAACTATAAAAAGAGATCCAAGCATAAAATATGTAGAGAAATAAATAAACATTTAATTATTAAAAAGATTAATAGATTTATTTAAGTAATAAATATAGGAAAGTAAACATTTAATGGTATAAGTAGATTTATTAAGATTAGCAATATATGCACATATTTGGATATAGAACATTATTTAGAAAAAATATAAGTGGAGGGAAAAGATGAAATGTGGAACATATTTATGAGATACATAGTTATGTAAATTCATGTAAAGACAATAGGAATGAAAATAAATTAGGGAGGATTAAAATTAAAATATAATGAAACAAAATATGAAAATATCAAATTGGGCGAAAAAGGTAGTTCTATATGAAATGGAGATGGGTACAAATAGGGAGAGAATAAAAATAGGATAAGATAAAGAATTATTAATAAAATAATTGTTCGATTTAATACCGATGATGGGATGATCGGTAAGGACGCGATAAGTCGCAATCCCAGACTAATTTTTCCTAGGTTCAGAATCTGAATTAAGGCTCCACCAGTATGATGGGAGGGCCTTGATTTTGAGGTTTCGAGATTTTTAATTTTAAATAAATAAAAAATATAATGAAAAGATAAAAAATATAAAAAAAAAAAATAATAAAGTAAAAATAAACTTCAAAAGCATATCATATATTTCTATTGCATCATGCATATCATTGCATATAGATATTTTTGTTTGCGAGTATAAGCCCCGATGATGGAATTTTTCGAAGATCTTACGAAGGTGAGTTTCTCTCGGAAAGTTCTCTAAGTGAAAGGGTGCCCCCGAGTCCCACCAGTATGATGGGAAGGCTCGGGAAACATCTTTAATAAAAGGCTTTAGCTAGTATTAGGTTCATTATTCACGAAAACATTATTTTTTTTTTAAAAATGTACGATAACCCCGATGATGGGATTTATTTGTCAAATTTACAAAGGTGAATTTCTCGGATAATTTCTTAGGTGAGAGAACATCCCGGATCCCACCAGTATGATGGGCGGATATGCTAGAACGTCCTCGATAAAAGATTATTTGTCCGACATTTTTCATCTCATATCATGCATTTTATCTTGCCTCACATTTGCATTCCATTTTAGGTTGAATAGGAGATAAAATAAGTGAATAATAGCTAAGGAAATAAAATGAACTTAAAAAATAAAGCATAATAGGATAATCTAAAAATGGTACTGTTCATGAAACGGGAGTTCTGGGAGTGCTAATCCTTCCCTGGGCATAATTGTAATCCCGAACCTAAATCTCGAAAAACGTAGACCAGTTTAAGATTCTTTCGACGGGCTTAAATCTAATTAAGACTCCGTCGATTAGAATCGAGGCAATAGGTTACCAATCACACCTAGTAAAAAAGATTGGTGGCGACTCCTAGTTTTAGAGTTTTCATCACGTCTAGTGGTCGGGTTCCAAGATCCGCACGTTACGACAAGAGCAATAAAAGGCATTTTTGTTGGCTATGCCCAACATTATAAAGCATATAAAATTTTAGATTTACAATCAAATATTATTGTAGAGTCTATACATGTTGAATTTATTGAAAATAAATTTATGTATAACTCTAATAATAAAGATTGTGAACAAAATGTCTTAATTTCAAGTTGTGACCAAAGTGATATGACTTCTTATAATACATCCAGTAAAGAAAATGGATGATACTCAAATTGAGTTGAGAAGAAGTCAAAGAGCCATAAAAAGAAAGCACTTAGATCTAGATTTTGTTGACTCACAAGCATTAGCATTCCTTGTAGAAGGAAGTAGAACCAAAGTGTGTAAAAAGATACCTATTTTGTTAAACATTGAAGATGATCCAAAAACATTTAAAGAAGCTATGTCTTCAAGGGATGTAGCTTTTTGGAAAGAAGCAATAAATGATGAAATGGATTCAATCTTATCAAACAAAACATGGGTTTTGGTTGATCTTCCTCCTGGATCAAAACCCATAGGTTGTAAATGGGTATTTAGAAGGAAATATAACACAGATGGTTCAGTGCAAACCTTTAAAGCTAGACTAGTTGCCAAAGGTTTCACGCAAAAAGAAGGCATATATTATTTTGATACTTACGCCCCGGTAGCAAGTATAACATCCATAAGAACACTTTTGGCTTTAGCTTCTATTCATAAATTACATGTCAAATAAATGTTAAAACTGCCTTTTTAAATGGAGATCTTAATGAAGAAATATATATAGAGCAACCTGAAGGTTTTATACTTCCTAAAAATGAAAGGAAGGTTTGTAAACTAATCAAATCTCTTTATGGATTAAAACAAGCTTTAAAGAAATGACGTGAAAAGTTTGATAGTACTATACTTTCAAATGAATTTGTACATAATAATGCAAATAAATGCATTTACTCTAAATTTACAAAAGGTTATGGCGTAATCATATGTCTTTATGCAGATGATTTGTTGATCTTTAATACAAATATGCTTGGAATTGTTGAAACCAAGAAATATTTGACTTCAGTTTTCAAAATGAAAGATTTCAATGAAGTTAACAAAATTTTGAGAATTAAGGTCAAAAGAGATCAAAATGTGATTTCATTAAATTAATCACATTACATAGAGAAAATTCTTCACAAATATAGTCATTTGGAAATCAAAGAGTTTAATACTCCTTATGATTCGAGTATAAAATTGACTAAGAATTGTGAAAGAGTTATGACACAATTAGAATATGCTAGTATCATAGGCAGCATTATGTATGTTGCGCATTGTACCAGACCAGATATAGCTTTTGCTGTTTGCAAACTTTCAAGGTTTACAAGTAAACCTAGCAAGGATCATTGGAAGGCTATTATTAGAGTACTTGGATATTTAAAGAAAACAAAAAATTTGAAAATTTGTTACAATGGTTTTCTTAGTGCTTTAGAAGGATTTTTAGATGCTAGTTGGATAACTAGTATTGATAACAATAACTCCACATCATGATGGATTTTTACTTTAGGAGGTTGTGCCATTAGTTGGGCACCTAAGAAGTAGACTTGTATTACGCATTCCACAATGAAATCGAAATTTTTAGCATTAGCAGCTGTTGGAAAAGAAGCAGAATGGCTGAGAAATTTGTTATTAGATATAAAGTTATGGCCATAACTAATGCCAGCCATTTCCATATATTGTGACAGTGAGGCTACAATGTGTGTAGCCCATAATAAGATCTATAATGAAAAGTCTAGACACATAAGTTTGCGACATGCCTATATAAGAGAATTAATCTTAAATGGCATTATAACAATAGTTTATGTTAAATCTTGCAAGAATTTGGCTGGTCCACTTACCAAAGCTTTGCCAAGAGAGGCTATAAAGTCAACTTTTAGTGGAATGGGGCTAAAACCCTTGACTTAAAAGCATTAGTAATGGAAACCCAACTTTGAGTTAGCAAAACTAATAATAAAAGTTCAATGGGTAATAACAAGTTACTATATGCTATCATTATGCACTGAATTTTATATTAAATAGCCTCATTCTAGAACATTTAGTGCGACTGTTATGAGAAAAGGATGAGCAAAAAGCTCTTAATGGAAACATCAAATGCTTGTAGTAACAGGGGCATAAATACAAATTTCACCTATATGAATGTTGGAGTGGTGCCGCTCCAACCAAGAATTAAAAGGGTTTATTTTTGTAAATATTCATGAAACTGTGATTAGCACAAGGCCATATAAGTGCTAAAGCAGTTGGCAGAATCTTCAAAAATAATACTATGTGTGTGATATTTTCGGTTATGACATAAGGAGTTGAGGTTCAATCCTTGTTATACCAATAACTTCGTCTTAACTTTAAAATTTCTACACTAATAAAAAGTTCAAATCTTTGAGATACTTTCTATTATGCATAGTATTATTAATATTACAAACTAGTGAGGGATTGTTGAATATTTTGTAATATTTGTTGAAAGATAAGTATTCAGATGTGACTGTTTAAGAATAAATATAACTTTTAAAAAATAATAAAATAAAAATAAATAAATAATAAATATTTACAATAAACACAACTATTGAAAGTTATAGATACATCTGTTGAAATACAATAGACACATCTGTTGAAAATAAAAAGGACACATCTGTTGAAAGACAACAGACACAACCTCTCACTGTCTATAAAAAAATATACTTCCAAATCAGAATTCATTAAAAGCATTTTGTAAAAAGACTTGTTGTATCCTGAAGAGTCTTTGTTGTGAATCTCCATAATAGATAACAACTCTTTAAAGAAAGCGTATTACAGCACGCCTCAAGTCTTACTTTCTTCTCTTTTCTTCTACTAATTTTCTAACAACCGGTTATATCTAGGCAAAGGTAGAAACCAAACCTGCCCATATGATGTTGTCCAAGAAAGGTTCGACCTGCGTCAAGGCATTCCAGTGATATTTTCTCCAGTGGACACCAAGGACGACGGTGTTATCCGCGAATCAACTGACCTTAACATCAAGTTCATCCCTTCCGGACCAACAGCATGTTCCCAATCAACAGTGTCGATGATGGACAGCTATGACGAATCAAGGGGACATTGGTTCGTGACAACTGGTGGGGTGGAAGGTGACCCATATGCTCTGTCCAGCCTGTTTAGGATTAAGGGCGGCGTATCCTATAAACTTGCGTACTGTCCTTCAGTGTGTGACTCATGCGAACAATATTTATGCAAGGAGATCGGAAAATATTCATCTGGTTTGGACTCCCAGCTACGCCTTGTTCTTAAAGACAACGGATGGCCTTTGGTGTTTGTCAAAGCTGACGATGAGCTTCTAAAACAAGTTGTCGACCATGCCTGAATGGAAAGTGTCCAAGTTTAGCAATTACTACAAATAAAAGCAGAGCTCTGTTTTCCTTTTTGGAAGTTTATAAGGATTAATATGAAATTTACACTCGCATTCAGAATATTTAACTCATGTGTGATTTTTTACATAAAAAGTAACAAATTTCTTTCTCTTAATTAAAAAAGATTTAAATTTACACCCAAGGATCCCTGAGACGCGTTACCTTCAAGAAAAGTTCCAAAACCTGCCTTGCCTGGATCCTGACTTGTATCAGGACACCAGACATGAATAAGTGGGACTGCAATCAGCTGTTGTGATGGACATAATCATATCAGGACTGTATAGTTATATTGACGATATATCTATTGTCGTATTGCCATTGAAAATTTTGTTTTCTATACCATTAATGTCCAAGTGACGAAATCCCCGTATTGGATATGGTCAAGGAGTGGTTGTCATTTCTAAATCAAAGCTGCCAGACAGGCATTGATTCGACATTGCATTATTCAGCATCCAACTCATCTTACAAGCTAGGCATACAGAGGTTCAGGCCTTGCATCGTAGTCCACATCCGGTCATTTGCCTTGCCAATTACTACTATTTTCGATTTGTTTTTCTTTGTTTTTGTTCTTTTACCCTTTGATAATAATAATGAGCTATGAAAGAAGATGTTTGAAGAAGAATGATATGTTTTACTGCAGGTATAATAGTAATGGCCATGTACACAGGATTGGATATACCCAAGAAAGAAAAACAACATGACTAGATTAATTAATCAAATGGGAATGGAAATAAAATCCTAAATATTATGTCAATTATAACAATCAAGTAGTTTGAAGTACCGAGCATGATTCAACGAAGGGTTTATAGTCTGAATGCATGAAATGTATGAGTAATATGTTTGACAGATTGAAGCAGAAATAAGTTTTTCTTGCTCCATTATGTGAATGTTTTGGTCTTTCGAGGTGGGAAGAGAAGTTATAGCAATGTGTGAAGCAAAAATTTCCAATGTTCAAGCATGCATAAATTTGACATGCTACCAAAAGTACTCAGGCACATTATTCCTGACCTCTATTAAATTGAACTGAAGTTGAGGCAATCGGCATCCAAAAATCTCCAATAACAGCAATGTAATCGAAGACCAAAAAATAGCTATTCTGTTGCTTCTTCTCTTTGTGTTCTTATCAAAATCATCTCCAGCTATCAGCTGGGGGTTTTGGTGGTGGGGGGTTAGCTCTAGGCAGAGGCAGATAGAAAACCTGCCCCGATTGATGTTGTCCAAGAAAAATGGGCACTAAGCTATGGCGTTTCAGTGACTCTGGCTCCTATGAACTTCAAGGATGGTATTGTATACGATTCAAGTTCAATTTTCAAAAAAAAAAAAAAAATCCGTACTTTGTAACCTGTCATGTGTATTCATCTGGTTTCAGATTAAGGCGTTTGATGGTTTCCCCTATAAACTTGCCTGTTGACATCCGGGCTGTGATCCATGCAAATATTTAGGAGTGTATTCATCTGGTTTTGGTGAACTAACGTCTAGTTCTCAGCGAGTATGGATGACCATTCCGATTTAGGAAAGTCGATGAGACTCTAAAGACAAGTTGTTGATGCATGAGTAATTATAAATCCAAGCATGCAGTAGTTGCAGCTGTTACATTGGAAGAGAAACAAAAGGGGTGGCTCTGCTTCCCTAAATGTTGATTATGTAATGCATGTTACTGTTTCCTTCGACAGAATAAATATTACTACCATATGTAGTAAAGGAATAAGAGCTGCGCTTTGCCTTTGCTGCTATCAAAGCCACTTTTCTTTCTTTGAATGGGAAAAATGATCATTTTATTAATGAATCATGCCATAGTATTACTATTACATCTATGAAGCAGGACACTCCTAGTAAAAATCTGAAAGTAAAAGCTAATTTGACGTCGAAAGAGTTAAAACAGTTGACACAGCCTTTTGCTCTGAAAACATATACCCGTAACCATGCAAGACAACATAACTATTAAGAATAGAAGACCATTGGAGTATTTCTATAACAGTGCAACAATCCAGGATAACTGCTCATCCGCCAGTTCAAGTGTCACGCAATTCAAGATTCAATCGTATCAGGTACCGGTTAAAACGTGAAATCAATGAAATGGACCCTAAGAACACTGATCCCCACAACGAGAGCAGATTGCCAATATCACGAAGACTTCAACCTTGATAATGACAGGGTATTTCTGCACTTAGGCAACGACTGTTACTTAATTTCAAATATAAATACTACCTCGTTGGATTTATGCATTTCTTGTTAATTTCAAATATAAATACTACCTCGTTGGATTTATGCATTTCTTGTTGAGGGATTTTGGAAGAGTTTGGACAAGTTGAGAGACATCGGTTGACAAATAGCAGAGAAGAAAGGAGGTAATAAGAGGAAGATTACGAGTAATGTTTAGCGATTGCTGGGACTTGACTTATTGTGCAAACCATCAAACATGCTTGAATTGTAGACTCTGCTTAGTATGTAATGTTGGGGCTCTAGCCTTGCAGAATCATAATCTTTGCATTAATATCATTGTTCTTGTAACTGGTTTGCCAGCAACTTCGTCGCAACTTGATAACATAATAAAGGTTTTTTTTTTTTTTATTCTGTATGACTACTATATGTACCAAGATAAGAATGATTCTCATAAATTTAACCGGCTCTATACCATATACATTTATTAATCTAGTTGCCAGAAATTCAATAAGAAATAAATCTTGGACTTGAGCTAGATAAAAGAAATACAGGCTCTAATCATCGAAACTTGGAGTTGAAAAGTTAACAGGCAAAACAAATTCCAATGCCAACCCTTCGCACTTAAAAGTTATGCATAATGTTGAAAGAAGACATTGGAACGTTTTTCTACAATGTGATTATCCACGATGACTGTTAATCTGTTGGTTCTAGGGTCCAAGAATTCACGATTCAGCAGCTGAGTGATATGAATGTGAACTTTGAATCAAGGAAAGGGGTCATCCAGAGCCCCTAATAACAACTGTGCTCCCATCAAAGCGCCATTGTCAAGTGAATCACAAGCTTGACTGGGATTTGTGCACATGTAGCTGAAATATGATTGCCAGTAACTAATAAACATAAACACTAACCATCCCTTATTCGCAAATGAAAATAAAATGACAACACATGGATCATGTGTTTCCTGAAGTACCTTTACATAGAATTTCTGAGGATCATAAGCCACTGATGCATTTGAGAGTCTCTACCTCAAAGCCTTTGAATGGTCATTTTTGTTGTTTTTCAGCAGCCTGTTCAGAATTAAATATGAGGCACAGAGAGAAATATACAGGAACAAGGAAACAGATTGTTAAATTAAACACATGATAATTTCAAATTACATGTACATCAGAAACTTTAAAAATGCTACTAGTACAAAAATGAACAAATAATTCATTTAAACAGGATATGACAGATAGTATCCCACACCAATCCTTGGCAGATGCAATTCACAACCACATCTTAATCATGCGAAACAGCTAGATCACATAATTGCTACCCATAGAAGATTTGAAAAAGTCTACAATGTATAGATTTCTTTCCATACTATAATGTCTAAGACTTACATTGGCAAAAATATACTAGTTGACAATATAATTAACTGCAAATGGCTAGTTCAAACTCCATTCAGGACTTCAACTCCCCAACCCACTAGAGAGAGAAAAAAAAAAGAAAGCCAAAACCATACCAAATTTCCTACCCAAATATCCATTTTACACCAAATATCCTCAAACAATCAACATAGGATATTACTTGGGGAGGAAAGGGGGGCAGGCGGGGGCGGGGGGGGGGGGGGGGGGGGGGGGGGGGGGGGGGGGGGGGGGGGGGGGGGGGGGGGGGGGGGGGGGGGGGGGGGGGGGGGGGGGGGGGGGGGGGGGGGGGGGGGTGGGGGGTGGTTCAGAATAAACCTAAGACATGACTTACTAACAAAAGTTTACAGCCAAGAGAACACAAACTATGCCAAGAATGGAAAAAATACTAAAATGAAACTGAGATCACTAAGCAAAAAATTCCTGGAGAATATGAGCACGTGGAAATACTTCATGTCTAGTAATATATGAAGTTACATGGTTTCTCTTACAACAATTCCTTACACAAGCAGTTCACGTCAGCTGTCCTCATATTCTCTGCGCTGCTAATTTAGTTACTATAGAATCCTCTATCTGTGGCCCAAAAGGCAAATATATGGCAAAATCGCAAATACTTCGGCAAAATCAAGATCTCTTGCCAATAAAACTATATATCACTGCACCAGAACAGCGAGAGTACCCATCCTCACTCCACAATGGCAAATGTCAAGTTACTCTGATTTACTACTTAGGTAAAACAAATGTTCTAAATGAATATCTAGTTTAGTCACCAAACTTAACATTTTGCTCACAGAATCTGATAATATATGCAAGTGCAGCAAAAGTATAGACTAACATGGAAAATGAATTGCGATATTAAGAATTAATCTCCAAACGACTGACAATACAGAATGAAAAATATGGCGACAAGTTCATACCTTTGTCAGTTTCTGAAAAACAGCATCTTCAAAAGCTTGGTAACCAGCCCCAACCAAATTACTGGAAAGATCAGTTTCCTCGGCTTTCTGTGGAGCTGGGAAATCTGAGACAACAGCTGGTTTAAGAGGGACAACAAGCAATGGATTGGATAGACTCCCACTAACACTTCCTGTAGCAGCAATCTACAAAGTAAAAAAAAGGGAAATTTTAAGAAAATAAAACAAAATAAGCAAATAAATAATAAAATCACACAAAAGAACATAACTTACAGCTGACTCCTTAGTAGCCATGACAACAAGAGCAGACCCTTTTTTCTTGGAACTTTTGATTACAATATCCTCAACTTCCCCAAACCTGGAAAACAATTCCCTTAACTTCTGTGCTGTATAATCCTCCCCAATTTTCTCCCAAGAAACCTTCAAAATCTTCTCTTTATTTAACCCCACACCGCCTCCGGCCCCATTATTCCCTTCTTTCGATACGGTCTCTTTATTCAAACCTGGACCCGTCCCTGTACTCGCTCCTTTATTCGCGTGCATAGCACGTATCCTCGCAATCTCCTCCTTCAATTTCCTCGCAATTCTCTCCTCTTCCGCTTTAGCCTTCACACTGGGATCCGGAGCAAACGAGGCACGCTCTCTATCTTCCAAGTCCGACATCATTTTCCGCCGTTTCGAGTCCTGCTGAGCAAAACGGCGTTGCTGGTCACGTTTCACCCGAAGGAGATCATCGAAGAGCTTTCGGGCTTTTTCGTCAATGAGAATTTCGTAGGATGATTTCAGCTTTATGAAGTTTTCATGGGCGTTTGGATCGTCTTTGCGTTTATCCGGGTGCAGATCGCGGGCTTTTTCTCTGTAGGCTTTGGTGATTTCCTTTGGGGTTAAACTGGCTCCTTCCTCGCCGGAAGGTAATCCCAGGACGCTGTAATGGTCAACGTCCATGGCTGATCGTAATCCGAAAGAAACCGAATCAGTAATTTAACAAAACTGAGAAACAATGGGGAAAGTTGTCAATAAACTGAAGTCGGTCAAGGGTTTAGGGTTAGGGATTGCAGTTCCTCAAGGAGGATTTTTCCTTTTTCTTTTTTCGGAGTTTTTTTTAATTTAAAGAGAATATATAATATAGCGGAAACAAGCCGTTAGCCGCCAAAGATGGATAGCGAAAGAGATCGGACTAAACTTGGGCCGAGTCATGGGCCCTAGAATTAATTAAATTGGGCCGTTTAACAATTTTGGGGCGAACCCAATTTAAATGAGTTTGCAAAGACCATAACCCAAGTTGCTTCAAGTTGAAACAAAGCAGGCACAAAGCACCGACCTTTCACAGTTTCACTCATCTTCCATCTCTCTCGTGACTTGTCCTTTTCCGCTTCATGGATAGAAACGGTGTCGTTATCGTGTTACTCTCGGACTCTTAATCATGAAAACTGAACAGTGTTAATTGGTTTTTCCCTTTTCCTTTTTGTTCTTAGATTTGAGTCTGAATAAAAAAAAACTTCAACCTTTTTGTTGGCCGAATTTTTTTTTATTTTTTTCCCTGATTTATTTACGTTGGGGCTAAGGGCAATAACTATTGTCTCCAACACTCCAAACCGTAAGTTACTTCTTAGTTCTTACTCTCTCTCTCTCTCTCGCTCTCTCCTTGGAACTGGGTTTTGTTTTATATTTTGATACGTACACGTTTGTCCCTCAAAAATCTTCTTTTTTTTTCTTCTTTTAAAATGCTTTTCTGGGATCTGTATTTGAGGTACATTCGTTAAAGTTTCGCTTTTTTTGTGGATTTAACAAAAGGGTGCTTGATTAGTGACTTTCGTTGTTTATTTTTCATCTTTTTATAGATATTTTTCAAGTTTTTGATTGGTGATGAGGTGAGAAGTGGCGTAATAATGGATAGTGAGCTCCAACGGCCTGTTTCTTTTCGGTTAAACCGTAGAGCAGACCGTAATACTCAACGCCCATTTGGTAAAGGTAAGCTAATTCTATTAATTTTTCCTTATCAGTCGATGCATTGAACAACTGGGTTATGATTGTGGCATTGGTTTATGTTCTACGATTTATCTTTTTAATGGAGGGTAATTTCTATATGTTACCTGCTTCATTTTATGGATTATAGTTTTGGGATTGCTTGATGAGATGTAGTTTTGTGGATTTCTTTATTGTGGTGATGCAGATGATGCAGGTGGTTTAATTTCTTCCGGGAGATTGGGACAAGATAATCCAATGAAGATTGTTTGGAAGCAGGGCTTTGTTCGATTGGTTCTTGTAGGAGGCATTCTATGGATGTTTCTTATTCTTATTGTATTATTATTTCATGTTTGGTCTTGCCAATCTTCATTTTCATTCTTTTCAGGTAAGGTTCCGTACTTTAATTTTGTCTATGTTTGCTTTGGTAGTTTCATATTAGACAAAGTGACATCTTTTGTAGTTAGTTAATTAATTAATTATAAATACTGGGAAGAAGATTGGTGGTTCTTTTCTGTATTAGGAAGTTTCCAAATAAGTCAGGAGTTGCTTTTGCTTCCTGTTTTTGTGTTCACCACTAACTCTTGATGTAGTCATGGCTTATCATATGTCAAGGTTATTTCCATGCTTAGTGAACAATGTCCTGTGCAATGTAAAATTTTGAATCTCAAATCGCAGCCATGTTGTGTCATTGGTTTGAGACAATATATTGTTTCCTTCATATGCAGCTATTTGTAATAAAGAAGGCAAGGTATTTATCGCATTGGATGTGTTTGGATTTGTTCCAAAAGCACAACATCGTAAGATTATGCAGACTTTTTTCTTTTCAAAATGCTGATCTCTTTGTTTTTATATGAGTGATACTGATTGTAAATTAATCAAATAGGTTGTTCAATTCCAGTAGCTGATGACCCTGACAAAATAGTTATTCCAGAGGGACGAACACCAGATGTAATTGTTAAAGATCTAACCTACATTGAGGGAGAGGATTTAGTTAACAATGGATCTCAATCCTTCCCATTATTTGGAGGTAACCAAAGCTGGCTGCAAAGAGAAGAGAGTTTTAAATTGAAGCCCAGTATGAAGGTAGAACTTATTTCATTTGTTTTTAGTCCCCTGCTCTCATTCATATAGGTATCGTAACTGAGGCGAATTATGGTTTGGGATAAAAAGGATTTTTTTACCCCTAATTACTTGTCAGGTTTCATATATTTTGGGGATGAAAATTTTCTCATATTCTGTCACCTCTTTTAGGTGGCTCAAAATAAAATAAAGTAATTTTGTTGTGTATTATATAATTTTCCCTTCAGGTGCACTGTGGATTTCTGCAAAATGGTGGTGCTGACATGAATCCTGTGGATGTCGAATATGTCAAGAAATGTAGGTTTGTGGTTGCATCTGGGATTTTTGATGGATATGATGTACCTCATCAGCCATCAAATATAAGTCTTCGTTCTAGGAAGCTCTTCTGTTTTCTGATGGTTGTTGATGAAGTATCTCTCAAATTTATTAAAAAAAATGTGACCATCAGGAAGGATAATGATAAGGGGATGTGGGTGGGCATATGGCGTCTTATCCCATTGAAGCATCCACCTTATGATGAGCCTAGAAGAAATGGGAAGGTTCCGAAGATTTTAACCCACAGGTTATTCCCTCAAGCACAGTACAGCATTTGGATTGATGGTAAAATGGAGCTGATAGTTGATCCATTGCTCATCCTCGAAAGGTATATTCTCGTGTTATTGAATTATTCAGAACTTTGCAGTTTGCATATTTTTTTCCTTATAAATGAAAGAGGGGAAATACAATCTTTTTTTATTTTAGGGTAGCATGCATCATGAACATTGATATATATATCTCATGTTTTTGAATTATTAAGGACATTGATATGCTTAGGTATATTCTCATGTTTTTGATTTATTAAAGCTTACATCATGAACATTGATATATTTATTGATTTATTTTCTTCTTAGCTATATGGAGTTTGAATTATTATCTCGATGCAGAAACATTCAGATAATGAGAATTATTTTCTATTGGCAGATACTTATGGCGTGGGAAGCATACTTATGCTATTGCTCAGCACAAATATCATCGGAGTGTATATGAGGATGCTGATGCAAACAAGCGGAGAAAGCGATATGCCAGACCCCTTATTGATCTGCAGATGAAGATATATTACTATGAGGGAATGGAGCCATGGAGTTTGAAGAAAAATACTATTAGCGGTATGAAGGGAGACAGTATTCTCATATGATATTTAGAAGTATTGTCTCTTTTTAAGTAGTGAAGTGCATGCCCTTGCAATGAAATGATAAAGGATAAATGACATTTTGTTATAGTTCTGTTGATGCAATTAATATTTCGTGTTACTAACATGAAAAACAAATGCAGATGTGCCTGAGGGAGCCATAATTATAAGGGAACACACTGCACTGAATAACTTGTTTAACTGCTTGTGGTTCAATGAGGTCAATCTCTTCACACCAAGAGACCAGCTGAGCTTTGGCTACGTCGTATACAGGTTAAAAGGCTTGTTCAAGTTCTTTATGTTTCCAAATTGTGAGTACAATTCATTATTTGTCTTGCACCCACATACTAGGGAGCATTCTTCTAAAGTAGAGTGGGTAAAAAGTTTGAGTGAGTTTAAGGGAAGTGGTAGTAGTATGAAAGAGAGTAAGGGTGGATTTGGCTTGTGGACTCCCTATTCTAAGAACCTCAATTCAGTTGCCCTGCCGCCGGTGGTAAGAACATCAAAAGCAGGCTGATGTTTATTGTAAGCAATCTTGATCCTCTTTTGAACTTGAAAAGATTATTTAATGATTAATTTTATGGATCCATCCCTGCTTCATTTGAACACGAAGGCCCTTGTAAACTTATGTACAATACATGGAAAGATAAAAGAAATTTGTTTCCGTAAACATGATAATATTGAAAGTTAATAATAAGTATTTTTAGCTTTGCATAATGGCCATATTGGTAGTTTCATTCTTCTGTATGGATGTGTGAGTTTGTTTACATTAATTGTATTAGACTTATTGAAGAAAATAACCAGACAACGGAACTTGGCTGATAATCTCGTTAAGTCTTCTATTTAAGGTGCGAAGTGCTTCAATGTGAGGCTCATCTTCCTCCACAGGAATTATTATGGCAAAGTTCCCTACTTCAAGATAATCTACCACTCGATTTGCAGCTTCAAGTCCCGTGACGTAAGATTTCTCCTATAAAGCAAGGAAATATATAAGAAAACATGTTCGAATCCTCCTATAAAGCAAGGAAATATATAAGAAAACATGTTCGAACTACGTATGTAGTTCATATATGATGCTATCAAAATTTGAGATCAGTAAAGCAACCTGTGACCAAGAACCATGTCGTGTTATGATCCAGTCTCCAGCCATAAACAAATTAGGATAAGATGTAGAGCCACGCATCATGTACTTATACAAACCTTTTCAAGAAGCCAAAAAGCATGATATTAATTCTTCTAAGTTAGAGCAAAGCAAAAGCATCTAAATGTATAGATCAGATCAAGTTGATTCATGGTTTTTCATGCATCATCATGAAGCATACCGTCTTTTCCCCCTCGTACACACTACGTTACATGTAACTAACATGATCCCCGTGATCTGTTTTGAAGTTCTTTGGATTTACTGATCAAGAACAGGCTTTTAGAAGCTCACCTGGAAAGAAATGAGTCAATCTTTTTGGAAACCTTTGAATTTCTTCGTCCACCACAGTAGCACCCTCAAGGTCCTTTATGCACTTAGAAAGATATGACATAACTTTTTCAACTACAAGCTCATCCTTCAAAGGCAACAACTCATTGGCATGATACTGCATGGCAAAATAAAAGTAGAACAAATGATGACAACAGCTTGCAATTTTCAAAATTCTTTCATATCAATACACAGTAAAATCCATATTTGAATGCAAGACTTACAAAATCAGCTTGTAATACTGTTACTGGATCATCTTTATGCTTATCATGAATTACGTTCAAGTCAAAGAAGGTCCACCCGAATAAATCATCAAATCCAGCACAAGCATTGCTAGGATTTGGGATGGCAACCTGGTATATTCAATACATAATATCAACTCTGGCACTCTGCTAAATTGCAGTCTTGATGCAGCATGACTAGTATGATTTTTATACACAGCTATCAATATGATTGAATGACCAATAACATGCTTTCTGCAGCAATGATTTGTGATGACAAATTGAAGGACACTGAGGTTATATATCTTAAAATATTTGCTTGATTTAGTAAATCGTAGTCAAATTTCTCTAGAACATATAGCAAGTACGTATCAGATAAGTGCATAGATGGGTATACAATCTAAGCAGAGAACCAGTTTTCAGTGAAAACAATTAGACCATAAAAAATAAAACAAGCAAATTCACTAAAGAAAATGCCTATATTATGGCTATTATAAATTCAGTTTCATTCTCTTTCATAATGAATTTTAGGCAATTAGATGATGAACAAATGTGGGAAAGAAGATAAGGGAATAAAAAAAGAAGAGTAGGGAGAAGAATATCTATACATGCACCTTCTTATCCAGCTGCAGCTTGACAGTAACCACATCTATGCCAGCCAGGTTCAAAACTTTCAGAAACTCTTCCCGTGTATACAATGCTGCACTAAACAGTACTCAACTGCCAGTTAAACAGGATAGCAGAAAACAGAGGTCAACTGAAGCTCTAAAACTCTACGAAAGGTTTAGAGCAGAACCTAGTCTAGTTAATACAAAAGCCTAGATAACCTTCTGGTTAAGAAAAAAATTTAAAAATTAGGACACTGACTTTACTTTCAATGTAATTTAAAAGCTACATTAAACTCAAACTAGGAGTTTCAGTTTCAAATTAACAGCATATATTACAGGAAAATGAATCCTATGTAAGGAAAGTCCAGAACAGCATACCTTTTCTTGATAATTTCTTGAAGTGTGGCAATCCCAACAGCCAAGATAACTGCATCAGCACTGTAGGTCTCCTTACCACAAACTACTTCAGTTATGCAACCTGTTTCCTCATTGAAGAAGATATCAGTCACCTTTTTATCCTCTAGCATCTCACAACCTTTAGCCTTCAGAGACTCGACCCATGGCTCAAAAATCTTCTCCCTAGTGGTCCCACGACAAAATACTACATCGAAATGTTTCTATAACCATCCATGAAATAAAACTTTACAGAGTCAATTTGAGTAAATAGCAAATAAAAGATCAGAATGACAATGCAAAAGGAAGGGAGATATTTTCATATAGTTAAGTTAAGGACAGAAGATATGAATAGGGGCTGAGATTTTGACATAAGTTAGAACACTAAAATATGAATCTCAGCAAAGATCAGGAAATTTTTTCAACTACATGTGACAGGAACATGAGTTTTGCTGAAAATACTCTGTAGATTAAGGGTCCAGTACGCCTCATCTGTCACCGTTTTTAATAGATTTCCTTGATCAATACTGGAATTAAACACACATTGACATAGTTATTAAATCCCTTCCCAGAGGTCAAAATATTTCTAGAGAAGAATTTAAACAATCAAACCTGGTGGGCAAGAATTAAATAATATAGCAGCCCTAGAGTAGCTGCAGCACTACAGAGCTCTGCTGGAGCAAACAAACCCACTTGAAGTAATGGACCAAAAACATCCTGATAGAGCCTCTCCGAGCATCCAAATTGTTTAAAAAGCTCCCTTGCAGTAACTACCAGTTAAACCTCTGAATAAGTCATTTGAAAAGTTCATCTTTGATTCATTTAATATAAGTAACACCTAATCATTCAATGCTGGATCCTACTACTGTAAATCCTTACTTGGATCATATTTTTTCCAGGCAACATCAGTGTTGTCAAAGTCAATTACTGCAAAAAGAAGAAGCAGCTGAGTTGATGACAGGAAATAGATAGAAAACAAAGAAATACTGCCATAAAAGTTTATTTATAACGTCCAGGCACAATCCGAGCACACATAAAAATAATCAGTCTAGTATTCAATTAAAAAGCAGAGAACTGTAATTAGCAAAACAAACGAACATGTAATCGCCACTCATTGGAAAAGCACCATTACTTTTTTGAAAGACAATGAATCATATTCACACTACTTGCCTGCAGCCATCAGAGGAAGTGATGTTAATCTATCCACCAAAGGGAGCCGGGCAAACTGCAAATAATGGTACAATTTACAAATGTTAATCAACGCAAACGTTGACTTTTCAGACTGACAAATAAAACATGGAGATGCAATTAAGAACATACTTGAGTGTGGTATAAGGTTCCCAATGGAGTTGGCAATTGAGAGAGTTCCTGGTATACTGGAAATTCAACCTGCAGAATGATCGTAAATCTGTTTAGACAACCAAAGGCAAATTTATTCGAGCTTCATAATTCCAGGAGATATTTTTCTCTTTTTGAGATATTACTTTTCAATCATTCTTCTAACAATGACGAGAAAAGTTTTCTTTAGTTGCAAGTTCAGTTACAAACAGATACTAAAAATTATTGAAGGATGCAATTATAACACCTCTTAAATTAGTTGGAAAGATTAGTCTGTTCAGCAAAGAAACTGATAGAGCAAACTAATAGTAAATACCTCCAACCCTTCTCCTGAATACATTGCAGATCTTGTCCAGCTTGTGAAGGGCTTGATACCCAACTCATTGACCAGGCTAAATATATTTTGATAAGGATACCAAAACCCTAAGCCAGCAAAAAAAAAAAAAAAGGTTCAAACAGGAGATCAGGCTTCAACTTCAACCAAAGAATCTGATAAACAAATCATTATCGAGAAGCAACATTAATCATTCCACTACACAACAGAGAATCAAATTTAAGGAAAGTATTTTGATCAGATGCCATAAGTCTTATACCAGCTTGGGCCTCAAAGTTAGGAACAAAGAAAATTTTGGTTCATTGTGTATAACATTTGCACTTCTGCCGACTTAGCCATAAAATTTCCATAGATAATAGTATTCATGTGAAATAATGTTCACAGTGAAAAGCTCAGCATCAACATTCATTTGCAGCCGCTCTTATCAATGAAAACCGTGCCTTCTGTTGTATCTTTTTTGTTTTTACCTGGCAATGGCAGTTTATCTCCTTCAAACAAAGGAATCAGAAAATAGAGTTTTTGTCATTTGCTTACATTGTATAACTTGATCATGGCAGAAGACAACCGACATGAGTTAATTTTAGAACAATTTAAAAATACAACAAAGAAAAAAGAATCATCTTGGTTTACCTTGGATACCGACATTATCTGGATTGCCAAGACCATCACCACCATCAAGAACAGTGACATCAAATCCCTGAAACAACATCCCAACAGCTCATTTGACGTTTCACCTAAACTGAAAGTTGCTTCAAGCAAAAGAAGAAGGCTTCTCCTCTATAAGCAATATAGACCATAAAAAAAAAAAAAACCTGATTGCAGAGATGGTTAGCAGCACCGAGACCAGCCCAACCCGAGCCAACCACAACAACTTTCTTCTTCTTGTCGTTGTTTTTGATGCTGTTGTCTCCTCCATTGGCATGGGCTTCAACAGAATCAGCTCTGGCAAAAAACCCAACTCTCTTACCATACCTGTTTGAGATAGAAGGTGTCAGCGTGAACCATTTACTCATAGCCAACATGTCTTTTCGCTGATGCTGCTGTTCCTCTTATGTCAAGTAACGCCCTTTCAACTGCCTGACTACCCTGCCCCAGATGATGCTTCCTTCTCTCTCTTGTTTTGTTAAATGTCTTTCTGGGAAACAGAGACGTGTACACAGTGCTCACTACTTACTCTCTTGGCCACAAATTTTAGTCTTGTAACTATATGTATTACTAGCACAGATTTTTCCCCTTTGGCCTGACTCAAGTTTCTTGCTTTTGTACAAAAAATTGGGTTGGAATTTTTTTAATTAACTAAAATTTTTGGTATTTTATAATTCAAAAAAAAAGCAAAGTTATAAATATTACAAGAATCAGCCAGTCAGACAATCAAACGGTCCCCACCAAGTGAAGACATACTCACTAGCAAGACACACACCATGCTTTGATAAAATTCACCTTACATTCTTGTCCAAAAATTGCAAAAAAAAAAAAAACAAGGAAAAATATCAAAGCGTTTCTCATTTCTTGCCACAATGGCTGCAGCCACACTCTCCGTCCGGCCCAACCGTCTCACTCCCGTCTCCCCTATCCCCAGGCCGCCGGTCCACCTCCCTAACCAAACCCACTCTTCTTTAAGACCCGCAAAGACCGAGCCGTGGAGAGCCGCAACAATCGTCCACTTCCGGGGAGCATTAGCCACTCGAGCTGGTTCACGAGCTGACGACTCGGCTCCGTTTGAGATGTCTGTTGAGAACGCGCTCAAGCTCCTCGGAGTGTCCGAAAGTGCTTCTTTTGATGATATTCTTCGCGCCAAGAATTCGATTGTTGCCTCTATCAAGGATGACCAGGAAGCTATTGCCCAGGTTATTCATTGCCGTTTCTTCTTTCAGTTTTGAAATTTTATGAATTTAATAGATTTAGGTGATGAATTTGAACCTTTTGTGTAAATGTTGAAAATTTGCTTCTTGGTGTTGGACTAACTAGTTTATTTGTATGTGTGTTAAATTTCAGTGTTGTGTTGGTAAAATTTGAGGTTTTGGATGATGAATTTTGGATATTTATAAGTTTAGTGGTAGAAATTTTGAATTTTCGCTCCTGGGTATTGCATGGGCTTACCAAAAGTTTCTTGAACATGTTAGCTTTTTATCTGTTATGCGGAATTTGTAGATTTGACAATTATTCTGTTTTCAAATATAGATTCTACTAGTTTTTATTTTGTGTCCATTCATTAGATTTGATACTGATGTGCCAATTTCTGATGATTGTTCTCTATGGTGTTTGATTTCCCACTTGTTATTGTTCTATGTATTAGGATAGTGCCAGGAGGACATGTCCCATATTTTAGATTAAAGAAGTATTGTTATATTGTTCAATGAAGTGAAATTATGATACTTAATGTGGCTCATCTATTCAAGTTCACACTTAACTAAGATCTTCTAGATGAAGACTATGCAGTGGTTGCTTTTCGGATCATTGTTAACTCTACGTTGTCTCTGTTATCACTATTATTTATTTTTCCAGTGAGTGAATTAATTCTCCAAAGGTTGTGTAGTTTTATTTTCTTAGTATTATGGATTGTGTTTTAGGTTGAGGCTGCATATGACATGTTGCTTATGCGGAGCTTAACTCAACGCCGAGCAGGAAAAGTTGTGGATAGAAGCATTCGATATGCAGATGTTAAACCTGTTAATCCTCCCAGAATGGGATCAATGCCTCAGTGGGTGCAGACAACTGCGAAGAAATTACCTGTTTCAGTTGAAACACCATCTACAGGTGAATTGGGCATACAAGCTGGAGTATATGGAGCTCTTATGGTTCTGACTTATGTAAATGGAGCTTCTACATCGACTGGGATTCCTTATGCTGGACCTGATGTTCCTGGGCTTATTTTAGCAAGTAGCTTTGGAGCTTCCCTATATTTCATGACCAAAAAGAACGTGAAGCTAGGTAATGAGATTTCTTGCATATAGGTTCTATTGCTTGCGAGAGAATTTTAATTATATGTTACTCTTGTTAAATATTAAAGTCCAGCAGTTGCTATTTATGTTGTTTTTTCATCTTAATCAAAGGAAAGTGGGGGAGTAAGAGAGAAGAGCCAAAAAACCCTCTGTGGGGGAGAGGGGCTGCAATCTGTTACAAAGTGACAACATTGTATATGATGCTGGCAATTTTACTACAAATGTTGTTATGGTTCAGGTCAAATTAATGATTGTTTCAAGTCATTTGATTTCATTCAGCAGTTTATGTAGGGTATGCTTGTGAAGATTTATTACTAGAAGAGTTTTGAATTCCCTCCTATCATGCATAGAGTATGATTTTCTAGTGGTTTTATAATCATTCTACATTGCTGATACTGGTTCTGCTTCCCTTTCTAATGATTTGTCAGAATTTTTGGTCCATTTCTCTCTTTGAGCTACCTTCTTTAAGCTTTTCTTTAGTAGAAATGAGGCTTTGCTGTGAAGTCCTTTAAAGCAAAAGGAAGTTCATCATTTGGGATTTTATGAACCTTTCTGCCAAAGCATGCCAATACTTTAGACTGCATATGTTGTGCGAAATTTCAAATTTGTTTAAACTTCAGTTTGGATGAAAATATCTGAAGTCATTTCCCTTTTTTTTTCTCCTCTTTTCAGGTAAGGCTACAGTAATAACTATAGGGGGGCTTGTTGCTGGTGCAGTGGTGGGATCAGCTGTTGAAACCTGGTTGCAGGTAGACGTAGTCCCATTTTTTGGAATACACTCCCCAGCTACTGTAGTTAGTGAGTTTATACTCTTCTCTCAATTCTTGGTCTCTCTGTATCTAAGGTAGGACTAATAAAAGAATGTTTTTGTAATTTAAATTGTAAAACTTGTAATTATTCATTTGCATGATCATAACCCAAGCTTTTTTGGGATGTGTATCATTGCATATTGTACAAAACTACAAATAGAAGATAGTGAAACTTCAATCCCTCTGAAAATCTGATAAAAAGGTTATGTTCCAGCATGTAAAATTTTCTTTTGTTTGATGGGGTAGCCCCATTACTTTGATGCATGCCTACTAAAAAGTTTGTTGGTTTTGTATCACTGACATCGTAGCAATGAGCCTGCTTCTTTCTTATTGCATCCATGCACTGTGGAATTATGTTAGATGATGGCAGAGTGAAATCAAACACAAAGTGAAGAGTGGAATGGAGAAGACAATTCTTGTGGTTCTTGTAGTTGTGTGTCTGAGATTGCGTCAAAGGAAACCTGTTCGTGTCTTTGAATTTTGCTGTCTTTAGCAGTCTCAAATAATACTTCTGCAGTGTCCATAAGAGTAGTAACCTATACTTTCTAGAACAAGGTACAGTGATCGTCAGAACTGGTGCCAACTTTACATGAGATGCCGGCATGATACCCCTTTTGTATTGAGTGCCTTTCAACAAAATGTGAGCAGAAATTGTGCTTTTGCCGGCAAATTATAAATAATAGAACAAGCCATGTCCTTATCTTATGAATTGATTTGTCGAGACTGAAATGTTCTTTATGTACTTGGATGCAAAATGCCTATAAGCCTGCATGTCCTAATGGATTAAGATTGCAAAATATTCCATTTGTTTCAAAATGCAAAACTTGCAGAAGGGTCACAAGCCAAAATTCTAATCATCACCATTGGACTTGGTCAGTTGAACAGAAAATAAAGAAGAAAAGAATCTCAAAAGGTGCAGCTCTCGGGCATTCTGCAGGTCAAAGTTATCACTAAATACAAATACTTTCATTGAAAATGGATGCACTCCCAAGAGATTCGTTGCTCAAACAAAGTGCCCTCTCACTTAATCAGTCCTAACCAGAAAAGAATAGGAAACCCGAAAATTTGAAGATCTTGCAAAATAATTTTCAGCAGACATTAGACATCTAGTGACAATGAACAATTAGCTATTCATCAGAAACGAAAACATGGAAACATAAATAAATTTGTCTCAGCGAGCTGCTTCGACATGATGTAATATACAAAGTAGACGACAGAAAGGCAGAAACCATTAACCTCAGATTCTTAAAACTCTTTGTTCACTTTATGTCATCGGCTGCCGTTTTCCTCTACCTGAGAGCCCTCTATATATGATAGGTTCCCCTCTTTTTCAGCATTTTCACTTCGAGTGATGAGGTCATTGTACATCTTTAGAGAAGCATTGGAGAATCCGATTAAGGACTCAAAAACTGCAGAAAATCCTGTCTGAAATCCATTTAAGATGATTCTTTGTGTTTCTTGCATGTAATTGTGGTGTTTCTCCCTCTCTACATCCAACCTCTTTCTGAACATATCCAACTGATCCTTCTTCTCTGTCAGATATTCATTCCGCTGTTCCATCTCTGGTTCGGATTTATGATCTGTAAGCTTGGACTCCAGAAACCGGGTTTCCACCTTCTGGAATGCCATAGTCCTTCTATCAAGTTCTTTAGCCATGCCATCAACTTTCCTCTTCTGTTGCTGTTCCTCCCCTTGCTGAGCCCACAGAGCCCTTACATCCTTAGAGAAGCTCTTCAATGAAAAGGTGACTGCCTTATCTGGCAACTCCTCCAAGGAACTTAACCAATGATAACATATCACAAGAAGTGGAGGTCCGTTAGCTCCATATGGTGCAGCAGAACTCCTTCCTCTGGAATAGAATTCAACTTCAGGGACCAGGAACTTGGTTAGCCAACCATGAAGTGCTTCAATGTATGCTCTTTGAGCTGCAACATACTCTTTAAAGCAAGCACGCCAATTTTGAAGCTCAGCCTCGAGCTGAAGTGTAGCAAGTCGGTGAGAATCATTGCAGAATTTTCCATATGTGGGGCAGGCAAAAGATTTCACTTCCAAAAGGATCTTGTTTTGGGTTTCGTGGGATTCAAGCATAACTTTCCAGGTTCGTGTTAGGCTGCAGAAAATAAAAGTAGAATCAAATTCCAAGGGAATTGCAGAAGAAAATGAACAAGGCAGTCTGCCTGGATTTTGAAGATTAGGACCTACCCTTTTAACAGTTCAATAATTTGAGGTTGTAGTTCTTCATCTCTTAATTTCTGAATTCTCTTTGAGATGGATTCAGCACTTCGAATTGCAATCAAGATCCTAGCATATAAATCCTTTACTGCAGCTCTGGTTTTGTCCATGGTTAGCTCATCATATCCCTTCACATCCTGGTTTCTCAGTCGAGAACATTTTCTCTCATAGATTTTCCGTGTGCAGTCTCCAGCCTATTGTAAGTTAACATGTCAAATGCCAAAACAGAAAAGTAGAAACAAAAAGATCAACAATATGAGCAAAGAAAAAGTTGGCCATCTCTTTTTTGAATCTTTCGCAGTTTTATTTGGTGCAGAACTTAAGTGACACAAGCATATGCTGAATAGGACACCAACATTCTATCCTTTTGGAATTTGGAACCAAGAATTCCTTCTAGAATCACCAGTTAGAAGTGTCTTTCAACACCATTGCTACATAATGGTTTAACTTGTTTGATACTATTTGCAGCCTGTCAAATAAAGCAAGAGTTCTTTTATCTGGAGCATATTTTCTACACTTACTGCTCATTTTACTGATATAGTTAACTCATCAGAAAGTCTTATACAGAACTAGTTCTCGATATTGTGATTGTGATGTTATATTCAGGAGTAGTTCTCAACACCAGGAAGGAAATAAGAAGTGTAAGTATAGTAGAGTAGCTTTACATGAATCTGATTGGTAAGCCAGAATCCACCATTACCAACTTGAAAAGAGTAAGCCAAAGTTGTTATTATCTGCTCATTAACGTTGCAAAAACAATATTGATTAGTAATGGTTTACCTTAACCTCTTCATAAAGCTTCTTTTCCCATGCATAAAGTCTTCCTAGTGTTAGCGAATGGCTTCCTGAATCCATTCCTCCATATTCATCAAAAAGATCATTCTTATATTCAGTCCATACCGAAGAACCTTTTGAGCTGGAAGCCACAAGACTCTTACAAGTTGGAGGCTTGGACAATGTGGACCGATGCCATGTAATAGCCTGGATAAGTTTAGTTGAGTTCTCTGCACAAAAATGAACAGAGTGAATGATTACTTTTTATGAGATGAATGTTTAACATTGATCAAATTCAGCTCAAAGCAGAGGATATATTTATAGTAATTTTTCTGTTTTGTAAGTTATAGCATATACTTGTGATGTCACAAAAGAGAAAAGCATAGCAGGAGGATAAAGGAGGAATTTTGTGGTGTAATCATAACAATGGAACAACTGAATGTTGCACACGCATGTGCAAAAGCAGTGAATAAAGACGCAGAAATTTCCAGCTTTTGTAAGCAAAAAGAAATTATTGCTAGGTTTGATATTTAACATCTTGGCCCAGAGAGGATGACGAAGAAACATAAACTGTGACATACTGAACGTCCAAAGCAACAATGACAAAAGCCAAAGAACAGTAAGAAATTGGAAGGAAATTCAAACAAGTTTCAGATGATGGAAAAAGCATTGTAAATTCTCTTCTGGTATGCCAAGACTAGGTAAACAAATTTTACTGGTAATCACAAGTCAATAACCCATGCAGTTAACTAAAACTAGACATAAAAGGAGATTATTCTGCACAAATAAATGACAAAGATTAACAGTATAAGGCCCAAGGAAGAAGATTATGGACAATAAGTTACAGATGTTTTAACTTTTGGAACAAAGGTAGCGGGACAAGGATCAAAAGAAACAAGGAAAGGAAATCCCAATTAAAACTCAGAAGAAAAAATTAAATCCCAATTAAAAATAATATATCATCAACCTTGGAGAAAAGCAGGCTAAAAATCAAAACCAAGGCGCATGCAAAGCTAGCCTGAGACCATACAAGAGAAATTCCTCGTGGCCACATTGTCCTCCCCTGTTTCTCATATAACCCACAAATTTCAAGCAGAAGATAACTTCAAAGGCAAATTAATAATTTTTGTAGAACAAAATAAACCCACCTAAATATTTTTCAAAACAGGCTTGGTGGAGATTAAAAAGCAGAGAGAATGTTGCGAATAAAGACAGAACACAAGTGAAGCTCAAAATGTGTTAAGGGGGAAATAGAAAAGTACCCACCTTTGACTTCCTCCAAACCAGATTGCAAATGAACCATATTAGCCTCTAGCATTCTTGAGACATCCTTCCCAGAATCATAAGCCCTAATGAAATGATCCTCAATATCCTTCAAGGCTTCTAAAAGCTCCCTTCCCTTTTCTGGGCTGTCAATACCTGTTAGCCCTTTCTGCTCTCCTTGGCTCGCGTGAGTCTCCTCCTTTACTTTAATCAGGCCACTTTCACTCTCTTCATGCTCCCTGCAGCTAGTATCTTTTTCTTCAACAAAGACAACTTTTTTCTCTTCCTCTTTGCTATCTCCTTCCTCTTCTAGCTCTGGTATCCCTTCCTCTTCTCTCACCGCTCTTAAGTCATCATCAGAACACCTGTTATATCCACTTATAATCTCTGGTCTAACAACATCAAATGGATTAAAAAAGTCCCAACCGAAATCTCTTTGTGGTGATGGCATTGGCGGTGGCATTTGCATATAAAAGTACCCACAAGGTTGTTCTTCTTCTTCTCCTCTTACCACCTCTTCTTTAGTCTCTTCGTCCGATGTACCTGAGCTTGTTGAAGAATCACACGACTCGCAAGCAATGGCTTCATGGGTTGACTCTGAAGGTCTTTGTTGGAGGAACATTGGGTTGGTTATCATATTTTGGTCTGTAGCAGGCGGTGTAGGTGGACAAGGTGGAGGAAAAGTTATGAGGAAAGGTGAAGAAGGTGAAGAATGGCGAGCTACAAAGAGCTTAACAGCAGCTGCCACTGCATAAAGAGCTTGACAGTACCTACAATGTGCTTCTGCAAGTGCATATCTTCTATCTACTGCTAGCTTTATTAGGCGTTTTCTTTCTCTACAGATTGACACAACTTCTTCTTCTTCCTCTAATCTAGAAGCAACACAACCCATCTCTCTTGCTAAAGCCTGGAGGTGTTTTTTTCTGGTTTCAACAGGCGTAGAAGCTACTACTTTTGAATATATGGGGATAGGGTAAAGTAAAGAAAGGTGATATTTTGAAGGAATCTATTAAGTATTATTTTCTGATAAAAAAGAGGTGGGGTTGTAACAAAATGGAAGAATGAGTTAGATTTTACAAAGGTTTGAGAGAAGCAAAGAAGGAAAATGTAGCTTTTGGGGAATTTTTAGAAGAAACCACTTCATCTTTTGATAAGAGAAAAAAGTTGGTTTTCTTCCTGAAACGTTGCTCCTGCAAAAATTTTATATTTTCCCATTTCATCTCTTGGCACCATGCATCCACATACAAAAAGAACTCTGCAGAGGTGGTTCCTCCTATTTTCTTTTCACCTTTATTTCTTGGGAGGGAAAAAAAATCTTTTACTATGCTGAAATTTTGATAATTATCTGTTAAAACACTATAATTAGTTTGAGATTAGTAGACAAACTAAATATCATGAAGAATGAAATAAGAGAGAGAGTAAGTAGAGCAGTAGATGACAGAGTAAAGGCCAGGAAAGAGACTAAATGGCAAGGTAAAGACGGTAGGGGCTCGAGAAGGAGAGAGAAGGGACAGCTCTAGTGTAGTAGTGTTTGGTATTTTTACACTATTAAATTGGTGTGCAAGAATGGCAAGCACCCGCTATATCTTTTTTAGCGCAATAAAAAGATTAAAAAAATATTTCTGCCAAATTTAGCACAGATCTTTGAAGCAGACATATGTCCATTGGGCAGCCTTGTGAGTAAAAAGAGGAGTCAAATGTACTGTAGCTAATTAGTAGTAAAAGGATAGCGACCAGACCACTGCCAAAACCCCAGAGAGAGAGTTCTGTCTTTTCCTTAGGTATCCTTGTTTTTTTTTTAACTGCTCCTTCCTGCCTTGCAATCCTTTCCATTATCTAATAATGGGAGTATAATTGTGTTACTTACCACATGTTTAAGGTCTTTAATGTGTTGTTAAGTGGAGGAATTTATAAAAGCACAAGGTTTAAGCTTGTCTGTCAGTGTCATTTACTGCTACATGGACAAATCTGTCCCTTTGAAAGTTATATGCTGCCTCTCTCTCTCTAAACTAGGATTTTGGCAGTAACACTATATTTTGCAAGGATTTAGAGTTCTGGGTGGTGTGGTATGGAAAAGAAGGTTCCTGTTTGGTCCATAAACGAAAAATGTGATGCCAGAACAACAGACAATTCCACATGAACTTGCAGGTTATAATTAGCCTGAGCAATGCAAGGTGCCATCAGATTCATTTTACTTTCAAAAAGGACATCCCGATAGATATGTTGCACATCATCTGGGTTAATTAAGTGAACTTAAACAGTGGATTACCAATAAGATTCAAATTTGAGATTACTAGCCATCCAAACCATAAAACTTGCCTATTTATCTAGTATTGGAAACTGAAATAAGTTTCTTCTTATGTACTCATGTTCGAATGATGCATTTAAGAAATTATACACCATGATTGATTCTAACAGGATTTCAGACGATTAAACTTTTAAAACAAATAGGAAAAGAAAGTACAGAGGAAGACGGTGCTGAAAAATACTGCTGAAACTCTTTCAAGTCAAAATATTGTTAAGCACAATCCCGACGGCAAAACTCTTTATAACTAATCTTGTCACTCACTGCAATGCCTTTGACTTTGTTTTCCTCTTGTCTAGTCCTGTTCCACTCAGAGTTCATTGTTCAGGTTTAAGTTGCTTCTTACTTCATCTAAACCATTTTCTCTCTCTTTTTTTTTTAACATCTTAAATTTTATATTTTATTTTTATATCACAAACCTTTTACTTCCTAAATAAAAATATTTCTTCATCATATCTTTTGAAAAGCTTCATTTCTTTCATTTAATCAGGATAACAAACTGAATTTACATGGATTTACAAGCAAAAAAGAAGTTGAAAAAAATCAATTCTCTTATCTCAACTTTCTTGAGTAAGATTGAAAATATTACATCTGAGTTAACACGAAACCTAGGCTGGGGCGGTGGCCGAAGAGCTTTGTGTTCATGGTCCATTGGTGGTTTGCTTTATTTATTTCTTGCTCAAGATCCTGTAATGACTAATGAGCTTAATGGCTTGGAAATTGGCGCCACAGTCTTAGGGTTGGAGAAGTTAAATGAATAACACAGGAAGGGCAATTTGGTGAAGGCAAATGATAACACAAATACGCAAGTTGGGATTTACGTTTTGAGGGTTCTGTGAGGGTATGCCTTGACACAATCTGACAACATATGGAGGAAAAAGCCTCTTTCCTCACCTCGGAATTCCCTACTTCCTCCACTTTCAATAACCAAGTTTGGTTTGTCCCAAAAATATGTATTCTGCACTTTGAATAGAACAAGAATCAAGAGTTGGATGGCAAGGAATAAATTAAGTCAATAAATAACAACTGTGCTTTCTGTGCTGCATGGAGTGGGAGAGTTGCTTTTTTTTTATTAATCTCCTTGTTCCCTTCTTTAACCCTTTTGGACATGAGGACAGAATAAGAATACGAGAGAGTTAAAAATATTGGGACAACCTCAACATGACTGTAACTGTCCTGTGCTACTATTAAACAACCACTACGTTGTTGGACATGGATGGCTGGGCTTACTCTCCAATTTTCACCAGACAGGTGGACGACCTGAACAGACAATAATCCCTGCTAGATTCTGGATTAGGAAACCTGAAATGTGGAGTTGTTCCAGACTAGTTCCATTCCGGTTGATGTAATGGCCTCCACCCCCACACCCAATCTCCAATCAATATAGAATTCCAACACTGTTAACAGTTGTGAAGCAGGTATGCCAGGTTTCTACAGAATCTTGATGGAAGCTTGAGAAGCCTAACATTCAATTTATTTAGTAGCACTTGAAAAGTACTCTTCCTTAGAGGTGCAAGATGGGTTGTTTGTTTCTTTTGTGCAATGAAATTTCATGGTTACCTTCAAAAGCTTTTGATACGGATACAGCAATTCTTTTCTAAATTAACAAGGAACAATTTCCAGAGTCCTGTTTCCCAGAATTAAAGAAAACTATCAGTGCGATCAACAAAAAGGTTACAAGATAAAAATAGAAGGGGAGGAAAAGATCATCCAAATAGACTAGGGGCGGCGGGATTTCACCAAAGTTATCTGTCGGCCATTTGTCTTAATAGAGCCCAGCACGAGATAATTCCACATTGAACACCAATTGCACCATTACCTTGCTACGGATATAATCACCATGACATAGTTGCTTCCAACATTGTTGTCCATTTGCCCCTTTACACAACCGAAACTGTCCGCCACGTCAGAATCAGTAAAGATGTTACTATGCTGGTATAATGTGAGAGCGAAAAGCAAACAGGAATGTGCAACATAATCTGCATATTGTGGGATTCACAACATCAACGAGACCAATTCACCAACTAAAGAACAAAAGGAGCTATTATAAAAAGACTAAGAAAACTATCCCAGGAAATAAACTATAATTGTCGTCACCTTGTACTCTTCTCTAGTTCTTTTTAAGAGGTTTTTTTTTTTTTTTCCGGCACACAGCCTAAATGCAGGTATTAGTTTCCAGTTAAAAGTTATAGTGTACATTAAAGAATTGAAGGCTTGCTCCTCTTATCGCTTTCGGAAGCTGCCTCGTATTCACATAAGAGAATGATACAACAAAGCAAAACATGCAATACGGCAAGATCAGGTACTGCCAGCTTCTGTTGGCGTGGTACAAGGAGCCAGTGTATTAGGAGGCAAGTTAACTCCTCCCCCTCTAACAGATAGATTAGGAGCCTTAACAGAGCTAGCCCCGCTCACGTGGTTTGAGTCAAGAAACACCACAATTACTGTGATGTCATCGTGGAAATGCCGCCTGACACCACGGTCAATCTTCTTCAAGTCAGAATACCTCATTTCTCTCTTCTTCGCTGCTTCTTGTAGAGCAGTTTTTACCAGCCTCCTTGCAATTCCCTGCTTGACGTCCAAAACAAAATGTTAAGATGAACTTCAAATCATCAATAAAATGCATAAGCAACAATTTATCTATAAATGAATTTATAACTCAAAATCATACGACAAGGAAAATGAAATAAAGAAATATTACATGATAAACAGAAAGGAAAGGGAACCTTGTTCCTGCCCCCTCTATACAACAACAAGTGCATGAGCATGTGCGCATGTGCTTCATGTGTGCGAGTAACTTGTCCCACGTGCTTGCATGCAGTAAAAACCACTCAAAAGAAAAGGCACACTGTTCACGACAGAGTAAATTGCCTTTCATAATTGGTCTAGATTAAATACAATGTGAAGTAGAAACTTGTGTTCATACTGGTTGACTTGTTCTAGTTGAGCTATTTTGCTTAATTAAAGTGGTAATTGTCAAGTAGCAGTAATAGGATGCAAAAAGATTGAACAAGCAGTCATGGTTCTTCAAGTTATATGCCACAGCCCATGCAACAAAAGGAAAGTTTCTCAAGATAACTAATCAAAGCTTCATTAAAAACTAGAATTCCAAAATCCATTATCAGCGACCAACAAGAAAAGCTTTCATACTCTAACCAAATGAAAGTGTCAGAAGTATAGGAGAAAAGAATACCGCTCATAATAAGATTAACAATATTTAACATTCAGGCATAAACTTACACTTCGTGGATGATTTTGAACTATATCAACAGCTTCTTGATTGCTTAGGTGCTCCCAGAGCCCATCCGATGCAAATATCACGAATTGATCATGTGGCTGCAGCTGGTGCACTGATATCGATGGGTCTGCGCTCAATATTGGCTTTTTGAAAGGTTCCCGAAGGCGAAATTTGGGATATAAAGGCTCCCTGTTGAACTCAGCTTTTTTTAAATATACATCACCGATAGATCTAGAAACCTGAAAGGCCAAGAATTCCATTAATAAACTCTCACAAAAAGTAAGAGGCAGCAGAACAAACCATGGAAAACCATAGCAAGGAAATCATAATCTTGCACTGCTGGACAGATTGCATGCACTTGTGAAATGTACTAAGCCTCTCTATCTCTCATTTGGGGGGAACAAGTGGTTGTTTTTAGTAATCTTATCACAGATAGAATTAACACAGTGACGCACTCTGGTCAAGTTCAAGGTTTGACAAAACAGATTGCAGTTGTGGCAGGAAATTTGCACATAAAGAAGAATTGCCCGTGGCAGCAATAGAATCTCTTCACATATGAAATCCAAGAAATTAGTCGTGCTTCTAGGTTCCCAATTTTCTTGAGAAGCTTTATAATATTTATAAAGATTCCGATTGAAAAATGAGACCTTGCTGGGAAGTTTCTCAACCAATTGACTAAGCATCAGAAACCAGTTTAAACCATCACTCAGAATTTTTACTTATAATTCATTCTCTCTTTAAAACCTGGAAATCATATAACTGTAAAACACAGAGTAATTAAAACCTAGCACGTCAGGATATTTCCTTTTACCAATCCTCTTTGGAAACAAAGCTCATATACCTGTACAGAGCTGAAAAGTCATACAGCTAAAGTGATTCCATAATAAAGCCTAAAGTAGCAAAGTAACCAACTCCAGGATCACCATTGAGCTTATTAGTTCCAGATCTGGAATATATGGATAAGTGTTATCCACGGATAACCATCAAATCACTTTCTTGCAAGAGATCAACATACAATCCAACAAAATTTTTAGATTCCATCACTTTATGCAACAGTAAATAATGCTAATTTATCCCTTTCCATCAACTTTGATAATTACTAAGTTCTCTCATATTCAAAGGTCTTTCTTATTTCCCTTTCTCTTTTGGCTTTGCAGATACATCCATGCATCCAACTGAATAACAGGCATCCTTCCCCTCCTCAGCTCCACCCTATCTTTACCACATGGGAGGAGAAGATACCATGCAGCTGATATATCTATTTCTTTCTAACAAATTAAACCCCTTTTTTCTCCAGAAAACTGCCCTCGGAAATGTAATCATATAAATACATCTTCACTCCAAAAAGGAAGCACGAACAAATAAAACATTGCCCCAGGTTCATGCCTTTCTTTAAGAATTTATTATAAATCAAGCTAGATAAAACAAACTTTCAAATATTCAGAATTCATAAACAACATGCTCTATGGTGCTCAACTTAGACAAGAAGGTTCAAGCTCTCTATGCGTCTTGCAGCACAGATGAATAGAAGTGGTACTTGCTCCTTTTTTTAAAATGGCTATTCTTGTAGACAAAGGTAATTTAAGCCATAAGTAGAAGCAAGTTTCAATGTCACAGCAATGCAAAAGCATCAATGTTTAGAAAATGGTGACATTAACTAGTCATCTTAGCAGTTAAGTAACTATTAAAATTAAAAATTGTTTGCATAGTGAAACTTACCTGTATGAGACCTTTCACACGCCATACATTGTACTTCAAAACTACAATTTGTGGGTCATCAGGGTGCAATGACTGCAGCTCCTGCCTTACAGACTCTATGCAGACATTATGCTCAGCCGACAGCTGAACAGCTAGTACCTCTCCTGTTGCCTTCACAGCTCTCCCCAAAACAGCACGCGAATCACCAAGGTTGGCAACATAAAGGGTTCCACCACAGATAACACCAACCAGGCAGCAGGATCCAACAGCTGCGATTTGTGGTTTCATAGGCCACTGTTTGGTAACAAGAGACAAAAAACCTTCTTCTGTTGCTTGATATGCTTTTCGTATCACGTCAACTGACATTGTCTGTTGCTCTGAAGTGAACCCTGAACATAGAAAATATTTCAGAATAACAAACACCATCGATGCCAAAGTGCATGAAGGAAAGAAAGAACAAGTAGAGATATCTCTGATGTTTGCAATTTTATTTCTTTCTTTTAGTATTATATACCAGGCTCTACATCTACCAATCGGAATTGACACACAAAACGACAAAAGCGATAAAAAAGAACTGATGACTTTTTGGACTCAAAACAAAAAACCCTTAACTGTGGCAGCAACAAGTTCACTACACTAATTAGTTTTAATCAATTAATTATATCCAAAACAATTGCTTATTTAATACTTCTTTCCTCTACTTCCTTAATCAGTAAATAGATGGCAACAGAAACTAAACCCTAGGAAAGGCAAAAGTACTTACTCTTGAGATGTTGAAAGAGATGATCATTGATGTAGCGCGAAGTCTCTGGGCCCCCATGCCCATCATATACGCCAATAAAAGTACCATAGGGACCTGACTCATGTGAACTCAAACAACCAGACTCAAGCTGGCTCTGGTCCTCAAGTAAATTGTTGGCTTGAACCACTGCCATTGAGAACTCACCACTAAAGTGCTGCCCTGTGTCCTTGTACCACAAAAGCCCATCTTGGCGACCTCCAGCATCTGAACTTGTGTGAACGTATCGATCAGATCTTGGCCGAAAACAGGCCCTCAAAAAGTTCATCAACCCAGATAACATCCCTCATCTCATCCAAAAAACCCTCCGAATTCTCCACATCTAAATAACCACTGAATACAAACTATACCCTAGAAGCCTGAACAGTGAACCGTATCCTCCTTTGCTTCTCAACACAATAATTGTACACTATACCAACATCAGCAACAACGCACACCCAAAAGGTTAGCAATAATGCAATGTGCCATAAAGGCTCAAAAGCAACTAAACCAAGAAAACGACAACTACAAATTATACGTTCCACTACTCCTCAAGGGGCAATTAACAGCATCAATCAGAAAGTACAATAAATTTGATTACTATATAATGAATAACTATCAGATCAAATAAATGATGTAGTAGAAGCCACCTCTCTCAGTTTGTTTAGTTATTAAGATTAAGCTCAAACAACAGAAACTGTTCCCTCTTTAAACAGGAAGGCCATGACCGTAATAGCTCCTTATGCTAAAAAAATCAACAAAACACAAAGGAGGGGTTTTTGAAAACAACGGAATTGGTCAAAGCTCACTTTTTCTTTCTTTTTTTCTAACAAAGCAGTCGGTCAGCCCTTGGGAAATCCAGAAGGTCTAATATTTCACATTGAGAATTTTAAACAGCCCAGTTTCACGTATCCCTTTAGACCCAATAAGCATCATAATTCAACTTGTATTTCCCACACTAAATATTAAAAAAAGAAGAAGAAACTTACCTTTTCATTTGACCCCTTTGGTTTATAATTGAAAAGGAGGATCTGGAAATGGGAAAGGGAAAAACTTCATGTGGGCATGAAACTGGAATTAGCAGATCTATGGATCAATCAAATCAAAGCAAGAGAAAAAACAAAGTTTGGAATTTGGTTGGCTTCAACTAGTGATGAGATAATTGGAGAAGATGAAGGAGGAAAGCACATAATAGAGAAATGGTTGAGTTCTTTTTTTTTTTCTTTATTTCTTCTACAAAAAGAGAAGTCTTTTTATGTGAAAGATTTTGGCTTTGGCCCCCAACAACTTACATAAACTCTCTTTCTCTCTCCTTTCTATCTTGCTTTTCCATCTCCCTCTTGTTTCTCCCTCTAATTCTCAGCAGACAAGACCATAAAAGACCAACAATGGAGAGCTTGAAGCCAGCAAAGCAATGGTCCAGTTTTGGGCTCCACACCACTATGATAATAGAGAGAGAGGAAATTAAAAAGAGAGAGAGAGAGAGAGAGAAGATTCACAGCTTGGAGAGAGTCAATGAAATCAAGTTTTGTGGACTATGGTATTCAACATCACCACATAAGATGAAAGGGATCACACGTGGCAGCACAGGTTGCTTGCCACGAACGTTATTATTACCGGTGTTACGGTGTATTCATCTACATCCACTAAGTTGTTACACGTGTTAATTTCTGGATAGTAGGATGAAATCTTCATGCGTATGGCGGTGGTCGTTATTACAGGTTACTGTTAGAAACGGACTAACAGCGTCAAACCTCGCTCGCTCCATCGTTAAAACTCAAAGCCTGTTTTTGTTTGTCTATGGATTCGATCAGGGGAGTTCGGAGAAAAGGGCCAATAGCATGCCTAGAATGTTACATTCTGAGGGTATTTTCGTCACTATGGATGCGGGTGGATGATTTTTAGGTGGCTTGTTTGTTTAACAATCTGTTGGGTAAAGCAATTCATGAAATTCAGAGCCTTTTTCTAGCAAGATGGATTTTTTAAATTGTCAAATTTAGAAAGATTTTTTTTTTCTCTACATCAATTCATTTTGGAGGTTTAGACAATGTGGACCGATGCCATGTAATAGCCTGGATGAGTTTAGTTGAGTTCTCTGCACAAAAATGAGCAGAGTCAATGATTTCTCTAAATGAGATGAATGTCTAACATTGATCAAATACAGCTTATAGTAGAGGATATATTCATAATAATTTTTCTGTTTTGTAAGGTATAGCATATGCTTGTGATGTCACAAAAGCAGAGCATAAAGACTCAGAAATTTCCAGCTTTAGTAAGCAAAAAGAAATGATTGCAAGGTTTGATGTTTGACATCTTGGCCCAGAGAGGATGACGAAGAAACATAAACTGTGACATAGCAAACATCCAAAGGAACAATGACAAAAGCCAAAGAAAATTAAGAAATTGAAAGGAAATTCAAACAAGTTTCAGTTGATGGAAAAAGCATTGTAAATTCTCTTCTGGCATGCCAAGACTAGGTAAACAAATTTTACAGGTAATTACAAGTCAATAACCCATGCAGTTAACTAAAACTAGACATAAAAGGGGATTATTCTGCATAAATAAATGGCAAAGATTAACAGTATAAGGCCTAAGGAAGAAGATTATGGACAACAAGTTACAGATGTTTCAACTCTTGGGACAAAGGTCGCAAGACAAGGATCAACAGAAACAAGGAAAGGAAATCCCACTTAAAACCCAGAAGAAAAAATTAAATCCCAAGTAAAAATATTATGTCATCAACCCTGGAGAAAAGCTGGCTTAAAATCAAAACCAAGGCTCATGCAAAGCTAGCCTGAGACCAGACAAGAGAAATTCCTCGTAGCCACATTGTCCTCCCTTTTTTCTCATTAAACCCACAAATTTCAAGCAGAAGATAACTTCAAAGGCAAATTAACAATTTTTGTAGAACAAAATAAACCCACCTAAATATTCTTCAAAACCAGCTTGGTGTAGATTAAAAAGCAGCGAGAATGTTGCAAATAAAGATAGAACACAAGTGAAGCTCAAAATGTGTCAATGGGGAAAAGGAAAAGTACCCACCGATTGATTTCCTTCAAACCAGATTGCAAATGAACCATATTAGCCTCTAGCATTCTTGAGACATCCTTCCCAGAATCATAAGCCCTAATGAAATGATCCTCAATATCCTTCACGGCTTCTAAAAGCTCCCTTTCCTTTTCTGGGCTGTCAATAACTGTAAGCCCCTTCTGCTCTCCTTGGCTCACATGAGTCTCCTCCTTTACTTTAATCAGACCACTTTCACTCTCTTCATGCTCCCTGCAGCTAGTATCTTTTTCTTCAACAAAGACAACTTTTTTCTCTTCCTCTTTGCTATCTCCTACCTCTTCTAGCTCTGGTATCCCTTCCTCTTCTCTCACCGCTCTTAAATCATCATCAGAACACCTGTTATACCCACTTATAATCTCTGGTCTAACAACATCAAATGGATTAAAAAAGTCCCAACCGAAATCTCTTTGTGGTGATGGCATTGGCGGTGGCATTTGCATATAAAAGTACCCACAAGGTTGTTCTTCTTCTTCTCCTCTTTACCACCTCTTCTTTAGTGTCTTCCTCTGAAGTACCTGAGCTTGTTGAAGAATAACAAGACTCGCAAGCAATGGCTTCATGGGTTGACTCTGAAGGTGTTTGTTGGAGGAACATTGTGTTGGTTATCACAGTTTGATCTGTAGCTGGCGGTGTAGGTGGAGGAAAGGTGAAGAAGGTGAAGAATGGCGAGCTACAAAGAGCTTAATAGCAGCTGCCACTGCATAAAGAGCTTGACAGTACCTACAATGTGCTTCTGCAGGTGCATATCTTCTATCTCTGCTAGCTTTATAAGGCGTTTTCTTTCTCTACAGATTGACACAACTTCTTCTCGTTCCTCTAGTCTAGAAGCAACACTGCCCATCTCCCTTGCTAAAGCCTGGAGGTGTTTTTCTGGTTTCAACAGGCCTACAAGCTACTACTTTTGAATAAATGGGGACAGGGTAAAGTAAAGAAAGGTGATCTTTGGAAGGAATCAATAAGTATTATTTTCTGATAAAAAGGAGGTGGGGTTGTAACAAAATGGAAGAATGAGTTAGATTTTACAAAGGTTTGAGAGAATCAAAGAAGGAAAATGTAGCTTTTGGGGAATTTTTAGAATAAGCCACTTCATCTTTTGATAAGAAAAAAAAAGTTGGTTTCCTTCCTGAAACGTAGCTCCTGCAAAAGTTTTATATTTTCCCATTTCATCTCTTGGCACCATGCACCCACATACGAAAAGAATCCTACAGAGGTGGTTCCTCCTTGTATTTTCTTTTTACCTTTATTCCTTGAGAGGGGAAAAAATTCTTTTCCTATGCTGAAATGTTGATAATTATCCGTTAAAACACTATAATTAGTTTGAGATTAGTAGGCAAACTAAATATCATGAAGAGTGAAATAAGAGAAAGAGTAAGTAGAGCAGTAGATGACAGAGTAAAGGCCAGGAAAGAGACTAGATGGTAAGGTAAAGAAGGTAGGGGCTCGAGAAGGAGAGAGAAGGGACAGCTCTAGTGTTTGGAATTTTTACACTATAAAATTGGTGTGCAACAATGGCAAGCACCCACTATATCATTTTTAGTGCAATAAAAAGATTAAAAAAATATTTCTGCCAAATTTAGCGCAGATTTTTGAAGCAGACATATGTCCATTGGGCAGTCTTGTGAGTAAAAAGAGGAGTCAAATGTACTATAGTTAATTAGTAGTAAAAGGATAGCGACCAGACCACTGCCAAAACCACAGCGAGAGAGAGAGTTCTGTCTTTTCCTTAGGTATCCATGTTTTTTTTTAACTGCTCCTTCCTGCCTTGCAATCCTCTCTAGTCTCTAATAATGGGAGTATAATTGTGTTACCTACCACATGTTTAAGGCCTTTAATGAATTGTTAAGTGGAGGAATTTACAAAAGCAGAAGGTTTAAGCTTGTCTGTCAGTGTCATTTACTGCTACATGGACAAATCTGTTCCTTTGAAAGTTTTAGGCTGGCTCTCTCTCTCTCTCAAAACTGGGATTTTGGCAATAGCACTATATTTTGCAAGGATTTAGGGTTCTGGGTGGTGTGGTATGGAAAAGAAGGTTCCTGTTTGGTCCATAAATGAATAATGTGATGCCAGAACTACTGACAATTCCACATGAACTTGCAGGTTTTTTTTTTGGAAGTCATTCAGTAAGAAGAAAGGGGGAGAGAAGTTCCCCAATTCAGAAACAGACCTTGGTTGCAGGACAAAACCACAGATATTGGAAGATATGCTCACTAACTACCAGGTATAACCCCCAATATCCCATGGCACGAACAGCCCTGTCAGGCATCAGTCCCTCCAGAACGAAGAACAGACACCAGGAGAACCCAAAATCCTCCCAAAAAACCTCACTCCCGCAACAACAGAAAACATGCAGGAGAAATTACAAGACCCCAAAATCATGTACAACAACCACCCAACAACAAGTATCCCCTACAAAGCACCCAGGGGTTGAGCTAAAGACCTATCTAAATTCCATAAGCCTGTACACATATGAATTCCTAAGAACATAAAAACGTATCAACCTTTGAAACCTAACCGACCATCGGTCCAGGAAGACCTCCCTGCATCAAGACTCATCTTCAAACAATAGTTCTGACAGTTCAGCTTTAGCAAACAATCACACAACATCAGAAAGACCACAACTCGCCTTAAACAGAAATAAAAAGAGATCAACAGCTTACGTGAAGATTCTCAAGATGTCAAACTGAAGGTGAGCACCCTCCTTTGCTAAAGCATCAGCTCTCTGGTTTGCCTCTCTCTGGCATGTTGAATCTCCCATCCCTCCAATCCTTCTTTCAAACTCTCCAATTGTAGAACCACTTTTCTCATTCTCCACGGAGCCGTATCGGGATGAGTCGTCCACTTTACCGTATTGCCCGAATTGCTCTCCATGAGGAGTTTATAATTATCCTTCCATCTTGAAGCTGAGAAAATCGTAAACGCTTCCCTCACTGCCATCATCTCGGCCCAATTAGAGTCCGCCTCACCTATAGCTTTGGAGAAGATAATTTTGACTTCCCCTTTATGATTCCTCAAGATCTCTCCGATACCAGCAGGCCCCGGACATCCTCTAGCTGTTCCATCGACGTTGGATTTAAATTGCCCCTACAAAGTTTTTTTCCCCATTAAATTCCCTTCCATTCCTTACCCTTCTTTGCCTCCTGGCCTTGAGTTGGGGGCTGTCTATACACATCAAGCACTGTCGGATATTCCCTTGGCCATTTAGCGTACGCCCAAAAAGCCACCCTAATCCTAGCCAACTCGAAGACATGATCCATGTTCCATTCTTTGCCTTGACACACAGTTTCATTTCTACTTTTCCAAATAGACCACAGAACTGCAAAGAATCCCATTCTCCAAAGTGTGACATCTAACTCTCCCAACTGCCACTTGTTCCACACAACAAACAGGTCCTTTACATTTGCCGGGAATACCCACATCGTGCCCCATATCCTGCACCATCCTGCCCAAATTTTCCATGATTCATTACAAGTTGCAAAAAAATGATCACAAGTTTCTCTATCAGCATTACACAAAACACATTGCAAACTATTGTTCAAGTTCACTCCCCTTTTAACAAGTTCATCCATAACTCTTACTTTCCCTTGTAGCATTTGCCACACAAAAACCTCAACTCTAAAAAGTGCTAGGTTAGCCCACACTATGAACTTGCAGGTTATAATTAACCTGAATCATGCAAGGTGCCATCAGATTCATTTTACTTTCAAAAAAGACGTCCTGATAGATATGTTACACATCATCTGGGTTAATTAAGTTAAACTATGGATTACCAATAAGATTCAAATTTGATATTAGTAGCCATCCAAACCATAAAACTGGCATATTTATCTAGTATTGGAAACTGAATTAAGTTTCTTCTTCTATACTCATATTCAAATGATGCATTTAAGAAATTATACACCATGATTGATTCTAACAGGATTTCAGATGATTAAACTTTCAAACGAATAGGAAAAGAAAGAAGGAAAGAAAGTACAGAAGAAGACGGTGCTGAAATTACTGCTGAAACTCTTTCAAGTCAAAGTATTGTTAAGCACAATCCCAACACCAAAACTCTTTATAACTAATTTTGTCACTCACTGCAATGCCTTTGGCTTTGTTTTCCTCTTGTCTAGTCCTGTTCCGCTCAGAGTTCATTGTTCAGGTTTAAGTTGCTTCGTACTTCATCTAAACCATTTTCTCTCTCTTTTTTTTTTTTAACATCCTGAATTTTATATTTTATTTTTATGTCACAAACCTTTTACTTCCTAAATAAAAATATTTCTTCATCATATCTTTTGAAAAGCTTCATTTCTTTCATTTAATCAGGATAACAAACTGAACTTACATGGATTTACAAGCAAAAAAGAGTTGAAAAAAATCGATTTTCTTATGCTAGTCATGTCAATCTCAACTTTCTTGAGCAAGATTGAAAGTATTATATCTGAGTTAACATGACACCAAGGCTGGGCCAGTGGTCGAAGAGCTTTGTGTTCATGGTCCATTGGTGGTTTGCTTTATTTATTACTTGCTCAAGATCCTGTAATGACTAATGAGCTTAATGGCTTGGAAATTGGTGCCACAGGCCTTAGGGTTGGAGAAGTTAAATGAATAACACAGGAAGGGCAATTTAGTTGAGGCAAGGGCTAACACAAATACGCAAGTTAGGATTTATGCTTTGTGGGTTTTGTGAGGATGTGCCCTGACACAATCTGACAACATAGGGAGGGATAAGGCCCCTTTTCTCACCTAGGAATTCCCTACTTCCTCCACTTTGAATAACCAAGTTTGGTTTGCCCCAAAACTATGTGTTATTCACTTTGAATAGAACAAGAATCAAGAGTTGGATGGCAAGAAATGAAATAAGTCAATAAATAACAACTGTGCTTTCTGTGTTGCAGGGAGTGGAAGAGTTGCCTTTTTTTTTAATCTTCGTTTTCCCTTCTTTAACCATTTGGACTTGAGGACAGAATAAGAATATGAGAGAGTTAAAAATCTTGGGACAACCTCAACCTGACTGCAAATGTCCTGTACTACTATTGAACAACCACTACGTTGTTGGACATGGATGGTTGGGCTTACTCTCCAATTTCCACCAGACAGGTGGACGACCTGAACAGACAATAATCCCTGCTAGATTCTGGATTAGGAAACCTGAAATGTGGAGTTGTTCCAGACTAGTTTCATTCCGGGTAATGTAATGACCTCCACCACCACAACACCCAATCTGACATCAATATAGAATTCCAACACTGTTAACAGTTGTGAAGCAGGTATGCCAGGTTTCTACAGAATCTTGATGGAAGCTTGAGAAGCCTAACATTCAATTTATTTAGTAGTACTTGAAAAGTATCCTTCCTTAGAGGTACAAGATGGGCTGTTTGTTTCCTTTATGCAATGAATTTTCCTGGTTACCTCCAAAAGATTTTGATATGGATACAGCAATTCTTTTCTAAATGCACAAGGAACAAATTCCAGAGTCCTGTTTCCCAGAATTAAAGAAGACTATCAGAGAAATGGATAAACGAAAAGGTTACACGATAAAAACATAAGGGGAGGAAAAGATCAACAAAGTAGACTAGGGGCCGGGGGATTTCACCAATGTTTGATATGTCGGCCATTTGTCTTACTAGAGCCCGGCACGAGATAATTCCACATTGAACACCAATTGCACCATTACCTCGCTACGGACATATAATCACCATGAAATAATTGCTTCCAACAGTGTTGTCCATTTGCCCCTTTACACAACCGAAACTGTCCGCCACGTTAGAATCAGTAAAGATGTTAATATGTTGGTATTATGTGAGAGTGAAAAGCAAACAGGAATGTGAAATATATTCTGCACATTGTGGGATTCACAGCATCAAAGAGACAAATGCACCAACTGAAGAACAAAAGGAGACTATTATATAAAGACTAAGAAAACTATCCCAGGAAATCTATAACATACTTAAAAGGAAGCCCCAAAGGGGCTTCCTCTTCTAACCACGTGGAGGGCATAGGAAAAAAGAGAAAAAGAAAAGAAAAAATAAGGTAGGAAGAGAAAGGAAAAAACAAATAGAAAGAAGCCCGTGTGCAACGCACAGGCCATAATCTAGTAAACTATAATAGTCACCTCGTACTCTTCTCTAGTTCTGTTTAGGGGTTTTTTTCTCTGGCACAGAGGCTAAATGCAGGTATTAGTTTCCAGTTAAAAGTTACGGTGTACATTAAAGAATTGAAGGCTTGCTCCTCTTCTCGCTTTCGGAAGCTACCTCGTATTCACATAAGAGAATGATACAACAAAGCAAAACATGCGATACGACGTGATCAGGTACTGCCAGCTTCTGTTGGCGTGGTACAAGGAGCCAGTATATTAGGAGGCAAGTTAACTCCTCCCCCTCTAACAGACAGATTAGGAGCCTTAACTGAGCTAGCCCTGCTCACGTGGTTTGAGTCAAGAAACACCACAATTACTGTAATGTCATCATGGAAATGCCGCCGGACACCACGATCAATCTTCTTCAAGTCAGAATACCTCATTTCTCTCTTCTTTGCTGCTTCTTGTAGAGCAGTTTTTACAAGCCTCCTTGCAATTCCCTGCATGAAGTCCACAACAAAATGTCAATTTTCTCCTCCTTTAGAACCCTGTTTTAAGATTAACTTCACGCCATCAATAAAATGCAAATGCAACAATATATCTATAAATGAATTTATAACTCAAAATCATACAAGGAAAATGAAATAAACAAATATTACATGACAAACAGAACCTTGTTCCTGCCCCCTCTATACAACTACAAATGCATGAGCATGCGTGTGTGTGAGTAAATTGTCCCATGTGTATGCATGCAGTAAAAACCACTCAAAAGAAAAGGCACAGTGTTCATAACAGAGCATATTGCCTTTCATAATTGGTCTAGATTGAATAAAATGTGAACTAGAAACTTGTGTTCATACTGGTTGACTTGTTCTAGTTGAGCTATTTGGCTTATGAATTAAAGTGGTAATTGTCAAGCAGCAGTAATAGGATGGAAAATTGAACAAGCAGTCATGGCACTTCAAGTTATACGCCATAGCTCACACAACAAAAGGAAAGGTTCCCAAGATAACTAATTAAAGCTTCATTAAAAACTAGAAATCCAAAATCTATTATCAGTGACCAACAAGAAAAGCTTTCATACTCTAACCAAATGAAAATGTCAGCAGCATAGGAGAAAAGAATACTGTTCATAATAAGATTAACAATATTTGACATTCAGGCATAAACTTACACTTCGTGGGTGATTTTGAACTATATCAACAGCTTCTTGATTGCTTAGGTGCTCCCAGAGCCCATCCGATGCAAATATCACGAATTGATCATGTGGCTGCAGCTGGTGCACTGATATCGATGGGTCCGCACTCAATATTGGCTTTTTGAGAGGTTCCCGAAGCCGAAATTTGGGATATAAAGGCTCCCTGTTGAACTCAGCTTTTTTTAAATATACATCACCGATAGATCTAGAAACCTGAAAGGCCAAGAATTCCATTAATAAACTCTCACAAAGAGTAAGAGGCAGCAGAACAAACCATGGAAAACCATAGCAAGGAAATTATAATCTTGCACTGCTGGACAAATTGCATGCACTTGTTAAATGTACTAAACCTCTCTATCTCTCATTTGGGGGAACAAGGGGTTGTTTTTAGTAATCTTATCACAGATAGAATTAAGACAGTGCACACATTCTGGTCTAGTTCAAGGTTTGACAAAAAGTATAGCAGTTGTAGCAGGAAATTTGCACAGAAAGGAGAATTGCCCATGGCAGCAATAGAATCTCTTCACATATGAAATCCAAGAAATTAGTCATGCTACTAGGTTCACAATATTTTTTAGAAGCTTTACAATATTTATAAGGATTCTGATTGACAAATGAGCACTTGCTGGGAAGTTTCTCAACCAATTGACTAAGCATCAGAAACCAGTTTAAACCATCACTCAGAATTTTTACTTATAATTCATTCTCTCTTTAAAACCTGGCAATCATATAACTGTAAAACACAGGGTAATTAAAACCTAGCACGTCAGGATATTTCCTTTCGCCAATCCTCTTTGGAAACAAAGCTCATATACCTGTACAGAGCTGAAAAGTCGTACAGCTAAAGTGATTCCCTAATAAAGCCTAAAGTACAAAAGTAACCAACTCCAGGATCACCACTAAGCTTATTAGTTCCAGACCTGGAATATATGGATAAGTGTTATCCATGGATGACCATCAAATCACTTTCTTGCAAGAGATCAACATACAATCCAACAAAATTTTTAGATTCCATCATTTTATGCAACAGTAAATAATGCTATTTTATCCCTTTCCATCAACTTTGATAATTACTAAGTTCTCTCATAGTCAAAGATTTTTCTTATTTCCCTTTCTCTTTTGGCTTTGCAGATACATCCATGCATCCAACTGAATAATCGGCATCCTTCCCCTCCTCAGCTCCACACTATCTTTACCACATGGGAGGAGAAGATACCATGCAGCTGATATATCTATTTCTTTCTAACAAATTAAACCCCTTTTTTCTCCGGAAAACTGTCCTTGGAAATGTAACCATATAAATACATCTTCACTCCAAAAACATTAAAGACCTGTTTTCAGTTTTCACTTTTCAAAAAGTAAGCACAAGTGGATAAAACATTGCCCCAGGTTCATGCCTTACCTTAAGAGTTTATTACAAATCAAGCTAGCTAAAACAAACTTTCAAATATTCAGAATTCATAAACAGCATGCTCTATAGTGCTCAACTTGGACAAGAACTGGTTCAAGCTCTCTATGCGTCTTGCAGCACAGATGAATAAAATTAGTACTTGCTCCTTTTTTGCAAATGGCTATTCTTGTAAACAAAGGTGATTTAAGCCACAAGTAGAAGCAAGTTTCAATGTCACCGCTACGCAAAAGCATCAATGTTTAAAAATGGCGACATTAATTAGTCATCTTAGCAGTTAAGTAACTATTAAAATTAAAAATTGTTTGCATAGTGAAACTTACCTGTATGAGACCTTTTACACGCCATACATTGTACTTCAAAACTACAATTTGTGGGTCATCAGGGTGCAATGTCTGCAGCTCCTGCCTTACAGACTCTATGCAGACATTATGCTCAGCCGACAGCTGAACAGCTAGTACCTCTCCTGTTGCCTTCACAGCTCTCCCCAAAACAGCACGCGAATCACCAAGGTTGGCAACATAAAGGGTTCCACCACAGATAACACCAACCAGGCAGCAGGATCCAACAGCTGCGATTTGTGGTTTCATAGGCCACTGTTTGGAAACAAGAGACAAGAAACCTTCTTCTGTTGCTTGATATGCTTTTCGTATCACGTCAACTGACATTGTCTGTTGCTCTGAAGTGAACCCTGAACATAGAGAATATTTCAGAATAACAAACACCACCGATGGCAAAGTGCATGAAGGAAAGAGAGAACACGTAGAGATAACTCTTATGTTTGCAATTTTATTTCTTTCTTTTAGTATTATATACCAGGCTCTACAGCTACCAATCGGAATTGACACACAAAACAACAAAAGTGATAACAAGGAACTGATAACTTTTTGGACTCAAAACAACAAACCCTTAACTGCGGCTGCAGCAAGTTCACTACACTAATTAGTTTTAAACAATTAATTATATCCAAAACAATTGCTTATTTAATACTTCTTTCCTCTACTTCCTTAATCAGTAAATAGACGGCAACAAAAACTAAACCCTAGCAAAGGCAAAAGTACTTACTCTTGAGATGTTGAAAGAGATGATCATTGACGTAGCGCGAAGTCTCTGGGCCCCCATGCCCATCATATACGCCAATAAAAGTACCATAGGGACCTGACTCATGTGAACTCAAACAACCGGACTCAAGCTGGCTCTGGTCCTCGAGTAAATTGTTGGCCTGAACCACTGCCATTGAGAACTCACCATTAAAGTGCTGCCCTGTGTCCTTGTACCACAAAAGCCCATCTTGGCGACCTCCAGCATCCGAACTTGTGTGAACGTATCGATCTGACCTTGGCCGAAAACAGGCCCACAAAAAGTTCATCAACCCAGATAACATCCCTCATCTCATCCAAAAACCCCTCCTAATTCTCCACATCTAAATAACCACTGAATATAAACTATACCCTAGAAGTCTGAACAGTGAACCGTATCCTCTGCTTCTCAACACAATAATTGTACACTATACCAACATCAGCAACAAAGCACACCAAAAGGTTAGCAATAGTGCAATGTGCGATAAAGGCTCAAAAGCAACTAAACCAAGAAAGCGACCACTACAAATTATACCTTCCACTACTCCTCAAGGGGCCATTAACAGCATCAATCAGAAAGTACAATAAATTTGATAAATATATAATGAATAACTAGCAGATCAAATAAATGATGTACTAGAAACCACCTCTCTCAGTTTGTTTTAGTTATTAAGATTAAGCTCAAACAACGGAAACTGCTCCCTCTTTAAACAAGAAAGCCATGACCATAACAGCTCCTTATGCTGAAAAAATCAACAAAACACAAAGGAGGGGTTTTTGAAAACGACGGAATTGGTCAAAGCTCACTTTTTCTTTCTTTTTTTCTAACAAAGTAGTCGGTCAGCCATTAGGAAATCCAGAAGGTCTAATGTTTCACATTGAAACTTTAAACAGCCCAGTTTCAGACATCCCTTTAGACCCAATAAGCATCATAATTCAACTTGTATTTCCCACACTAAATATTAAAAAAAGAAGAAGAAGAAGAAGCTGACCTTTCTATTTGACCCCTTTGGTTTATAATTGAAAAGGAGGATCTGGAAATAGGAAAGGAAAAAACTTCATCTGGGCATGAAATTGGAATTAGCAGATCTATGGATCAATCAAATCAGAGCAAGACAAAAAACAAAGGTTGGGATTTGGTTGGCTTCAACTAGTGATGAGATAATTGAAGAAGATGAAGGAGGAAAGCACATAATAGAGAAATGGATGAGTTTTTTTTTTTCTTTTTTCTTCAACAAAAGGAGAAGTCTTTTTATGTGAAAGATTTTGGCTTTGGCCCCAACAACTTATAAAAACTCTCTTTCTCTCTCCTTTCCATCTTGCTTTTCTATCTCTCTTGTTTCTCCCTCCAATTCTCAGCAGACAAGACCCATAAAAGACCAACAATGGAGAGTTTAAAGCCAGCAAAGCAAAGGTCCAGTTTTGGGCTCCACACCACTATGGTAATAGAGAGAGAAGAAATTTAAAAAAAAAAAGAGAGAGAGAGAGAAGCTTCATAGCGTGGAGAGAGTCAATGAAATCATGTTTTATGGGCTTTGATATTCTACTTCACCACATCAACGTGAAATAAGCTTGATGGGATAACACGTGGCAGCACACTTTGATTGCCACGAACGCTATTGTTAACGGTGGATTCATCTCGATCCACTAAGCTGTTACACGTGTTAATTTCTGAAAAGTAGGATGAAATCTTCGTGCCTTCGGCGGTGGATATTATTACGTATTATTGATAGAAATGGACGTAGTGTTTAATATTTCACGGTACAATGTATTTGTAAAAAAAATAATATTATAGTGTTTAATATATAAGAAAAATAATATTATAATATTTGATTTATGAATATTTTATTAAAAAAAACTATTAATTTTTAAAATTATTTTTATTTATTAAAATATAAATTAAAATATTTATATTTTTTATTATTAATTTTTATATAATATCATCTCTTATATATATTTTTAATATTATATATTTTATTTTTATTTTTAATATAATTTTTATATTATATATTTTATTTTATTTTTAAAAAAATAATATAAATTTTATTGACAATTATTATTACTATAAATAATAAAATATTATAAAATATTTTTAATAAAGTAATAAAATAGATTATAATATTACAAAATAGTTTTAATAAAATAACAATATAAATTACAATATTATAAAATATATTTAATAAAATAAAAATAATTAATAATTAATATTACAAAATATAATATAATATAATATAATTGATTTTGAATTTTAACCACGTTAACGGGATACGAAATAACAAAGTCAAACCTCGCTAGCTTCACTGTCAAAACTCAAAACCGGTTTCTGTTTGTCTACAGATTCGATCAAGGAAGTTCGGAGAAAAGGGCCAATAGCATGCGTAGAATGTTGAAAAATGAGGGTATTTTCGTCATTAAGCATGACGGTGGATGATTTTTGGGTGACTTGCTCGTTTAACTAACTGTTGGGTAAAGCAATTCATGAAATTCAGAGCCTTTTTTAGTGAAATGGATTTTTTAAATTGTCAAATTTAGAAAGATTTAATTTTTTCTCTACATCAATTCATTTTGGTGGAAAATGTTCAAACTTACTTTACTTACTATTCCTTCCATCTTTCTTTTTTTCAATCTTTCTTTTTTAAAATATCCGTAAATAAATTCTTCATTAGATATTTAATATTTTTTTTCTTTCATATTAAAAAAGTATTTAACATCATTATAATAAGATTTAAAAATTTTAATATAAAATATATTAAAATTAAAGCTTTAATCTTAATTTTCGTACAAATTTCTTTTTTTCATCACGACAAGTTATCTTATCTCATCAAATTTGAAAATCGGTTCACCTCAAATTTGTTTGCTACTTTGCTTTTTTTTTTTTTATAAAACATCAAATAAATTGGAAAAAAATGTCAAACATGAGATGTTTTGCTTTAATGGTACTTGGTTTAAAAAAAGTTATCTTAAGTTTGCATTCCTTCACAAGAAAAATAGTATGCTAAGACATTGAAATTCATAGTAATATGCATTTTAAACTAATACATTAATCATCATAATAATGATTATTTAAAAAAGAATAATCAATATTCAAAAAAAATTATTATTTTTATATTATTTATGAATATTTACTCAGATTATTCAACTATCAAGTAAAATAACATAATCTCGCTTCTAACTCATAATTTAGTGAAAGTTTTATCACAAGAAAATAATTATTTTAAGTTTTTTATTCTTTTTTAGAAGAAAAATAATGTGTTAAGATATCAAGATTATTAGACTATACAATTAGGTTTTACATTTTAAATTATTACATTCAATAAGATTACGTGTGTCACATATCTCACATAAATAAGAAATGAGATAGATTTTAGATTTATAACATCACTTATCGGTATATTTTTTGAATTAAAAATATAGGCTCGTGATTTATAAACTTACTTAAACTCTATTTTCAAAGCTTAGGGTTATACAAGATTAGGCTTAAGTTTCAACTCGTGCAAACGCATATAATCATGATAACAATTATTTATTTTAAAAATAATTATAAATATTCACAAAAAAATAGTTATTCCTTTTATATCATTTATGAGTATATATTTAGATTAATCTATTATCGTACAACATAATAATTTGGTGAAATATTTACAATAAAAAATATAACCCTTGAATATTTTTTAGGATTTTTTTTATTTTAAATATTTTAAGTATATTTTAAAATAAAAAAAAAAAGGTGTGAGGTAATGAACCTGTCAAACTCAAGATGTGGAAAAAAAGGCAAAAAAGTGCAAAATTAAATGAAAAACATATTTATTTATTTGTTTATGTGATGATGTAAAGTGACAGGTGGCAGCGATGTCCATCTTAGAAAAATATGGTTTCCAATTTCAAATTCAATAATGAAGTCTTCGAGAATGTTAGAAATTATGGAAATTCTTGTATTTAACGTATACGTTAGCAGCCAGCCATTATATTAAAAAGGTGTAACAATTTGAAAACTTCCAAGTTCTTTCGGTCTTGGATTAAATTTGGGGGAATTAATAAAATTGTATGGATTTTCATTTTTCAAGCCTAGACGTCCAACTCAAACACGTGTAGAATGAAGATTAAGATTGTTTAAAACGTAAAAGGAAGTATAAATGCTACTTACACTTTTTATTATTTTAATTTTAATTTTTTGTACACAACATTTTATAATTTTTTTAATTAGCACGTGTAGATTTTTTTCAATAATATTTTTTGAATAATTTCTATTCTTATAAAGAATTAGGTTAATAATTTTATCTCATAAAATTACCCAAATACTATCGGTTCAAAGTTAGCCTATTTGTTCAAATTTAAATATATTTTTATAATTTTACTATGTAAAATTAATAATCTAGTTTTTTCTGAGAACAAAAATTATCCACATAGGATGTTAATTAAAAAAAACTTACAGTTATTTGAGAAAAATTAAAATTGTAAAAAATATAGATAAAATTTCTTTAAAGAGATAAAAAAAAATTCATAAAGTGCTAATAGGGAAAAAAAGAAGTCATAGAATGCTATTTGAAAAGAAAATAAAATTACAAAAAAATTATTGGTAAATTTTACTGAAAGGGAAAAAGGAAGGCAAAAATTAAGATGAATTTTTCAAGGGTGAGTTTTAATGCTAAGGGGAATTCCATGTACGATTGGCATAAAAAGAATGGTTTGGACTTTAGACAGGTTCTCAAGGAATCTTAAATGGTGAATCTAATCCTACTCCATCCATCCATAGTGGGATACTTTATTTTCCTTGAACCCCATTATGCTATGCACCATAGTTTCAATATCAAGCCACACCATTTCAGATATTTCTTTTCTCCAAAGAGAATTTGTGTCAATCATCAAGCATATATCAAGATAATTTGGTCCATCAGGATTTAGTCACACCCATCAATGTCCTTCGCTTCAATCTTGAAATTCGCAGCATCTAAGAGAACATTTTCCATAAAAATGAAGCCACGGCTATCAGTGGAAAAGCAATGCGATCAGCTAGAGAAATAGCGTGTGCTAACGTGCGCATGCATTAGGCACTATCAGAGGAAGATGGTGGATTATCAGTATTTTGGGGTAAATTTGATAGGACGCATTATCCACCCAAGTGTGCCATGTTTGGTCTCCGATGGTGGGAAACAGTGTTGGGTCCATTTCCTAGGTCACTCTTTATTCTCTTTAGTGGATTGGTGCACCTTTAGCTGGGGCTAACCTGTGCCAGGAATTGCCCACATTTATTTTTCCATTCGATAAGCTAATTATGGCTCAATCACTTGTAGTCAACAGAGATGCGTCTTGGTTTTTCCTCACCAGGTTTTTACTCTCTTTCAGGTTAATTAGACTTAGCATCTGAATATTATCATTTCAATATATATATAAATGTTTTGTAACGACAAACTCTTATAAGAACTCGTTTGTGATTAGATTCTATCACAATCTTCAAGCTTAAAATTACATATAAAGATAGAAACAAGGACAAAGAGAGGACCACAAGGTCCAGAACAGATAGAATAAACATTTCTCTGCATCATATTTACACAGTTGTGTGAAGTGCACGTAAACTGTTGACAGAGAAGAGAAAAGTGTTTCGTTTCATCTGTGATGGCGTTAGGAAACCTCCTTATGTTTTTGTTATCAGTGAAGGTTTTTTGTTATCAGTGAAGGTTTTAAAGAAAAAGGAGGGGGGGGGGGGGGGGGGGGGGGGGCGCAATGTGATGATCCGTTCTTGTTGGGGAAGATAAAGGCATATGCAATGTTCATTGCATTTGATCGATTCTCATTTCTCCATGGCCAGTGTATATGTGGGGGCACGTGCGTAGTCTTGCCCCCAAGTGAAAATGTACCTGTCCTTTCCTTGTCCTGTTCCAAATTCCAGCACATTGTTGTTGTGAATCATGACTGGTTCTGCTCCTCCTGCTGCGGAGAGAGCGATAGAGCAATGGGAATATGAAAAAGAGTTAAAACCCGTCAGGAAAAAGAACCGAAAAATGAAAAAGATGGGTCAGGTTCATTTTCCTCTTCCTGTTAAATTATATCCTCCTGGCAGGTAACTTGTCATCTTGCCAAACAATGGGCTAAAAATTTGTGAATCTTCTTCTTGTTTTACCCTCATGGCTTCCTGCTGGTTTTCTGGTCTCAAGACGAAGACATTGAACCTGGTCATGGAGGTTTAAGACCTGCCGGTTTAGTGGGTTTACCTCCACCTTACTGGCCTACCCCAAGCGTGTTACTTTTAAATTACTATTTTAATAGATTAGTACAACGCTTTATGTTGAAAAAACCCATCGTTTCCATTATTTTTTTGGTTGTGAATGGTGATGGGAGGAAAGGAAAGAGTGATAAGGCAAAGTTCGGATAAAGAAGAAAAGGAGATATGTCTCTTCACCTAACGTTTAAATTAAATGCGTCAGAAAGGACGGTCCAATCTCTTTGATTGGATATATATCTCATTTTGTTCAATGCCTAGCATAGCTGGAGAGTTACTTAGAGTTTACAACTATGGAAAACTACTGATCAGGCAGAGCTGGTGGGGGCAGCAGCACCAAACAGTCCGTACAACCTTTTCACATTGCTGGCAATGGCATTGCTTTTTTTGAAGCCTCAAGCGTGCCACGTGAACAGAACGAAACATCCCCTTCCCAAATTTCTTCGTTTTGCACCCTTGGTTTGACTCAGGGGTTGGAAAAGATTGGATAATTCCAAATAAACAGAGTTGACAGTAGTCGAAAATATTGTAAAAAGCCAGAAAAAAGGAACAAATCAAGGAAATGAAAGCCCAACAGCTTGGAATTAAATTGCAGCTCAGTTCTCTTGGGTCCTACGTAGCTACCTGCTGTTCTTTGCACAAGACAGAAGAGGACAATTGATCAAGCAAGTTGGGACCATGATGGAAGTATTCTTTTTTTTTTTCTTTTATTGCACTTATAAGTAATATTGAATTAAATATTCGAGTTCATCAATAAAACCCAAAGTATAGAAGGGAATTTGGAGAAATTTTTTAAATTGTTATATCAAAGATTATTGCCTAATTGAGGTTGATTTTATTGAAAAGTTGGTGTAATTGATCCCACCTTATTACTCCAGGTATAAAACTTCAAGCATAGAAGAATATCTATATATATATATAATATAATTATTTGTTTGCGAATTGGCGTAGAGAGTCAATGCTGTGGATGGTGGGGAGTCATAATTAAACCAGATAGCAATGTCACAAGGTCAGGATGAGCGATAGATCGCACGGGCCAAGGGTCCATAAATCAAAGGGGAGAAAAGAGAGCATAAAAAATGATGGGAGAAAGAGAAATATATATAAATATATATATATATATATATATATATATATATATATATATATATAAATAGAAACAGGAAAGCACATCATTCGTGCAATCATGTTCACAATGCCTTATCTCTCCAACTACCGGAAAGATCGACAATTCGGATAATGTTGTTCAAACTCTAATTCTACGTAAAAAAGTCATGTCTCAAACTCTCAAAAGCTGAAAACAATGTACTTAGTCTACGTTCTGTAACATTAATGCCGTGGACCATCTCTCTCTTCTTTGGCAAGGAATATGGACAAAAAATTAATTAATTATATATAATTAAAAAATTAATAAATTCTGATATCACTTATTACAAATTCACAATTTAAATCCAATCAAGTGAAAGTAAATCTTTATTTATAAACTTAAAATTTATCTTATTTCGTACTGAAGTACGATTTGTGACATTTCATCTCACTTAATTACACAAAATCATTCTTATACTAAATTTTTTACTTATAAAAGAGAATAACTCATTTTAATTCAGATTTATCTCAATCTTATATATGTATATAATAGTTTAAATTATAAAATTTGACTTGAGAACTAGTACTTGTTTGTTTCCCTTTGAGTCTTCTTGGATATTCAAAGTTCAATTAAAGAAAAGTAGGCTTCAAATTAGTAAAAGCCTTCCTCGGAAAGAATTTGATGTAAAAACAATTTGGATTTGTAGTTTCTACTTGGGGAGCTTGGCTTTTGGTGTTAATTGATTATTGCATTTTCCCCTTCTGTTTCAATCGTTTTGACCACTGACTTGGAATTATGGACTCTTTTTCCAAGTGCCACTGACCACTAACTTGGAATTCCAACATGAAGTTCCTTTTCAAGTGGATGAATTCCTTATTGATGAAGGCTATGCTTTAATTTTATAATTCACATATATAATCAACAACTAGTGGAGTCAAGATTTTAAGTTTGAGGAGGTAAAAATAAAAAATTTAATATTTAGAGAGATAAAATTATAAATTTTTTTAAAAATAAAGATAAAATTTTAAAACAAAACAAAAACATAAATTATAAATTTTTGAAATTTTAGGTGGACAAAAACAAAAAGTTCAACATTTAGAGGGATGAAATTATAACAAATTTTTTAAAAATAAAAGTAAAATTTAAAAATTTAAAAACAAAACAAAGACAAAATTATAAATTTTTGAAACTTTAGAGGGGGCGGAGCCCTTACTAACCCCCTCCCTCTGCCTATGTAATCCGCCAAATTCAAAAATTAATACTCTTCATATTTCGGTTTAGTTTCAAATTTTAGATTTTTTTTTTTGAGGAATATTTAGATTAGAAACAGTTACTCAAATCGGAAAAATATTGTTTTAATTCAATTATATGACTTTATCTTTTAGTTAATTAATATTCGTTTTTTCATAATATCTTTTCAAGAAATTAAAAAAAAAGTAAAAATATAACAATCAAACATAAGCATCTCTTTTGATTCTTATTGATTCCGTATACATCAAAACGACAAAATTTTGTATTTGTGATTTTGCATCACAGTTACCATTGACTTGGAAGATATATGAAGATCATTTTCGAAAGAAACAAGCCCTAGTTAAGTGCTGCCATTGAACAATTGCCGAAAGCAATGTTTTGAGGCCTTTTCCATGTGAAAGATTAACAGCCTGTCCTCACGGCTGTTGGTGATGTGTGCTATGATGCATGTATGCAAAGATTTATGGAATTTGAACAAAAATAATTGGAAATTCCATTATTTTAATTATCATCCTACATTAATAGGATGAATGGTCGATTTCATATAAATTAATTAACGCATTGCATGACATTTGGAATCACCCGGATTCGAAACTGACATTCGAAGATGTGATGAATCTAAAGAGGGGTCCCCTGTTATTTGAAAATTTGAAATACTTAATTTCTGGTGATTAAACTCCTACCTTTCATTGTCAGCAATTTTGGGTATCTATACAGTGATTTAAAAAATATATACCTATTGGCGTTGTAAACTAAGTAATTTTATATAGGTATCGTATTTTAAAAAAAATTTTGACAACAAAATTTAAATAAATTTTCATTTTTTTATTATATTTATTTAAGTTAATATATTTTTAGCTTGAATTAAATAAATCATTTTAATTAACGATTGACTAAATGGTGTTAATTAAAATGACGCATGTTTGTTTTATGTTACATGACATGTTGACTTGTTTTAATGGATTATGATGTGACATGATATGATCATGTGGTAATTTCATTCTAAATTATGACAAGTCAACATGTCATGTCAATACTCAATAAGTATAAAATGACATTTGTCATTTTGACTACAGTAATTAGTCAACTATTAGTTGTAACGGTTTGTTTGATTAAAATAAAAATATATGGATTTGATTAAACTTAATAAAAATTTATTTAAATTTATTTAAATAATTTAAAATTTTTAAAAATATCATATATATATATATATATACATACACTAATTTTACAACGTATATATTTTTTAAAAAAGTGTATAGATACTCCAAATTGGTGACATTAATGAAAAGCTAGGAGTTTAGTTACCAAAAATTAATAAAGTCTTGAATTAATTATATATATACAATAAAATATTTATAAATTAATACCCTTGGATAATGAAATTTATTAATTAATTGATATATTATTCAATCTATAAATTAATTATTTATTAATTTATACATTAATTAATAAAAAATAATTTATCAATGTATTTTTTTTTTCTAAAACATTGAACTTAGCACATGTATTGTGTATTATGATTTTTTTCTCTTTCAAAAATAATGAATATTATCTAATTATTTAATTATGAATTATCATTATTCGTAACGATTAAATTATTAAGAACGTCATGAACAATGACACAAAAATGAAATTGAAGACGATAGTTTTGTACTAAAGTCTGTCTCAAGCAAAGACGCATTTAAAACAACAATTACATTACATAATTTTTTTTTTTTTACAATATGAGAACACTATGCCAAAGCTTCTTAATTTATTATGAAAAGTTAGAAATGAGATATAAGGAGACATCAATTTCAAGAAGAAATAAGTACATTGAAATCATATTTTACAAAAACTTTCTAATTGAGTCATGTATATATATAATTTTGATGTATAAAGAGATTATTAATTTATATATAAAGTGAGACCTATGTATTTTTTTAAAAAATATATTATCTTATAAAGTTAACAAATTATTAATTTATCATGTTGGTCTTAAATTGAGATTGATTAAAATATTATTTAATAAAAGTTATTAATTTATCGAGTATTAATTTATAAATATTTTATTGTATATGCACTCGAGTATTTAGTTCAGTGATTGATGCATAATCCCCCTACTTTAAAAACAGAATTTTAATCTCCTCTCTCCCAATTGTAAAAAAAAAAAAAAACATTTTATTGTATACATATAACCAATCCTCGAATTTAATTAAAAAAATGAAATATTGTTTCAACTTTAAACAATCAACAAGAATCGACAGATTAACCAAAAAGATCTACACATACATGTTTAGATACATGAGCATGATTTAAATCATATATAGTTACTACTGTTTAGGTATCTTTCAAAGTCACTTCAAGAACAAAAAAATAAGCAAAATTTTATAAAAAAAAGTTATAAATTGATAAATTAATCAGATTTTGTTTAAATGTTACAATTACAACAATCTTTCTCCTCCAAAGGGGATCTTGGCTTGTTCCTATGAAAATATAAGTACATAAATTACAAGCGATACAAACTTTCTGTTGATCTTCTGTCATATGAAAATATAGTTCATTATATGACTGCCGACTGTTAATTATGTTGAATGGTAGTCTTTTTTCTTCAAAGAAACAAGACTAGGATATATAGGCCCGCGCATGGTTCCCTCGAGTTGCTTTCAGACTTGAATGCTTTTCTTTCTATTGGCAGGCATGGCATCCAACTAGGCTTGTGGGTATAATTTTTTAGCCCTACACGTACCTCTTCAATTTAAATATTCGATCCTTGGAACTTGGAAGAGATGGGGCAGCAAAGGGTAACCAAAAATGTTTTTTATTGAATATTAGAACCAACAAATATATCAATAAAATCATCAGAGAGAAAGCAATGCAACTCGAATTTAAGATATTTATTCAAATCTCGCCTCGTTTTATTATTTAAACGAGACTTCAAGAGATTATAATAAATCAATTTAATGTTAAAATATATTTGTGTATGACAGAGACAAGGTGAACCCAACGCACACTTCTTCACATTGAATCAGACTATGTAGAAAAAGTTACGCAATTGGTGGGTGTGATTATTGCAATTTAATGAAAATTGAAGGTTTAAAACTGAAACGTAACTTTCCCAACAAGAAAAAACCTAGCTCAAAAAGTCAATATCATGGTGCAGAAACAATAATTATACACACAGTCTGAATTAGGTTAATTTTACATCATGTTTGACCCCATGACTTTGAATAAATACACTATTTAGGTACCTCCCTTGGATAGTTATGTTCCTGTTCCGCATCTGATTTTGGGTTAAACAAACTGAATCTTATCCACATTCTGAACCACATTCAATAGGGAATCATATGCACCATTTTATCTCTTTTTCCCTGCCCTGTTTCATGCTTCATTGGTTCAAACTTTCCTTCCCACTACTAACATCTATTTTTCCTACTAAACCCCTTTATTTCTATCAAAACTTTGGTCTAACAATCGATGTACGATTAATAAGTTTCGGACTGTTTCTTTCTCGAATAAAAAAAAAAGTCTCTTTATTCATCAAGTTTGTCCAATCATATTTTAAATTTTCGCTCCTCTCGCTTTCAATATTTTCTTTTCTTGACTCACATCTATTAAAATCAAAGACTCAAATTCATGGATTACGCGGATTCAATTCCTCGTAATCACGGAAGATAGGATTAATTAATGTTGATGACATTAATTTATTATTTTTCTGAGGGCATATTGGATTTCAGTTTCCATCTGGGGAATGTTTCATGGGCAATTAAATTTAATTAAATCTTAAGCTTTATCCTGTCAATGAATCAAACAAAGTAGGCAAAGAAGCATTGTTGGACAAAAAAATATAAAAAAAAAGGGATTATTTTCTTGGTGGTTTGCTGACCTTTGATCCTTATATGAAAATTCATAACGAATAAAATACGAATCAAATCCCAAAAACCAAAAAAAAAAAAAAAATAAAGCACGAACTTTTTTGCATGGGTTTAAATAATGCATATAATGCTCGACTAACATATGGGTATTAAAATATATTTATTATACCAACGTATTTGCCACTTTCGAGCTGATCTTTATATTAAAATTTTCTTTTGACAAAACATTATTAATTATAATAATTCAAAACTCAAAAGCTTGGCGTATTAAAAAAAAATATGGATGTATCGTTGAACACTTGATTGCGTCCCGTGTTTCACTTGTTCATTAAATATAATTGTTTTCTTGTTTGCTTTTGATAAAATTTGAATCTTTCTCTTGTTAGGGCTTTTGCTGGGAATGAATTTAAAAATTCAAAAAGAATAATTAATCAATGCGGTTATTTTGTTTTCTTCAAGATTAAAAACAATAAACAACGATATCCACCAATTCAACACTTAAAACAAATTATAAAAAATTTATATATACAAGTAAAAATTGACTAGCAATAATGAAAAAATTACTAATAACAATATCAATTGACATCAAGTTCCGTTATTGATTTTGATATTTACGTAATTACTACGTTTTTATAAATTAAAAAAATTATGATTTAGATTTAAAATCTCTATTCAAACTATATTTTATCTTTAATTATCGAATTATGTCAAACTAATCAAGTGGGGTTATAATGAAAATTTATGAGAAGTTAAATGTTAAGCATAATGGAGGTTAGTTATGTTAAACGTGGCCCAAGATTATCAAATTGAAACCCTAATGTGGCAGAAGGCCCATCAGAATTTCATAGACAATTGGGCTTGATTCGGTCGGAGTCGTTAGTCCAAAACGGCAGACAAGAGTTTGTTATCTTGCAAGTATGCAACTGAAACCTGGGAACCTGCTACGTTGGCAGACCAGACATAAATTTTTTTGCCCCGAATCAGAAAACTAGTTTAACTAGGGTTTTGCTCTCTCTCTCTCTCTCTGCGCAAACCCTACCTGTTTGCTCCCAAAGGATGCCACTTTTTGCTACATTGAGCTAAAAACATGGCGTTTTGGTGTAGAATCAATCAATCTAGGCTTCAGCTCATATCAAATCAATACAGGAGATTTTACTTTCAAACTCCTTATGCATCCTCTATTGATCCGATAAGAACATCTGTTTTAGGGAAACCCGTTAGCAGTATTGACGGGAGACCATCTTATTTTTACGGTAATGTTAGATTTTTTGCTGCCCCTGTTCAGGTAACTTTGCAAATTATATCAATTTTAGTTAAAACTTAGTTGATGGGGAACTATTGTTTATTTCTGAATGAGTTTTGGTTTTGGTTGGATTAAAAGGATACTTGGGTTCTGATTACAATTTGTATATAGTTTGTTGAATTTTGAGTAATGGATATGGGAAGTTTGTGGTGCTTAGGAAGGATGAATGATTGATTTCGCATATTGGTTTTTTTCAGGGAAAGTATAATAATAAGGAAGAGCCGAGCAAATTTGAGAAGCGTTTGAATGAGCAAATCAAAGCTGATGTTATTAGATTGGTGACAGAGGAAGGTATGTGACGCTGCCTTTCTTCCCATTGAGCAAAATAGAGGACCTTTTCACATATGCCGGCGTTGAGGTTATAGGGATGTGAACTTGTGAGGGGCACTCACTTAGGATTAGGATTTAAGACTACTGAACTGAAGTTAAAATGAGAGAGAAAAGTGGAAGGTTTCTATTATTGATTGTGATAACAGCTATTCTATAGGTTGCGTTGGATTATCTAAAATGGAATGTTAGTCCTTTGCTTTTAGAAATAAATCAATTTATGATTTATGCATATGTACAGGTCATGAGATCATCCCAATTCATGAAGCACTGAGACGTGCAAAGGTTCTTGATCTTGATTTAGTTGAGGTAAATATGATTTCAATTGAGTGGTTAGGTTACTCTAACTGCCTACTACTCTTTTTACTTGCTCTGGTTCCTGCTGTTCTACATTTTATGTATATGTGTGTGTGTGTGTGTGTGTGTATTTGTAAAAGGAAAAAACCCATTTCTCTAGGCCTCTTCTATCTGATATGTTCCATTCATTTATTTATCGGTAATTTTTAGCTGCCGAAAGTGGTGAGGAGTTCTATAATCATAGCTAACATGCTTTTGCTTTCCTTAGAAAAATGGATGTAACATCTTTTTTATCACAAGTTACAATTTCTCTTTATTTCTAGATGGTTAATTTTAATGTGATTTGCCACTTGGTATTGGAGCTTTATCTCCATTTCCTTTTATTTCATCATGCTATGGGGTAACTTCTTTGATGATTTGGCCACTGTTTGAAAGATTTTTAGAAGAATAACCTTTATGCCAACTTTTATCTCCTATGGGATCTAATAGAAGTTGTATGACTGATGCAGGTTCAAAAAAGTGCCAATCCCCCTGTTTGTAAACTGATGGACTACAATCAGGAAAGATACAAGCGACGAGTAATGGAAAAGGATCGTGCTAAAAGCAAGGTAGGTTGCATGATAATTAATGTATTTGTTCACGTTGCTCTCAAGATGAAATAACAAATATTCTTTAAGAGAGTGCATGACTTGAATGTGTAACCTTGCTTTAGGTTCTATTATTTTATCTGAAGTAAGATCTGCCTCCAAGATTAGATACCTAGTTTCTTGGAGCAACAGGTCCTGTTAGACCAGGGGCCAGAGAATAAGAGCAAAAACAACATGGCCTTTGCACCCTGTAATTTGTAGAGACTGGAGCTTATTTAGTAAAAAGCAGTTGCACTATTACTGTGCAATGTTTTTGCCTACTGGCAAGAATTAAGATAATAAACTAAGCAAGCTAGTAGACCCATGGTCTCCTAATGAACTTGTTTTGCATTGATTTTTTCTAACATATCAGTTAACTATGTGACACTTTCAGGAAGTGTCATAATATATTTGATGTGTTAAACAATTATTATTGTTGTTTAATTGATATGAACCACCATCATACTTGAAGTTGACTATTGTTGTCTTTATGTGTGTCTCTGTGTGTTTGCCCATGCATGGTGGACCTGCCTGTTTTTCAAAGAACGTTATCTATGCCCTTTTCTTTAGCTTGATAATTTTGTTTTTCTGTAGTCAGGAAAGGCACTAAAGAAAGGAGAATGCAAAGAGATTCGATTCACTGGGAAAATAGTAAGTTCTTTCTTTAAGAAATTTGTATCTTTTTCTTATCATCCATTCAATATTGATACATCCTGAAACCATGATGCAAAACATCTAATCAGCAATAGTACTAAAGATAAAAGAAATAAAAAATGTTTTAAGGCTGGACAACGTAGTCACATATAATAAGAGCATTTATGAAAAATTTTAAACTATTCATCTGTGGCTCTTTCTGAACTGCTTAATGCCAGATACACAAATTTAAGCTGATATTTTGAATCTGCGGCTCAAGTTTCGAACATGTGTAGACTTCTCTATATCAATCCATACTGGCTGAAAGGTACATGAGCCTTAAGGGCCCAACCTTATGACATGTACTGTAAGTATCATGTAAAGATTTGGGAGGGTAAGTAGACATGTAAACTGCAATGAAATTACTCCTTGAATAAAGTGCATTTGCATTCAAAAAAGATTGTCCATTGCATTTTCCTTGTCAATTTGTTATACCTGGAGCCAGTAATCCATAGATTCATAATTTTACAGAGGAATAGATTATGGCATGACCTAGATGGGATTTTCTTGTTATTGATATTTTTTGAATGGTTCAGTGGATGACTTATTCCCTCCTTGTTCAAATTTTGATGATGTTCCTAGTATTAGTAAAGCAGACTCCAAGCAGAGATGGGGACCATGACAAAATTTCTTCTTCTTCTTCTGCAGGAAGCAAAAGACATTAAAATGAAGGCAGATAGTGTTATAAGATTAATGGAACGTGGTTATCGAGTGAAGGTACTTACTTCCAATCCTTTGAGGGATTAATGATTTAATTAAAGTATGTTTTTACTAGTTTGTAAGTGTAATTTTGTGGTGCAAGATTAATGATTAGGTAGTAATTGAGATTTGTAGCCACTTTTATTTTATTTTATCCCCTGATTCTGGTAGACTCTTCTGTTTTAGTGCTTCTATTTGCTTCCTATTTTATGCTGTTGTATGATGATACAGTAGTATCTACCCAATTTTTTTTTCAGAAGAGATAAGTTTTGATCCTAGCAGATCTTTTGTATTTCCAATTCCCTTGTTTTCTATGTTTTTTCTTTACATATATGGTGATGATGTTTGCCTTGTGTGCCAAATACTCTGTACTTTGACTTAAAAAAAGAAAAAAAAAATTTAGCCTGGATTCAAAAGTAATTCTGAAAGTGGTAGGGCCAAAGTATGGAAAAGCTCATGTCTTCTGATGGGCAAAATAATTGTGGCATGTTTGCCTGATAGTCTCTAAATTGGTGATATTCAGATTAGTTATCATGGTTCTGATGAATATTAATAACTGTCTTCTGTGGTTCTCTAATAGTGTATGGCCATGGGCAAGGGTAAGGAGGATGAAGACGAGGACTTGGGAGGACTGTTGTCTCGTCTCACTGACTTGGTATCTCACATTTCTGCATTTTTTTCTTCTAGTGTCTGATGTGAACTTTTGATTCCTTGTATCTGTTTCCTCTTCCCCCTAACCCCACCCTTTTTTTCTAAACCTTATTATGCAGATCCAAGATGTATCTGTTGTGGAAAGTGGGCCAAGGGTGGAGAGAAAACAGGCATATGTTGTAGTCAGGCATGTCAAATTTGGCCCATTGAAGAAAGGTGGTGGAAAAACATCAAAGGTTGTAGAGGATACAAAGGCCGAACCTAAGCCCATGGTGCCTGAAGATGATTCTATTGAATCCATCTCAGAGTCTGAAAATGAGATACTTTCAGATGAAGATGACCTGCCTAGATCTTCACCAATGCAAATGCAGGGTAAAAATTTTGAGGACAAGAAGACTGCTTGGTCGGTCTCTGAATCTGGTGATGATTTTGACAAATTATTTAATCTTAATGGAGGCTTCTCATCAAATTCTACGAGTAAGGGAATACATGCTGCTCAACACACAGTTAACTCCTCACGAAATGATTTTGCATCAAAGTTTTTGCATCCCAAGCCAGTAGCTAACTCCACTGAATACTCTCATCCAGACACATCCCTTGGGACTGAGAATAGATACAGAAAAAGTGAGCCAAGGAATCAGTTTCCACCTGCTAGATCAATGGGTCATATGGGCCAGAATACAAGAGAGTCAGGTAGGTCAGAACCTCGGTTCTCATATCAACGGCAGCAAGCACCTCAAAATATGAATGCCTCATCTTCATTGGGAGAAACAAAGCAAGTTGGGAATGACGCTTCTCTGGTTAGAAACTTGAGGCCTCAAACTAATGACTTGCCCAAGCAACGACCGTCTCATTCTGATGTTCCAGGTACTCCAGCTCCTAGCTTTGGGATATTTAGCACTCCAACAGCAAATTCATCTGGCAAGCAAGGTATAGGAGCAGAGGTACATGGGAGCAAGGAGGGAAACAGGTATGCATCTCTAAGGAATTGTGGCCTAGGAGGAAATGGAGCTACTCCGAACTTTCCTGGCTCAAAGTTCAATGGTAGCCAGAGGCCGAATGGCGATATGGGTGGAAAAGATAGATTTGGAATATTCAATAGCGATAACTCGACTTCAAATAGAATGCCTAAGTCAAATTAGGCTTGTAGTAGATGTTATGCAATTCTTTGTTATGGCCAGAAATACCTAATGGGAGATGCAGTTTTGGTGAAAAAAAATGTTATTTATTTTTTTGGAGTAATTGATCATTATGATACATTTCCTTACTTTTGTGTTTGGTTGAAATCATGGCCAAGTGAAAGAAGAAAACGGAAGTGCTTATATTTTTTATGTAACCTGATGTGGTGTAATAATAAGAGGAAAAAAAGCACGTCCCATTTGGTTTGAGCAAAAGAATTATTCTGTCAATCTAATGGAGCCCAATGAAGGCCTTCTTCTTCCCTCTTTTCTCTCGCTTTTTATATCAAAATTAAATGATTAAAATATCCATTAAGTCTTTATATTTAGATATTTTCTCTAATTTAATTTCTGTATTTAAAATTAAAATAATTTAATTAGTTGATTTCGAGAATTGTTCTAATTTAATCTTTTTTTCTTAATCGTATTTAATTTTATCATTAAAGGTAATAACATTAACGTTGATATGATATATTTTAGTGACGTAGTATCAACATGATGACGTGACAATGTTACATGATATCATTATATTAACATGATAATATCATATGACATTAATATGATGATGTGATAATGTTAACTTGACATTAATATATTGACGTGACAAATTGAAAAAAAATTTCTTTGCCATGCCATAAAAATTAAATTGAACAAAAATGTATAATATAGGGATTAAATTGAATAAAATTGAGATATTTAAGAACTAAATTGAAAAAATATTTAAAAAAATAAATATTTAAATAGATGATACATATACTTATTAATAAGTCAAATGATATTTAAATGTAAAATATTTATGATGTTAAAAATATATATAAATATTTTCTTACTTGAATATTTGATTCTATAATATATACATTAATTTTTTTTACAAAAATTAAGTTTAAATTATCTTTTTATAAAAAAATTTCATTTGAATTCTTCATTAACTCATAAAATGTTTTATATTTGACATAAAGTTTTTGTCTTCCAAATAAACAAGTATAAATCTTGAAAGCATTTTTTGAAAAATATTTTAATCAAAACAAATAAACCTTAAAAAAAATAAAAAGATGGTAAATATTGAAAAGAGGAGGGTTAAAAAGGTAAAATAAAAACGACACGCGGGAAATTCATGAGCTATGGAAGTAGCACGCAAGGACTTTTCACTGGTCCTCGGAAGCTGCCCTTTCACGGTTCTCTACAAGTATTAATATCAAAATCCACAAGAATTTTCTGTTAATCCCTATCACATTCAAACTCTCGCCCTTTAGAGTTTCATTCTTATTCACTTTTAATTACTAATAACTAAGAAAGATTTAAATATCAATTAGTTGAAAGCTCTCCAGGATCAACATAAACCTCGAAAGACACCCAGATAACTGCTATTAAAAACGATCGCTCTGTTCTATGGTTTTGAATTTTTTTTCCGGCGAAACTTTGTTTTCTGCATTTAAATCAATTGCCTCGTTATTAGGTATTTGGGTTTTTGTTCCGAGAATGTCACGGTGCTTACCGTTTCCCTCGCCGGGGTACGTGCGGAATGGAGTGAGTGGGGAGGCTCTTTCGGAGCTGATTAAGGTTCGTTTTGAGCAAGCTTTTCTGCTCTCCTTGGATCTTGATCAGAAGTTTCTAATTCTAGAGTGCATTTAAGTTTATTAGTACCTCTTTTTCTTCATTTAATGATTCTGAAGTTTGATTTCCCTCTCTTTTGAGGATTAGACCAACATTGATTAAAAAGAGAAAACAAATAATCAGTAGAAATCTCAACGAGGGTTTGATCGACTGTAGAGTGGTGTTTAGTCTACATGCTTTGAGTGAAGAAATCATAGGGAAAAAATATTAAGTTAACTAATGAACCACTGAGTCAAGAAATTTCTATTAGCATTTAAGTTTGCTTCAGAATATTGAATTTACTATTCATTTCCCTGGCTTTCTTGCATGTTCCACCACCTCTGCATCAATAGCATTTAGTCGGTTGTCTTCTATATTGTGGGGCTTTTAAAAAATTTCTTCATAACATGAATAATTGGTATCAATCATGCTGCTGATCTGTCAAGCCTAGCGTGGATGTGACTGGTTTAAGACATTAGCCAGCTTGGTGAATAAAGAGGAATACTGTTAATAAAAAGATTTTCTGGATAAACTGGACGGTGATTGAACATGTGTCTCCAGAAAGTAAAACATTGGTTCATCTTAAGTTTATACAAATTAATTTTATAAAATTACATCCCATTTTGTGAAATTTTATTACATAGCGTGTGTTACATTTTTCTCTGGCCGTAAAGGTTCAGAGAGAAAGAGTGAAAGCTGAAAGGGAAATGAAGGAGGAAGGGAGAAGCAAGAAAGAGGAGGAAAGAAAGGGAGCAAGGAGAGATTTGCCAGAAAAAACCAGGTCATCGTGAAAGGCGTAAGCGTTTGAGGAGCAATGAAGGTGGAGGAAGAAGTGAAATCCAAGGTAAAACTGAATATGGAACCCAGGAGATGGAGTCGAGCAGCCTTACTGAAGAGCTTAAGCAGCCTATATCTGACAGCTTTTATGAGTCTTCAGACTACAGCCAAAGCATTCGTAAGAAAAGAAACAGCAGATCCCGCAATGAATGCCATAATCATGGTTAGCGAATATTTGTTCATTATTTTCTAGTTGTTGAGTTATCTTCTGAATTTTTGACATTGATATTCTCTCTTCATGTTTTTACTGTAGGAAATATCGTTCAGACTGATTTCCAGCTGCGAACGCACAAGACTCCTGAAGCGCTATCCAGCAAACCAGACTGCTCTACCCTAATGATGGATTCTGTAGTCCAGAAAAAGCTTGAATTACCTGTCGAAGAGCAGTTTTCTTCAGCTTCTGGTGTGCCAGCTACTGACGTCCAAGAGTTTGTTCCACCACCTCTAAGAGAGCTCTGTCATTCCTCTCAGACAGCTAGGATCTATATGGATGAGAAATCCAAAATGACTCTGACAGAACAATTCAGAGAGTTAGTGGAGAACTGGCTTCCCCGTCCCCTGCAGATTGAGCAATTTGACGTTGGTGATCAAGAGGGGCTCTTTGAGAGGAAGCCACACAGAGGCGGCATGCATTTGCAAGACATCCAACGCTAGCAATGATGTCCTGGATCATGGATACTCTACTTCATGTCGCTATGGTCAGTATTTGCTCCACTCCCCTTTAATGCTGGATTCAGGAGTCCAAAAGAAGCTTGAATTGGATCCTACACCTGTCAAAGAGCAACTTTCATCTGATTGTGGTGTGCCTGCTACTGATGAGAAGTCTGAAATGGCTCCAACATCCAGCTGCTCTGAAATTAGCTTTCTGCAGATAGAATCACAATTCAGAGTTAGTCGCGAACTGGCTCCCCCCTTCCTTGCTGTCTGAGCACTTTGACATTGGACATCAAGACTGGCTCTTCGAGACGAAGCAAACCGGGAGCGACATAAGAGACACATCTAATGCTAGTTATGATGTTTGACATCAAGGAGACTTCAATCAGCACCCACGTGCCCAATACTTGCCCCAGGCTAACATATATGCCTTGCAATATTATACAGTACCATACTAAAACTGTTAAAGAGGAAAATGACTGTGGAGTAAGAGTTTTTTTTTAATCTATTAGGTTGTCACATACCTGAAGTAGGATTGTTGGATCTGGAATAGACACTACGCAAGTTTATGAGTTCGTGCTGGTAAAACGGCTGCGTGTTGGTAAAACGGCTGCGAGTTTAATCGTTTTATTGAAGTTTCTTTATATCCATCGACCGTTAAGACACCCTTCCAAGCCGCTTCTTCCCTCTCTTTCGAATCTTTCCCTCTCTCGATTCTTTCACTCTCTTTCCCTCTCTTTCAACTCTTTCCCTCTCTTTCCCTCTCTTTCGACTCTTTCCCTCTTTCCCAAGAAAATGACTATGACTAATCAGCAATGGATCGTATTAATCTTGGCTTGTTTTCTGCTCTCCCCATTATTCGCTTCGGTCGCGGTTATCTTGGACTACTTCTGTTGCTCCGAACGTCCGGCCGAACGTCCGCCCGAGGTAAGTTATCTTTTATCACTTTCTTGCATTTTTTTGTTTTTATTTTTTTATTAACTTTGCGTTTTGGTTTGAAGCCAACTGCATCCGTGGTTCACTCGCCGGAGGCTTTTAAGCTGGACTATGCAGAGATGGAAAATGAATTTAAGATCTTTGTTTACGCCGAAGATCCTAACACCTATTATTATCCAGAGCAGGGTTTCGTCGGCGGTGGAAAATATACCAGTGAAGGGTATTTCTTTAAAAATATTAAAGAAAGTGGGTTTCTGACCAACGATCCTGAGAAGGCTCACCTCTTCTTCATTCCCCTTTCTTGTTATGAAATGAGCAGAAAGGGACTCTCTTATGATAACATGACAAGAAATGTGAAAGATTTTGTTCAGAGCCTAATGGTGAAGTACCCTTTCTGGAATAGAACTTTAGGCACTGATCACTTTTTCTTGACCTGCCATGACATTGGGTTGAAGGCTACTGTAGGAGTTCCACATCTTGTCAAGAATTCAATTCGAGTTGTCTGTGCAAGTGGAGATGATGATGGATACATCCCACGAAAGGATTTAACCCTCCTTCAGATAATGCAGCCGTTTGCTTTTCCCGCTGCAAGATTTGACCCTGAGAATAGGTAACACCAACTTTGGTATTACATATGCCCTTGAAATTTGACATGAACATTCGTTGACAATTAAACTGATGGGATTTATTTTATTTAATGGCTCTTGCATTGATAGAATCTGCTATAATTAACTTCTCTATTAGAATAAGGCTGTGACTTGGGATTTATTTTATTTAATGTCTCTTGCATTGATTGAATCTGCTATAATTAACTTCTCCATTAGAATAAGGCTGTGACTTGCGTACGACCATGCCAATGTTGCAGGGATATACGAACATTCTGGCCGGTATACACCGGAAACGCCATAAGCCTAGAAAAGTACTACAACCGATCTAAGTTTTGCATTTTTCCTGGTTTGTCTCATGTCCATGGCGCACGTATAGCACTCTCCATTCACCATGGATGTGTCCCTGGTAAGATCTTTAATTTTCTAACATGTTGGTTTATAAATGCTTTTTTTTTCTCTCATTTTTTGCCTTCTTTCCTTAGCTTTTGTATATGTAGAAAGGTTGTTCCCTGTCCTGGTTGATTTATTTTCCTTCATCGATTGTGATTTGCTTCCTAAGCTGTTTAATTCTCTTCTTCCTCCAGTTATCCTGTCCGACAAGCATGATTTGCCATTCAATGATATTCTTGACTGGAATAAGTTTTCTATAATAATCAAGGTAGATGACATTGAACGGCTTAAGCTCATTCTTGGGAGAATATCCAAAGAGAAATTCAGATATCTGCATTACAATACTGTGCAGGTAACGAAGTTGACTAGTGATAAAAATGACGCATCGAATATCATAGAAAATTTCTTTTTAAATTTCAATCTCCTTGAAATTGTAAAATTTAATTTACTTTTGTCGTATGGCTGCAAATCAGGTCCAGAGGCATCTACAGTGGAACTCACCTCCCATCAAATATGATGCATTTCATATGGTTCTGTATCAGCTGTGGCTGCGCCGTCATGTTAGCAAGTGCAGAATGAATTACTAGAAGATGTGAAGAAATTGACTCAGCTGGGTACCTTAATTTTTAGAAAAGAAAAAACGGTTCAAACTCCTGTGTGCATATATACTCTAGTGCCTTAGATGATGGTACAGTATAAATTTGACATCTCTAGTTTTGATGCTTTTGAAATAGAAATTCAAATCAATCAGGGTTTTTTCCATCTTTATGCTCGTCATGAATTATGTTCAAGTCAAAGAATAAATCATCAAATCCAGCACAAGCATTGCTTGGATTTGGGATGGAAACCTGGTATATTCAATACATAATATCAACTGTTTTCGATGAAAACAATTAGACCAAAAAAAGGAAAATAAAAAAATATTGGTTATGCAACCTGTTTCCTCATTGAAGATGATATCGGTCACCTTTTTATCCTCCAGCGTCTCACAACCTTTGGCCTTCAGACTCCACCCATGGCTCAAAAATCTTCTCCCTAGCGGTCTCACGGTAAAATACTGCATCGAAATGTTTCTATAACCATCCATGAAATAAAACTTTACATGGTCAATTTGAGTAAATAGCAGTTAAAAGATCAGAATGACAATGCAAAGGGAATGGAGATATTTTCAGATGGTTAGGTTAGGGACAGAAGATATGAATCAGGGCCGAGAGTTTGACATAAATTAGAACACGGAAATATGACTCTCAGCAAAGATCAGGATATATTTTCAACTACATGTGACCGGAACTGGAGTTTTGCTGAAAATACTAGGTAGCTTAAGGGTCCAAAAAGCCTCATCTGTCACTGTTTTTTATAGATTTCCTTGATTAAACATACATTGATATCGTTATTAAATCCCTTTGCAGAGATCAAAATATTTCTAAAGAATTTAAACAATCAAACCTGATGGGCAAGAATTAAATAATATAGCACCCCTAGAGTAGCTGCAGCACTACATAGCTCTGCTGGAGCAAACAAACCCACTTGAAGTAATGGACCAAAAACACCCTGATAGAGCCTCTCCGAGCATCCAAACTGTTTAAAAAGCTCCCTCCCAGTAACCACCAGTTAAACCTCTGAATAAGGCACTTGAAAAGTTCATCTTTCATTCGTTTAATAGAAGTAACACCTGATCATTCAATGCTGGATTCTACTACTGTAACTCCTTACTTGAATCCTATTTTTTCCAGGCAACATCACTGTTGTCAAAGTCAATTACTGCAAAAAGGAGCAGCTGAGTTGGTGACAGGAAATAGATAGAAAACAAAGGAAGATTGCCATAAAAATTTATTTATAAGGTCCCGGTACAATCCACGCACATATAAAAATAATCAGTCTAGTATTCAATTAAAAAGCAGAGAATTGTAATTAGCAAAACAAATAAATAATTGATCAGGTTTGAAATACAGAGATTAAATTGATGAAAATGTATAAATATAGAAACTATTTTAGTATGTTGACCTGTAGCATTTTCACATTCATTTCTTTCGAATTCTACGAGAAGTTCAATTTGATTAGTCCTATTGCTAAATTGTGTTAGTACTGATAACTATAATCCTTCTCTCTTCTTCATATATTACCAACAACATGTCTGATTGCGTTAATTATAAATTTAGTACCAAAACTTTAATGAAATTGTTCATTTGGTATTTGAAGAAAGGAAAATTACACTTAGGTACTCCAACATCTATCGGGTAAAGCAGACTGGCATGGCCTAAAGGGCCCATGCCAATGCGTCATGTGTCCAAGAAATGCCAAGTCAGACTACACATCATTGTCTTGTTAAATATTTTGTTTAGCTTATAATTAAATTTAAGTTAAATACTTCTAAAAAAAAAAGAAATATTTTATCAAGTACTCAAAATCTTGATGTTTATAATAATAATTTTATAAAATATTGATTTTTTATAAAATAGGAATTTAAATTTAATCTTTACAAATAAGATAAATTAATGGTCAAAGTACTCATTTAATCTTTGTATTTAGACATTTTCTTCAATTCAATCCCTATACTCACGACAGTAATAATTTAATTCATTAATTTTGAGCATTCTTTAATTGAGTCCTTCCAATATTTTTTGTCCAAATTGACTATTATGATGATGATATCAGCACTGACGTGGCATTAGTTATTGATATGGCCCATGAGATGGGTTTGAGTTGCTGACATGGCATGTCAAGAGGTTGCCACTTCACTCTCTTTTTCTCTGAAACATGAGGTCTTTATGACTACGTCTAAACCCTTGTTATGAATCTCATTTTTTTTCCTTCCCTTCTCTCTACCTCCTCATTTTTTTCTCTCTCCTCCCACCATCTCCCTTACTGGTGACTAGCTGTTGATGAAAGCAAGTCGTGACTGGTTGTTGACGACCATTGACAATGGTCGATGGTGATCAGCCTTTAAAGGAGATGTGGGAGGAGAGAAAGGGGAGAAAAAAAAAGGAAAAAGGGAGAAGAAAAGAAAAAATGAGACTATAATGCTTTTACAGCTAAAGTTTTTGAAAGTAGAAAAAGATTCCAAAACGATATAATTTTGGAGAAAGAAAAGAAAAAATAAAAAAGAGATCAAGAAAAGAAAAAAATAATTAAAAGCAAAGGCTTAGCTGTGATGGTAAAGATCACATTAAAGGTCTTGGATTCGAGCCTCATCAATAATTGTCATGTCAATGCACACGTGGCACCGTAACAATCAATTTGGACAAAAAAATGTTAGAGTAAAACCCCTAAATACCAAGGCTGCCATGTCAGTGTCCTAATTACCAAGGCTGCCACGTCAATGTTGATGTCAACATGTAACGATCAATTTGGACGAAAAATATTAAAAGGATTAAATTAAAGCAAAATGTTTAAGTCCAGAAATTAAATAGGTACTTTCACCATAAATTAATGTACCTATTATTGAATCAAATAATCAATTAAGATAATATTTATATATGTTTCTTAACATCATCTATTCAAATATTAGTATTTTTCAAATAAATTTTTTTTCAATTTAGTCTCTAAACACTTCAAATTTGCCCAATATAGTTTCTATGACATGGCATAGATTATTTTTGGAAAAAGTTTTTTCTCAATCTGCCATGTTAGTACTGTAATGGCCAATTTGTTGGATGAAAAATATTAGAAGAACTATAGTGAAGCAAAACGCTTAAGTACAGAGATTAAATGGCTACTTTGACCATAAATTAATGTACCTATTATTGAATCAAATAATCAATTAAATATATATATATATATATATTTTAACATCATCTACTCAAAGATTAGTATTTTTCAATTTAGTTTTTAAACACTTCAATTTTTTCTAATTTAGTTTATATGACATGGCATAGATTATTTTTGAATTTTTATTTCTTGATACCAAGTGATAGTGCCATGTTAGCATGTCAAGGTCACGTGACAGTGTCATGTCATTAAATTTGTCACATCATAGAAACTAACGGTATATAGTATATAATTATTCAAATTCTCAAAATCGCAGATTTAAATTGATCAAATTTTAAATATAAAGACTAAATTAACGAAAATATATAGATACAAAAACTATTTTGAAACTCTGACCATTAACTAATTATTTTAATATCTGTTGTGTCGAGTTACAAGTTACTAATGATTATGAATGATGATACCTTACCCCTTTCAAAATATTGGACATACAAACCAATATGGATAAGAGGGTAAGTAAACGATACTCAATAAGTCAAATAAATTTTAATTTGACATATATAAATTATTTAACAAAATTTTAATTGTTTGCTATGTAGGAAATTGAAAAACTACTTATTAAATTTATCGAAGAACATATACAACAATTTTTTCGCTAGCAAATATCTTGACAATCAAGAGATTGATGGTGTTAAACAGTTTAGAGAAAAGAGTAATATTGATTAATCTTTTTGATAGATTGATGACATTAATTACCTAAGTTTTTTCTCCTGAATTTTAAAGATCAAATTAGATAAAGATAATTATAAAGTATAGAATTTGAAATGTTATACACATGCATATATATATATCAGTATTAATTGCATTGGTTATGTCATATAATCATCAATACAACATCTAATAATAATAAAAATAAATAAATTAAAGACTCCCCAGCCAAAGGGAGAATCATATATACCTCTAGACAAATGTTAAAATATAAACAAATTAATTAAGATAACAATAATGAAACCTAATTCCCAAGGGAATAATTATATATATTTATTTATTTATTTGAAGAAAAAGATTTGAACTTTACTCATTTTAAAAAGAAAATCATATATTAATCAATGAGTCAAATACTCGAATGTAAAAAAATAATTACATATAATAACACAAACAAATATAAAATACAAAAAAATTGTTGACAAAACGTTATTCCTATTTTATCTGTAATTATGACTCACCAAATCATTGACATTTATTGTTTTCATGATTTGAAGTATAGTAGAATTGATCATCTCTTGATTTGGAGGCAGTACTTTCTCAGCAAGCCAAGGGCTCTTAATTTGATTGGATTATGATTTCCGTGGATCTTTCCTCATAACAACTTTTGATTTCAACTTTTACTCTAATATCCAAGCCCTACATAAATACTGAGAAGGAAGAAAAAAAAAACAATAGTAAAACCTTATATTTATATACGTATGCATCAGCAGCAGAAACAAACCTTAAGTTCTTCTCTTCTCTCAGCAACCCCCAAGTTCTTCTCTTGTGTAAAACAATGGCCAAACAGGAGGAGAGCAGAGCCCTGCGAGACATTCATAGGATTGAAAGCAATATGTTCTGGATCGAGCGGCTAGCCCTTGTACCACTAGCTTCTCAATTTCCCTATTTCCAACATCGGCTAGCCCTTGTGCCACTAGCTTCTCAATTTCCCTATTTCCAACGTCGGCTAGCCCTTGTACCACTAGCTTCTCTATTTCCTTATCTCCAACTTCTAATGTCTTGCGCTTGTTTGCTGTTAATTGCTACCAACGCTATTTATTTAACTCTCTCCATCAGACGACAATTCATCCGTAATTTCTTTTTTGTAAGTATTAATATAATAAAAAAAAAATTTTATTATAAAAATCTAAAGAATGAGATTTAATTAAATTTCATGTAAATGATAGTAAAAATATTGATTGAAGGGAATTGAATAACTTTGTATACTTTTATTATTCTTTTTAATATATTGTTTCTGATGTATATTAATTTGTTGTAGGAGCCTGACATAATATTTTACATTCAGCGACCGGTGATTTTGACTCTAATTCTGAATCATGTTCTTCCTGATGGATGTTTCATTGCTGCTTTTATAGCTTGGCTAGTCTTGATTGGGACAACCTATTACGACTATAAGAAAGAACAAGATAAGGAATCGCGCATGAAGAGCAGCCTATCGTCTAAAACCAACGGCTCCACTGCTAGGGTCAGTGCTTTTTTTTTCCTTGATGATGTTTGAGTTTCCTTTCTTTTTCAATGTTGTATCCTCTCGCATCTTGTTTTCCACGCATAATATGGTTAATAGAATGACATCCTATTCAAAACCAGCTTCAATTTAGTTTCCTAGGATGCAATATGGCTTAATTCAAAGATTATTGTTCATGAATTTTGAAACTTTTAGGCTTTGCATAAACTCAAATCATGGTCTAATTTCTTCTATTGGAAAATAACGAAATTGCTATCCCTTCTGTTAATTTATTATTTCTAATGCCAATGGTAGGAAGCTAGTAAGGATGGGAAAATACTGAAGAAAGAGGAAGCTATGGTCGAGGATGAGGGGTTGAAAGAGATGTCTGCTATGACCAGAAACTATAAAGGGTTTCATAAATGGTTCATAGATGCCGTATCAAAATGGGACACTATGTTAAAGGAATTTGCAGAACGTCCTAAAGGGTTTCATAAATGGTTCTTCGATACCTTATCAGAATGGGACACTATGTTAAAGGAAGTTGCAGGCCATGGACAGGAGCTTAAGACAGCAGAGGATAGATCTGAGGAACAGCAGGACCGTGCTAGTGAGGATTCAGAGGATTCAGACTTCGAGAAAATTGAGGATGCAATGAAGGACTGAAAGAAACTAGGAAGATTACTCTGAGGATAGGTTTTAATTAGGAGTAGGGGATTTATTTTTGTATTGATAGATGAGAGTAAGGTTTCATTCTTTTACTGTGAGGATAGGTTTTAATTGAGAGTAAGGGTTTTATTCATAGTTAAAAGTAAATTTTTTATTAATTAAAATATTAATTATTATTTTATATCGTCATGACACTAAATGTAAAAAGTATAAAATATATCATATTTCAAAAAGAAAATTGGAGATAATGATATCTAACATCTCATATTATATAACAATTCAAGTCTACAATTACTAGTAACTTGAAGTTTAAGTTATGCTATTGGGTTAATAATTGGACTTAAGTAGTTATAAAAAGTATAAGAGCTTGTACCAATTTGATGTGGACTTTCACATTGCTCTAATGAGAGTGGTTGAACTTGGATTGTTACATATCCCACACACGGATGTTCCTTCCTCTATCTCAAAATAATGCCAGCCATTTCACCTCTAAAACATGAATTCAGGCTTATGTTTTTTTTTTGAAAGGTGGATTTTTTTCAACCAAAAGCTTGAGTGCCATTTCAAGTCTAGCACCTAACTGGTGTAAGACTCTTCATGGCACAGACAGCAAGCTTAAGAACGAGCTTTGCCCTTGTACAAAACAAAAGGAACTGCAGCCAGCCTTGGGGTTGACAGCAGCAAGAGAACACGCCCTGTCAACAGAAAATGAATGGGCGACTAGAAGACAAAAGATGAACTAAAGTCCAAATATTTACAAATAGAGCCCAAAGTTGGTCAAAAGAAGGAGATCCCCAGAAGCGCAGTGAGCGTTCGACCCCAAGCTGATCAGCCTTGATCAGCAACCCTTAGCCAGGCTCCCAAACACAGAAAGGAGTGAGGAGAAGTCACCCACCACATCACAATCGCACAAAGAGAACAGCATCAGACCCCGGGACGCCACCCCAACACAGCCAACCATTTCTCTTCAGGCAGACCAGAGCAAGCCATTCTCTGCCCCCCGACCGGAATCCACGTGCATGAGCTCATGAAACAACCAAAGCAATCCTGCACCAGAAAAACCTTTCAACACAGAACCAACCTTCAGAGAGAATCCCCGCCTCAGTGCCTAACAGAATCATCAAGAGTCCCAGCTTCCTCTCATCCGCTTTCCTTGCCCACCTCGTACCACAGGACCAAAAACATAGGAAACATCGTTCAAGGGAATCAATGTCAAAAACACCTGCCACCCGTCGCCAGGAGAAATCAACGCCCCAAAAGCGTAACATGGAGAGGCTATCCACAAACCTAACCAGGCAAAAAGGTAACCACAAAAGACCAAACCTGCACAGTACAAAAGGAAGCAAGAAAAGCCTCCCTGCGAGGAATTCACTGGCTTATGTTGCAGGTATACACTAGGACTCTGGGCGGGCAGTCTCCATTATGAGCTGGTTAGTGCTTGGCAGAATGACACAGAGCTTGACATTCAGAGCAACGGTATGATTAATGCTACCGGAGAAGTCCCACACCTGGAGAAGTTCGACACATGCAGCTAAATTTTGCAGATTGATTGGTCCTGAAATTATTATATCCCTTTTGTTGTGTTACTTATAATGTGCCATTGGTCCTGTTTCTTCTTATGCAGGAATTTCCTTCCCTGTTTGGGTCTGCTAACTCAGATTATTCCTCTACTTTCTCAACTTTAATGGATTACGTCGTTTAGGATGATAACTTAGTTTGCAATTATATATTTAACTTGTGAACAAGATTTTATGTTGGAACATAGGATTGAAAAACTAAAACTGAATATTAGAGACTGGCGGCATATATCAATGTAAATATGATAGTTTAATCATGCCTTGTGAAACAGCTAAGGAAGCTTGGGACAAGCTTAAGGAGGAGTTCTAAGGGTCAGACAGAACTAGGAAGATGCAAGTTTTGAACTTAATGAGAGAGTTTGAAGTGTTGAAAATGAAAGAAGATGAAGTTACGAAAGAAGATGAAGTTATGAAAGACTATGTTGACAAGCTAATGAAGATAGTCAATCAAGTTAGACTTCTAGGAGCTGAGCTCTCTGATGCAAGGATTGTGGAAAAGGTGTTGGTAAGTATTCTTGAGAGATTTGAGTCAAAAACTTCAACTCTCGATGAATCAAAAGACCTCACTGCTATGTCTTTACGAGAGCTTGTCAATGCTCTCCAAGCCTTATGGCACGTTTGGTTCGCGGAATAGATAGGAATGGAATAGAATAGTTATTACGTGGGAATAGAATGAGGTGAGAATAGAATAGAATAAGTATTATATAGTTTGGTATGATGAATGGAATAGAGTAAGAATAATTATTATGACTTATTACAGTGTTTGGTTGGTAACAATAGCTTTAGAATAGGAAAGGAATAGAAAATAAAAAGACAAAAATACCCTTTATTATATTTAATTATTTTTATTTTATTTTTTAAATATTAATAATTTATAATTAATTAAAATATTAATAATTAATAATTTAAATATAAATATTTTAATATAATTTAATTACTAATATTTTAATTAATAATATTTTATTTATAATTTAATATTATTATTATTAAAAATATTAATAATTTTTATTTTTATATTCATTAAAAATTTAATATATTAATAATTTAATAAATAAAACATTATTAATAGTTTAAATATTAATATTTAATATTTTAATCATATTAATATTAATAATGTTTAAATTATATACAAAATATTAATATTTTAAATTTTATAAATAATTTATTCTTTTATTTTATTTTTTCCCTTTTTTTTTTTTTTTCATGAGCCGGTCGCCGGAAAGGCGACCGGTGTAACAAAACGCCGATCTGGCGCACCCTGTGGCCAGATCTGGCCACTACGGCGCCAGATCGGCGCTTCCCCGCGGCTAGATCTGGCTGTGGAGTGCCAGATCCAACCGTGGGATCTGGTCGGGAAGCACCAGATCCGGTGCTTCCCGCTGCCAGATCTGGCCAAATCTCCGGCGTAACCTGGTCCGACCATATTCGGTTATAAAATCGCCGTCACAGCAGCTTCCGTCACAGTCGCCGTCGCTTTCGCTGCCGTCGCCGCCGCCGCTAACATCATCTCCGGCGTTGATGCCACTTAGAGAGAGAATAAGAGAGGAAAGAATAGGGGAAGAGAGAGAAAGAAAATGAGAAAATGAGAAAAAAATATATATATAGGTCTAGGGTTGTAATATTTATAAACAGTAAGAGGCATTTTAGTCATATCATAATTCAAAGCTATTCCCATGGTCACGGAATAGCAAAAACCATGGGGAGGCTCGGGTTTAACTAAGCCTGAGTTTTACCCCTTTTGAGAGAATAGCTATTACTAAGTAATAGCTATTCTTTGTGATATCACCATACCAAACGGAGGTAAGCTATTCCCTTGGGAATAGACAAGGAATAGCTTAGCTATTCCCTGTACCAAACGTGCAGTTAGAGCAAAGAAGAGCCATTAAAGATGAGGTGAGCAGTGATATGAGGAGTGATAGAGCTCTGGTGGCAAGCCATAAAGGAGGTGCTGGCTCAGGAACAAAGAAAACAGAAGAGGGGAAAAAGGAGAGAGAAAAAATCAAGTGATGGCAAACGACAAAAAGCCAAGTTTCTTCCTTGTCCACATTGCAAAAAAAGTGACGCATCGAATATCATAGAAAATTTCTTTTTAAATTTCAATCTCCTTGAAATTGTAAAATTTAATTTACTTTTGTCGTATGGCTGCAAATCAGGTCCAGAGGCATCTACAGTGGAACTCACCTCCCATCAAATATGATGCATTTCATATGGTTCTGTATCAGCTGTGGCTGCGCCGTCATGTTAGCAAGTGCAGAATGAATTACTAGAAGATGTGAAGAAATTGACTCAGCTGGGTACCTTAATTTTTAGAAAAGAAAAAACGGTTCAAACTCCTGTGTGCATATATACTCTAGTGCCTTAGATGATGGTACAGTATAAATTTGACATCTCTAGTTTTGATGCTTTTGAAATAGAAATTCAAATCAATCAGGGTTTTTTCCATCTTTATGCTCGTCATGAATTATGTTCAAGTCAAAGAATAAATCATCAAATCCAGCACAAGCATTGCTTGGATTTGGGATGGAAACCTGGTATATTCAATACATAATATCAACTGTTTTCGATGAAAACAATTAGACCAAAAAAAGGAAAATAAAAAAATATTGGTTATGCAACCTGTTTCCTCATTGAAGATGATATCGGTCACCTTTTTATCCTCCAGCGTCTCACAACCTTTGGCCTTCAGACTCCACCCATGGCTCAAAAATCTTCTCCCTAGCGGTCTCACGGTAAAATACTGCATCGAAATGTTTCTATAACCATCCATGAAATAAAACTTTACATGGTCAATTTGAGTAAATAGCAGTTAAAAGATCAGAATGACAATGCAAAGGGAATGGAGATATTTTCAGATGGTTAGGTTAGGGACAGAAGATATGAATCAGGGCCGAGAGTTTGACATAAATTAGAACACGGAAATATGACTCTCAGCAAAGATCAGGATATATTTTCAACTACATGTGACAGGAACTGGAGTTTTGCTGAAAATACTAGGTAGCTTAAGGGTCCAGAAAGCCTCATCTGTCACTGTTTTTTATAGATTTCCTTGATTAAACATACATTGATATAGTTATTAAATCCCTTTGCAGAGATCAAAATATTTCTAAAGAATTTAAACAATCAAACCTGATGGGCAAGAATTAAATAATATAGCACCCCTAGAGTAGCTGCAGCACTACATAGCTCTGCTGGAGCAAACAAAAACTATTTTGAGACTCTGACCATTAACTAATTATCTTAATCTCTGTTGTGTCGAGTTACAAGTTACTAATGATTATGAATGATGATACCTTACCCCTTTCAAAATATTAGATGAGTGATGATGCCTTACCCCTTTCTAAATATCGGACATATAAACCAATATGGATAAGAGGGTAAGTAAACGACACTCAATAAGTCAAATAAATTTTAATTTAACATATATAAATTATTTAACAAAATTTTAATTGTTTGCTATGTAGGAAATTGAAAAACTACTTATTAAATTTAACAAAGAACACATACAACAATATTTTCGCTAGCAAATATCTTGACAATCAAGAGATTGATGGTGTTAAACAGTTTAGAGAAAAGAGTAATATTGATTAATCTTTTTGATAGATTGATGACATTAATTACCTAGGTTTTTTCTCCTGAATTTTAAAGATCAAATTAGATAAAGATAATTATAAAGTATAGAATTTGAAATGTTATACACATGCATATATATATATATATATATATCAGTATTAATTGCATTGGTTATGTCATATTAATCATCAATACAACATCTAATAATAATAAAAATATATAAATTAAAGACTCCTCAGCCAAAGGGAGAATCATATATACCTCTAGACAAATGTTAAAATATAAACAAATTAATTAAGATAACAATAATGAAACCTAATTCCCAAGGGAATAATTATATATATTTGTTTATTTATTTGAAAAAAAAGATTTGAACTTTACTCATTTTGAAAAAAAAATCATATACTAATCAATGAGTCAAATACTCGAATGTAAAAAAATAATTACATATAATAACACAAACAAATATAAAATACAAAAAAATTGTTGACAAAACGTTATTCCTATTTTATCTGTAATTATGACTCACCAAATCATTGACATTTATTGTTTTCATGATTTGAAGTATAGTAGAATTGATCATCTCTTGATTTCGGAGGCAGTACTTTCTCAGCAAGCCAAGGGCTCTTAATTTGATTGGATTATGATTTCCGTGGATCTTTCCTCATAACAACTTTTGATTTCAACTTTTACTCTAATATCCAAGCCCTACATAAATACTGAGAAGGAAGAAAAAAAAAACAATAGTAAAACCTTATATTTATATACGTATGCATCAGCAGCAGAAACAAACCTTAAGTTCTTCTCTTCTCTCAGCAACCCCCAAGTTCTTCTCTTGTGTAAAACAATGGCCAAACAGGAGGAGAGCAGAGCCCTGCGAGACATTCATAGGATTGAAAGCAATATGTTCTGGATCGAGCGGCTAGCCCTTGTACCACTAGCTTCTCAATTTCCCTATTTCCAACATCGGCTAGCCCTTGTGCCACTAGCTTCTCAATTTCCCTATTTCCAACGTCGGCTAGCCCTTGTACCACTAGCTTCTCTATTTCCTTATCTCCAACTTCTAATGTCTTGCGCTTGTTTGCTGTTAATTGCTACCAACGCTATTTATTTAACTCTCTCCATCAGACGACAATTCATCCGTAATTTCTTTTTTGTAAGTATTAATATAATAAAAAAAAAAATTTATTATAAAAATCTAAAGAATGAGATTTAATTAAATTTCATGTAAATGATAGTAAAAATATTGATTGAAGGGAATTGAATAACTTTGTATACTTGTATTATTCTTTTTAATATATTGTTTCTGATGTATTTTAATTTGTTGTAGGAGCCTGACATAATATTTTACATTCAGCGACCGGTGATTTTGACTCTAATTCTGAATCATGTTCTTCCTGATGGATGTTTCATTGCTGCGTTTATAGTTGGGCTAGTCTTGATTGGGACAACATATTACGACTATAAGAAAGAACAAGATAAGGAATCGCGCATGAAGAGCAGCCTATCGTCTAAAACCAACGGCTCCACTGCTAGGGTCAGTGCTTTTTTTTTCCTTGATGATGTTTGAGTTTCCTTTCTTTTTCAATGTTGTATCCTCTCGCATCTTGTTTTCCACGCATAATATGGTTAATAGAATGACATCCTATTCAAAACCAGCTTCAATTTAGTTTCCTAGGATGCAATATGGCTTAATTCAAAGATTATCGTTCATGAATTTTGAAACTTTTAGGCTTTGCATAAACTCAAATCATGGTCTAATTTCTTCTATTGGAAAATAACGAAATTGCTATCCCTTCTGTCAATTTATTATTTCTAATGCCAATGGTAGGAAGCTAGTAAGGATGGGAAAATACTGAAGAAAGAGGAAGCTATGGTCGAGGATGAGGGGTTGAAAGAGATGTCTGCTATGACCAGAAACTATAAAGGGTTTCATAAATGGTTCATAGATGCCGTATCAAAATGGGACACTATGTTAAAGGAATTTGCAGAACGTCCTAAAGGGTTTCATAAATGGTTCTTCGATACCTTATCAGAATGGGACACTATGTTAAAGGAAGTTGCAGGCCATGGACAGGAGCTTAAGACAGCAGAGGATAGATCTGAGGAACAGCAGGACCGTGCTAGTGAGGATTCAGAGGATTCAGACTTCGAGAAAATTGAGGATGCAATGAAGGACTGAAAGAAATTAGGAAGATTACTCTGAGGATAGGTTTTAATTAAGAGTAGGGGTTTTCTTTTTGTATTGATAGATGACAGTAAGGTTTCATTCTTTTATTGTGAGGATAGGTTTTAATTGAGAGTAAGGGTTTTATTCATAGTTAAGAGTAAATATTTTATTAATTAAAATATTAATTGTTATTTTATATAATTATGACACTAAATGTAAAGAGTATAAAATATTATATGATCATATTGTTATACTATATTCTAAAAAAAATAGAAATGATGATATTAATATCTCATATTATATAACAATCCAAATCTACTGTTACTAGCAACTTGTTAGTGGTTGAATTTAAGTGATTACAAAAAGTATCAAAGTTTGTATCAATTTGATGTGGATTTTTACATTGTTCTGATGAGATATTGATCTCGTGAATGTGACGCGTGATTTAAGTAAAAAAACTACTAAATTAGTGGTTGAATTTGGATTGTTACGTATCCCACACAAGGATGTCCCTCTCTCTCCCTCAAATAATGCCAGTCATTTGCTCCTCCCGCTGCAAGATTTGACCCTAAAAGTAGGCAACACCAACTTCGGTATTACATATGCTCTTCAAATTTGATACCGTCAAACACATAACGTAAATTCGGGAACATAAATTTACCTCTAAAACATGAATTCAGGCTTATGTTTTTTTTTTTGAAAGGTGGATTTTTTTCAACCAAAAGCTTGAGTGCCATTTCAAGTCTAGCACCTAACTGGTGTAAGACTCATCATGGCATAGACAGCTTAAGAACGGGCTTTGCCCTTGTACAAAACAGAAGGAACTGCAGCAAGCCCTTGGGGTTGAAAGCAGCAAGAGAACACGCCCTGTCAACAGAAAAGGAGTGGGCGACTAGAAGACAAAAGATGAACTAAAGTCCAAATATTTACAAATAGAGCCCAAAGTTGGTCAAAAGAAGGAGATCCCCAGAAGCGCAGTGAGCGTTCGACCCCAAGCTGATCAGCCTTGATCAGCAACCCTTAGCCAGGCTCCCAAACACAGAAAGGAGTGAGGAGAAGTCACCCACCACATCACAATCGCACAAAGAGAACAGCATCAGACGCCAGGACGCCACCCCAACACAGCCAACCATTTCTCCTCAGGCAGACCAGAGCAAGCCATTCTCTGCCCATCGACCGGAAACCACGTGCATGAGATCATGAAACAACCAAAGCAATCCTGCACCAGAAAAACCTTTCAACACAGAGCCAACCCTCAGAGAGAATCCCCGCCTCAGTGCCCAACAGAATCATCAAAAGTTTCAGCTTCCTCTCATCCGCTTTTCTTGCCCACCTCGTACCACGGGACCAATCACATAGGAAATATCGTTCAAGGGAATCAATGTAAAAACACCTGCCACCCGTCGCCAGGAGAAATCAACGCCCCAAAAGCGTAACATGGAGAGGCTATCCACAAACCTAACCAGGCAAGAAGGTAACCACAAAAGACCAAACCTGCACAGTACAAAAGGAAGCAAGAAAAGCCTCCCTGCGAGGAATTCACTGGCTTATGTTGCAGGTATACACTAGGACTCTGGGCGGGCAGTCTCCATTATGAGCTGGTTAGTGCTTGGCAGAATGACACAGAGCTTGACATTCAGAGCAACGGTATGATTAATGCTACCGGAGAAGTTCGACACATGCAGCTAAATTTTGCAGATTGATTGGTCCTGAAATTATTATATCCCTTTTGTTGTGTTACTTATAATGTGCCATTGGTCCTGTTTCTTCTTATGCAGGAATTTCCTTCCCTGTTTGGGTCTGCTAACTCAGATTATTCCTCTACTTTCTCAACTTTAATGGATTACGTCGTTTAGGATGATAACTTAGTTCGCAATTATATATTTAACTTGTAAACAAGATTTTATGTTAGAACAGAGGATTAAAAAACTAAAACTGAATATTATAGACTGGCGGCATTTATCAATGTAAATATGATAGTTTAATGCTAACTGATAGCAAAAACCTATGATAGTTTAATGTAATCTTTTTCTTTTTTTGTAATGAACTGTAACTAATAAATTATGAGATTATTATACTTTATATCTTACAGTGAACAATTTTTCTTTTTAAAAAATCAAGTTAAAAGTTCGACATCAATTCATTATTAACTTAAATTTCAATTTTAGCCACGTATAAATTTGGTTTGTAACTAATAAATTATGAGATTATTATACTTTATATCTTACATGAACACAAAACTTATCATCCACAAAAAAGAATGCTTTAATTAATTTCATAATAAATTATATCATACTTGACACGAAAGACGAAACAGTGAAAATAAAAAACTATGATAGAAGTAAAAATTAGATTTAGTAATTTTGAACATAATACGAGAAGATATGGAGTTAATTAAGTAGGTTTGGATTTAATCTTATCGTGTTTCATTTCTTAATTGTCTCGACATGGTTAATACACAAACCGTGTTAGATACGGTTAACACGTTTAATTAATCATGTTATCATGTTTAAATGTATATAAATAATGTTTAATATTAATGATAGATTTTATTAGTATGATAATAATTTTATGTATGTTATTTAAGTTAAATGTTATTATATTTGATGTTATTATGATTTTATTATAATTATTTTTATAATTATTGATTTTAAATTTGAATAATAAAATTATATTTAATTATAAATATTTTAAGTTAATCATGTTAAACGTGTTAAGAAAAAATTATGTTAATTGTTTAATCGTATTTATTAATTATGTCGTAAAAAAAATTTATACACGTTTAATAAACGTGTTAGTATGTCGTATTGTATTACATGGTTATTTAACATATTCATATAAGTGTTTTAGATATTGATATGAATAATTATTTGCATCATGTTTGTATTTAGCATTATCATATTTCTTATCTTAATCGTGATACTAAAATACGAATTATCAGATCTAATAAAAATCAAGTTACTAAAAGTAATAGTAATAGAAAGAGGCTTCCATTTAATACATTTTATTCAATACTTTTTAAATTAAACTTAAATTTAAATTATGCACACAAGTTATTAATGAATATAGAATTGTCTTTTAATTAATATTTAAGGCATACTTTTTAAAAAAGTCTCTAAAATTATTTTGAAAGTTTTAAATAAGTTTTAATTTTTTTATTACATTTAATTAAACTCTTATATTTTTTTTGAGCAAAATAAGTTTTTGTATTTTTATTTTAAATCAAACAAGCTCTTATAACTAATAGTTAACTTAATTAAAATACCATTATCATTTTATGTCATATGATGTTGATGTCACATGCCACCGTTGTGATGATGTGACAGTGTTATGTTGCATTAGCATGATGATGTGACAATGTTGATGTGGTAATGATATATTGATACGTTAGTACCACATGATAATGTTGATGTGGCAAATCAAGAAAAAAAAATTTAAAAAAAAACTGTGTCATGTCAAAGAGATTGAATTGAACAAAAATGTATAGTACAATAAATAAATTGAATAAAATTGAAGTGTTTAGAGACTAAATTAAAAAAAATATTTAAATATTTAAATAGATGATACATATACTTATTAATAAGCTAAATAATGTTTAAGTGTAAAAAATTTATGGTGTTAAAAAATATATATAAATTATTTTTTTCCTTGAATATTTAATTCCAAAATATGTACATTAATTTATTTTCTTTAGAAAAATTAAGTTTGATTTCCCCTTCAATAAAAAAATTCTAATATTCCAAAAAAAAATTTTATACCTAAAGTAAATTTAGATGAATAACTTGCATGATATTGAAATAAAATAATATAAAAAATTAAATAAATTCTTTCTTTTTTCTATTTATAAGTATATAAAAATTTGAAATTTATATTCTAATTTGACTTAGTTTTTAACTTAAGCTGAATTCAAATTAGCAAAATAAGTTAATTTAGTTACAATTTTCACAATTTACGAATACCGATTCTTTTGAAATTATTCAACTCTTACCCAATTTACCTTTTATTTCTTATAAAATGATTTTATTTAAGTTCAAAAATCACAATCAAATTATGCTAAATTTAAGTTTAAATTGTTAATTTAGATTTACAAAAAATTTGTAAATATAAAATAAAATAATACAAATATTTACAATTGTATTTAACTTCATTAGCGATAAAAGTAGTCTTTAATTTAGGAAATTCCAACCTAAAAATGTAACCTAAATGTTAAACAAAATGAAAACATAAAAAATAAATAAAAAATTGAAAGAATGGAATAGCTCAGGTTATATAAGTGTAATAAGCGGTCTATTATACCCAAATTGAATTGAGCAAAATCAAAATGAAAAATTATTTTTATAATCATCGCTAAATTTATAGTTTTCAGAGAATTGTTTGGTCTTTAAATTAAAAGAATTTAAGAAAAAATTCAAATCATAATCAAGAAATGTAAACATGCCATCATTGTTTTAATTTCATGACAATTAATTGAAGAATTAAACTTGCAATGAAAAAAACAAAGAACAGAAAAGAAAACTAAGGGGTGGCTAAGGAAAATAGTAGTTATTGCGATAAAATATTAGATTTTTTTTTATAAAAAGAGAATTTAAATTTAATTTTTGTAAAATAAATAAATCAATATACCTATTATGGAGTCAAAAAAATAAGTAAGAAAATATTTATAGATTTTTCTTAACACCATAAATGTTTTATACTTAAACATTTAACTTATTAATAAGTACATGTATCATCTAATTAAAGATTTGTAATTTTTAAATATTTTTTTCAATTTAATTCTTAAACATCTCAATTTTGTTAAATTTAATCCATATACTATACATTTTTATTCAATTTAATTTCTATAACGTGACATTATTTAAAAAAAAAAACATTTTCTCAATCTCCCGCACTAGCATTGCCACGTGATATTGACACATCAACATGTCAATGCCACACCGACATTGCCACATCATCATGTCAATGTCACATGAAACTGCCACATATCACAATGGTGACACATGGCACTACTTGACCATCATATCGGTGCTATATTATCAAACTTTGTCACGTTAGCATCACATTAGCGTTGACATTATCATTTTTAATGGTAAAATTAGATGCTGTTAGAGATAGAAATTAAATTGAAGCAATTTTTAAAATAAAAAAAACTAAATTACTTCAATTTTAAGTATATGGACTAAATTGGATAAAATATATGAGTATAGGGACTTAGTGAATATTTTGGCCAAATTAAATTCATATTGTCATTTGTACCTAAATTAAATTAAATGTAAGATCAAGTCATTTAATTTCAAAAAAAATGTAACAACAAATTGATTTAAAATAATTTATCTCACCCCAAAATGAGATTAAGGGGTACCCATACTAATGATAAAAGAGCTAATTATAGTTATAGTATATAAACCAAAAGTGATTAAGGTTACCCATATTAATGACAAAAGAGAGCTAAAAATAGAAATATTATATGGATAGGTGTAGACCAGGAAAAACATATACCGGAAAAATAATTCATTTCTCCATATACACTTTAAAATTAAATAAATAAAAGGGATTTAGAAAAATATGTGGATGGGCCGTTGCATAAGAAAAAAGTTGGGCAATAGGCCTTGTTTTAACCCGAATCCATCAAAACCTGGATCCAAAACCGACCCGCTATTTCTAGTAACTATAAATTACTCGGAGCCAAAATTGCTCGCATTGAGCCCTAGAGGTACTCGGGTACCCCGTGAAATCTCTAAATTAGGTGCGTTGAATATTTTGCTCTGTTCACGAAAGGTAATTTCTCACGCTTCGCTTTCAAACCCTAATAATTCATTTCACTGCTAACAAATCACAAAGAACGAGAAAGTAAGTTTCGAATGTGAATTTGGTTAAGCATTTTGCTGGATTTCAGATTTTGTTAATATTCTGCTGTCTCAATGGGAAAACTAAGTAGTAGTTTGAGATTAGAGCAAGTTTAGTTTAATCGAGTGAAACTAGTGGAGTTTATTCATTTCTTTAATGTTTCATTTTCGTATTTGTGCAGAGTTTAAATTATTCAGTTTTTGTAAAAGAAAAAAAATTACTCGATTTTTGTCTTAATTGCAGATTGGAAGGGAGTAATTATGGATTTTGATGAATATGAGTATTTAGAAAAGACGGTTGAAAATACTGAGCCTCAAAAGGCGAAGGAAGATGGTAATGGTGGCATTGATAGTGTCAAATCCGAAGAGAGGAATCGAAGTCGGAGTTCAAAGCATAAGAGGGAGGAGAGAGCTGATGATTATGAAAATGAACATCGACGTTCCAAGCGCTCAAAATCACGAGAGGAATCATCACGTGATCTTGACCGGCACAAGGAACGAGGCTCAAGAGATGGCGAGAAGGATAGGCACAGGAGCAGCCGAGAACACAGAGACAAGGACAGGGACAGGGAGGAGAGGAATGGGAGGGACAGAGAGAGGGAACGTGAAAGAGATAGGAAAGAGCGTGATCGTGAGAGTGAGAGGGACAGGGACAGGGAAAAGGAGAGAGAGAGGTCAACAAGAAGCCAAAGTCGATCAGAAAGAGAGCAAGAGAGAAGTCGGGACAGGGAGTTTAGTGAAAGAGAGTCGAGGGAACGAGACAGAGAAAGCAGGTACCCCTGCCTCTTTATTTTACTTCCATTTGTTTAGCTTTTGGTTTCTTTGTGAAGTGTCTTTCTTATCACATTTGGCTTGAGAATTGCTTTTATGCATAATTGCAAACATTAATTTGATGCAATAATAGTAATTTGTTCACATTTGGTTTGTGATATGGCTCATTTAGGTTCATTTGAGATTGTACATTTTACAAGCCAATTGTTTGAGATTATCTTGAGTCAAACGTTTAATTGGACATATTTTTTTTGTGGAATATCTTCTTGGTAAAAATAGTGCTCAATAGCCCTTTGTTTGCAAGTTAAAGTTGTGAGGAACTTGTGTTATTTGTTTGTGGCTGAATTTGTCCAAAACACATTTATTGCCCCTCGTCATTGAATTTGCTCATTATAAAAGGCTAACTCCACTGTAACGTGACAAAGAATGATAAAGGTTGAAAATGACCCTAACTATTAGGCAGTTTTTTTTTTTTTATTTATTTATTGAGAATGTTAAGTGTAGGATTTAGTCGAAAAATGCCATTGTTGAAACATTAGGCTAGCTATCTTATGCTGATTGTGATTTATTTGATGTCGGAGAAATTATTATTGAGGCAATGCTATGTGCTTGTACTAATTAGTACCTACATATAGGGAACAGTTAATCTTGGAGGTGGGGAACCTTTACTTATATGAACATTTTTCCTATTTGGAAGATGTAGTATGGGTAAGGGTGGCTGAAATGATACATAGGTAGTGCTGTGCATTGTTGGGGTTATTCAATGATGATTGTATATGACTTGTAAGTGAGTTGGTTATTAGGTGCATTCTCTCATTGATTCTCTTCTTAATTAACTATCTGGATCATAACTTAAGTTATCTTTCAATTGACTAAACTATAGTGAGCTACTTGACTTTTCTTTCTGATATTGGTAAGTAGCTTATTTTGAGATTTTTGTACTTTGATAATAGCAAGTTTCCTTCCTAGAGTTGTAAATGTTGCAATGGGCTGTTATTGGTGTTTAAGAAATAGTTTCTTAGTTCATTTTATGCAAGCTCTGTTGTTTTGGTGAGCAAATGTGATGCAGATATTTTCTTCCTGTTCTTAGTGTCCTGTTTCGTAACATCTCTCCTAAAGTTGGCATGGCTATTTATCAGGCCCCTTCAGCACAGCACCAGTCTCACACATGTAACCATGTAGAAGATCTAGATAATCAACCTTTTCTATGGCATAGATATGCTGTATCAGTTGTTTCCTCCAAGTATAATTCTCGCTTGCTTAACGGGTTTTATACTGTATCTAAATGAGTTTTTTCTCCAGTTCTTAAGTTTCATATAGTTTTGCTATTTATTCGGTCTTGTAAATTCTGAATATTAAACATTAGATTCTGGGAACTCGCAGATGTGCTAGAGCAGTCTTCAGATGGTCTTTCTGGCAATTGGGCCAGGCACTGGAACTCAGGTCATGGGTTTTAAATATTTTTTCCTAGATTTCAGACTATATATGAAAGCTTGCATTGCAAGAATGAAGTTTCAATCTTGGAGGTTTTGACCGGAGTGGTGATGTCATGTTATGATTTCCGTTATCCTCCACCTTTAAAAAATGAGTTGCTTAATTATATCTATTCTATTGCAGAAATGCTGGTGAGGGTATGATGGGCTTTGCCTAAGCTTTAAAGAAGCAGTTCACCTTCTGATGCTTGTGGGTGTTCAGTGGGATACCAGATTGGCCACATTTTTTTTTCTCTCTCTCTTTTTGCAGGGGATAATCATTAAAATGTTGATTAATTGCCTGTCTTGAAGTTTTAGGTTTTAGGTAACCATAGTGCTTTCTTCTATTGTCTTATGTTTGATTTCACTGTTATAGGTCTATGTTTGATTCCACTGTTACTGAGTCAAGGTCTTATGTTGACTTTGTGTAGTTCCCTGCAGGAACATGTATCAAGGTTCGGCGTTTTTACGCATGTTGGAGAGAAAAATTGATGCCATTCTGGATTTTGCTTTTTTTTTCTTGGTTCCCTTTTTTTTTTGGCAGTGATTGCATGAGCATACGTTAAGAGATTTCTTCACATCCCAGAAGCAAAAGCATATTTTTCTACTTCACCTTTTGTTGAACGTTTTCATTGCTTTGAGTGGTTGTGTTGGCATTTATATCTGTTTTTGTAAACAATATAAATTGTTATTTTATGTTTTTTCTCCTTCCTGCAGGAGGAATAAAGACAAAAAGGAAAATGCAGCAGAGGCTGAGGCTGATCCAGAAAGAGATCAGAGAACTGTATTTGCTTATCAGGTTTTGATGCATTTAGAGTGTTTGTTCTATCATGTTATTGTGGCCCTGATCTTTTTCCTTATGACTGCTGATGTAAAATTTTGTAACCAATTTCTGACAGATATCTTTGAAGGCTAATGAAAGAGATGTTTATGAGTTCTTTTCTAGGGCTGGCAAGGTGATTTCTATTTCGATTTCACGGTTCATCTCAAAATTTCTTCTACGGTAGTCAGATTAGGCTCATTAAATACTTAAATGTAACACGTATGATGCTTAACCCCGTGTTTGATTGTGGTATGAGACTCATATTCATTTAATTACCATTTGATTCCTATATTAGAGGCCTTTTTAGTAGTTGTAATCTGTATGAACAACATATAAATTGAGGTTAATTGCCAGAGGGTTGTGCTGGAGTGCTCTATTGTTATTAGTTTCCATGGAGCTAGAGTCATTTGCTTTAATATCAAAATTCATGCATTCTAATTACTTTTGGTCCTATACTTAAACTGGTTTATTACAACATATGAATTTAATTGAAATTATTGAAAATACTTTTAGGTCATAGAATGATCATATAAAATCTGTTGATTTAGTCTTAAACAATAATTTAAAAATGCCTACTGCAATTCATAGTTTTAACTACTCAAAGATTCTTTCAACAGAAAATTTGAGTCATCATAGGTGCAGACAAATACAGATTTATACACGCACACAAGTTGTCTTTTTTTTTTCTTGTCCTGCTTACTTATCGATCACAATTTTCAGGTACGAGATGTTCGCCTCATAATGGATCGAAATTCAAGACGTTCCAAGGGGGTTGGGTAAGTACTAAATCTTAATGACTATAAGTTGCAATTCTTAGGTGCCATTTGGTTGTTGTTTTTGCTACCTAACTTTTATTATTTGCTTTTCTTACGTAGAAGTTTCTGATAAGCAAAATTTAAGTGATGCAAAATAAAGAAATCATCAGATGTTGTACAAATTTTAATTTATGTGTTACATATATAACTAAAACCTTTTATGCTGTTATGTAAAAAAATTTTCTGCTGGTGAAGTTAAAAGCACAATGCCAAAATTGTTTTGTTTTGTTAATTCCTCTTAAAAAAGTGGTGAGGAGACAATACTAAGTGGGGTGGTTTGGAGGCCCTGCATCTTGTTATGTATGCTATCTGCATTTTTGTGGAACTTAATTAAATTTCTTATGCAGGTATATTGAGTTCTATGATGTAATGTCAGTCCCTATGGCAATAGCACTCTCTGGACAGCCTCTTCTTGGTCAACCGGTGATGGTGAAACCATCAGAAGCTGAGAAGAATCTTGTTCAGTCAACTACATTGGTGGCAGCTGGACAGACAGGTCCATATTCTGGTGGGGCTAGAAGGTTGTATGTTGGCAACCTACATTTCAACATTACAGAAGATCAACTTCGTCAGGTAAGATCTTAGGGAATGGTAATAATGTATGTTTCAGTGTTTGAGACAGGATCTTAATTATTGGTTATGAATGCTGTTAATTTTAATTACTCTGGGTTTGGGTTGTAATCTGAAAGCTTTGTCTGGGGACTTGAATAGTATGCTAGTCTAACTGGAGAAGATTTAAATGAAAGATTTTGGGAGGGCAGTATCCAAAGATAAGAGAAGCAAAAACCTAGGCATGGCATTTATGTGTCTTAGAACTTCCATTCAAGGAGATACATTTGATGCCTTGCAATAACACGTGGGCATCAAAGGATTTTCTTCATTAACTTTGGAAAACACAAATTCTTAAGTATGGCAAAGACTTGGTTGCAAAATTGACTTGAAGAGAAACTGCCCACCTCAAGGGGACTTGAGATCAACTGAACCTAATACCCCTTTTTTTTTTTTTTTGCCAAGTTGTTTTTGACAATTGTTACAGACTCAACTTTTCCCCCTTCTCTGATGAAATATTGCACTTTCCATTTATTTGTATCACTTTGACCAAAATAGCTATATTGTTCATTGGGATTGTACTTATCAGGTAGACTTTAAGGATTATGAAATGAACTCTTAAATGTGTTTTTGTTACATGATGTTTTTCAATGTAATGTTTACTAGTTTGCTTACCATGAGGTATTTTTTATTAATATTGTTGCTCTTTGGTCATCTTTACAGGGGGTTTTAAGTTTCTAAATTTCTCTCTCTAATCCTCATTAATTGGAGTAATATCTCTTTATCTTATTTGCTTGGTACTTGTTGTTGGATTGATATTGCTCATTTCATTCTTGTTTAAAATGCTCAGGTTTTTGAACCTTTTGGTTCTGTGGAGCTGGTTCAGTTGCCTCTTGACGAAACTGGTCATTGTAAAGGTTTTGGTTTTGTCCAGGTAATACTTAGTGAAGCAACCTGAGAAATTCATTGTGATTTTTCTTTAGCAAATCCTTAGATATATACATTATGTTGCAAGACTGTAAGTGAATGTATAACCCAAGAAAAGGTACAACTTTAAACTTGAAGAGCTCAGTTTGTGCTATATGTTGAAAAACTTTATCTAACTGTTCAAACAGGTCATATTGAATTATTCTTGATAGTGAGGAAGGCTATTTGAGATGGCCTTATATGATAGATGCTTAATGGTGTCTGTTTTGAAAAGATAATCGAATGATTATTCTTCTTGCAGTTTGCCCGTCTAGAAGATGCTAAGAATGCATTGAATTTGAATGGACAGCTGGAGATTGGAGGTCGAGTAATCAAGGTAATCATGGGTAATTGTTGTGTTCTTTTCTTGTGGGCATGCATATGTTCATTGATATCTGATTTAAGGTCCCTACCTTATTTAAACCTCCAATTTCTGAATTAAATTGACTATAACTCTATAAAACCATAACCTTTTATATTCTTTTGCTGCCAACTTTCTTTTAGCTGCTGTCCTATGGACCATGTAACTCAAATTCTTAGCCATCGAACAGCCTTAAGAATGAGAGTTTTTTGTTTTGTTTGTTTTTGCTATACATGTTCTTTTTCCATCTTTCAGGTATCAACCGTTACCGATCAAGGTTTATTGGAAGATGTTGGGACAAATGCCGCTGATCTTGATGATGACGAAGGTGGTGGCTTGGTGAGTGTTGTTCATACTCTCTTGCTTCTGTTAATGATCCAGAATTCTTTTATGCTTCTAATGAGGTGTCAGCTGGCTAAGAATGGTTTCAGTTGAACCCACCTTTAGAAAATAGCCCAATCTTGACATTGCATTTGAGAAAGGTGTATGCTCAGAGAGTCAGCAACTGACTATTTTCCCAGGAGCATAGCCAACAATTGCATAGTCATTAGATAATGCCCTTGTGGCTGTCTCACATTTATCTTTGGTTTGCTAGGTGTATCTGCATTTGATGAATTTGGTTTCTTTATTCTTGCACGTTTCTGTAACTTCTTGGGAAGCTGACAAAATGTTCCTATGAAATTCAGTCTCTGAATTCATCCTCTCGAGCACTTCTCATGGCAAAGTTGGATCGCAGTGGCACTGCATCAAGGTTTGCCTTTTTAAATCTTGCAATTGTTTTATTTATAAATTATCTGGCTGATACTGCATCTGCCTTCTTTTTTTGCAGTATTACTGGTTCGGTAGGCGTTGCTGGTAATAGCACTGGCCTAACTGCTACAACAGCAACAGTCCTTGGTGCTGCACCTGCGGTACCATCCCTTGTTCCCCCTACTCTACAGGCCCATGTTCGTACTATCTCTGGACTTCCAGGTGTGGGTCTACAACTCCCTAGTAATGGCATCCCTACTATCGACACAATTGGAACCCCAAGCGAATGCCTATTGTTAAAGAATATGTTTGATCCAGATCTGGAGGTTGGTGTCCATGCCTAGATTGTAAAAGTTTCTTTTTTCCATGGTCTTGTCTAATCATATCATATTTCTTGTGATAGACGGAACCAGATTTTGATTTGGACATCAAAGAAGATGTTCAAGAAGAATGTTCAAAATTTGGAAAATTGAAGCATATATATGTGGACAGGTAATTCCTAGTCGGACCTCCTGCTGCTGCTATATCTTTGTTAGATTAGGCAATATTTGGTTCCCTTGCGCTTGTCTTGGAGCATGTTAGTGTTCTTTGTTCATGGTTATTCTTGCAGGATTTTGTAGCATTCCTTTTATTCTTTGCTTCTCGCTCTTTTTCTGACGACTGTTGTGGCTCTTTATTTCCTTCAACAGGGACAGTGCTGGTTTTGTCTACCTACGGTTCGAAGATACACAGGCTGCGATGAGTGCTCAACGGAACCTACATGGAAGATGGTTTGCTGCTAAAATGATTACTGCTACATTCATGGTAACATTAGTTTTCTTCTAGTTCATCAGTATTTCATATCATTATCAAATAATTGCCATCAATTTCTGTTTTACTTTCGAAATAAAAATATATGTTGATGCAGGTGCCACAAACCTACGAGGCAAAGTTTCCAGACAGCAAGAGATTGTTGGAATGATGTTTAACCTAAGGCTGCGTTTGAAATCTAGAGGGTTCGTTAGGAATTATAGTTTCCTTGAAATTTGATATCCCCAGGAACTTGAATGAGAAGTTCAAATATCTGTATTTGAAATTAGATGCACTATTTCCTACTAATTTTTATTTTTATTTTTTGCCATGTTTGATATACCACTGCAAAAAGGTGGGAGTAGTTGTTGATGACAATAAAATTCTTACAAGGCCCCTTGTGGTAGCAAAAATATTTCTATTCTCTGATGCAGAACTATGTTTAGATAAATAACATTGTAAATACATACAGATACCACTAAATTCCAAATACTGTTTATTAAATTATATATAATATGAACAAAATATGCTTCCAAAAAAAATTGAAAAGAATCAAATACCGAAAGACTATATTTGTGTCTGTGGGTGTGTAGATATGTGTGCGCAAAATAACATAAGGGTGTTAAATTGGAGAGGTCAGTATGGCATCAATGTGCCTTTAGATATTTGTGTCTGTGGATTAATATTGAGTTTATATTAGATGTATAGTTTGTATAAAATTGGTATGTTATTAGTGAATTAAATGCTGTTATTCTGATACTAAATAAATTTAAAAGCTGAAAATTTTAAATAATAAATATTTATAATTTTTGAAATTTTACTTGTGTAATTATGAAATGTAGTATATAATTAAATGATAATGTATAAATATTTACATTGACAATTGTATATATTCCAAGAAAACATTCTTATTGCTTTACTCGTTTCTAACGGGCTGCTTGCATCATATTTTGATCAGAAAAGGGAAATTATCAATCGATGTAATTACTCTACATATTTTGATAATCACTCTAAAGTTATCAATCGACAGTTTTGTGGTAAAGGTGTCCGGCCTGGTTTTGCCCCTTGCGATGATCACGTTGTTTATTGGTTTTTGACTTGGTTCCCAACCCCAACCGCCCACGTAATTTAATTTGGCGCCACTTTATAGCTCTCTTCCTGCTAGGGTGTACGTAATGTGATTACTTGGTACACTTTTAACTTCGTCACTTCTTCTAGTTTAAAACATTTTGATCTGGTTTGCTATCAAAGGAAGAGCTAGAGAAGGACCCTTTCAAGCTGAAACAATTTGTGTTAAACAAGCTTGATGGTGCGTCCGATGACATAAAGGCTGTCATAGAAAACACTGCCCCGGACGCCTTTGTACCGTTGTCTCCACTAAGAATCAGGCCCCCCTGGGATCTTCCTAGCAAGGGCAATTTTTGTTTAGCAGGGGATGCACTCCACCCGATGACCCCACGCATTGGACAAGGTGGCTGTTCAGCACTGGAAGATGCTGTGGGCCTGTCCAGTTGCCTTGCGGAAGCCCTGGTGAAACCTGGCAGAGAATTTAAAGGTAAAGCTATCGAAGAGGAGGATTCCAAGCGGATTGAGCTGGCGTTCAGTAGGTATGCCAAGGAGAGGGGATGGACAGTAAGTATTACAAGTAGTGTATTGATTTTGATTTTGTATCATAAACTTAAATATATTTTTTTGTAAAAAATATTGATTTATCATTATCAAAATTGTCAGATTTTTCATAACTTTTGTTAATGAGATATGAAATCATTGATACATTTTTGAATTATTGATCTTTTTTATTTTTATTATTTTTTAAAATTTATCTCTAAATTACTAATTTACATGAAAAAAAACACTTAGATTCCCGTATGAATAAAAATTACTATTATTATTCAATAAATATCTGTAAAATTGAATAAACATTTGATCTCCATTTATAATTGTTTTATAATTAACCATTACAAAATTTATGATCCCTATTTTCTTCTAGTAACGAGTAATCACCTAATTCTGAAGTATCCAAATGTTAAGTCCCTAAATTTGTTACATTACCAAACTCTTGTACTCAACAAATTTGTTCACCCTAGTGTCGGCCATCTAAGTTGATGGGTTTTCGACCACAATGACAAAATGCCAGGAATCATATTACTCTTGCAAGCTTGGAAATAAATACTTACTAGAAGCTTCAGTTTTGCCTGCCATCATCACTAATTTGACACTTCCAAGTTTCAGTCTTATCTTATATTTACAGTTTCAGCACTTCTAACTATTGATGACCTTCTGAAAGCTGCTTTAGCTTCAACTTCTCAATCATGGCCCTAATCTCAGTCGAATATCTTGGCAGCAAGATATATATAAAATTTACATGATAAATTATTGTGGTAGGAAATGTGCGAAAAACAACTAAATTTATATGATAATCGAGAAGAAATATAATATTTGGGTGTATCTTCATGGCCCTCTCTCCAAGGGTCAAAATGAGGAACCAAAGCTTGAAAGCTTTCGTCGTCATCCTAGGAGGCTTGAACGTCAAAGTTGAACCACTTGTGGCGTTGAAATTTGATTAGACCCCATAAACAGACCGAATATGGTAATAGAGGTGGCTCCAGATTGGGCTTTCATAGAGATCACCTGATGACATCAGCAATGAGCAAACCCACCCTATTTTCGAGAATTAAAAAGCAGAAAACTGTATGAATCCTACGTCACATGCATCTTTGGAGCCAAAGGTACGCTCCCGTCTTCTATTAATTAAAAAAAGAGTCTGATTGCCACTTTTTCAACATTGTTGTTTTTCTTTTAGTCGTATCTGCTGCCTGATATTGAAAGTTGGGTAATAAACACTCCACTGAATTACTGTATGTTGTGCTTAAATTCAATGTATTTGGTTAAATGCTTAAGAAATACAAGATGTAGATACAGATTACTTGGCATAAGAACCAGGAACCTCCAGCTAAAAAATTCCAAGAAACTCTTAAAATGCTTTTCAATGGCCGGAGAAGATTCTTTGCAGGATCGAGCTGATACTCTCATCAGGAGTTGCCAATTACCTATAGCTTAATGCTTAACAAAATATCATTTAAAAAGAAAAGAAAAGGAAAGGAAAAAAATAAATAAATGTGCAAGTGGGATGGGAATGGTCCTTCCTAGAAGGAAGTAAATTCAAACTTGCGGACAAAGTTTAATCCGCCGTCAACCACTGTCCGAGCAGACAAATTAACCAACATACGAAATTACACATGGAACCTGGACTGAGTTTTGCCTATTTGCTGCCATAGTTATTTGTCGTTGTCTTGTCTTTCGCTATATAAGGGCCACTCTTATCCTTAATGTTCACTAGTATCATTTCTCTAGCCTATCTTCCTGTCAAGAATTAAAAGCAATCTGCGAGTGCCTCTACAAATCAAGATGGAAATCGTTGAAGACGTTGTGATTGTGGGAGCTGGAATTGCTGGTCTCACCACATCCTTGGGACTTCACAGGCATGTCATCGCCACCAACAAACTATTGATATGATCGAAAATTTTCTGTATCTGTACATGTAAAAATAGTAACTGATCCCAAACTTTTGCAGGCTAGGAATTCGTAGTTTAGTATTGGAATCATCGGACAGACTAAGGACCACAGGATTTGCATTCACAACATGGGAAAACGCCTGGAAAGCCTTGGATGCTATTGGCATCGGTGAATCTCTCCGTCAACACCATAGCCTGATGCAAAGGTACTTAACCACACCATAACCTGGAAAGCCTTGGATGCTATTTCCCTATAAACTTACCTGATGGGGTATTTGCACCTGTTTGCAGCATACTTGTTACCTCTACATTTTTAGTTAAGCCCATATCGGAGATATCATTCATGGGTTCTGAAGTTCGTTGTCTTCAAAGGAGATTATTGTTGGAAACTTTAGCAAATGAAGTCCCCAGCGGTACCATCAGGTTCTCCTCCAAAGTGGTTTCTATTGAGGAATCAGGCTTCTTTAAACGAGTGCATCTTGCTGATGGAACCATCCTCAAAACCAAGGTAAAATCGAGTTAATTTATAGTAAATTTATAACTGTCAGATGTAAACCAAAAGGAATTTTATTGTTTAAGAGGCACTGTTGATTGTAAAATGACAGGTGTTGATTGGGTGTGATGGAGTCAACTCAGTGGTGGCAAAATGGCTTGGTTTCGAGAAGCCTGTTTTCGCAGGGAGATCAGCAATTAGGGGTTTTGCCAATATTGAAGGTGGCCATGGCTTTGGACTAAAATTTAGGCAGTTCGTAGGCAAAGGTATTCGTTCAGGTTTACTCCCTTGTGATGATGAGATTGTTTATTGGTTTATGACTTGGACTCCCGCCAGCAAAGGTACCTTTGCCCCCTTTCTTTCTGTTAAAAATCTGTGACTGCTTAACGCATATCATCTTTCCTTAAATTCTACTATTATATTTTACTTGCAGAAGAAGAGCTAGAAGAGGACCCAGTTAAGCTGAAGCAATTTGCGATGAGCAAGCTTAAAGATACACCAGATGAGATGAAATCTGTTATAGAAAAAACTTTGCTAGATGGCATTGTATCATCTCCATTAAGATACAGAAGGCCTTGGGAGCTGCTTTGGGGAAATATTAGCAAGGGTAATGTCTGTTTAGCTGGTGATGCTCTTCATCCCATGACCCCAGACCTTGGCCAAGGTGGGTGTTCCGCCATGGAAGATGGTGTTGTCCTGGCTAGGTGTCTTGCTGAAGCCTTGTTGAAAGTACCAAGAGGAGAAATCAAGGAAAAAATTGATGAAGAAGAGGAATATAAGAGGATTGAAATGGGGTTGAAAAAATTTGCCCAAGAGAGAAGATGGAGAAGCATTGATCTCATTACCACAGCTTACATGGTGGGTTTTATGCAACAACATAATGGGAAGATAATTAACTTCTTCAGAGACAAATTCCTATCCAGGTTCCTATCTGGGATACTGTTAAGGAAGGCTAGTTATGACTCTGGGAATCTTAATTAGCACCTGTTGAATGAAGCATGAACCCTTTGTTCTTACATAATTTTGTGTATAATTTATAATTTCCGAAGTTTTAATAAAGAAAGTTCTTGATTAGAGTTTTCAAGTTTGTATTTCAAGTATAGCAGTGTTATAATCCAACCAAATTATACAAACAAAAAAAATTTTAGTGGTTAGATTAGACCAAGAAAAAGACCAATGGTAAGCCACAAAATAGCACCTGTTATGAATTTTTTTGTGAATATTTATTTATATTATCTATATTTAGATTTGGATGTAAATTAAATTTGATGAATTTTAGGATTTAATCCATCTAAAGTATTATCTTTCATCTTGTAAATTCAATCTAGATAAGGGGTTATTAACTTATAAATAAACCCTTTCACTTCATTTGTAAAAATACACTCGAATAAGATCTTCTAACTCCCTCTAAATACTTTATTTTCTCTAAATACTTTCTCTTATATTTCTCTAATAATTGTTATTTTAAGATTTATTTCATAACACGTTATCAGCACAATTCTCTGATCTCTCAAGTTTTAGAATTATTATGTTTTCATCATCTTAAATTTCAAAAGGATTTCAATGACTGGGTTTTGATTTTTGGTTTTAAAAAATAAGATAATTGACTTGATATCTCTTCAGTATTTTTATTCTCTAAAAATCGATCTTAATATAAATTTTACTATCATGTAGTATATATTTTGTCCCTTAATTAGACAGTGAATTTTGCTATTATACAGCTATTAATGAAAAATCATGAATGTCCATTCCTTGAAGTGAATCTGACAAACGAGCTACTAATAAAAATTATGAATGTTCATTTCTTGAAGTAAATGCGACAAACGAGTTACTAATAAAAAATTATAAATCTGTTCATTTTCTGAAGTGAATGCTCCATCATTTAATAATTATGGTCATAATCATGAATCCATTCGTTCCTTGAGTTGAATGCAATATCATTTAATTATGATGGCCACAATAATTTACATTATCACTATTTTAATTATAATTTTACCACCAAAAGTGGATAGATAATTTATCATATAAATTTAAGAATAATTTTACTACTAGAAGTGGATAGACAATTTTACCATCAAAAGTGGATGGATGCCTGAACTCATTAAAAAATGGATAATCCACCAGAAGTGAATAACCCATCCATGTGGATCACTCACCAAAAGTGGATATATACTTGTAACCTACTACAAATAGATGAATACTTTTAACACATTAAAAGTAGATAGATACCTTAACCCACTAACTCACTAGAAGTGGATAAGCCATCAAAATGTGAATGAATACTTGTAATAAAAAACGTATTGTTATTGATGTGGCATGAAAGATCATTGGTCACGTATTTGTTGTACGTCTTAAATTTTATCAAGCATCACTAAAAATTAAAACATCTTGTGATAATTTTAATCATGGCCAAGTTGATATAGAACATCAAGATATTTGTTTACTCTGAAAGAGGAATTTATTATATGATTGGTAATAAAAATATCTATTATTGATTTTTTTTATCTTGAAAAAGGAATTGATCATTCTATTGGTAGTAAAAATATCTGAGAACGAACTTAATAGTAATTGATATATTTAGTATAACTATATTATGAAGATACTTTAATATGTTTTCATTATATTTAAATGATATGTTCTTATTATGTGTTTTAATTTTATATTTAATATTCTTTTATATTAACTTGCAAGTTTCTTATTGTATATATCATATTTTATTGAAAAAAAATATGGATATTCATATTGTTGGATCAAAGATCTATGATGTAATATATATCTAGCAGACATTACTATAACACACACTATATTTAAAGACAAGAAATATTTTTTCTACTTGACAACGTAAAAAAAGCCAATGTCAATTCAATATCTGGTAGTCCAAGATTAATTAAAGGCTCTAGAAGAGCTCAAATTTTATTACCTTGAGTAATAAAGTAATGGAGGATGTATTATTTTTTATTAAGTCTCAAATAAATTTATTAAGTTTTAAAGATATTCATCTGAATAGATATCATATTGAGACAACGAATGAAAGAAACACTTAATACCTCTATATTATATCTATTATCTCAAGTAAAAAATGTGTGTTAAAAAAATTATTCGCTTTGTTTTTTGAATTAAACTACACAAATATTAAAAACTCATAGTAAACCAGAAGTTTACTAATGATTTTAATGTTTGGCATGATCGGTTGGACTATCTCGGGTCAATAATGATGTAAAAAAAATAATTGAAAATCTATATGATCATTCATTGAAAAACCAGAAGATTTTTCAATCTTATGAAATACTAATGTGCTGCTTGCTCTCAAGGTAAATAAATTATAAGGCAATGACCAGTTAAAGTTGTGATTGAATTCCTAACGTTTTCAAATGTAGTCAGGGTGATATATGTCAACCCATACATCCATCATATGGACTATCTAGATATTTTATAGTTTTAATCGATATATCAACAAGATGGTCACATGTGTACTTATTATCAGCTTGAAATTTGACATTTGCAAGCACATTTTTCTAATTATGTAATCAAGATTATTTATCTTAATAATGCTGGTGAATTTACATCTCAAGCATTTAATATTACATATTAGTTGGAATAACTGTTGAACAACTTGTTGCTTATGTACACACATAAAATGGTCTAACCGAATCGTTTATTAAACACTTTCAACTAATTGCAAGGTCATTATTTATGAAATTCAAAATCCCAATGTTTGCTTGAGAGCATGTCATTTTGGATGCAGCAGCATTTGTATGCATCAAGCCAAAAGAGTTATCATAAATTCTTCCTATATAATTGGTTTATGATCATGAACCAAATATTTTTCATCTATGAATTTTTGGATATGCGATATATGTTTTAATTGCTCCACCACAACGCACAAAGATGGGTCCTCAAAAGAGATTAAGAATATATGTTGGATACGAATCTCCATTTGTAATTAAATATTTAGAATTATCAATAAGAGATTTATTCATGACAAAGTTTGTCAATTATTATATTAATGAAACAATTTTTCCAATATTAGGGGAGAAAAAATAAGTAGTTGCACAAGAAAATTTCTTAGAATAAATTATCATTATTTAGTTTTGATCATCGCACAAATCAATATGAATTTAAAGTTCAAAAGATAATTTTTTTGCAAAATATAGTAAATTAGTTGCCACGTATTTACTAACCTAAAAGAATACCTAAATCTTATATACTAGTTACAAAAGCTCCTGTTAACATTAATGTCCTTGTAGGACAAGGCACACTAAAAGCGTTGAGACCAATCAGTTTCAAAGATAAAATCCTCAAAAAGGAAAAAAGAGCAAATATTTAAGATGGTCAGAAAGATGACGTAGAAACTCTGGAAGAGACCTTTGACATAATTGATAAACATTATAGTAAAAATTCAGGTACCTGAAATTAGTGAAAATAAAGAGATCTCAATAAATTATGTCATGATGGAAAAAAATGGAACCGGTAAATAAATATCGACGATATTTTGTATATAATATAGAGCTCAATATTATGAAAGAAAAGCGATGATCTTGAACTTATATTTATTGAAGAATATAGACATAAAAATAATTGGTTAATGTGGAAAGACGCAACTAAGGAGGAAATGTATTTAATTACAAAATGTGAAGTTTTTTGACTTGTAGTCCGTACACCAAATGGTGTAAAACCAGTTAGATATGTATATATATATATATAAGAGTATTGTGTGAATACGAAATGAGAAAAATGAGATTATGAGATATAAAGCACGGCTTGTCACACAAGGTTTTTCCTAAAGATCTAGTATTGAAGATGAAGAGATATTCTCTGTGGTGGATACAATTACAATTCTATATTAACTAGTTTGACGATAAATGAGAAAATTAAAATGCATATAATAAATGTAGTTACAGCCTATTTATAAGGCTCATTTGATATCGATATCTATACAAAAAATCCTAAAAGATTTAAATTGCTTAAAGCACAAAAATTTGAATTCTCGAAAAATTTATTCGATCAAATTAAATAAATCTTTATATGGATTAAAGCAATCCAGACACATGTAGTATAATTCTCTTAGTACATATTTGTTGAAAAAAGGCTATAGAAATAATCCTATATGCCCATGTATTTTATAAAAAGGTTTATATATGAATTTATTATAACTGTTGTTTATGTTGATCACTTGAACATTATTGGAACTCCTGAAAAGTTATTGAAAGCTGTGGATTACATAAAGAGAGAATTTAAAATGAAAGACCTTGAAAAAATAAAATTTTATTTGGGTCATTAGATTGAACACTTGGCAAATAAAATTTTTATCCATCAATCAAACTATATGGCAAAAATATTAAAAAAATTTCAAATGAAGAAAGCAAATCCATTGAGTTCATCAATGGTTGTAAGGTAACTAAATGTGAAAAAAGACTTTTTTCGACCTCGTGAGGATAATGAAAAACTTTTTGGTCTTGAAGTATTGTATTTTAGTGTAATTAGAGAGTTAATATATCTTGCTAGTAATACATGACTTGATATATCAATTGTTGTGAATTTTTAGCAAGATATAGTTTTTCTCTAACTCGAAGACATTAGAATAGAATTAAACATATACTTCAATATCTTTGAGGAACAATGGATATAGGCTTATATTATTTAAATGTATCAAAATAAAATTTAATTAGTTATGTAGATGCAGAATATTCATCTGATCCACATAAAGCTCGATCTTAGACAGGTTATTTGTTAACATATGGAGGTATGACTATTTCATCGCATTTTATAAAGCAAACTATAGTTACTACTTCTTCTAGCCATGTAGAAGTTTTTGCAACTCATGAACAAGTCGTGAATGTGTTTGCTTAAGATCTGTAACTTAACATATTCGAATAACGTGCGGTTTGTCAACCAATAAAGAAATTCTAAAAACATTATATGAGGATAATATTGCTTGCATAGCACAGTTAAAAGACTGAGTCATTAAAGGTGATAAAACAAAACATATTTTGTCAAAATTCACCAAAATTCTTCTTCACTTAAGATCTCCAAGAAAAAAGTGATATTAGTGTTCAATAAATTCATTCAAGTGACAATTAGTAGATTTGTTTACTAAAGCCCTTCCTAGTACAACATTTGAAAAGTTGGTACAAAAGATTAAATGCATCATTTTAAAGATTTCTATCATCCAATCATCAGAGAGAATAAAATACACACTATACTCTTTTCCTTCATGAAGGTTTTTCCCACTAAGTTTTTTTTGATAAGGTTTTTAATGAGATAGTATTTCAAAAGCGTATTTTTGAAAATATTATGTACTCTTTTTCCTTCACTTAGATTTTTTTCGCATGAGATTTTTTCCTTATAAGATTTTAACGAGGCATATTCTTAATATAATAGATATTCAAGGGAGAGTGTTATAAATATTTTTGTGAATTTCTATTTATGTTATCTATATCTAGATTTGGATGTAAATTAGACTTGATGAATATTAAGATTTAATCTATCTAATCCCTTAGTATTATTTTTGTCTTGTAAATTCAATCTAAATAAGAGGTTATTAGCCTATAAATAGGCTCATTTACTTTATTTGTAAAACCACACTTGAATAAGATCTTCTTACTCCTTCTAAATATTGTCTCTTATATTTTTCTTATAATTATTATTTTAAGATTTATTTCATAACAAACCCAAATTATTTTAAAAAAGAAAACTCAATTGACCCTAATTTGTATATTTTTCATCCCAAAATTTAATCCCAAATCTGGTTAAGAACCCATTTCTCTATTAATTACTATATCATTAAATTTTAATTACTTTTAGTATTAGTATTTTAATGCTTACATTTTTTTATTTTATAAAACTTACATCAGGCCGCAAGATAAGGAATCCAAATAATGTTGGACTTGGCCCAATGTAGTTTGGGCTATCTAAAACTCTATCTTTACCAAAAAAAGAACTCCAAACGATGCGTTTCACCTGCGTTTGATATGGCTTTTCTTTTACTGTCTAAGCGGCGTCGTTCGGTCTGGCTTTTCCTCTTTCTCCGGCTCTCCTTTGCCCCTCTCTCTCTCTCTCTGGCTCTAGACTGACCGCTGAAGGTGCTGGGTTGAAACTGAAAGCCTTGCTCTCTCCGTACTCGGTTCTTGATTCCTCCAAATCCATCACTTCCTCTCGCGAATCAAAGGTCAATTTTTTTCATTTCCCTTTTATTTTTTACTTTTAAGCATCTACCTAATCAAAACCTCACTTTTTTAATCTGAATTTTACATCCATTTTCGTTCTAGTTCGCAATTGTTTCAGGTTCTTGAAAATGACTCAAGACGTGGAGATGAAAGAGCAAGCAGCTCCTTCCAATTCCCTTTCTTCCTCATCTCCTTCCACTTTGCACCGTAAGTACAGTCAGTCTATAACATCCACGTGTCTTTTACACATCTTTTTGCCGTTTGGTGATAAAGATTTTAATGTTTTTGATGTTTTATAAACTGGTTACTTAAGGGTTTTTCTCGGGTTTGAGTCAAATTTTCTGGATTTTTGTTAGATTTGAAGGAAATTGCGTCTCTGATAGAGACCGGTGCATATGCCCGTGAGGTTCGCCGTATTTTGCGGGCCGTAAGACTTACTATGGCTTTAAGAAGGAAGCTGAAGGCATCTGTGCTTTCTGCATTCCTAAATTTCGCTCTTACCCCAGGATCCGAGGGCCTTACTCGACTTTCTTCTTATCTTCCGATGGTAATTTTTGATGGTATATTGCAAAATGTTCAGTTCTTCATGTTGAATTGCTTGCTTTTCTCCTGTGGCATGATGGGTTCGACGCCTGTAGTAAAGTGAATTAGAGACATTTTGTACTATGGTTTTTAAGTCAAATTGATTGGCGTGCTCTCCTCTTAGTATAGAGTTGATGTCTTTACTTCATTCTAAGCATTAAAAAACATGCTAGAGATAGAAAAAAATAATGGTTGTATCTATGAAGTTGATGATTGGTAATTGGCCCTTAATTAACCTTCTTGTTCAAGATATGATGTTTATTCTTTCTAGTTGTTTCCTCCACTGAATTAGTAGGTTTTAAACGCCTTGATCAGTAGTCAAGGTTCTCTCCGACTTTCCATCCACGTTCACCTTAGAAATATTTGTTTGTATGAGTACAATAAAATATTCATGATTTCATAAGTTTTGCATTTACTGTTCTTTTAAGAACTCAATTGTTGAATGCTGGTGTCAGGAAGATGAGCATGAGATGGAAGTTGATACTGCAACCTCTGCAGTTCAAGCTCCTGCTAAGCATTCCCTGCCAGAGCTAGAAATCTACTGCTACTTGCTTGTCCTGATATTTCTGATTGATCAAAAGAAATTCAATGAGGTACATTAGCTAATATTTTTGTCAGGATGTTCATGTTTCTTGTACATAACATTATCTCATTTCAGGCAAAAGCATGTTCCTCTGCCAGTATTGCCCGGCTGAAGAATATGAATAGGAGGACTGTCGATGTTCTAGCTGCTAGGCTCTACTTCTATTACTCTCTTTGCTATGAACACACGGGTGATCTTGCTGAAATCAGGGGGTGAGCAATATTGTATTCAAATCTATTTTCCCCAACTTGTCTTTCATAAATTCTGACGTGTGGTTTACTTTTAAGAAACTTCAGTGTATTAAATGTCTAGTATACACGACCAGAAGTAAAGAACAGTATCACATTCTAGGTCTGATTAGGATGCTCTTTCATTGACAGTAACCTTTTAGCCCTGCACCGGATTGCAACATTGCGCCATGACGAGCTGGGTCAGGTAAACTCTCAAATATTGGAGCAATTATATCTCTGGTGCTAGGGTCTTATATATTTGGATATATTTCTTATGTAGGAGACACTTCTCAACCTGCTACTTCGCAATTACCTCCATTACAATTTGTATGACCAAGCAGAGAAACTGAGGTCCAAGGCACCCAGATTTGAAGCTCACTCAAACCAACAGGCTAGTCTCGATTTTTTTTAGTATATCTTTAAAGTTACCAATGTTTCTGGAATATTTTTCACTTCATTTCAGCCAACTAAAATGCATTTTAATGGTTATGAAGCAGTTGCCTGGTGTATACTTATGGTTATAGCTATAAAAACATTTATTGTTATTTGCTTTCATATCCTAAGACAAAGGTTTTCCTCATGCAGTTTTGCCGGTACCTCTTTTATTTGGGGAAGATTAGGACCATTCAGTTGGAGTACACAGATGCTAAAGAGTGTCTCCTTCAAGCTGCTCGGAAAGCTCCTGTTGCAGCCCTTGGTTTTCGGGTGCAATGCAACAAATGGGCAATTATTGTCCGTTTACTGCTAGGAGAAATCCCTGAGAGGACTGTTTTTATGCAGGAAGGCATGGAGAAGGCATTGAGACCATACTTTGAACTGACAAATGTGAGTTTGAGTTTGTCATACTTAAATTATTTTCTTTTCTTTTGTATTGTGAAGAACCAAGGTCTGATGTTACACACAGACTTTCCCCAGTGAGGAAAAGGGAGAGAAGTAATCTGTGTAGCTCTTAAATATTCTCAAAACACAAGTCGTGTGGATTGCAGCTATTTTTTAATGGGATTTAAAATTTTTTAGCACAAAACCAAGGGTTGTCATCTGTTATGTATGTTTTCAGGCTGTGCGCATTGGGGATTTGGAGCTCTTCAGAACTGTTGCTGAGAAGTTCTCAAGTACTTTCAGTTCAGACCGGACCCATAATTTGATTGTCAGGCTGCGGCATAATGTCATTCGGACTGGGCTACGCAACATAAGTATCTCATATTCTCGCATCTCACTGGTTGATGTTGCCAAGAAGCTTAGGTTGGACTCTGTTGCTGATGCTGAGAGTATAGTGGCCAAGGCAATCAGAGATGGAGCAATTGATGCAACATTGGATCATGCAAATGGATGTATGCTGTCAAAGGAGACAGGAGACATCTACTCTACAAATGAGCCTCAAATGGCTTTCAATTCTAGGATTGCTTTCTGCCTCAATATGCACAATGAGGCAGTGCGAGCACTTCGGTTCCCACCAAACTCCCACAAGGAGAAAGAAAGTGCTGAGAAGAGGAGAGAAAGACAACAACAGGAGCAAGAGCTTGCAAAGCACATTGCAGAGGAAGATGACGATGAGTTTTAATTCAGTGACAATCAAAAGGCCATTTATCCAGCATATGATGCTTTCATCAAGTTGTGCATTTTCCTTTTAAATGCCCTAGTAGAAACATTTTAATTTTCTTTTTCTCAATGACTACTTAAATTGATAGCATTGCTCTATATTCGTCATATGGGGTTAGCTCATTTTTTCCCCATGATTTTAACTTTTTAAGTTTTGTTCCTTGAACAATGCCACGTCATTTGGATACACCATGCAGCCATTTGAGACATCTCAAGGTGGAACTTTTCTCAGTATGATTGTCTACTGTCGTTAAGAGTAATTATCCAAGGTGATATAGACTTCTATGCTGGTTACCGATGGGCTGCAGCTGAATGATTATTGAAGAATTTTATGTGAAATTCTCTTACATGTCGGTTTTCCATAGTTTCCATCTGGATAATGATAGGAATTTGGCAGATACTTTTATCCTTTCTGACCGAGAATGGCAAAAAGGCATCTCAAGTAAGCATCACAAGACCATAAATGCATGGTTCTCTAGCTAGCTAACTACAAAAGAAGGCAAGGTATCGCTGGCTAGGCTAATCAGGAGTCATGTCGATAAATAATATGCAATCATTATTTACCAATTACCAGACAATTGGAGCTGTCATAGACTCATAGTTGGTGCTGGCACATCATATTTTGGTATGAATACAGGGACGATATTGGGTAAGAGGCTCCATATGAATTGACACTTATGTCGTTGGCCAGTAAGTGAAAAACAAGGGGTTAAAGAAAAATACTAACGTAATTAAGAAAATGGTATTTTCTAGTTAGAAGAAACGAAAAATATGAGTCACTTGTTCATCTTTGATACAACTCACATCCTGAACAAATCATGAATGCTACATAGTACGTTCAAACTCCTAGCTGAAGGAGGAAAAAGAAAAGGAAAAAAAAAACAGTAATGAGTACAAAAAGTAACAGAATCTGCTAGTTTAATGAAGAATATTCAAAGGCTTTAATCTCACACCAGAATCACCCAACTGAACTCAACCCAAAGGACTTGACTATGGTGCTCACTCTTTCTGCAAAAGTTCTGGATGTAATCTTTTTACCAGGCACATGAAATGGGTTTGAGACGGCATCAACATATGCAGCATGGAACCTCTTGAAAAACTATACATAAAGTACAGAAAAATTGAAGAGAAAGAACAAGTCAGAGGCCACAATAACATTTTGAGCATCCATTAAAAATATAGACAATAATATCCTATTTTAATAATATAACAAGCTGTAGGGAGGATTAGCTCTTTTTCTAATCACTAATATATCAACACACTCAAACATTGGTCCCAATTTTATGCTTAGAAAGTGTGTGTGAGTGTGCAGTTGGTGGTTGGGGTGGAAGTAGCTGATCTACAGTTTTACGTGGAACTCTCAACCAGCTCATCTGAAACAATAATGAATAATTGAATTCCACATAGGAATCTCTACAACAGACGATGAAGTCACAAGCTAGGATATTGACACATGTGCATGGCTAAAATATGTTGATTTCAGCAGAAACAACAACCAAAATTTCTAGAGTTTCCATATAAGCAGGTACTAATAATGCATTGGGATCAACCAGCAAACTAGTAGATAGAAATATATCTCGAGAATTTACTCACAATTTCTCCATCTCCAGACTTTCCCTTTATTGCTTCTATCATATCCAAGATTATAGCCCTTATATTACCTCAAGAATAGGGCTAAAGCCTAGTGAACCATCTGTAGTAGAGGCTAAAGCTTAGGCAGACTTCTTGAAGATAAACTCAATGCCACCACTAGTTCATGCATGCTTCCTAGACACTTCATTTAGGGGGGGTTTAATAAAGGTTCACTCACTGATACAGGTATTTTAAGTTTAAACATAACAAAAGAGTATCGACCCATAGTATCAAAAATTGCACTTAGGGTAAACCAAAGAAAGAGAGGCGAAAATAAAGATAGCACTACTAGACACCATGCATTATCGCAAATCAACATTGTCTACCTCCAGTGAATAAAGAAACAAAATAGAAATGATATATTCGTAGATTTATGATACAATCCTTATTCCTAGTAATCCAATTCGTTCTCGGCACAGAAATACTTACATTTCTGACATCGGCATCTCTAACATCTAAATCGGTCGTCACCAAAATGAACTTCACCTTTGTGTTAGTCAAATAACCATACCTAAAGACAACACAACCATACACATCAAGCTCAACAAATCCAATAATAAAAAATCACAGCAAGGCAAGAGTTTCGAATCAAATGTAAGACAATGGATTGTCAATTAACTTCTTACACTTTGTAATTTTCAGTAGGATAAAGCAAGCCCAGAAAGGTCTCGTTCAACGTCGGCCCAGATTTTTTGGGATTGTTCACTATCAATACATACCAAAGTACAATCAAACATCAGATGTTTAAATCCAAAATTTGAAATTAACATAAAAAAAAAAACCTTAAATTTTGACTTTTTTTCCTAAATGTGCCTGATCCAGATCCTAGTAAAAAAAAACTCTAAATTCTTAGATAAAAGAAAATTAATACCTCGCTCGTCGACGACATCGAGGGAACAATGGACGATGTGGTGGAGTTTGAGAGCATCATCGGCGTCGGTGAAGCTCTGTATGTACAGCGGATTGTTCTGTTTCATGCCATGATAAATGAAAAAAGAAACAGATCATCAGGAGAAAGGAAAAGAAAGAAGCAAAAAAAGATTTCGCATCGTGATGTGATACGTGAAAGAAAGAACGGTCGGAAGAGTAGGGTGCACCTGATAGCCGACGACGGCGACACAGACGATCATCTTCCCGGGTTTCACTCTCAGCTCTTCCGCGCTGCCCTCTTGTCTCTAACCGAAGCCGATTGGGAGTAAAGCCTCAGGTTGCGTCAATTGGAAAAGAAGTTTTACGGTGTTCTCAAGTGTAGGTTCATATGGTGTGGACAACCCTTAAAATTATAGCTCCAATATATCTGTTATTATTAGTATTATTTTTGTTATTGTTTATTTTTTTTAACTTTAGAGTCTTTAATTTTGACATAAAATCTAACAAAAGATGTAAATTTCACTCTAGAATTTATTAACTCCCCTAGTTTTGGTGCTATGTCTCACTCATGTTCATGTATATAGTAAAGTATAGGATTTGACTCTCTGTAAAGTGCCAATAATTTCTTGTTTTATTTTTTGTCAAAATAAAAGTTCTTAGTTTTTGTATAATAATTTGAATTAATAAATTGACATTAATTTTAAAAAAATTTCAAAACATAGTTGTTATATGTCACTTACTTAAATTCACATTTATTAAAAGCATTTCAGCAAAATTATTTCATAAGTAGTTTTCTTATAAATGTGCTCAAAAAAAGGATGTTAAGCTTCCTCCTTATTTCTAAGTATTACTTTATAATTACATATAATTTTAATTGTAATGAATTTTACTAATATTGCCATTAAAAATTTTAAAAATTAAATTATATGTGTTTAAATTTAAATTGCTCAAAATTCTCTTTTCAATGGTAACAAAAATATCCTGAAATTTTTAAATTTCAAATTTAAATATCATTAAACGAAAAGCTTATTTGAACTTTACAATGATTTTAATTTTTTTATTAATTTGTTTATATTTTTTTGTAGCTTTACTGTTTGACATATACAGAAAGTTATCTAATTTGGGGTTGTAATATTACTTGTAATATACAACTTTATAAATGAAAAGAAATTAAAAAAATTCTCCAAAGCCTCCAAGTTTGACAATTACTTATATGACAAGTAAGTTATGCACGCTTTTAAGGGTACATAAGTTAATAAGTAGATAGTTATGCATGTTACCATTTCTTTTACAACATTTATATATAAAAAAATATGAAATTTAATTCAACCGTCACTATATATTTGATTAAAATTATAAAATAAATAAAAATACGTCAAAAAAAATAAAATGAAGGAAAATCATCATGGAAAGAAAAGTAACAATTAAAATTAATTAATTTTGCCAACTTGTAAAGCTAATAAATGAAGAATTTTAAAAGCTTATTAATTGAAGGGCCATTTCCCCTAAAAAAAAATCTTAACCTCTAGGTGACTAATTTTTTTTCACTCACACATCACATATTTCAATTATTTTTATATTTTTGGATTTTTAATAAAAAATACATTACAAAAATCTCACCGTTTTAAATTTATTATGTTTAATTGTTAAAAAAAATATTAGCTCTATTCGAAAAAAACCTTATCATGGTTTTTCATAGTTTATTGAAGATAGTTAGGATCATAATCAAAAGTTAAAATATAGAAATTATATTTTTATCTAAAACTTTGTATTCATTTTTCAAATTAAGTCCATTTTTACCTTATTTAATAATTTATTTCTTGCATTTTTCTCTCTTTTTATTAAGGAGAAATTGTGATTTTGTTAAGTTGAATTACCTATTCCAGTTAAAATGCTGATGAAATCTCGTGGGTAGAGTATTTTCCAATTTTTCTATTTTTAAAAAATATTTTTACCTAAAAAGAAACTTTCCCTTGCAACAAAAGCCTACCTTTCCTTCCCTTGAAAAAATCTCCCTACAAAGCCATTCCCTTTTCTTTACTTCAAATGAAGAAATAGCACAAATTTTTATGTTCTATATTATTTATTTATTATTATTTTTAACACATGGGAAAATATAAAAAAGAGTAAAATACCATTATTTAATCCTTCTAGGCGTATATTCCCAAACATATTTGGGGCAAAAGAAAACCCCAATTTATAGGACATTAGCAAATCCAACGGCCCTGATGGAACTCAGAATTGTCGGATTCCTATTGGCCAAAACATCCAAAACTTGTCTTCAAATTACAAATCTGCCCCTTAGACACCGCTTCCAAATTCCAGCTCCCAATCACAGCGTTTATAACTTTATATTCTCTTCAATTTTGCTTTCTTTTGTCTTCTTAATACAATCAACTCTACATTCTACAGCAACGACGCTCGGTTTAAAATACAAACAGCTCCTTTCGTTCTATTTCTCTCTCTCTCTCTCTCTCTCTCTCCCTCTATTCAAAAAAATCGCCGATTTTTTAATCAGGTAATTTCAATTCAGATCATCTTTGAAATCCAGCGATTAAATACCGATGAAAGCTGAACCAATACTTTCATTTTCTTTGTTAATTCTTTTTTTACAATTTTTATTGGAATGAGGTGGTGTATTGTGGATTTAAGCTGCGTGCTTCTTCTTTTTTTTTTCTTTTTTTTTAATTCATTAATTTTTGAGCTGTTTTTGGAGATTGTTTTAATTGTCTTATGATTTGTGAATATCTATATATTAAATTTGTTTCTGTTTTGGCATTCAATTTCATAACGTTTAATTGAATGCTATTTAATAGCAGACGTGTGTTTCTGGAATAATTTTTGAGGCACTGGTTTTGTGTTTCGAATCGGATATTAAATGGTTACATGGGGATTTTCAGGCCAATTTTTTTGTTTGATTTCAAAATCTGGTGATAAACTGTTGTGAAAGAGCTCAATGTAAGTTTCAAGTGTATCATATCTGAAATATTTGATACTATCTAATTCTGAAGGAACTGGTTCAAGGGTGTTACTATATTTCATTTGCCAACGTGAGATAATCAATCGTGAAAACCTTGTTGTTAATCTGTTAAATTTTAAGTTAGGTCACTTGTTGTGCTGGAAACAAGTAAAAAAAAAAAAAAATGAATTGCAAAACCTGAGATTCTTGTTAGGTTGAGCAAAGGGTTTGGAAATTAGAAGTAAAATGCTTGATAGGTTGAAACTTGTTTTGTTGAATTAAGTGTGCTAAATGATAGTTTTATGATGTTCATATGTGTGATCTCAGATGGGGATGGAGCAACATTTATTAGCTTCTGAGACTAATGAATCCACCACAACAAGTTTGCATGGAAGTAACACTTTGAGTCAGGGTGGTTCTTCAACAAATGCGTCTGTCAGTGATCAAAATGTAAATTACACTAATGTTGGAGTTAGTAAACAAAATGAGACTTTCTGTAACTTGCATAGTGTTCCTTATATTTATCGACAAGATGTTGTCAGGAGTAATACAAGTGGTGCAATTGGGATTGTGAGTGAAGTTGCTGGTGACTCAGATTCAGATGGAAGCATAACTGATGATGAAGATGACGAAGACGAAGATGATGAGGAGGATGGTGAAGATGAAAGCGGTAATGGTGATGCAAATAGCAATGCTAATGAGAGTGGTGATGGGAACAAAGGTGGTAATTATAAGTGCGGTGATCTTCAAGCCGATCAAATTCGGGTACTCTGGATGGATGACACTGAGCCAGTTCAAAGTATTAAGAATGTAAGTGTTGTTGATCGGGGTTTCTTACATGGGGATTATGTTGCTGCTGCTTTAGATTCAACTGGACAGGTGGGTGTTGTGGTGGACGTCAATGTCTCTGTTGATCTGTTAGCTCCTGATGGATCTATTTTAAATGATGTCTCAACTAGAGACTTGCAACGTGTGAGGGATTTCACTGTGGGCGATTATGTGGTCCTTGGTCCCTGGCTGGGTAGAATAGATGATGTTTTAGATAATGTCAACGTGTTGTTTGATGATGGCTCTGTATGCAAAGTTACAAGGGCTGAACCATTGCGTCTTAAACCAATTACTAGAAATACCCTTGAAGATGATAGTAATTTTCCATACTATCCTGGTCAGCGTGTAAGAGCAAGCTCTTCATCTGTTTTCAAGAATTCTAGGTGGTTATCTGGCTTATGGAAGGCAAATCGGTTGGAAGGTACAGTCACTAAAGTTACAGCTGGAGCTGTGTTTATTTATTGGATAGCATCTGCTGGCTATGGGCCTGATTCTTCCACTGCCCCTGCTGAAGAGCAGAATCCAAAGAATCTAAAACTGTTGTCTTGTTTTGCGCATGCAAATTGGCAAGTGGGTGATTGGTGTCTTCTTCCAACTTCATCGCAATGCATTCCTTTGGACAAGGGTTTGTCCAAACTGCAGCTTAATGGTTCCATAAAAAATAGGGGAAATTGTGATAAGTTGGATAGTGAATGGGATTCCAAAGAGGTTATTCTGTATGAATCAAATGATAATAGTGAATCCATGGATCTTGATGCAACACCTACACCTGATGAAAACAATGCAACTATTGAAACTAAAGACAATGGAGCTATTGGAACTAAAGCCTCACCTGAATCTAGCTCTTGTAGTAGTTCATTATCAGTTTCAAAGGAGACTGTCCATGAACATTGGCCACATCACCGCAAGAAGATCCGGAAAGTTGTGATTAGGAAAGACAAGAAAGCAAAAAAGAAAGTGGAGAATTTTGAAAGGGCACTTTTGATTGTCAATAGCAGAACAAGAGTTGATGTTGCATGGCAGGATGGAACAATCGAACGTGGAGTGGATGCAACGACATTGATCCCAATTGAAACTCCCGGTGATCATGAATTTGTTGCAGAGCAGTATGTGGTGGAGAAGGCCTCTGATGATAGTGATGATGTATATGAACCCAGGCGTGTTGGGGTTGTCAAAAGTGTTAATGCAAAGGAGCGGACAGCTTGTATAAGGTGGATAAAGCCAGTTGCCAGGGCAGAGGACCCTCGAGAGTTTGACAAGGAAGAAATTGTAAGTGTGTATGAGCTGGAAGGACATCCAGATTATGATTATTGTTATGGTGATGTAGTAGTTCGATTATCCCCGGCTTCTGTTCCCATGCAATCTGCTTCTGGTGAAGGCTTCATTGAGGAACCAAAGCAGGAAGATGGATCAAAGGAGATAAAACGAGACTTGAAAAAGTGCTCAGGAAGTAACAAAGTAGAAGGTGAATCACCAAATGAAGCTTCCATGGACTTCACGGATCTCTCTTGGGTTGGGAACATAACTGGCCTGAGAAATGGTGATATTGAGGTTACATGGGCTGATGGGATGGTTTCAACGGTAGGGTTGATGCCTCATTCTAGAACTATTATTTCCTTTTGTTTCTCCTCAGAGTTCTCCATTAACTCTGAATCTTAAACTGTGCATCATTTAGTAGTTGGTTTTCTTATATTTATTTGGTAAACTCACTTCCCATCAATTTGGCTGACATAAAACATGAGTCTGTTTTATTTCACTGGATATTGTTATTTTGGTGGGGATGAAAAAACTCTGTTTTGTTCTTTTGAGTGATTTATTCTGTACATTGGCTTTAGGAGGCTAACTATAAGCATTATAACCTTAGAGAAGGTTTCTGATGACGTTTTTAGATTATTGTAATTTGTAGATATTTCAAACTTTACTTATATTTGGTTTATTTCAGCTTATTATTAGGAGTATTTTAACTACTTGTATATTCCATCATGTGATGATTAGTGATAGCTATTTCTTACTGTGCCTTTTCTCCCTGTGGAGGAGCATAGTTATTGTTTTGACAGATTGATCTTTTGGTTTGTTTAGGTTGGACCTCAAGCAATTTATGTTGTTGGCCGAGATGATGATGAGTCAATTGCTGCTGGGAGTGAAGTAAGTGATGATGCTGCTAGTTGGGAAACGGTTAATGATGATGAGATGGATGCTCTTGAGAATGCTCAAGAGGTTTGTTTCTGTTTGAAACAGTGGTGTGGGAGTCCATAAATATTAAATCAGTTTCATGTCAATACATCAATTACTTGCAAGCAGGCTTTCATAAAAACAGTAGTTGATCTTGGCACTTTGTTTTGAAACACTTTTTATGAGCAAGAATATGCTCTCAGATAATCTGGATAGGTTGAGATTTAGAATTTTGAGAGCAAAAAATTTGATGGAGTAATCAACATATGTTTGGAAAGAAATTTTATCTTGCCTTAAATTGGAAGTAGGACCATCAGATGGTTGGAAAAATTTTATTTAGATGCCTTCTGCAAGTGCATGATCATTAAACTTCTTATGCATCATGCTAGTGGAACTATCAGTATATTATTATGATATCTTAAATCTATTAATTCATGTATTTTGTTTCTCAGTTGAGTGAATGATGTGAGTATTTGTTGTTCAGGATCTGGAACCACAAAATGCCAGCAGTATTATTTCGGACGTTGAAGAGGGTATGGAGAATAATTCTGGAAGGAATGCAGCATTATCACTCCCCTTAGCTGCATTTGATTTTGTCACCAGACTGGCCAGTGGATTTTTTTCAGGAAGACGAAAAAATATTGATCCAATTGATTTGGATTCCAAAGGAGAAAATGAACTTCAGCCTGAGGGAAGAGATTTCAGCCATGAGTCTAGCTCTCAAAAGTCTAATGTTCTTGATAATTTCAGTGGGGAAAGCGTTAATGAGAAAGGAGAGGAACATGTTGATGAAAAGGCCCACGAACTTTCACTTCCATCAGATGTTTTATGCAATGTGAGGATTGAAGACTCAGATTCTAAAACAGGTGATGAGGATGATACTTGCAGTTTCAAGCGGTTTGATACAGCTAAAGATCCTCTAGATCATTATTTTCTTGGTGCAAATGGACAGGTATATGACTTTTTATATATAAATATTGTAACATAAATAGCTTACCCTGTTGTCTCAAGTTATAACTTTAAGCACATGAAATATAATCTTTGGAGAAAGACTTTTTGTGTTATCATAGTATGATTTGGATCGTCCTTTAATTTGATTGTATATTTAATATGTGCACAGATATATTGCAGTGCAACTTGGAAAACCATGTCATAGACTTATAGCTTAGACTTGAATCATTGATAAAAGAACTTGTTTTTTTAACGAAGATAGCCTATTGCTTGAGGAGATTGCAACCTATTGATATGTTGTATTTGTTGGTAAATTTTTGAGGTTTTTTCATTACTTCTCACCATCTAACATGCAATGCTAAATTAAGCCGTTATGTCATATCATATGTTCTGAAAGTGTTGACTCGCTCTGCAATAGTGTTATTACTTGTTAGTAACAGTAACCTTACCCAGTTGGGACTTCACCCATGTAGTTATGTCTTTAGGATTTTGAACCCTCCCACATTAATTATGCTTGCAGAATAGTACTGGAAGAAAGTGGCTAAAGAAGGTGCAGCAAGATTGGAACATCCTTCAGAACAACCTGCCAGGTAAGGAATGTGTGGTGTAGGTGTATCAAAAGGTTTCTGGTCCTTGGCTTTAGCAACCTTTGTTTTAACCAGTTATAACTATTTAACAGATGGAATCTATGTACGGGTATATGAGGATCGGATGGACCTCTTGAGGGCTGTAATAGTTGGGGCATATGGGACACCTTATCAAGATGGTCTCTTCTTCTTTGATTTCCACCTTCCTCCTGAGTATCCAGATGTGCCACCGGTAAGATTAAGGAACTTCTCTGTATGTTTTCCTCCCCCTCCCTTCATCTCCTCCTTCTTGGGGAAAGATATTCCAACTTGATACTTCTTTTAGGAGAAGGTATGATGACCATCATGTCAGGCCTTGCTACTGGTCCCAAATCCCATTACTTAAAAATCTTGAAATACGTTTTCCTTCATCTTTTAAAATTCAGAGAATTATAACTTCTGAACTTCTTGAAAATGAATGTTTTATAGGATAAACAATTCATGTTTTTCCTTTTGAATGGGGTTTTGATGTTGCAGTCAGCATACTATCATTCTGGCGGTTGGAGAATAAATCCTAATTTGTATGAGGAAGGTAAGGTGTGCCTTAGCCTTCTAAATACATGGACTGGCAGGGGAAACGAAGTTTGGGATTCATTGTCCTCTAGCATCCTTCAAGTCCTAGTTTCACTGCAGGGGTTAGTGCTAAATTCTAGGCCATATTTCAATGAAGCTGGGTATGATAAGCAGGTTGGGACAGCTGAAGGAGAGAAAAATTCGTTAGCATACAATGAGAATACTTTCTTACTGAACTGCAAGTCAATGATGTATCTCATGCGGAAGCCCCCAAAGGTGATTATTACATTTCAGTTGTATGTTCTTTTTATTGAGTTACGGTCCTCTGGTACTTATGGATTTATCTGCTAAGATTTCATAGGGGTATGGAGGTTTTTAAGCATTGGCACATTATATTTAGTTTCTTAGTGTCTAGAATATGTAGATTTCATTGTTTTTTTAATGGATCCGATGAGTGAAATTAAAGGTCAAATGGTTCCTGTTAAAGTTTGGTGCTGATGTATTGAACCCTAACACGGTAATTATTAATAGTCAGCAATGGATTCAACTGACATAGTAAAGTCAAATATTTTCATGGTTCCATCTTTTTGCTACCTGAGTTGTTTCAGGGAGGCATTTTGCTCAGTAATGCTTGTTATTATCTCAAGATGTAGTAGGCATTTTCTTGCTCCAGTCTTTCTTTTTCAGATATAAATGATTAATTGTATAACTTTATGACCATCTCTAGGACTTTGAAGAACTTGTCAGAGACCATTTCAGGAGACGTGGTTTTTACATCCTTAAAGCATGTGATGCATACATGAAAGGCTACTTAATTGGCTCTCTAACTAAAGATGCCTCTTATAGTGATGCAAACAATGCAAACTCCACTTCAGTTGGTTTCAAGCTGATGTTAGGCAAGATTGTACCTAAGCTTTTATTGGCACTTAATGAAGTTGGAGCTGATTGTCAGGAATTTAAGCATTTCCAGCAATCATAGTGGTGGGTTCTAAACACTACTCATTGGTGAAAAAAAAAATGAAAAAAAAGTAAGACAACTACTCAGCATTGCCATCAAAGCAACAAGGTCAGTGCTGGTACTTCCAAATTCCAGATATTTGTCAATGTAAAGGCTCTATCATGCTCTGTGACTGTTTATAGGACTTGGTAAAACATTCTTCTGTCTTGTTTGGAAGCCTTATAAATTTTAGGAGCTGGAGTTTCTTGGAGCAAATCGCAGGGGTCCTTTTCTGTCTTTTGGAATTTGTTTTTTAAAAACTAACTTAGAAGATTCAAAATGCGTGCAGATTTTTCTCCTCTTATTTCTTCACTTCATATGGGTGAATTTTGCGTCTAACTTTTTGTTTACAAATTTCTTTTAGTACTTTAGGAATGGGAAGACAGTCAGGGTTTTCGATTGACTGTTGACTTCAGATGATGAATTGAAAGAAAAGAGTGTCCTACGTCTCAAGTTTCATTGTATGTTCATAGACGTTGTCATGAATATTATTGAGTTAATTTGCTTTTATCTGAATCAGATTTCGTTTACTGTATTTCTTGTTCTGATAGATACGATGCTGAAAAGCCGATATAGATGCATGATCAGAGGCATGCTTCTGATGAGAGCCATAAATATGAGCTACGCTAACTCGCGCAACTTGCCGTTTGCAATCAGCACGGCAGACTCTTTTACGGTACAAAAATATGTTCGATTTGGGTACCAGAAAGCGTATACATCTCTATAACTGCAGACTCGAACCTGACATTTCTCAATTTTTAAAACATTAGCAAGCTAATAGATAGATTAGATATAATTCTATACCAATGCGCTTAATAAGAATTTTACTTTCTTCATGTCTTAATGATAAGGTAAATGAGTGGATGGGCTGCTTTTGAATATTAAAATGCTTGAGTTGGTCATCAACCATTGATAAATAATAAAAAGCACTGGTTAGATAAAACTTAAACTTCTGTAAAAATCTCCCCTTTCAAAGTTAATTTGTAAGAGATATGAATCCATTTATGCTATGCAAACTCCTTGGACTCGGACCACTCTCGTTCAGGGTTAGCAAGTCAGCGCGGCGCGTAAAGCCATGGCTCCCCTTCCCGCCCCGCGCCCACGCCCCCGCCCCCCCCCCCCCCCGACCAGCCTTCTTTGTCCGGAAGAACATATATGCTTACAAACTTAAAAAAATACCTGGGTAAACCGTAAACATAACATTCAAGCAGGAAGTTGTTTCGTAATCCAAACTACACCTGATAAAAGGAACTTGGAGGTGGCAGGTAGTGGCATTGTGAAATGAATCCTAAACCTGCTTCTACTGGCTACATGAAGAGACTAAAATTACTTCAACCAAATTTAGCAGCTAACTGAACCAACTCTTTTCCACTATTTCAAGCATTTGGTAAGTGATGATTTTCAAGGATTGTCATCCAATTCCTAGTCAAGTGCCATCTTCACCTACAACCATTTTCTTTCCACTGGGATCTTAAACCAATCCTAGCTCAAGTACCACAATTTCTCCCTTCCATATTCTCAATAATAACCGTTAAAATCCATGCTCATCAACAGCAGAAATATAGTACAGTACTAAGTAATACTATTATTGCAAAAATTATTGTCCTTTTTCAAATGTAAAAACAGCAGGTGTAGCTTTAAACAAGCTAGCGCCATCTTTCTTCTCCATTCCTCAATTTCCCCAACCGACACCAAAAACGACAAAAGAAACCATTCACAGTGTCACAAGCATATGAGAAAATAGAGAACTTTTTTATGAAAAATTCAATGAAGTTAAAAAAAAAAAGAAAAGGAAAATCATACACGGTTCTTAATAATCCTCCTCCTAGCCAAAAACCTAGCCACCGGAGGCGTAAGCGCGATGGTGATCGGAACCCGTACTGGGAACAAGGCCTTGTTACAAAGCACAGCCAATGCTAGGGCCCCACCAGTGGAAGCGGCGAGCTCAGCCGTTCGATTCCTTCCTTTCTCCTCAACCACCACCGGTGATTTCTCAGTGGGTTCTACCATCACAAACCCATCTGGGTTTGGGCATTGCTGGGATGGGTTTTGGTTCTTTTCGTCTTTGGAAAGGCCCGGGAGATGTAACTTGTCGAACAACGATTCGACGTCGACGTTGTTCTTAATGGCGACGTAAAGTCCGGTTATTGAGGCTGTAGAGACTGCGAAGTGGACCCCAAACGCCACTTTCCCGTACTTCTTCAAGAGCTCCCTGAATCGGCCTCCACGTAAAGCAGCCATCTTTTATCCTTCTTTGGATTTTGTATAAGAAAGTGAAGACAGTACTGGGGGGGTTTTGGCGGTGGTTTAGGGTTTTGGGGTTATTTTGGGTTTAGGCGTTTGGAGTTACGGTCAAAAGATGGATTGCTGTTTTTACTTTTCCTTCACTTTGCAGTCAGAAGGAGGTAAAGTAACTGTTGAACCCAAAACGACACCGTTAGTTTCTACTTTTCCCTGTGGAGAACACATTGGGACTACTCCATAGGACTCCTATTTCCCTTAGCTGCATCCATTAGATATATCCAATGGGCCTCGAACCCATTTAATTAATTTATTTGTTATCTAATTTATAGTTCTCTTTCTTCACCAACATCATGGGTGGTGCAACTAATTGTATATCGCACACCTACCTCTTATATAAAAAGTAGAGTTAGAATGGGGAAATGCTTAATTTATAATTCATGCCATATTGTCTTGTCCTTGTTACTTAAAGGCATCAAGACTTACATATGTATCTTGTGTTTGAAGCATCTTCTACCTTCCATCATCATAGCAGGACATCCATCCCTGCAACAATCTTATTGCTTACAAAATTCATAACACTTTCATTCAACTTTTCATTTCATTGGTGGGCTGCCATATATTTGGAGCTTGGGGATCAATTACTTTTTGTCACTTTTGAAAAGTTCTAAAACCTTAATATAAGATATAGTAATAAGAACAGGCATGGCTACTGGCATAAACATTTTAAAAAAATCCAGTCCTAGACCAATGATTTGGTGCCAGTTATACCTTACTAGTTGTTCCATAATTTATAAGAAGTGATGGTGACAACCCCAGCTAGATGGAATTGATAAAAACTAAGGGGGTTATATATCACTTTCAAATGTTTCAACCATCTGAAATGTCTTGGTTGGTTCAATGGTTTTCAGCAAACCTTCCAATATTTCCATCATATTCATTGATTTCAAAGCGATGGAAGACAAGACTGTCAGATATGGTAGTCTCTTCCCAATCATTCTTATGATCTGTTTTTCCTTCTTGAAAGGTGCCACATCTGAAGTTTACAGCGTTGGTGATGAGGAGGGGTGGAACTCAGAGGTAGACTATGTTTCCTGGTCACAGAAATACAATTTCAGCGTTGGCGATGTTCTAGGTATAACCTGTTCCCTTTAAAACTTTTTCTGATTTGGTTTCAGCTCTATGGTTTATTAAAGTTTGCAAATAATCGTGTCCCAAAGTAGAGTAATCAATCTTAGGATGAAGAGATATATTTGGTATGGATTCTAAGAGTCATCTACAAAATTGTCTGCCTTCCTCTTTAGTGTTAGGAAAATCTGCATTTGGTCAATATGGTTGTGAACATATCCATACCTTTTCCACATAATTGCCGTATCTATGGAGGTTTTCAAATATAAATATGTCAACAGATATATACATATATATCAAGCAGCAGCTATATATTTCTACACAACAGAGAAGATGGTTCAGAATCCAATTTTGGGTGTGTGTTTTTTGTAGAATTTAAATATAATAAGGGGCAACACAATGCCTTTGAAGTGACAGAGGCCACATACCGATCATGTGATACGAGCAGTGGAGTCCTAGCCAGGCATGAGACTGGAGATGATAAAGTCAATCTCACCGAATCAAAGAAGTATTGGTTCGTCTGCAATGTAGGTGGCCATTGCCTTGGGGGTATGAGGTTCGGAATTGATATTAAAGCAGGAAACACCAGTACTAATTTGGGGCCAACTCCATCAGCCAACTCTGGTAGTACTTATGCCTTGGAAAGATGGAGTTTGAGTCTCTGCCTTTTTGCATCTGGAATTCTACTCAGTGTGTTTTGTTGATTGAAAATTGCTGTTTAGGCACTACTTTCTTCTTTTTTGACCATTACCTCCCTTAAGATGATTTTTATCCATTCTGGACCCATCATAATTGATTACTTTAAATGTGAACTCTTTAAGTTAATACAGTTACTGTTTATCCCCTAACATTTTTAGCCATCTTAACCCTGTGCCAGGGTCTGACTATCATCATAACCTTTATGCAGCCATTTTCACCTAACATATATACTAATCAAACATGTCAAGTACTAATGGTATTGGTATATTGAAATGCTTGCAGAAAGCATATATAAGTAGATCTTTCTGCTAGAAAAAGTTTTTTTTTTTTTGGGGGTGGGGGGGTGCGGGGTGTTACTCCTAGTATTATTGTAAGAAATCTCCTGATGATTAGCATACATAATACAAGGAAAGGGATACAAGGTCCAAAGACCCTTTCTTACGCACAGCTTGAGGAAGGTCATGCCAATTGCTTTTGGAAGTGGTGGAGATGGCGGTGGTGGGAACTGATATGGTGATTGTGGAGTTGATGCTGGAGCTGCTGCTGCTGCTTGTGATAATTGCAATCAATGCCATTGTTGTTTTCCGAAGCTTTTGCCATCTCAGACAAACCTTTGGAAGGGTTTCGGGTCAGCTCCAGCAAAGAGTCCCTCACATGATCAGCTTGAACCATCTCACTGTCTTTTATCTGCCACCAAAAATTAAGTTTAGTTAATTAGAACGGGAATTGTGTGTATAAATATCTAAGCAAGATGCAATTTAGTCTTCAAGGATATCTTACCTCTACTTTGAAAACATTTGACACAAGGCCTCTGAAGCTGTTTACATTCGCATTTGTTACTTCCAAGCCCAATGAATCCAAAGCCTCCATTAATCTCACAAACCCGCCAGGTTTGTGCTCACAGAATACTTTAACGAAAAACTGGTTTCCATCTATTTGAGCAACTTCCACTTGTACCTAAACATTTTCCATCCTTCTTAAGAAATGAAAACACATGAAATTGCCAGTTAAACTTCAACTGGGAAGACAAGAATATACGTATTGATTTACCTCCATCTGCTGTGTCTTGTCACTTGTAATTTCCACATCTTGCTTGTGCTTTGAGACACTGCCATTACCTCCAACTGGAAAGCCATTCGGTCCTTTATCATGTTCAGGGTTAGGATCCACAGCGATTTCATTTTGTGAGAAAATCTCAGATTGAACATTCTTGTGGATTCCATTCAGGCCTGTTTTCTTAGAACCATCATTATCCGAATGTTCTTCAAGCTCATCTTGTAGTTCTTTTACTTGGTTTTGTAACTCCTTCACAAACTCAATTGCGTCTCCAAGGATGGAAGCCCTATCCAACTAAGAATAAACAGTTGACAACAAATCAAAAGATTTTTGGACTAAAGCTACTGTCAGAACTCAATCTAGTTCTTCATGGTGACAACAGATTAAGACAAAGGTCATAAAAGAAGGAAACAAGTACTATGAAAGGGGAATCAAGTAGATAATGTACTAAGACAGTGGTAACTACCTTAGAAATTTTGGGAACCAAAGAGCGAAGAGCATAGAGTCTCTCATTAAGCTTCTTCCTCCTTTTCCTCTCAGCAACAAGGTTTTTGGACTGAGGCCCCTTTGATCCTGGCCGCCTTTGGTACCTTGCATCATCTTCATCATCATTCTGATCACTGCAATCTGACATTGAATCTGATCGTCCATTATCTTGTTTTATCGAGTCCTTATCGTTTCCTTGGATTAGGATTGATTCATTGGTTATAATGGAATTCAATGGATCCATCTCTTGAAGTCCATTATCATTATACGGGCTAGCTACCTTGTGATCAGGAAGGAATGCATCGTGGGATCCTTCAACATACACATCAATCTTGGTTTTATGTTCTGAAAGGTAATTATACTGCTGCAGGGAGTTCGTTGGCGAATTGCATGATCGAATTTGATCAGAAGAGATGTCATATGGTAGGTTTAGTGTTTCTAGTGTTGTTGCCAAAGAAACCGGTTGTTGGAAATGATTGGTGGGATCCTTTTGATCATCCTCATTGCCTAAATGATGCTTTGGTTGAAGCTCATTCAGTGCTTGGGCGTTTAGTACAGTAACATGTGCATCCATGCTGCTTGAGTTCATCATTCCGCCTTGCTCTAATGTGATGTTGCAGAGGGTGGCAATATAATCTACGACATTTTGATCTTCACATACCTGTTTTCAGAAATTAACAATCGACCAATTGCCATTTATGATCATAGAAACAGGGTTTTCATAGTAAGAAACAAAAGATAAAATGCTATTCTATACAGCTTACAAAAAACCGTGTCGCAGGATCAAAAGGGAAAATGTAACAGAAAAAGGAATAAGAAAAGAAATATTGTAGTACTTGTTTGGCAACAAACAGCTCAACTAGACCTCCTGCAACTGGAATCAAAATCCTAGTTCCAACAATTTCCTGCAAAGGTTGGAAGAAAAGATCAGCTTAGATTTTGGTATGCGGAGGGATAGTCGAAGGTGCTTGATTAATTATTTAAATGTACTAACCTCTAAAACATTTGAATCTGAGTTTTTAGAGAAGTTTAACCACTTGGGTTGGTTTGATATCAAGGTTTGTGCATGGCTCCTGTTTATGATCTCAGGAAGTACTTAAACTCGACAAACACTCATAAAGATATGGAAAGAAGAAGAAAAGAGGAGACAGTAAGCGAGTACCCGGAGTCCAGGGGCATGCAAGAGGGAAGTTGGGCAAGTAGTTCACAGGATTTGGTTTTGGGGTGCTGGAACATAACATCCCTGCAAGGAAGGACTGGAGTGACAGGAAATTGAAGTTCTCCACCGCTTTCAATGTTCTCAGCTCCAGCACAACAACAATCCATCCACTCAATAAACCTAAACCAATCAACAAAAAAATACATTGGAGAGGAAGAGAAACATAGATGGATTTACACACACATATCATTGCAGTTTATGATTTATTCTGACCTTTGATCATCACTTAATTTCCAGAGAACGCAATAATCCCATCCTTTGGATCCCACTAGCTGTCTTAGTCTCTCCAGAAGGTTTTGGAAAATATTCATCTTAACCTTCAATGATTCACTGAGGGAAAAGGGATGAGAGAATCGCAGTATCAGCTAGGACTTGTCAGGAAACCAAGAAACCGCATGCAGAAGAATCCATCAACTGTTTCTACCTTCTAAAACCTTACTAACAAATCTAGACACTTTTTCTGTAGTACACTCACAAGCAACCAGAGACCAAAAGAGAGAAAACAGACCTGGCAGTTTACAATATCTACTCTTAGTTCCAAAATTGTTGTTGCTGCTTCTTTTGACTGAACAAAATTGGAAAATTAAAAAAAAAATTAACAAATGAAGAATAAAAAACAGAACAAAAGGAGAAGTAGAGATGCATACAGGGTTGAGTTGATAGCAATGGTTAACTGCATCATCATCCACTGCAACATGACTTACCTCATCCTTAAAACTCCCATCTCAAAAAATTCAGAAAGTTATCAGTATATAGCTTCTTATTGAATGAAAAAAAAAATCTAAAGGATACTAACAATTTTATATTCAGATGAAGCTTGGGTTTGTTTTTGTTACTTGGTAGGTGAAATGCAGGGCTTGCATGAGAAAAGAAGTTCAGATTTATATATTCTTGGGCTGAAAGAATGAGAAGGATATATTGGAATGATGGCAGGAGCATATTGCATGAGCTAAGATGGCGTGTAAAACCTTAACTAACTCTTTCAAGCTTTTTCATTCGTTATGGTTACATATTCTCTCGTGTCTCAACTACTCTCACAACGTCGCAACAAATTAAGAAAGAATAAAACTAAGCTATGCGTCGGCAGTTGCGTTGAGACGAGAGAAATCCCAAGATCCTGGTTGTCCCCCATTTGGAGGAAAGCTTGACTGTTCATCAAGAACAAAAGCTGGAAAAAAAATATATATATATATATAATAAAATACAACAACATCGTATTCATATTATACTAAGATAAAAACTATCTTAAATTTGTTATAGTTATATGTTTATAATAGAAATAACGAATATATCGCATAACATGTATTAAAAAATATTTAGTAAAAACTAATGAATAGAGGTGACATTTGTTTTAATGTTATGTTAAATTTTTAAAATGTATATCTAATTTAAATTCAATTGATAATAAATTGAGAAATATTTATTATATTTATTATATGTTCAAAATATTATTAATTTAATCGATAAAAAAATTTTAAACATTACCTTTAACTGTTGGAATTTGAGAGACTAATTTTAATCCCGAGAGGAGGGGAATGAGAGGGAGACTTGCATTTCGAATACGCAAATTCAGCAGATTGTATGATTCATTCACACAGTCATGTTACTGCAATACCAACACTGCACGTTATTTACAAGGCAATAGGCATTTGGACACGTGCACCGAGAGAAGCTACGTTATAGCCTTATACGGCCTGGACTAGGCCCAGACCCTGTCCCTATTAAGCTTGGAATATTCATTACTAGCTGGGAGAGCGGAGCAATAGCCCATAGTGGGCCGGTGGCTATAAGTTAACGACCACGGCCCCAATCCAATCAAGTTCTTTATGGGTAGGAATTTGTTCCTTTTTTTATTGTTATTATTATTTAGGAATCTGGAATAATTAATTGGTCCACATAGTTCCACCAAATACATGGCCTTAATTTCCTCCGGTCATATCCACATCAACTACCTTTTAGCATTGAACAAGCACCCGCCAACCAATTATTTGTGTTGTCAAAATTTTTCCTTTTTTTTAATTTGAAATTTCCACCTAATAATATTCAAAACAATCAATAGAGTAAGATGTCAACAAGCATTTTATAATCGAATATTCTATATTATTCTATCTAATTAAATAAAATTAAAGTTTTTTTTTATAATTAGATTTGAATGGTAAAACAATTACTCGTCACGGTTTATGTATAATTCAAGTAGTAGTCTTAATATATCTACCATCTAAATACAATTACAAATAATGAATTTTAATATTAAACTTTATTATGCTTTGTTTATAAATTATTCATAATTAATGGGATACTACTAAAATTTATTAATTGTTTTAATTATGATTCTAAATTTTAGTTTATTTTTTACCAATTAATTTTATTTTATTAATTTACTTTTTATTAATAATTTACATAAAAAATTAATTTTATTAAACTTATTTTAATTCGATATTTAAAAGGTATGAATATGTGTAGTTAAATAAAATATTTACAAAATTTGACTTAAGATATTTAAAAAATAACAAGTATTTCACCGTCGACATTTTTAACAATAAATTTATTACTATAGTTTGAAAATATTAAATACAATAAAAAATCAAATAAATTCTCTTAAAAATGTTTTGTTTTCCTCTTGATATTATGTTGGAATAGACAAAAAAATTTACTCCTTTATTTACATAATAATAATAATATTATTATTATTATAGAATATGGAATAATAAATGTAAGATAAATTAACATCACTCATTTGTTTCTGGTAATGGTTTCGCCATTATTATGGGAAAGTACAAACCAGACTGGTTGATTGAATGATTGATTGCCAAATACCCTTTATAGGGTAGAGTTTTCGAAGGCATAGTTTAGACAAGTCCACGGTCTCTGTTTCTTCCTTTTGACTCGTCGCTCCTGTGGTCCACAGCTCAAGGCAGTCCTTTTTTGGGCGTTCAAAAACATTCAATATCTTTGCGTCACAAGTGATGTCATTAATTAGGTTTGCAATTAATTAGATTTTAAATAGAAGATCAAATATTTAATTTGAGATCACAATGTTTAGATTTTTATCCATTCAAGATCAAACGTTTCAATTATAATAATTAAAATAATATTTTTAATATTTTATAATTAAAAGTTAAAGTAAAAGATATTTGACACACCTAATATATGTATATGACGTAAATGCTAACTTATTGTGTAAAATATGAAAAAATAATTTTATTAAAATTTTTTTTTGTCAAGTTAAAATGGATCAAATTATTATGTGACTGTGTAACAACTTTTTTATTATGACATATTAGCGTATAATAATTACATTTTCACAATGATTTATAACAACTAAATCTTCAACATAACGTGTAACAATTATATTTTTTAACATGACGTGTAACAATTAAATTTTTAACATAACTTATAATACTTATATTTTTCAATAGGATGTATAATAATTAAATTTTCAATATAACGTATAATAATTATATTTTCAACATAACATGAACAATTATTTCCAACATGACATATAACAATTAAATTTTAAAATATAGCGTTAACAATATTTTTTTCACAAAAAGTAACAATAATATTTTTCAACATGTCATATCATTAGCTTATGCGATTTTCTGTCGCATAATTTTTTAGGAATCAAAAAATGTTTGTCCCTTAAGTATTAAAATTAAAACATTTGGCTCTTAATTGAAAAACTGTCAAAACGTTTAACCCTAATTTCAGCATTTAACCTAAATACAAATCCAGCATACATGTATGTCAAGGACTTAAGGTAGACCTGGCAATTCGTGTTTTGTGTATTAAACATGTCAGACACAAAACACGTTAAAATTAAATACGAACACGACACGAATATTATTCGTCCCTTAAATATAAAACACGTACATATATACGTTTAATTACCATGTAACACAACATGACATGTTTAGAGACGTTTGTTAAACGTGTCAATATATGACACGACACGATTAATAACATGATTAACACGTTTAACACATTTAACACTATTAAATAAAAATATTTATAATTAAATATAATTTTATTATTTAAATTTAAAATCAATAATTATAAAAACAATTATAACAAAACAAAATAACAAGAACATCAAGTATAACAAAACAAAATTTAAAATTAGGATTTGGCATGACATGATTACATTATTATATTTATAAAATTTAAAAATATTATTAAAATAATTATTTATAACTATTTAAAATTATGTAAATAAGGCTAAAACAGTTTTTGACTATTAATTTTTAATAAGTTGATAAACGTGTCATGTATACATGTTTAAATACGATAATGCGACTAAATACGTTTATATGTTTAAACACGATAACAAGATTAACATGATTAATTAAATGTGTTTAAACGTGTTACTCGTATCTGACACGTTAAGACACGAAAATTTTCGTATCTTAAACGTGTCAGATACGATTAGACACAAAACATGTTAAGACTAAACCCAAACCTATTTAACTCCCTGTCTTCTCGTGTTGTATTAATGTGTTTTGTCTAAAATTGCTAGGCCTAACTTAAGGTTTGCAATTAATTAGGTTTTAAATACAAATCCAGCATATATGTTATGAACTTACGTTTTCAATTTAAAACACATGTTTGATAGGTGGTAGAAAATTCATATTTATATACTCAAATTCACCTCATTTTTTATTAATATAAAATTCATGACATTTTATCTTATCTAATTATGCAACGTCTAGTTACATTGGCTATTTTCTCATAAAAGAGAAAAACTTTAATACTAGTCTAGCTCTACCTCGATTCTTATATTTTTTATGATAGCTCCACATCAATGAAGATTCGAGTTTGTTTTGATATCACTTGTCACGAAGTTACGTATCCAACCTAAAATACATATTTGATAGGTGGTGGAAGATCGATATTTATATATTCAAGATCCATCCATATTTTTTTAATGTAAGATCCGTGACAATATATCTTCGCTAACCTCCATTTTATTATCCTTTTCTTAAATAAATATTATTGATTTCATTTTGTAATTTAAAAAAGAAAATAATTATTTGAATGTCACAACACATTTAGTAAAATCATAACAATTGGTTACATAAATACATTTTAAAAAAATATATCTCGCTCTCAAGAGAAATTGATACGATTATAGGAAATTGAGTAAATTTCACTTGCATCTTACGTCGTTTTCAATTTTTTTACATGATACTTGATGATTTTTTTAATTAGTACAAAAATTTAATTAGTATTATTAATTTTAATTTTTAAAATTTAAAAGATAATTTTTAATATGAATAAATAAGTTAACATTGAATTGACGATATTTTCATGATTTTACTAAAAAAAAATTAATAGGCTAATCTTTTATGAGAGTATAAATTGTTTACATTGTTCTAATTGAGAAAAAATATATAAAATATTACTTAAAGAAAAATGAAATAGCACCAAGTTATACTCTTGTTGTTTTCAATAAATTCGGTTACACAAGGAAGCAATATTCCCTAAAAATTTCCTCTATATGCCCCACCATGTGTTTTGCCTTCATGTGTTAAGCAACGCTACCCTTTTTGACAATTTTTATAGAAAAATAAATAAATAAATAAAATTTCATATATCATGACAAATAATTATTATTTAAATCATTCAAATGTCGTGCTTGTCAAAAGTAATATAAAACAAAAATATCTTACTAGTAACAATAATTAATAAAATAATATTATATAAAAAATTAAAGTTGAACTACAAATTTGGCTGTTCACCAACTTTCATCCTAACCAACAATTAACAAACAAAAAATAAAAATAAAAAAGGTGGACCTACGTGTGGATCTAGGAGTCGCACGTGTCTAATATGTATGTAAGGCTAATGTGAAAGGAGTAGGTGGGCAGCAGCAGGCTTTGGGGCTGAATTCACATTTCATATTTACATGGAAACATATTGTAAACATTTCTCTGTCGTTGTCCTGTTTGATTTGTACAATATAAACGAGGAAGTTCCAGAGCTCCACGACGGTCAAGCCACGACAATCCCGAAGACAAGAGGGTGTTTTCTTCGCATTTTCACATTGCAGACACGTTCGTTAGTCAAACTTTTTTATGCAAAAGAGAAAATAAAAAACTTTTAACAATAAATTCTCTATCTCTGGTATCATTACCTTTTGGTTCTCCTTGCCCTCTCTATCGCTTGTCTTCCTTTCTGGTATTCTTCCCTTTTCTTTCTCAGTTTTCATCCTTGTTCATGTCCTACTGCTTATACCTTTATGTTTCTATCTGCTTTTTTCTGCGTTGTTACATCATGCATGGCTTTTTTTTTTTCTTTGGGTGGTTTATACGAGGTGAGATTTTGGAATAATTTCTGGGTTTCTTTTGTTCTTTTGTCCTCTGTTTGGAAGGGATGAAAGAGTAGGAAAATGTAAAGAAAGTTTTTTTTTTTTTTTTTTATAATTGGGGGAGGGGGGATCCGAACCCTGCTTTTAAGGCAGGATAATGCACGAGCTAAATACTCGGGTGCACAAAAAAGAAAGTTGTTATGTAGAGTTTCTGAATGTTTAGTTTTCTGGGTCTTTTTTCTCTCTACCTCTCTTGTGGTCTTCTTTGTTCTTCTTGACTCTTGACTTGTAAATTTTGGTTTTGAAACTAACAAAACCAAAAGGGTGGGTTTTGTCGAGTTCTGGCTGCTTTATCTTTTGAATAAAAAGAGATTCAATTTCCCGTATAGTTCTTTGTCTTTTCTTGATTGATAGATATCAATAATTTTGGAAAATCCTAATAATTTAAGATGGTAGGATGGTGCATCAGAAGTTTTTATCTTTTTTCTTGAACGATAATCTAGTTGCTACCTGTATATGTAAATTCAAGTTATTTTTTATGTAACTTGTGTATTGAATTTTAATTCTGTTTATAAATTTGGAAAAGAATGATGGTTTTGAGATAAAGGATCAACCACTCGGTTCAAGGTAAAATTTCTGATTAAGAAGTGGAAGATCATAGAAAGCTAGGATCTTTTGTGCATACTACTCAATTGCATGAGAAAATTTTTGGTGAATTCCTTGTACAATATTGTGATAATTTATTATGAGTTTTCAGAGGTCCAAGTGAAGCCAACAAGGAGATGGATGAGAATGGAAGAGTACACCCAGGTTGCGCTAATGCTGCTAATCCCTACCATGAATGTGGTGTATATTGCCTAGAAAAGATTGCTGAAGGCAAGGGGCGAAAGGAAAAGGATAAAAAGAAATTAGGTAATCCATGTTCCTCCTCATGCTCTGTTGCCAACTGAATCTTTGAGAACATGTTATTCTGCACAATCCGCATGATCATTGAAGTTCAATTCTATGGCAAATCATCTCATTTTTCCTTATAGTTTTTGCATCTTGAATGACGGCCAAAGCTTTTAGGAGTTTATGGGAAAGCACCTTACTGCAAAGCTTCATATGCTATTGATTCATAACCAATTCACTGTGATTGTTGCAGGGTGGATGATGAAATCTAACTAATGGTTTAAGTAAACTAATAAAAGTTGATTTGTAAAACCAATTACTCTAAAAAGTGAAGATATTGAGAGTACGATTATTTTCTTGGGTGCAGCATCCATGTAGAGGAACTTTTGGTCTATTCCATTTCTAAAGAGCTTGCAGTTGATTAAAACAATTTCATTCTGATTGTTAGCATTTCACATTCCCAGATTTCCAACCTTCAATGGTTGCTTTAGCATAGCTTTAAAGCACAATAATTGATAGATTGTGTGTATAAGGAAGATGTCATTTATGTCTTTCTCGGCTTGACTAGCGGCAGATTTCCCAGAGAAAGGGCATGTTTGGCAATATCTTTGTTCCTGCATCAGATGTGGTTTGGTTAAGTTCAGAGTATGAAGATTTTAGTTTTCTCATTAGTACTCGAGCACTTGGTTTTCCTCTGGTTTTAGTTTCACTTTAGCTTGGCTGATATAGACATGTTGTTAAGCCTCACCTACAAACTTTGAATTTGTTATTTTAATTGCTGATCAGAGTTTCAACCGATAATGATCAGAACAACGTAAAAATATGAGCTTTTGTCGACCACTTTCAAGAGACAGGTTTAATTTCATTTCCATTTTCATTTTTTAGATAACCACAATGGTCTAAAAGAAGTTGTGCGTAACAAAAGGAATGATGATGTGGGGAGAATGCGATCAAATTGCCCTAAAGCATCTAATCCTTACCATGAATGCAATGAATTTTGCACCCAGAGAACATCCAAGACCAATATTCAGGGGGTTAGAAAAGAATCAGGTTTCTGATAGTGATTAAAAGAAGTTCTTTATTATACTAATAAGGTTTTGAATTCTGTTTAGGTTTTGTTGATCTCCTTCTAAAACTAGGTTTATATTTCTTTCTTTGTATTTGTTAGATAATCGCAATGGTATAAAACAAGGTGAGCTTAGCAAAAAGAAGGATGGCGAGGGAAAAGTGCTCCCAAATTGCACAAAGGCGTCCAATCCTTACCATGAATGTGATGAAAATTGCTTCAAAAGAAAGGATTCAGGTTCCTCATGATGATTAAGAGATTTGTTGTTTTAGTACTTTTTGTATTCTGCGGGTTTGCCTGACCACTTTTTAAACATAGGCGTAAATGTTTTTCTTTTCTATTTGTTAGATATTCGCAATGGTATAAAACAAGGTGAGCTTAGCAAAAAGAAGGATGTGGAGAGAACAGTAAATCCAACTTGCCCAAAAGCATCTAATCTGTACCATGAATGTGATGAAAATTGCTTCAAAAGAAATACTGATGCTGATACACAGGGGCTTAGAAAAGAATCAGGTTGTGCGCCCTCTTTTTTCTAAATGCTGTTCATTAAGTTGCCCGAAACAACCTCTCTTGCAGACTTCTTTTTCCTTTGTTTGTTTTTATGGGGTTGCATTTGTCCCTGCAGAAAGAATAGGGAGTACAGTCAATCCATTTTGGTAGATAACTTAATACAATGAGATAGAACCAAGGGAATGAGGGAGAATTAAGCAGGGTGAAAGCCATCATCCAGCTTACTGTTGACTCTTCTAAGAATCTTTAGGAATTAGGAAATGTCCTTTAAGAATTCACCCTCATAAGCCTTGTGATGCTTAGGTTGTGTCATATACTAAGATTTTATTTGTTTTGGCTCGATATTGCGCCTTAAGGTGATTTTTTTAGTCTGATACACTTTGAGATGCATTTTCACCAGTTTGTTAACATCTAAGGATTCTCCCTCAAGATTTGATGATTTCTGATTCAGGATGCACAGATGCACTGATACTTGTTTCTGACTAGGGTATTTTCCTTGTAGGTTCCAAAATTCTTGATGCTTCTAGAAGCTTTGGCAGGAAAAAGAAGGGATCAGACTCTCAGTCGAAGTCCCCTCGAGCGCTTGAAACTACCCCTGGCATAGGTGCAGTTTACCCTGGTGAACCCAAGTCACCTCGTTCTCATTTTTCTAGGAAGAAGATGGAAGCAGAGAATGGTGAGTCTTTTTCTTCTTCTGAGCAACATTCTGAAGGAATTTATTCCCGAGATCAATCTTTTGACAAGGGGCAAATTCAATACTCACAATCAGTTCCTATGTCTGGGAAAATCATGGTTGGTCCCTCTCTCTCTCTCTTGGACAAACTAACACTTGCACACACTTGCATGCAAAAGCATTAGTTATTTTTAATTTTGTATTTATGTGAATCCTCTCTTTATGTTGTCCTCTCTGACAGTCACCTGCTGATACACCAACCAAATTTAAAGAAGCAGAGAAGGTTCAAAATTCCCCCAAGGCAAGTTCAGATGCAAATAATGAGGATGGGAGCGAAGATGCCACTATCTCAAACTTTAGTTTCTCAGGGATTGTCCGAGCTCTACAAGAGAGTGATGAGGAAGAAGAGGTCGAATCTGTTATCTCTGATTCCTGTGTATCAGTTGGAAAATACCATGTGAAAGCAAGTATCTCTTCGATTCTACAGTCAATTTTTGACAAGTATGGAGACATAGCAGCTAATTGTCAGTTGGAATCAGCTTCCATGCGTGCTTATTATTTGGAGTGCTTGTGTGCTGTAGTTCAAGAGTTGCATTCCACCCCATTTAAGCAACTGACCAAATCAAAAGTAAAAGAAATGTTTGCTGTTCTCAAGGATGTAGAATCTGCACATATCGATGTAACTTGGCTGCGTGCTCTGCTCAATGAAATCTCAGAAGCCATGGAGCTCGTTAGTCAACGTCAAACTTTTGAAGCGAAAAAGGCCAAGTGCGATCAAACTATAGAGTCGGCAAGGAAGGAACTGGAATCCAAAATCGAAGATCTAGCTCAGAAAGAAAAGGAGGCTGCTGCTGCCCGGGAACAAGTTGCTGAAACCAAGGCTTGTTTGGATGAAATCGAGCACGAATGTTCTCAACTGGGCAAAACTATTTCATCCATAGTGTCCATCATGGAAAAATTCCAGGGCAAGTCTCTGGCGAACGAGCTCTTGTAATGCGATTGTGAAGCAAGACATTACTATTCGATATACTTCCCATCTTACCCTTTTGTTTAATAGTCTCAAGAATGTAGTTTGTGTAGAGCAATTGATACTTTTGATACTTGTTTTTAAGTGCTATCTGATCTTATGCTAGCCTTTATGGAATAAGTTTAGCTGTCAAGAAAAGTAGTCTTTAATCTCAGTCTCAAGGCTTGAGAATGTGTAGGTGCTATACATGTAGTACTGCATAAAATTGGGGTTGCATTTTGCATAGCCTGAATCCTGTACAATCATTTGATTAAACTTTCTTTTTGTAATTTAAAGTAATAATAATAATAATAATAATATAAAAACAGTTCAATAATGCAGAATCAGTTCTCTCCCATGATCTTCCTTTCTCTCTGACTCCTGTCTTTTATTACCCTTGCCTCATATTCAAACATTTACATACATATGATGATATTTTTGACATATAAAGGCAAATGGGTAAGTTAATCTATTCATTAAACTTCGATTTATTAAATAAGTTAAGAACATTGTCCTATAATTAAATAGAATCACATTCTTTTTAAAATATTATTATTACAATTACTAAAAAAATCCAGGCACTTCGTCGCAGGAGGGTTTTTTTTTTAAAATATAAATCAATAAATTTTTATATTATTCTAAATTTTAAACACGTGAAGTTAATATCTAAAAAGAAATCAATAAAAAATTAATAATTCAATAAAATAGATACAAAAGAAAGGAAAATTGGCCAATACTTGAACCCAATGAATGGCGGCCCACAATGACCAACCCATTTAGTAGTAGTATTGACTTTTTATCATTGGGCTTCAGGCCTTTAGAGCCTTGGGCTTGTTGGGTCCGAACTTGACCCGAGTTAGATTCACAGCCGACCCGTCTTAAACAAACTGTTCATAGAAATAAATTTCTTCGCAAGTATAAAACATAAAATATTCTAAAACTCAGGCCTTACGGCCATCACCCAAACAAATCCCTAACAGAAGGGGAAACTATAAATCGATCGAAGAATTCTCGCAATCAGGTTCGTTTCTCTCCCTTTATAATCTCTCTTTGTCGTTTTCGAAATTTCTAGGGTTTATTTGGGTTTCACTTAACTCTTGTTCGCTTGCCGAGAAATCACGCTGAAAGAAAATTTCATGTTATTCGATGTAATATAATCAACTGAACAGCTGAGTTTGATACTTGAGAATTTTGAATAGTAATTTTTTTAATTACTTTAAATTTCTGAATAATTTGGTGATTAATGATTGCTAGCTTTGCATCAATGAAAATTCTGTATAATTTTCTTGATAGAAGAATGAAATATAGAAGTCTAAGATTTTCTTTTGATTTTATTGAATATATCCAACATGGACACTGGAATTTGGATTTGCCTTATTTGTTTTAGTTTACTTTTCAGGTAAAAGCTAGAAATAAACATGGAAGAAGAGCGAAGAGTGCATCCAGATTGTATTAATGCGTCAAATCCTTACCATGAATGTGTTGAGTATTGCTTTAGGAAGATTGCTGAAGCAAAGGCGAGAAGGGATAAAGAAGAATCAGGTTTAAATGTTGTTCTTATAATTCTAAATGAATGGTTTGTCTACCCTGCCTTTCCCTTGGTACTTACTAGAATAATCAATTTTTATTAATTTAATCTCTCTTCATGTTGTAACAGAAACTGTGAAACCTGAGCGTGGCCAGCCTGCCGAACGTGCTGCTTTTCAAGAAAAGGACGTAGAACATGGAGCATCGGAACCAGAAGAAAATTCTGATGATGATAATGACCGCCCTGTTGAGGAGAACATTGAAGGAGACATTACAAAACTTACCGGGAGGCAAAAAAAATTGTTTGAGTTGAGACTAAAGATGGTTAGTTTGCTTAACCTTTCAAAGAGAAGCTGTTCTGTTTTGTCATCTTTTTATCTTTACTTTTAATTTCATGAAAAGTATAAACTGATTATCAATGATGACTATGTGCTTCCAGAATGAGGCAAGAAAAGCCAATCAAACAGCAATGGTGGCTGAAAAGAAAAGAATGGAAGCTCCACCAGAATCTAGAGGAATTTCTAAGCAAAAATGGCTCGAGGAAAGGAAGAAAAAGATAGGAAAACTTCTAGATGCAAATGGTTTGGATATGCAAAAAGCATATATGCTAGATACACAAGAGTCAGCGGAGGCAAAATATAAGAAATGGGAAAAGGATCCTGCACCATTTGGTTGGGATGGTATGCTTTCTACTACTAATTGTTAAATTCACCATTTCTTCGATTCCCTTGGTTACTTCATTGTTTTGTTTCATGGTTCATTCTGTTACTTCTTTCTATTGTTTCAACAACTTTCCTGTCTTACTGCCTTTCTATACATACACACATCTCACTTCTAATATTACAGGCCCATAGAATTTGTCCAACGCATTCTCATCTTTGTTGAAGCATGGCCTTGTTCAATTTTCAGAATTGTATATATGCTGATTGGGAGTTCTTATCCTATTGGCAAAATTTTAAATAAATAAATATATATTTCTTATCCCTGCTATGGGACTGAAGCTCTTAACTTGTCAATGAGTCTAATCTATGTGTTTTTTATGGAGGGACTTAACAGTCTTCAATCAGAAGACATTGTACAATGCATACAAAAAACGGACAAAGAACGTTGATGTTGACCTGGAAGAATATAACAGAATGAAAGAAGGTGATCCAGAGTTTTACCGTGAAGCTTCAAGCCTCCAATATGGGAAGGTATGGTCCATCGGAAAAAAGTAGAGGGAAAAGGTTGCAAGTTTCTTTACTATATCTGGCCAACTTGTGTTTCTTTTGTTGTACAGGCACCTAAGATTTCTGAAGATAAGATTGACAAGATGGTGAAAGAACTTAAGGACCGGGAGGAAAAGCGCAAGTCATTTAGCAGGAGGAGGAAGTTTCATGAAGAGAAGGATATTGATTCAATCAATGATCGTAATGAGCATTTCAACAAGAAGATTGAGCGAGCCTTTGGAAAATACACACTGGAAATTAAAAACAATCTTGAACGAGGAACTGCATTGCCTGACTAACGTATATTACTCATTGTAATGCTTTGTTTGAATGACTTTGTCTAATTGAGCAAACATTAAAGGCTTACACCTTGCCTTCATAAATCTATGAATATGTATGGGTTTTTATTGTCAGAGATACTCAACTTGGCAGTCTGCTTTGACTGGATTTTAGTGAATCTGATGCTGATACTGGTATATTTGGAAATGTATTTCATGCTCCTCTCTTGGGTAAAATCTATTTTTAGCCTTTGTTTGTTTGTTTTTCTTTGCGGGAGCATGACTTGGACTAGTCTAGAACAGCCTGTGGGGGGAACTGAGCCCTAGGCCTCAAATCTGACAGTCCCTCTGTCTAGCTCAGTATTTTATTAATTGATTCCCTAGGATAACTGCTTAACTTGTTACAACGACCATGCAACTAATTCGAGCCTACAGGATAATTCTTCCAGGACTTTAGTTTGCGTTGTATGTTACCTGTGATTCATCTAGCTGTACCCAACGTCCAACAAAATTTAATATGATAATGTAATAGACAAAAGTTAATTCCATTGTACAGTTGGTTTGAAATTTGAATTTTTTCATGCTTTGCATGGTCATTTGTATTGAGTCAGTCAGGTTGTTGGTTGCAGCTTCTTAAATGGGTAATTGTCATGAGATTAGAGGGATTGAGATCAGAAGTCTTTCGGCACAACATGTATTCTTGGAGGCGATTCAAGCAGTGCCTGATGTTCTTGCGAGAGTAGAAACTCTTGTGGTGTCATAGGCTACCTGATTAAGAGTTGAGGAACCTTGCAAGATGTTGGTATGTTTGTATTCATCCAAGTCATGTAGCACATGCTTGACATGTGTGTTTAAAAGCTATATGAATTTATATTTGCAAATTTATCTGTTATCGTTTAAAACGCACTCTCAAATTTATATTTTCAAAAAAGCGTTAGGTAATTCTGCGCGAATCTTGACCAAGGTTTTCTCCAGACACTAGAAAGGTGGCTGACTGTTGAAGAAGAGTCAGATAGGGGAGAGAAAAGATGTTACACCAAACGTCCTAAGTCCCAACCAAAATAATTCCCGTTAAGAACATAAAGAGGACTGTCCCAGCACCACACCCCCCCCCACCCCCCCCCCCCCCCCCCGGCCTAAGTTGAACGGTAACTTTCTGTTGTTTGGTGGCTACCAAATATTCAGATAATCGAGGTGGTTTTAGACCTAGTGGAAATGGTAGGGCAGTCGTCCCCCGAATGCCCTTTTTTCCAAACTGGCGCACATGAGAGCCACGTCTCCTCACATAAAGACTCTGGGTTCCTAAGAGGGGAGAAAACCCTAAGCAGAAAAGTTACTTCTTTAAGGAATCCAAGACGGGGACCGTGAGCAATTGGGAAAGAAAAGCTTAAACCACAAGACCTCGGCACCCTCGTGAGCCATCCCGCCGGGTCCATTGGTTAAGTGTTGAGCCTGAATTTTTTTTTTCAATTTTCGTGTTTTCCAAATCGTCCTCAGGCCACGTACCTTTCGTAAAAAGACGAGACTATGATTCTCTTTTAGACTGCCCGTAAAACGAGAAAATTATATACTACTGCTACTGGGAGGGAAAGCAATACCCTTTCTTGTAGTACTTGGTTTTTGGTTTCATTTTTTGTGGTAGCCGATTTTGACAGGATAAGAAGAGATACCCCACCCATGTGCTGCCATGACATCCGACCCCATGATACCATGACGCGTGGCGAACTAGAGTTGGCAAAGTCCTCATATTGCCCTTTGCTTCTTTCATTTTCTGCTTTTGGTTCGGTTAGTTTTTTGTCCCCATTGGATGGACCCCGGTCCAAAAGTAGGAGAGGGAGGGTTGACAAGCCAGAGTCCCGAAGAGACCTTTCCAGAGAGGTGAAAAAGAGGTCAGGGGCAGACTTGCTTTTCACTTTTAACCCCCTTTCCTAGGGAGGGGCAGCATCTTTGGTCCTTCCCTACTGACCTCTTCCATACAGGTGTCATTCAATCAGAGGCAGTTAGAAAGCTACTCTCTGTTCCTCACATGAGGGCAAAGATAAGGCAAGAGATTGTACCTTTATCCATTAAGCCAAATTGCCTTTATGCCCTTGCCAAAGCGTTAAGACAGGGCAAAGATTGCAAGGAGATTTGATTCAAAGCTTGGTGTGTCAATTGTGTGACGTGTACGCCTTCTTGTCATGTAGAAATTAGCCAGTCACCTTTTAGGTTTTCCGAATTATATTTTGTGTAGATATTGCATTAGACAGGACACAACAAGGAATCGAATTTCTCTGAAGATTAAAAGTTAAAACACTGCATAAGAGGAAAGCTAATAACATACCAAAGAACAATGGTACAGAAGCCAAAGCTAATAGCAAAATATTTAGATTATAAAAAAAATGGAAAAAACCAAAGATCGTCATAATCATCCTCTCATCCTTTCTCTCGTACACACAACAGAACAAATGAAGAAAAAAAGAGAAGCAAAGATAAAGTTATTTTGATTTTTCCATGAGTTTTTTCTAGTTGGTGGGATTGCTGCGGAATGATCCCAAGGCTTTGATAGCTGCAGCTCTAAGAATGTATTGATGATATGCAGCTGCTGCGAGTGCTCCAACGAAAGGACCAACCCAGAAAATCCACTGTCATCACAATATCACGTGTGTTAATTGAGAAACTACCTCGATTTTTTAGTCAGAGTAAAACGAAAAATGGTATATGAACTTACATGGTCATCCCAGGCTTTCTCGTTGTTGTAGATGACCGCAGCACCAATACTCCTAGCAGGGTTGATACCGGTGCCAGTGATGGGGATGGTAGCCAAGTGAACCATGAAAACGGCAAACCCAATAGGAAGGGGAGCCAACACCTGCACACAGCCACAACATAAATGCATCAGATCCTAGCCTACCTAACTAGAAACTAGGTAGCACAACACGTAATGTGACAAAAATAGCATAAAACATGGAGAAAACAGAAGAGAAGTTACGTACAGGAACGTGGGAGTCCCGGGCGCTCCTCTTAGGGTCAGTCGCTGAGAAAACAGTGTAGACAAGCACGAAAGTGCCAATAATCTCAGCTCCCAAAGCAGTTCCCTTGTTGTAGCCAGAAGCCACGGTGTTAGCACCACCACCTTGGGAGTTGTAGTCGTGCTTCATGAAAGCTTTAACCAACCCTACTCCACAGATAGCACCCAAGCACTGAGCTACCATGTAAGCGACAGCCCTGATCAGAGACACCTTACGGGCTAAAAACAACCCAAAAGTCACTGCAGGGTTAATGTGACCACCTGCAACCAAAACAACCGAAACCCTTCAGTAAACCACCCAAAAAAAAGCATGGGTACTTCTTATTTTTTACATCTACTAACTAGAAAAAAGAAAGTTGAAGAGGTTTTTTACCTGAGATACCGGCAGTGCAGTAAACAAGAATAAATATCATGCCACCAAAAGCCCATGCAATACCCAAGAGACCAACTCCATCACATGCATCCTGTTGCTTCTTGTAGCCAATTACAGTGGCTATGGTAACATAGAGGAAAAGGAGAGTGGCTATGAACTCAGCTATCAGTGCTCTGTAGAAAGACCATAGCTTGAGCTCAGCCATGTCAATAAGTGGTGCTGGTGGAGGGTCCACATAGTCCTTGCGGCTCTGTCCTTCTTCACTCACTTCCTTCGACATTTCTTTTCCTTTTCACAAGCAAAAACAGGAAACCCTCTCCTTGGAGCTTCAAAGCCTCAAGCCTTCTCTGCTTGTGTGTATGTATGTGTGTTGTTTGTGTTGTTTCTGCGTGTACCCAAGTGCACTCTCCAGTCACTCCTTTTAAACTGGTCTCAAGGGTAGGAGAACTGTGCATATATGGATAAGCCAAGGGTACTTTTGGGATGAACATTGGTTTTCTAAAATCATTTTTAAATAAAAAAAATTTTTCTAGTGAGAGACACAGAGGTGAGAGAAAAAAAGAAAAGTCATGGCCTTTTTTAGAAGAGAAAGAAAGAGGGGTTGGAGAGTGGGACCAAAGAGGTTTGTACAGCGAGACCATGTGAGGGCTAATCATCTCTGCGTAGGGCTCGAGCGTCAGCCTGGCATCCAACCAAAGCCACGCCTACAACGGTTATATCTTGTCTTTTTCTCCCTTCTTTTTTCAATTTTTTTTCTCCTAATTTTACACGAATTTCCTACTCTGTCCCTTACCTGTCTCCATTTTGGGCCACCCGTTCGGCCCCGCTTCTTTCCTTGACACATCATATCGTTTTCTCTTTCCTTTCCCTTCTAAGCTAAATCATGCATTTCAATGGTGATACGATAGATATATAGAATCTCATTATTTTCTATCTCTCTCAAAACATAAAATGTGAGTCACTACACATTAACTATAACTCAAGTAACTTGGAAAAAAAAAAAACTTGCTCAAAATGAAAGAAACGTCTATTCAAATTTTATTGTTCCAATGGAGCAATCTAATTAGTTCTGATATAAATAGCATCTAGCTCCTTCTAATTATCTGTAGATTTCAATTGAAATACCATCTCATTGAACTTACAAGTTACAACTATATTAAACTTAATTGTGTGGCCGAGGTTTATGTCATTAAAAAAAATAAACATAATTTTTTTTAACGACAAATCAAATCAATAAACTCGTCACATGTTTAAGTTGTTTGTAATATGTCAAAAGGTCTAGTTAATGAGTGTTTATAGATTTCATTAGTTACAATATGTAAAAATTTTAGGGTATCTATGAGCTTGTAACAATGATGGAAATGATGAATGATTAATAAGAAAATGATGCTTTAAAACGGGCATTTCATGCATGATTATTAATTGTCTTGTTGTTAATGCAAAGTAGTGGATGATCATTAATGAATTAAAGAAATCAGCCCCATGCCCCAACATTCTTTCTATTCTCATTTATTGGTTGGTTGCAGGGAGAGCATTTATTCATTACGTAGAATCATCGTCCAAATATGTCATTTAGTTTTGCCATCTTTTCTTTTGATTGCTTTGTCCTTATCCTTCAACGGACTTATTTATTTATTCACTCAGCAGAGACTGAACACACGATTCACTGCAGCTGATACACATTCAGAGCCATGTTCCCTCCATGTACGGAACTATTCTTTCCTTCCCTAAATGACCTACTGCTCGTGATTTTTTTGTTTTTATTGTTCAGGGTAAAAGAGTCATTTTGATTGATTAAATAAATTATAGTCCGCGGTAATTTTGTCGTGGGTTAAAGGGTGGACCAGGTCCAGGCGGGTGTAAACATTCTCTGAAATTATAAAAAGTCTGGTTCGTTGCTTTTGGCGTTAATCATTCGAAAAAAGGTCGGGCCTTTCGATGATCAATTGGAGTAACAGGATCAATCAAGGATCACGTGGCAACAGCTGGCAGTAGTATCACAGATGATGCTGCGGCACATTCGGGTAAAACGGTCCCACCATCGTGCTTATCTCTTTTCTTTTCTTTTTTTTAATCTGGAACCAGTCCACGTCACGACCCCAGCTTTTCATGTACGTGGACAACCGCACCTTCCCTGGATTTTGTTTTCTTTCGCCACCCAAATTTTACGCCAAAAACAAAAGTAATCTTTACTAAATTTGTCAGTCATTTTCGTCAATTTCATGTACTTCAATAAGAACTGTATTTTTCTTTCCGTCTTGTAATTGTAGCATTTGCTTGTAACAAGGGGAATACGGATACCTTATACTTATTATTTTATATTATATGATTAAAATATTATTCTATTATTAACAAATAAATTTAACAAATTAAAAAATGTAAAAATAAATACTCATAAATGTAAAATTGTTTGTTTTGAATGATTTTCTATTTTTTATTTTTACATATTTATGAAATAACACTTTCTAGTTAAGTAATAATATATACATATTATACACAAACAATGTATCAGGTATAAACTTTGAAATTCATATCTTATTCAATCCACATTTTACATTGAATTTAAAAAAAATTATGTATTTTATTTAATCAGCCATTTACATTAAATATAAAAAACAGATAATGTATTAATTAAAATAAACTTTGATTAACATATATTATCCTTTTGTAACATCAATTTTAATTTTATTTTGTTCTTATTTTCAAAAAAAAGAATTATTCCTACACTGTCAAAATTTTAAAGAATAAATAAAAGAAGGGAATTGTTACTTTATTTATTCCAATATCCTTATATTAGAGTTCAACACAAAATATATATATATATTTTTTCTTTTTATTAGATAAGTATGTGTTACTGATGCTACATCAATAAGATAAATTTTGATTTTTAAATAATTTTTTAATATTAGACATATTTTTAATTCTTCCTAAAGTTTTTAAAAAATAAAAATTCTAGAACCTTCACGGAGACCCAAGCTAACTTATTACCGGAAAACTAAAGAAAAACCAGGAAGGTTTAAGTTTATACAAACGTCTATGCCACGTATGCAACGCCTGAAAAACGGCTAAATGTTTCCGGATTCTTCCGTAGGAGGCCGTTGAAAGAACGGGCAGGAAGAGGGGGACCGTTCCCCCACACTTCACAAAATTAAATACCATCAACGGTCACAACACACACCTTGAAGTGATCATTTTCTTTTTTGAGGTAATCTCCGTATTCAATTTTTCGAAATTTTTTGTGGCCATAATTACAGCTTAGAAGCCTGAAGTCTCCTAAAGCACGTTAAAGCGTGGGGTCCAAATTATTGTTGGGGGTTAACCTTTCTGAAAGCAACCCTCAACCTGCTATTTTCCAAAGCGATTCGAATTCCAACTACATTTTTTTGCAACAATCCTGATCAATTCTTTCTTGCAAAGGATTCTGTTGGTTGCTTTCATGGGGATGTGACGATTTTTTTATTACTTTCAAAACTTTTCTTTTCATGCCCAGACAATGACCTCATATCAATCCCATTTGACGCAATTCCGCTAGCTGGAAGGTTGTTTTCATTTCCCTGGTTGGTTCTTGGGAAATATGAAAAGGAATACCATTACTACTACTAGATAATGCCAAGCTTCATCCATTTCCTCTTGCGAATTGGGTTTGACGACACACTTCCTGGTTCTTGTCACTCTCGTCACAGCCGCCATTGGCCAACTTTTTTGTAAACCAACCCCCAAAGGTTAAGAATGGGTTTAACTTGGATTTGTTTTCTTTTAATTATCACAGCTGGGGGGGTTCCAAGATATGCTACAATGATAAAAAAAAAAAAAAATCCATTCCTTTTGAGAGTGGGAATCTCTCGAGTCCTACTTCGAATCACAGCAGAGGATCTTTTCCAGCGTTGATTCATAATTTCAGATTCGCCTGCCAAAAGTCTTAGGAAAGAAAAAACAAACTAGATGTCCGAGAATTGACAGAGAATAGATGCACAATTATTTGTACCATACTTAGATATATACCATGGGGTTTTACACTGATATGGTTGGGAGGTAGAATTAGCTAGAATTAGCCTTTCTTTTAGAGGAAAACTATACGTTGCCAACTAGAAAATACATGTCAAAAGCCGCTCAAAAAGACAACAGCTGGGTAGAGTTGGTCTATTTAAAATGTCAAAGTGGACTGTACTTTAGCAGATAAAGAAAGAAATAAAGAAAGATTAAGCATTATTAAAGAAGAGGATGATTTGCTCCTCCAGTCCAGGCGTTTGCCAAAATTCAAAGCAAAGTACAAAGCATGGCAGGCAGTAGCAATTATATCTCAAAAGGTTAATTAGTTTTAGTTTCGGGACTCTCGTGATGAGAGATGCAAAACTTCCTATCGGTACAACCACTGTATCTCAAAAAATTCACTGCAATTCCTATAGGTAAATTACAAAATATACCATGCTAGTGTAGCATTCAATCAAACACAGGAATATAATGGTAGGGACAACCCAAAATTGGGCAGTAGGGGGCATTTGATGGTCCCACGTTGCATGGTCTTATCTAACTGGAAGCATTGTTATAGAGAAGGATCAGGGGGACCATAATCAAGAGTGGGTTGGGGGGAGGGGGCCTCGGGCAATTTTTTCTCAATGCAAGTGGGGAACTATAAAACAAATATTTGCTGTTAAAGTTGTGTAAAAGCTGTTTTTATATTTCAATAAGCTTTTTTTTTTCAAACTCAATTACCTCTAAGACTCTGGACAAGATTCCTTTTGAATTTTTGGTCTTGCTTATAACCCTTGGCTTGTCTTTATCTAGGAACGTGTAGGTTACTAGGGAATTCATGTCTTTTGTCACTGTCTCCTCTCTCCACTGTGATTCTATTCTAGCTACCATCCCTGCCTTTCCTCCTCAAAACAATGGCAAAGACTCAAAGTTGCAGTCTTGCAGATAAAAAAAAAATAATAATAAAGAAAAAAGAATAGAAGTTCTGCATAATAACCAGCAAAATCTGGTTGTATACATGTCATAGTCATTTTTCTACTTATGTAACAGTTTAGAAATAAATGAAATCGATCTGGAATGTTCCTGACCCAATGCATAGAAAGATGAATTAATTATATGTTGTTGAAAGGAAAGGGTGTTGGAAAAATTCAACCGGGGAGTGGTCCCTTAATTATTGATTAAGACTAAAGAGGTAGTGAAAGGAATAAGAATGATGGCAACAGTTACCATGGCAAACGCCTAAAACTCTAAAATCAAATATATATATTAAACAGCAAAAATTTGGAATGAGATCATTTTCACTTATAGAATATATATATATATATATATATAAAGGTCTGTGAAGTCTGACCCAAATGGTCGGCTTTGGCAAGTTCCTTAATGGTCAGAATTGAGACTGATAATTTGTTTTTTATATAGTTATAAATTTTCTGATGGAACTGCCATTTTGTTTCGTCGATAACGCAGAAGAAACACGTTAGCCGAATTGCCCTAGCTCTCAGTTTTCATGTTTTGTCTTCTTCACTTAATCAAAGCCAGTGGAATGCCTTGGTTTCCATGGTACCATGTAGGAGTCCCACAGAGAATTCCACTTGCCTTTTTCTTTTCTCCTTCTCCAAACAATAAATTATGAGTTATAGACCTATATAAGCTTCCAATTTTGGCAGATTCAATGAAATGAAAGTAAGATGTTCACTTTGTTTTTCTTATTAGTACTAATATTTCGGGTCAGAAAGGAACAAACTGATCACAGCAAATGGTAAAGCTAGTGGACTTGAGATATGAAGTATGACCATTTTCTTTGGGCCAGAGGACAAGCCCATCCAATTAAAGAAGGTCCTTTTCCCTGTCAGACCCAGATTATTTGTCAGTCAACTAACACTAGTTGCAGGTCTGGTCCTCTGCACCTCATCAGCAAAATGAATAAGTTAATACGGCCCAAGTCTTGAATACTTAAGATCAATCCCAGGTTTGGCTTCTTCTTTTTCCTTCCCATGCCTATGGACTATGCCTATATACTATTATATATAAACAATCGCATGCTCTATGGTCTGCTTGTTTTGTAAATCTAACCCAGGGCTGCCCAGCTTGCTTCTAGAGTTTTTTTTTTTTTTTTGAAAAGCAAATGGAGATTTCATTGATAAGAATGGGAAGAGAGCTTTCCCTTTACAGAATCCATGACGGGCTTCCAAAAACAAAGAACAACAAGAATATTGGTTAGTATGCCCATGCCAAGCAGGGTATACTTTCTCAATACATCCATTCACAGTCATGGATCAAAAAACTAAAAACCAGAACCTATCAGAATTCACACAAAATACACAAGATATTCCTACTCAAACCAGTACCAGGGAGGCTAGAAATATGATTCAGGAACTAGAACAAATTTGATACTTTAAGCCATTAGACCAACCATCATAAAGCTTCTTCTTCTGAGGCCACAAATCCTCATTGCAGTGGAAAGGAAAGTCAGCCTCATCCAGGCTCCACCTCACGGTCAGTAGCACATCTCACCCCCATAAACGTCCACTAATTCTTCACCGGTGAGAAGCACAGGGAGACCCCTACTCGAAAGGAGAACCAAAACTTACCGGAGTTGGTATATTTCGACAAGGTCAATTTCTCTGCCCACTCCGTCCTTAGCAAGGAGATCAGCTTCCTTATTTCCTTCCCTCAGCGTATGTCTTATCCTCCAATCATTCACTCTTTTTTTTAGAATTTCAATGTGCAGCATCTATTTTCTCAGTTTTCAGGGAGTTTTGAAGGGTTCATTGATCCTCCGAATAGCATTTTGGGAATCACTCTCAATCAGCAGTGAGTAATTGTTAGCCCATACAGAATTTAAGTACAAGATGAAGGCTTCCCTAATGCCCAAATATTCTGTCATGTTTGAGTCACCCCAACCAACAGCTTTGGAAAACTTGATAAGGACCTATCCATTTTCATTCCTAAGAAGGCCACCAATTCCCACTTCACCCGGGCATCCATTGGCAGCACCATCGACATTGAACTTTACCGTACCTACTCCCAGCCTCTCCCATGTTGTAAGGGGTCTTGTATTCTCTTCCCTTTGTTGATTAAAGCCCACTGCAGGGCACCTGAACATGTCAGTAATTGAATAAGCACTGTTGTTCCATTTGGCTTTGACCCACATTGCCACTCTTAATTTTATGAGCTCCCATATGAGTTCTTTATCCCATGCTTTATTGTGAAAAATCACATTGTTTCTGCAGATCCATACAGTCCAAGTGATGGCAAAGATTGCAGTATTCCAGATTTTGTCACAGTTAGGCGTCGGCTTGATGTTGTTCCATATGACCATCAGCTCTTTGCCGGCAGGACCCAAGCAACTCCCCATTCATTACACCAATCATACCATAGACTTGTCACTTTTATACACCCAACAAATAAGTGATCCACCGTTTCCATTGTCTCATTACACAATGGGCACAGGCCATCAGCATTGTGATCATGAAAGCTTCTTTTCGACAACGAACCTTGTTAATTGGTTTGTTTTAACTTGTCGTCGAGGATGACAAAAAGCACGTCATCCCCATTCTTATTGGCTTCCTACTGTAGGATTTCATAATCTTCATGCCAAGGATGTTTATATTTCATTCAAGTAATTATACCAGATATTTTCATCTTAGCGTTAGAATTATTTATTTACTTATTAATTATTCTTCGTGTTTAGAGTTCACTTCTAAATATAAATGCATGCTCAATTAATTGTTTTAGTAATTTTTGTTTGCGATGTGTAATTATTTGTCGTTATATTTATTAATTTTGAATAAATTTTTGTCAAAATAATAATTTTTATTTTCATGATTTGTGCATGATATCAATTTAATTAATAATTTAGAAGAAAAAGACGAACATATATAAATGATGAAAATGGTGTACCAAACTATAGGCTTATAGTTTGATGTAGACATCGTCATCGGGAAAAGGAATGAGGATTGCTTCTCCCTTAAAAACAAAAAACGAAAAGGGATTTTAATTTTGAATAAATTTGTTGCATTGCTTATGTATATGAAAAAAATTTTACGATTATCTTTTTGTTTCATATCATCCTTCATCAAGGCATCATGCTGTAGTATATAAGAAAATTACTTCATTCCCATGCTTCTTGGCTTCCTACTGCATGATTTCATAGTAGTCTTTGTGACCAAAGATGTTTATTCGTCATTCAAAGCTGCGTTGGTATTCGACAAGTCGGAGTAATTGATAAGATCTTTTCATCCAAGCGTAAGTATTTTTCATATATTTATGAGTTATTGTTCGTGTTTAGGGTTTATTTTCTTGTCTTTCTAAATATAAATGCATATCCAAGTAATTGTTTTAATAATTTTCGTTTGTTGTGTTCAGGGGTAGACTTAGAAATTTTTCTAAGTTGTGTCATTAAGATGATATTTAAAATTTTTTTTCTTGATCTAGGATTTGTTGTGGGAGTATTTAGATCAAATTTAACATAATTTTACTTAGAAAAATATTGTTGAGTACCATTACTAGTAGAATTTCGTTGTTGTTGTCTGAAATCTTAATCTTGTGAGATAATTTTTTTTCTTTTAAAATATTATTTACGTAAAATTATAAAACTTATTAAAAATTACTACTCATTAGCATAAATTAAAATATTAAAATTGAATAAAATATGATCTTACATAACAAATTATTAGGTTCAGTAAATAAACAATTTTCTATTCATTGATCAAAACTAAATATAAGCATTCACAAACCATATAAAGTTAAACACAAAAATCAAATAATAAAATAATATATCTACAAAATAAATCAAAAAAGGAAAGATTCATAATTTCAAGATATTAATTGACATGTAATACTATATTTTCTATTAACTAGATTATAATTATGAACCCAAATTATCAAATTAATAAAAATAATTAATAAAAATATTTAGACATGAAGTATTTAAAAACTTAATTTGGATTGAAAATTACTTACAGTTGAAGATGAGTTGTTTTGAGAAAGTGAAAAACACAGTTAAGGATCGAATAGGGGAAGAACTTGAATTTTAGACATGGAGAGTAGTTTAGATTTTGACTTTTTTAATAAAATGTTAAATAATTGAAATAAAATTTTTTCGTATTTAAATATTAATACATAAATTACTTTTTGATAAAAAAACTTTTACTTGGAGTCTTTGTATTTCTTATAAAATTGTAAAAAAAATAATAGGTTGATTAGTACATTAACTACGTACCTTAAACTCTAGAAAAATAACATAAAAACTAAAACATTTTAAGAAGTGGGTGGTGTCATGTGACACCACTCCCTTCAATGTCGGTCTGCCCATGACTTTGCATAATTATATTGTCATTATTTTTATTAAATTTGAATAATTTTTTGTTAAAATAATAATTTTTATTTTATGTTTTGATGGATTGAGAATTTTTATTTTCATGATTCGTGCAGGATATCAATTTAATGGAAAAAGATGAACACATAAATGATGAAGATGGTGAAGAGGAAAAAATGTATCAAGTTTCATGTGACAAATGCAAGATGGTATTGGAGCAAGAAGCCATGAAAGCAAAGGAAAAAAAACAATGAGAAGTATTAGAGAAAGTTGCAGAAAAAAGAGGAGAAATTCTAGAAAGATAGAGCTCATTGAAAGATAAATATAGTGAAGATCGAGAGAAGTGGGAATATGTTTTTTGTATAAAGCGTGTAACAACCTAATCATGATGTGTAACATATTTTTGTACTTAGTGTGTAATATCATAGCTTGTAATTTTATTAAGGCTAATTTTGTCCAACTTGACTAAAAACAATTAAAATTATAAAGAGAGTTATTTTTTTAAAATATTTTATCTATAAAGGTTATTTTTAAAAATGCCCATTGATATAAACTTGGACCGACATGCACAATTGCACGTTCAGACGGTTCACAGATCATAGGAGTCATTCGAACCCAAACTGTATCTTGGTTCGGCTTCCAATGGTGATTCCTTTGAAGTAGTCTATTTCTAAAGTAAGAAAAAGAAGTAAGGAATGTAGAGGAAAAAGACTTTTGATGTATTAAAAACTAACCAATATTTGATCAAGAACTGTAAAAGGCTAAAAGAAAGCCCTAAATTCTTGAAATGGAATGTAAATATTTAAAAAACTTACCAAGAATTGGAAAGAAAAGCATACGACGAACACAATTACACAAATCAATAGCAATGCGATATAGCTGCTGGGTGAGATACACAGTAGTAATATGAATATATGAAGTCGAGAAAGCCAACGATCACAACAACAACTTCTGAATTGGAGCGTAGATATCTTCTGCCTCATTTTCTATGGGTATAGGAGTTTTGACGGAATGTGGACAGAAAAGGGAAGAGAGTTTTGAGAGGGAAAAGGTTTGTGACGTATGAAAGCTTTATGGAAGAAGCTGGAAAATTATATTTATTTAGCAAAGTGTCTATAGGAGAAAGTCCATTGCCACAACTAATATTTATATTGAATGTAGTATTTTTTTACGTTTTTTGTTGACTAGTTACCTTAGTTACTTTCATTTACTAAGGATAGTTAAAAGTTAGTTGCTACTTGTTAGAGCTGTTTTCTTATTGGTCATTAGATTGATTATAAATATGGATGTAATAACTACTTATTAGTCATTAGGTACTCCCTATCCATTCCTAGTTTTTTTGTTTCCTTGTTTGCCCCCTAATTCATTATGGGTCCATGGTTGGGACGAATGGGTAGAGAAGGTCTAGAAGAATTCCACTTATGTGACTGTTCTTAACAATGCCGGAGTCATTGACATGAACATTAGAGTTTGGGAAGAGAAGTAGATGGTAATGTTATACAAGGAGGTCTGATAGATATGATCGATTTCCTACCTTCCACTATACAAAGTGTTGGTGGAGATAAGGTGAATGACATTACGGGAGTCAGTGATGGTGATGTGGATCCTGCTACTAGAGTTGGTGGTGATGATGTGAATGTTGCTACTGGAGTTGGTGATGACGATGTGGGTGCTACTGCTGGATTTGGTGATGATGATGTGAATGCCATTAACCAAAATGATCAGAGTGTTCTTGGGTTTGGCTTTGAACATTTCAACATAACAATGCAAATATCATTGCCAGGGGAACCTTTGGAGTTACTCGCAATATTCAGAACAACTTTGGAATCTATGCTACTCTTAGTGCTAATCACAACATTTTTTCTTTCGAGGGTGTTCCGAATGTTAGTCGCGATGCTTCTTCTCCTGAGGGTGTTCTAAATACTATTTGCAATGGTTCTTCTTTTGAGGGTGTTTCAGATTCTACTCATAATTCTTCCTCTTCTCTTAGAGGTATTTAGAATAACTCAAATATCATTTGTTTGAATATTGTTATGCCTTTTTCTTACTGCTTACTATATGCCATTCTTTTTTTTCAATGGTAGAATGTAGAAATGATGCTTTTGACACTCATTTAGAAGACTTTCATGTCATTATAGTCATGCCACAACACTTGCAGCTATTCGAGCATGTCTATAAAGTAGAAGGTGAATTTTGGCATTTTAAACACGAATTCTTGAATAAAGGCATCATGGATAGCTGGGGTACTGCTTTAGAAATTGCTTCTTCCCCATAGGCAAATATTTCTCTCGAAGAATTACAAAAGATTGTGGGTCTTATGGAGGATGTTCTTCTATCTGGTTGTCACATTAAATGCCTTGACTCTTACATGGCTAACGCCAAAGGATACATTATGACAAAGGTTGACAAACTTAACATAGAGGCTGAGATAAAAGAGCTTGACGCAAGGAAGATTAGATAGCATTTCCAGTTTTGAGAATGATAAATCCTTTTGCCTTTTGAATTTCATACTTAACTAGCTTTTACTTGTTCTTCTTTTTCTAATATTGTAAACTTGATCTCTAAAGTGAACATTTACTTTACTTTCTTCATGGTTTTATTGAGCTGTTTCGTTCCATATTTCATTCTTTGCGATCATATGAGTGTTTCACAAGTATTGTTATGTGCAGCCAAAAGGGATTCTCAACTTCATATTAGGGAGAGTAATCCTCAACCTAAAAAGAAAGAGAATGACATATTACATGAGCGTTTAATGCTGCGGCGTTTTTTATGAATAGCAAACCATGACCAAGAAGTGAGAGTTAAAACTTGAGGTCAATTTGTGAATAACAAACTATGGGCAAGAAGTGAGTGATAAAGCTTGCGTCTAATATGTGAACAGCAAACTATGGTCAAGAAGTGAGCGATAAAGCTTGCAGCCAATGTGTAAATAGCAAACTATGGCCAAGAAGTGAGCGGTAAAGCTTGCAACCAATAACGTAATATTATTACAGTCAGATTATGAGCGTTAAAGCTTGCGGCTAAAATATGAATTATATGGTGAAAGATTTGAGCATAACATTCTCGACCAAGTGAAATAAGAACATTACAACCAAAATAAGAGTGATAAAGCTTGCGACTGAAAATGAATTTACTTTAACATATCATAAGACAGCCAAAATGAAAGCGATAAAGCTACGGTTGATAATGCATTAAAAGTAAAAGAAATACTAGGCAATTGGAGCATTTTCATGACCTCTTGGACATAGGTGGGAATTGTAATTTCTTGATTGTTGGGAGAACTCTCCATATCTTCAGATAGAAAGCTTTAGCTAATATTCACTTACTGCAATCATGATAATTCTATTTTATAGAATTATTTTATTTCAATTTTGTTATTAAATATTAGCCAAGTCCACAATTTTCAATTATAATTTATTTATTTTTAGTTGTTTTTATAATTAGTTTATTTTTAAGTGAGTTATTTTAATTTTATGTTATTCTTTTTAATTTGGTTATTATTTATTAGTTTTTATATTTTTTGTAGAAACTAAAAGAAATTAGGTTTAATTTTGGAAAGTGAGATGTTGAAAGATCCAAAAGTCTACTTGCATATGCTTCAGTATTTTGGCCATAACTCGTGCTACAGAACTCCAAATGACACGATTCTTAGACTATTGTAAAGCTAAGAGATAGAGCTACAAATTTCATTGATCACTTTGCCTAGTTCTACATTGAAGATAAAGAAAATCACATTGAAAAATGACTGGATGTACTGTGCCGAGAATGAAAATTTGTAAAAATTCACAATTAATTTTTAGACCTCTCATTACACTTTTAAGCCCAATTAAACCCTAGGTCAACTTAAGGAAGTATAGGTTAAGTTATTATTATAAATAGGATAGTTTGAAGAACATTAGGGGAGACAACTTTTGGGAGATTCAAGAAGCTAGAAGTTGAGGCTGAACTTGGAGATCAAGGCGGCAAATATTGTTTTGTTTTCTTCCTTGGCTTTTATTGTTCTTGTTACTCTTAATGGTTGAATTATATACAATGTTATTTATTTTTGCAATCATGAGTAGCTAATTTTCTTTTTCTAGGATTGTAATTGAACTCACATGTAATCTAAAATTTTAATCTCTTTCTTGTTTATCTTTAATGGGATTTGAATTGTTTATTCCAAATTATTCTTAATGCTTTTAATTGTCTGATCACTAATTAAATTGATTTAGAAACCTAAACAAATTTGGAAAATGGAGTTTAGAGTAGATTAAAATTAGGATAACATATGATCATATTAATTGATTTATGTATAGGATAGAGATATACCTATAGGCCATATATAGCCAGATTAGAAAATGAACTTAATGAGTCTGTTTTAATTTCAATTCACAAAGGGATATAGTATTGTGGTTAAAATAGATATTTTTATAAGATGAGTCGGGAGACACTTATAAATAATTTAGGACTCTAGGTTAGCAATTCAACCCATTAAAATAAGTGAAGGAAGAGAGGTAAGATATTGCATTCCTAGGCTTATTTGATTGGATATTTTCTCAAGTTATTATCATTTTGATTTTTCTTATTGGTTTAAATTTTAGTTAATTAGTTTTAGTTAATCAATTAATTTTGAGTGTTTGGATAAGATTAATTTATTCTAATTTTAGTACTTAGTAAAATTCTAGATCAATTCTTTGTGGGATCGATACTCTGCTTGTTTATATACTATCTATTCGATATGTATACTTGTGTAGTGGGATTTTAATTGACAAATCACTCTTCTCCAATAGAGTCGCCAAAATGTAGAGGGTTCTTTTGGTTAGAGAGAGAGGACGTGTTGCAATGAGTGAATTGGAATGCATTAGAGGCGACAAAGAGGAAGACTGGAGTAGTCCTTGAAGCGTAAGTGCTTTGGGTGGTAGGTGGTGAGGAATGAGAAAAAGTGGAAGAGGCGGCGGATAACAACGAATGAGAAAGGCAGAATGGAAAGAATGCTTGGAAGAGTCTTGAAAGAGTTTTTTAGTATAATCTCTACTGGCCTTCTAATGGTTTTTTCCCTTTCTTTTCGAATCTCCAAGGCTCTCATATTTATATTAATAAGGAGCACCTTCTTAGGAGAAGTTGATAGAACACGTTCAATCATGGGAGAACATGCTTGTCATGGAAAAGCAGTTAAAGAACAATTTATGAGATATTAAGAAAATGGCAATGTAGTTGAGTAGTGGGCATAAGTTTTGGGTAATGAAATAGTGACATTTGATAATGCATCACGTGTACTCTTAAAAAAGAAAGAAAAATGGGTAAAGCACATATACTTCAAGGAAAGGTTAAGCGGAAGTCCTCTTAACTATATCCATATCTAAGCCACCAAGCCAAGCTCTCTAAAACATCTCAATTGTGAAGGTAACTCATGAACCCTCCCATTTGTTCTGAGTTACTTTCACTTCCCTGTACAAATAGCCGTTCCATTCTTGTTTTTGGGTGTTTTTGTGCTTGTAACGCTCATTCGATGCTTCTAAGCTTAGAACGCCCCTGGGCACTTTTGTGCTTGGAAAGCCCCTAGGTGCTTTTATGCTTGGAAAGCCCTTGGCGCTTTCACGCTTGGAACATCCTGATGTAATTTTCCTGTAAACAGTACTTTAAAAATAATAGTTAACCAAAATTGGACATCTACAGCTATTCCTCCAAAATAGTTAAAATTCAAACTTAACTAAACCCAAGTCTCCCTATAGTATTTGCTATACCTTGATTGGGGAAATAGTTTTCAAATTTAATAAGATTAAAATATCCCTTTTAAATATAAAAAATTACAATCCTAAAACATATAAATAATTTCTTTCTCTTCTCACATTTTTGCTTCTCTTTCTCTCTCTAACCTCCACTCACCATCGTAGGCGATGATGATGTGGACAAGTGATTTTCTATCAAAAAAAAAAATTATTTTTATACTATTATAAATAAATGAAAAAACTAAGTTAAATAAATTTTAAATTTTTTTACTATTATAAATAGAAGAAAAAAATTTATTTTGGCTTTTTATATTATTTTATTTTAACATAATGCAAGTTATTTATCTACATTTAACTTTAGCATGATTTTTTTTTGAAATTTTATTTATAGAAGAAAAATTCAAACTTAATTTTTGGAAAGAAAATAAATTAATATACATATTCTATAATCAAATAATCAAGTAAAAAAATATTTATATATATTTTTAACACCATAAATCTTTTACATTTAAATATTTGATTTATTAATAAGTATATCTATCATCTGCTTAAATATTTGTATGTTTAAATATTTTTTTAATTTAATCTCTTAACATCTCAATTTTATTCAATTTAATCCCTATACTATATATTTTTGTTCATTTTAATTCTTATGACGTGACATAAATTTTTTTTGAATATTTTTTTATCTGTCACGTGGCACTGATACATCAGCATGTTAATACCACCTCAGCCTGAATCGACCATCGTACCCCTTAAATATTCAATTTCTTTCATGATTTAAATATCATTTGTTATATATTTCTACATGAATCAGGACACAGCAGGAAGCTCTTTGGAGAGCTTGTCATAAGCGGGTAGTGGCTTTGAAGCAATCTGGCAGCAACCACTTAGGAGACTAACCAAAGGTCTTGCGATATGTATGTGAAGTTCAATCTTCCACTAGGCCAATGTAATTGCATTTCATGTGCACTAAGTATGGGGCTTTTCTAATGGGGCAGTGATTAGTAAATTCAGCCATGTTAAATGAGACAAAAGGTAGTATGAGGCATAGATTACACAGTGGGAGATGTACAAGTGCAACGTCGGGGAGAGGGGGGTTTGGTTTGATCAAATTTCAGTGAAAACTAAGATAGACTTCGCTCTCATTGAAGACAAACTTGTTGAATCGGGCTCATATGTCTCTTGTTAGTCTAAGAGAACGTGAACTTGACAGACATCCATGGCTAACATGTTCTTGATTAAAACACATTATCACCCAAACAGTAGGGCAAATAAACTATTATTCTTTGATAACATTTTCTTAAATGCCTGTCTGATGTCAACAAATATGGGTGGGTAAAATATGAAACATGAAAACATTTTCCTTCCCACAAGAATTTCTCTCGAGCTTCACTGGTTTTCCGCAGGGCTCTACCATTCCCTCTCCCAAAATGTCAACCTCTGAACAATCTATATATTTGCAAAGCTGAAATACATGTATAGAGCTCATGCATAAGGCCCTCCATAAATATTTGCAGGAACCAAATGTATAATTATTCGGGCCTTCCCTATTTTATAAATTTTGTTCCCAATTGAAAACAAAATATTTAATAAATAACGACGTTCAATTTTAGGATTTCTCCTTAGAGTCCAGTCCTGTACTGATATAGTAATTTTTCAATTTTTTTAATTTTTATTATAAAGATCTGAAGAATGAAAATTAAATTTTTTGACCTTAGCTCTTTCAGAATACAGGATATTAATTAAACTCTAAGAGGATATAAATTTTTTGACCTAATTTTTTGTCCTCTCCAATTAAACGATGTTTAAGAGCTCAAAATAAATATTTCGCAAAACTAATTTTAATTTGACATATATAAAATATTTAGCAAAATTAACCTGAGATATTTTTCCTTTGGGGTTTGGGTTTCTTAATTTGTTTGTTTCAGTCCCTTGTTTACTATTTAAAAAATTGAAAAACTATTATTTAAATTATTTAGCAAAACTAACTTTTTTTTATACATATAATTGGGGGAAGGGGGACTTGAATTAAAAACATTAACATGAGATAGTTTTTCCTTTAGGTTTAGGGTCTGTTAATTTGTTTGTTTCATTCCCTTGTTTACTATTTAAAAAATTGAAAAATTATTATTTAAATTATTTAGCAAAACTAATTTTAATTTGACATATATAAAATATTTAGCAAAATTAATTTTTTTCTTTTATAATTGGGGAAGGGAGATTTGAATTTTACTCTTTAAATAAGAAATCATGCACCAATCAATAAGCCAAATACTTGAATGCTTAGCAACATTAATTTGAGATAGTTTTTCCTTTGGATGTAGGGTTTGTTAATTTGTTTGTTTCATTCCCTTGTTTACTATTTAAAAAATTGAAAAACTATTATTTAAATTTATCGAAGAATTAACATAAACCACAATTTTATGTTTCTAGTGAAATTCGTGAAGCTAGCAAATATCTTGAGAATAAAGAGATTGGTAGTTTGAATTAAACATTAGCGAAAACAGTAATATTGTTCATTTTTTTATGGATTGATGACATTAATTACTGCATGGTTTTACAAATTAGGTAAAAATAATTATGAAGTATAACAAATTTGAAATCTCCATGCATACCAGTATCAATTGCATTGAATTTCATATTTATGAAGTATTAAGGTAGATCATATAATTGTCATATCTTAATTATCAATAAGTCAAAAAATTAAAGACCCCTCATCCAATTCAATTTTATAAGGGGAGAAGTAGGTCTCTAAACAAATGTTAAAATATAAATAATTAATTATGATAAAAATAATGAAACCTACAGAATCTACGTGACAATAGAATTATTATATAAATAATAATAACACAAACAAATATAAAATGCAAACAAATTGTTGGAAAAACATTGTTCTTGTTTTATCTTTATTATAAGTATGGCTCACCAACACATTGGCATTTTATCTTTTCAGGATTTGAGGTATAGTAGAATTGATCTTCTCTTGATTTTGGGGTCAGTGCTTTTTCAGCAAGCCAAGGGCTGTTAAAGTGATTGGATTATGATTTGCGTGGATCTTTCCTTTCCTATTGGATAACAACTTTTGATTTCAGTGTTATACTTTTACTCTAATACCCTAAACCCTCTAATAAACACTGAGAAAGAGGAAACAACCCTAAGCTATTCTCCCAGTTTCTTGTTGGAGGGTGTGAAACAATGGCGAATCAGGAGAGCAGCGTAATGCAAATCGAAGAAATTCATGGGATTGAGAGGTACATGTTCTGGTTCGAGCGGCTAGCCATTATACCACTGGTTCTTATATTTCCCTATTCCAAACTAGTTCTTATATTTCCCTATTCCAATCTTCCATGGTCTGCCACGGTGCTCAAACTTCCATTGTTTTGTGCTGCCGTGCTGCTTCTCATCACCAATGTGGTTTACTTAACGCTCTCCATCGAACGACAATTCATCCGTCGTTTCTTTTTCGTAAGAATTAATATTGTAAAATTTTCTTTATTTTTTTATTATAAAGATTCTAGGAATGAAAATTAATTAGATTTACGTGCAAGCAATGTAAAAGTATCGATTAAACAGAATTGAATAACTTCATATATTTATTTTTATATCTCTTTTTAATATATTGTTTCGGGTGTGTTTGAATTTGTTGCAGGAACCTGATATTATGTTTTATATCGAGCGACCGGCGATTTTTGCAATCATTCTGCCTTATGTTCTTCCTGATGGACCTATCATGCTTGCACTCATTCCGGCACTCATAGGTTTGTGTGTCTTGATACTGACAAACCATGCGATGATTCATTCTTACCTCGAAAGGACAGAAGAAGAACAGCAATCGAGCATGAATAGCAGCCTTTCGTCTAAAACCAACACCCCTAATGCAAAAGTAAGTACTTGAAACATATATTGTGTCTTTGATTGGAGGATACATATTCAAAGGAAAGATTCTTAAATTTGACTACTGTTTTCTAGCAAACTAGCAAAATCGAAACATTCTTAAAAGTACTTATAATGTAAAGAAAATTAATGTTTTCTAGGAAACTAGCCAGAATATTGATCAGGAAGTGGAGGCTAGCTTTGCACGGGATTCTATTACCAGTGACAGTGACTTTGAATGCTTACCGAGATTGGCAACTGAAAATGGAGATGAGAAAGCTTTACGGATGAATAGCAGTCCTATTTTCCGAACCAACAGCCCCAGTGTGGTGAGTGCTTAAATATTCTTTTTTTTTTTTTGTTTTCATGTTTGAGTTTCCTTTATTTGCTTCTTGTTTTCCATGCATAATGTGTGGTTAATAGAATGACATCCTACTCAAAAGAAGCTTCAATTTAGTTTCCTATATTATGTTGGCTTCATTCAAAGATTATTGTTCATGAATTTTGAAAATTTTAGGCTTTACATAAACTTAAATCATGGTCTAATTTCTTCTTTTGGAAAGTAGCGAAATTGCTATCCCCTGTCAATTTCTAATGCCAAAGGTAATGTTGTGTAGGAAGCTAGTAAGAATGGGAAAATACTGAAGAAAAAGGAAGCTATGGTCGAATATGAGAGCCTGAAAGAGATATCTGCTATAACCAGAAACTTTAAGCAACGTCCTACAGGGTTACATAAGTGGTTCATTGATGGCTTATCAGAATGGGACACTATGTTAAGTTCACATATAGACTTCAAAAAGGAAGATGCAGGCCATGGACAGAAGCTTAAGATAACAGAAGATAGAAATAACAAAAACAATAGTAGTGAGGATTCAGAGGCAGCGGAGGATGTTCAAGACTTCGAGAAGATTGAGGATGATCATCTGAAGGAAGAGAAAGTTGCATGCAATGAAGGACTGAAAGAAATTAGGAAGATAGACGATGATGATCAAAATGAAGTAAACGATAAAGCTGGAATTGCAAACGACTGTAATGGTGTTAACCACAGTTGGGAAAACGTATTCAGAGAAACGTTTTTTGATGAAACTGAACCTTATTTCAATCAAAAGATAACAGATGAAGTTATAGGCAACTATAAAAGTGATGGTGAGAGCAGTTGGGAAGAGGTGCACAGCATTCTTGATGGAAAGTTTTGTGCTGAAATTGCATCTCTAGAAGGAGCAGAAGATCAAGACGCTACAAGTAACTATGACAGTGATACAAGAAGTTGGGAAGAAGAACAAAGCAACCAGTCTTGTGCTTCCGATTCAATGTCAGAGTTAATGTCTGACTATGAAGGAAAGTCAATTTCATCGTCCGATTCAATGCCAGAGTTAGTGCCTGACTACGAGCGAGAGGAAAAATCGTCGGATTTAACGCCAGCGTTAGTGTCTGATTATGAAAAAAAGTCAATTGCATCGTCCGATTCAATGCCAGAGTTAGTGGCTAACTACGAGCGAGAGAAAAAAGACTTGACCAAAAAACTTGAGGTTGCAACTAAACTTTGTAAGCTCTTATCAGAGAATGAACTTGAAAGGGAGTGGGATGCAAAACTTGATGTCGTTTCTAAGAACTTGGAGCATTACCAAGTCATTGAAGAAGAACGCCTCAACTGGAATGAGGAAAAGGAATATCGCCGTACAAGGTTGGATGCTGCAGTTGAGTCTTTGGAAGAAGAGCGTGTCAAGTGGGAAGATGAGAAAGGTGAACTTTGTGAAAAGCTTGATGTTGCTACGCAGTCTCTTCAATACTACAAAGCCATTGAAAAAGGTTTTGCTGAAGAGCGTCAGAAATGGGATGAGGAAAAAAATGCTCTGAATGCAATCATTATTCATGCTGATGAAAATGTTCAGTATTGCCAGACTCTCGTAAATACTTATGCTGAGCGTTACCGTCTGCTGGAGTTGCAGGTAATTGAGTACCATTCCCAGTGTCAGAGCTTCATCGACAAGTGGATAGCAGACACAAATGATATACATTCTAAGCTGAATGCTGCAATCCCATCTATTGAATCTTACAAAGCCTGGTGCAGTCGATCTGATCAGTTTTACAAAGCCTGTTTTGAAGAATATGAAGAAAAATGTCGCAAGTTAATGCAGGAGAATCTTGATCTCTCTACAAAGCTTTCCACCGAATCTTCATTTACGGAACGTTACATTAGGCTTGTTTACGAGCTTGAAGAAAAATGCCACAGGTTGGAGGAAGAGAAATCTGATCTTACTGGCAAACTCTCTGTGGCAAAGGCAGCATCTGAGCTTTATCGAACTTGCTTGCATGACCTAGTTTCTTAGGCTTGCTTGCATGACTTAGTTTCTTAGGCTTGGCTTATCTTTCTATATTTCTTGGTTTTTTTTTTAGGACTATTTCTCTTTAATAGTATTAGACTTTATATCCCTTCATTTTTTTAAGACTGTTACTTTAACAGCATTAGATTATTTTTTTCCATTTGGTACTATGGTGGGTTTAGAAAATTATTATCTTGCTGCCATGATTGCTATGGTTAATTTACATGTTGAAGAAATTACAAGCAGGGGCAGCAGAAATAATTGGACTGTCAATCTCAGCCTGAAAATTACTTGATAAATTTCAAAATAATTCACATTACAGATATTTACAACATATGCAATCAAATGTCAATTTTTATGGGAAACAATGTACATGAAGAGGGATAAACATTAGATCCATCCATCCAGCATTGAGAGCCTTTGCTTTTCCAACATTTACTCTGGAATTTGAGAGCCAACCGCTAAAACCTCTGGAATTTGAGAGCTAACCACTAAAACCCCATCTTCCACCCAAGCTGGATCTCTAAATTCTAGTTTTGATGAATAGATAGGATGCAAAAATTAATTAAAATCCACCTCTTTGTTCTGTACCTTAAATGCTGCATTAAAGAATCAAAGTAAATTTACCAAAGTCAATTCAGCAAATCATAATGGTCTAAGAACTTGTAAATGTCATATTAATATAATGTTTATATCTATATAAACATATTATATCATGAAAATTATATCCATACATAATTTAAGATAAATTTGACCTTTTAATTTTAAATTAATTTGAATGTTAATTAAACAATGGCAGGCTTAATTAAAGATCCGTATACCGAAAGATTGACTCTGGCATAACTGAAATAAGCTCAGGCAAGTTGACAAAAACAAACAGCAAGGGTGGCAAAGACTGCAATTCTTCAATTGAATTGTTAATCAGGCTTAGTAAGATAATGAAGATAAACATGTATAAAAAATATTGGCATACGGCTCATGAACCAATACAAGATCAATATCAACAAAGATAAGTTCCTAAAACTACGAGTTGATGATTTGAATTCCACTTGTCATCATTATGATCATCATGCTTTTGACAATTGTCACCACAAGATGTTCATCATCATGTTTATGCCACTTCTAAGGTTATTCATCCAAATTTGAGTGCAAGACAAAAGGGATTAATATGGACCTAGATTGGTTAATATGTAGTGTATAATTCAACTATATATCCCACTTAACTTTGAGAAACAAGCCATGATGATCGTGGTTTTGTTGCTGTAGGTATGGAGAAAAGACAGGACAGGTGACAAATGACGGACGCGTTTCTGTTCATATAAATAAATGCTAAATGCTAAATGCATGGTGACAACAAAGTGCTATTCATGTACTTTGTTCGCAATTCTGGTAGTTCCCAAAGCTTGCGAAGTCCTCCATATCTTCTGCATCACAGTAACTGTGCCATTAAGCAACTTTCACATGATTAACCTGAACAATGGCATTGAAAAATGGCATAAGCATGGCTCATCAGACACCTCTGACGATCTGCCAGTCCTCATCTGAGGACCCTTTTGTATGCAAGCCTTAAAGGCTCTGCTTTTTGTAGTCTCTATGCGAGACTTATCAATAAATTCAATGCCTTTAAAAAAAAAAAAGCATGGCCATCACAGTTGTCATCCAGAGCTTGCAAAGTCCTCCATATCTTCTGCACTGAGATTCCATTCATTCCCCTTATAACAGGAGTGAAGATTTCACAACCGATATTCATGCTTACCTTGATCCTAACCATAACCTTTTTCTAGTAAATTTTTTTATAGGCCAACCACCTATTCCTCAATTAGCAGTAATGGATACCGGAAGCAGCCTTCTATGGGTTCAATGTCTCCTTTGCCTCCCCAATGCTCCAAGCGGTATGGTGCCATATATAATTCTACAAACTCCTCAACATATACTAGATTGCCACGCAATTCTTAGTGTTGTATCTTTCCCCAACGTGTTAAGTCCTTGTGCATCTCGTCCGATCCATGTTTATACCACCAGGCATATGTTTACGGTGTTGATTCAATAGGAAACCTGGTCACAGAGAAACTTAGTTAGAATATCAAATGATGGCTTCACTGTCGTGGCTGATGTGATATTTGGTGCAGTTTCTTGAATGGAGACCTCCAGCCAGATAAGCTCATCAGCGGAGGATTTGGACTTGGCTGCGGACGCACATCATTGGCAACTCGACTGGGTAAGTTCTCATATTGTATTGGCAATGTTTTGGATCCTAACTATAATCCTAACAAATTGGTTATGGGATGTTTTAGATCCTAACTATAATCATAACAAAATGGTTAGGGGTGATGGAGAGTAACACCTTTGGAAGTGATCGATGGCAACTATCATGTTCTTCTTGAAGGCATTAGTGTTGGAGAGAAAAAGCTTCCAATAGATCCTAATATATTTAGAAGGAAAGGGGAGAACAGATCACTGATTCTTGTTCGGTTTCTACTTGGCTAGTAAAGCAAGGGTATAATGCACTTCTCAACAAAGTCCAAAGTCTACTAAATACGATGACACAAAGTGTTAAGAAAGAAGGTATTGTGTGCTAAAGAGAGCAATAAATCTAGACCTCAAGGGATTTCCAACAGTGAATTTTCACTTCGTTGGAGAAGCTGATTTGGTGCCAGATGGGCTTAGTAGCCAAAATTTAGTGTTATTACTTCTGCGAGTTCATGAGCACAAAACTTACAGGTCGACAATGATGATACCAACATTGAGACCGAGTGGCGTGGGACTTAAGATCTTGCGATATGTATGTGAAGTTCAATCCTTCACATGTTTGAAGGAGCAGAACTGGCATCGACTAACCATAGATTTCCGGAGATCTTTTTGTTTATAGACACAGCGAGTTGCTGGACTTAACGCAGGCTTTTTGTTATTTTATATAATGGGAATAATATTTTGTGCCTAGCTCATTTCCCCTTCATTTCCGCCTCTTCCATTAAGCCAATGTAATTGTATATTGTAAATCCAACAGGCATCGGAAGTACAAGTGCAATGTCATCGGAAGTTCATGGTTAAGTATATAGTGACAACAGGGAACCTATAATAGTTAGCTACTGCGGCTGAGATGGCTCGTTGCATATGGGGGCAGGGTTTGGTTGATCAAATTGCAGTGAAAACTAAGATAAAGAATTCGCCCCCAATCAAGGGAAAAATGGGAGACAAACTTGTAGAATCGGGTCCATGGGCTCAATTGCTTGATCAAATTACTTGATATCTCTTGTTAGTGTAAGAGAACGTGAACTTGACACAGACATCCAGCTAACCAGGCTGGTGGAGGTGCATTAGAATCATTTGTCATGATTTTCAGCTTAAGAGGATTACTCCTTACTCCTTATAAGAGTAGAAACGTAAAATTTGGATTGTACAATCGTCCAGAGTATATATGCACAGCCCGAGTACAGGAGTCTGTACACTTTTATTTTTATTTTCTAAAAATAATGGCACTAGAGTGTACTTAAGCTGAGCCAGTTTGCGCAGCCACAGCTGATACATGACCATAAGAAATGCATCATAATTGATGGGAAGCAAGTATTTAATGCTGGCTTTAAACTCAATTTCTCCAGCATGCTTAGTATGTGCCCTTAATGCTGTGCTGCAAAATTAGTTTGATGTAAACTTGCGTCAAGCAATTCAAGCAAAAATAGCCAGCTTATTGCTTAACAAACATGAAATTCTTTTAAGGTTTTACTAGTAAAATGAACAAAATAACGTAAAGATAATGAATTCTCATTGAGACAAAGATACTGCGCAGATGAAATTTTGCTGTAAACAAATCTGAATATCCTTTCTAACATCATCACTAATGATAAAGGAAGCTCGAGTGCATATCTTGATGCTGGGTCAGATGGATCAATAGAGACTATATCCAAAAAATTGGCTTACGAGAATGGCAATTCCAAGAGCAATTGCTACAAGGGAAGAAGCCCAAGTAAGTTTTTCAGTAATTCTGGGCACCCTATCCTTTAATGCTTGACTGCATGAGCCTATAAATACTGTATAGCATCCCATTGCAACTACAGTTCCAAGCAAGAACATAATAAGGAATGCAGCACCAGCCAAGCGAGATGGCAAAGCAAGTGCTGGCAAAACCATCATTAGTGCATCTGGCTGCAACCCATGAATGATCCCTGTGGCAAAAGTAGCAAAGCCAAGCTTCTTTTTCCCGACCGCTGGGTTTTCAAGTGTCTCATACACGCTAACATCACACTCAACATTTTCCAAGGCAACACAAGGGGCAGGAACTTCTGAAGCTTCCCTTATACCCATAGCCCCAATAGCAAGCAATGTTAAGCCCACCACTCTTGTACCCCAAGTTCGGATAACTTCAACGTGGAGGCGGTCCTTTAGTAGCAGGAATAGTAAGCCAAAGATAACCTGACCAGCATCATGGCCACAGCCCCAAAGAGCTCCAACAACAGCACTTTCCATTCGAGTACGACCAATTGATAGTGGAGCCAAAGCAGCAAGGTGGTCAGGCCCTGACAAGGTGTGTAAGCAACCAGCAAAGAAACCAGTCCATGCACTACTTAGTAATTCCCCACGGATTACTCTGCCACCAACTGCAGCAGCTGCAGTTCCACTGGTTTTAGCAGCAGTTTGTAAGGTTGCAAAAGCTGCTGGTGCAAAAATTGGTTGGATTAAGAACATGACAATGGCAGAGAGAGCTATAAATGTCCCAGCTGTAATTGCCTGAAACGTGTGTCAAATACAAAAATATTTTTAGGCTTTGTCAATAAAGAGGACTACACTACCTTCAATCTCCAAAGAGAATTTTATTCCTAATAAACTGTAAACACTATGTTGACTGCAATACAATGCATAACAAAGCATATCACTACAGCACTGCCATGGGATGCCTGAGATTACAGGGATGTGCACAGCAAATGACATCTATTCAGAATTTATCCCAGACTTCCTTTATCTATCGAGATCTCAGAATCACCACTAATCAGCAATAATGGAGAATTAAAAAATTCCAAATGCATGAGTTCTTTCGGTTCTACTTATGTTAAAAGGTTTTGCTTTCAACCTCTAACAATATCAGTAATTGCAACACTAACAACAATAAAATGTTAATCAGAGAGTCACCCAAGAGTCTTTAGTGTGGAAGAAGATGGTGGAAGTGTTTCCATGACAAATATAATTAGGTCATAGTATGATAAGCCTTGAGACAAATAACATAGATGTACTCTTTTTTTATCTCCCATATGCAAGTATATGCATGCAAAGCATGAATTATACTTTCACTCATACAAAGTTTGGCGAGACATCATTTGTATAGCAGAAAAGTGTGAAAAGAGTAGACTCTTCATTAAAGCTAGTTTCACTCCAATTTCCTATTCTATTTAACTGATTGGACCTAAATTGCAAATGTGTACATAAATAGTCATGTCAAATTTGGAATTCATGTCTGCACCAACAAAAACCAAAAATGAACTAATAGAATCTCCATATCCAGTTCCCCCTGATAATTTTAGATTCTTCACATTGTACATTGCTTAGTTAAGCATGCAAATGAAATGATACACCAAAAAGTGCAATAACACATTAAAATTCAGATGGAATGACGATTGATAAGTAACTCTGCTAAATTGCCTTTTACCCCTTGCTGCTAGGTATCCCTCTCAACCATTCTTCAAAAGAGAGCTACAAAAGAATGGGAAACAACGAAGTCCTACAAGTATTGGAGACAAAATTCCATTTACCCATAGTTTAATTTATTGGATACAATATTTCTTCACCCTCTAACCAGAAATCCTTAATTAAATACTGACCAAGTCAACCCTTTAACGTTTAAGTATAAAGCTTTATAAATTAAAATTAAACACCAAGGAAATTCCAATTTACCACAATTAAGCTCAAATTATCAAATCAATCTTTTCTTAGAAACAAATTAGGAGACAATTATAGTAAACTTTAAACGGAAAAAAAAAAACTCTGAAAAGCCTCAAATGTTTCTTTTCTTTCCCTCCTTTTTTTTCCCACATCAATACTGCTAAGGAAAGAAATCAATTACAATGAAATTTAAAAAAAAAAAGTAGTAAAAAATTGTATAAACATCATACCTTTCTTTGTGCAGAAGCTCCAATTGCAATAAGCTTGAGAAAATTGAAACTGGGTGTTGACCCATTTGCAGAGTCGAGTCGGGGAGAAAGGAGTGAAGGCAATTCATTGCTTGGATTCGATTGAGGAGAAGAAAACTGAGATGGGTTATCGGTCTTGCATGAAATTGAGATGACTCGCCTGAGCTGCGGTTGAGTGAGCGAAGGAAGGAAGTTGACTTTAGGAGAGTCGAATCGGCCAAGTCGAGAGAGAAAAGGAGAGGGCCTTGGAGAGATTTTCAAAGCGGTTGGAGAAGACGAATATAGAAGCCTTTCCATGGCTTCCTTTATCTCTCTCCGAAAGAAATAGTTTCAAAAGGTTGAGACAGTAGCAGAGAGAGAGAGGTGAGTTTTGTTGAAGATAAAGTTTTGGCAGAGAGGAACAAAATGGGTTAACAGAAAATTGAAAATGGGGATTATATTATTTGCTTAAAATTTTTTTCGGGATTCTCGAACTAATTTTTGACTAAACCCTTGCTTTATGCACTCAAGAGTAAATCCTTTGGTCCGTTGCTGTAACTCTGTAAGAGTCAATATTGGTGAAATTGGAAATGGTTTTGGTAAGAAAGAAAATGGTGTTTGCTTATAGTTGAAAGTAATAAGTTAAGGATTATTATTATTTTATATGCCTATGGTAAAATCTTTAATCATACGGAAGGATTTTTTAATTAGAAAAAGAAAATTTTGATTTCAATTTTTATTAAAAATAATGTATCAAATATTAAATCAAACATCTAAAATAATTTAAAGGTGTTAAAATTTGTCAAATTATTTCCCTACATGGTTGTTATAGTGTTCCAACACGTAAATAAATAAAATCTTATTGCAGTGTTCGAACTTAATCAAATAAAAAATTTCATAAATATGTAAAATTTAAAATCACGAATATTATTTCTAAAAATATTTTAATAAAATGATCATATTTGATTTAATAATATATATTAATAATATTAAATATAAATTTAATTTAGTGAATATTACTGCTTACTTATCCGTAACCATTTTAAAATATAATACTGTTGCTATGCCTGACTACTTATCCCTAGTTTTAGTGCCCACTCAGCATTGTGCAGTTTGTGGCGTTGTCCATGGTTTGACTGCTCCCCATCAACATATATCCTCATTATCTCCAGAACAGCTGCTTAAGCTAACGAGTGAGTGGTCTTCAAGTCTTCCGTCCACTCAACTTTTCCTAGGCCTTTCCTTTTGAGTTCTAGGAAGCAACTATTTCCAAGGAAATTGAAGGGATTAAGGTATGAACCATAAAAGAGAGCAAATCTGAAATCTCCTACAAGGGGAGGAAATGTTGAAAAGAGAGTAATCATGTGCGGTGGTTGAGGGATTAAGCCGGCTGAGGGAACAAAGTTGGTGAAGTTGGCAGCATATGGGGGACTGGGACTTGGAGTTGGAGTTGGAGTTGGAGTTGGAGTTGGCTTGGATTTTGAAATTTGGACTTATTCAAACTATTGGACAATATCATTATCATTAGATAAAGCTATCCTTCAATTTTAATGAAAGAAAAGTGCTTGTTTCCAATTTTTGAATGAAGTCCACAACTTGACACTTCAAAGGCCACGTGTAGAGCCAACCACGGCTCCACCCCACCCTGACACATACGCTCCCCGCGCTAGCCTCTGCCCGGCACACTCGATCACCTGCGCCCGTTGTTGCGGGCCGCTCGTCATTTGGGTCTTGAATCAAAGTGGCTTCAGCTGGTTGAGGCAGAGGGACCTTGGATTTTAGCCAACTCAGCCTCTGGGCTCATGGCTAGAGACCCTCTCGAATTTCCCTCACTAACCTCATCGGACCGCCTCGGCCCAGTCCTTAGTCCTTACCTTAGACATCAATGAATCGGGCTTCGATTCTCATGGTCCAAACCCAACTTGCAGTTAGTCCACGATTCAATCTTTCTTGTTCTTATTTTTTTCCTTAAAGATGTCCATTCATAAGATATTATTATTTTTAAAGTAACTTAACTCAAATTTTATTATTTAATAAGATATTCGAATTTTATAAATATTTGATTAAATTTTTTTATTTTTTATATAAATTTTTATCAAAATATCTTAGACATTGTTGAATATGAAACAAAAATAAATTTAAAATTAATTTTTATATATACTATTAATGAAAATAAAATTAACAAATTAAAATTAATTCATAAAATCAAATAAAAATTTAAGCTCATATTTAGTGTAATTAATAAATTTATATAAGTATTATATTAATTATAAATAATTTATTCAAAAAAATAATATATAAAACTAAAATTTAATGTTAAAAAATATTATTTATAATTATGTAATGAGTGTCTTAAAATCACTACTCGAACTTGTGACCTATTATAATTTTTTTATCAAATTTTACCTGAATCCGATTTTAGGACAATTAAATAATATAAAATACTCTATTATAAGGTATCAAATCACGTCCTTGTTTTCTCACTCTCGCAGACAACTTAGGGTCTCATTTTGTCCACTTAAAGAAAGGGTATATCCGTCATTGAAAAAAAGGATAAAGGTTCCCCTTACGTGTCATCCATAAAAGAAGGCCATGTCATCATTTATCTTATACCACAAAACCGAAGCTCTACCCCAAATTCACCTCAGCCCTTGACCAGACCACCCTCTATCCTAAAGGATCATAATCACCTGTTCAACCAAACGGTCGTGTTATCTTGCACCACTAGATTATCACCAAAAGTCAATGGTTTAGAGTCAACGATCCTCTGGCTTTGGCAATCTATAAAGTGAAGACCATTTTAAAGTAGTGTTCCATACCACACCATGCCATTGCTATAAAAACCAGAAGCCGAGTAACTGCAATTTAAAAAGCTCCGTTTTTGCTCTGCTTTTGTTCAGCTTAGAAAAATATACTCTGTTCTTCAGTAGTTTCAATGGCAAAGCCAGTGTCAATTGAAGTGTGGAACCCAAGTGGGAAATACCGAGTTGTTAGCACTAAATCCATGCCTGGAACTCGCTGGATTAACCTCTTAATCGAGCAAGATTGCCGCCTCGAAGTAATCATATTTTTTCTCTTCTCTAAACCCTTTGTCTTCTTTTTTTTTTGGGTGAAATCTTTTATATCGAGTTTTTGTTCATTTCCATATTCAGATATGTACGGAGAAGAAAACAATTTTGTCTGTTGAGGATATCGTTGCTTTGATTGGCGATAAGTGCGATGGGGTGATTGGACAGGTATTCCCTTCATGAGTTTTAGTTTTTTAGTTAAAAATATGGGCTCGTTTTTCTTTTTTATTTTTTACCCTTATCTTGGATTCTGAAGTTTGGGATTTGTGTTATAGTTAACTGAAGACTGGGGGGAGACTTTGTTTGCGGCCTTAAGCAGAGCAGGAGGCACAGCCTTTAGCAACATGGCTGTTGGTTACAACAATGTTGATGTTAATGCTGCCAACAAGTATGGTGTTGCAGTTGGTAATACTCCTGTAAGTTCACTCTTCCACTAGTTGGCCTTAAGCAAAATTTGTTTCTAAAAGTTTTGATTTCCAAGTTTTCTTATTGATGGACAGACTACATGAGTCTCTCCTTGTTGTTAACCGCACCGCGCATGCACCAGTTTATCTATATGCAAGTATCTTCCATGTAATGGATGTGAATGTTTGTTCAGTGTGAAGAAAATGGTTACAAATTAAGCTGGTTCGGTATATATTTTGAGATAGAAATGCTGAGCTAATTGCAGTGCTAATTTGGTTAGGGCGTACTCACAGAAACGACAGCAGAGCTAGCCGCTTCTCTTTCTTTAGCAGCTGCTCGAAGAATTGTCGAAGCGGATGAGTTCATGAGGGCAGGCTTATATGATGGATGGCTCCCTCATCTGTATGTCCACCAAATATACCAGATCCTTCCTCTTATATTTGTTTGTCCTTATGTTTTTGCTGTGCATAGATGATAAACCCCAATTAACATACATTACAATTGTGCCATTCCACTTTTCTTCTCTTGCAGGTTTGTGGGAAACTTGCTTAAAGGGCAGACAGTTGGTGTAATTGGAGCTGGTCGTATTGGATCTGCATATGCCAGAATGATGGTAATCTCTTACAAACTAAATTGCACATCGGATTCATAAACCTAGGCTAGAATTTTTAGGTTATTCATTTGATATTGTTGGACAATAATGTGCTAGGTTTTTATGAGGATACTAACGAGATTAGCTTGAAAAATGTTTGCAACACATTGAACTTAGTGGCTTTACATGTAAAGAAGAAATGATTGGTTGGATTTGTGAGGTGAGGTTTCTGTTGCTTTATATGAAACTGAAGCATATATTGATGTTATGCAAAATCCTAACTCCTAAGATATGCAACATACGGCACAATATTGCTATGAAAACCATCTTTTTTTTATGTTATTTGAAGCATCCTCTACTCCCAGGTCTATGTTGCTGCGTTAATGAGAGTGATTTTGTTTGCCTATCTTATAACAGGTTGAAGGGTTCAAAATGAACTTAATTTACTATGACCTCTACCAAGCTACACGGCTAGAGAAGTTTGTCACAGGTATGTCTTGAAACATTCAGTTCAAGTTGCTTAGCAGTTGAATCTTCTTTTTTTTAGGCTTATATGTTTCCCCATTGCAGCTTATGGTGAGTTCTTGAAAGCCAATGGAGAGAAACCTGTTTATTGGAAAAGAGCATCAACAATGGATGAGGTGCTCCGGGAGGCAGATGTGGTAGGAACTTCTTTGCTGAGAACTTTTAATATGGTATTTAAAGCCAATTTTCAATTATGTTGGCAAATAAAAGGAACTGATGCTTTTTGTAGATAAGTCTTCACCCGATCTTGGATAAAACAACCTACCATCTGGTTAACAAGGAAAGACTTGCAATGATGAAGAAGGTGACTAAGAACTTCTCTGTTGTCCTTAACGAGTAACTTTTGAAAGTAGGCCTTGCTTAAGGAAATATCATTTGCATTTTGTGTTTGCAGGAAGCAATCCTTGTAAACTGTAGCAGGGGACCTGTGATAGATGAAGTAGCTGTCGTTGAACATCTGAAGCAAAATCCTATGTTCCGAGTTGGTCTTGATGTCTTTGAGGTGACTTGACAAATTTTTACTTTCAAATTCAATCAACCACATGAAAACTACCCTCAAGTTAGTACATGATTGTTCATTAATGGTGGTTGCAATAGGATGAACCTTACATGAAACCTGGGCTTGCTGATATGAAGAATGCTGTCATCGTACCACACATTGCTTCTGCTTCCAAGGTAATATCATTTGCTAGTATTCACCCATCAGGTTGGAGTCACCTATCAGATTCTAACTGTTTTCCTCATTCTTATGCAGTGGACTCGTGAGGGAATGGCAACATTAGCTGCTCTCAATGTCTTGGTAATAAATTGCTTCACGACTTTCTCTAGGGAAAGGATAAAACAAATGAAAAAATTTATTTATTCTGTTTTGGGGTTTGTGATAGCCAACCGTTCTAAGCACTGCCACCCTTTCTCCATCCATATTACAGGGCAAGATCAAGCGATACCCAGTATGGGGTGATCCAAATCGAGTAGGACCCTTCTTGAATGAGAACGTTCCACCTCCTGCTGCATGTCCAAGCATCGTCAATTCAAAAGCATTAGGTAATATTCATGTATTTCAACTATTATCACACTTGTTCTTACATTTGCTTTGAAGTATGACTTAATGACTTCGATAAATCTGTGTATTTTTTTTCCCTCAGGTTTACCCGTTTCCAAGCTATAAGAACAGATGGCTGATCCTATTCGCAGTTGGAGTAGTGTGTCTTAGTGGATGTGAGAACATGGGGCTCTTAGTTAGCTTGGCAATGGCAGCCGTGTATATTTTGCCTATGAAGAGTACTCTTTGTATGCACTGCATATTGCTGTCTTGTAAGAACAGCTTTATCATTTCATCAAATATATATATCACTTTGAAGTTTGAACGCATGGATTTGATCAGTTTTTATCATACAATTTAAACTCATATTCATAAACTAGAACTTGCGTTGATCATCCTAATAGTTTCTCTAGCTTACCATTTGTTCATTTTTCACTCCAAAATGGCGCATATATAAAAGCTTAAATCTTCAACCGTAAATCTTAATACAAGAAATTTACGTGTTACTGCACGTAACACAAAGGCTTTGTTTCACCTAACAAGGAGGGTTGAAATGAGGGTAAAAGAATTTTAGAATTTTGTTCCAATCTGTGCCCTAAGACCTTACATTAAGTTGAAACAATTGAAAAATCTTTGAAATGTTTATTTATCTGAAATTTTTTTGAAATGTTTATTTATTTGAAGATTTCGTCGTAAAATTATTTTTATGTTATATTTTAAATTTAAAAGAAAATGAGGATAACGCTTAGCTCTATTATATATCACACCCCATTTAGGTATTAAAACAAGAATTTAAGATAATTGATGATGTTTAATACTTTAATTTCATAAAAAAGAAGAAGAAGAAGAAGATTTCACAAAGCCATGTGGTAATCAGCAGTAAATGCCAAATTAATTCAGGATTAAAATTACATTAAAATGATTAAATGTTAGAGGATCAAAGGCATTATTAAATTATTGCCTTAAATGTCTTATGATATCAAATTTTCACGCCAAGGTAGAACTACTGGCTGAAGGGAAATGTAAAAAGTGAAACACGGATGCTAATAGTAAAATTAAAAAAGTGAAGGAAAAAAAATACAAATCTAGAACCCTGGTCCATTTATTAATTAAAAAAATGACTTGTTGAGAAAAAATTGCTCTATAAAATATTTTATAAAAAAATTTAATATTTTTTATTATTTGAATAAAATGTTGAAAACAATTTCAATTATTTAGATCATCTTATGAAAAATATTTTTTTATCATTGATGGAGTTATCTGAATGTTAAAAGATGATCAATATGAGTTAATTACAAAATAATGATAACATTTAGTTTTCACTAATTTGAGATTAAAAATAAAAATAAGTAAATTCAATAATAATATTTTTCAAAGCAATGTTAAGCATTAATTTTCAAAAAAAAATTTCATGTCATCATTTTTTTAGTTTAAAGCTATAAACATATCAATATTTTTATCCATTGTGAGAGACATCCAAAACTTATACTTATAAATATGTATTCATTAAATAACAATGTTAAAATATTTTTTATTATAATTATTAATAAGCTATATTCAATTTATAAATAAAAATTTAATTAAATTAAATGATTTTATTAAAAAATGTTTTTATTTTAATAATATTAAATATTAATATTTTAAGTTAAATTTTTTAAAAGTTAAATGTTAATAATATTTTTTAATTTTTTAACATTTTAACTTAAATAGTAACATTTATTCAAACCAATATTTTTTCTTTCTGTTTTTTGAAAAACATCTTACGTCCTTAAAATGTTTTATATCTAAAGTATATATTTTTATCTTTCTAATAAACATAAATTCTAAAACAATTATTTCAAAAAATATTTTACTTAAAACAAATTAAAACAAACTGGACTCCTTGTTTTACTAGATTTTCATGTATATACTCTCATTAGGATTTTCTGACCACTACTACTATTTGGTACCAAAAATCCAAATCTCACTAAAAGTAGGTTTGAAACGACGACGTTGAATTGTACCTTAAATCCTTCTATAAATACCCAGGTATTAGTGCCCACTTTTCCCCATTCAATCAGAGCAATTTAATAATGTTTTATTGAGAATTTCTCTCTCTCTCGCTCTCTCTCTCTCTCGCTCGCTCTTTTTTCTCTCGCTTTATCGATTAGGGTTTGTGTTGCCGGTTAGAGAATCTTAGAAATCACAATGGCGTCGACTTCGAAGAAGATAATGTTAAGGAGCTCCGACGGAGAGGCGTTCGAGGTGGAGGAAGCGGTGGCGGTTGAGTCGCAGACGATCAAGCACATGATCGAAGACGATTGCGCCGACAACGAGATCCCTGTCCCCAACGTCACCAGCAAGATCTTGGCCAAGGTCCTCGAGTACTGCAAGAAGCACGTCGATGCAGCCGCCGACAAGGAAAAGATCCCCGAGGATGATCTCAAGGTGTGGGATGCTGATTTTGTCAAGGTTGACCAAAATACCCTCTTTGACCTGATCTTGGTTAGTTCTTCCTTCCTTTGCCCTTCTTTTCTTTCCATATTTACGCTTTTTTCTTGATTTTCTCATAATGTATTTGCTTTTCACAATGCTGTTATTTTCCTGGCTGGGGTTTTCGTTTCAATAAAAGTTTTTTGTTTTTTTAATGATTTAATCTCTTGTTTCTGTTGGGTTTAATTTAAATACTCTGTTTATCTGTTGATGTATCTTATTAATGTGTTAATAAAACGATTTAATCTAGTAAATTTTCTGACTTAGTTTCCCAAGAAAAGGGAAAGGGAGAAATTATGGTTTTCGTTTTCTGGGAAGATTTATTGTATTCTAAAAAGGGTTATATGGTTTACAGTAGCTTACTCTATTTTGGCTTACCTTCGATGCTAATACTAAACTTCTTAATGTTTTGAAATTTGTTTGCAGGCTGCGAACTATTTGAACATCAAGAGTTTGTTGGACTTGACTTGCCAAACTGTTGCTGAAATGATCAAGGGGAAGACACCCGAGGAGATTCGCAAGACCTTCAACATTAAGAATGATTTTACCCCAGAGGAAGAAGAGGAGGTTAGGAGGGAGAACCAGTGGGCATTTGAGTGATTGGGAAGCGTCAAATCAAGTGTTCATATTATGATAGCAATGTCGATATTATCATAGGTTCTGCTGTTCTTGGGTTTTACCGGTAGGTTGTTAAGATGGGGAAAGTTTAAACATTGGATTTTTCTTTTAGTTATTTTGTTTTATGTTTTAGTTCTTGGTTCTAGAGGATTTTATATAAACCTCCATTATCATAATATATGAAAAGTTTCATATTTCCATGTCTTTGCCCACTGCTTTTTTACTTTTCCATTACATGAATGCCTTGGTTATTCTTTAGTTGTTTTGCTTGATGGTTGTGATTGTTTGTTAATGTCATGATTAATGTGTAGTTACTTGTATATGGGATTGGTGACAGAGGCTCTTCACTGTGATAAATGGTCTATTTTCTACACGTATCAATGACCATACTAGGGTGATGGTGAATCCATCTTTTGACTTTGGCCCTTTCTCACGTCTCTTTGTTATTTCGAATTCCAATCCTTGTTGAAATCTCTATATCTGCCCTGTTGCATCTTTGCCACCCATTCATTTTGTCTCTATTGCTCTCTGTAGATATTGAGCACTGTTGCTGCTTCTTCACCGACCCATCTTATTGCCTATTTGCTCTCAGTTGATATTGATCTTGTATTGGTTCATGAGTCGGATGCCAATATTTTTTATACATGTTTATCTTCATTATCGTGCTAAGCCTGATTAACAATTCAATTGAAGAATTGCAGTCTCTGCCACCCTTGCTGTCTTTCGGTATAAGGATCTCTAATGAAGCCTACCACAATTATCTTTGTTTTGCTTCTATGTTTAGGATAATTAACATTCTAATTAATTTAAAATCGAAGGGTCCAATTTATGTTAAATTATGTATAAATATAATTTTCATGATATAATATAAACATTGTATCAATATAACATTTACAAGTTCTTGGACCATTATGATTTGTTGAATCGACTTTCGTAATTGTACTTTCGATTCTTCAATGCAGTGTTTAAGTTACAGAACAAAGAGGTGGATTTTAATTTATTTTTGCATCCTATCTATGCATCAAAACTAGAGATAGAATTTAGAGATCTCAGCTTGGGTGGAAGATGGGGTTTAGTGGTTAGCTCTCGAATTCCAGAGTAAATGTCGGAAAAGCAAAGGCTCTCAATGCTGGATGGATCTAATGGTTATCCCTCTTTCTTGTTCAGCAACTCATCCTTCATGACGGAGCTCTCTTTCTTCCTTTCCTGATTAATTTTCTTGCTTAAATCCTAGAAAACGTCAATTTTCTCTCGTAAAGATAAACCAACTCAAATTCAAGAATCTTTTTCAAATACTTATTTTTGCAATCTTTTTCGAGCACTTACTTTTGCATTAAGGGTATTGGTTTTGGAGGAAAGAATGCTATTTATGTGTAACTTTGATAATTTTGAATATAATACAAGGAGATATAAAAGTAAACAGATTTAGATTTAATTTTATTGTGCTTCGTGTCTTAATCGTGTCTATACGGTTAATATATTTAATTAATTGTGTTATCGTGTTTAAATTTATATAAATGTTTAATGTTAATGATGAGTTTTATTTATATGATAATAAATTTTATGTATGTTATTTACGTTAAATTTTATTATATTTGATATTATTATTATTTTATTATAATTATTAATTTTAAATTTAAATAATAAAGTTATATTTAATTATAAATATTTTAAGTTAATTGTGTTAAAAAAATTATTTAATCCTTAAATAGTATGGTATAAAAAATTCTGACATAGTTAATAAATGCATTAATCATGTCATAGTACAAGATTATTAAATATATTTATTTACATATTTCACATTTTAACACGAATAATTATTCGTTATTCGATTCATGCATTCTCTCCTTACGAGATAGGATCAATCATCGCATAGTTTGTTAGTGTCATGTCAAGACAATACAAATCAACGGAAGTTTGAGCAGCATGGCAGCCCAAAACAATCGAAGTTTGAGGCTTTGAGCAGCATGACAGACCCATTGACAATAGAAGTTTGGAAAAGGGGAATACAAGAATTAGTAGTAAAATGGGTAGCCGCTCGAACCAGAAGTACCTCTCAATCCCATGAATTTCTTCGATTAGTATGTCTTCGATTTGCATTGTGCTGCTTTCCTCCTGATTCGTCATTGTTTCACACCCTCAAACAGGAAACTGAGAAAACAACTTAAAACTTTTAGTAGGTTTTTCGTTAGGGTATAATTAGAGTGAAAGCATCGCACTGGAATCAAAAGGTTTTTTTGTAAGAAGAGAATCAAAAGTTGTTATCCAATAGGAAAGGAAGGATCCTCGCAAATCATAATCCAATCACTGGCTTGGTGAAAAAGTAACCCTACAATCAAGAGAAGATCAACTCTATCATACTTCGAATCATGAAAAAGATAAATGCCAATGATGATTAGGTAAAAATATTGAAATAATGTTTTTCCAACAAATGTTTGTTTGTGTTATTGTTTTATATAATTATTCTATCATTGTTCTTTTATCATGGTTTTTGTATCTTCACTGTTTCATCTTTCATGTCAAGTGTGATATAATTTACTATGAAATTAATTAAAGCATTCCTTTTTTGTGGATGATAAGTGTTGTGTGTTCTTCAAGTAAGTTATTAAGTATAATAATCTCATAATTTATTAGCTAGAAAGCCAAATTTATACGTGGTTACTATATTTCTGCATTTCAATTAGACAAGAAGAAACAGGACCAATCGCACATTATACGTAACACAACAAAAGGGATATAATATTTTCAGCACCAATCAATCAGCAAAATTTAGCTGCATGGGTTGAACTTCTCCAGGTGTGGGACTTTTCCAGTAGCATTAATCATACCGTTGCTCAGAATGTCGAGCTCTGTGTCATTCTGCCAAGCACTAACCACCTCGTAATGGAGACAGCCCGCCCAGAATCCTAGTGTATACCCGCAACATAAGCCAGTGTATTCATGTTTTAAAGCTAAATTTATGTCCCTGAATTTACATTATGTGTTTGACGGCATCAAATTTGAAGAGCATATGTGATACCAAAGTTGGTGTTACCTATTCTTAGGGTCAAATCTTGCAGCGGGAAAGAGCAAATGGCTGGCATTATTTGAGGGAGAGGGAGGGACATCCTTGTGTGGGATATATCCATCACCAACTCCAATTCTACACACAACTCGACAAGATGTTGAACTCCTACATTAGCCTTCAAGCCAATGTCATGGCAAGTCACAAAAAAATGATCAGCACCTAAAGTCCTATTCCAGGAGGGGACGGTTCCTGTCATGTTCTCATAACAGACTCTCTACAAATCAGCAACGCTGTGAGGCCCAAGGAAACGGAATCTTGGAAGAAATCCAGTATAAATAAACTGACAGACATAATGTCGAAGCAAGGCATGACATCAAATCTTAAAATCGGAAGTAACAGTGTTACCTTGCCTCTCAACAGATTAGTTTTTTCAGTACCGGAAAAACTCAGCTTCCAACTTCTCTCCATACAGATCCACTGAACCGTCGGAATATTCCCCTCCAAATCCAGCGGCATATTCCCCCCGAAAACCAGCGGAGGGTAAACAATAGAATCATTTCCAAAGATCTGATTTGACTTTGACTTGAACCTCTCAAAGTTCACCAACAAAATTGAAAAAAAAATGCAAATAAAGTAGAAGAAAGTGACGAAAGAGAAGATGATTACTTGATGAAAGGTCTCAAAATTCCCCTCGAAGACCATCGGAGGGTAAACGATAGAATCATTTGGAAAGATCTGCTTCGACTTTAGAAGCGAAGCAAAGTTAGTCAAAAAACTTGAAAGAAAATATGCCAAGTCGACATTAGGATTGCACCAACGAGTTAACCGGTAAGGAGTCCCACAATAAAGACTCGAAGAGCCAAACACATCCTCTTCTTGGAAAAAATGAGTTTTCTTCGGCAGAAGAGGTAAAGGGTTTCTAACAGATTTTAGACGAGAGAATGGTTTTCTTTGGCGGAGGAGGTAAAGGGTTTCTAACAGGTTTTAGAGGTTTTCTTTGGCAGAGGTAAAGGGTTTCTAATAGGTTTTAGACGAGAGAATGTGAGCTATTTACTGCTTTTAATTTTGAGTTATAAAGTAGTAGAATTCACCCAAAAACAAGGTTTTGAATTTTGAATTTTTTTTGGCATAATATTTTTAAAAGTTTTTAAATTATTCAAAAATATTAAAATAAATTCTTATAATTTTATTAAGTTCAATTAAACACTTATAATTTTATTTTAAATCAAATAAATTTTATTTTGAGTTAAATTAATCTTTATATAAATGATTGAATACGTGCTAATATAATATGATAATATAATTATGTGATATATTAATATAAAATAATAAATGATATTTGAATTAAAAAAAGTATAAAAAAAAAGAGGTAGAGAGAGAAAAGAAGGAAAAAATGAAAAAAAAATACTTTTATAGTTAATTTTTTAGAATGTAAGGAGAGATGTAGTTTTGGGAAAAACAAGAAACAAAAGCAAGAAATAATTAAAATCAAGAGTTTAGGAGTGGTGGTAAGGACTTCACATTTTGGAGAAAGAAGAAAGCAACATGGCAGCCTCTTGACATGCCATGTCAACTTCTGAAACCTTCCTCACAGGTCACATTAGCATTTAATGTCACATAAACGTTGAAATCATAATAGTTAATTTTGATGAAAAATATTAAAAGGATTAAATTGAAATAATTTTTAAAATTAAGAGATTAAATTATAGCGATTTTGAGTAGATGGATTAAATTAAAAAAATGTATAAATATAGGGACTAAAAGGATACTTTGATTATTAATTTATCTTTTTACAAAAATTAAATTTGACTTCCTCTTCTATAAAAAAAAATCAATATTTGATAAAGTTATTTTTATAAATATAATACTGATGAAATATTTCTTTCCTTCTAAGTATTTAACTTAAATTTAATTATAACGTAAACAAAATATTCAATATGACAATGATGAGTCTGACTTGGCATTTCTATGACACATGACGGATTAGCATTGGCCCTTTAGCCAATCTGCTTTACCCAATAGAGGTTGGAGTACCTAAGTGTAATTTTCTTTTCTTCAAATACCAAATGAACAATTTCATAGAAGTTTTGGTGCTAAATTTATAATTAACCCAAACAAACATGTTGTTGGTGATATATGAACAATAGAGAAGGAATATCGTGATCAGTACTAAAACAATTTAGCAATAGGAATAATCAAATTGGACTTCTCGTAGAATTCTAAAGAAATGAAGGTGCAAATGTTGCAGGTAAAATATTCAAATAGTCCCAGTACTCGTACATTTTCATTAATTTAATCTAGATACTCAAAATCTAGTCAATTTTTTTTTTGTTTTGCTAATTACAATTCCCTGCTTTTTAATTGAATACTAGACTGATTATTTTTATCTGTGCTCGGGTTGTACCTGGACATTATATGTAAACTTTTCTGGCAATCTTTCTTTGTTTTCTATCTATTTCCTGTCATCAACCCAGCTGCTCCTTCTTTTCGCAGTAATTGACTTTGACAACACTGATGTTGCTCGGAAAAAATATGATTCAAGTAAGGATTTACAGTAGTAGAATCCAGCATTGAATAATTAGGTGTTACTTCTATTAAATGAATCAAAGATGAACTTTTTCAAGTACCTTATTCAGAGGCTTAACTAGCAGTTACTGCAAGGGAGCCTTTTAAACAGTTTGGATGCTCGGAGAGGCTCTATCAGGGTGTTTTTGGTCCATTACTTCGAGTGGGTTTGTTTGCTCCAGAGGAGCTATGTAGTGCTGCAGCTTCTCAAGGGGTGCTATATTATTTAATTCTTGCCCACCAGGTTTGATTGTTTAAATTCTTCTCTAGAAATATTTTGACCTCTGCGAAGGAATTTAATAACTATATCAATGTGTGTTTAATCAAGGAAATCTATAAAAAAACAGTGACAGATGAGGCTTACTGGACCCTTAAGCTACATAGTATTTTCACCAAAACTCCCGTTCCTGTCACACGTAGTTGAAAATATTTCCTGATCTTTGCTGAGATTCATATTTTCGTGTTCTAATTTATGTCAAATTCTCGGCCCTGATTCATATCTTCTGTCCCTCACTTAACCCTCTGAAAATATCTCCCTTCCCTTTGCATTGTCATTCTGATATTTTATCTGCTATTTACTCAAATTGACTCTGTAAAGTTTTATTTCATGGATGGTTACAGAAACATTTCGATGTAGTATTTTGTCGTGGGACCGCTAGAGAGAAGATTTTTGAGCCATGGGTGGAGTCTCTGAAGGCTAAAGGTTGTGAGATGCTGGAGGATAAGAAGGTGACTGATATCATCTTCAATGAGGAAACAGGCTGCATAACTGAAGTAGTTTGTGGTAAGGAGACTGACAGTGCTGATACAGTTATCTTGGCTGTTGGGATTGCCACACTTCAAGAAATTATCAAGAAAAGGTTTGCTGTTCTGGACTTTCATTACATAGGTATTATTTTCCACTAATATATGCTCCAAATATGAAACTGAAACTCCTAGTTTGAGTTTAATTTAGCTTTTAAATTAAGTTGAAAGTAAGCTCAGTGTCCTAATTTTTTAGTTTTTATGTTAACCAGATGGTCATTTAGGCTTTTGAATTAACTAGACTAGGTTCTGCTCTAAACCTTTAGTAGAGTTTTAGAGCTTCAGTTGACCTTTGTTTTCTGCGATCCTGTTTAACTGGCAGTTGAGTACTGTTTAGTGCAGCATTATGTACGCGGGGAGAGTTTCTGAAAGTTTTAAACTTGGCTGGCATAGATGTGGTTACTGTCAAGCTGCAGCTGGATAAGAAGGTGCGGTGCATGCACAGATCTTGTTGTCCTTATTCTTTTGTCTTTATTCCCTTATCTTTCTTTCCCACATTTGTTCATCATCCAATTGCCTAAAATTCTTTGTGAAAGAGAATGAAACTGAGTTTTATAATAGCTATATCGGTGCATTTTCTTTAGTGAATTTCCTTTTTTTGGTCTGACTATTTTCACTTAAAACTGGTTGTCTGCTAAGATTGTATATCCATCTATGCACTTATCTGATATGTGCTTGCAATATGTTATCATAGATTCGATAAATTGAAACCCCAGAACATAAGAGGCGCTTTTTTTATTAAAAAAGAAAAATTAAAGACTAATGACAGAGAAGAGTAGTAATAAGAGAGTGAATATTGCTGAAAAGGTCAATGAAAATGGTAAATTTTATGGCATTTTGAAGATTCCCAAAATGGACGTACCAGAAGCAAAGAAAGAAAAGGAGTGGCCGCTTTGGCTTTGCAGAGAGATTCCTGTTTCTCCCTTTTCCTCTACAGTTACAATCCACAAACAAAGGAAGCCCTCATTTCTTTCAATTTATAGGTATTTGAGGGGCTTGGCTGTAAATTAAAAAATATTATTACATTCCTCCTCTTGAGATGCTACGGTGTATTGTTGCGCATGAGAATAGTAAGATGGTAAATATTGAGAAGAAGAGGATTAAAAAGGTAAAATAAAAACGACACGCGGGAAATTCATGAGCTATGGAAGTATCACGCTAGGACTCTTCACTGGTTCTTGGAAGCTGCCCTTTCACCCTTCTCCTCAAGTATTAATATCATAGTGCGCCAGAATTTTCTGTTAATCCCTATCACATTCAAACTGTCGCTCTTTAGAGTTTAATATATTCTTAGTCTCTTTTAATTACTAATAACTAAGAAAGATTTAAATATCAATTAATCAAAAGCTCTCCAGGATCAAGATAAACTTCGAAAGACACGCAGATAACTGCTATTAGAAACAATCTCTCTGTTCTATCGTTTTCATTTTTTTTTCCGGCGAAACTTTGTTTTCTGCATTTAAATCACTTACCTCGTTATTGGGTATTTGGGTTTTTGTTCCGAGAATGTCACGGTGCTTACCGTTTCCCCCGCCGGGGTACGTGCGGAATGGAGTGAGTGGGGAGGCTCTTTTGGAGCAGATTAAGGTTCGTTTTGAGCAAGCTTTTCTGCTCCCTTTGGATCTTGATCAGAAGTTTCTAATTCTAGAGTGCATTTAAGTTTATTAGTACCTCTTTTTCTTCATTTAATGATTCTGAAGTTTGGTTTCCCTCTCTTTTGAGGATTAGACCGACATTGATCAAAAATAGAAAACACATAATCAGTGGAAATCTCAACAAGGCTTTGATAGACTGTAGAGTGGTTTTTAGTCTTCATGCTTTCGAGTGAAGAAATCATAGGGAAAAAATATTAAGTTAATTAATGAACACTGAGTCAAGAAATGGCTATTAGCATTTAATTTGCTTCAGAATACTTGATTAATTATTGAAATTTACTATTCATTTCCCTGGCTTTCTTGAATTGTCCACCACCTCTGCATTAATAGCACTTAGTCGGTTGTCTTCTATATTGTGGGGCTTTTAAAGAATTTCTTCATAACTTGAATACTTGGTATCAATCATGCTACTGATCTGTCAAGCCTAGAGGGGATGTGACTGGTTTAAGACATTAGCAAGCTTGGTGAATAAAGAGGAATACCGTTAGTTAAAAGATTTTCAGGATAAACTGGACGGTGATTGAATGTGTCTCCACAAAGTAAAACATTGATTCATCTTAAGTTTATACAAATTAATTTTATAAACTTACATCCCATTTTGTGAAATTTTATTACATAGTGTGTGTTACATTTTTCTCTGGCCGTACAGGTTCAAAGAGAAAGAGTGATGGCTGAAAGGGAAAAGAAGAAGGAGAAATGGAGGAGCAAGAAAGAGATGAGGAAAGAAAGGGAGCAAGGAGAGATTTGCGAGCAAAAACCAGGTCATCATGAAAGGCATAAGCGTTTGAGGAGCAATGAAGGTGGAGGAAGAAGTGAAAATCAAGGTAAAACTGAATATGGAACCCAGGAGATGGGGTCGAGCGGCCTCACTGAAGAGCTTAAGCAGCCTATTTCTGACAGCTTTTATGAGTCTTCAGACAACAGCCGAAGCATTCATAAGAAAAGAAACAGCGGATCCCGCAATGAATGTGGTTAGTGAATATTTGTTCTTTATTATCTAGTTGTCCAGTTATCTTCTGAATTTTTGACATTTTTATTCTCTCTTCGTGATTTGACTGTAGGAAATATTGTTCAGATTGATGTCCAGCTGCAAAAGCACAAGACTCCTGAAGCCCTATCCCGCAAACCAGACTGCTCTACCATAATGATGGATTCTGTAGTGCAGAAAAAGCTTGAATTACCTGTTGAGGAGCACTTTTCTTCGGCCTCTGGTGTGCCAGCTACTGATGTCCAAGAGTTTGTTCCACCACCTCTAAGAGAGCTCTCACATTCCTCTCAGACAGCTAGGATCTATAAGGATGAGAAATCCAAAATGACTCTGACAGAACAATTCAGAGAGTTGGAGGAGAAGAAGTGGCTTCCTCGTCCCCTGCAGATTGAGCAATTTGATGTTGGTGATCAAGAGGGGCTCTTGGGGAGGAAGCCACCCAGAGGCGACATTTGCGAGACATCCAATGCTAGCAGTGTTGTCCTGCATCATGGTTACTCTACTGCATGTCCCTATGATCAGCATTTACTCCACTCCCTTTTAATGCTGGATTCTGGAGTCCAAAAGAAGCTTGAATTGGATCCTACACCTGTCCAAGAGCAACTTTCATCTGATTGTGTGCCTGCTACTGATGAGAAGTGCGAAATGGCTCCAACATCCAGCTGCTCTGAAATTAGCTTGCTGCAGATAGAATCACAATTCAGAGAGTTAGTCGCGAACTGGCTTCCCCCTTCCTTGCAGTCTGAGCACTTCGACATTGGAGACCAAGACTGGCTCTTCGAGACGAAGCAACCCAGGAGCAACATAAGAGACAAATCTAAAGCTAGTTATGATGTTTTACATCAAGGAGACTTCACTCGGTATCCACGTGCCCAATACTTGCCCCAGGCTAACATACATGCCTTGCCATATGCAGTACCATACTAAAACTGTTAAGAGGAAAACGACTGTGGTGTAAGATTTTTTTTTAATCTATTGGTTGTCGTCTGCCCTTTTTTGTCTATAAACAGTTTGAGAATAGACATACATGGTCATGTATCAGCCGCGGCTGCGCCGTCATGTTACCAAGTACTGAATGACTTACTAGAAGATTTGAAGAAACTGGCTCAGCTTAGTATACTCTAGTGCCTTTATTTTTAGAAAAGGAAAAAACGTGTTCAAACGCCTGCAGCACTCTAGATGATTATACAATCCAAATTTTACATTTCTAGCTTTGATGTTCTCGTTATAAGGAGTAAGGAGTTATCCTCTTAAGCTGAAAAATCATGACAAATTATTCTAATGCACCTCCACCAGCCTGTTTAGCTGGATGTGTCAAGTTCACGTGCTCTTGTAGTAATTTGATTCAACAAGTTTGTCTTCCATTCATGCAACGAACCACCTCAGCCGCAAGTACTTAACCATCATAGGTTCCCTGTGGTCACTATGTACGTTAACGGTGGTGGCGTTAGGGAACGGATAATAAAGTTAGACTAATTGGCTCCCATTTACAGCACGCCAGAATGTCATCAGTATAGCGACGCATCGTCAACATATATACCCTCCAATGAGAGAGCTCAGAAGCTTGTGTGATTACATGCTTGTGGTAGGATTGTGGGTAACGGAGCCATTGTCTATTTCTAGCTTGATAAATGGATTCCAGAGAATGAGACGGTTTGCTCCAAATTTCCTCAACTTTTCTCATTAGCAGTTGACGAGGAAACACGGGTGCTTGACATTTGGAACAAAATTGCAATTGGTTTATTTCTTTTAGGCTAAAATAGGACCTCATTTCTCCCTTTGCTTACAAAATTTCCAGGAAATTATCAATCAGTATCATCATTGCTTAGGTTTACAACGCTGTAGGAAATTCAAGTTGAGCAAAACAGTATTCATACACCCGCAGTCAGTAGACAAAACACATTTAAGCCCCAGAGCCACATGTTAAAAACATCATCATCATCGTCAACACCAAGCTGTTGATCAGGCAAAAGCACACAAGCCATGTGATCAGTTGCATGATTGCATCCATGTTTTGAAAAACAGAAAATGTCAAGATACTCTGTCACCCCAAACAATTTCTATTATTGCAATTGCACCTTCCACTCTCCATATGGACATCAGAGAAGTGATTCGAGTTACCAGTCTCAACATCTATACCTTACTGTCAAATATTAAGCACTCGAGGCCAGAAACAAAACTCTGCTCTTGACATAAAAAATTGAAATCAATCAGGGCTTCTGTTTTTTTTCAGTGTCGTAAAGCACACACGCATCTGCTGCTGTCTTCATCTGGAACCACCAAATAAACTCCATTAACATCCAAATCATGCAACAGTTTAATTGGCGTGATGCTTAAGCAAAATAAATAAACCACTCAACCATTTCATTGATTAACTAGGATTAACTAATATAATTTTAGAACCTTTTCTGTTTCAATCAGAATGGTACATCTACCAGAAGAACTTGTGTTTTATTTTTATAGCTGATCTATGAAGTTCAGCACAAGATCATACCCAAGTACAATTCAAAATGCCAGCATCTCATTACAGCACATTTTTTATTTCACACTGAATATTAAGTATTCATACATCCATCTAAAGTATAGCATCAGTTAAATTCACTATTTTATATAATAAGTTAGACCATCTGAAGAAACAAACAATTAATAACCTTCACACATCGAAATTTCCATTACATCGATTTAACAGGAAAATGAGATTTAATAATTAAATTTCTAGAAAAAAAATAGATGCAACTTTGATCATGTTATAAGGCACACGTGCCTACCTGTATAAAATTGATGACCTGCTTGATTGAGCACCCAAGTAAACTTAAAGCAACTAGAAAAGAAAGAGGCGAGCCCTGTTTCAGGGTAGTCACTATAACCTGAAAAAAAAAATAACAAAAGAAAATACAGAAAGAATACAATTTAGAAATCAAGGTGCAAAGGAATCGGCTAATTAAATTGGAAAGGCAACAGAATACAAGAAACCGGACTTACAGCCATCAAATTCTCAGTATGGTTCTTTGCGATAAGAAATAAGGTTATGTAAAGAACCTACAAAGTCAAGATGGTTTAATAGAAAAGTGCCGAAAACATAGCAAAGTAAAAAGATGGAACAGAGTTATCAACATATAATTACCTCACAAGCCACACAACAAAAACCCATAAACATCCGATTTCCATAGTAGAGCTTGAAAAGCCAACTGGAGCTGTCTTTCACATCTTTATGACTAGCCTTACCCACTAGGAATGTACTGCAATCCAATTATTCAGAGTTAACAAGAAAAGACAGATCCTAGAAAAGAAACAATACTATGGCATGAAATATGTATTTCAAGGAAAAAGAGCTACCTGTACATCTGCAGCCAATGGCTAGCAATATCTAAGGCTAGCAATGACAAGAAAACCAAGCTAGGCCTGCATAAAAATGTGAGTGATATAGCAGGACACAAGCATGTCAATTTTGGCAACATAAATAAACATGAAAGACTGAAAGAAAAACTTACCTATACACTTGAGAAAGTATAACCAGTAGACAAGCAGTGCTAATCCTGAATTGCAGAATCAAGCAAACTCAATATGGAGACAACAGCGTAATTCAAATTTACTATTGATATCTTTAAATAAAGATCATACTAAAAGATGTATTAAGACAGCCTTAAAAGTTAATGTCTGTCTCAAATCGAAAGGATAGTTTACCTATCCGTTACCATGTCCAAAACAGCTCCAAATGTTGAAGCTGAAGCAAGGAGAAAAAAAAAATGAATCAGATTCTGCATCTTACGTAAGCCGCTTTTATATGACACGCATTCCTTTCAAACTTCAACATCCCGCAATTTAAGGATTAAATTTCTCAATTTACTATACTTGATCCTAAATTCATGCATTCTGCCCATATGCACACATTCCACCTTTCCATCAATGCTCTTAACAACTTCTATAACTTTGAAGATAAATAAGAGTACTAATCATACCCTGGTTGAATTTGCGAGCACACCAACCATCCAAAGCATCACAAACAAAGCTGCACGTCCAAATTTAATCACATTTAAGTCTATCAAGTAAATCAATCTCAAAGCAGAGAAAGCATAATATTTTAGCCAAAATCCTCACCTTAGGAAATAAAGAACAGCAAAAAGTCTTTTGCTGGAAAAGCATCGAGCAAAAGCATAGCAATTCAAGAGAATTCTTATATAACCTACAATCACAAAAATTGAAACACGTAAACTCAAAGAACCCAAGATGGAGATGTTCATGCATAACTGCAAAGAGCTTATCTATAAAATTTCAACTGAAAAAAAAAATATTAAGAATTCAAACAAAAAAAAAGGAGGAACCAACCAATAATATTTGGAATGTAAAGGTAAACAGACAGTTGCCGTGATCTTGGTTTAGGCTTGTTGGCCATCGAAACTTACTTGTAAACTCAAACCTGCAAGAAAACAAATGGGGTTTAAAGGAATTAAAAAAAACAAGCTGATGCTACATAAACAAGATAGAAATTAAAAGAAAAAAAATAGAATTAGTTCTTCGAGGAAATGAAGAAAATTGGGTCAAAGGGTAAGTAATTGGATACGGGATACGACCTGGAGGAGCCAATAGTCGAAGTGCTGGTGGGTAGAGTGTGGGTTTTCTAAGAAGAACCAAACGGATTGAACCGAAAGAGAAATGCGAGAATTGGTAAAGGCTTTACCTTCGCAGCTTTGCTTTGCATAAGCTCTTTTCCACCGTCTTTGAACTGATTCCTTGGGTACAGCTAAAGATTTTGTTTAATCACAATTTGGGGAAAACAATAAAAATATTAATTAACAATTAATACGAATGATAGTAATCGATAAAGCTTAAACTCAAAAAAAGAGGTTCTTCGATCTTATCTGGCTCACTTGCGGAAGATTATTCTTTGAGTAAATTGCCCAAATAGTCCTTCATTCATACTACTATAATTATTCAATTTTATTATTTCTTTTTTCAATAAGATAATGGAGGATTCTAACAGTTGAAACATTTAATTGTGGAAAAGTCCACTTGAATTTTGTACCAATCCCCACGTAAATCTTGTATTCATTAAATAATACTCTTTCTATTCCATTTTGCTATTTTTAATTTGATTTAAAAAAATTAATGTATTATATATTAAAATTTTAAAATTTTTGTAAAATTTTTAATAAAATAAATAAAAATATAGAAGAATTTACCGTTAAAAAATATAATTTTGAGACATTTAAAAAATAAAAAAACAAGACAACAAATAATTCTAATTCACTAAAAAAATCCTTTTTCAACTACTTTTCGTAAAAAAAAATAAGATTTCGTCAATAATGTGATTTACGGGTGGAATTGTAACTTAATAGTGGAAAATTATTGACAAAGTTTATAGAAATTTCATACGAATTTCATTGAAAATTCAAAACGATTTCATTAGAAATGGCAATCAATTTTTAAAAAACTTTATATTTCATCAGAAAAACTCTAATTAAAAATCATGTACCTCTAATTCAAAAGTTAAACTCAAATATTCTCTAATCATCAATTATGAATTCTATTTATAGAACACTAATGACAAAATATTATCAAAAAATAATTGACCGAAACTGATCCTAATTTCTTAAAATGGGAGACAATTCACCTTATTTTTTTCCTTCAAAATCTCATCTTACATGTCACATGCTTAATTGTTGAACCCCAAGTCCATCAATGTACGGAATTGGAAATGGCTAGAACCGCAGCGATAGGAATCGGGGGAGATATCTTTGGGCGGAAGTGACGTGGGAAGACCCAATAATAGTCAACGTACACGTCAGATTCAACCTCTCCGAACCCCCCCACCCCCCCCCCCCCCCCCCCCCCCCCCCCCCCCCCGCTCCTGCCCCCATAAAAATTTAAAGAAAAAAAGGTATAAGATTTGATCAGAGTCAGTCGCCCCACTCTCCCAAAGGGCAAAAACCCGTACGGATAGTAAAATATGGCGGGTAATAAGGAGGGCCCACAGTGCAATAAGTGTTCCATAATCACAAAATTCCCCCTCTTTTTTTTTGTCCACTTTCTAAAGCATGATTTTGATTTAAATGGAAAGGGACCTAATTGCAAATCTGGCTTTTCTCCTAATTAAAGAAGCTTTTTCAATTTGCAAATTTGCTTTTATTTTCCTGGGTACTGAGTATGGCAGGATTGCTTTTCATTTCCTTTTCAAACAGAAAATGGAGAATCAAGAAAGTCCAATTAAGACTTGAATGAATGATGGGGGGGAGCGTACTGGTATGGAAAATAATGGAATTAGCTTTCCAATTTAGTGAGGTGAGAACGCAGGGGCTGAGGGTGGGTTAGGTTGGAAATCTGACATAGCTTTCAATCTCTCTCTCCTGTCACTGCCAAAGCCAAAAAATAATTGCCATCATATCTGATATGAATAATCAAATCAATCTGCCAGAATATATGTGCTTACTACTACCTAAAATAGGGTCAGGCACTAACTTCAGGAACGGCAAAAAAGATGCTCTGTCCTATTCCTGCGGTAATTTCTGTTCAATTGATTCATTTTTTTTTCTGGTTGCTTAAGTACAAGTTTAATCTAAAGCCCAGAGTACCTAAAAAGGGGAAAAAACCAAAAAAATTAAGCAAAAATAAAAGACCTAGTGAGAATTCAATCCTAGAAGCCACATGGGTTATATTCAGCCATCATCATCTGTTTTTCTGTCTTTATCTTCTTTTTCTTTTTCTGGGGTTTTTTCCGTTCACATTTCCCCTGAAATTTTTGGTCCTGCCTAAGGAATCAGGGCCTCTATGCTAGCTTTCTTTGCCGTTCTACAAACGGGGCAAGAATCAAGAAAAGCTGCACAATCCTTGCATGAAGAAAGGTGTCTGCAAGGGAGGAACAAAACGCACGAATTTCGAGAATTGCAGCATTTGCAAACCATAATCGTCGGGGTTCTTGTTCTTTCTTCTTCGGCTTCTTCTTGTCCACGATCCACAACAAGTCCTGCGAAACCTCTGTTTTCCGCTGCTTCTATTCCTTCTCCGTTCACTTCACAGCATGACTCTGCATCGTCTACCCCATTAAAACAACAAGACGCTTGTTCTCGTAGTTGTTCGAGACTGTTGTTTAGCGCCGCCACCATTACTTCATTTTCCTGTGCCACTCTTTGCCATGCTTGGCTCTCCATCTCTAGTTTCTTCAACAAATTTTGTAACTCCATTGTTTTACTTGTTGCTTTTGCTATCTCTTCATCCTTTTGTCTAAGCAAAAGGAAAGCTTTTGATTCTATTCTTTTTACCAAAGCTGCAACTTGTTGTTTCCTTTGCTCTTGCAGTAACAATATCAATCGCTCATTCTAAATAAAAGGAATAGAACAAAAATTATCAGGAAACCAATTAAGAAAAGAGAAAGAACTTAAAAGAGAAAACCCAATAAATATTGCTTTTTCGTTCTAACCTGTGACCTGATAAACTGATCAATCTCATGTCTTTGCTTCTCAACCTGAGAATCCATGCTTTGGCAATACATCATTGATTCACGATTGTTGTTGTTGGTGGTGGTGGTATTGATGTTCTTGATAGAGGAGGCAAGAAGACTGTTGTCAAAATAAAGACTTTGATTCCTTCGCTGCTGACTCTGAAGCTGCTGCAACTGTTGCTGCTGTTGTTGTAGTTGTTGTTGTTGCAGCTGTGATTTCTGTAGAAGACCGAAACAGAATTGATTAACCCCGCCACAACCATTATCAATCCAATCCTGGGAGCCACACAATGGAAACCCAATATTATCCGAATACAGCTGCGCTTGAATTGCCATTCTTTTCTTGTTTTTTTCTTTCAAAGCAGCCAACAACCCTCAAAAGAACCAAAACAAAAAGAAGAAAGAAAGCAACACCCTTTTCCTTCAAATATTTTCCTTTTCCCTCAAGATCAGATCAAAAACTAAAATGGGTTTTTCTCCTTTGGATCATAGAAAGCCTAAAGAACTCTCTACCACCCCTTCTTCTTTGATATTCAAGGAACATATAGAAAACAAAAGGGGGGTGGAGGGTGGTGGTGTATATTTATAAGAGAGAGAGAGAGAGAGAGAGAGAGAGAGAGAGAGGGTGAGGGTGTGAATTAAGTAACTGAAAAAACTTGAAAAGGAAAGAGAGAGAGAGAGAGCCTAGGATACTATTTTCTGTTTTTTGTTTTCTCTAATAATAATAATATAAACCCAATCGTCCAAAGCATTAAAGAGAGGGAGAGAGAGAGAGAGCTGTATAGGACGAGCCGACGGGGTAAGCAACAACGTATACATGCAGATTTTGTGACTAAACTATCGGGTCAGAGATTTCAGAGGCGTTTGTTTTCCCCTTGGAATAAAAAGAAAATTCAATTCCAAAGTGGATTCACTCATTTATTGGGTAAAGACTTTAGAGAAAGAAAGAGACTCTGAATTGGTCAGTTTTTTATTTTTGGGGGAGAGAGAGATGAAGGATCAGAGATGTGTCAGTTTAGTCATTTGGAAAGCCTGAAGAATAGGATTCTTATAATAATTTTGCTCTCGTTTCTTTCTCGGATTTCTACATTTCTCTTAATTTTTTGGGAATACAAATTTCTAGTATTTTATCTTATTTTTGGGAACATAAATTTATTAATTCTTTTAATTAATTTTTTGTCCATTGATATGGTCTACCTTAATTAAGCACTCCAATATGGTATATGTGTGGTTAACCTCTTAAATTTGCCAAGTCAGCGTTAAGCAATTTAACACTCACAAAAAATAGAAAGACTACCTGGAATTCAGTGGAAAATCACAGAGTGATTTAATTAAATTGCCAAAATAACCGAGAAATTATCTGGCTGGTTTGGTTTGGATTTTCTTTCCTTGTCTGCCTGTAATCCCCTCCTACAAGTTAGATTTGGAATTTGTATTGTAATCTGGTATATAATTTTGCTGGATAATCTACACCAGTTTGCTTCAGGATAAGCTCATAGAAATTGTACAAGATTTCTTGAAACAATAGAAAAGCAAATTTGTAGGGCTTACAGCAAAAGCATACCTACAAAGTTTGAATTTTCTTCCAATGGTCCTCTTTTAATTAAAGAATAAGTTTAAGAGTATTTAATAATGATGAAAAGTTATCTCAATGAAACTATACTATTAACGTATTTATTAAATTATTAAACTATACCTACGAATTACGCAAATTCATTTTCGCTATTTAAATTCGAAATCCTTGAAAGACAAAAAAAAAAAAAAAAAAACCCTTTGCACATGTTTATAAATTCGAACTGATCTTAACTGGGGTAACCCTTTTTCCTATATTTATCTAAACTTTTTCATCGGTTTCTTGCTGGCTGGAATTTAAAATTCACATGAATGCATTTTGAACTTGAGCACGTTATTGTTGTTTAAAGAGCAGCCAAGCTTTAAAGAAAGAAAATTACTAATGTTATTAATTTGGAAGTAACTGAAAGTCTTATCGAACTTAGCTGGTACAGCCAACAAGCTAAAGGATGAATTTCCTTTGAGAAAAATGAGGCACAATTGGGAGAAATTCAAAGCCGGTGGAAGGTTGCCCGAAACCCACAAGAAGCCATGGAGATAAGAGTCACTAGGCACTCCGAAAACAACTGCCCTTCCACCCATGGGTGTCTTATCTGACATTGGTTTTTTCCAAGCCAAAAACCAGGACTTCTATATTTAAATTCTTCCCCCATGTGTCACACCCAAGGTTAAAGATAATGATGTCTTTGTGTCTCTCATAATTGAGTCCCAATTGGAATAATCCAAAATTTTCCCTTTTCCATACTGTACGTAACACCTTTGTACACTTCAATTATTTGCTATATGTGAAACTCTTTTTTACTAAGCGGTATCAGTTCATGTATCTTCTCAACTGGATGCTCCTTACTTTCATGGAAAGAATCCAATTAATTACTGTTAGAAATTAAATTAAACTACTTTTTCGAGAACCCAAAATGTGTTTGGGTTTGGGTTTGGATTGTGAGTCTAATCGATCAAAGGATCATAGATATAATTTCAAAGTATAACTCAATTATCTAACCAAACTAAATTGAACTTTCTCTTTGCAAAAGAAAGTTGTGATCAATATCATCTGTTGTGTTTAGTCGGGGCTTGTACTCATCAGTGTATTGACAAAGATAGAATGGTCTAATCTCATGCAGAACTCTTATCAAATTCCCACTAGGCATTGAGAATCCAGAACTCTTATCTGGGAAGATGATCTGTCTCTCTGGTACTCCACATGCACGAACTTGCCAATGCATAATCAACACCTCCATGACTAGGAAAGACCCCACATATTTGAACCGGTTATTGCTAAGTTACAATGGATCCTAAATCACGGAAAATTTGTCCAATGTCAGCAAGATTCTAGAGGTCCAACATGCAGAGATAAAAAGTCCATGGAAAAATCCTGGTTACAATGGAAACACAGTTCCCTAGACCTTTTTATTTTTCTCAAATACTGTTATATTTACATGATATATATCGAATGCGGGGAAAAAAGGGTGGCTATCTTTATTTTGAAAGCGTTGTTTCCGTTCGCATTCGAGAAGGAAGCAGAAAGGAAACATGGTGAGAGCTAGCCATGGCACAATATGGGAAAGGGTGGCCCCCATGTGCTGCCCACCAACCGTGACCCACCATGAGTCCTATTCCCCTCTACATGTTCATGATCCTTTTGCTGCCCGGCTCCCTCTGCATCGACGGTGCAGACCATGTGAAATTGTGAAAACACCAAGATCAACCCCAGGACCCTGGCTAGCACACTCCACTTCACTTCATTGACCAGCTGTAATTAAAAAAAAAAAAAAGGAATGAAAGAAAAAGTTGGAATTTTGTTTATTTATTTGGGTTTTTTCGGTGTCTGCAAAAATCCAAAGCCCATTCTCGTATTTGGTGCGAAGTGTAGCTGCAGCTTCCCAACTACTTACTTCTGTTTGTTTTCTTTTGCTTTTGGCAAAGTGATTCTGAAGTCGACCCAATCTTGGGGTTTTCACTCCTCACTTCCCATAATAGAGGCCCGTCCCCACTTCAAAAGTACAGTGTGTGAAATGTGAATGATGATGGATCTTTGGCCAAAACTATGAGGCATGGAAAAAGAGCCACAGCCATTCCAGTTTCTCCATCATGTTTTCAAAATGATAATAATGATTTGACCCTTTTCTTTTTGGGTGTTGGAAACACGGTGATTGCTTAATCAATGGTGGAGATATAGACATAGACAAACAACCTAATGGAAAAAGAGTGGTGATTGTAGTACTGATCCATTAACGCGGAGGTGAAACTTCGACGATGCATGTCAAGCATGTACTTGTTAAGCATTTTCAAACTACATAAAAAAACCGATTTGGTTAGTGAAATAGCTTAGAAAGAACGAGGAAGAGAATCCTGACACATGTTTGATTAGTCTAAACCCTGAAGAGATATATATATCGAAGTTCATCAATTGCGCCAGAAATTTTTCAATACGGCAGTTGGGATGATTTGGTTTTGTTTTCTACGTGGCTTAGTAAGCATGCATTGACACAAGGACCCTGAATTAAGGGCCTTTGATTTCCATCATTAGCTAAAAACATGAATTGGTGAATGATTAGAATCTGTCATTTTCCTTGCTCATTTCAAACACCATCTCAAATTCTCAACGTAATTGTTCAAAACAAATTCGACCGCTGACCAAACCCAAATTTTTGAACTTACTATAACACACGGGAACCGAAGATCTTGACAATTCAAGATCATATTCATATATGTAGGTCAAGATAAGCTTTCTTTACTAAGGAATATGCCAGTTTTTTCTTTCTTTCTTTCTTTCTTTCTTTTTTTTTTTTTTTTGATGGAAGAAAAATGGGACTATCAAAGCTTTTGCCAATTGATCAGTTGCTTTATTAATGGGCATAGACTTTGAAAGAGACGAGACGGTGACTCGAGGAGTTGTTGTTAGACCACCGAGGCTGCACCTAGCCGAGGGGTAAGGTCCCATCCTCATGCATGTGACCCACCAATACAAATATTTAAAGTCGTATCTTTGTGATGAGTGAGACTTTCTATGCCCACAATTTCAGACTTGCCAATGGCCAAGACCCTTCGCTGCAAACGGTCTTTAAAGGACCACCCCTCAATGCCTCTCTCATGACATTTTGGAAAAAGAAAACAAAAAAGTTTTTAAATACAATCATAACTGCTGGAATTGTTCAAATGACACAAGCATGATCCAGGCATGAAAACTGAATGACTGTAAACATTTTAGCAATACACGGCGCAGAAGCACCGAATGAAGGTTCAGGTTATCTGTATGCCTTTTTGACTATGTAAAAAATTGGACTATTGGGGTGTTAAATTACAGTAAGAAAATTAATATTCAAATCCAATAACCGTAAGTAACGTTCGAGTCTCGAGAGACAAATTATGGTGGGGGGCAGGCAAAGGTTTGATTGTCGATCAGCATCTTGACTGGGACTGTTGAGTATTGAAGGTGATATGGTCTGGTGTCCACAGCAAACCTGCTTTATTTGTCTGTGTTTGTGCAGCAGCCATACATGCATGCTTGGAACAATTAACCATTAGTATAATACAAAAAAAAAAAGCCACTGTTACATGTGGAAGTGGATGGAATTGGTGGACTGGAAACATTTGGAGAGATACATTCAATCATCCATATCAAAGTCTGCATGATAAATAATAATTGCCAAGACTAGATCCACTGTATATGCAGTCTGCAGCCAGGGATGCTTTGCACACAAAAATTATTATTGGAAGGTTATGATTAAATATTTGACTCCCCTACCATTCTTTAGTCTCACTCAAATCCAATTTATCAAACCAGAAAATGTCATTCGAGATGTACAATACTATACAAGTTTCAAGAGTGGCATTGAAGATGCAGAATTGATGTAAATTAAGGGTGAGAAAAAGAGGTAGTGATTAATTTCTTTTTGAAAGTTGAATTAACTAAAGATTCTCTTCTGGGCTATGACAATTGAGAACTGAGTAGCATTACTCCTTGTAAACTTAACAACCCATGGCAGCTGAACTTGCGCCTTGCATTGCGAGTCTTGGTTGTATAAACATGGAGATCTGATATCACAAGTAAAAACCAGTAAATGGAGATGCCCAGTACAATTAAAGCAATGACTTGTTCAAAACGAAAAGGAAAGCAGGTACATGCGACAGGAAAAAACCCTTGAAAACATTTAATAGTATGTTTAGACTTCTCCATTCCAACAGGTATCTACAGGGAATATAGAATATATCAGCATGAAAGCATGATGAAAGAAGCCAATGACTTGTAATCATTACTTATGTTAAGTTAAAATCAGAAGCTGGAAGAACCGTTTTGATTATTTTGTAAAACAGAGGATTATAAAGGCTGAACAATTTGGGATAAAATATATTTCTCCATTCCTACAAAAGGAAATTGCAGTTGGCAAATCCGAAGTAGTGATCAACTTCATCCTTTTCTTTCTGGTTTTTAGGTTCTTGGGCCCATATTGCACATCTCATGAGGGCAATTAAAATAGTACCCAGTACTACAAATACAAGGGTTCTTCCCATTTTGTTCCATGTTTGCTCTCTTGGGATGTTCATAGCAGAAAAAAGAAAAATAAATAAATAAAAAGAAAGAGTTGGTTAATGTGACCCATGCAATATGTCAGGTGATTTCACATTTCTACATTGGAGACCGACACACGCAAGTCATGTGCAGTGTGGTGCCTTTGGTGGAGTCCCATGCCTTTCTTTAATTCTGGTCTTTTTTTTCAATGCTGCTCTCACAAAAGGTAAACAAGAAAAAAAAAAAGAAAAGGAAGAAAACTTGCTTTAAGTGCTTCCCGTGCAACCTTGACTGCATATTTTTGTTCTTTGCTGCCATCACCAATCTGTACGTGGATGACTTGAAGTGGCACTCTCTCTCTCTCAGTGTAGAAACATTGAACCATTACTCGTATCCTTTTTGTTTGAATCTCGGTATGGTTCGTAACGTTTCTTTAAAGCAAGCAAAATCAACGGGATCTTCTTTTCTAAATTTGACTTACTCTATTTTCCAAGAAACTCACTCCCACCATAACTAGCCACGAACACAGCATTGACCCTGACCCTTTTTCTTTTTCCAGTCCTGAGAAACAGGGGGTCTGTCTTGTTCCTCTTTTTGACGTCTGAAAACCAAACTCGAAAATCATATATATAGCTACAATAAAGTCGTGCATATCCATATCTGCCTATGTAGCTTTGTTCTTTAACTTTTAAAAGGACTGTAAGTTTCCATTAACAAAAAGCACTAACTAAGCTTCACCCTTCTTGGCCTTTTCTCTGTAACCTTATATTGAAAGGAAGGGCTTATTAAGGGAAAACAAGCTCAAGCGGGATTGTTGTAATATTGAATCTTTGGGGCTTAAATCTTGGTTTAATTATTGACTTTGTGGTCACAGCAAGAAAAGAAGCACAGATGAAAGTGCTTCCTAATTAACTGGTTACGTGGTCTTTTTTTAAAAAAATTTTGGGTGGAAAAGAAAAAACAGTCTACAATGTGAATCAACAGTCAAAATTTGAAACGAATTCCAACATCTTGACTTGGAAATGATGCGTTTATTCTATTCTAGAAAGATGAAGAAAATAATTAATCTGTTCTTCTTCTTTTGGGATGCCAAGGCCATGGTCTACTTATATGAAAATTAATCCGCGGAACAAGTTTGTTCAGTCAATCTACCAAACTTCAATGAAAGTAGAGACCAATGTGAATCTTGGGGAGCCAGTCTTGTTTCTTTTTCTGTCAAAAATAATTCATCTCTACTAGAATGTCTTTCCCCAAGAGCCACAGTACTACTGGATAAAATCTGTGTAAAGATATCAATAACTTCATGGCTTGCATCTAAGTTTTACCGCTAATAGTAAATATGTGTAGCCCAAAAAAAAAAAGATATTGCAACTTAAAGAACTTTTAAGCAAGTTTAAACAACAATTAAAGAAAGGAATGGTGCTTCCCATGAGGGTACTCAAGTGGGCTTGAACTTTTGTCATTTCTACAGAAATGGGGCCTGCAAATGCTACTCCAACACTTATCGCAATCTCAGTTTTTGGCATTGAATTTTGATCACGGGACCCAACGTATTCCACCGCTCCATTCAAGGAAAAGGAACTCACCTCAAAACATGATTAGGCCCATGAGGCCATGACCAATCTATTCCATGGCAGATTTAACAATTGGCAGTCACACCTCTCACGCCTGGCTTGTGCAATCAATATCAATAACACCCTCTCACCTTGCGCCCCATGGTTAAGGCGATGATAGATGAAACCATGCCTACAATTTTTGCCTACAAATCCATGGAGGGATAACGTATTTATCAAGGCCATTAGCAAATTTCTGAATCCAACAGCCCCTTGGGAATTGGGTCAAGTGGACTTAGATTCAAATTGGTATGTTTTCGAAATTAGGCTCTTTGGTTGAGCATGTAAAGCTGTTTCCTAAAGGACCCAAGCTCCTTCCCCCATCTTTTCAACAACAATCACTACATGATATTGCCTTGCTTACTTTTAATGTAAAACACTTGATCATTAATAAAAACAATTAAGAATTATTGAATTACGATTGGATTTTAATTTCCTGGTTGATGAAAGGTATGATTTCATTGATATATAAAGCTATTACCAATTTACTATTGAATAATTATAACATTGTAATTCTCTCAAAAAAAAAAAAAGAATTATAACATTGTAATCATTTTTTTATTTTTTATTTTTAATTATTTATCTTTATAACATATTTTTGATAAAGGGTTTGATTAACGTGTACCTGTAAGTACTTGTTTAAAATAGTTAAAATATCATTTTAAAAAAGCTTTTTTGCATTTAATACATTATTTTTAACAAATTCAATTGGAAATAATACATTGTTGATTTTTTTATTATTTTAATATCACCTTAACCGGTGCCGGTTAACATCTCACTTTAATAAATTAAGTTAAAAAAAAACAAAAAAATGTTACAATCAAACAAATTATTGAGTGAAATATTGAGATGACTATCTAAGGGACCTAAAGTTGATTTGATTGAGGATAAAGAAATGAATGAAAAGGGTATATCTTGTTGTGCCATTCCCATTTGACAAGGATAAAGTAGAAGACAACTACAACAACTATGATCTAAATTGCAGACGAATATCATTCAAACAACATTATTATGTAGCTGAACATATAATTCAATGATATTTAAGGGATTTTGTTTCAATCTCTTTTCCAATCAAACAAGAAGAAAGAAACATATGGTTACTGTGTGTCTTGATGAACTGATCTAAATTTAGATATGGTACCAATTAAACTATTGGGCTTTTCTTGTATTTTATGGGCTTGGATTGAAATATTTTTCTCTAAATAAAAAAGGCAGAACTCATGGGGCCCATTGTACCAAAAATTCAAAAGGACCCACCCACCATTTATTCTTACAGCACCCAACTCATGGTCATGGGGACCCAACATAAGAGCCAAGGTTCCCAACCTCAACATCATTCATAACAACACTAACTATGGCTGGATGCTGAGAGGTCCACAGTTGGACCACAGCCAGCGCCAACCCTAAGAGCGTGGATTCATCCTCTGATCCCGCGCCAAACAACGAAATAAGTGGACCCCCCAAAACACATACACACATACTGTCAGGAGTCGGTGTTACCTACATGGATAGCCTCGTCCAAAAACTCATCGATTCTCTACAATTACTATCGAGTACAACCGAGACACGTGGCGCAAAACTGGCTGAACACAAGAATCCAATGACATAGATTTCTATGAAGGCAGACACCAGAGCAAAAAACTTCTCCTATATAAAGTGGAGGAATGCCTAGCTGTGTGACTATCATACTATCATTATCACTCTTTGGTCGGGGAACGCTTCCGGAAGGATATTTTGGTGGCCCGCATTCTTATCTTGTATATACTGAGAAATTCTTCTACTGTTACTTTTAGCAGCTTCTCCTTTTTCTTTTTGGTACTCTAATTATCAAAAGAGAGAAAAAAACAGGGAAGGAAAAAAAAACAGACAGAGAGAAATAAACAAAAAATGGGTGCTCTGGATCATGTTTCTGATCTGTTTGACTGTTCTCGTAGCAGTTCCAAGCTCAAGAAACGTAAGCAGTTGCAGGTACATCTCTTAAAGCAAAATCCTTTTAATTTCTGGGTATTTAGTTTTAAGGCTTTAAGCTTGTAGAAAAACTCTTAATCCTTTTAATAGTAGATCAACTAGTTAAGGAAGCTATTTTCTTTCTTTAAAAAAAAATAGAAAATTGGGTTTTCTCTTTTGGTTCTTGGATCATTAGATTTTTCTGGTTTAGTGTTCGGATCTGCTAATCAGCATGTTCAATTTTTTCTGTGTGATGGTTTTTCCTTTGTTAATCTAGACAAATCTGAAGTTTAACTTGAGTGGTAAAGAGAAGAAATATAATTTTACTTGAAGAAAAAGAAAATTATAGATATCAATTTCTTGGTTTGTTTTAATGCCAATTGACTCTATCTATTAAAATAGAAGTCAGAAATTGCTTTACAGATTGTATTCTGCTTCATACATTCTTGTTTCTGTTTCTTACCAATCAATCAGTATCCGTTTCCTCTTTGGAGAGTCTCTGTTCTTTCATTTATTAGTGTTAGTAAGACTACTTTTACCATAAACACAGAATTCCAGAATTCAATCTTACTAAATAAAGAAAAATGAGGCAATTAGATAAAGCAAAAGCGGAAAATTTAGTGTAAAAAGCAGCCAAACCATTGGAAGGTTATTTTGGTAAATTCACTTTAAATATCAGCCAAAACGACAGGATGATCTTTTCCTTCCGGGGAGATACCTCTATGGTTAGCCGTTTTGGTCAGTGCCCCGGACATGGGGTCTGTTGTCTGCATTCTAAAGCTGTTTTCACCTGCTCACAGACGGTGGAGATCAAGGTGAAAATGGACTGCGAAGGATGCGAACGCAAAGTGAAAAAATCAGTGGAAGGAATGAAGGGTGTAACCCAAGTGGACGTGGAACGCAAGGCCAACAAGCTAACCGTCGTTGGATACGTTGACCCAGCAAAGGTCGTCGCACGCGTGGCACATCGGACGGGCAAGAAGGTCGAGCTGTGGCCCTACGTGCCTTACGACGTGGTTGCCCACCCTTACGCTCCTGGGGTGTACGACAAGAAGGCCCCAGCTGGGTACGTGCGCAATGCCGAGGACCCACAGGTGTCGCAACTGGCTCGTGCTAGCTCCACCGAAGTTCGATACACCACAGCTTTTAGCGACGAGAACCCTGCAGCTTGTTCTGTTATGTGATTTTATTCCAGATTAAAAAGAAGAAAGAAAACAGTTAGTGGTATCAAATGTTTATGGTGGTAGTGAATTAATTTTGTGTGTTCGAAATTTGTGTTAGTTTGATGATTTGGTTGTAAATTCGTGCTGTTGGATCTTTTCTATCAGTGTATTAATATTTGGTCTGTTGTATCAAATTTAGTTAATGAGTATTAAATGGATAAATTTTGGTATAATATTTTTAAAAAATAATAATAACGATGATGATGATGAGTTCCATCGTACTCTTGTTTCAGACATTTGAAGGGGTGGGAAGGTAGGAGGATGGGAAGAAAGGGAACAGTGATGCCAAAGGACAGTTTTAAGTGATGATGGTTCCCAAGTCATTTTCATGTTCAGTAGGATGTGAAGTGGGAACATTCGGATCATCGAAAGATTGGTAGAATCTTAATGCTTGGTGGGGTCCACACTCCACAGCTTTTACCACCACAATGAAGCCTGAAGGGGGAGGGTTTCCAGGCTTATTTCTCATCTGCTAAACATCCAGTAAGATCGTAGAGCGAAAGCAGACCATTTGAGTTTACATTCATTGAATTTACACTCCCTGCTCCAAAGTTTCAACGCAACTCCCAACAATGGATAAAATTCAAGAAAGTGATGGTTTCTAAATGATTTTGTGGACGAAATTTGTGATAAAAAAAAACAAAGATGATAAGACATTAACAGTCAATGCAACGGTTTCACATTTGAAGCGTTGTGTAGTAAACGACAAAGATGAATCAAAATGGCATTGAAATCGTCTGGTGAAACGGATAGAGAATAGTTTTATCTTTTCCACCGCCCAACAAATCTAGAACAGCAAAAGGGTGTTTCTGGGAAACTCGCAACTGCCAGCAGTGCAGGCAGATGTGGTCCGAGACTCTTTGTCTCAAGCAACGGCTGCACCGATTTTCCTTGATCCGAAATCTGTTTGTTTTGCGGTTGAGACGAGATTCCCAAGTTTCAAATATTCCTGGGTAGACACCTGTACCAATTACAAACACTGTATTGGTCAACCAGGCAAGTTACGATGGCTTCCATTTTTGCTTTGGATTGCCAGTGCTTTAGTTGGTGGAAGTTGAATATACTATTTGAAATTCATAAAGGTGACGTTGTAATACGATATTTGTTTATCAAGCTAGGAAAAGATACTCCTAAATAAATATCTTCTTTTTATATAGTTTCATTCATTTCAATACAACCACAAAAGGTTAAAAACTTATTATTAATATATCTTGCAATAAGGTAATGCCAGTGCGTTGACACCTAATTGATTTAACTTTTAAAGAGATATATTAATGTCATTCTCATTTGAATTTATGATATGATTGGTTGGAGGTAATCAGTATTTCATTTCTCTTTATATTTATGAATCGGTTCACGGAATGATTATTTCAAGAGAAGTTAGAAAAATTATTATCTTTGTTCTCCATAATAATTATTCTATATGTCATGAAATGGGTTAAAAAAATTCTAACAAAAATATCATTAATTATTTTACAAAATCATTGCTCTTCATATAATAAAACCTTTTTTATTTTCTTTTTCATTCTCTCTTTGCCTCATCTACGCATCTCTCCTCTCGCTACATTTTTCCCATGATCGGAGGAGTAGTGAAAGGAGGTGACGGCCAACCGGCACCTCGACGGCCAGATTTATATTTGACATCTTAAAGCTTCAAAACTCATTTTAATTTTCAATTATATCACTTTAACTTCCTTTTTTTTTTTTTTTGAAGAGTTTAAACTATACTTAACTTTTTTTTAAAAAAAGAAAGATTTATATTCCAATCAATCGCGATAAAAAAACACTTAATACATTAGATAAAAGTAAGTTTGTAAACTCCAAAAGTGGATTATTATAAATTAAACAAGAATATTCAACTTTTTTTAATGTAAACTCCATTCAAATGTTAATATTAATAAAAAATTGCATTCTTATTCAAATTTAATTAAAAAAATAAAAACATTAAAATTTCTTACAAGAATATATTAATTATTAAAAAAATTAATCAGCCCATTCAATAATAAAAAGGCCATGCCACTGAGGGCAGGATTTCACCCCATTGAAGCCTCTGGTCGGGGTATTAGGGCTGTCATGTTCTCTTGGGCCTCAGGCCCTTAGCACAGCCCAAACCCTTGTTTAACTGAATTTTTTTTTGAGAAATATTTAACTGACCTTTAATTTCCCAAAAATATGCAAATAAAAGAAACCGAAAACCCTCGCTCGGCTCCCTTACATTGCATTCATTTTGGCGGGAAGCTAGAAAAGGCTGCGAAGAATCCAATCCAATCCCCCCGAGGCGAGAGGCCATGGCAGACGATTCGGAGATGAACCCTGACCAGGTAGAGGAAGAGTTCACCGTATGGAAGAAGAACACCCCGTTCCTATACGATCTCGTCATTTCTCACCCTCTGGAGTGGCCTTCTTTGACTGTCCACTGGGTCCCGTCTTCGCCGAGCCCATATGGAGCCGACCCGTCTTTTTCCGTCCACAAACTCGTCCTCGGGACGCACACCAGCGGTGGCGCCTCGGACTTTCTCATGATTGCCGACGCAGTCCTCCCGACCCTCGCTGCAGAATCCGATTTTGGCGCCAAAAATGATGACCCGGTTTTCCCTAAGGTTTGTTGAGTTTTTAGTTTTTGACACGCTTTGTTTTGTGGGTACCAAGTGTTCGATGAAATTACTGGATGGAAGCGTTGAAATTATTGATCCCATTATTAGTATTTGTATTTTCGTTTTCCATTTTGACCATGAGGACTGTGATTTGGGTACTAAAATGCTTGATGAAATTACTGATTTTTAAAAATGCTAGATTAAGGTTTTTTTTTTTTTTTTAGAATATTTGTTCGTCAAGAAAGATTAAGCTAGAACATTGCTCAAATAGTTGCCGGATGAAAATATTACCTTCATTTGTTTTTTTTTTTTTTGATGAATTTAACAACTATAAAACTGGTCTTGCTTTTGATGTTAAACTGATTGAGTTATTCCGTTGAACTACTAGCTGAAGTTGTGTGGTTGTTGATAGGTGGAGATAACACAGAGGATGCTTGTTGATGGGGAAGTGAACAGGGCAAGGTGTATGCCACAGAATCCGGTTATTATTGGTGCAAAGACCAGTGGCTCTGAGGTTTTCGTGTTTGATTACACCAAGCAGGCAGAGAAGGATAAGGGAGGTGAATGTGATCCTGATTTGAGGCTGAGGGGTCATGACAAGGAAGGGTATGGATTATCATGGAGTCCACTTAAGGAGGGTTATCTTGTGAGTGGTTCACAAGACCATAAGATATGCCTGTGGGACTTGTCTGCTTGGCCTCAAGCGAAGGTTCTTAATGCAATGCATGTTTATGAGGTATTTATTGGACTTCTAGGAATTGCTAGGATTTTAAACCTTAGTGATTTGTTATTTGATTATGAGATCTGTGAATGTCCTTGTAGGCTCATGAAAGTGTGGTTGAAGATGTGTCATGGCATTTGAAGAATGAGAATATATTTGGTTCTTCAGGTGATGATTGTCAGTTGATGATCTGGGACTTGCGCACCAACCAAACTCAACATCGCGTTAAAGCCCATGATAGAGAGGTGAATTAAGCTTCTTATTATAGTCTTTTTTGGTTTTATGATTCTTTGTCCTGATATATTTTCATGTCCTTTTGATAATCTGATAGGAAAAATTATTTTTTCTCTCAGATCAATTATTTGTCTTTCAATCCTTATAATGAGTGGATTCTGGCTACAGCATCTTCTGACTCTACTGTTGGTTTGTTTGATATGCGGAAGCTGAATGTACCTTTGCATGTTTTAAGCAGTCACACGTAAGTCTGCCATCTTTCAGATTGGTTCTGGGAATTTAGTAGCTAAAGCAAATTACATGTTGACTCTACCTTCAGTACATGTGGTACTTTAATTTTAAACCTAATTGATCTCTGGTTCTAGCTACACCTAACTCCATGCTGTTCATTGACTTCATTTTGGCCCTAAAAATTACCAAGAGTTCCATTAGTAAGTAATTTTAGCATTATATAAAGGAGTACTTGACTTTTCTTGCAATGAAAGTAATTAGAAATATTTCATATTAATTGATAAACTTTTGTTAAGGAATTTTGGATTCTACTTTCTGTCTGCCTCAAGGCTCAAGGTGTACATAAGCATTTGCATACTATTAAATTTTCATTCTTTTCGATTTCCTGAACCTTGTTTTCTAGTTAGGTTAACAATTTTGTGTCAGCTACTCTACAAACCATTTACTACCCAAAATGGTGCATGAAATCATTGAAATAGGACTTCTCACCTTGGATTTGTCTTTTTCAGTGGAGAGGTCTTCCAGGTAGAATGGGATCCTAATCATGAGACGGTGCTGGCATCTTCTGGTGATGATAGAAGATTGATGGTTTGGGACCTTAACAGGTAGTTCACATTTGGATGATACTAGGAATGTGTTCAATATTATTTGTTCTACCTATCATGATATCAAATACTATGCTTTGCCTTTTCATTTTGGTTTCAAGTTTTATTTGACCATCCTAATATTAGCAATAAAATCTTTTCCTCCAATTTGAACCTCCTGAAGTTAGGAGCAATATCAGCAATGAGCATTGCACAAATTATATTGCTGTTTTATTCTTATGGAATTTCTCACCACTTTTAACATTGTTTCGTTCAGAAATTATTTATCTCTCTTGTCCTTTTTCATGACCCAACCACTGGTGTATTGTTGATCTGCAGAATTGGGGAAGAGCAATTAGAAATTGAGCTAGATGCTGATGATGGTCCTCCCGAGCTGCTTTTTTCGCATGGAGGGCATAAAGCCAAGATATCAGATTTCTCATGGAACAAAAATGAGCCATGGGTGATTTCAAGTGTAGCTGAGGATAACACTCTTCAGGTCTGGCAATTGGCAGAGAGTATATATCGCGATGATGACACCCAAACAGCTGAGGACTATCCATAGATATTCGGGTTAAAGTTTAAGGATGATTTTTCTTATGAATTAAAATCATGTTTTCTGTGTGAACAACTTGAGTAGTCCTTAACATGTCTTGATTTATATCCAAACCTTTTGTCTCTTGTTGGTGTTTTTGAGGATGGTTTACTGTTGAATTAAATATGCTGTAAAGCCTGGAAGGTATGGAGTATGGACTAGAGGGGACAGTTGGTTACACTGAACCTGGTGTGTGGGGCTAATCGTTTGTGACTCAAAGAACAAGAGCATCGAGTAATTAGTGGTTAGTTTGCTGAGTCTTATTTTTTTAAATACACGAACCAAACATCAAAACCATTTTAATACCGAAGCCTAGAGGCGAAGAGGCTTTAAAAGATCGTATGCCTATGAGATTAATGGGGGAAACAAAGTAAAATGTTTAACCGTTTGAGGCATTTCTTTTGATCCAATGACAGAAATCCTTTGCCCGCAAGTCATTTCCTTTTCAAAAAAATATATAGTTTGCTTCGTCTTCCAGGATCACACCAAGCTCTTACACGGCCCCTAATACGGTTTTACCGCATATAACTTGATCAAGAGTATGAAACTGTTGCAGAGAAGGCATTTGTAAAATTTCCCATTGCTAATCCTCATTCCTTAATACTCCCCGTCTCCCAAAAGTGCATTTGGCTCCTATGATTTTCAATATATTTTCTTCTACAACAAAAGTACCAAAAATTGAGTAAAGAAAAGGCCCCTCTATCTAAAGAAATAAATGAGAATTGCAATGAACAAGATTTCTAAAGGAAAGTGAAGATTATTTGCCATCCTCAAAATTCAACGTTTTTTTTCCAAATTTCAAAGGCACATTTCTCTTTCCATTTTGTTTCAATTGTAGGCTTGTAGCAAGCCAGACTGCAGCTCCTACTCTCAGGGACAATTATCAGTTACATAAAAAATTGTAATGTTTGACTACCCCATCTTTGACAACTATGAGTTTCCATCACACGACCGTTGATCAAAACCTCAGTTTGAACAACAGCTTCCCGCTTGAGTAGGCATCTTGCAACCTTCCCAAACAGAATGCTATGGCAAAAGCAAACTTCATGTGCCTAGTTGATGTCATGCAAAACCGGAATAGGAATTGCTGAAAGCTATGCAAGCTAATTTGTAGCTTCCAAGTGAATCACAAGCTACAACTGCCGGGAGTGAAACTTGTAACTCACCTACAAAGGGCTCACAGTATTGAAACATCAAAGATATTCCACCTTCCCTAAAATCTGTAATTCAGCAATAAAAAGAACTCATATAGCTTAGAAAGAGAGAACTAGAACTCAACCCAGGAGGCAAAAGGTAAAAAGAAAAAACACTACTCCACACAAGCACATAAATTTTCAAGAAAATCAGCAAAGCATCGCATCACTGATAGTAATAACTGATGGATCTATACATTGTTGTAAGCAGTACAAAGATGGGATAAGGCATTTTATTAAGTTGAGTTTAGCTTGGTAACAAAACAGACTGTCTGCCGATGCTCATAAATGCTACAAGCTACAAATCCATAAGTTTCAGCTTTACAAGTTGTAGGCTTTAAACCACAAACTAAGAAGACCACTAATAGCATCAAATCCAAGCCACGCCACCCCTAAAAACCCATTAAGTAGGGTAAAAATAGAAAACACAAAGAACTGAAATGACAAAAAAAAAAAAAAAGAAGCAATGCAACCTGAGGGATGGCGAGGCAGCCCAAGAAAACTGCTTGTTGGAAGACAAATATGTACCCTGCAGAATATGGATAATGCTGACCTCAAAAGTTCTTCAACCTGCTGTAGCTGCATGAGCACCTTCAAAGAAAATAACTATCAGTATCAAAGCCATCCTCTCTAATTTTCCCAAAAAAAAAAAATCCAAGCCACCTTAAAAATTTTAACGATTTATGTGATTATCAAACATCTAAATATTCAAATAACATCCAACCACCCATGATCCTTATTTCACATGTAAGTCTTCTGTTATTCCTCTAATAATCATTCTGAACATAGTTAATGTTGTTATCAACCAGAATTACAGAATGGTTGATATGTTTAGAACAATAATAAACTCTGTAGCTGCAGCAAGTCAAAAACTGTAATACTTTCTCCATAGACACACAAAAGAAAACCACTTCGGAAGTCCTCACAGAAGACAAGAAGCATAACCTGACCAAAACACTTTCTCTAAAAAATTAAAATCTTGGATTGGAAGTTTCAAGCCTTTTAGTTAAGCAAAAATGTACAACCAACACACCAGTTACAGATGGTGATAAAATAAAGTTTTCAAATAAATCATATCAGAAATTCACTTTCTAATATCCATCATAAATTAAATGAAGAAATTAAGAGAAAGAATTCCCAAATTTTACCTTTCCTCCTTTTTGTGCCAGAAGAATTGCCATTGGACCCTGCACTTCCAACCCCATATGTAGAAAGCTCCTTTTCTCCTGAGTTCTGATTTGCCAAACACGGAAGATTGTCAAACTCACACACATTAAATCCTTGTCCATTCAGCTCTGCTACTTCTCCTGTTTTACCGTCGGCCCCAGGGTGAAGGCAATACATTTGATCATTGCATTGCACATTGCAGGGATTCATCACATAAGCACCAGGCAAATTCATCATGTTAACATTAGTTGTTGATTTCTGATAAGGAAACGATCCAATCTCCCCTTCAATTCTTCCTCGAATATCCACAAGCAAACATTTGAGCCTTGCAATCTCAGCTTCCAATGCAGCCTGACCTTGCAATCTCTTCAACAGCTGCTGGTTCAGTGCCCTCAATCTCACAACCTCATCCTCCAACGAGGCTGCTCGTGCCTTAACCTTTTCCCGATACTTCCTAACAGCTTCCCGATTACCCAATGGACGTTTCTTTGATTTCTTCTCCCTAGACTCCGCGGTGTCATCAATAGCAGCCTTATCTTCAGTTGGGGCAGGCACAATTTTGGTATGAACATGGAAACAGGTGTGTGTATGAGAGTTATCGGGGCCGGGTGGATTGCAAGTGTGTGTATGGGTACAAGCATGAGAATCGTTGAGTAATTCATCGAAAAAACTGTCCATGGAGCAACTGCTTGGAATATCAGCCATGTTGCCCGAAAACACTTCTTGGTTCAAAAAATCAAGCTCCCCGTCGTCCATTTACAATTAGCAAACCCCAGGAGAATCAAAGAGAAACAGTAGACTCCACTGACGGAGAGATAAATTTACGATTTGACCCTGACCCAGATTACAAATCGTGCCCAATTAGCGGTCTTGATAGATCTTAACAACACCAAGAAGAAAAAGTCAGAATATGTAGCAATGCTAATAATTCCATTCCTTTCTTTTATTAAAAAAACCTAATTAAAGCAATACATTTACACTCCAGAATTTATTCAAAGCAACCATTACGATATTAAAAAAAAAAAAAGATTTTCAACTGAAATCGATTCACACAATTATCATCAACAAAAAGAAGACAAAAAGAGTCTTACTCCGAAAAAAAAAAATAACACGCAGCAAGTTGAATAACCTCGGATGAGCCGAACAATTCGGTACAATAAAGGTTCAACAGGAAACCAAAAGAACAAAGAATCGATGAAGGAGCATCGTTATCCTAGATTCGACAAACTGAAACCCTAGAAAATAAGCGGCGCCCTTTTTTATTAAAAATAAAAAGGAAAAAAAAAAGCTTAAAGACTAATGACAGAGAAGAAGTGTAAAAGGAAGCAAAATTATAATTTACTAGTGATATTGCTGATAGGGTCAATGAAAATGGTAAATTTTATGGCATTTTGAAGATTCCCAAAATGGACGTACCAGAAACAAAGAAAGAAAAAGAGTGGCCGCTTGGGATTTGCAGAGAGATTCCTATGTCTTTCTTTCCTCTACAGTCAGAATTCAGACACAAAGGAGCCCTCATTTCTTTCAATTTATAGGTACTTGAGGGCCTTAGCTGTAAATTAAGAAAAAATTATTACATTCCTCTTCTTGAGATGCTATGGTGTGTTGTTGTTTACGAACTAAAAGGTGTATCCCATAAGGCTTTGCCGTTTGATGTGAAGAGTGGTAGCCACGAGGATGATGGGTCAAGATCATGGGTCTGATGTGGATGAGTCCTATTGGAAGGTTTATAGATTTGAGAAGAGTGAAGCAGAGTGAAAGCACGAAGATTCAAAAGCGGTTTTTGGGTCAAATTTGTTCGGTAAGAGAAATCAAATTCAAGTTTGTGGAAAGTTCGTGGATTTTGGGTCAATATGGAAATGAAAGGATGGGTTGGGCCCTAACTAGGAAGAAAATTGCGTCATTGGGCCCACATTACAAGTTAGAATTAAAATTCAAAGTCCAACCACTTGACGTTGATTTCTTTATTGCTTTTACTACTTATTTTTATTTTTGTTTCGTAACGGCATTTGATAGAAAATTATAATAAACATAATACTTATAAAAAGCTTTTTGAATTATTTAAAAAAATTAAATTAATTTAATCACTTTGGATCAATATTTTATATTTTAATTAAAATTAAATAAATATTTTTAATTAATAATTAATTATTATTAATTAGAATGTTAGGTATTATTGACTTGATATATTGAAATGTTAATAATGATATAACATGTAAAATAAAAATACAAAAACTTAATTATACATAATACAAGATTGATGACTTATTTATTTATTTTAAATAATTTAAATACTTTTTCAAACATTATCTCATTATTGTATAAACTTTCAAGTCTTAGGTTTTCCATTTGCTTGGCCAAAAAGAAAAACAATAGATAGTTTTCACTGATTACATCAATACAGTGCCACTTGGCCCAGTTGAGCTTCTTAGATTAGTTTTTTGTGTGTATAAGAACTTGATTCTGCTTAAAATATGTTTCATGATTAAAATCATACACTAACACCGTTTTGCAATATCATTTTATTTATTGTGGGTTAGAGAAATATATAATAATGAGTTTTTATTTAATATATTATCAGTGTATAAATTTTATATAGTTTCATTGAAATAAAACGCTGACATTTTGTTAATAAGTAAATTTAAAAGTTAGAAATTTAAAAAATATTTATTTTGAAATATTTTTTTAATTTTTATTTTTGTATGTGGATGATCTTACATTTTACAATTAAATGATAGTATATAAATACTATTATATTAATAATGCATCAAATAATAAGCCTAAGAACAATTGTTATTTTGCAAAGACATTCAAATGTTTCCATGGAATTAGGAATATGGCAAAATATAGTGAGTAAGGGCTCATTTGGTAACCAAAAAATAACTTATTGGAGAAAATTTTTTCAATATAAAATATTTTATATAAAAATTTAATTTTTTGGTTGTGAGAATAAACTGTCAAATATATTTTCTATCGTTTAAATCGTGGAAAATATTTTCCTCCATCACTAGTTAAGTTGTTTTGGTGTTAGAATGATAAATAGGAGTTAATTACAAAGCAATAATGTCATTTGATTTTTACTAATTTGATATCAAAATAAAAAATGTACATGAAAATGAGTAAAATTAATAATAATAATTTTCAAAATATTTAACTACATATCTATAGCTATATAAAAGAAAGTCAATCTCTTATCTTTGCGTCACGTGGAATGATAGTTTTGCACTTAGGGATGGTAAAGGGTACCTTGTGATAGAGTTTTTGTAGATACCTGATCCAATTATATAGGTTATGGTACTTTATAATCGGATTCAGGTAATAATTTTACTATCTATACCAGGTTGGGGTAGAATTCAGGTACTACCCTAGAGTACCCAATACCTGAATCTAGGAGCGGAGCCTCCTTATGTGATGGGCCCCCAAAACTTTTAAAAAATTTTTATAATATATAATTTTTTTATATTTTTTTATATTTTTTAATGACCCCTTCAAAATAAATTTTTATATTAATAATTAAAATAAATAAAAAATAATAAAATGATTTCACTTATCTCTCTCAATTTTAAATTTTTTAATTTATATTTGTTTATTTTTTTCATTTCTATTATATTCATTCATATGTTGTAAATTTCTATAAAATTTTTTCTCAAATTTCTACAAATAATTAACCATATTCTTTTTCTTTTTTTTTATTATGTAATATATGGTATTTACCTTTTACTTATCATGTTATTCTTTTTTATGTTACGTAGATTTTATTTTTTATAATTTTAATATTTAAAAATTAATAAATTATTATATAGTGCTCAAATATAAGTTGTAGTATTACATTATTATTTAAAATTTCATCAATGTATCATTTTTTTATTAATCTTGATTATGCTAAAGGAAATTAACTTAAGTATATTGTTTTTATACGTTTAAAGCTATTTTGAATATATAGTATTTAAATAATTTTAGTTATATAGAAAGAAATTATTAATTTTATATATCGTTTTTAACTATTTATATGTTACAAATTATAGTTTTATATTTAGTTTCTTATTTTTATTATCAATATTTTTAATGTTGATTGAATTTAACATATTAGTTTTTTAAAATTTTTAATTTTTATTTTTCTGTGTTTGGCCCCCTAACAAAATTTGACTAGCTCCGTCCTTGCTCGAACCTCATTATGTTTTTTTTTTAATTTTAAGTAATTAAAGAAAAACTTATATTGTTAATTAAATTAATTTATGAAATTATGATTATTAATTAACTTGTAATATTTTTTAATACATATACTCTATAAATTGTGTTAATTTATAAAAAAATATAATTACTATTATATATATACTTTAAATATATAAATATATTTATTTTCTATTTTAACATTACAAATATTATGACTTATAATATATATACCTTTATTTATATAAATTTATAAAATATATACTATAAAAGAAGTTATAAGATTAGAATAGTTTTGGAATATAACTATTTTTTTAATTTCATGCAATTAATAACAAATTTATATAGTTAATTAAACTTGTAATGTTGTTTAAGTTGTTGTTTGGATATTTGTTTTTAGTTATTTAAATTATATTTGAGATATTTATTTTTGATTATTTAAATTTAAATTTAATTATTAGTAAATTATATATAATATGGATAAAAATATTATTGTATATAAATACGGGTCTAGATTCAGGTTTGAGTAATTAGGTACCCATTAAAAACATTTTAATAATTTTTTTTACATAATTGAGTTTTTAAACAAATATCGAATAATTATTGAGTAATGGATATGTATTAAGGTTCTGGTTAGAGTAGTAAATTTTAAAAATATTTAGGTAATTATAAGGTTTGGGTGTCCCATTTACTAATCAGGTTCGGGTTTGAATTTGAACACCTCAAAATTAACAAGTACCCTACCTATTTACATCTTTATTTGTGCTGTATGGATCTCCAGTTGATTGAATTTGGAGGCTTTCAGGTATGGGTTTTTGGACTTTTAGGAATTTCGCTCTAAATGTGTGGGCTTGAATTTTCCCACATTTGTATTTTTCATTTTTTGAATTAATCTATTTCTTAGTATGATCTCCTTTATCAATTCTTCTATCTCATTTAGGTTTATAAATTTTTTTATCAATTCTATTACATTATGAGGTTTTATAGATTTTTGCTTTTTGCCTTGGTTAGACTTTTTGTAACTTGTTAAATCATATTTGCTAGGTTATAAGTTTTAAGGTATGGGCTATCCATTGTTGTTGACCCGATTGAAATAGTGGAAGCTAAATGGATGCATGGTTTGTCAACTTGATAGTAAATCTTGCTAATTGGCTTACACTTTTTTTGCATCCATGTGGATGTGGACCGTTTTTGCTCCTCTGTTGCTAGTAATACTTTCATCATTTGCTCTGAATAGCACCTAATACTTTCCTTGAGGAAAGTATATTCCTTTGCATGAAAAATAGTTTAAAGCAATTAACGGGTTTGGATTCGGTTAACGGTGTTTATAGATACTAGTTAAATATGTTCGTATTTGAGTATTTTATTTAATAATTAATGCAATATAATTATTCATGTCATCCTTAACTTTTATATAATGTTACTTTATAATTAAAGTCAAACTTTCAAAAAAATTTTATTTTATCACTTTTTTTCATGATAAAAATATCAATATTTATTAATTGTGTAAGACATTCAAAGACTATATTTATATGTACTCACTATAAAAACATTAATATTTATCAATTATATAAGATATCAAAAACTTATATTCATGTGTATTTATTATAAAATATCAATATTTATCAATTATGTAAAACATTCAAAACCTATAATTATATATATTCATCAAATAGCGATCATTGAAATATTTTTTACTATAATTATTAGTAAGATTTATTCAATTTATAAATAAAAAATTTAATTATATTGAATTTTTTCATTAAAATATATATTTTTAATTTTAATAATATTAAATAATTTAAAATATTAATATTTTAAATTAATAAAATGAAGTTAATTATTAATGTATTTTTAATTTTTTTAATATTTTAAGTTAAATATTAATATTTATTATATCAATATTCCTAAACTTAGTATAAAAATTATTTTTTTCTCTAGAAATTGTCTTCTGTCCCTCAGACATTTTTCATGTAAGATATTTTTCATGATTAATGACTTTTTTTTCATTGACTGATAAAATATTTTACATTTGAAATAAATTTTTTATCTTTCCAAGAAGCATAAATCATGAAAACATTTTCTGAAATTTTTTTTAATAAAAACAAACGGATCCTAGAAAAGAAAAAGAATACTAAGATGGTTAAAATTAAAAAGAAGAGGGTTAAAAAGGTAAAATAAAAACGACATGCGGGAAATCCACGAGCTACGGAAGTATCAGGCGAGGACTCTTCACTGGTTCTTGGAAGCTGCCCGTACACGGTTCTCTTCAAGTATTAATATCAAAATCCATCAGATTTTTCTGTTAATCCCTATCACATTCAAACTCTTGCTTTTTGGAGTTTAATTTATTCTTAGTCTCTTTTAATTACTAATAACTAAGAAAGATTTAAATATCAATTAATCAAAAGCTCTCCAGGATCAAGATGAACTTCGAAAGACACCCAGATAACTGCTATTAGAAGCAATCTCTCTGTTCTATCGATTTGATTTTTTTTTTCCGGCGAAACTTTGTTCTCTGCATTTAAATCACTTACCTCGTGATTGGGTATTTGGGTTTTTGTTCCGAAAATGTCACGGTGCTTACCGTTTCCCCCGCCGGAGTACGTGCGGAACGGAGTGAGTGGGGAGGCTCTTTTGGAGCTTATTAAGGTTCGTTTTGAGCAAGATTTTCTGCTTCCTTTGGATCTTGATCAGAAGTTTCTAATACTAGAGTGCATTTAAGTTTATTAGTACCTCTTTTTCTTCATTTAATGATTCTGAAGTTTGATTTCCCTCTCTTTTGAGGATTAGACCGACATTGATCAAAAATGGAAAACAAATAATCAGTGGAAATCTCAACAAGGGTTTGATCGACTGTAGAGTGGTTTTTAGTCTTCATGCTTTTGAGTGAAGAAATCACAGGGAAAAAATATTAAGTTAATTAATGAACTACCGAGTCAAGAAATGGCTATTAGCATTTAATTTGCTTCAGAATACTTGATGAACTATTGAATTTTACTATTCATTTCCCTGGCTTTCTTGCATGTTCCACCGCCTCTGCATCGATAGCACTTAGTCGGTTGCCTTCTATATTGTGGGGCTTTTAAAGAATTTCTTCATAACATGAATAATTGGTATCAATCATGCTACTGATCTGTCAAGCCTAGAGGGGATGTGACTGGTTTAAGACATTTGCCAGCTTGGTGAATAAAGAGGAATACTGCTAGTTAAAAGATTTTCAGGATAAACCGGACGGTGATTGAATGTGTCTCCACAAAGTAAAACATTGGTTCATCTTAAGTTTTTACAAATTAATTTTATAAAATTACATCCCATTTGTGAAATTTTATTACATAGCGTGTGTTACATTTTTCTCTGGCCGTACAGGTTCAGAGAGAAAGAGTGAAGGCTGAAGGGGAAAAGAAGAAGGAGAAAAGGAGGAGCAAGAAAGAGGAGGAAAGAAAGGGAGCAAGGAGAGATTTGCCGGAAAAAACCAGGTCATCATGAAAGGCATAAGCGTTTGAAGAGCAATGAAGGTGGAGGAAGAAGTGAAAATCAGGGTAAAACTGCATATGGAACCCAGGAGATGGAGTCGAGCAGCCTCACTGAAGAGCTTATGCAGCCTATATCTGACAGCTTTTACGAGTCTTCAGACAACAGCCAAAGCATTCATAAGAAAAGAAACAGCAGATCCCGCAATGAATGCCATAATGATGGTTAGTGAATATTTGTTCTTTATTTTCTAGTTGTTCAGCCATCTCTGAATTTTTGACATTGATATTCTCTCTTCATGTTTTTACTGTAGGAAATATTGTTCAGATGGATATCCAGCAGCAAAAGCACAAGACTCCTGAAGCCCTATCCCGCAAACCAGACTGCTCTACCATAATGATGGATTCTGTAGTCCAGAAAAAGCTTGAATTACCTGTTGACGAGCAGTTTTCTTCAGCTTCTGGTGTGCCAGCTACTGATGTCCACGTGTTTGTTCCACCGCCTCTAAGAAAGCTCTGTCATTCCTCTCAGACAACTAGGATCTATATGGATGAGGAATCCAAAATGACTCTGACAGAACAATTCAGAGAGTTAGTGGAGAGCTGGCTTCCCTGTCCCCTGCAGATTGAGCAATTTGATGTTGGTGATCAAGAGGGGCTCTTTGAGAGGAAGTCCCCCAGATGCGACATTTGCGAGACATCCAATGCTAGCAATGATGTCCTGTATCATGGATACTCTAATTCATGTCCCTATGGTCAGTGTTTGCTCCACTCCCTTTTAATACTGGATTCTGGAGTCCAAAAGAAGCTTGAATTGGATCCTACACCTGTCAAAGTGCAACTTTCATCTGATTGTGGTGTGCCTGCTACTGATGAGAAGTCTGAAATGGCTCCAACATCCAGCTGCTCTGAAATTAGCTTGCTGCAGATAGAATCACAATTCAGAGAGTTAGTCGCGAACTGGCTTCCCCCTTCCTTGCAGGCTGAGCACTTTGACATTGGAGATCAAGACTGGCTCTTCGAGACGAAGCAACCCAGGAGCGACATAAATGACACATCTAATGCTAGTTATGATGTTTTACATCAAGGAGACTTCACTCAGTACCCATGTGCCCAAATCTTGCCCCAGGCTAACATATATGCCTTGCCCGTATACGGTACCATACTAAAAATGTTAAGAGGAAAATGACTGTGGTGTAAGATTTTTTTTTTAATCTATTAGATTGTCTGCTGCCCTTTTTTGTCTATAAACAGTTTGAGAATAGACATATACCTGAAGTAGAATTGGTGGTTGTGTAACCTGTAGCATGGTAAAGAATCTGGCAAGATGAAGCCATCTTTCTTGTATTCCTGGTGTTACTGTTTATCAATTCATGTAAAAGTGCTGATATTCTGCATGCGATTGTCACTTATTATTTGATATTTCCAGTTACAAATTAGAACATAGTTGCTGTCGGCTCCATGTGTACAATCTCTTGCCATATTTTGTTTATGTATTTATTGTACCTTGGCTTAGTGATGACCACATAGATGGTTTTGAAGTACTTTTGTTATTCATGTCTTCCAAATCTTGCACATATCAAGGCTGTTATCTAGTTAAAAGATTTTGAGGTTCAAGACCATTTTTTGTTCTTAAATCAATCTCTGTTTCTTTTCTTTTCGAGATTCATTTTATCTCTTAGAGCAGATTTCATTTAACAACTAATGTCTATCGAGTGCCCCTTTTATTCCATTTTGCATAACATTCTTCTACTTTGTCCATGCTTCACTGCAAAATCTTTTGACAAATTTAAGAAGGTTCAATCATATATATCATTATTTGCAAGAATCTACATCTGCAAATCACACCTCAACAATGGGTGCTGCTTCTCTCTCTTTTTCTCTCGACTGTACAGGTACAAACATAATCGAAAATGGGGTCTGTAGCAAACTTTGCTGTAAAACACCTTGAGTATGCCAAAAAGAGTAAAAGGGAATCTAATTGAAGCTTGATGATCGGCTCCATCTTTCTTTTAAATATTCCTCCATAGAAAGATTACTGCTTTGCTCCATGCTACTAAAAGATGTCGAGTCATCATCAATATCAAGCATTGCGAGACTTAAATGTAACTCTGCACTTGAATTTGGATAAACTTCATCATCATTATGATCTTGGCTTTCTGTGTTGTCATGTCGTGTCTCTGCCCATTTTTCAACACCTTCGTCCCCTTTTAAGAGCTCCAGTATCTGGAAAGAGGAGGGCAAAATGTAAACGAAATTTCACGCTGTTCTTAAACGTTTTAGCAAGATACTAGAAAACTTTATTACCTCGCTCATCTTAGGACGCAGTCTAGCTGACCGTGTGATGCAGAGGGTTGCTGCTAGAACCATTCTCTTCATCTGAGTCTCGTTGATATTTCCATTCAAATTAGGATCCAGTATGCCTTTCACATCCCCATTCTCTATTATTGGCTTGGCCTGAAATTGAAGTACTTAAAAGGATAATTGATGCACAGTTACAATAAGTGGAAGAACTTATGTTTCAGAAAAGACTTACCCACATGACCAAGCTCTGCTGGCCCCTGGGAGTCTCAAAGCCTATTGGCCTTTTTCCTGATAAAAGTTCAAGTAGAACAACACCAAAAGCGTAGACATCAATCTTGTCGCTAAGTTTCCCATACATGAAATATTCAGGAGCTAAATACCCAAATGTTCCAACAACATCAGCTTGAGTCAGAAATGATGAATCAGTTGGTCCCCATATTGCTAGCCCAAAGTCAGATAACTGTCACATTGAGAAAACAAAGGCCATGTGATCGATTTGATGACATATTTCATTTTCAACTAACATTCTTTCAGTAATTACCTTTGGTTCAAACCCATCTGAAAGAAGAATATTTGAAGACTTGACATCTCTATGAATAACAGGTCGAGGATGCTCATTATGTAGGTAATTTAGGCCTTCTGCAATCCCAACAGCCACGTTATATCTCACTTCCCATGACAAGGCATGTTTTTCTTTGTTCTTACCTGCAAAATTTGTTACCTTGCATCAGTAAGTTTATGACATCTTTTACCAAGCAAAGAAAAAACACAGATCCCATTGAAGCCATACCATGCAGAATTTCTTCCAAGCTTCCCTTAGAAGATAAATCATAGACAGACACTAGATCATTATCTTTAATGCAGACACCAATTAGAGGCATGATGTGTTTATGATTCAGTGAGGAGATAATTTCAATTTCGTTTGCAAAATCCTTGCATGCCTCTTTTGATGACTTCAGAATCTTGACAGCAACTGCCTTGCCATCTGGAAGGATCCCTTTATAAACACGGTTGCTCCCTCCTTTTCCAATTAGATTCTCTGCCATAAAACAGAGTTTTAGCAAGAAAACAAGCATAAAAAGCAAAAAAAACACAGTGGTTGCAAGGCACGTTAGGGATAAGAACCTGAGGTGAACTGAGCAGTTGAAGCTTTTAGATCTTTGTAACTGAACCATTGACAAGCAGATGAATTTGTTTTTAGGAGTGCCTCCAAGCATTTTTGCAACTCACATTGCATAGATGAATTGGTCCTATTAATCTCAATTTCACTGCCACTTTCAATTTCCAATGGGTTTTCTTTAATGGTTGAGCATCGAGGAGTATGATGCGGGGAACGACTTGGTAAGTTCATTACCCATTTGACTACTGACATACTCCTGGCGTGCTTTGCTTGTGGTGTTGCTGAACTAGCCCTCAGGAGGAGGGGCCAACCGGGCTTATAGTCCATAACGTCTCCCGCAAAAAGAGAAATTGACCGCGAAGAAATTTTCTTGCCTTCATAAATCACACTCAATATCTCACTCTTTGAATCTTCACTACTGGTTCTTGATTCATCTTTGGAGCTTTGGATCCCTTCCAAACTGGATATCTCAGACCCTACTTCAGAATCACCATATTCTGATTGGCATTCCCTTGCAGCAGGGTTTTCAATCAGATAAAGACTTGGTCTTGGATCACCTTTAACTGTAAGACCTGACATAATCAAAAGTAGATCTATTACTTTTGAAGTCTGCAGTAGAAACTAGAATTCATCTCATTCTTATTCATAGGACAGGAAAAATCAAACCTGGTAGTTGATTTTTGTTGGACCTTCTGAAAATAATTTTCCCATTGCTGATGGCCAGAACATTGGTAGTAGTTGGCAACCGCTTTGCACAATATCTAGCCGTGGAAGTCCAACCCCTGAAAACGATATCTGTTTTTAGAGTAATCAGAAAAAGAATCACAAAAAGTTAACAACCAACAGAGATTTGAGTCTTTAGCTGCTCCTTACCCAAGAGCACTATGCTTGCTTATACCCACAACTAGAGCTACAGCTTCATAGTTCCTTGCTTCTCTAATCAAAACCTTTCTCGTTGAACTTCCTTTAAAAATCTGGCCTTTAAGATCAACCTGAAACCCAAACATGAAAAATCTAGCAATGATCAATCATCTTTTCATTCTTTGAAGTGAACATATCTAAGTGCCGAGTTTGCTGATAATAAACCCACCTGCTTTACAGAACACAGGCCTTCGTATACGTCTAAATAACCTTCTAACAACAACTTCTCCCTTAAAGCATGATCTTCATTGAAAATTTCAAATTAGAACATGAAATTGTTATCAGGAAACCTTGCACAATATAAAAAATTCTGTGGAAAGTAATGGAAAGGCCTTACCAGAACTCCGGGAAACATGAACTGCAACAACACAATCACCAGGTTCTGCAACTTTTACAAGAGCCCAGCTAAGCAAATCCCTACTTTGGCTATCTATTCGAATCCCAACCAACACATATTTCTTCTCAGTAGGCATTTTCTTTCTCTTCTTTGCTCAGTTACTACCTCAAATTCAAAGCATATAAGAATTCTTCTATCTTCCAATGAATTTGCAGAGTCTCTGCATATCTATCCCTTCTAAGAACCTTATCAGCTTCTTAACTTTTCATTTCAAACTCTGCATTAAAAAAGAAACCACCATCGCCATGGCCACTCAAGTTAAAGAATAACAATAACCCCACAACACTAGGTACTTTACAAGCCAACACTTTGTAATCATAAATGATAACCCATTAACACATTTCCATCTGAAAATCCAAAAAAAAAAAAAACCCAGATAGGAAGTGATAGAGTTAGCCATAAGCTATTCTTTATAGGTGACAAAAATCTACCAAAATCTTTGAATCAAAGAGTAAAGATAAACAAAAGAAGACAATTGAATTGTACCTAAATTATGTACCAATACATTCTTTGTATCCAAAATGTTTTTAAAATTACATTGCCGCCAAATAACATCACCCCTCCACCTGCTGCAACCAATCTCAATACTCTTTATATATAAATATCAAAAAAAGAAATTATAAGAAGAACTAAAAATTAAAAGAAAAAGTTGGGGTGATGATAAAGATATTCAAGCTACTGTTTTTTTTTTCTTTTTTTATTTTTTAAATGTAATTTTAAATTACAAAAAAGGGTGATAAGTGAGGGAATCCTTGAGATAAAAGTGTCGGCAAAGCAAGAAATAAAAAACGGAAAGAAAGAAAGAAGGAATTCCCGCGAAGAGTGGGCAACGAATTTCAGTGTTGAATCAAAAGAGAGCAAAAATAGGGAATTATTTTTTTTTATTTTATTCTAAGTTCGTTAAAAGAACCGGCAAATTTCGCGCAAAACCCATGGCGTCAGGTCGTTTTAAGGACCATTGAAGTGACACAAGCGAAACTTTTACCGGCTACCGCGGGTTGACAAGCACTTCCCTGTGGACTCCGCTTTGGCTGTTGACTGTTGTTTTTTTCTACATTCCAGTGCCAAAGGTAATTTCCATTTTATTTTTTTAGTTTTTAGTCCATTTTTTGATGAAAATAAATAACATTTTTCTTAAAGTAAAATTCTTGTCTAATTAAAAAGTTTGTTCTTTGTTTCATGAAATCAAAAAGTGAAAAATTATAGCATTATTTTAAAGATTTAAAGGACTAATTTAACCATTTGTAAATGACCAAAAAGTCCTTTATCAGTATTATTCAATTTTTGTACAAAAAAATAAAATATTATTCTATTTCTTAATTAAATTATATGTGTGTGAGTACACGTGATTTCTCAACTACTAATTTCATAGAATATTTTTTCATCAAATAAACGTGGTTATACAAACTTAAGATTTGGAAAATCTCTAAGATTAGATTGGTTAATTAATTTACGAAATACTTTATTTAATTTTTTTTGGGTGAGATATAAGTTTGCCATATTCTTATTCAAATTGGTAGAACATTTAATAGTGTTAGACGGACCTAACATGATATTGAAATTAATGAATTATGAGATACAGTCTATTTTTCTAATCAAATAATTAGAATTTATGTATTATTTTATTAAATTTGAAATCATAAGCCGAAAATTTGTTTCATAAAAAGAGGTTTTGATTAAGTCACAATTTAAAAACATCAGTTACTATAAAAAAAAATAAAAATAAAAAAATCAAACAAGTTCTTTCATTTTTCATGTATTTTCAAGGATGGCATCATTTTTTGGTAATATATGTATATGTAGCAATATTAGAGATATACTTACATCAATCACAATAAAAAGAAAAACATGGTCCAATTTATTTTCTCCTAATGAATTCTGTCTGAGAATGGTCCCATTCAAGGCCCCAATCTATAATTTTCTAGCTTAAAAATAAAGGGAGCCACAAGTTAGCTGTTGGGACAGTATCAACAATCACACACAAATTTAAAATACCAATAAAATTTATAAAATAATAATAATAATAAAAAAACCCAAGAGAGTTATCAAGGTCTTTAAACTTTTACGGGAGAATTATTCAATCCTACCCCTTTAAATTCTAATTTTTACTAAACTTAGATTCTTAATATATCCCTTGTGATTTTATTTTTTTTTTCTACTAAACATCTTATGTTTTCATTTTTCTTACTTAACCCTTTGTGGTTAAGTTTTTTTCTCTAAAGAGATTACACTATTAATTTTTTTAATGAAAATATAAAAATATCTTTAAATGTTAATAAATAGATTAACTTTTAAATTGATATTTTGATAATTTTATTGAATGAATTTAATGGTATAATATTTTTTAAAATAAAATTTATCCACGAGAAAATAAACGGGAAAGAAGAAATCATAAAATGTTATGTAAAAAAAAATTAAAATCATAAAAAGCGTAAATGAAATTTTTGTGAATTATATATTATGAATTCATCAATCTTATAATCGAATCAATTTCAATCTATTCTAGGTATAACTTACAATAGTGGAGGTATAGTTTTTTACTATTTTGATGATTGAATCTAATGCACTTAGCTGATTTGCATTAGAGCCATCATGATCGACCGAAATGACAATTTTTTTCCCTTAATAATTCAATTAATTCAAAGTAGTGAAAAGGAGTTGCTAGGGTGCTTTGTTTATTGTCAATGTAATCGTGATTCCCATGTTTACAAGCAGGTTCCATCTCCTAGCCAAAAATTGATGATCACTTGGCCTGCTCGATGACAACAAATTATCAAGTGCTTTCAACTGTGCACAACCCTTTTTTTTTCCAGTCCGTACGCCATGGAAATCATTCCTTATCTAGAAAAGAAAAGCAATAGTGATTATAATTAATAAAAAAAGATGACCCTTTCTTTTGGTGGGTCAATTTGTTCATTATCAAAATTTCCTTTATCGTGGAACATGCCATGCAAATCCCGAGTCTAGTTGCTATTAATCTCTCATAAAAGCAAATGGTCTCCCCTAATGCTATTGCTGTTTTCTTGATTCCTAATTTTCCTGGCATGCATGGTCCCAACAAAAAGGAAAGCCATGACCAATCTTTTTTCGAGCCGAAAGGTCCTAACCTTGGAGCTCAATCAATTGTCACGAGTCTGAATTTTAATCGAATTGAATCCACGTGTCGTAAAACAATGACGTAACGAACTAGCTAACCAATTGATTAATTAAGTTGACAATGGTAAAGGCAAGAAATAAAACTGTTTTAAGCATGTGGCAAACCTAACCTAAGTAAAGCATTTAATTAGTTTTTGGGTACACCTACGTATATGTACGACCTACAAAAGAATTTAATTTCTTGCGAAAGCTTTAAATGGTGTAATAAATAGTATTAAAATTAATTAAATGCGAAGAAAGAAAGAAAAAAACAAAAGATGACCAACAATTGAAAGGGTAGTGCCAACCGCTTTGTACGTAAGCATATTTTTGGTCTAAATTCCCATTCACTTACTTTATTAATTTCCGAAAGAAAGTATGATTGGACAGAAATACCATTTGGCATTTCCCACCTTAATTAATAGTTCAGATGTCTAATCACACGTGTATTCTGTGTCAGCACATCCACCGACGAAAACCCTACAATATGCCACCTGTACATTATGACACCAGTCAATGCTTGAGAAGTCTGCTCATGCACCAGTCAATGCTTGGGATATGCCAAAAAAAAAATTCCAAAGCAGCCGCCAAGACAGCAGTAGTTATAATTAATTATCAGTGATTATTAATTCAATTGGTTACTCTTACAAATGAATCCCAAATCAATGATAATTGGGGTTAGTTTGTGTGGATTAGCACTAATGATAATTAATTATAGAAGAAATATTCTTGTAAATATTTAACTGTATCTAAATCATATTGAGAAGGAAAGATTGATGTTGCTAGCGTCCATGGTATTTTCTCAATGCTTGATCTCATTTTTTTGTGATGAAAAACAGAATGGAAAGTGCCTTCACAACAATGCTATTGTAGCCATGGTGGTCAAAAGCAACGACCATGGTTCTCAAAGAAATAGCTTGTGGATTACATGGAATCTTTGATATGATTACATATAATAATCATGCCAGTAATTCTTAAATGCATAAAGAGAAAAGTCATGGCCGATCATGGTGGATGTAAAGAAGGAAACGAAAGGAATGTGACTACTTTTCCCATGTTAACAAAAATTATCGGGGATCATGATATTTTTTTTATAATTATACGGTGAGTATTTATTAAATTTTTCACATTAAAATTTAAAATTTTAAAGTTTTTGATTGATAATATAAAACTTATAATCCAAAATTATAACAAGAGATAGAGGATTTTTATTTGTTTATTAGATGTGCATATGATTTAAATTTAAAGTAGATTTTAAAAAAATCAGTAAATTTCCGGAATCAATAATGAATATATTTTTACCTATTTTATATTTTATATTCTGAGTACCGTAATTAACAAATTTTGTACCAATCCCATGTTGCTTAACCAGAATTATATCCAGGTAGATGTTTAATATGAATGCTATTTGGTAGTTCCCACATTCCTGTAAAGCAGAACATAAATTGCATTAATTTAATCAACAAGTTGCTGATAGAATTGAAATAAGATTCAACCAATCATCTTGTACAATTATAGCATCTACCATATATAGGATATGAGTTTTTGGTTTATGTATTTGAATTTGATGGACCAACTACGACGATATGGTAGGTACCTGGTTAGGCAGAAGTATCCAGAATTAGGAGGGAAATGATTCTCATTTTCTGAGACTGACAAAGACGGCAAAACTGGTGGTGGTGTTAAAGTTCATTAAGGGGAGACAAGGACAGAGAAACGCCTGCAAAAATATTGAGTGGTCGTTTGCATTCAAAGAGTAAGAAACAATCATAATGCAAACAAGAGAAAAGAGGTACACTTCTCACTGGTTTCTGATTGATGGGAAACTCCCACCCCTTGTAACTTGGTCCCTAGACTTACAAAAATGGCTGCAGAGTCTAATTCCAAGACCCATCTACAAGCTTTACAACGATGTAATTAAGACCATGAATTATGTTTCCCAGAGCTATATACGGTACGTGCAACATTTTACTTTAGGAAGTAGATGGTTCTGAACATGGAAAACATTCTTCAAAACCTTGGGGTCTGAGTCTAACAAGTTCACAAAACGACATGCTTGTCTCGATCAAGATCTGGATTACAAGTATAGGATTGGAATTGACTCGAGGCAGCTAGACAACGTGGAGGCAAGTGAGAAAAAAGGAACTGGGTTAGGGCAGGCAGTTGTTCATTACCTAAAATTCATAGTAAGTCAACAATTAGAACGTTCTGAAAATGATGTTTGGAAAGAGTCAAATTAGGAGGCGGATATGACATTTCTTTTCTGCGCAAATCCTTCACAGCTCGAGGTTCAGTAAATGGGAGCCGTGTTTTGAATGATTACCTACTACTTTCGTTCATGTTGATTACGTTAATAGCTTGCAGGATCATAGCATGATGGTATGTGCATGTGTTATTTTGGCAGCAAACATCACAAAAAATCTAAGAATTAACTGTTGAAATATGATTTTGTTGATTAAGTTTATGCATAATTTAAAGTTAATCAACAGAACTAAACCTGTACCAAAGGCAACGTGAGTTTATATGGTTCTTGTCATACCAGTCTTTCTAGGCAAAGCAGAAACTTAACTGATCTATTCATTTAGAGGTTTGCCTCGGAATTTCACCTTACCCCATTGTTTTGAATGAGCAGAAAGTTGAAATTAGTTCATCTCATCTCTTTCAATCATTCAATTATTTATAAGCTGAGCTTAATAAACAAGACCTTGCAAGTTGCGACCAAGGAGCCAGATAAGAGAACCGCATTAGGAACTTAAGCAAAGAGGCACTTATATCAGAACTTCCAGCCTCAGAACTTTCTTTATTAATAAACTTCATTTGGTTTGATAGTATACCTGGAATAATGAAACTTAAGTAAGCTACCTTCGACAAAGTAGTAAAATGATGGAAAACTTTACTAAATATAGAGCAGGTGAAAGAGGAAGGATGTGCAGGTATGGCACCTAGTTCAGCCCATGGCATACTTCTGGGTCCAGCTCCGAGCTGTGGATTCGTACTTGAATTTGTCGGCTTTGCACATATGAGCAATCTCGGGAACAAGAGGATCCTCAGGGTTTGGGTCCGTTAGCAGTGAACATATGGAGAGTAAAACCTGCAGGTAGACCAGATAGCATGAGTTCATTTTCAGATTTTCAAGATTCGTTGTTGTTCTTTCGTTTTTTTTTCCCCCTAGTCTTTTATCAATAATTCTTCTGTTACGATGGATCGATCCTTACATGAAGTCCTCAGATATGGTAGTAATCACTACCTTAGATATGGTGAGGGCGGGACTCCATTGTTCTTTGAGTATGTCCAAGCAGATATTGCCATTGCTATTTATGTTTGGATGGAAAACCCTGGTCCTGAAGGCAACCTGAAAATGATTTTCCATTGGTAAGATTGGGCTGATTCTATGTACATGTTTTCATTGCACACAGAGAATGAATTTAGTTAGGCTAGAGATTAGCCTCAGATGTGGAAATTAAAATTGATGTGAAAGAGAGTTTTGATTTTCTTTGCTTTAAAACCTTGGGGGGTTTAAATGGATAATCAGGTGGGAAATGAATAGTCACAAGGAAAACACCACCAGCGTAGGGACTATCATTTGGACCCATGATGGTTGCTTGCCAGTGGAACATGTCCTCAGCCACAGGACCTAAAGTGCAGCATAAGTAGTCAGTTCCCTTACAAACAAGAATGAATTAGCCGTTATGGCTAGGCTCAGGGAGACTTTGATCACTCTACCTGCACTGCATGAAGTTGGGGGATCTCTCTGCAAGTCCTTGAGCTCCTTCAATATTCTTTTCGACGCCATTGAGAAAATTTCAGACGCAGAAGAAGGTTTATATATTTCAGAAATGGGGATTCAGACTATAGGGGAAGAATGAAAGATGTGAATGATGGAAAGCTACTTTATGGACGACCTCCCAAGGGAAGATAGATTATTTAACAGAGGAATTTCAGGCGTTGGGAAAGAAAGTGTGTAACGGACAGAGGTCCACCAATTCTTTTCATACTGATGAAAGTGGGCGCAGTATAAATTCCAGAGATAAAGTTAGCAAGTGCAGCATCAAGAAATTTAGAAAATGAGAAAAACTTTGGAGATATTGTGCCATAGGATTGATATTTTTGGCCCATTGAAACGAAGTGATTATCACTTGATTAAACATATTTCTGTTTACAATTTGACATTCTGTTACTGCAGGAAGATGCACCTCGAATTCATCTTTCTCAGTAACCAATAAGGTCAATAAGACATGTTTGTTTCCAAGTTCGTTTAAACTTTCTTAGTCAACCATTATATTCCACAGAATTCTCTTTTCCATAGATAAATTTAGGAAGCCTGTATAGAAAATTAATCATGGTTGACAGTGATCTTATTCGCATAAAGCACCACATGACAGCAACAAGAAAACCAACGGTTACAGTTCCTGGGGATGGCTTAAATATCAAACAATGGAACCCGAGCATAAAAATCCATGGGGTATCTTGAAAACTGCTGCTATATTGCCACTAGACTCCATCCACGTCCCAACAGGAAAAAGATTCGTTCTTAGCTAATTGATTTCTTCGGTTGAGAATCTGTGAAAGCAATGAAGCAGACAGGTCTAGGACGCACCACAGAATTCGATCAACAAATGCCTTCCAAGAGAATATAGATGCAATATTGACTGACCAATGAATAGGTCCAAGAACATGATATTCTGCCTTTTCTCTTCTATTCTCACTGTCTTTCGGTCTCATTTCCACCCCCCCCCCCCCCCCTTTTCTTCCCTCCCTCCCTCTTGTTCCAGATCATGTAATTCAATGCCCCTGACAATCTTACATACAATGGATCACAGAAGTGGCAAGATCAAGTAAGGGAACAAACAATATTCATTCAGGTAAGTTAAAAATAGTTAGTAAATAACTTCAAAACCACAAATATATATTAGAGGTTCCTTTAAATGTACTTGATCAGATTACATCACAAGATACAATTTGGTTGTTCTTACAGAGGGGTTCACCGTACATCACGCATATCTAAGCTCAAAGAAACTGAAGGGATAGTGTGCTTGACATAAAGGGCCATTAATATACAAATTCAAAATACAATCCAGGAGAAAAAAGCACATATTTTGATGCTTATAGGAGTTCCCTAGTTCTGTCAGTTCAGACTACAGACCAAAAGGAGCTATTTCCTCAGGTGAGAGGAGTAATAGATATGGTGAGAGACTAACAGATTAAGTGGCTAATTGGTCATGGTATCCACCCTGGCGCCCATAACTCTTCTTTCCATGCTCACAATATGGAGCATACCTTTTGTGCCTTTCTCTTCTTTTTCTTCTTCTGTTTTGGTGGCTGGAGAACCACTTTGATGGCAGCATCAAAGACAGCTTTCACATTCTGTATTTCCAGCAGTAATTAACACAAATCTCTACCAGGAACCCAAGATAAATTTCCCCAAGATTTATGTTGACATGAAAAATATTTATGTACCTGCTGTGTCTTTGAACTACATTCGATGTAAACAGGTGCTCCAATTAGCTTTCTCAATTCCTCCCCCTTTCGGCATAAAATGAAGAAAAGATTAGAAAATCAAAATTAGGATTTTATGCTCTAAAGTCTCAACTAGAATGACACTCTGGTCATGAACTAGAAACAGCAGCATGATGAGACAACGTGAATAACTCATCAGATGTTATTACTATGAAAAGCAGCTGTGAGTACCTGAGCTGTGGTAATGGGTACTGCACCAGGGTGATCTATGAAGAACTGCTTATCATCCCGAAGATCTGCAGTGAGAAAATTTAGCAGCCGTTAATAAATATATACTGACAGCTTTAAAGATAAATGTAGCAGGTGTTGATGCCATATCTATTTGGAAAATGTTCCAGAAGATATTTCCCGGAATATTTGTTAAGAACATTAGGAAACATTGGGACAAGACTTGAAAGTTACAGGTTTAGAAATGAATGCATCCATTAGCTTTAGAAAAGTTAACCTTCCATCAGGTAGTTGCTTCATTGGTTTCCTTGTTATTCCTCTGCCACAGGGGACATGTTTTCTCTTTTGAAACTTATAATGCACTGCTCTCCTCCATGATTAATGTACTCATGCCATAGGGAACTTAACTATTCAACTAGCTCAAGATAAAGGGATGACCTGATAATGAAGTAAACCTAAGAACACAATTTTTAATGAAAGAATATATAGTAGGCCCCAGTTTAGAAATTTTGGGCTTTATTTTCTTTCTTTCCCATTTTCTTCAAATGGCTTCCTCTTAGATGAGGAACATTTTATTGGCTTCCTATTCTACTTCAGCATCTCAAAGGATTAGTTCACATCAATAACTTTCATATAATTCCCAAAGATTTCCTTAAAATCAGTAAATAGTTGTCCCAAAAGGAACAGCTTTTTGGAACTTTAGTTTCACTTTAGCTTGGTCCCCCAGCTGGTAGGTAGTGGGCCTGGGTGGACATAAGAGCATCTAGATTACCGATGAAGATTTCAAAATTATTCCACAAGCTTCTAATATCCAAAAAGATTACTTTGGATGACTCATTAGGAGAGACAATTCACCGGCAAATAACAAACGTAACCAATTGTAACAGGATCTCTAAGTTCTGCAGGAATAATCTAGAATAAGTTTCCCAAACCTTTCCAGTTAAAGCATTCTTTCAAATACATTAGAACACATAGTAAGCGAAGGCAAAGTCAGATTGAACTTGTTTCAGGTCTCTGCCACTATGGAATTTTTGCCTAACTCCAATCAAATTAACGACTCATGTAGAAGAAGAGACAAACCTCAACTATTTAGATCCCGAATGGAGGAAGGTATGGGCAAGGATAGAGGTAATTGAACCATAAAAATTCTAATTGTTCTTTTTTTAACCTAAAAAAAAACACTTAAAAGAAAATGTCAATAGTTTGTAATGGTAAGGGTAGTTTTATCAAGAAAAGTCTTGCAATTGAAACATTCCTATAGAGAACAAACCTCCACTTAGAATTTTAGGTGGTTAACGGACTAATCATGTGAGGCAAGAGTAAATGCCCAAGAAAAGGATGAACACTATTCATCTCAAGGCACTACACTACTTCACCCACCAACAGGACCTTCTCCCCTTCACTCAAGGGCAATGAACTCCACTCCCACCCCTCTCCTTCCTGGGGCAAGGAAAATGAGAAGAAAAAGGTGGTGTGAATAGTATAAATATAACAGGGTTTATTAGCCTTAACCACGATATATTACCCATAACAGTGAGCAAGCAAAGCCAGTCTAAGAGGAATTTTCTATGAGAAAAATGCAAACTATTGCATTAAGAGCTGATTGAAAGGAACAGATAATTGATAAATGTTAAAATAAAAATGGGAGTAGAATCTAACCAAGCTTAGTCCCAACAAGAATAATTGGAACACCAGGTGCATAATGCCTCAATTCAGGAATCCACTGAGAATTTGAAACAAAGAATTTATTAGCAAATCATGTAATCAGAAAGTATCTCATTATAAAGGTGGTGAAAATCTCTATAAATAATAGTCATAATCTCACTTTTTTAGCAACATTTTCATAGCTGGCTTTGCTAATGAGAGAGAATGCCAGCAGGAAGACATCTGCTCCACGATAGCTCAAAGGTCTTAATCTATTGTAATCTTCCTGGCCTGTTCCATGATAGAAAAACAAAATCAAATCTACCACAATAAACATTCTAAGACATGAATAAGGAAAAATTATTAAACTGAAACTTACCAGCAGTATCCCACAATCCCAGATTAACAGTGTTCCCATCCACAACCACATTTGCACTGAAGTTGTCAAAGACAGTTGGCACATAATCCTGTTTCCCAAAACATTGCAGAGGATGTAGGGAAAAGGTTAATCACCCTCTCCAAAAGTTATCTTAAAATAATCGTAAAAATGAAGCAAGAACTAGACAATCATGATTACAAAATTCACATCAATCAACTCTATATGGAGTAAGGTTTACCAAAAGGAGATAAATTCTAGCACAAGCTTTTTAATTTTTTTTATGCCAATGAAAAGGACAAAAAAAAAAAAATCAATCCCATGACCATCAACCGAGATTCACCATCATGCAAGCACCTATCATGAAAAATCTCGAAATGGAGATTTCTACCACCAATAGTTTCAGTTATAGCAAATTGTTCTCTTTTCTCCCTTTCTAGCAGCAAACAGGGGAGTAGAGAGAGAGAGTTATTTTCCAGTTGTAATCTTAAAAGTAAGCGTCCTTTCCCTAAGATGGTGCATCAAAAAACAAACAGACCAAGTAATGATAAGTTACAGACTAGAAAAAGTAATAAAATTTCTGCAAGTTTTAGAAACAAAAATCCCCAAGAAAATTGCTCAGTTGAACAAAATTTATTAAGGATGATTCAGATATTAAGACTAACATTCGATACCAAATTCGAGATTCCAAAGATAAGTGTAACCAAAGAGAAAAAGAAACAAAACCCCAATAAATAAAGCATCTTTGTGAAAAAAGTCACATTGACCACCAGAAACCAGCATAGTTTTCGTTTGGTTGCCAAGAAAATAGGGAAAACAAAAAGGAAAAAAAAAAACCCATGACAATCCAAGTCAAAAACATTCCTTTGTCCTTTCTTCAGTACCAAGAAGGGTTGACTTTCTTTCCCTTTCCCACATTTTCTCAGGAGCCAAACAGAAAACAAAAAACCCTAAGAAACAAAAAAAGGGCGGCTTGTTATTTTCTTTCTACTTACAGTAGGGAAAGTATTGCTGGTGTAGGAGATGAGCATGCAAGTCTTGCCGACCGCACCGTCACCTACTGTGACACATTTTATGAACCTGGAAGCACTCATTTTGCGCCACGTGTGACCGGGAAAAGTAAAGTACGGTTAGAGTCGTTCTTCTCCGGCTATTTCTTCGTTTGTTTGTTGTCCAAACAGTGGAAAAGCAAAGCAAACTCTAGTTGTTGTTGTGGTTACGGTACGACATTGTAAACTTATGTTGAATTGCGAGAAAGAAATGAAGTAGTCGTAAGTAAACTGAAAGGCATTGTCCGAAGGAAAGAAAGGAAGACAAATGAATTTGGGAAGACGAAAGACAGCTCTTGGACAGCTATAACGAGGAACTGCTCAAACCCGGCCCCAAATTTCTACTCCTAACATGCACCCACCTCTCACTTTCCCTTCCATTTTTTATTTTTTATTTTTTATTTTTTTAGTTTTGAATTTTGTATGCTTATATAAATCAATATATTTCCAATTAATAAATTACTTATTATGGGCTTTTCTTTTCTTACAATTTTCTCTCTTTTTTTTTTTTTTGTGTTGTATAAGGTAAATTGCAAATAAAAATGAGAATATTAATGATATTTAAACTCTGATTTTATTTTTATTAAAATAATTTCTTAAACACTATCCAATTATTGTGATGTTCGAAAATCATTATAAATTTGTTAAAATGAAAAAAGAAAACTAAAAAAATTAAAAAAAAAAAAAAGAAGAAGAAGAAGGGAGGGTGGCTTGCTTGATTGTAAGAATGTATAGGAAGAATTTTATGGGTATTTTATGTTATGAAATGATATGATTTGATTTGCAATTAACCAAAGTGTGAGGAAAGAGAATAGCATTGGGACATTTCATGTCTTACTTGAAGAACTTTCGTGCTGATTAAGACATAAAATAATAAATAGCAAGAAAAATGGAGCAACATGCGTAATTTGCATGTGAACCATAAAGTTAATTTGTTTTTATTCTGATTTTAAGTTTTTTTTTTTTTGGGGGGGGGGGGAGGGTTTTTAATAAAATAAAATGAAAAAAAAAACGTACCATTGATTTTCATTGCCCAAATAAAAGTGCAAAGTCAAAAGAAATTAAGTGTAAATAATATTAATATAATCCAAACCATTTTGCCTTCATCCCAATGTCCTCCTAACACGTCGAGACACTCCCAGCCAATTCTTTGTTTTTTTGTCTTTTTGGTACCAAAACGTTTTGGAGAAGACGGATCCGTGACATAATAAAATAGTTAATTAATGTATAAGCGTATACTATAACATTAACAAAATATTAATTAGCTTAGAATCGAATAAATTATAAATATATAATCTCAATTCTCAAAGCACATGCTATTTCATAAAGTGAAATTTTATGTTGGATTTGGTGCCTTGCAACATCAATCTGGGAGGAAAAATGCAATATTGCCAAATTGTCAATTTGTAATATTTTTTTTATTTTTTAATAATAAAAATATTAACTAATGGAAACTTAATTAAATTTGCGTTGTCTGCATTTGATATTATGGTAAATGAAGTAACACTGGTCTGACGATAAATTAGAGTTGAAGGAAACATCGTAATCATGGAGAGGAAGAAGATTGGGCATCATCCTTCCCTCTCGTATTAAGCAAAACACAAAGGTCCACCGAGCAGTTGTGCAAAAGAAAATGATGAGCAATAAGAGATCAAAGCTATGACTTTAATATAAGATTTTAAATTTTCATTGATTATGATGTTTGAATATAGAATATATACTTATATATATATATATTAATAATAAATATAAATACTTTTGATTTAAAAAATATAATTTAATTTTTTTCAAATATATATATATATATATGTATCCATTGATGGATGGTGACAAGTGGACCAGAAGCATAAATTATGGTAGTAGTAGAATTATGGGACATTTTGATGTGTATAGTCAAATCAAACTCGATCGGTTGGGCCACATGAAGAATGTTAACAACCGCGGGCAAGTTGTGAGATTTCGTCGATGTTAAACCATGCAAGTTCACTCCCACAATCACCAAACACAGGTAGGCAAAGAGCTTCCCTTCTTCTTCACGTAAAGCTCAAGAAAGATCAAAACGTGGGCGGGAGAATAGAGAGATCCGGAGTCTTGGCTTGCAAGATGAGTCTCTCTATTAGTAATAATACACCTAAAATGAGCAATAAAAATCTTTTATAGCACGTATTTAATTTTATATTATTTTTAAATTTTAAATAATAAAAATAAATGACTTAATCATAAAAATAACGAGAATATAAAAAAATTTACTGATTACGTAACGTAAAATTATAAAAAAAATAGATAAAAACAAAGATTGTATATTGTTTTTAAAAAATAGAACATAATATGATAAACTAAAATTCAATTTTATCTAGTACATTATAATTATAATAATAATTATTATTATTATTATTATGGCCCTTGTTTCAATCTCCTGACACATCACATTGAATCTGATATTGAAAGCCGGCTAAATCGTTAATGGTAGTTGTTAAGTGGTTAAAGGCTAGCTTTGACCCACAACCTAATCAAGTATGTAAACATTGCTGAGTTTTTATGTCATCAAACTGAGACATCCCAACAGAGCTGAATCATCATTCAATGTTAGATATGGCCAGTGCATTTAAGGTCCCGTCGGGCAAGCAATTAGTGAAGGACCCATACTTTCATTTCTTGATATTCCTCTTTATTTCATTTTCACTAAAGTCCAAGCATACACCTAAAGCATAAAAGGGGCTACCAAACCCTCCCCCTTAAGCTGGTCAATTAGTTTTACATGCACAGCTGCTTTCACAAGTCATAAAACAATTTACCACCCGTCACCTAACAGTTTGTCTTAACTTCAATATTGTATTCTGTCTAGTAAGTCATAGCGTAGTGACAACGTACCCCTATTTGGGTTTTTGCAGCCCGACGGGTCTGTTTCCCCTTATTTTTTTCTGCACCCATTTATAATGGGCCAAACTTAGGTTGTTGGTTTTATAAATTAATTGAAAAGATCTTGATGGCAATACATAAGCATTACACACATATTTTGTTTCCTGTTTTTGTTATATATTTATTTTGGGGTTGAGGAGCTTGTTGAAATAGGGATAGGAGTAGGATACGTAGTGGACAAAGTGTTGTTGCTAATGATTCCAAATCGTCTTTAAAATAATGTAATTAGGCCAACTAACAATGTGCTTTAAAAGTAAACATTAAATCTCTCAAAGCACATGGGCCGGCTACTACCAACTCCATGTGCATGGATAACCAACTTCCTACTACTCTCGCCTCAATTCAACAATCATTGTACCTGGCACTGTCCTCAATCCTCAGATACCGTGTCCCCTACTTGTTTGTTCCTACCAATAAGCCCTGCAATCAATTTCATACAGGTAATCATACTTTCCTTAGTGCCTAATTTGGTTAGACAACCTCAATCACATTTATTTTCCCTGAGACCCTGGACTCTTTCCTTCCTTATTTATGGATCATATTTTGATTTTAATACCCTTAATTTTATGCTGAAATGACTGTCTACCTGTGCACATGGACTTGGGATCCCATAATTATCATGTGCCATTCTGAGTTTTATGATCAACTTCAAGTGAGAACAACTATTTAGTTTCAACAAAGGTCACTCCTATAATCATCAATATTGACCTCCCATGAAATACTAGAACAAACATTAACTTAACTAATGGCTGTGTCTATAGTAGATACCCTCAGCTTCAAAACTATAGGTTAAAGTGTGGTTGGTTGAACTCAGAAAACAAGAATTGGAAACTCAATTGTTTACATCCCTGTATAGCCAACTTTGCAACTTACTATGCAGATATGGGATACCCGGGCCCAAGGTTTTTTTACATCAATGCACCCTAGCGCAGAATACTGCCATGGAATACTCAAGCCTCTTGATCTGAATTCACAATATCTAGTTCAATTATTTTTCCAGTGCCCTACTTCCAATTGTCTTCCCACCAAGCTTGCTCCTGCTCTATTTTCTTTCTTTTTGGATCCAGTGGTTTGTTTCTTTGTAGTAGAGATGTATCTTGTTCTACAGTAGACAGTTTCCTGAGGAGTGATGGACGAATGTTTAAAGTAAATGGAAAGAAAAATTATAAATCTGACAGTGAGTGGAAAATGTATGATTTACCTCTTCTCTGAGCCAATCATTTGTTGAGCAGACATTCCAGATGCTCCATTTGCAAATTTTGAAGACATTTTCTCTGTAATTACAAAGTAATCAGTGACAGGATATTGCATAGATTTGTAACCAGCACAAGCAGAGAGGTTTCTAATCTAATACCTGTAACTGCATTAAGAAATCTTATCCCTTGGGAGTGTCTATTTGTTGTCACCTTATCTCCATTTCTGCTCATTCAAGTACAGTTCAACTAATCAGTTGTTTCTCTATTTTGTTCTACTTTTAAGTGGACTTGTAGTTGCAGACATACAATCTACACAATCAATTACATACCTTAATGCCTTTTTAAGTCCATCCACCGACAATATTTTAACTGGCTGCGTGGGCTTTTTCAAGTTTGTCCTATCAGTTAGAGGATCAACCATATATATTCCTTCTGATCTAAGAGGATTTCTAAATGCTGTTCTCAAGTTCCTGTAAGATTAGAAAAAAAAAAATTGTCACTTATGAGAATAGAAAAGAATGAAGTGAGCAATTTAATTTGACATGGATCATTGATCACCTACCCTCCCATTAGCTCAGTTCGCTTTGTGGAAAATCTTTCTGATGCTTTCTACAGAACACAACAGAAAAGAGTTATCTAGAGTTGATTTCCTTCCAAATCTTTAGATATTGGCTAAACAAAATAAAGATAAAGTAATCTCATGCATGCCTACCGATTTGTGATATTGGCAGTACACACCTTGACGTCTGAAATAACAGAATGGGTCAGAAGTTAAAATATATAGGAATAAATTACATAGACAAGCACGCAAAGCAAATTGGATAATGCAGAGCCTCATTCAGTTGATTAGGAAGTTGTTTAACTAGCTGCTTGACAAAACATAAAAGACTTTGCATCCGATGAAAAAACAAAAGAATGCTATGAAATACCTTTAAAAACATACTAAAGAAAGAAGTAAGTCATGAATTCACACCAAATTTGTATCCAAGATTTACTCAATAAGAATTCACTTTCTTTACTTCTTGCTTAACCAATAATTCATCAATCCACACTGCCAACATCTAGCACAAACCAGACTCCTCTGACTTGAACCTACCAACTAGAATTTTACAAGTGTCAAGCATTTCCTGTTCTTCTAAAATGGCAGTTAGACACTATGCACTACAAGCAAACTGCAAACAAGTTAATAACTGATATTGCAGTGAAGTTTAAAACATAGATTGTTGATGACGCAAGCATAAGTGGAGAGATCATACTCATTTGCTAGGAAAGACTAATAGCATCATTCTAATCATTTTCCTTTTCAGCTTATTTACCAGTAATAAAGTGCCTGCAATGCCTGAACTAGATGCAGTGGAAGCTTGTGACTCTTATATCACTAAAAGTTAATCATTTAATATATACCAGTTTGTACAAAATAGATGTTTCTCCCAATCCCATTTCTTAATTAGTTGGAGTACATGAGAGCCATTGTGAAAAAACAGTTAATAAAACCAAAGAACCTTAGGGAAGACAAGTAGCATACTTATTTATGACTAGTGTGCAAGCCATTCCATCTTTTCTTTTTCCCTTGCAAACTCCATAGTCAGCTGAAGTACCAATCTTTAGAATTTGGTTAGGTGCACCTACACTCAAGGAAAATCCTGATCCCTACAAAATGATACAGAAGGTATTAGTTTCCTTAGAACACTACCCAACATGGGCCAATTAACATGCGACAAGTTGATACCTTGGCATCTTTGCGTACTGAGCAACTGAACAATGCAAAAACTGTTCCAGCCTGCTCCTTGCAGTACTGCTTATAAGCGTCACCAAACAAGAAAAGAGAAACAGCATTTTCATCTAAACACCCAATTTTCCATATGCTATAGTTCTGCCCAATAGAACTAGTCTTTGGATTACCCTTTTCCGTCAACACTCCCACAGTTGCCCAACATCCATAAAGAGTGTCTCCCACCAACAAATTCCTATAAAAAGCCAAAATATCCTGTCACCTACCACATTGCAGTTTATATCCAACTAGGCTACATTCAGAGCTTTGCAAGTAATATTCTAGATAAGAACAAACTTGAAGGGAACTTCATGTCCAAAAGCAAGAAAACATCTTCCAAATTTTAATCATGTAGCAACAAAAACATATAGTATAAGGAGAAGAAGCACAATAACATACTTTATAGCCGTTAGCCGAATGAAACGAATATCAGACAAGCGCTCACTTAACTCTGCAGGGCTGACCAATTGATTCCTTAAAACAGAAGAAAAACTTAAGCTACACATGAAAAAAGAAGTACGAACAGAAAACTGTCAAGGCCATTTCCATTTAGTACACTTAGTTTGTTCGCAGAGAAAATAGGCATCAAAAAATAAATGAAGCTTTTTGGCTCAGGTTTTAGCATTGTTAGATTATTGTGAAGAATTGGAGTTGAACTTGGTTTTACCTTATACGCAAACCTGAAAACTTCTCAACTTGAAGATCATTCGAGCTATTTGGCTTTGACTTGACAGGTTTATCAACTTGCTTGGGTTCATAATCAAGGTAATGTTCAACAACATTCTTAAAGACAGATAAGTCTGTTTTCCCTCTTTGCCTTGGGGATCCATCGTCTGATAGGTAGCCTGCAAATTTAGGCCAACTAAAATGTAAAAACTTGAACATTTCAAGATAAACAAGAAACAAAACAAAAAAGAAGAAACCGAGAGGTACCCATTATCCATTTTTAAAGCAAGAAAAATAAATAAGCAAAACCCAGACATAAAACTGCAAGTTAAAGGAAATTGGAAAATGCCGAGGCACAAACCCAGATGCGTTAAGAGGAAAATAAAAGATGCCCGGAAGGGTTTTTCAATGAGCAAACCCGAAGCCAACACTGCCATTAGAAAATATGAAAATTTTTCAGTGATGAGAAGGCGTGCATGGGCTTACCAGGAGAATGGGAGTGGGGACTTGAAGGGGAAGCTGGAGGCGTTTCTAAAACCCTGTCTTGGAGAGAGAGAAGGAGGCCCAGATCGTCTTCGTGGCTTGCCATCGGTAAGATCTTGTATAACTAACAGAAACTTTCCAAGTAAAAGAAACGATTTGGAAGCTTGCGTGTATCAGATGAAAATGAAATGATTGGGAAAAAAGGGTAGGAAAAAGAAAAACGGAGGGATTTTTTGGTATTGTGGAGGGAGTCTTGAAAGACGTTTTGGAGGGAAATAAAAGAAGATACGCGGGTCGCCCCCACTCCTTTCATCCGAACCCAAAACGCAGCGTTTTAGTTCGTAACCACAACTCTACAATTTTTTATTTTTTTTTATAAATATTTCCTCCCCAAATTTCATAATTCCAATCTAAATTTCCTCCTCAACTTTTTCTTTTACAACTTCATTTTTTATAATAATTTAATATACATACAAATTAATAAAATTACTTTTGTATCTGATTATACTTTCAAAAAGAAAGAGAAAACAAATTATATTCTATTTATGTAATTATAAATTAAAAAAATTTGATAATTATTTTCAAGATCTTACAAAATTTTATTTTTACTTCTTAACAAGGTGTGATGCTTTGTGGTAGATTAATGGTCTATGCACAGCCAAACTATAAAATATAAATCCAAAACATTATTACTCTTTTTAAAAATATATATATATATAAATCCTATTTTTTTTCAAGCCACGTGCGTTATTGAAATACTGCATGTGGCAAAAAACAAATTTCACGTGCAAAAAAATGAGATGGTAACCGGAAAATCGCAACAGATTAATGGTGTCTGGTTACCAAGTCTTATTGACTTTGCCCGGTTCTCTCCCTCCAAATTCAAATTGTTCCAAGAATAGCAAATTTGCTCAAGAAAAATCGGGAAATCTGTAGCATTCAAAGGTTAAAAATAGCAATAGGACACAACCCGAATCCGCAATTTTATCCAATACCTTACGTTCACCATGTCTTTCTCCTATATCATTGTCTTTCCAAGTACTTGTCATTTGAGCTACCCGGGCACCTCTCCTTTAAGGTAGAGGCTCCCAAAGTCCGGCTCGATTATTTCTGGTTTCTGCAATTCTTTTGTTCCCTTGGTCCAAGAATCCATTTCTGACGTTCAACCAAAAGAAAAAAAAAGGGAAAAGAAAAGAAAAAACATAGGTTTTCTACTGAAATAGCAATGGCGGTGTCAGGCCGTATACTTTTAAGAATAACCCTTTTCACCTTGCTGGTTGCTTCCAGCATTGCGCATGACAAGAAGGATCATGACGATGGGGATGACCATAAGGCTGAGAACAAGGTCAACCAGGGCGTGACCTATGATGGAAGGTCTGTGATCATCAATGGCAAAAGAGAGCTGCTTTTCTCGGGCTCCATTCATTACCCTCGCAGCACCCCAGATGTATGGTTTTTTTGTGTATATATAGTCTCGTGTTTGATTAATTTCTCATGGACCTTTGATTTTATGTATGTAGAACTAATTTGTTTTGTTGAATTGGGTTCAGACCTGGCCCGACCTCCTCACAAAAGCTAAATATGGAGGTCTGAACGTGATCCAGACGTATGTTTTCTGGAACATTCATGAGCCGATTGAGGGTCAGTACAATTTTGAAGGGCAATATGACTTGGTGAAGTTCATCAAGTTGATTGGGGAGCATAAAATGTATGCGACCCTCCGGGTTGGCCCGTTTATTCAGGCTGAATGGAACCATGGGTAAAAAATTCAAACTTCTTATTTTCATTTTCTTCAGACTCTCTCTCTCTCTCTCATCTATCTGCGCCTAACAATGGAGTTTTTCCATTGTGAAATTCAGAGGATTACCATATTGGCTAAGAGAGGTCCGCAACATCACATTCCGCTCTGACAATGAACCATTCAAGGTAATGTGTAATTCGACTTGGTGAAAGCTCTTCACAAATGATTCGAGATTTCAATTGAGTAAACTTTTATCCCGTGCAGCATTACATGAAAAAATTCGTTACGATGATTATTGATATGATGAAGAAGGAGAAGTTGTTTGCTTCACAAGGAGGCCCTATCGTTTTATCACAGGTTTGGTTGCTAATAACTCTTGTTCTCCTAAAAGCTTAAATCGACGATGTCATTTACTCTTAAGTTTGATATCTTATAAATTTCGATACTTCTTGTTGCAGATCGAGAATGAGTACAACACCATTCAACTAGCATTCAGAGAACTTGGAGACAGTTATGTTCAGTGGGCAGGAAAGATGGCCGTTGGCTTAAACACCGAAGTCCCATGGATCATGTGCAAGCAGAGGGATGCCCCAGATCCAATTGTAAGTTTACCTGATGATAACTATTTTGATTTTTAAGTTTCTTTTGCTTTCAAGAGACCCAACATCATCATTTTGTATGGAAAATCTTTCAAAAATATCTCCATCCCGGATAAAAAGATGGAAAACTTGTTTATTTTGCACAACAAAGTAGTAATATAGACTTCATCGTTCAGATTAATACATGCAATGGAAGACACTGCGGAGATACTTTCACAGGTCCAAATAGGCGTAACAAGCCTTCATTGTGGACTGAGAACTGGACTGCACAGTAAGTATGCCGTTACTGAAGATATTCACTCAAGAATTCTGAGTATATTGTGTATATAGGCTAATGCTGTGGCTGTTTCAATGCGTTTTAACAATTCAGGTATAGAGTATTCGGAGATCCACCATCTCAAAGATCAGCTGAAGATTTGGCGTACTCGGTGGCTCGCTTCTTCTCCAAAAATGGATCTCTGGTCAACTACTACATGGTAGGAAGATACCCGGCTGTCTTCTCCGAGTTCAATTTTTATCTAAATGACACTCTTTTGAGAGGTAGCTCACTGTTCTTTTTGGTGTTCGCAGTACCATGGTGGCACAAATTATGGCAGAACAAGCGCTGCTTTTACAACAACTCGCTACTATGACGAAGCCCCTCTTGATGAATATGGTAAGATTAAGAATACTGTAATCTGATGATATTCTATGGATTCAGGTCCTGATCTAGGCAGCTAATATCACTTGGTTCTGAATGCTGTAGGTTTACAAAGGGACCCAAAATGGGGCCACCTCAAGGATCTTCACAAGGCCCTAAATTTGTGCAAAAAGGCTCTGCTTTGGGGATCTCCTACCGTCCAAAAGCTGGGTCCAGACCAAGAGGTAAGCATTTATATATAGACTAATCAAGTGGATGATGAAGTTAGAGAAGTTTTATATGGTTACTAAGAGTTAAGCTATTGTGCTGCAATGCAGGTCCGAACCTACAAGCAACCTGGAACTTCTCTCTGTGCAGCTTTCTTGGCCAACAATGACACCCAGAACGCGCAAACATTCCATTTCAGGGGTAAGCAATATCGCCTACCAGCTCGCTCCATCAGTATCCTCCCTGACTGCAAGACCGTGGTTTACAACACTCAGATGGTAAATTGCTAGTCTTTCTCCTCATTGCATGCTCCCAAACTGCCTTGACTTTTCTTGCTGCTTTAGAACTAAATAACTTATCTTTCACAGATTACGGCACAACATAACACGAGAAATTTTGTAAGATCAGCAACTGCAAACAAGAACTTTAACTGGCAGATGTACAAGGAATATGTTCCAACCCAACTTGGATCTATGACCAAGGAACCAATGGAGCTTTATGAGTTGACCAAAGATACAACGGATTATGCTTGGTATACAACTAGGTAAGTACAAAACATATAACTCTTTGTAAAGAAAACAAAAGATAAGAACATTCAATTGATTTCATCCGTCGGACAAGGATTTTAAACGAGGGGATTATTAGAAAAGTTAACTGGCGTTTCTGCTTACTGCAGCATTGAATTGGGTCCACGTGACTTGCCAATGAAAAAAGAAATCTTCCCAGTTTTACGGGTTGCAAGTCTTGGCCATGGACTCCTTGCTTTTGTAAATGGCGAATATATAGGTAAGTGTGCAGCATCATGCATACAATTGAATTCTCAGTGACAGATTTATGTAGCTTCGATCGAGAACTTCTTTTTCACAGTCATATATTACCTAATCTTGATTTTGTTTCTTAGGTTTTGCACATGGGAGCAAAGTTGAGAAGAGCTTTGTCTTCCAGAAACCTGTAAAGTTGAAGGCAGGGGTTAACCAAATTACACTCTTGGGGACTTTAGTGGGACTTCCAGTAAGGCATTTGCAACTTAAGCACTTTTTAGGCTTGAACGAAACTTAGTTAGAACAGCTACTGATTAGATTTTCTTTATTAATTAAGGATAGCGGAGCCTACATGGAGCATAGGTTTGCTGGGCCTCGTTCTATCACCATATTAGGTTTGAACACCGGAACACTTGACCTGTCAGTAAATGGCTGGGGACATCAGGTATCAGTAGGCCTTCACTTTCTATAGTTAATTTTCATACAAATTACAGAACGATGGGTAATTAAACAGGGTTGGTCCCTATTTTCAGGTTGGACTGAATGGAGAAAAGAAGAAAATATATACCGAGAAAGGCTCAACGAAGGTAGAGTGGAGGAAGCTTAGTGAATCACCAGCTTTAACATGGTACAAGGTAATTCCTAGGGAATTTTTATGATAGGAATTGAAGGTGCTCTTTGAGAGTGAAATAAGGTTTAAGCAAGCTGATCATCTGTCAAGTATGTTTTGCAACAACTGAAATATTCTTGTTGCACAGGGATACTTTGACACCCCAGAAGGAAACAACCCAGTTGCCATCCGGATGACTGGTATGGGGAAAGGTATGGTCTGGATCAATGGTCAGAACATTGGCCGATATTGGATGTCTTACCTTTCTCCTCTAAAGCAGCCTTCTCAATCCGAGTACGTAAACCATCAGCACTGAACCATACCATATACTAGAAAGAAATCTTCATCAGTAAAAACCAAACTAAAAGTCTTTTTCTTTTTCATTTTCTGTATCTAATTCAGGTACCAAATCCCAAGATCGTTCCTCAAGCCGACGCAGAATCTCATTGTTATATTGGAGGAGCAGGAAGGCAATCCGAAAGATGTTGAGATCCTGCTAGTTAATAGAGATACAATCTGCAGTTACGTAACCGAATATCATCCGCCATCGGTGAGGTTATTCGAAAGCAAAGGTGGCAGCTTGCGAGCCAAGGTGGATGATTTGAAACCAAAGGCTGAACTGACTTGTCCGAACCACAAAAAGATCGTTGCCGTCGAGTTTGCGAGCTTTGGTGATCCTTTTGGTGCCTGCGGAAGCTACTCCCTTGGAAATTGCACGTTTCCCGTATCCAAGAAAGTTGCGGAAAAGGTAAGTAGAGTTACGATTGGTGGTTATGGTTTACAAGGTTGAGCAGTTCTGACAAGAGATTCGGTGCTGTGTTTTGTGTGTGAACAGTTTTGTCTGGGAAAAACCAGCTGCCAAATTCCATTGGACGCTGAGGATTTCGACAAGCAAAACGATGCCTGCCCACATATGAAAAAGGCTCTTGCCGTCCAAGTCAAGTGTGCTTACAAGAACTAAGCTTGAGCTAGCGTTGGAGGCCAAGGGTGTAGCAGTTGGACCAGTTATCACTGCCATACAACTTAGCTTGTTTTATCATTTGTATTTTCTGAGCCATAAATTTGCAACGGGATGACTCTGCAATTTCCAAGTTAGAAATTTAATTTAATCTTTCAACCATCTTTCTCTCTCTACCCTTATTTTTCATTTAAGCAAACAAAAAGGCAAAATAATAATTATTTGAAAGAGGAAAGAAACCTGAATATATTACCCTAATCTGCATCTCAGAAATCAATTAGAATCAATGAGAGTAACAGTTGGCAAATATTGTTACAATTTTAGTAAAAGAAGAACCTAAAATAAATAAATAATAATAATGTTAAATTTTTGCCTTTGATTTTGATGATGACTTAAAATGTTGAGGTGGATTAATTTTTTGGCTACAGGTATATATTCTCAATCTAAAAAATATCAAATATTAATTTTAAATAAATGATAATTAATATTTTTATTAAAAATAAAGTTTTCTTATACTAATGTGTACTGCATGGTAAAAGAGGTTTAAGTTGGAATGCCCAGTCGTCACTGAAAGCACGACAAAATAAAATTTACTTACAAAATTTTAATATATCAATTGCATTTAAATCGACTTTTAATAAATGTACAGGGATTCAACCTATTGAAATTGAGATAAAAAAAATTAAATGGCATAATTAAGACAATAGGTGGATTAAATTCAATTTCAAATTTAGACATATATCTAATTTGTTTAAAAAAATCTCTGAACTATTTAGAAAAATTCAAATAAATCTTTATATTTTTATTATGTTCAATTAAACTCTTATATTTTTATTTTGAACTAAATAAACGCTTGTATTTTTATTTTGAATTAAATAAGCTTTTAAAATTAATAATTAACTTAATCAAAATATCATTTGTTATTTTACACCGCGTGATGATAATGTGATATATTAACTTATCATAATTGATAATGAAGTAACAATTTAATTTAGTATAATAACATGATCATATGACATTTTTCACTTTTTCTATTAACACATTAGTGTAACGTATGACAGTACTATGTGGATATATAATGATAAATTATATTTTGATTAATGATAATTAATCGACTATTAATCATTTCAAAATAAAAAATATAAAATTTTAATTGAATGTAATAAAAAAATAAAAATTTATTTAAATTTTTTTTAAATAGTTTAAAAGCTTATTTGAGTATTATACTTTTATTTTTAAAAAATAAAAAAAAATTTCAAAATTTTTGCCTACTGGTAATTTTGGTAATAAAAACAAATTATATTTATTGAAAAGGTTTGAGATCAAAAGAGGCAGTAAGGTAATGCGATCTGCCAAAGCGTCAATGGCTACTTGGTGGTATGGTAAGAAACAGAAGCCCCCCCCGCTACACGACATGGGTTACCGCAGTAGGTATATCGAGGTAAACAACGAAAAGGAGAGTGGCGATATCCGCATTATTTTCATAAGTAGCCTATCCTTTTATCTTCACCTGATTTGGTTTAATGTTTTATAAACTGAATTTGACAAGCCCCATATTATAAGTCTGATAGGAGCACGATGTTAGACAAAATGTAACCCTTTTCTTATTCCGAAACAACAAAAAATAAAAAATTATAGTCGAACATTTAATTCATTAAGTGATGCATGATCTCTAATTTTCAAAATAAAATTTAAATCTTTTTTCTCAAATTATGCAAAGAAATAAGAAATTTAACAGGCATAACAATTTCATCATTCATTATTTATTCATTTTCCTTCCACCATCTACGCCATATATGTATATATCTTGCCAGCCAATAATTGTCAAACCAGAAAAAAAAAATATAAAATTCCTATTTATATACAAAAGCTATATAGCAGCAGCTGCAACACAAAATCCTCCTTGCAAATTCATTTGTTCCCGATTCACCTGATCACAAGTTAAACCAAAAATATACATGACCCAAAATGCACACAACTGAAATAAGTTAGGAGGAAAAATAAAATTGAGCAAAGTCATATACCCAGAATCAAGAGGGCTACGCGCGCAATGGTCCACTTTTGTAGTAGAAACGACCTTGCCAATGCCAATGCCACTAGTATGGAAGAGCAGTGAAGACAAGCCATTATTTGAGCAAAAATAATACGCCACTTTGGAAACATCAAAAATAATCGCAGGTGAGAAAATTGACCCAGATTGCGTTGTTCAAGAATATACACAGGTCTTTTTTGGTTAGTATTCCCAACTCATGATAAGTCGAAAGATCCTTGCCCTTCGCTGATTGCATATACTAACTTCTTATACATAATTTCCTGTTCAGGCACCAGCCGTCATCAGTGAGAAAAGGATGCTGATAATAGAAGGATAACAATGAAATAATATAACATCACAATCATGAAAAATTATTGTAACTAAACCATACCTTGGTAGAATATGGAGGAAGCTTCAAGTAATTAGCACAAGTCATGACACTAGGCAAGTCATCATCTGCTGATTCTGAGGGTCCAGTTCCATTGGAAGCAGCAGCGCTTGCAGAAGATGAATGCTGCTTTCAGACAGATAAGCAACAACCATGAACATTAACATACAGAGAAAGGATACGTCTAGACAGAGTTGAATGAAACATTTATTGTAAAGCTAATAATAGTAATAGTTATAATGAGTAGACATCATTAACAAAGCGCAACTTCGCATTCCTGCCCTAGCAATACACCATGAAGAGAATAACAGGATTATTCTCAGAGATAAATAAAATACAAAGATGCTTTGGCCTAAATCAGATCCTTGCCAATAGCATCCAAAGTACAATTCTCTCTATAGTAGTGATTTTCAAAACATTGGAGCCAGTACATGTAAAGAGGACACAGTCATTGTATGCACTTTAAAAAACAGACATAAATAAATCAATTTGTAAACCCCATTTCCAACATACTTTCAAAATCATTCTTAAAAAATTCCTCAGCTGCAGGATGTAATATCTCTACGTCAACATGTAAAAGAGAAGAAACCTTATAGGAACTTTTTCAATCTAACTCTGTTACCTTTCTCACAATGGTCAGCTTTGGATTCAGCACTGCCAGACCGCCAGGTGGAAGTCTGGGTGCACCAGTGACAAATTGGCAGAAAGCCCGCTGCTGCTCTGGTGTAAATTCTCCCATAATTTCGAGTAACTAGGAAATCACAAAACCATAACATCAATGTGGATCAAATAAGAATTATCCCAGTAGTTAGATTTCAGAATACTTAAATAGAAGTGTTATGAAAGAAACATACATTCACAATTGCAGGGCTCTTTGCAGTATATCCATGATCAAATTTTATGTGATCAGCAAGTGTCTCAGCCTGCAAATTAGAAGTTAAATTGTCAAAATCACAAAGGTGCACAACCAATTCTAATTAAAGAAGCTAGCAAGATTATCACGCAATTCAAGTATCACATTACCTCCCACAACTCTCTGCGACCACACAGCAAATAGTCCAACTCTTGGGAAGTAAATATTTGTAATGAGGCAATATCAAAAACCTGCTTGTTAAGTAACGGATATATTATCATTGCAATGAATCCCGAAAAGGCTCCTTACAAGAATAAAAATAAAAATAAAATCCACGATGAACATCAACTTGTCATGTTCAACAAGAAAACTCAGGATTAGGAAAACAATTTGACCTGATTAAATCCTGCCCTAAATGCCTCCATCTGCCGCATAATTCCAGTCTTGACAGTAGCATCAACCACCAAAGATATGTATTCCTCTAAGTTATTGATATCCACCTAATGTATTAAACAGAATGTCAGAATGATCTATTGACCAAAAATAATGAGGGGGAAAAAGGAATAGAACGAAAGTTGAAGATATACATTTTCATCCCCTGGCTTCAAGATGTAATCTTGATAGCCTGGAAGTGTAAAATCCAGACAGAGATCTTCTATGGGGGCCCCACGGAAGCGTAAATCAGCAATCACATCACTATTGTCACCACCCATTGATTCTAAATACTGCTTTCGACAAACAAGAAGATGCAATTCTTGCAAGGTTTTCCCAAACTCAGTATCAAAAGACAGAATATCATGCAAATCAAGCTCCTGCAATGGATTATAAAATGCATCTTTAGCCAGAAAAGTAAAAGATCAATTGCGGCAATAGTAGGTATTTTATAGGTATTTAATCTAAGCTTAAAGAAGATTTAAGATGTTCCACAAGTTAAACAATGCAATCAGCTTACTTGACCAAGCACAAGTTTATAAAATGGTGTTGACAGAGGCAGGTCTAAAAGCCGTCCATCTTGAAGAGCTTTAGCCATCACACGTCCAACCAGCCGGAAATATTCAATTACTGTACAAAACTGGCTACCTTCAGAAGCATCAACATTTGGTGGCCAAGGTCGAGGGAACAACCCCAGAGGAGCTTGTATTATATCTCCCTCAATAGTAGCAGAACCAGCAGCTTTTCCATTTTTCTCTTCATCTCCATCAATTTCCATTACTGACTTATCCCACGTAGAATTTGACCTCCACATTCCAAGTCCAACCTTTTGCAAGTCATGACTCAAAAGTGTATAGAACTCCAATGTTGGACCCAATCCAGTGCCAACTTCTCCAAAATATTCAACTTCAAGCACAGCTTTTTGGCTAGAATACATCTCCATTACTTTTGCAGCAGAATCCAAGATGCGGTTTCGGGAGACACGAACTTTCTGTCGCTGTAGCCTCCCAACCCTCACCTCTCTTTCATTAGTTGATCCATGGCCGTCAGCACCCTGCTGCTGCTGAAGACGATATAATGCACGAGACAACCCAAAGGCAGTTGAATAAAAGTACTGCCTTCGTGTCTCAAAAGGAAACAAAAAGGGGCATGCCTTTGTCAACTGGTAACACCAGGAAGGCAGGCTTCCACTGCAGAGAGCAAGGGCATCCTGTATTTGCCGAGCCAGTTTTGGAGTGAGCTTACCATTAATAAATTCCTCATAAGGAACTTTAGAACCAGTGGTACTCAACTCATCCAGATTTGAAATTTTTCCCTCAGCAAAATTGTCAGAAACTATCTGAGCTCTTAAACGAGGTGCAAGCTGATTCAAACCCTCTAACACACGCAACAGTGCCAATATATTATAAGTAGGATTAGATCTTTCCAGATCACAAGGAAGTTCCCCTTGCAAGATGCTATCTAAAAGTGACATTCTATGAGTTTGGGGATCGGAATTGGAGTTGGAAGAACCAGATTTAGTAGATTTAGATGCTGCAGCAGAACCTGATCCCCCTACAGATGTTCGGTCAGCTTGGCTGTCTGCCCTTTGATATGTTATTGTGTAGATATCACTCCAGAGCCGGCTTCCGTCGCTAGATATAAAATCACTACCAGCATATCTCTCATCATCGTCCTCATCCAACACAAGCTGTCTTTGAATGGCCTGATAGATTGTCAAATGCCTGTTGAGCTGCTTACCACCAGCGGTAAATATCAATTTTGGAGGCTCATTAGAACTGCCAAATGGAGGTCGTCCTTGTCGATCTCTACCTCCCCTAATACCTCTACCATTGGCAGATCCAAGCCCAGCCATGGCAGCAGCAGCAAATGACATTGCACCCCTTGCGCCATAAGCACTCCTAAAATCAGCAGAGTCCGAACCTCTAACAGCAGCAGCTTTACTGCTAGATCCTGAAGCTGCATGAGTTTGGCTATCACTTGTGGCAGGGGCAGGTGTGCCATCTTCAGCTGAATCACCCAATTTAACATCATGTACCTTGTCTGGCATGCAAACAGGAAGAGAATCATCTCTGAGCACCTGGAAAAGAACAATAAATCCATCAAGGAATAGTAACATTAAATAAAGCTTATGACCAACAAGAAGGGCTTTGCATTTATAAAGGCACAAGTAACTTACATCTTCATGATCATCATCTTCATCATCAGAAATGTCGTCATCTTCAATCACCAAAGCATCATCAATCTCCACAGGAGACATATCCAATTCTTCATCCTACCAAAAAAACGAGGGGCAAAATGATCATTATCAACCAGTAAATAGAAAAAACGGGCACAGTTCCATGCAAGCAATAGAGAAGGAAAGCACAAGCTAAAAATAGGGGAGTCTAATATTGTATAGGACCAGCTTATATGACCATCAATTTAACTAAAGTCAGCATGTGAGCTTGTTGAATACAAAAAACTCAGCCATATGAAACCATCATATGTAAGGATCATATTGTATAGGACCACCTTACAAACAAATGACAATCAATTTAACTAATGTCAGCATGTGAGCTCGTAGAATACAAAAAACTCAGCCATATGAAGCCATCATATCTAAGGATCAAAAAGCATACCTCAGAGGTAGAGTCACCATTTACAGGTTTCATTGGTGCATCTTTATCCAAAGCAGCTCTTCTACGAGCAGCATTTCTTGTTTGAGGTCCTCTTGACTCCTCTTGAGCAGGCTTCAAAACAGCCTTACCTTTGCCCTTTGATGAACTTGTGCTTTTCTCCTGTGATGGCACCTTCCTGGCCACATCTCCTATATTAACAGATGATCTGGACCTTGAAGAATGACGACGAGTAGTCAAAGCAGGAGTCGAGGTAGATGGAGAAGAAGCACCAGCTCCACTTGGTGTGTTCCCAGACTCAGAATTTCCTACAGACACAATGGGTTTCTGAGAAGTGTCACTTCGTTGAACTCGCGGCCAAAGAAATTCTTCAACAGCTGCTAGACTTGCTAATGGATCAATCAACACAACATTTGAAGAATAATCACGAAGAGACTTCTCTCCTTGGGCTCGACAAAGACGCAACTTAAATGGCTGAGATAATGCACTTAATCCAGAAGAGAGGCGTGCACTCCCACCAGATGACCTAGATGAATGGCTAAGAACTACAGGGAAACGCTCTAGTGATGATAAAGCATTTTGAAGCTTCTGAACCAGGACAGTCATAGGAGCAATACTTCCATCATCTACACCGGAAGAAAGTGCAACGCTGATAAACGATTTGAATCTTTTAAGAGCTTGGTGACGAAGCTTGGGCAGGTTTACATCTGAAATTCTCTCCTTGGAGAAGTACCCGCAAGAAAAATAGTTTAACAAGGCTGCAACAACTCCACTACCAATAAACTCAAAAGTGGATACACCGTCCCCCTTGCTTAGTTCTGCTAGCATCTCAGAAATCACCCCAATCAAATACTCTTCCTTGCCAGCAGAAAAATCAGCCAATCGAGACCCTGAAGCTTTAGATTTTCCTTTTGCCTTAGTTTTTTGATCGTCAACACCAGCATTTAACTTCATGCAAAGATTCTTTAAGTGTAAAAGATCATCTGTTACTCCAACTTCAACAGCCCCAGGATCAGAGGGGAAATACTTATCTTTAAATGCTTTAGCAGATGCACTTACTGCTGTACGAAGATTGGAATTGGCTGTAGGAATTTCAACTGAACTCGGAGGTGAACCAATATTTACAGATGCTGGATTCTTGGACTCCTCCACTGAACTTCCTTCAGGATTAGAGTTACCATTGCGTCGTCTGTAACGTCTGGAACGCGATGACGTTCCAGATACAGATTCATTCTCCTTCTCAACCGAAGATGCTTGAGCAGGAGTGGTACTTTGATTACCAATTAATACAAGCTGATCCACAGCATGGACCACACCCTCTCTGACAAACATTTTGGAGAAGGTTCCAGGAAGCTTTTCCATAAGAATCTCAGCAATTTGAAGAGAAGGAACCAAGACATGTGGATCTTTCCATGCTAAAACACCAGCCAGGAAGCTACAAGATCAAACAAAATAGTAAGCTCCTATCACCAACCATTGCATGAATATGTGAACTGCACTGTTTTGCTTAATGCACATACCTTGATATGTTCGTCACACTCAAAAGATTCTGGATCATCTCTGCACTGCTGAAGTACATCAATTTTCCAATAACCGAGAGGCATTTGTGGCGAACAGGGCTACTGACGCTGGAACCATAGATCTGCTTGACAAAAAGATTGGAGACCATAAGTACAACAAAACCAAGAAAGAGTAAAGAATCTACCATCTGCAAAGAAAACTTGCCTGTATGAGAACAGGAAGGAGATCCATTCCAAACTGCTGAAGAAGTTCAGGTTGATCACTCAACAATTTCTCTCGGGCTGAAACCTCAGGAGCATTTCCATTGGTGTCTTCCTGCTTCCCAGAGGTGCTAGCAGGAGACTTCTTCACAATAGATCCCTTCACAAATATGTTAGAGCTGGCAGGGAGGGAGATGGTTCCTTGTGGCAGTGGAGGAAGAAGCTCATTTGCCAGATTTACAATCTCAAAAATCTACACAGTAAGAAGACAACCAAACAGTAGGGTAATATTGCATACGCCATTACCATGTCCATTCTAAATAAAAAAAATTGCAAGAAATAAACACATAAATTCAAACAAGTAACTTTTAACCACAATAAAAAAGCAATGATATGCAATGTATACTTTAGATGATTCTAAAACTAAGAGTTGATACTTTCCGTCTTAGGGATCTACCATTATCCTCAGCACTGCTTGTAATAAAATAACATTGTACACATTACACATATCAAATGTTCACAGAGGTATATATAAACCACAAGCAAAGACAACTACCATCTCTTCAGCTTAAAATAAAAGTGTTACCTGCTCTGCTGGTCTGCTTAATGCTGGTGGAACAGATGAGTTAGCAGAAACACCAGAACCTGATAGTATATCTTTAAGTATGCCACTGATCCCAAGCAGAAGTAAGGTTTTTGCTCCCAGAGGAGACCCACTTGCACACGTTGAAAGCAGTCGAATCAAGCCCTTAATTCAAGAACCCAAATGTTATGATGATACACATAAATTGCATTGGTATATACAAAAACAAAAGAGTAACATCTATTCACCGTATATGTCGGTGTGCTTAAAGATGCCTGTCCACCTCCAGAACTACTTGTGGAAATGAGAGATGCTGCTTGAGTAACCAATCCATGATTGCATAGCTCATCTAATTTATCTGGAGAAGAAGCAAAGGCTTCTGCAATACGAGTCAAACAAACAGAAGCATGCTCCAACACCTACAAACATAACAAAATGTAGACGATGAAGAAGGAAAGCAATTTACCATGAATTTATCATCATCAATATGACATTCAAGTACCTTCGAATCATGATACTGCAAAAGATTTGTTAATAGTGGTACAGCTTCCATGACATAATCAGCTGCATCTGAAGGGAGTTTTTTGCACATATTTGCAGCAGTAGATAGTGCCACTCGCTGAAATATGGAATGAAATAGAATAAAAAACTCAATAAGAATCTAAATGGTAAGAAGGTTTCTTCACTCTATACATCATTTAGAACTCAAAATTTTTCACAAACTAATTACCTGAACTCCAGTGGAGAAGAAATCCAGGTATGAAAGCACTGCCATAAGAGCACCAGCTCGCAAACAGGCAGTTGGGTGCTCCTGAGATATCTTCTTCAAAGCTTGCAGAGACTGTTTCCAGTATTTCAACCAGAAAGATAAGAATCCGAACTAGAGGAAATCTCCAATTTTGAACTTTCTAATTGAAGTCTAAGCTATGAAATATGAAGTACACTATTTGACATGAGCAAATCACAGAACGGTGAATCTATTGTTAACTAGAAACAAACGAATATGTAAACACAGGCAGTCAGGAAAATGCTTAATCAACAATCTCAAATTGATCTCCATTCGTGCCAATTGGATCCAATTTCAAGTACAATTAATTAGTCGCACTCCAGTTTACAATAAATGCAAGATGCCATTTCCTACAAGCAAAACAACAAAGAAACACAAAATGCTACCTAACATTGAATAAACTCAAGGAAGTTCATTTTTAATCCTAAAATAAATGACTTTCATTTTCTAATAGTCAATTATCTCGAATATAACCAAACTGAAAACTAACCTGTTCAGCCAAGTCCATATACTCTATAGTGAGCAACCTGGCACAAAAACACGAAACTGCACGATAATGCACCACAGCAGCACAAGAAGAAGGCAACACATCACACAAATGTGTAAGCGCCCTAGCCGCAAGAAGCATAATATCAGGATTACTCTCATGATTAAGCAATCCAACGAGCACGGGAACAAACGAATCCACAGAAAAGGTGCTCAAGGACTCCTCAGTCCCAATTGAAAGCATCTCACAAAGCTGCGTCAATGCCTCCACCTGCCTCCCTTCCTCTCCATCAGCACGCAATCCAGACAGAATCTTCTTCAACCTCCCGCTTTGATGAGATGAAGACGCGGAACCCATAGCCGTTGAGGGCAGCAAATCGTCCAGCCCGGCACCAAGCTTCCTCAACAAGCCTTGTAAGGCGCTGCTCGCTGACGTCAGATTCTGGTGCAAAATCCCTACACCGCCTTCACTATCGTTATCATCCTCATCACCTCCAGAGGTATCCATATTTAACCCTAAGCTTCTCTCAGGATGATTAGAATTGTTGTTGTTATTATCTCTATTATCCCTATCCCTATCACGAATCCTGAGATCATGTTCCTTTTCTTTGCCTTTATCGGAGGCGAGATTCGGACTGTCACTGGTTGTGGTTTGATTAGCTTTGCTGGAACGGCGATCGCGGCGTGAACCAGAAGAAGATTCGGTGGTGGTGGGTTCCATTAAGGCAGCGGCAGTGCGGGAACTGCGAGAGCGAGTCGTGGTGGTATTGGTGGCGGCGGAGGCGGCAGAGGAGGAAGAAGTGAGACGAGCGCGTTTGTTAGAGCGAGTGGTGGGACCGGAGGGAGAAGATGAAGATGAAGGGGCAGTTGAGGAGGCCTCCGCCCGCTTCCGGCTCCGAGTTTCCATACAAAGGGGACCACCGCCCCTGATTATCGGACGGTCACCACGACAAGATCAGACGGTTCCTGATCCAATTATTCCTAGCATCTCAACAACACCTGATCGAAACCCTAGAAAATAAAAGAGATAAAATCACGCTTTGGATAAAAAAAAAAAAGAAAAGAAACCCTCAAATTAACAATAAGGAGAAACAAGGGCCTGTGTCTTGATTTTGACGAAATTGAAATTCGATGATTAATTGGGGAAATTTGAGAGGGAGAGGGGTAGAAGTTAAAGACAAAAACCTGAAACCCTAAAGTGAAGAAGGAATAAAGAAAAGGAGGAGGCTTTCTAGATTTTTATATATATTAGTTGTGAGTAAAGATTTTCAGAGATAAATTTTTTTTTTAGTCTTTTAGTAATTAAAATATAAAAAAATAAAGCAACACTAGGAGTATATTATAATAAAGTAAAATAATAAAAAAATAGTAATTTTTTGTCAGAAAAAGTGAGAGAGAAAATATTTAAGAGTGAGCTTCCATGGCAATGAATACTTCTCAGCTTGGACCGTCTTTATCGGCCACTGTTGCTGTTGTTCATATTTTTTACTTCTTTCTTTTTTGTATTAAAATCTGGTATTTATATTTATTTTGTTTATAAGTAATAATATTTCTTTGTTTTATTTTTTTTTACTTTTTTTATATAACAAAAGTTGAAGTTTGAATTTTTTATCTTATAACCCACATTTAATAATTAAATAAAAAATAAAATAATCTCTTACAACACTCTAATCGATACCATTTTTGTCACGATCCGATACTCTCCTCGAGCCTGTGACAACCATCGCAGTTGTCACGGGCTCGAAGGGAGTACCGAGTCATGACAATTAAAATGGTATCAGAGCTTTTAGTTTTAAAATTGTTTTAAAAATTTACAGTATCAGTGTGGCCCCGGGTTAAGGTAGGTTAGGTTGAATAAAATGCATGCATCTGCATATAGAGCCTGAGGTTACCTAAACTTGCTTGTTTCCTCTTATAGATTATCATGCCTCCTTTACGCGAACACCCACCTCTCACTAGATTGGCTGGGAGGGGAAAAAGTCGTTCCCAACGTCGTCAGTTAGATACGGTAAAAGGGGAATCGGCTGCGTCCACCATTCGGGCAGCACCTGCTACTAAGCGGGCCGAGACTCATCCACATCCTCCACATTCTTCACATCCTCTGCCACCTACTGATATTCCTGCCATGTCTCTTGAGACAGTTCAAGCATTAGCAGCCTTTTTACCACTATTGCTGACCAGGCTCAGGCTGGTCAGGCTCCCCCTATAGTACCACCACCCCCACCTCTAGTTCCACCACTAGTATAAGATGTATCTATTTCTAAGAATCTGAATGAGGCTAGACAATTGGGTTGTGTTTCTTTTACGGGTGAGTTGGACGCAACCGTAGCCAAAGATTGGATTAATCAGGTTTCGGATACACTCTCTAATATGAGGTTGGATGATGACCTGAAGTTGATAGTGGTCACAAGATTACTAGAGAAGAGAGCCCGTACATGATAGAATTTAGTAAAATTTCATTCTACTACTCCTCCGACCTGGTCAGACTTTTTAAGAGAATTTGATGGTCGTATTACACTTATTTTCATCAGAAAGAAAAGAAGAGAGAATTTATGAATTTGAAACAAGAGAATTTAACTGTAGAGGAGTACGAAGCTCGTTTTAACGAGTTGATGTTATATGTGACGGATATGGTGAAATCTGAGTAGAATCAGGCCAGTTATTTCAAGGAAGGGCTCCGTAATGAGATTAAAGAGCAGATGACAGTGACTGGTAGGGAGCCACATAAAAAGGTGGTACAAATAGCTTTAAGGGCCGAGAAGCTTGCAAATGAAAATATGAGAATGCGAGCTGAGTTTGCAAAAAGGAGAAATATGAGTGTATCTTCTAGTCAGTTACCAAAAAAGGGCAAAAACTCATATGCTTCAGGAAGTACTACCTCTGTTTCAGTGACATTTCCTCGACCTCTATTTTCACAGACACATCGGAGGCCTCCGAGATTCAGCAGATCTGCGATGACTACTTCTGAAAATAGTTTCGGAGGTTCTGATAGATGTAGGAAGTGTGGGAATAATCATTTTAGGCCGTGTAGGGGATCAGTGCAATGTTTTCATTGTGGTCAATCGGGCCACATTAGGAGTGATTGCCCACAGCTAGAACGGGTTACTGCAACTGCTCCATCTCCACCAGCTCGTACGAATAACCAGAGGAGATATCCTTCTAGGTTACCACCGAGGTAGGGAGTAGCTATACAATCTGGTGTAGAGAGTAACACCTCGACATATCCACCTTCAAGACCACAGACTCGTACTTTGATAAGAGTTTTCGCTGTAACGAAATATGAGGTACGGGTTTGACTTGGAGCAGTGATAGGTACTTTGTCTTTATTTGATAAAGATGCTTATGTTTTGATAGATTCTGGCTCAGATAGGTCTTATGTGAATATGGCATTTGCATTAATTGCTGATAGAAACCTGTCACCATTAGAGGAAAAAATTGTAGTTCACACCCCTTTAAGAGAAAAGCTAATTCGAAACAGTTGTTATAGAGATTGTGGAGTAATGGTAGGTGAGGAAGAATTTATGGGTGACTTGATTCCTCTAGAGATCCAAGATTTCGATTTGATATTGGGTATGGACTAGTTAACTGCACATCGGGGCAAATGTGGATTGTTTCAGGAAAGAAGTTGTTCTTCATAATTCAGAGGGAGCAGAGATTGTATTTGTAGGAGAACGTCGAGTATTATCGTCTTGTGTAATCTCGGCCATCAAAGCTTTGAAACTGGTATAGAAAGGGTATCCGGCATATATAGCACGTGTGATCGATACTTCAAAAAGGGAACCTAAATTAGAGAATGTCCCAATAGTTAGTGAGTTTTCTGATGTATTTCCTAACGAATTACTAGGACTACCTTTTGAACGAGAGCTTACGTTCCTTATTGATTTACTTTCGGGTATCGCACATATTTCTATCCCTCCATATCGAATGGCTCCAGCAGAGCTGAAGGAACTAAAAGTCCAACTGTAAGATTTGGTGGATAAGGATTTTATTCGCCCTAGCACTTCTCCTTGGAGAGCACCGGTCCTATTTGTAAAGAAGAAGAATGACACTCTTCGATTGTGTATCGATTACTGTCAGCTGAACCGAGTGACCATCAAGAATAAATACCCTCTACCCCAGATCGATGATCTTTTTGATCAATTTGCGTTGTGCTATGATGTTTTCTAAGATTGATTTGAGGTTTGGGTATTATCAGTTGAAGATTAAAGAGCAGGATGTACCCAAAACTGCTTTTAAGACGCGTTATTGGCATTATGAGTTTCTGGTGATGCCGTTTGGTTTAACTAATGCCCCGACAGCTTTTATGGATCTTACGAACAGGGTGTTCCATCTATACTTGAATAAGTTCATGATAGTATTCATAGATGACATCTTAGTTTATTAGAAGAATGATGATAAACATGCTGCCCATTTGCGCATTGTGTTGCAAACCTTGCATGAAAAACAACTTTATGCTAAGTTCTCTAAATGTGAGTTATGGTTAAAGGAAGTGATTTTCTTGGGACATGTGGTGTCCGGAGTTGAAATTTATGTCAATCCCAAAAAGATTAAGGCAATCTTACAATTGGAGCAACCGAGAACGGTAACTGAGATTCGCAGTTTTTTTGGCTTAGCCAGTTATTATCGAAGATTTGTTCAGGGATTTTCATTAATAGCTGCTCCTTTGACTTGTCTGATTCGTAAATGAGTTAAGTTTGAGTGAGATGGTGTTTGTGAGAGTCGATTTCAGGAGCTAAAGAACCAGTTAACCTTTGTTCCCGTTCTAACACTTTCTGTTGGTGGGAAAGAATTTATGGTATACAGTTATGCCTCTAAGTTGGGATTAGGGTGTGTATTAATGTAGGATGAGAAAGTAATAGCTTATGTTTCCCGGCAGTTGAAGAAGCATGAGACGAATTATCCTACCCATGATTTGGAGTTAGCAGCAGTAGTCTTTGCATTGAAGATTTTGAGGCATTATTTATATGGTGAGCGTTGTCGGATTTTTACTGATCATAAAAGTTTGAAATATTTGATCACCCAAAAAGAACTTAATTTGAGACAAAGACGGTGGCTAGAGTTGATCAAGGATTACGACTTAGTGATTAATTATTACCTTGGAAAGGCAAACTTTGTAGCGGATGCCTTAAGTCGTAAATCCTTATTGTCGTTAGCAACGCTTCGGAGTTCTTATTTTTCGATGTTACTTGAGATGAAGTCTATAGGGATTCAGTTGAATAATGGTGAGCATGGAACCCTACTTGCTAGCTTCGTTATGAGACCTTCATTGTTGAATCAAATTAGAGAATTGCAGAAATCTGATGATTGGTTGAAACAGGAAGTTCAAAAGCTGCAAGATGGAGAAACTAGTGAGTTTAGACTTAGTGATAATGGTAATTTGATGTTTGGAGACCAGATTTATGTTTCTAAAGATGACCAGTTGAGACGAGCTATTTTAGAGGAAGCTCATTCTTCCGCCTACGCTTTACATCCCAAAAGCACCAAGATGTATCGGACTATTAAAGAAAGTTATTGGTGGTCGGGTATGAAACGAGACATAGTAGAGTTTGTAGCAAAATGTCTCACATGCCAACAAATTAAAGCGGAACATCAGAAACCATCAGGTACTCTTCAACCTTTACCTATTCCAGAATTGAAGTGGGAACATGTGACTATGGACTTTGTATTGGGTTTGCCATGGACACAAAGTGGAAATGATGCTATTTGGGTGATTGTGGATAAATTGACTAAGTCCGCCCATTTTTTAGCTATCCATAGCAAGTATTCTATTGAGAAACTGGCGAAACTTTATATAAATGAGATTGTGAGATTACACGGAGTTTCAGTTTTTATTGTGTCAGATCGAGACCCCCGGTTTACTTCTCTATTTTGGTCGAAATTTCAAGAAGCTCTCAAAACTAATTTGAGATTTAGCACTACCTTTCATCCGTAGACTGATGGTCAATCTAAAAGGACTATTTAGACTATAAAAGATATGCTACGAGTTTGTGTAATTGACTTCATTGGGAGTTGGGACAAGCACTTGCCTTTGGTGGAGTTCGCGTATAATAACAGTTTTCGATATAATATTAAGATGGCACCATACGAGGCTCTGTATGGAAGGAAGTGCTGAACTTCACTCTGTTGGGATGAAGTGGGTGAGAGGAAATTATTTAATGTGAAATTGATTAATTTGACAAATGTCAAGGTCAAGGTTATTCGAGAGCGATTAAAGACAGCTCAAGATAGGTAGAAAAGTTACTCTAATAGACAGAGAAAAAATTTGAAATTTGAAATTGATGATAAAGTTTTTCTTAAGGTTTCTCCTTGGAAAGGTAATAATTTGAAAATTCCAAGTATTAAATCTTATTTGATTACACTATTGTGATAATTTGTGGTATTTATTAGATAATGAAAGGTGTGATTCGATTCACGAAGCGAGGAAAGCTCAATCCGAGACACATTTGACCCTTTCGTATCATTGAAAGGATTAGGCCAGTGGCTTACAAACTTTAATTACCCCCGGAGTTAGATCAGATTCACAATGTTTTCCACGTCTTGATGTTGAAAAAGTATGTTCCCGATCCCTCCCACATTATAGAGACACCACCAATTGAGTTGCATGAAGATTTGAAGTTTGAGGCGCAACCTGTACGTATTTTAGATCGAAATGATCGAGTGCTAAGGAACAAGAGCATTCCAATGGTGAAAGTGTTGTGGAAGAATGCTCGAATGAAGGAGATGACGTGGGAAGTTGAACACTATATGAGAAACTAATATCCACATTTTTTCTTCGAATCCGGTAAGTGAAATTTTGAGGTTAAAATTTTATTTGAAAGGGGGTAGTGCTGTCAAGCCCGACTTTATAAAATATTAGCCATGTCATTCATGTGATTGACAAAATGCTTGCATACTTGGAAAACCTCGAAAAATCGTCAAAAGTCGATAGTGTACTTAGTGGTGCAACTAAATTGAATTAAGCCTCGAACTAGTCCAAATAGAGATTTTAAGATGAAATTGAGAATTTTAAAATCCCATAATGACTTAAAATGGTGATTTAGAGTCAAACTGGAATTTTCATGACTTAAGAGTAAAATGATCATTTTGCCACCCGAGGTTAAGATGTGAGTGTTGGATGAAATTTTTGACTACGAATAATCATTTGGAGTATAATTTGAGTTTGATAAGTGAAGAATTTTAATTTCGACGTTTTTCCAAGGATAAGGGCAAAATAGTCATTTTGCCACTTCATGAGCAAAATTGTAATTTTACACCACCCAACACTTGTCCAGCACATGAATTTCACCAATTATTATTATGGATAATTGAAGAATTTTATGTGGTGGAGAAAGAAAGCTTAATAGTTAAGAATTTAAAAAAGGACCAGTGGTAAGGTGACAAGTGTCAAGCTTTTATTTCTTTATTATTTTCCTTATAAATTAGCACAAAATTAGCCCATTTCTCTTCATATGGCCGGCCAAAGCAAGAACAAAGGAAGAACAGAAAGAACAAAAACCCTAGAGTGAAATTTTAAAAGAAAATTAGTGGATTTCAAGTAATCAAGCAATTAAAGGTAAAATTTCTTGATTTTGACTTGTGATCTACCTTTCCCATACATTCTTTTGCATTTTTCATGGTTGAATCACATGATTTCATGATGGGTCTCTTGCTGGCCGAACACTTAGAGAGAGGTTTTGATACTTGATTTGGTTAGATTTCAATGTATTTTAGTGTTTTTAGTTGGTTAGTGATGTGTAGCATGAAAAGCCAACAAGAAAAATTCATTTTCTCCCATCACCCATCATTGGCCGAATCTTCCATGTAGAGTGTGGATGGTGGATTTGATTTTATTTCAAGTGAATTGGTTAGGAAAATGATGAATTATTGTGAGAAAATCAAGTAGGAAAAATCATAGTATTGATGCACCCATCATGGCCGAAATTCCCAAGAGAAAATGTGAAGATGATTTTGCTAAATTTTATGCTATTTGACAAGTGTTTGATGGTTTGGAGAATTAGAAGAAAATGGAGTTAATTGGAGTTGAATTGGACATATTGGCCAATTAATCGAGTGATAAATCGAATTATGCCAATACCGTTTTATTTAGATACACATTTGAATTTGTGTAGAACACTATGTTTAGACGATAATTCGAACAATTTGCATTCCATTTCATGCATCATATAGTTTTATAACGGTTTAGCACCAATGTGGTAAATTGCTTGATTGTGCATTATGTTTAGGTGGTGAATCCTCCGATAAAGGTAAAGAAATTGTACCCGATGATCGATAGTCGGAGTACTCTAAAAATTTAACTCTCGAAATAGTGAGTAACCTTATCATCATTTTAATTATCTAAAGTGGTCTTTTTATTCGATTTTGTGAATTTTATGGAAAATGAGTTTAAATGGTTAATTTTTAGGTTTTATAAACAAAATGTGTTTAAATAAAATGATTTTATAAATTGTCTTGAAATTGAATGATGGCTTTGAAAATAGAGTAATTGGAGACCATTTGATGGATTATGAATTTATGGTTCTAATTGATTAGCTTATGACAATATTGGTATAAATGGCTGAATTGTTAAATGTGCTGAAAATGTTTGAACTGTTGATTTGCCTTCAGAGGCTGTAAAATAAAATAATTGCCATGTCATGCTATCGCAAAATTTATTGTATAGTGGGTTTAGCTTGCTGCAGTGGGCGGGTTCTGTGGACCAACCTATTAGAGGGGCACGGAATTCGATTATATATTTACCTTGGTCGGAGAGGTGCGTAGGGTATCTCTTGAGATATAGTTAGAGTTCACGTCACACTAAACCACATCGTGATTATGAACTCTGCTAACGCCAAGGAACGACTGTATTTTTCAAACTAAAAATATGTTTATGTGTATACGAAACTTTTTAACAGTCTTGGTGGACTTGGTTAAATGCCTCGGCCAAAATATTTCCGAGAATGATTTTGGCAAGAGCCAAGCTTTTAAGATTCTCATAAGCCATGTTGATTATTTAAATGAAATGAATATTTATGTTACGAAATACATGTTGAGATGGAATATTTTAATCGTCTCCATTTACTCGACTTTAGATATTTTGGATGATGTTTGTTTACTCACTGGGATTATATAATTTCACCACCCTATTTTCTACCCATTTCAGGCTCAGAATAGGCTGTAGATAGCTGATTTCATCGAGGGCTACTATTGGATTTGCATCCTCAAAACTGTAGGTTCACAGTCTTCCTTATTTTTGGTTATTCGAGGGCCCACTGGTTATTATAAATTAAATTAAATACTCTGGCTCACTGTATTGCAGTATGTATGAATTTATTTTGCTTTTACGTTGTAAAAAAAAATTATTTACATATAACTCTAAAAATACTGTTTTATAAAAAAATATAATATTTTATTGAATATTTTTTTTATTTTTTTATATCCAAATAATCATAATTTCATTTTAAATGAAGGTTTTAGACGTTTAAACTTATTTTTGATTATGAATTACGTGTTTTGTACTCGCATACTACATTTTAGCGGATTTCGAAATTTTTAAAAAAAGATGACCAAAATGTCCCTGTGAGACAAAAATAATTTTTTTTATTGTTTTAAGTTGGAAATAGCTTAAAATCTATTAGAATATGATATTTGGCAACGGTTACTCACAGGGAAAATGCAAAACTGATATTAAAGCCTTGCGGGGTTTCGATTGATATTTTGGGTAATGAGTGTCTATTGGGACACCGTAGCGGTTGTCATGGGCTCGAGGGGAGTACCGGGTCGTAACAATTTTATTTTGCTTTGAGTTAAATGGCATGAAATCTTAAAGTGATTTGTATTCATAGACTTGAATAAATATTTTAATAACTCGTTGCATTTATTTAAATAATTACCAGGTCATAATATATTAAAAATCGACCAATTCCATAAGTTTTAGCCATTGAACCAATTATCTCAAATCATTTAACATTAATACCATGTAATTAATTAATACACAGTATTTGACTCATTGGTTGATGCATTATCTCTGTTTAAATAGTATGGTTCAACTCCTCTTACTTCGATAATATAAAAAAATTAATTAATTAATTATATTAAGTATTTCTATGACTAACTGTAACAATTTTGAATCCAATAATTTTTTAAACCTAAATCACTAACTCCACAAAACTTAATCTCAAGTTATAAGTAGTGATCACTTAAAATCTTATATAAATCTTAACCTTACATTTATGTGGTATTAAATATCGAAATAACGCAATATACTTATCAATAAGTAGTGCTCCATATCATGCAAATTGTAATAGAAGTGTTATACAACATGTTGTAATTAATGTGTACAATCATTTTAGATAAAATTGTGAGGAATGACCTTTCTTAATAAAGGCATTTTAAAAATAAACATCAAAATAAATTTAACTGTTTTTAACTATATTTAGCTATGACTTTACAAAAATACATTTTAAACTATTTTAAATAAATTAAACCATTCATCACAATTTCTTTCAAATTGTGCTTCGAATTTCTCTCCCTCACCATCCCATATTCTCAAATTTTATCGATTTATCTCTTAAGTATTCGTCTGCTATGCTTCCGATTTCTCTTTCCTGCGTTTTTAGATTTCTCTTTCTTGAGCTTTTAAGACACCAAGCAATGCTTTTGACGTGCTTAGGTGGGCGGCTATTTGGAAAATTCGATTTTTAATTATTTTTGATAAAACTAAAATGGTAAAAATAATCACAAATGTATAAAATAGCTTTTAATTGAATCAATTCGTGACCTATACACCAATAAACTCAAAATTTTAAAATTTATAAATATTGGTTTTCAAATGAATTTTTTTTATTTTTTGTCAAAGTAGGTGTTTTAGATACAAAAAATTTATATTTTGATTTATGAAAACATGCTGAAACACTTTAATCGATGTTAAATTGTAAAAAATACAAAAAAAAGTGAAAAGAGTTTATAGGATTCGAAGTTTTGGTTTGTAAGTAACAACAACATTTTAGACATTAAAGTGTAACAAAATGTTTTTGAATATGTAATGTAACAACAATATTTTTTCAACATGACGTGTGAAAACAATATTTTTTTTTCAACACGGTGTGTAACAACATTTTTTAACCATGGCGTGTAACAATAGTATTTTTTTTCAACATGACGTGTAACAACTTAACAATGACGTGTAATAACAGTATTTTTTTTTAACATGATGTGTAACAACCTAACAATGGCTTGTCACATGTTTTTGTACATGACATGTAACAAACTAATCAAGACGTGTAACAACCTAACTATGGCTTGTTACATATTTTTGTACATGACGTGTAACAACCTAACCATGACTTGTCACATTTTTTTGTATATGGCGTGTAATAACTTAACCATGACGTGTAACATATTTTTGCACATAACATGTAACGTTATAGCGTGTAATTTCATTACGAGTAATTTCGTTCAACTTAGCTAAAAATAGCTAAAATTATAAAGAGAACTATTTTTGAAAACATCTTATCTTTAAGAGTTATTTTTTAAAATGTCCATTTTCAAACCCTTTTCAACTATACATATTTTTTGATTTAGTTCAAACCCTTTTCAAAAACATAGTTAAAATATTTTAATTTCATATTGAATAGATACAAAATTTTAAAAAATTTATAAATGTGCGAGTTGTAGATCCCACAAAATTAGTGTTTCTAAACAGAGTACAACTGTTTCGTGACCTAACCTCTAGATAAAGAAAGGCAAGATAGTATAGAATTAAAGAAGAAGTTCAATAAATTAGATGGAAGAAAATATCGCGCTAATAGAAGTAAACAAAATAATTTAATCCCACATCAAACAAATAAGAAAATTTTAAAAAATTGCAATTACGTATAGTCGTCTATCATAATTAAAGTAATAACAATTAAAATTATATTTGACATAATTTTAAGGAATCTAAATTCATTTAACAACATGATGACTATTAAATCCTGTCACAAATAATTAATCAGAAGTTTCTACTAAACCTTATAGTTGGTGAACTTGTTTATCAAGAAAGGCTATAAAAACGATGGCATGGTTTTGTGGAAGGCAATCACTTTGGAATTGGTTCAAATATAAATTTTGCTCAACAAATGCCCATTATTGGGATAGACAATCAACTGCTCTCGGTGTAATCGATAGGTTATGGCCCTTTTTGATGAAAGTGCTTAATGCAATGAAAGCACGTAATGTTAATGTGGTGAAAATTTTGAAATGTGGGGCGACTATGCTAGCACTTTATAAAGTAAGCACGAGGTACGTTTCTATTTAATTTATCTAAAAGTAAAAAAAAAAATCAAAATTTTGTTATTATATTAATTACATTAACTATTAAATTGAATGCTTGAATATCAATCAGTAATTAGAGTGAAAGATAATTTGATAATTTAATTTTGATTAAACCGTTTTTACACTATGATTTAATTAAAATGATGATGTAGTCAAGCACACTATGTGACCATCCCACTCATGACATGGACAGAGAAAGTAAACTTTATCTTAATTTCAATAACACCAAACTATCCTACTGTTAGTGTCACATAGGCCAGCCAATAATGGAATAAAGCATTTTGGGTATCGGGAATTATCAAATGGTTTTGACTGTGAGTAATTGCTTCACCGACATGCTAAGCTTGTAATTATCCATAAGACAACAATAATGATTCATGGTATGATTAAGCCATCGGCTTTTGTTTATATGAAAAAAGCGGTTTAAGTTTGAGGTCTACCCAATTAATAAACACTTAGTGAATGGAAAACATGGTAAAGCTCTTTTCCTTTCCTCTTTTTTTTTTTTTTCTCAATGACTTTGTTCGTTAAGGGGAAAATGTTGGATCTGAAAGGAAAGAATTCGGATTCCCGGGTAACATTTTTCCTTCACAGGCAACATTGGGTAACCAAATTTGCTTTCTGTTGTTTGCCATTTTCGTTTCCCCTTTTACCGCAGATGAGAGTACCATGGAGGCTCTGGAACGAGCATCTGCCTGTTTGTTTTTAGCTTTCACTGGCTGGGACAGATACGTGAAGTATGAGCGACTCGTCGAGTCGTCGCAGTTATACAAACTAGGCCGCGTTTCAAACCCAGTTTGCCTTACAAGTTGGGCTTGGGTTTAAAATTTGCCCTATTTGGAATTCTACAATTTATTTGGGTTTGGAAATTTTATTAAAAGGGAAAAAATTAATTAAAATGATCCTAGTAATAAAGCTTGTATTATTTTTAATTAAAAAATTGCATACAAAAACAATAAGTAGAGTAGTTAAAAACCCAATCAAATATGATAGGTTTGATGTACAATATAATAAATAAAATGTAAAAAAAAATCATCTTATTTTTATATAATATTTAACATTTACTTAAAAAAAACGACAAAATGATATATTATAAATAAGACGAATTATCCTTTCAATATATAATGACTCAAAGTTGTAGTGTAACCGATAACAACATATTTATATGAATGAGAAAAATACTATGTACATATAACGGACATCCATCAATTAAAAGAAATAAATGATATACCTTATTTATTGCCCATTTATGAACTTACAAAACGTTTAAATTTTAAAAACAGTATATTATTTACTTATTTAAAATCAATGCTTTCCGAGATTTTATTCACTCAACGTTAATTGCTATTCATTTTCAAACATGCATATGATTTGATAAATTAATATTAATTAATATTTTGTGTCATCATGCATATGATTTGATAAATTAACTTAGTCACCTTAAACTACTCATAGAAAAAATCATTTGGTATTAGTTCCGTTGATTAAATTTTTAATTTATTTAGACACAAATTAAAAAAATAACTTATTTGAGTGTGATAAAATTTTAAAAATAAAAAATTTAATTAATAAAAACAATAATTAATAATTTTTTTTGCTATTTAAGCTTTTAATGATCAAACGTGCAAAGAGTAGGCTTTTTAGCCCTTTGGACATGTGTCATATTTTTTTTTTGGACTGGACATGTGTCATATTTTTTAAACCATTAATTACGTGGAAAAGTGTATCCTTTTACTTTGAAAATATGCGACTTTTTTTTTTTAAATAATTGGAAAATGGAGCAAAGAGAGGATCTTGTCTTTGTTTACGACAAACACCATTTGAAGAAGGTTGATAAGGACACCTGGACGTGGAAAAAGAAATTGACGGAGACAAACTAGATAGGGTGGATACGTCAAAGCGATGAAGCATCCAAATGTAGATATGGAGAGGGTTACTCTATTTCCTTTATCATCCTTTGCCCTTCGGACCCATTCAATTATTTGCTGACTTTTTGTTGGTACGTAGCCACGATTCGGACGCAAAAGACCTTAATACCCATTCCAATTTTATATTATTTATTAAATCACATGGGTAATATCGGTACCTTAGTTTCCGCAGTCGGCAACTCGTGTGCACGTTATTTAATACAGCTAGCTAACCGAACCCCCTTGATTAGAAAGGTTCAACCCACGTGTCAAACAATGTAGTCATTTCAACCATGGACCTGACCTGACCCGATCACGAAATCATTCCCCAAACTCAAAACGCATCCAATGATTTCTCGCCACGTAGTATGGCCCCACAGGCGGTGCCCCAAAGAGAGAAAAACCAAGTGAAGATTAATTGAGAAAATAATTATACTTAGCTTTGATTATCCGCCACTCTCCAGTGTCCAAGAAACACCTGTCAGAAGAGGTCGGTGACCTGTTCGCCTTCCCTTCCTTTAGATCTTCCCTTCAGATTTTTTTTTTTGGTCAATAAACGTACAAAATTTCGTTACGAAATGAAAGACACATAGATCGGTGAAGGACAATACCGTCATTCCATTTTTTCCATCGGTGTTGTAATATTTTAACTGCATAGTATCTCCATTTTCATTTTCCATTTTTTTTTCATTTGATTTGCCGGCGTAAACAGTAAATTCTGGGGAACACGAGGAGTTTTCTTTGAAGAGAGTGATTGATCCGAAGAAAGTTCCAGAAACTTTTTGATTTTAGGGATTGTTTGGTACACAGGGAAACTTCAAACAAAAAAAAAGAAAAAGAAAAAGGATTATTGGTTTTTTGAATTGATGGGGTTTTTTAGTACTGTGTTGGGATTTTGTGGATTTGGAGTTGGGATTTCGGCGGGTCTTGTGATCGGTTATTATTTCTTCATCTACTTCCAGCCTAGCGATGTCAAGGTAATCTTTGGTTTTTTTTTTCTATGTTCTCTTTGTGTTAAAAATGTACTAGAAAGCTTATTTTAAGCTCAGAGTTTTCTCATGGGATTGAATTTTTTTTTTTATGCTTGTTTCAATCATTTTTTTGGCAATCAAACGAACCATAGTTTGATGTTATGCAGAAATTGCTGGTTAAATATGTGCATCGCTTTGATGTTTTCTGTTGGATAATTAGTTTATTAGACGATTAATAGTTACTCATTAGGGAGAAACGGCTTTTGAAAATTTTAAGATTGCATAAGAAAATAGCATGCCAAATCATTTGACTAAAGGATATGATTTACGTTGGATATCTGATGCTATTAGTGTTGTTGCTGGTTGACAGTGCAGGAATTTGTTTCTTTATTCATTCTGCATCCACCTGATGAATGAATTAACTAGTTAAATTTTTCACTCTGTTAACTGGTGGGAGTTGTAGTGATCAAATGCAAGTGAATCATATTGGATTAATCACATGCATACACTTTTATTATTTGAAATTTTGCATGCGTGTATGAATTTCAGGGTTTAGTTATGATTCTAGTAGCAGGGTCCGAGAGCTGGGTTTAAGAAAAAAATAAGCCACAATTGGGGTAACTTGAAATCAGGGTACCTCCCTCATTTTCTTGATGCTAAAGAAAAGAATAAAATGTTTGTTATTTGTTCATGATAAATGGGGAAAAAGGAACATAGAAGGAGAGCTGAAGGAAATAATGTTGTATGTTCTGCATCCTGTGAATATTTGAATATCTGTCACCTTTGTTTGCATTTCCTGGAGTTTATTTAGGTTCATGCTTGGTTTATCAGGATCCTGAAATCCGTCCATTGGTTGAGCAAGATTCAGAGACTTTACAAAGGATGCTTCCTGAGATACCACTCTGGGTTAAAAACCCAGACTATGATCGTGTATGTCAATGCCATTAGTATCTGTCACATTCTTCCCATGTCCTTCTACATGTGTTTACTGCTTGTATTCTGAAAACTGCCTTTTTTCTGTTGTGTTGTATGTGAAGGTTGACTGGATAAACAAGTTTTTGGAGTATATGTGGCCTTATCTTGACAAGGTTTCTCTTCTATCCCCCACTAACAGTTGTCTTTTCTTGGTATATTCTTGCTTCTTAATATGTTTGTTCTGAGCTCTTTCTTCATTTACTCAATTTTTTTAAGGCCATTTGTGCAACTGCCAAGAATATTGCCAAACCCATAATTGAGGAGCAAATTCCTAAATATAAAATTGACGCCGTTGAATTTGAAACACTTACATTAGGATCTCTGCCACCGACTTTCCAAGGTTAGTCAATCAATTACTCTTGAATGGTTGTTCTACCACCTGCAAATGCTATGCTACTTTTCTTTTTATTTAGAAAGGCATTGCCAGGAGAAGCTGGATAAGATTTGAGAACTCTGCTTGTTAATGTCAAATAGGTATTGGAGATGGCATAAATTGTATTGTATTCGGCATGAATAATTATTTTCGAATGCCACTTTCTAGGAATTACTGCTATGATATATGCTAAATTATTGGAGAAGTCAGCTTGTCACATAAAAGACAAAGATAATGTAGTTATCTATGTTAGTTCAAATAATTTGCTCTGCATTCCGAGATAAATTTTGGGCCACAAAATAAAAGGTAGCTGTCCTCTTTACCTTACCCCCAAACTAGAGGAGTAGGTTCTGGATTTTTAGATGTGGAAACAACATATTCCCACCACAAAGGATTGGTGCTTAAGTCATTAGACAAGCCTAGATATTCAGATCAAAAGCTATATTTGTGCTGTTTTGACCTAGTTGATTTCTTTTCTTTTCTTTTTTTCCTTCAGATTTTGCACTGATCTTGTTGCTCCTCTTCTCCTTGACAGGTATGAAGGTTTATGTCACGGATGAGAAGGAGTTAATCATGGAACCTTTAATAAAGTGGGCTGGAAATCCTAATGTTACTGTTGCTGTAAAGGCATTTGGACTGAAGGCAACTGTTCAGGTTGTTATTTTCTCCTGCAACATCAAGGAATATCTTTTGACACTGAACTACTTGTGCTGGAGAACTAAGAGGAGGTTGTTTGTTAAATTTGTGTTGCTTGGTTATTTCAGGTAGTGGATTTGCAAGTGTTTGCTCTACCACGCATTACCTTGAAGCCTTTGGTCCCAAGCTTTCCGTGTTTTGCAAATATCTACGTGTCCTTGATGGAGAAGGTTTGAGATTATGGATGAAATTACATTCTTTCTTTTATTTAGATCTTTGATGCATCAACATTATAATTACAAAATGCATGGGTATCCAAATAAAGTATGTGCCAAATGTGCCCGTTGTTAGACATGTATTTATTAGGTAAATAAATAAATGGAAAATGGAATGGTTTTCAATATGCTACAAAGGAAGCCAGAGTACTCTCATTTAGTATCAAATGGGAACTTTTATACACTAGTGCCAGGTTTCCACTTTAGGATATCATGTTTTTCATATTTCACGATGGAAGTGTTATTGAGTTTTGGAATGATATTTGAATCTCCAAAATTTATCAAATAATTTATTTCCCTTGCACTTTTGGTATTAAGCACTAGATAGTTCTGAATTTGTGACAAACCAAATTAGCCTTAAAAAAAAAAATCATAGCTTCCCCTGGGAATGCTTTCAACACTATCTTATCTAATAGGGATGTTGAGGTAACGTACACAGTTCATATGTTCAGGTATTCTTGTAAAACCATTAGACCACCTTTGATGAAGGACTAAAGTATTCAAGTGCGCAAATTATATTCAGGAAATGGGAGAACCATCTCATTGCCTCTGTTTTATTACCCTATATATATTAGTTATCTTTCTCTCTTTTGGTTGTATTGCCTCTCTCGCTTTCTCTCTCTCACACTTTTGGATGTTTGGTGATTAGTTCTCTTGTCTCTTAATCATATGTCTTCTAATCTGCAGCCCCATATTGACTTTGGATTGAAGCTTATAGGGGCTGATCTCATGTCAATACCTGGTCTCTACAGGTTTGTCCAGGTAAAATTCCATATAATGTTTTCTTTCTCATCTGGGTAGTTGCTATATGACGCTTTATTAAATGTTTGAAATTGCATTTCTTTTACCAAAAATGCAATCTGTTTTAGGCTTCTTGAAGGATGAGATCATATATTTTGCAGACATAGGAAAAAATTTCTCATTAATGCCCCAGCAAGCTTTGTCTATATGAATTCTGTAGTTCATAGCTTTGAATGTTAATAAAGGGATGTAATGCAGGAGCTCATCAAAGATCAGGTTGCAAACATGTATCTTTGGCCTAAAACCCTGCAAGTACCAATTCTGGATCCGGCAAAGTATGCTCCAAGATGTTCTCATATATTATTATGAGTTATGTTGTCATTTTTAACTTTCACCTTTTTGGTCTTGGCTAATCAATCCATTTGAACTTACAGAGCTTTTAAGAGACCTGTAGGAATTCTCCATGTGAAAGTTGTAAGGGCAATGAAGCTCAGAAAGAAAGATCTTTTGGGTGCATCAGACCCTTATGTTAAACTAAAGCTAACTGAGGATAAGCTTTCATCTAAGAAAACCACTGTGAAGCACAAGAACTTAAACCCCGGATGGAATGAGGAATTTGATATGCTTGTTAAAGATCCTGAGACCCAGGCCTTAGAGTTTAATGTTTTTGACTGGGAGCAGGTAAGTATTCCAAACTTTTTATTGATTTGAAGTTTAGTGTTTTGCTTGTATTGTTACCTCAAAAGTGTGTTCTCTTTCTCAGGTTGGCAAGCACGACAAGATGGGTATGAATGTGGTTCCTTTGAAAGAACTTACTCCTGAGGAGCCAAAAGTTATGACCCTTGAACTCCTTAAAAATATGGACTTAAATGATCCTCAAAATGAGAAGTCACGTGGGCAGCTTGTGATGGAACTAACATATAAGCCCTTAAAAGATGATGAAATACCAAAAACTTTTGAGGAGTCAAAAACAGTGCAGAAGGCTCCTGAGGATACACCTGATGGTGGAGGTGTGCTTGTAGTCATAGTCCATGAGGCACAAGATGTTGAAGGAAAGCACCACACTAATCCATATGTGCGGGTTCTTTTTAGAGGCGAGGAGAAAAAGACTAAGGTATATTATGGCATTAGCATTTAAATTTATTTTTTCTTTTAAGAAATTAGTATCTCCCTTTTTGGTTGTTAATTTGATTTGTGAAGTTTCTAGGTTTTATTTTTTGAAAGACTTCATACCTGTAAAACCTCTTGTTAAACTGTTTTAACTTTTGCCTGTATTTATTTTGCTCCTTCCATATTAATTTGGTCTTTGTAGTTTGCACTAGGGAGCATGCTGAGTCCTTCCAAATTCATACATTCTGTTTTCTGTTACTAATTTTATCTTTTACGGAAAAGAATCAATGATGGTGGGTGGTAACTCTCTTTTGTCGAGAAATAATCAACTCAACTGGATGAAGAAATATTGAACAGCAAGGCAACATTTGTGGAGGGAATCCTTTTAGTGATTCATGTTTTCTTTTATGTTGAATAATTGGGTTATTGAGAGTTTGTCAGTTGTTTGTATTTCCTATAAATGACATGTTTTGTAATTTTATTGGTGCAGCATGTAAAGAAAAACAGAGATCCAAGATGGGAAGAGGAATTTGCATTTATGTTAGATGAACCTCCCACTAATGATAAATTGCATATGGAAGTTCTCAGCAGTTCATCAAGGATAGGCCTGCTGCACCCTAAGGTACTGGTTGCAACGTTGCTTGCATGCTGTGTAGTAATTATCTCTTTCAACTCAGTATACTTGCCAGATTTCAGTATGTCATTTTACAGGCATACTTGCATTAAACTATGTTGCTTGGACTTGGATTTGGGTGTTGGACATGGACTAATGTTTGACTCTTAAGTGCTAAATATTTCATAGTGCTCTTCCTTGTATTTGGACTTGGAGGATTGTACCCGAATACTACTGTTTATTTCGAGGGGTGCGCTTTGAATGCATGAAGAGTTCAAGTCTTTATAGGTATTAGATTGTAAAAATCGTTGTGGTTCTTTTCTGTGTTTGAACTTTGAAATGTTTTGAATAGCATGGGTTGTCAGGAAGTTTTTACTGTTTTATTTTCACAAGGAAAAATGGTAAGCTGGCACCTCTCTTTATTGGGGCCTGGTTGAATTCTGTGATATGGTTGGTTGATAGTGTATTTGGATATATAAGTATACTGATTTCCCAGTTTGCTATTACCTGTTGACCGATTTTCTTCCTGCAAACAGGAATCATTAGGTTATATCGACATCAATCTTTCAGATGTTGTTAGCAACAGAAGAATCAATGAGAGATACCATCTTATAGACTCAAAGAATGGACGGATCCAGATAGAGTTGCAATGGAGAACTAAATGAGCTTAGTGTATCTCTTTCGTTTATACCCTTGAATATTGTTGGATTTTTCTGAATTTGAGGATTTACTGCACCACAGCAAGCCATTTCTTAATCTGTCTTCAACATTATAGGTCATTTTATTTGTTTGTTTCTGTACATGATTGTAATAATAGCACCAACTACCGAGGACGACCCTTTCTATTTTTGAGCTCGCTTTGTCTTCTTACGTTTTACTTCACGTGTCCCGCAACTTATAGCCTTGAACTTCCATGCAGTTGTTGCAAGAAAGAAATGAAACGTTATGCTTGGGCACCATTAAACAGTTCAAAGCACACACGGTTTTGGGCCGACATTGGCAGGTGGACCTGGGTAAGCCCCCGGCGACGAGCCCGCACCACGGCCTAGCTTGCTGATCTTCTGTCATGGAGTGGGAGGCACAAATGTTAAGCAGTCTTATCCTGCTATGCTTGGAAGCAGGAGTGGCCCAAAGTGGCCTTCTGTTTTAGAAATTCAATTAGTTGTATTTTTAAGGTAATAATGGTCATATAAGAAGAATATTTTGAGAAAATTAAATTAACATTTGAAAGTTAATGGACAAAATAAAAAATAAAAAAATCTCTGTGCTCACTCGTCTTAAAATGAGCTTGACCACACGTGATTGCTGCTCTCAGACGTCAGACCATATCTAATCCCGTTTCATTGGCTTACCTTCTTTTTCGAAATCCAAAAAAACAAACCAAAAGGTGAAAAGAGTTCCTCGGCCCTCTCCTGTTTTCTATTTCTATTTCTATTACACAGTTTAATCAGTCTTGACCATTTGGTTTCCTCACTATCCTTAGGAAAGGCTAGCAAAATCAGTTGATAGTTGATACTCTGAAAAGAGAGAAAGATTTCAATGGCGTTTCCTGCAGTCAATACAGAGTACCTTAAGGAGATCGAGAAAGCTCGTCGCGACCTTCGCGCTCTTATCGCCTCCAAGAACTGCGCTCCTATCATGCTTCGCTTAGCGTATTTCTTATTTCTTCTTCTTCTTCTTCTACTTTGTTTGTTTCTAGTAAAGACGCAAGAAATAAGAGAAGAAAATCGACTTTAGTAGTAATCAAGAAAGAAGAAATACACGGGAAAATAGAAGCAAAGAAATATTGTTAATGATAAATTCTACTTTTGAATTGATTGATTTTCTGTTTTCCGTCTTGTTTTCTTGAAGGTGGCACGACGCGGGGACGTACGATGTCAACACCAAGACCGGTGGACCAAATGGCTCCATAAGGAATGAAGAAGAGTACACTCATGGCTCCAATAGCGGCTTGAAAATCGCTATTGATTTTTGTGGTCAGATTCAGTTTTTTCTTTTTATTTTCTTTAAAAAATATCCTAGTTCCTTAAGCTAACCATCGCACTATTATTACCAGTATAAATTTGCGTTAATGTTTATGGATTAATTTTGTTAATTGTAATTAATATCAAATGCCATAGTAGAATCACGTTTACCATGAACGACTCTTAAGTGGAAACGTTGCTTTAACTATTAATTAGGTAGTGAGCATTTCAAGATTGGAAGATTCTAGATCAATTAGTTCAACATAATCTTAAAGATTTTTATCCTATCCGCAGCAGTGGGGTTTGCAAATTCCATAAGTGACTTTTATGTTTTCATTTGTCTATTTAACTATAAATAATTTAATCAATTTTGAATGATGGAGTTAACATATTTAATTAAACGGATATGTGACAAACATTTAAAATCATTTGTTGAGTTTTTAGATTCCACTACCCTAGATATGGTAATGATTCTCATTTTAAAGGTATGAGAAGTATGAGCAGCGTTGCTATGGGTTCAAGTCATCATGTTGATCAAGAGGTTTTAGAATCTAGAATGCTTGAATAATTGTTAATTTTTCACTTACTAGAGAGGGTACTTTCTTTTCCTTGTTTTAAAGGTTAGAAATCTTAGGGGTGGAAGCAGGAGTGGCAGGTATGTTGGTGAGTGGTGTTGACTTTGGGTTTAACAACAGAATCATTTGTTCCAAAATCTCAAATACGAGCTTTACATGATTGTTAGACAGGGAGTACGGCAGATCTGCACCAATTGCTTAGTAAAAAATTAGTTTGAGGGTACTGTAATTTGTATGCTCGTTTTGCAAAAAATGAAAGATATTGTAGGCTCAAAGTGATTGGGTGATCTTATTTTGATTGCACTATATAAGGTTGAACTTGTGTGGTTCCATTAGGTTTGAAGGTGAACTTTTATTGTCTGGTAGTCGGTTGTCTCCTCCATCAGAAGAAGGTGGTAGAAATATATCAATCTTCGCAATTCATCGGTGCAAATTTTGTCCCAGCTTCTGTCTGAGTCTGAATTGCTAACAAGCGTTTGAGGATATATTACTACATTTTTGTATTTTCATGCATGTAACTTATCTTCATATGTATTGTATGTTAGTTCATGTTAGAATAATCTCAAAATTAAAACAGGTTTTTATTTATATATTTATTTATTTTGACCAAAGAGTATTTTCTTTTTCACATTTCAGAGGAAGTGAAGGCTAAACATCCTAAGATCACGTATGCAGACCTATATCAGGTGATTATGGAGTTGAAAGAGTTAGCATGCATTTCATTTGAGATTTACTTTCTTCATTGGGGAATCAAAAAGTATACAGTATATTCTATTTGATTTTATATGAAGAATTCTGTGATGAGGAAATTAAAAGACAAACATATAGCATTAAGAAATCATGATTATGTTGCTTGAGAAAATTATTCTCAAACTAAATTTATTTAAGTCTTTTTCCTTTTAAAGGATATCTTGCATGCTTCCCGCTACTGGACTTATATGAGAAAGAATTTGTTTCTTTTCTGTTATAAGCGCAAATTCATCACAGAAATAAAGAAACATTTACTTGATGATTAGATCCAAAAAATGAATCTAGAATCCATGCTGGTGTTTGAGGCAAAGGTCTGCGGTTTAGATTCCTCAGAGGAAGGCATATGGTTTATTTAATTAAATTAACTAGATTCTCTCTATAATAGCATATGTGGGCTAATTCACTATTATGTAAAACTATTTCTTACCTAGGATAAATGATTGTCCTAATAGAATTCTATTATGAAAGATCTTGGAGAGTTAGATGTTGAGATGATTGGTGGTGCTTGAAAAGATAGACGAAGCTAGGAACTGTAATATGGTGTTAAAATGGCAAAAAAAGAAAAAGGTTATATATTAAGTGGTAGAAACATTGAAACCAGAACCAAATAAGAAATTAGTTCAGAGGTATTGTGGAATTTGAGAGTGTTTGTTGCATTTATGGAAGCAACTCTCTGTTTCTTATTATGAAAGATCTTGGAGAGTTAGATGTTGAGATGATTGGTGGTGCTTGAAAAGATAGACGAAGCTAGGAACTGTAATATGGTGTTAAAATGGCAAAAAAAGAAAAAGGTTATATATTAAGTGGTAGAAACATTGAAACCAGAACCAAATAAGAAATTAGTTCAGAGGTATTGTGGAATTTGAGAGTGTTTGTTGCATTTATGGAAGCAACTCTCTGTTTCTTATTATGAAAGATCTTGGAGAGTTAGATGTTGAGATGATTGGTGGTGCTTGAAAAGATAGACGAAGCTAGGAACTGTAATATGGTGTTAAAATGGCAAAAAAAGAAAAAGGTTATATATTAAGTGGTAGAAACATTGAAACCAGAACCAAATAAGAAATTAGTTCAGAGGTATTGTGGAATTTGAGAGTGTTTGTTGCATTTATGGAAGCAACTCTCTGTTTCTTAACGAATGTGTTCTTCATGTGCCACACCATTGTCCTTACATGAATTACTGCACTTAGATTAAAACCAAAGTTGTTGACTATGTGATGCATGATGAGTGAACCATATTGTATCATTTTCATTTTTAGCTTGCGGGTGTTGTTGCGGTTGAAGTCACTGGAGGTCCCACTATTGACTTTGTACCGGGCAGAAAGGTATGTTATAGTGGTGTATTCTTGCAAATGTAGTTTCCTATTTAATTCATTTGATTGACTATGTTCTGTTTAATAGGATTCAAACAGTTGTCCCAGGGAAGGGCGACTTCCAGATGCTAAAAAAGGTAATATAAATTTCTGAAGCCATTTATGAAATTGAGAACTTGAATTTCTGATTTCAACACACTGGAATTTGTAAAATCTGGGTAATTGGGCACTTCGAAGATTTGTATATTTTGATAGTCAGATGATCTATCTAATTATCCAGTCATCGCTTTCACTACTTTTAGCATTCTTTGTTATTTGTTTCCTCAAACCAGATGAAGAGATAGAGATGAGGGCATTTGGCACCATGTTACCATTGCCTCATGGCTAATATTTGTGTGACTTAATGGCTGTAGTGTTGTAATTACCCTGTTTTTTGCAGTTCTAATGAACTAAATATGAGCTTCGTAGAATATATTATGACTGTAGTGTTGTCATAATCCATTATGATAAAAAAAATTATGTACTTTAGGCATTTATTGCTGTCACTTGGTCAGAGTAAATATTCTCTTGTAGAATGCTTATTTTGGATGGAGCATAGGTTACTCTTAACGGATCAAAAGGTTATCCCTGTGACCTTCTATTTCCCTAGTTCAGCTTGGATCTTGCTCTTAAAATTATTGGTATATTGGCAAACAAATGTCTGGGTTGGGAGTCTTGACCAGACATTCACCGCTTTCTTTTGGTGGTTTTAGACTCCACCAAGTGAAACAAGTCCACAAGTTACTGGTGTGGTTTTTCTGTCTAGAGCCAGGAATGGGAGTAAGGTACCATAGCGACTGGAGGTCTTCATGACAGCAGCAAGCTGTTCCCTATGAGCCTCTTCTATACCGGTCAAGTGACACCAGCTCGATTAGTTAATAATAGTTACATCTGATCAGTATGCTATACAAAAGGAAATTGTCTTCGTACATATCATTTTATTCATTGACCAATCATTCTGTTGTTTCTAGAAACTAAAATAGACAAAATTTCAACAAATTTTTGTTGTTTTTTTCCTTGGTAATGAGTTCTGGAGTAATTGTGCAATCAATTGTTGCACCTAATATGGTATCAGTAGAAACCAAATACAATTCATTAATCCATGAGTTCAGCAAACATTTTTGAGTATCTTATGTTTCCATTGAGATAAGTTATATGGTGCTAAATGTTGCATTTTTTTTTTGAATCCTTGTGATAGGTGCACCTCATCTGAGGGATATCTTTTATCGAATGGGTCTATCTGACAAGGATATTGTGGCATTATCTGGTGGTCACACTCTGGTACTTTTCTTTACATGCTTTTGTGAAGGTCTGCATTTGTTGATTATAGGTTCAACATCAGACTTTTTGTGTTGGATTTGGTGTTATAGGGAAGGGCTCATCCAGAGAGATCAGGTTTTGATGGCCCTTGGACCAATGAACCACTGAAGTTCGATAACTCATACTTTGTGTAAGATCAAATCTGTGATTGGCAAGCTATTATGTTTCTTTCTGACTCAGAAATATATAGATCCTTAGAATTCATGTGAAGCCATTTACTATTATGGTACCAGGGAGCTGCTAAAAGGGGAATCAGAAGGGCTATTGAAACTTCCAACAGACAAGGCTTTGTTGGATGACCCTGAGTTCTGCCATTATGTAGAGCTCTATGCAAAGGTAATGGTACCAATGAATGGCTGCCATTTGTGTTATTTGTACATCATTTTATGGGGCCTCTTAAAGACATTTATCCAAAACTTTGTATGCAGATTTATCTTCTTTGTTGTTACTTTCTGATGTTGCTAAATTTGTAATGTAATTGCCTGAGTATTTAATATGGTTTAATGCCTGTTTTTGGTAGACCTTGTTCTTGGTAGATCTTGTTGTTGCCTTTACTGTTTCTTTTTGGGCGACTGGTGCACTGTTATAAGTGTCAGAATCTTACCTAGAGCCTATCCTGTAAACCTACTTGAAATAATTAGATGCTGGTTGAACCAATATTTGAGCAGGTAATTCATTTGTCCTCATCTCACTGAATTCAACCTTATCTTCAAGTGGGTTTGTGATGTTGTAAAGACGCTTTACTTACCAACCTGAGTCCGGCCTGTGCTTCTTCAAAATTAGGAATTACTTCTGCCTATGATTTTTCTGTGTGATCCTAGCCTAATGTTTACCCAAACTGGATCAAACACTGGCTAATGCCAACTACTATCAACTATATCGCAAGAAGCATCCCATTAGGTAATACAGACCAATCTTGGACTGAGACATTATGCAAATAAATATCTATTCTTCTATGATTACTAGACTAGTAATTACCTAACTCCTAGGTTGGTATTCGGTTAAAATGATTGAAGTTGTTGGTTGGCATCCTCCAATGCTCTGTCATGATATTGTCTTTAATTAAGCTATCAATGGCATTCTATTTCTTTTGAACTTCATCTTGTCATGTTAATTTTTTAGGTATATTGGCCAATCCTATAGCTGACACGTATGATTTTTCACATCATTCCCTCCCATTTCTTGCATTTGGCAGGATGAGGATGCATTCTTCAGAGATTATGTAGAATCACATAAGAAACTTTCAGAACTTGGGTTCACTCCTAGTTCCTCTCGCTCCAAGCTAATTGTGAAGGACAGCACCGTATTGGCACAGAGTGCTGTTGGGGTTGCAGTTGCTGCTGCCGTGGTGATCCTCAGCTACTTTTATGAAGTCCGCAAAAGAATGAAGTGAAGCTAGATTACTCGGGGTCTTTGTAGAACAAAATATGGATTCTCCCTTATCAATTAGCACAACTTGGTCCGCTCATCTGGCTAGCTATGTAGTAGTTGTTTCTCTGACATGATATCCCCTCCTGCAGGCCGCATTCATTGCCATCTAGACATATTGGTAATTAGAAAAAGATGAACACACCGAAGTCCTCCCATCCGAAGTGAATAACAAACACATGGATAATGCTTCAGAGCAACTTAAATCTATGACATTTTCTGATACAAAAATCCTTTCTCTTGTACTTTGGCATAATGAAGTTGGAGATTGCTCTATTAGTGCATGTTTTAGTTTTTAATGCTGTATTTTCATGTTATTGTTCATGGCATTGCTTTTCGATGCTGACTCCTTTTGATTATTTCTAACTGAGCCGACCTCGTTGAAGCCACGGGTAATGCAACCAAACAAAATACTGACCTTCCGCTAAGGATAATGTGTCCCACAGGGTAGGGGAGGAGGGACAGCCAAAATAGAAAGAGGTTGGTAGCTCTCCCCTCTCCTTATTCCTCAAGTCATGCTCAATACCTAAGCACATGACATCCACGTGCTGCTGCGCTGGCTGTCACCACAATCCGATTACTGACAATCCTAGGGCTCAAACCCTCCCTCTTAGGACCTAAACCAACCGCGTCATTATAAGAGTCCGTCGTTTATGGGTTTTTTTGGGTCAATCAAAAGCAGTTGTGTATAATTTTTTAGAGCAGTCATGTGGTTGTGCTGGGGGAAGGCTGGTTGGGAAAGAGACGTGTTAAAAAGCCAACCTAACTGACTGCGATGATGAGCGCCGTCTGATTGAAACAGGTGAGGCATGATGAATTAATGCGTTTAGGTATATGTTTGATCCATCATTTTTAGGAGTAATTGCAAGTTGGTTTTCTTGTCTTTCTCCTCACCCTTTGCTCTCCATCTAATTGCTTCTGTTGAGCAGAGTTGATGTTAAGATTTAATTTGTTGTTCGTTCGAATTTTGAAAGCCAAAAAAGGGAAATGGATAGGCTTAGGTGGGTTTTTGTTAAAAAAGATAAAAAGTTCTGAGGGAGAAGAATAAAATCTTATATGGGTGCCCATATGGTTCAACATCAAAGTGAGGCCAGCCTTGGACTAGGTGCAAGGACAGTCAGAAAGGTGAAAAAGTAGGTGAAAATACATACAGATTATTACAAAGGTGGACCTCTCTCTCTCTCTCTCTCCCTCCCTCCCCTCATGTCAACCTGATCCTTAGCTCTTACCATCCACTTGAATTTCATGATGAGAGAGAGACAGAGAGAAAGAAAGTCTTATGTGTGGTAGTGGGTAACAAATAATATGCAAATTGGGAGGGAAGGATAGAAGATAACAACAAAAAGGTGAAATGAATCAAGCTTTCCCATCCCTAACCCTTGCTCCCTCTGCCCCTTGTTGCCTAAACTTGCACCACACGGTTTGGGGGAAAGATGATATATATATAAAAAAAAAAAGGAAAAGTGGAAGGTGAACCAAAGCCCACATACAACCACAACCACACTCAAATCTTTTCCTATTCTCCCCTTTTCTTTCATCATCCTGCCCTGAACCCAACCTCCCAAGTCTTCTAGAAACCCACTCTCTCTCTCTCTCTCTCTCTCATGCATGATAGTACATCAATAGAATAAAGAACCGCAACCACCATCTCTATTTTATGATTTATGCACGAGAATAGCCAATCCACTTTTACATTTTCTTTCCCATCTGACCACCACAACTAACTAATATGGCAAGATTTTTATATTTTTACCACGAAAAAAACGCCACTCCCACATATATATATATTTCCATCTTTAACTTTGCTTCAAGATTTGATTTAGCTATATTATCAGAAACCCACTTAAGCAATGAAGACTGTCAGGATACAAATAAGCACTTCAAATATGATCAAAAGAACAAAAATCTTATATTGGAGTCATAGCACTCCCCTCCTCTCAACTGGCAAACAAATAAGAAATGCACTTTAGCTGGAAACTAGGCCGGTATTAGGGGAAACAGATGCAGCTTTCCGAAAACCTTTGGCTCAGCATGTTAGTTCCAACAACATGATAAAATATTCAAGTTGTACATGTATTCTGGTACATGTTGTCTAGTGAGTTGGGGAAAGATTATGAAAGCTAACTAAAATTACTAATCTAAAGCAGTACAGGTTTAGGCAGGGGCCAAGGAAAGGAAGGAAGGAAGGAAGGAAGGAAAAGAAAAGGTGAGGGCAGAGATCACACTTTGTCCTGCCTATACTTTAATACCTTACTTTACACCTACCTGAGGGTTACCTACAGTTTAATATACATAACCCCTTTATTTATATATATATATATATATATGATTGATGCTAATATCATCAAGACACAGGCCACCAGCCACTCCCTCAAACCTGTCTCACCAACTCACATCTAGAAGAAAATTAGGGTCACCACCCTTTTTCTCTCTCTTTCCCTCCCTGTGTGTGAGAGTAATAGTCAAAAGGCTATATAACCGCATCTAAAGTTCTCTCAAAGGGCCGGCCTCAATGTTCCAGCAACGCAAAAAACAAGGCCTCCATTCCATTTTCCACCACCACTATTCTACTTCTTCTAAATTCTAAACATATAAATTTATACTACTTACTGCTACTACTATTAAAAAAAATAACACAGCAACGTAGCTACTACTGCTAGTTTCCACAACTTGGAAAAGTTTCTAGTACTCAAATGGGAAGGTCTCCTTGCTGTGAGAAAGCTCACACAAACAAAGGTGCATGGACCAAGGAAGAGGATGATCGCCTCATCGCTTACATCCGAGCCCATGGTGAAGGTTGCTGGCGCTCCCTCCCTAAAGCTGCGGGCCTTCTCCGTTGTGGCAAAAGTTGCAGACTTCGCTGGATCAACTACTTGAGGCCTGACCTTAAACGTGGCAATTTCACTGAAGAGGAAGATGAGCTCATAATCAAGCTGCATAGCCTTCTTGGTAACAAGTAAGTATCCATTGATTCAACTTTGGCTGTGTACTGCAATTGCATATATATGCTACCTTGAATATATTGATTCGTTTTTGTTGGTCTTAATTTTTTTTTTTTGGGGATTCTTTTATAGGTGGTCTCTTATAGCTGGGAGATTACCAGGAAGAACAGATAATGAGATAAAGAATTACTGGAACACACATATAAGAAGGAAGCTTTTGAACAGAGGTATTGATCCTGCGACGCACCGGCCACTCAATGAGCCAGCTGCTCAAGATGTAACAACAATATCTTTCAGTGGGGCTAAAGAAGAGAAAGAGAAGATGAATAACCCTAGTGGATTTGCCAACATAGATGAGAAGAAAAACCCAGTTCAAGAAAGGTGTCCAGACTTGAATTTGGACCTCAGAATCAGCCCTCCTTACCATCAAAGCCAGCCAGAGCCATTGAGAACCGGAGGGAGGAACCTTTGTTTTGTTTGCAGTTTGGGAGTGAAAAACAGCAAAGACTGCACTTGCAGCATCGCTACTGCTGGTAGCAGCAGTAGCAACAGCAACAGTGGATATGATTTCTTAGGCTTGAAAACTGGCTTCTTGGATTATAGAAGTTTGGAAATGAAATAAGAGATTGGAATTTTTAATTATGTAGCTCAAAAGAAATGGAGAGAAATGACAAGGAGATTGTTATTAGTTTAAAATCCCCTCTAATTTGCTCTTTATCTCTAATTTGTATGATTATTATAACTATATCTAGTATTAGCATCTATATAGTAATATTACAGGTGATCATTATTGGTGAATGTTTTTGCATTTATTGGATTATGTATACTTTCTTTTCTTTAATGTAAATTGTTTTTGAACTTTCAAGAGATCAGGGAAGCCTCTTTACAAATTTGTTTTTACCGCTCTTTTCCAACAAAAAGTTGAGCTTTGTCAGATCTCTATGATCAGATCTTCGAAAGGGTCATGGCTCCGATCTTGCTGTTGTTATTCTAGTGTTTACTACTTCTCCCAGAGAGGGAGAAAGAGAGTGAGGGAGATCCTTTTCTTACATTTCTTTCAAAAACAAATGATGACCCTTTTTTCTTATTTTCCACACAGGAATAATGAAGTAATTTGGAATTCATTTGCATGGACACAAGAAGGTCCTCTCTCCTACCCTCTAAAAGAAGATCTTTCAAAAGCATATTTCCCCTTCTCTTTCTTTTGTTTTCTTTTCCAAACTATTGTGATGTATGTTGATTCATGTGACAAGGAGAGGATTTTGTAACCTCTTTTTCCCATTTTAGATTCTTTTCGTTGGGTTTGTCTTTTCTGGGAAAAAATAAACCTAAAGGGCTTGATTTTCATTTGGAAGCAATGGATAAGCTGTGAGAGGAGGAGAAATCGAGAACATGGGAGTGGTGGGTAACCCATCTCTTCCACTATAATAAAAGCTCCATTCGCTAAAATAAAAGGCGTGAAGAAACTAACAACTATCCGTAGTACCATCCTTCTACCAACCTAGCATTAATCATCTCGGCCATGAGCCAACCAACCGAACTAAGTTCAGATATCAAACCCCCTCCCTCCTCTAACTAGCTAGCCTGCCTTTAGCTTGTACCCAAGTTCTACCTTTCAATTCATTTCCCATCTCCGCCCTCATCCCACTTTAATTATATCATCTTTGCTATTTATTGTTTTGGAGCTTGGCTAGCTAATTATCAACGAAATATACTTAATAGTCTCGCAGAACAGAATAACATGCTCCACACTTTCTTACTAGTACAAAATCTTTTATTGGTATATATGATTAAATCAGTTGAAGCTTCAGTGGTTGCATTTTACAATTATTTATATGTCATTACAACGTTTGACAAAAGGCGTGTTGCCGTCCCAATTATTGTCAGGAAATTAGAGCCCATTTTCAGAGGTTCAAAAGAGAGAAGAACGATGACAAGAATTGCAGTGAAGAGTGTCAAACCTGACATGGAAAGTAGGGAATAGAAAAATGTGGATATGGGAAAGTGAAACTGATGAAGTTGGTAGGGAGAACATGGCCCGTTGGTGAAGCCAGGAGGTTCGAATGTTGACTTTATGTAAAGCTTAATGTGATAATTTAAAACTAAAAATAAATAAAATCAGTTAACTACTTCAGTTGTTCTAGAAACAATGTTAGGTGAGGGACTCCAGAGTGTGATTAAGTTCCTCGAATCAAGTCAAATTATCGTGGCTATGACTATATTATATGTTGGACTATGTATTAAGGTATCGACATCCTACTTCTCTAAAAGGAGATTTAGCTTTGAATCTTCCACGTTTCAACTTTCAATCCAACTATTAAAGACAAATTAAGCTACACCAAAAAATTATTATTTAATGCTCATTGCCATTTTCTTTTGACCGTCAATTACAAATAATTATATTTAAATGTTTAATTTAATAATAAATTCATATATTTTCGATTTAAAATTAGGATTTTAATTTTTTTTTATAATTAAAAAAAAAATTCGAACTTTACTCTTTAAGTAAGAGATTATATACCAACTAGAGAATCAAATGTTCGAGTGCATGTTTAATTTTTTTTTTTACAATTATTTTCAAATAAAACGGATATCGCAAACAATCGTACATTTGTTTGTTATTATTAGTTTTTTAAGTTTTATATGCATATATGAAAATATACATGAATACAATACCTAAATTGTACCCATGTCATTGTAGTGGGCCAATAGCAATCGACTTTAGGAGTTTGGCTACATTTTTTTTAACCAATTGTATAATCCTTTTGGATGACATGTCTAGGGTTTATATATTTGTATATTTAGCAGTTAATGAATTGTGATTATGCCCGAGGTAACGTAATTAACTACTTCACGGACTTATTTTATTTGGTACCCAAACTTCATTAGAAATACACTTGTTTGATACTCGAATTTTTCAGTGCTTTATTAACCCTAATATAACTTGATTAAGTTAAGAGGTCAAGGTGATAATTTATCAAAGACCCAAAATTGAAAATTGGCAAAGCTGCAAGAATCAATACATGGTCGAGTCACTAAGGTCGTTAAACTTGGCCTTTCATCAGTATAAATAGGATGGCTAGCTTCACGAACAACCGGATAACATAACAAATATAAGAATAGCAATCATTCTATCTATTATGGATGTTGTACCAACCAATTATTAAATCACATTTCATTAGAATCATCTATAAATAATGAAGAGAGAATATGATAAATAAATGTCCCCAAAATGAAAAAAGAGAAGAGAAATGAACATTATTATAAGAATGAAAAAAGAGAGAGAGAGAGAGAGAGAGAGAGGGATGAAGATGGAAGAAGCCCCATAGCCTGCAAAGCAAGGGCAAAGACAAAAGATCAAGCAAAGAGCAAGAAAAAGACACATGGGTGTTAGCTTGTTTGGAACAAAATCCAAAAAACAGTGGCCCTTCACAAACAGAAAAGGGGGTCACTTTTCCACAATTCACCACTTCCTCTCTCTCTCTCTTTCTTTCTTTTTCTCTTTTTTTTCTTTTGGGTTTTGGCCTTTTTCAAAGGTGTTAGGTAGAGACATTGGAAGCTTCCATGGGATATTTTTTCTCATCCCCCCCCCCCCCCCCTTTTCCTCACTTGCTCTGAAAGAAAATTATTTAACAAGTCTCCAGTTATTAATAATTATAGCTGCTCTCTCTATCAATAGGGTAATAATTGTTCCATCTTCATTTTTAATACTTCAACTCCCACCAACATCACATGCATGACCCTTGGGGTGGGACCTTTGGATTTTTCTTGTCTTACCCATTTCACCCCTTCTATCTTTAATTTATCAAGTTAATTACAAGAACGCCTTATTCTTCATACATATACTTCCAATTATAAATACTAGGCTCCGTAATGGGTCTTTTTTTTTATTATATTTTAATTTTAATTTAAAACATACTTTTTGTTTTATGAATATTGTTGTACTATCTTTTTTTTTCTAAAGTTTTGAATTTGAAATATTAAATTTGATGGAAACTAAATTATATTGAGAATCTTGCTATCGTATTTGTTTCAATTGTTTTTATACTTAAAACTAGAAGTGTTAATGGAATTTATAATTGAATATTCTGCATTATCCGAATAAATAAGATTATGGTATTTTTAATCAGATTTGAATAGTATTTTAAGAATATGCAGTGTCCCAATTTTGATTATAAATAATGATTTTTAATATTAAATTTTAGTTTTTTATATATTGTTTTTTATTTATAATTTTTTTTATAATTAATGTAATTCTTACTAAAACTCATTATTTGTTCTAAATATGATTTTAAATTTTAAATTATTTTTTATAAACTAAATTTAATTTTTATTAATAATATGCATAAAAATTGTTTTTAAATTTATGTTAATCTGGTATTTAATGTGTACAAGTATTTAACAGGTAGTGTCTAAGATATTCGAGTACGAGTTTGGATAACAATTCAAAAGTTTAATCAAATATTTATAGGGTTTGGTACCTATTAAATAATAAATTTGGAATTAAAGTATTTTGAAAAAATAGTTACTCTACTCGTTAAAATCCTTACTTAAAGAACCTACTAAAATATTATTATATCTATATTCTTATTACTAATCATTAAAACTGTAAATAGTTAGTTCATGAGAATAAATGCATTTATCTATATCATTCCAATGCTCAATACTAAAGTTAGGTGATAAATCCTAGATTGGGTTAGTTAGCTTCTATAATTTAAATTCAAATCATTTCATCCTCTTTTCTTTTTTGCAACATTCTAATGGAGGAATTTGATGAAGAAAGATGCAAAAAAATTATTATTATTATTATATATATATATATATATTTCAAAATGATCATGATCATTTTAGGCTAATTAAACACAAATTCAACAATCATAAGACTATAATTAAAATTTATTTTTCTTTATTTTTTCCCCTATGGGTGGACATTATGAGATTAGTTAAAAGTACATGGTGGACTGATGAATGGAAGCAACAGAAGATTGTGCTCCATAAAGATGGTACCACTTCTAAAAGGTAGGTTTGGCTTCCTTTCTTAAGAACTATCTTTTGCTTTTGAAAGCAATTTATGCTCATTCAATCCAAGTTATGAATTTGATCTAACTTTTGGTTTCATAATCTCATATATCAAATATAACATATTCAAAAACTTTTTAAATTACTATAAAATTGAAGAAGGTGTTATCTAGTTGACTGATATGGTACGCAATTTCCTTTTTTCCTTTTTTTTAAACTATAAGTAAAAAAAGGATATGAAAATAATTAAATTTTAAATTTTGAAAGTTTTATCAAAAGAACTGTAATTGCAGAATTGAATCATATTGTAACTTCATCTATATTCAATTATTATGCTAATTATAATAAATATGTTATTTATTGTGCTATGATAATATATGCATGTATCTCAAGGGGGGAAAAAAGTAATAAAATATAAAGAAAATTGATTACGTGATTTATAATAATTATTGTTATATAAGTAGAAAAATTTGGGAAAATGGGATGGCAGAGTTGTGGTTAGGGCGAAAAGAAGGGGGAAAATGGTAAAAGGAATGAAAACGTCTGTATCCCACACGGTACCAACTCCTCTCTTTTTGGGCGGTGGTTGGAAGCCGTCCGACGTAGGCTCATGTGCGCGGTTGCGGCGTTGGGACCCACTCGCACACCACTTGTGGGCCCCAATCCAACACCCTCCTCCTCTTTCTTATCTCCAGCTCAGCTGCCCCACCCCCCTCATATCCTTTTCTCCCCTTTTTCCCTGGCCCTTTTCGTCCTTTTCTCTGCTTTTATTATTATTATTATTATCATATTACAATTAATTAGTCAAAATAAAAAATCTAATGCTAAAAATATTGATGGGACTTCAATCAAATTTTAAAAACTTTTGATGAGACTCATAAACCTCCCTTTTTAATTTATTTATTGTATTGTTCCAGTTGACAAGTAAAACGTGTCTTGAAAGATGACGTATTAATGATATAGTTAATTGACTCTTTATTAATTAATATTAAATTATGAATAAAATTAATTATATATATATATATATCACTCATTTTAATAATATACACATAATTTCAAAATATAAAATTTCTTTTCTTCTTGTAATAGTGTTAGTATAAAAAAAATGTTCCAATTTTGTTGAAAAAGGGTAAGAAGATTCAATTTGTACTTTAACAATTTGTTATGATTGGGTGTTTTAATCTCAAATTAAACTCAAATTTTTTCATTGGTAGTCTTTGGAGTAATTTATTTTTGTACTTTTTTTTTTATTATTGAGAAAAGGATAATCGAACTCTATTTTTTAAATAAAAAGATCATGTACTAATCAATGAGTCAAATACTTATGTATTGTACCTTCACTAACTTAATTGTTTATTTTGTTTGAAGAAATCAAGCTAGAATTCTTTCCATTAAAATGTTAACATAGATAATTTGTGGCTTAAGTTTTATACAATCAGTTTTAACTTTAATTTGTTCCATTTGGCCATTTCGCAAAAGTATATGACTTTGATATATTTATTTAGTTATTTAATTGTTGATCCAGTCAATTAGGGCTATAATTAACAATTTTCATTTGTTCAAACTAATTCCACGTTCATTGTACTTAATCCATTTGAATAAGTAATTAGACATAATTACGGTATTCACTTTTATCATCCATAGAAAAAACATGTCAAAATTCTGAATTTGTAAGAATTTATTAAATTCTAAATTCGTTGAAATATCTTATAATAAACTTTTAATTAAAACCATAAAATCAGCTAGCATTGGGTTTATTTAAAGTTATACATCCACATTGTTTGTTGTTAAGGTCAAATTTATGAACTGATTTTCAACCCAAGAATGGGTCCTTTTAACATGGATTCATACATAGAATTAATTGTATATGTGAACGTTAATTTTTTTTTTTTTTATATTTGGTCAATTACACCGCAAATATTATATTCCAAGTTAAAAAATAAACTAATGCTTACAAGTATTTTTAGACATTCCATATGGTTAAGACTTAAGATTTCATTGGAACATTCGTAATTGAACAATAAACACCAAAAGCCTCACGGCAATGCCAATTGGCAATGGAATCATACAAGTCCATAACTTAATAAAATTTTGATAATTAACTTTTCATTTTCTCATATTATTATAAACTTAATAAAGTCAATATATTTCTCGTCTTTTACGAATTTTATTTGATATATTGAATGTTTGAATATCAAGACACATAAATATTAATTTGGACGTGCTTATTAGTATGGTAAGGTGCCATAAGAGAGGGATTTCCCGTTGTATTATAAAGATACGTAAAACTAAAACCATCCTAGTTGTAGTTGATGATAATAATGTAAGAGAAAATAAAAAGAAAGAAAGAAAAGAGGAGGATGCGCATGTTACACACAGGCTTAAGATAGCAAAACCCTAGCTGGTGGGAAAAGTTAACAGAGTTTGGTGAGATGCCCCAAATACTGATCAGAGAGGATAAGCAAGAGAGAGAGAGAGAGAGAGAGAGAGAGAGGAAGGGAGGGGGAGAGATTAAAGACGTGACAGTGTGTGGCTGAGATATATAGAGTTCAAATTGGTTAGGTGGAAGTCCCCCTTTGTCTGAGGGTGATGGATCCCAAAGGCGAAAGACTCCTCCTTACAACAATGTATGGGTCAACTATCTGTCCTCTTCACTGAACTTAGCTCTACCTTCTCATATGTATATATTTTTCATTTTTTTTTTGGGTTTTGGCATTAAATGTCTTGGGCCCTCCTCTCGTTCGAATCATATCTATGTTATATCTTCCACTTTGTTGTCCACATAAATCTCCCTACCTGCCCAACATCTTGCAACATTATCTTCCTAAATTTATGCAAAGAGAGAAGAGGGACCTGTAACCCAGTCAGGCACATCATCCACCAAATCACTCCTCATTGCATAGTTTGACTACAAAAAAAGCACTAACTAGAACCTTAGACATTGCAATGTGTCTACCATAAGATGAAGATTAATTTATTAAGAGTCCCTTTATAAGTTTTGGTTAATGAATCTGATATGCTTTTCTACAACCTTTTTCTAGCAGAGGAATTAAATATGGTAGGGCTTCTCACAACTAACAGGTTCCTAGAAGGGGACCTTTGGATTCGTAGGTAAAGCTTCCCACATTTCCACCCTAAAGATGGATTGGGATTCATGCTAAATTTGGTCATTTTCGGCACAAACTGAAGTTTGCTCGCCAGGGGACCATCACTGGCTTGATATGAGGTCTTTTCAGTACTAAGGCAAAGCTTTTAATTGACCCACTGCGACTAGACATTAACATTCAAAGCCCCCTCCAACTTCCTACAACACCCGCCCATTTCGTACATGGGCATCCCCCACTAATAAATAAGGTTAGTAGACGAAGAGAAAAAGGCTAATCCTCCTACTTTTGATGTAGCCCGTAGGCCAAGCTCCAAGTCTATGGAAAAAGGCAACAAATCCCGCAACCTTACCAAAGAAGGACCATCCTTGATTTATTCATGATTTTTATTTAATTACGTTTGCTCTTCCAACGTATTCAACTGGTTAAATTAAGTCAATCAAATTTGTTTCAAATTTCATCTCATTAATTTTTTGCTTTTCTTGATGAATATCACGTTTGTTATTATGGTGCATTAGACTTTGCACAGCTAAATATGAGCTATGTGCCAACTGGGATTAAAGTGATAACATGATTGCCAAATCTTAGGGTTCCTGTTGCATACTTTAATGTAACAAGGCCAAACTGACAAGATCTTGCACCCAGATTCTCATCCACTAAGGTTTGAATTTGCACGGGAAAATGCCCAAACGCCTTTTTGAGCCCTGCAAAGGATAAATTCCTTTTCCACGGAAAATTATTGTTGTCATGTTTAACTGATGTTGGCGGTCTTGTGAGTGGAAACCAGAACTACTGCTGTGTCTAAATTTTGAAGCAGTGGATGCCGATTTATTGCCCACCTTACCTATTAATTTGGGTCACAATTATGATTTTTCTTTTGAATCTTGACAACTTAGAATACCATCGTCTCTGAGCCTGAAAAATATCTTGCATTTTTTAGACCAGTAAAGCCGAAAAGTACTTTGGCAGCTACTCCTTCCTCCATTTTCCATCATTGGGCCTGAAACATAGCACCTATGTATCTTTATGGGCCAGCCATCATTCCAATATAGACAAAAGTGAGGAAGAGCTGCAAAATGAACATACAAAAGACTCAAGAAGCCAGCGGGGAAGCTCCATGCCACCAACGTTTTATCTGCCTTTCCTAATGTTGGCACGACAGAAACGTTAACCTGGAACAGTTGGCAATTTATTTTAGTCAATGTTTTCAAGAGAATACATGAAAAAGGTTATGGCAATGAGAGAAACTACACTTTGAACTTGAGGGACCAAGACCGGACTAGCAAGTGATGGTAGTTGAGATTTAGGAAAAGGACGTCTTTCCAAGAGAACCTTCAGGAGACGCGCATGATTTATCTGACTTCTAGAACCAAATATGAAGTTTTGCTAGAAGCCTCCAAGTTTGGAATAGGACAGGCGAATACGCCAGCCTTAGGTCCGTATGTTGCTTGGATTCTAAAACTAGTCATAGATAGCACCCAAAACTCAAAAAGAGTAGGTTTTTAATTGATAAGAAATGTCATTTTGTCTTTCTTGGGTGCAACGAAAAAGGGAAACGTAGAAAGAGTTGGATATTACTCTATTTGTGACACAATCAAGTACCATCAGCAAAAGCATGATGCTCAAAATACATGTAAGGTTTTGCACGTATCAACATTCAACATGTCCAACCAATCGACATAACTGAATAACGTTTCAAGGGAGACCTTATGAAGGTCAAACTGAGGCGTGGCCAAGGATTTATGAGGATTCTAATTGAACTAGGGTTCTTTAGGTGGGGCCTTCTTTGCAGCCTCTGCAGCTGCTTTCTCTGCTTCGATCTCAGCAACAATGGCATCGATTTCAGCTTCTTCTAGTTGCCGCAGTCCATGTTCTTTTGTCATCATGGCAACTTCTATGTTCTTTCCCCCACTCTCAACAACCTAATTGTAAAAAACAAATAAAGGAAGAAAGAGAAAGGAAACCAAAAGCATAAATCACAGGTTAATACAGGTAAACTAGAAATACAAATGTTCTCACACCATGCTACCATTAAAGACATATCAAAACAGAAGAATTAATGCATTAATGAGATTATGCCTGGCAATTTATTTTGCCCCAAGATTCTTGCAAACATGATCATCAACCATTAGCAGACAATTCACCATTGGGGCTGAACCAATTTGTTTTACAGACTGCACAACAGGTGCATGCGGAGCAATTATACATCAGTAACCAACTCAATGGGCAGTATTTTATGTGAAATCTAACTGCATCTCTAGATGAATCATGATTGCAATCTAGGCACTAAATTGTATCTTAGTACAAGATTATGTTCTCTGGTAGCTTTCGAGCTTTCTTATGCATGTCTCTACATCAAGTTATATCCATTACTGTAATCCCATGGACTCCCGAAAGAAAATGATCATCCTCTCTTTCTTTAGGTCCATGGAATTTCCTTGCAACACTTATTCAACAACTCATAAAAAGAAATCCTGAAATCCTCTGTAAATCATTATAGTAGTTAAACCTCAAATTAGAACTACTGGTGACTCCATCCTACATCAAGTAGATGGTTCCAAAAGAACCAATTAGAATTTAAGGGTCAACTCAACTACTCAAGCCACATGTCATGTGTAGCCAAGCTAGAATGTTATCCCATTAAAAGAACAAACAGTTATAACACTATATATAGCAGTTACATGCAAACAACCTAAAATGCCACAAAACCCTTTTACTTAGGCATAACCAGATAATAATCTAAACATCAAGTGTGTATGTCCCTAAGTCCACAAAACCTTATTCAATAGGCAAATAAGTGTATCACTTAAGACAAACTAATTAGCAGAGATAATTTGGCCAAATATTGGTAATTTGAACAAAGTATTTGGCCTTAAGCTGAGAAATTAGGAGACAACTCAATCTGAGAATCTCGCAGTTAGTGTAATAATTTCTAACATAAAACAATGTATTTGATAAAAAGAAATGGTTTCACATGCATTTTTTAATCATAAGTATAACTAAAGAATGCTTATTAAACACCCTGCACGCAGCCTTGCCTAAAAGAGCATCTCATATCTACAAATTACCAACATAAAAAACTGAAGCAAATAGAACATGCCATCCATTCTAGATAGGTAAATCCAACTTAGAAAATAGTTCAAGCAGTCACATTTGGAACATTAAATAAAATGACTAAGTCCAAGGTATTCATGCACATGTGAAAAGCAAAACTTACTTCAAGCAAAGCACGAATGGCTAACTTTACTGTTTCTTGCCCAGAAGTCTCCTTATAATTTTTCTCCAGAAACTCCCTCATTGAGTTAGAGTTTCTCCCAGTTGCATTAGCCTTCCAAGCAGAAAATGTTCCCGATGGATCAGTCTGGTAAAGAGAAGGAACACCGGTGTACGGATCAAAACCAACAATCAAGGTAGAAAGACCAAAGGGTCTCACACCACCGCTTTGCGTATATTTCTGTTGAAGACCAGCAATGTACCGTGTTATATATTCGACAGTTACAGGATCCTCAACTGTGAGCCTATGACTCTGACATTCAATTCGAGCCCTATTAATCAAGACGCGAGCGTCTGCTTTTAAACCCGCGCAAGCCAGAGCAATATGATCATCCAAAGACACAATCTTTCTAACAGTTCTGCAAATAAAAGTAATAAACAAATTATAGTGAGCATATATAAGTTAGAAAATCCTATTTTTACAAGCATTCAAAATTAAAAAAACGGTGATTTTCCTTCGAAGCTACGATAATTAGAGGATTCCATAATTAATCTAATTAGGGAAAAAAACCACAAAATGAACAAAAGGACAGCATTTCAACAAATTAACATAAATTTTAAGTCCTAAATGACCTTGAAAAATAAGAGAAAATATGATCGGTGTAAATGGAAATTCGTACCTGGAGTCTTGGAGCTTGGCCGTGGACTTTTTCTCGACGCCGAGGACGACGATGTCGGCTCCGCGAACTCCGACGGCGGCGTTACCTTTGCGGACGGCTTCGAGAGCGTACTCCACCTGGAATAAATGCCCGTCGGGGGAGAAAACTGTAATTGCTCGATCATATCTCGCCATTTTTGTCTACGCTTTTTCTATATAATCACACCTTGTTTCTCTATTTTTCTTCTCTCTTGTTTGTTCTCTTTTCTTACCAAAAGGAAAAAATACTGCGTCGAAGGATCTGCCTTTGCTTTTGCTTTGCGATCTGAATTCCAAGAGTAAGACGCACTGTTTTTGAGTGAAAGAACTTGGGGGACAAGCCAAGAGCCCAAGAACACACTGCGCTGTGTAATCCTTGAAGCGTCGTCGTTTTCTCTGTTTGCGTTTTTTTTAATTTCATACAATAAATTTTTAATACCCATAATTGCATGGGTATTAAAAATATAAAAGAAATTTACGTTTCAATATTTCAATTTATTGCAAAATGAATGAAATAAGATACATTACGAACACAAACTCATTTAGTTTAGTGGTTTAAGATATTAATTTTAAAAAATTTTGAAATTTGAGTTAATATCATTTTGGTATAAAAAGATTAGATTTTAGATACTTACAATATATATGTATTTCTTTCAAACAAATATATATTTTAAACGTCAAATATAAATGCATTATATATATATATATATATATTTATATGTCACAAATCTTACAATTAAAAAGAAATGGAATGGATTTTGGTTTATAAATAAAGATTTTTTTCACTTAATAGATATATCTTTTGAGTTGAAGTTGGATTTGTGATAAGTGGTATGAGAGTTTATACAATTCTTTACTAATGTAGAATCTTGAGCAATTGAATAAGAAAAAATGTCATGAATCCCACATATAAAAAATATATAAGATCGAGATAATTTTGAATTATGGTGAATTTTTTTTTGTGAGTAAAAAAATTAGTGCAATGAAAACATTATATAATTGGGTGAAAAAATTGTCACTGATCCACGCATATACCAATTAAATATTATTTCCTTATGCGTGTAAAAGAAATCATTATTAAGAAGTAATAACCTTTTTTTATTGTAAATGTATAAAATAATACTCTTATTTAAAAATATTGTTTGTGAAAAAAAAAAATCATTGAAGTTGACAGAAATTAAAAGGAAAAAATTTAAATATATATATATATATATATATGGTTTTTTTTTTTGTTATAAGAAGTTAAAGAACCATTATTCATAATTGTAAAATTTGTTATTTTGTGGTGGAAAAATGTTATATTGAATAGAATGGGAAAATAATTTGATCAACTATTCCTATAGCAGCATTACCTGTCGTTAGCTAAAAAACAAAATGCAAGATGAAGTGGATATGCTCTACCTTTGTTAGTGATCTTCACAATTGGTACTATGCTTTATATCACTTTGTGCTGGGCATTTCGGTACTCGATACTTGTTTTGTAAATTGCTTGTCTGATTTTGTATGTTAATGTTTCTTGTGATTGGGGATGCCAGATGAGGAGCTGTGTTATACTGTGGTGTACATGATTGTGGTACTTCGCTTCTGTTGGAGGCAGGCGAGAGCTGCAAGCCGATCACATGTCACAGTATCCAATCCTAGAAGAAGTGATTGCTTTAATCTTTTTTTAACATGTTAACAATGGTCTTCAAATTAACCAATGCCTTGTGGATAGTCCCTTTGACAATCTCCAGGAGCACAACATCTTTAGCAGTGCTGCACGGGTCTAGATGCATGATGATAGCACCCATTTATGTTTTATCTCTAATCCTGTCTAATGTATAGTCATGAGCACTATTTGACTTCATTGATGGACTACGATGCAGTATTTTTTGTTTTTCTGATTTTCCACCAGACTTTTATAGGCGTCTGTTATTAAAATGGATGATCATTTGGCTCATTTTTCACTGTATTTTAGTGGTTTTAATAAATTAAAAACCACTTTTGGTTGAATAAAAAAAATAAAGTGGATAGCACTTAAAAATCTTAACGACAATGATCAACAAAAGAATAAGAAAAACACTTGGAGATGAAGGGTACATCAATTTTCGCACGAAATACCGGTCGGGGATAGTACGGTGGGAGCGTGGACTTGGGTCAGCTCTCTTTCAAAGTTTAGTGCGATAGAGAAATCACGTTTGGAACCAATACCCCGTTTGGAACCAATACCCAGACCAGTTCTAGTTGATTCATTTCAAGTTTCAATGGCCCAAAACAAAATGATGCCTAGTGCCTACCATGAATCCTCCTCCACCGCTGATTCCCCTTGGGCGGCATCGAGACTCTCAACACCCACTAATCTTGAGTTGATGTTTTGCCTGTATATATGCTTTATTTCTTACTTCTGCAACAGACATTCTGAAAAGTACTGCTCAATTCTTGTAGTTTTGTTTTAAATAGATGAGTAAGCAGGAAATTGTATATGTCAAAAAGTTTTTACTTAAATTGGTTTCATTTCATCAAACGTTAATTTTGTATGTGAAGCCGTGGATTGAGTGGTCTAAGTCAAGAGGCCGAGTAAATTGAGAAGTGCTCTCACTCTGTTCTGAGTTCTGACTTCTTTAAGTTGACCTGTAAGTTGAGAAGCTATGTCATCATCAGGCCATGGCGGTTCTTGTGAAGGAGTCAAATGTCAATCCATAGGAAGATTAATGTTAAATGCACACATTAAGTAGCTAAAATGATTACCAAATGGTTAAAAGAAAGCTCTTCTTTTATATGTAATAATTGATCTCGCCTTGATAATCAGAAACAAAATGTGGGAGCTCTGTTATCAGAATTAAATATCAATCCAACTTTGCATAAATATTTGAATATCCCAGCAAGAAAAGAGAAGGGTATTAAGGAGCGACATGCCAGGATGCAAGAGAAATTAGGAATGATCAGGTTGTGGGAGCTGTAGCTTGTGGTGGGGGTGTCAGCAAGCATTTTTGGGAAGGAGAAGATTCTTTTTTACATGATTAGTCTTTGATAAAGGAAGGGGGACTGCCCAAAACGAAAGGCACTCCACGTTCCATTCGAACCAAGTCTTCGAAAGGTTTAATTCAGTTCAAGTTGTCTAATATCTAAATACCAATCTCCCTGTAATGGAAAACAAGAAAAGACAAAGGGGTGGCTAAAGGATTAGTATGCTTTTATGCTAGTCATTTCCCCATAGTGGAAAGTTGACATCCTACCACTTCAATCAGATCAAATGAAAATGAACCCTAACCACCATCCACTAGGGGAAAGAAACAGATACCATAACAATGGAGAATGAGCTAGGGGTAGGTATAGCCAGATACAAGGAGGAATATTGTTCCCACAAGCATTTAACCAAAATGGAGATTCATGTGCCTAAAAATAACTGAGTTAGGCTTAAGCCTGAATAATCATGAGTCAACTGGAATTCTCTGGATGTAACAGCTAATTAACAAAGAGATCTTGCTGAATCAAATCCTTGGCTAAAATGTTCTTTCGACAGCCACTCAGATTCTTCAATTTGTGACAAAAGAGAATGAAGTATTTGTTTAAGACCGATAAAGTAGAAAAGATTGAACTTAGGAATATTATTCTTAGACTTTGGAAAACTGAAAGCAATAACCTGCCAAAAACAAACGGATCGAGAAAAGAGATGCAATGGCCTGAGCCAAGGCCAGCAACTTTCCTGTGGAGCAGAATCCAATCGTGGCATGCTGGTGATCATGTGTCCTGACACTCACATTAACTTCTTGGAGTTGTACAACATGGGAGAGCAATAAACATCGATGAGTCAGCGACAATAATGAAAGAAAGAAAGAAAGAGAGACAATGAAAAAGAGGTGATCTGTAATTTTTGGATACCATAAAGAATTGATTTGGGAAGTTATTAGCATCCAAAGCCATTGCAACAGCTCACCAACTGGATCAAATAAGAAAACTCACATTACGTAGTTAGAAATAAAGTACATTTAGTGTAAAGCAACAGTCTTGGAGCAGTGAGGACAACACTAATCTTTCCTAGAAACTAGAAAGCCGTGCTAAGAGAAGAGTTGTCCCATTGGTTCGATTGTCAACCTCTCCTATGTAGTTCATTGATTATTTCCAGTTTCTCAAGCTAAGTTGTCCCCGTCGGTTATCTGCTTCATTGATTATTAAACAGTCTTGCACCTTCTGCCCCGTATATTCCTGACAATGATCTAAAGGCTGGAGAGATGAAAAGGAAAATACAACAGATTGTCCCAAAACTTAAATAAAGGAAAATTCTTTCCTGTTAACACTTGTCCTAGAAACAGGTGGTGTCACCAAGACAAACCAGGCTTATGATTAAACTTTTTGTATAGATGTTCATAGATATTTTCTATAGATTTTGGCCATTTTTTGCCAGTATATCATGCACTTATTTTTTGTTGGGGCTAATTAAAGATATCATGCACTAATGTTCAGCCTTATGATTCCATAAGTCAATATATTTAACAGCAGAGTCGTACTAATCTCTTAAAAGACAACAATATCAAAGAGACAATTTAGACCACTAATTAAGACTGCTGAAACTTTAATTTTAATGGGAGAAAGGTAAGAATTATGACTTGAATGCGTAATGATAACTTCCTGAGTTAACTAATTTGTTTAAGTACTTTGGTTTAAAACTGAGGAGATTTTAAGATATGGACAGAGAGGGGAAAACGTGTTACATGCACGATTGTTCATCGATACCTTTGGACCTATAGTAACAGCTGACTGTATTCGCTATCTTCTCTCCTATAAAGGGCCCTTTATACAAATCCGATGAAACATCCACCATCTTCTGCTTCTTCTTAGGTTTCCCTAGCTACCCCTCTCCTTCCCTCTCTCACCGTGCAATATTTTTATCTTCCCATTAATCTGCACAACCATGTTGCCGAGGAGTCGGACTATGCCTAGCAGGATCAACCATGGCGTTGTAAGATGCTGCCCCATTTCCTTCTTCATCGAAAACACTTACTTTTTCATTTTGTTGTTCTTCACCTCTTCTAACATTATGTTCTCTTTTAGATCGAAGAAAGGCATGATATCAGGCACTACTTGCAAGTGGAAGTTCAGCCTAAAGCTCAGAATGAGAGTGAAGCAATGGACCCTCAAGCCAACCATTCCAAGTGTTTTGATGATGATGGCCGCTTGAAGAGAACGGGTAACATTATCACATACTTGATATGGAGCTCTAGTATGCTTATTACCTTATGTTTCTTTCGAGTCCTTGAAACAATAAAAATTACGCGGATGCAGGTACTTTTTGGACTGCAACATCCCATATTATAACTGCTGTTATAGGATCGGGAGTTCTATCATTGGCATGGGCCATAGCGCAACTTGGTTGGGTTGCAGGGCCAACTGTCCTGGTACTTTTCGCCTTCGTCAATCTCTATACTTCCAACCTCCTAACAGAGTGTTATAGGTCTGGTGACCCTATCACGGGACAAAGAAACTATACCTACATGGAGGCTGTCAAGGCACACTTAGGTAACAGAATTAATGCTACTGTATATCATTATCAGGCAACTAATAGTTTTCACAGCATTGTTATCATGATAAAATCATGACATTATAAAAGTTATCATGCCAATATTATTGATATATTTTGATATTGCAGGAGGATGGAAGGTCAAGTTATGTGGATGGATCCAATACCTGAATTTGTTTGGTGTCGCAGTTGGGTATACAATTGCTGCATCAGTCAGTATGATGTGAGTTATCTTGACTAACATCATCAACTCTTTTCTGCTTTGGGAGTTTCACTAGTTTGAAATGCTTGTATATAATCCTATTTAGATGGTTACATACTATGAACTAAAATCGAGTGTATGTAACTGTGCGTGTTTAGGGCGATCAAGAGAGCAAACTGTTTGCACAAGAGTGGCGGGACAGATCCATGTCATATGTCAAGTAACGGGTATATGATATCATTTGGAATTGCGGAAGTAATTTTTTCTCAGATACCGGACTTTAGTCATGTATGGTGGCTATCCATAGTTGCAGCTATTATGTCATTTACATATTCTGCCGTTGGTCTTGCTCTTGGCATTGGAAAAGTTGCAGGTACAAACATGGATAATAATTTATGCTCCCTTGACTGCAACAGCAGCTGTTAACCCCACTTTTGAAGAGTTGAAAAAGTTCGGAAAATGGTTTACTTTATTTTTCCTTCATTAATAACCAGAATTGAAAACAAAGTACATGAAAAGCTTTTCGTTGTCACCATGCATCTAGCATTCATTTATATGAATAGAAACGAGTTTCAAATTCTTTTCTGCAGAACACGGGAAAATTGATGGAAGCCTGCTGGGAATAAGCATAGGTACGGTAACACATGCTGGCACAGTTACTGGCATGCAGAAGATATGGAGGACTTTGCAAGCTCTGGGAGCTATTGCTTTTGCATACTCCTATTCTATAATCCTTATTGAAATTCAGGTATATATGTGGAGGATAATATTAAGTAGTGTATAACATAGAAATGTTGCCGATCGTTATAATATGGCCTGCGCATCTTCAGGATACAGTAAAATCTCCTCCAGCGGAGTACAAGACAATGAAGAAGGCTACTTTATTCAGCATCACTGTAACAACAGTGTTTTACTTATTCTGTGGTTGCATGGGATATGCAGCCTTTGGTGATCTCGCCCCTGGAAATCTTTTGACTGGGTTTGGATTTTACAACCCTTACTGGTTGCTAGACATTGCTAATCTAGCGATTGTTGTCCACCTTGTTGGCGCATATCAGGTATGCTCTGTCAAAACACATACTAAAGAGAGTTACCAAGTTCACCAATAAATTTAGCTTTGATTAGCTAATATGACCTCCTGGAATTTCTGTTTTAGCTTTTCATCAGAACTGAGTTCTATAAACATGAAATGTAGGTCTTTTGCCAGCCCTTGTTTGCATTTGTAGAAAAATGGTGTGCTCAAAAGTGGCCAAAGAGTGACTTGGTGACAGCAGAATATGACATACCTATTCCTTTTGGCGGTGTGTACCAGCTCAACCTCTTCCGCCTAGCATGGAGGACAATATTTGTTGTGATGACAACTGTTATAGCCATGCTCATGCCATTTTTTAATGATGTCGTTGGATTCCTTGGGGCAATGGGATTCTGGCCATTAACTGTTTATTTCCCCGTTGAGATGTATATATCTCAGAAGAAGATTGGGCGAGGAACAACCAGGTGGCTTGCCCTTCAAATAATTAGTGTAGCTTGTTTCTTTGTAACAGTGGCTGCTGCAGTTGGATCTGTGGCTGGAGTTGTTCTGGATCTCAAGACTTACAAGCCATTTAAAACTAGTTACTAAGAGTCATGATGGTCCAAGAAATTAAAAGTCAGTATAGTAGGAATATAGATATAGTATGTACTCAATCCATGTTTTGTGACTTGTGAGCAAGAACAACAAATTAATAACCCTGTGAGGTGCCAAATGTAATCAAAAACAAATTCTGCAAGGAATAGTTCCCTGCAGATATCAATTATCAAGAACAAAGAAGTTTCTTCATCACCTCTGCTGCTATAGGCTTAGGCTAAATTGCCAGATTCTAAGAATTCTTTATTTGAGCTATATTATTGCTTTATATCACATTGACATTTATCCTTTGGTATATAACCCTTCAATAACTGTATGAAGTCAAGCACAGAATAACAATCGTGAGAATTTAAATCAGGGCAAAGGAGCTTGCCTCTTAACATTGACGAACTCATAACATTTACAGCAAAGAATAAAGAAACAAACAATATTTAAATACAATCGCCTTTTTGAATTTCAAGAAAAGCTCAACCATTAAGAAACTGCAGTGCTAAAAACATCTCTCCATAAATTCCTAACTGTCTCCTATATTACAGAGTTTTACTCCTTATTTTTGGCCTTCAATTCAGCAGCATTTGCTTGTGCAGCAGCTTTTGCAAGGGCTGTGGGTTTGAGAACACTCTTCGGGTTAAGAGCCTTTCTTATCTTGAAGACGGCCCAAGCAGTTCCAATAGCATGTCCTGCGGCATCAAGCCCTTCATTTGTCACCTGTCCTGCCTTTTCTCCATACCTACAACAACAAAACCACAATCAACATGTCTTGTTTCTCCAAGTTATGTGGGATACGTATTTGGATTAGATACTACATATTAGCCAATCTACGTCCATATCTAAGCCCTTCTGTCTTGCACTCAACTTTGGATGAATAACCTTATCCATGGCATAAACATGATGATCATAATGATGACAAGTGGAATTGAAATCATCAACTTTTATTTTTAGGAACATACCTCTGTGAAACAAGTCCAGTTGTCACAACCGATGTGGTAGACATGACATTCCTTCCAGCTACTTCAACAGCATCACAAACCTTATCTAAATGGACATACAAGGAGAAGATGGTAAGAATACTATTATAAGCAGATACCATGTTGCAATTTTATATGAATAAACATAACAGAGAAATACCAATAAACGAAAACAGTATCACAAACCTTATCTAAATGGACATACAAGGAGAAGATAGTAAGAATACTATTATAAGCAGATACCATGTTGCAATTTTATATGAATAAACATAACAGAGAAATACCAATAAACGACAAGCATATTGCAATTAGAGAAAGGTCAGACATGTAGTTATAGTTACTAAGTTATAAAATATAATTGCTATCCCCATTGAGATGCAGAGAAATAGCAGGCATGGAATTGGCATCCTAGCAGAGAAAAGCATCATCAGAGTCATAACAAATAAGATAAAGTTTTTGGGAAGAAAGAACTTACTAAATCCATCCAAGGAAGCAAGAACAATTTCTCCAGGTAGCAGGTTGAAAAATTTCTTGCCAACTTTGGAGTTGATAATTGAACTTGTGAAGAATCCAGACACCTTAACCACTCCAGAAAGAATTCCAGTGGCCACTTTCTCAGACATCTTTGTTAATTTCTTAACCCTGAAATGTTCACAATATCCATTAGATGCTGCATAGGCCACAAAGAACTATAGAGTCGACAACAACATTATCAAGATATATAGCAGAATCCTATCCCTCATCACTTAAACTCATTCAGTCAAAGAATTACAGAGGAATGTACTGACATTTGTCCTCCACAGACAGAATAAGATATCCCTCTAAAATTTAACTCAACAATTAAAGACATGCCAGAATTGGTATGGCATCAGACAATTACATAAAACTCCCATGATACTTAATTATAGTTAGTCCTTTAATTTCTTGCAACGGCAGTGATCATACCACACCCTTGTTGCAAACTTTCTTCAATGCTCCCAAAGATACTTGAGAACATTACAGATGGTTATGCAGTTCATTATTAATCATTAATTTAGCCAAACTATAATTCTGTTTCAGGAGCTCCTAACCTTTCTAAAAAAGATAAAAAAAAAATTAATCAGCTCAAGCAGTTACCCAAATCATCACTACCAGCTAGACAAAGAATGACAGAAATGGACAGAGTGTCTACCAGGAAGGCTAAAACCAAAAAAAGCCTTATAGTGATATGACCAAGAAACAAACCTTTTCATCCGTCTCAAGGCCCCAGGACTAATCTCTGATGTTGAACCTGGCTTCATTCTAATTTTCAAGAACTCATTGCTCCACTTCAACCTATCCACAGTAACATCACCGCACCACAAAATCCCCTTTACAACGTACCCTGACCCTGACGCAATCGCCCTCGCTATAGATCCGCTATAATCTTCAACATTAGGCGCCAAAGTAGTCCAATACGCCATTGAACTCCCAACTATCAACTCCCTCTTGTCCTCTCTGTCCAACTCCTCGGGCGCCACATTTCTCGTATCCACAACATTCCAATTCCCTATACCTTTCACTTCTTGAACCGAAAAACAGCTGTAAGTTTCCAAGACTCTATCCAGTTCCTTCAACAACCCCTCTTGCCCTTTTGCAGCTATTGTCAAGCCATAGTTCAAAACCTCCTCGCTTTCTTTAAAATCTTTACCATCTTCAAACGATCCATTTGACGGTACTCGAAGGGTAAAGAAATAGTGGGACGTATCGAGCTTAACTACAGGCTCATCTTTAGCCAAAGGCCATTGAATATCATCACCAACACGAGCAAAAACAGCAACAACGTTATCACCTTGAAGGAGACTAACAAGACAGAACTCACCGCATGCGAGCTCTACGCTGGTTTCTCGTTCAATAAGGTGAACTATGGCGCCAGGGATTTTGAGGAGGAGTTGTTCTTGAGAATCTTGGTGGGTGTGTAAAACAGTGTCGTCTTCCGGAAAGAGGTTTTCTGCTAAATCTTTCACGTCAATGGAAGGGTATAAAGAGGTAGAAGAAGGAGAAGTGGAGAATGAAGTGGCATCTGGGTTCGACAGATCGACTTGTGGGTAAAGAGAGGAAGGGTTTTGAGAAGGTGTTGGAGAAGAAGAAGAAGACATAGATCTCTTTCTTTGGTTACTTGACTTTGATAAGTTTGGGATTTCTGAGTTCTGTTTCGTATATTCAGTTTCTTGGATTTGGCTTTGCAAATGGAGAGAATTTAAGGTGGGACAGCCTTAAGAATGAAGTAAAAACAAAAACTACACAAAGACGTGTACGTTTGGTCCTGGTCCTGGATAGACGTGCAGCACGTGGCGTTACTAGGAGAAGCCGCGTCACCACCGTGGCAGCTTAACTGTCCCCAGTTTCTAGTTAGGTGTCATTTGTAAGGAAGAGGGATTTTATTTATTGACAAACGGACAAGCGGCAGTGTTTCGGTTACTTTGACTTGTCTATCTGCGTCCACATTTAAAGCTTACCAGAGACAGATAGAAGGGTCCATGGTCAGTCGGGTCGGGCTCCACAGACTTGTACATTATTCAACTATCTTCGAAAGTGCAAAGCGAAAAACAAATGTCTCGGGTTACCGATAGTTGAGACTTAAGGCTTGGTTAAAACGAAAGCAATACTAGTCAAAGGCCCAACAGGTCCAGATAGTGGCCACGTTATATCCATAGATATTATATGAATATCTGATAAACGTATAATGTTTTAAATATTATAGATAAAATAGATAATGATAAATATAAATGGATGGCTATAAAACACTTAAGCGGCGGGGGGTGGAGACTTAAGCCTGCTTAAAGGAAAGTAATAGCAGTAAAATACATTGATAAATAAGTTTTTAAACGGGTTTCACTACTGTAGTCCAAATCTTCAAATTCAACGCCTAGGATTTCCATGATTTTAAGCAAAATCCGGCGAAACCCATCTGCTTTTCTTCATTTCAATAGCTTCTCCACTTCTTTCAAACCTTCTTCTCCATGCGTTAATTCATATAATGCCTCCAAACTCTTGAGCAAGCACTTTAAAGCTGGGAGAATCCAAGAAGCAGAGAAATTGTTCGGTCAAATTCCCCAAAGAAACGTAGTTTTATGGTCCGTTGTGATTCACGGGTATTCAATAAATGGGCATCACATGAAATCCATGGAATCCTATTTACATATGCGAAACTCGCGTTTATTTCCAAATTCTTTCACCGTTGTTGGTCTTCTTGTTGGCATTCAAGACTTGCAATTGGGGCAATCGATTCATGGACTAATTTTGAAATGTGGATTAGATTTTGACTTAGTTGTCTGCACCGCAATGCTTAATGCTTATGCGAAATGTGGAAATATAACGGATTCATATAAATTATTTGAGGGACTGCAGAACCCGGGTTTGGTTTCTTGCAATGCTATGATTGCAGGCTTTGTAAACAACGAGCTGTTTGAAGAGGCTGTTTTGCTGTTTAAGAAGCTAAGGAAGTGTGGTTTGGTTCCTAATGTGGCGACTGCATTATCTATCATTCAGGGTGGTGTTGGTTTAGGCTTGAGAAATATATGCAAATTGATCCATGGTTTGATAGTTAAGTTTGGTCTTGGCTCAGATATAAGAGTTAATAATTCCGTACTTGACATGTACTCTTGTTTGATGGATTTGGATGCTGCTACAACAATTTTTGATGGGATGGAACTCAAAGATGTCATCAGTTGGACAACAATGATTGGTTTATTGGTAAATCTTGAGTATGCAACTGCTGCACTAGAGCTTTTCTGCAAAATGAAGGATAGTGGGGTCAGTTATGATGCTATAGTTTTTATGAATCTTGTTTCTGCTTGTGCAATCTTAGGAGATTTGAGGAAAGGAAAACAAACCCATGCTCAAGCTGTTGTTTGTGGATTTGTATCAGAGCTTCCGCTTGTGAACTCAATTATGGCAATGTATTCTAAATGTGGTGATGTAGATTCTTCAAGAATTTTGTTTGATCAATCAACTCAGAAGAGTTTAGTTTCATGGGCAGCAATAGTTTCAGGATATGTACAAAATGGTTTCTCAAGAGAGGCTCTGAATCTCTTTATTAAATTTAGACTGGAAGAATACTATCTCCCAGATTCAGTAATGCTGATGGGTGCATTAACAGCTTCCTCTGATATGGTTGATTTTGAGCTCTGCCAGCAGCTTCATTGTTGTGCTTTTGAAGCTGGATTCTTCTCTTATAGATCAGTTCAAAATACTCTGATATCAGCATATTCAAAATGCGGCAACATGAAACTTGCTTACCTTGTCCTCAAGGAGATGGGCTATCTTAAAGATGTAGTCTCTTGGAATGCAATTATAAATGGGTATGGTATCAATGGCCAAGGAGAAACTGCCCTTGCTCTATACCATGAAATGAGGGAAGGCATGGAAGATGCTGATAGTGCTACTTATTTGTCCATATTAAATGCATGTAGTCATGCAGGACTGATAAATGATGGCCTGATGATTTTCAATAAGATGGTGGAAGATCATAAAATAAGGCCTAGCCAAGAACATTATGGCTGTATCATTGACTTGCTTGCACGAGCAGGCTGCTTATCTGATGCAAGCGGGATTGTTAGTCAAATAGGGATTGGTCCTAATGCTTGGAGGGCTTTGCTTAATGGCTGCATGCTGCATGGTAATGTGGAGGTAGCTGAATTTGCAGCAAGGAAGGTTCTTGAACTGGAGCCAAGGGAATCAGATGAAGTTGTGCTCCTTTCTAATGTATATGCATCAGTCGGCAGGTTTCAGGATGCGGAAGCATTGAGATTAGACATGCAGAAGAAGGCGTTGATTAAAAATCCGGGAGTTAGCTTGCTCTGTAGGATTCCATATGACGGAGGCTGAAGATCCTTAATTTCCAAAGGATAGAGAAAAATAACTGTACTTGGTATTTGTCAATGTGCAAAAAGTATAACTTTGAGTCTGACTATTATTAAATTTTTTAGCTTATCATAACAGAAAATTTTCAAATTCTGGTTAGATCACCCATGTTTAATTATGAATGTTGGGGAGAAGAGTCTTGATACTGCAACAGGTGGAATTTGATGGCTTTGCAGATTCTTGCAGTAAGTGGTTTGTTAAGGAGTTGCTACAAGCAACAACTTCTATACTATTTTACGTAGAATTTTAAATTAAAATTCTTTTTAAAGTTAAAATATATTAATAGAAGTTTTAAATTCGTGCATAATTTGTACGTATTTCGTGTATAATTTATTCATATAAACATAAATAATTATACTAATTATTTATATAAATAGATTATTATATAGCTATAATTATATATTTATACTAATTATTTATAAAATCACATCCTCTTAATATGACAAGTAAATGATCTTCAACTTTATACTTTAATTTAAAATAAATTTAGTTGTGAACTCTTAAATCTAGTAAGTTAAATAAGGAAACAAAAACTGAAAGCATATGATCATTAATTTAAAGTGAAATATAGAATTTTAAATACTTTTTCACACCTATCCTTCACTAAATGAATAAAAAAAAAAGACATTCATATATAGGATAATGATGGTCACACCATTAGTTAACACTAAAACAATAAAATAAAAAAACCTACGCACAAATATACGTGAAGAAATAAAAAAATTACAAATCCTTAGTTGAGTCATGCATGCAATAACAGTCGAAGTTAACCACAATCTGAACAATCAAATTTAAGCTTGCCACTGTTAAAATACCATATCCATTATACCTTCAATTTTCTTTAAAAAGAGTTATAACTCCAATATTCCCTATTATCACCATTAATTCCTTTGTAATTTATACAAAATCTCTTTAAATTCTAACTTACTAAATTAAAATTCTTTTTAAAGTTAAAATATATTAGTAGAAGTTCTAAATTCGTGCAAAATTTGTACGTGTTTCGTGCATAATTTATGCATGTAAATATAAATAATTATACTAATTATTTATATAAATAGATTATTATATATCTATAATTATTTATTTATACTAATTATTTATAAAATCACATCCTCTTAATATGACAAGTAAATAATCTTCAACTTTAAACTTTAACTTAAAATAAATTTAGTCGCAAACTCTTAAATCTAATAGGTCAAATAAGGAAACAAAAACTGAAAGCATATTATCATTAATTTAGAGTGAAATACAGAATTTTAAATACTTTTTCACAACTGTCTTAAACTAAATAAATAAAAAAAAGACATTTATATATAGGATAATAATAATCACACCATTAGTTAACAGTACAGCAATAAAATAAAAAGACATACTCATAAAGATACGTGAATAAATAAAAAAACTACAAATCCTTAGTTGAGTCATGCATGCGATAGCAGTTTAAGTTAACCACAATTTAAACAATCAAATTTAAATCTGCCACTACTAAGATATCATAGCCATTATACCTTCTATTTTCTTAAAAAAAAAGTTATAATCCTAATAGTCTCCAGTATTACTATTAACGTCTTTGTAATTTGTATAAAATCTCTTTCAATTATAACTTACTAAATTAAAATTATTTTTGAAGTTAAAATATATTAATAGAAATTTTAAATTCGTACATAATTTCTACATGTTTCGTGCATAATTTATGCATGTAAACATAACTAATTATACTAATTATTTATATAAATATATTATTATATATCTATAATTATATATTTATACTAATTATTTATAAAATCAAATTATCTTAATATGACAAGTAAATAATTTCAACTTTAGACTTAATTTAAAATAAATTTAGTCGCGAACTCTTAAATCTAATAGGTCAAATAAGGAAAGTTTGCTCTAATAATATTATAAAAATAAACTATTAATTACATTCATTGACATCATGCGATATGATAGTCTTTAACCTACATTTAATTCACCTGTCAAAGTTACAAAAACAATAACTCTTTAATTTCATGTTTAAAAAATATTTTCTTCTAATGTAGGCAGTTGCTATGAAACAAATTTTTGTTAAATTGATGGGTATATCACAATTTCAAATCTTAACAATTCTTTTTATTCTTTAAACCTAACCATAGTTGTATATATTTCTAACTTATTAGAAGAGTCTAAAATTTAATTTTATAAATTTTATTAATATTTATTAAAAATATATTGAAAAAAACAATTTAAAGAATAATAAATAAAAATATTTTATTTTTATCAAATCAAAACTTCTATTAATATTTATAAATATTTTAGATAAATATTAATATATATATAATATATAATAAAATTAAAGTACATTTATTTAATACAAAATAACCAAACTACCAAACAATGTTTAAACCAAAATATATTAATTTTTTCTCTTCAACCCAAACTTTTACCCTTAAACCAAATAACTAATATTTAAACTCAACACCCTAAAGTAAAACACAATCCTATTATTTAATTTCTCAAATTTCTTTAATCTACCAAATAAGACCTCAGATTATCCTAAATCAAGGATACTTAGCAATCAACTGAAGAGCTAATTTGCCAAGTGTCCATAATAATTATTTGAGATATTAAGACTATAAAGGAAATTAAGTAAATTTTTCATTACTATCTTTTAGAATATTTTAGTATCAGCATAATCAAAATGTAATTATCGATAATAAATGAGGCATATTACATTTAATGCACTGTTTTCATTAAATTTAAAAAAGAAAAACATATAAATCATAATGGGTAAGAATTCCAGAATTATTAATACAAGTTCAAATAAATTTTCATTACATTTTAAAGGATTTTTACCCTTAGTTAAATCTCTATTGTACATATGGTTATTAAATTACAGATATACGTTGATTTTACGTGCATTTAAATTTTCATTTAAAGTCAAATGTCGATCCCCTAAAACCAAAATTTTAGACAACTAGTAATTATTTGATTTAATATTCTTTGTATATATAAATAATAATTATATATTGAACATAAAGTTATAATTTTTTTTATCTATCTTAAATAATAATTATTAGTTAATATAGATATAGCATATAGTACAAATATTTGAAGGTGCATATTAACTAAATTTAGTGTAAGAAGCTTCAAAGTGCAGTACGCTCCATTTCATGAAACAAAAAAAATAAAGAAGCGATGGAGTGCACCGTTTCACTTATACTTACTACCTGGTTTAAAGGTTTTACATTTTACTTTTCTGTTTTTGAATGTTAGTTAGTTCATTATTAGTTCCTTAATTAAGTAATATTTTCTCTCTTATTACTTCATTAGCCACATACTTATGTATATATACATTTTAATTGACCATTTTTCTTAATAAGAATCATCCTCTTTAGCATTTTTATCATGGTATATAGAGTTTATTATCTTACATTATATGATTCTAGCAGACAAAGTCTACTTAAATCGTGACACGTGCGATTGTCATGTTATATTTTTGTGAGGAAATTTTAGGTTTTTCACAGAATTGATGTGCTAGTTATTATTATTATTATCAGATCAAAAGACTACATAAGATCGAGTGACCCACCTATATATAAGATTAAAAGACTACAAAACTACTGATCTTAACAACAAAATTAAAAAACTATAAAACTACAGATTATCTTTAACATAATCATGGATGTGGTAAAAACCAAAGTCGAGAAGAATTAGAAATATGACACTTAAACCTGCCACCGCTAACATATAATAGGCTCTTCCCTTTTCATTATCAATGAGAGTTATAACTCACACAGTGCCAAGTATTACTATAATCTCTTCTGTCAGTTGTTGTCAATTATTTCTTTACATGAATAACACGTTAAATAAAAAGATATTACAAAAAAAAGAAACAACCCCATGTCGTATGACATATTTTGTTTAGATATAAAATTAAGAACTATATTTATTATAATGCACGTCAGCATACCTTCAATTTTATAATAAGCTCTGAGCCTCCGGATGTAGCGACGTATTGTTGTACCATGTCTAAGCTTAAGCTTGTACAGTGTCAACAAGAAAATAACAACACACTCAACAGGTATTAAAACCATGATTAAACCAAAAGTGAAAGTCATGTAAGTGCTGTGCAAACTTTCGAAATGTTGACCACTAAAGAAATATAAGAACCACAACATAAAGCGCGTATCTCATTTTATCTATTTGATAAAATGTATAAAAAATAAGAGAATATTTTTCAAGAGAAAATGGAAAATTCTAAACGATGAGAGAAAACTTTAATAAATTTCATTGATGGCTTCTCTGGTTTTGTAGAGTAGAAGAAAAGAAAGCTCAAAATAATATTGACCGTCAATGCCACGTTTCAGTCAACAGTCTAGTACTAGGAATATTTTATTCAAAACAACAGCTGACGCGTGGCTATATACACAGTGCTTTGGAGAAATAATATAGCTAAAAGGTAAACTATAAATATTAAATATTAAAAAAAATTTGAAAAAGAAAATCACGTGCTCTTCAAACACTATAAAAAGAGAAGCCCACGTTTTTATGCGTATTAGTAATAGAGGTTAGTTACCAAATCGGGTCTTTCTTTAAGTAGAGGGTAAGATTGGTAATATATTTGTGCAAATTGTAGAAATTGAGGAGAGTAGTGTTTTAGAGTTTTATGTCAAAAGGACGGAAAAAAATACAAGTCTTGGGTGAGCATGGTTCAAAAAGAGGCGATGGTGGTGTTTTGATGGCGAGGAAAGAAAAACAAGAGTGGAGCCACCAAATAGAGGGAACTCTGCGGTGAATGACAGTGGTAAAAGTGCAGGATTGACAAGGCAATCTGACACAATAGGAAAATTTGAATTAAAGGCAAACAAAAAGCACTCGGCAATTAAAAAGCAAAACAACGAAGATCATGAGATAAAGTATATCATCTATCGCCTACAACTATCAAGTTTAGGTGAAAAAGCAAAACAAAAGGCAGGGTTAAAAAAAGTGAAAGAAGCTCAAACCAAAACATTTTTTTCTTTTATACAAAATCTCTTTAAATTCTAACTTACTAAATCAAAATTCTTTTTAAAGTTACAATATATTAGTAGAAGTTATAATTTCGTACATAATTTGTACGTGTTTCGTGCATAATTTATGCATGTAAACATAAATAATTATACTAATTATTTGTATAGATAAATTATTATAAAACTATAATTATATATTTATACTAATTATGTCAAGCCCAGTCCTAAATTATCTGTCAGGTCATACATATAGTTGACAACATACCTGTGTACTAGAATATCTCGGTAAAATAGGTAAAAGCTGGTATTGTACTTAAAAGTATAACTAAGTTGATTTATACCTCAAACTAATTAAAATAGGCATTTTAAGATGAAATTTCAAATTTCACAACTCAGGGATTTCTCAAAACAGTGATTCGGAGTTCGAGGTCCAGTTTGGAGTCAATCGAGAGAATTGACCGATTAGGGACAAAACGGTTATTTTGTCATTTAAGGACAAAACGAGAATTTAAAAAAAAAATTGATAACAATTGATCAAGATTAATTATTTAGATTATTTAGAACATAATTGGAGTTTGAGGTGTGAGAAATTTTCAATTCTCGGTATTTTTGGAGTATAGGGGCAAAACGATAATTTTACCATATCAGGAGCAAAATGGTAATTTTGCACCACCAACCCTTGTCAAATTTGTCAAATTTAATTATGGTGGGAATGGATAAAGATGGAATAAAGGTGTGGTGGAAAATTAAAATGAAAAGTCAAAATTTTAAAAAAACGGGCCATTGATGCCACGTGTCATGCCTTTATTAATTTATTTTATTCATTTTTAAAAGGGACAATAACCAGCCCATCTTCCACTCCATGGTCGGCCAAACCAGCAAGAAGAGAGAGAAAATAAAAACCAAACCCTAGAGAGAGAAAATTAAAGAAAAAGTGTGAATTTTCAAAGAAATTAAGTGAAAAATGTAAGATTTTTTCTATTAAGCTTGAGTTTTCTTATTCCCAAGCATTTCTCCTTACTTTTCATGATTAAATTGCATATTTTCATGGTGATTTCATGGCTGGTCATATGGGTCTAGAGAGAGAAAATTATTGGATTGATTTGATTTTGATCTATGTTAGTGTTTAGTGTTAGTTTAGCATGTTAGTAAACAAAATATGTAGAAAAACATTCATTTTACCCATTACCTAGCCTTAGCTGAATTTTCAAGTAAATGGTGAGGAAGAATGTGATGTTATTTTAGGTTATTTGATTATGAAATCATGGATTTTGATATGGAAATTAATGAATTATGGAAAGAAAATCAAGTAGGAAAAATTGTAACAATGATGCACCATTTTGGCCGAATTTTTTCAAGAAGGAATATGAATGTGGCTTTGCTGATTTTTGGATTATTTGGCTGGACATTGGTGATTTGAAGCATTAGAAAAAGAAATGGGATCAATTGGAGCTAAATTGGATGCGTATTTCAATTTATCGGGTAAAAGACTGAAATAGGTCAATACGGTGTTTAGGCAAAATTTAGACCTTTTGCATTTCATACCGTGCATTAGTGATCTAAATTAGTTATTTCAATTTAAGGGCAACGTAGTAAATTCCTTGATTTTATATTGTGTCAATGTGGTATGCCCTTCGACAAAAGCAAGGAAATTATGCTTGGGGATCACTAAGCTGAGTACACCCGAAATCTGAACTTTTGAAACCTATGAGTAAACCTATTATCGTCTGAATTATCTAGAGTAGTTTTTATTCAATTTTGTGATTTGTGAAAATTATTTTAAATGATGAATTTCTTGTGTTATGAGAAAAATATGAATTTATAAAATAAATTGAATTTTTTATAAATTGATTTGAAAATAGAATTTTGGATTTGAAAATTTGAGTAATTGGAGACCATGTGATTTATTGTAAATTATGATTTGAATTAAATGGCTTGTGATAAATTGGCATGATTGACTGAATTTATACTTGTGTTGAAAAATATGAACTATCTGTTTTGCCTTGATATATTGGTTAGTAATGTAATTGCCATGCTATGCCGTTGAGATTTGATCAATTGGTGGATTAAAGATTAGCTACTGCAGTGGCGGGGTTCCGTGGACTAACCGATTAGAGAGGCACAGTAAACTCTTTTATATTCTCACCTCGGTCGTAGAGGCGGTAGGGTATCTCTTGAGGTGGGCTTTTTGAGTGCACTTCACGTTAACCACCACGTGAAGTGAGACTCAGTCAACGGTAAGGAACGGTTGCTTTTTTTTTTAAAAAATAAAAACAAGTTTTATGATTATATAAAATTTTTCACAGCCTTGGCGGACTCGGTTGAATACCCATTGTCTAGGTGTCCTTGAGTACAGGATTTGGCATGAGCCAAGTTTTGAGAAATTCACGAGCCATATTGATTATTTGGTTGAAATGAATATTCGTGTTGTGAAAAATTTACTGAAATGAATTATTTTTAATTATCTTCCTTTACTCGCCTTTAGATTATTTAGATGGTGTTTGTTTACTCATTGAGATTTTATAATCTCACTTTTTTTTATCCCATCATTTGAGGCCGGGTTAGCCTATAGATAGCAGACATCGTCGAGAACTATAGTTGGCCATACTACTTCAAAAACTGTAGGTTTACTGTCTTTACTACTTTTGTTCATTTGTGGGCCACATATCATTGTAAATTAAATTTCATACTTTGGTTTTTCGTATTATAGTTTGTATAAATATATTTAACTTTTATGCTACTAAAAATCATTTTTAGAATACTCTATAAATATTAATTTGTAAGAAAATAGAATATTTTGTCAAATATTTTTATTGTATTTAAATAGTTATAATTCCATTTTAAATCACGTTTTAGACATTCAAATTTAATTTCGATTTCGAAATATGCATTTCTCGCTTAAGTACTACATTTTGGTCGAATTTGAAATTTTTGACAAAAAATGACCAAAATGTCCTTGTGAAGTGAAATTTATTTTTCCACAATTTTAAATTGAAAAAAAGGCTTAAAAGCCTCTAAAATATGACATTTGGCAACGATTAACCACAGGAGAGATAAGAAACTGATACGAAAGCCTTGCGAGGTCTCGATATGGTATTCGAGAGATGAGTGCCTATCGGGACATCGCGACAATTGTCACGGACTCAAGGATGGTTCTGGGTCGTGACAAATTATTTATAAAATCACGTCCTCTTAATATAACAAGTAAGTAATCTTCAACTTTAACTTTTTATTTAAGCGCGAATTCTTAAATCTAATATATCAAATAAGGAAAGTTTGCTTTAATAATTTTATAAAAATAAAATATTAATTATATTGATTGACATCATGTGGTGTGACAGTCTTTAACCTACATTTAATTCACATGTTAAAGTTACGAAAACAATAACTTTTTCATTTTATATTTGAAAAATATTTTCTTCTAATACAACTATTTGCTATTAAACAAAATTTTCCTAAATCGGTAGGCATAGCACCATCTTAAATCTTAACAATTCTTTTTATTCTTTAAAACCTAACCGCAACTGTATATATTTCTAACTTATAAGAAGATTCCAAAATTTAATTTTATAAATTTTATTAATATTTATTAAAAATATATTGAAAATAACAATTTAAAGTAATAATAAATAAAAATATTTTACTTTTATTAAATCAAAACTCCTATTAATATTTATAAATATTTTAGATAAATATTAATATATATAATAAAATTAAATAAATTTATTTAATACAAAATAACCAAGCTAACAAACAATATTTAAATCCAAATCTATTAATTTTTTCTCTTTAACCCAAACTTTTACCTTTAAACCAGATAACCAATATTTAAACTCAATAGCCTAAAGTAAAACCCAATCCACTTATTTAATTTCTCAAATTTCTTTAATCTATCAAATTATACCTAAAATTATACCAAATCAAGAATACGTGGCAATTAACTGAACAGTTAATTTGCCAAGTGTCCATAATAATTATTTAAGATATTAAGACTATAAAGGAAATTAAGTAAATTTTTTGTCATTATCTTTTGGAATATTTTAATATCAGCATAATGAAAATGTAACTATATATAATAAATGAGGCACATTACATTTAATGCGTTGTTCTCATTAAATTGAAAAAGAAATATATATAAATCATAATGGGTAAAACTTGTAGGATTATTAATACAAGTTCAAATAAATTTATTTTAAATGTGTATTAATTACCTTAAAATATAAAAAATATTTTCATTAATTTTTAAAGAATTTTTACCCCTAGTTAAATCTTTATTTTACATGTGGTTATTAAATTATGGAGATACCTTAATTTTACGTGCATTTAAATTTTCGTTTTAAGTCAAATGTTGATCCCCTCAAAACCAAAATCTTAGGCAGCTAGTAAGGGTTTACAAAATTCTAACTTATTCAATTAAAATTCTTCTTAAAGTTACAACATATTAGTGGAAGTTTTAAATTCGTGCATAATTTGTGTGTGATTTATAAATATTAACATAAATGATGATACTAATTGTATATATAGATATATTATTATATAAAATATTTATATATTTATATATTAGTGGATGTAGCGACGAATTATTTTATTATAACTTAGCTGAAGCTTATCAACTGTCCAGAAGAGAAAATCACCACACATATTAACTATCAAAACATAAATGAACCAAGAGAGAAAATCGTTTCAGGATACTGCAAATGCTTATACTTGGGATTGAATGCTAAAAAAAGCAAAAATGTATAACATCGTTGAGCATGTAAGACATGCAACAACTAGAGCACAGAACAAGAACTTCATTTTATCTATATGATAAAATGTATGAAAAACAAAAGAATATTTTTAAGAGAAAAAAAAAACTTTAAACGATAAGAGAAAGCTTCAATAAATTTCAAAATGACTTCTCTAATTTTGTAGTGCAGAAGAGAAGAAAAGATAAAATAGTATTAATTGTCAATGCTACGTTTTAGTCAACAGTCTAGTACTATGAATATTTTCTTCAAAACAATAACTGACGCGTGGCTATATATACAGTGCTGCAGAGAAATAAAAATAGTTATGAGGTAAACCGTAAATATTAAACGGTAAATAAACTGAAGAAGAAAATCATGTGCTCTTCGTAAGGGTGTCAATATGGGTTGGCACGGCCCAACCCAGCTCAAATTCTTCTGAGCTTAAAAAAAAAATGAGTTTGGCCAAGCCAACCCATTTTTTAGATGTCAAAGCCCTAACTTAGCCCACCTTTTGCCAACCCATAGATTGAGTTAAGCTAGCCCACTTTTTTTTTTCAAATTTTTTTTTTTACAATTCTATCTAACAAACTCTCGATCAATAAAATTGTTCCATTATTTAATCCATAAATTGAATAATAAAAATATGTTATAAATAAATAAATTACATCAAATATAAATAACCAAATAAATTAAAACAAACATAAATAAAGTTTCAGTTTTTAACACAAACTACTGTCCCATAAATATAAGTATATAACCAAATAAATAAAAACTTTAAGACTCATTTATATCTTCCTCAATCCCTATCCTTAAGTAAAACATTTGAATTTTCTTCGGACAACAATGATGTCTTAAAATCTAAATCATTATCAATTTATTTTCTAATATTCATTGATATAAAGAAAAAGAGATAGTAAATTTCAATCTTAACTAAAATTATTAATTTGATAAGTAATACCATTGGTAATTAAATTATTAATTTTATATAGCTAACATATAAAAATATTAAATTAATTAAAATTATTAATTTATTTTTTTTTGGCCTGTAAGGTTGTCTCACCCCAACTTAGGACAAACCACTGATCAAATGGGCTGGCCTATTTAAGCTCGATTCTAATATGTGTTTAAATTTTCAAATCCAACTCACCTCATTTTCAATAAAAAATGGACAGGCGTAATAAGCTAGCCTCATTTTAACAAGTCTAGCTCTTCGTATGATAAACAGGTCATCTTCAACCTTAGCACTTGATTTGAAATAGATCTAGGTGCGAGCTATTAAATCAAATAGCTCAAACACCATAAAAAGGTTATTTTGCTCTGATAATTTTACAAAAATAAAATATTAATTACATTAATTGACAGCATGCATGCAATATGACAATCTTCAACCTCTATTTAATTTACCTGCCAAGACTACGGAAACAATAATCTTTTTATTTCACGTCTAAAAAATATTGTCTTGTATAACAGCTGGTTGCTATCGAAGAAAACTGTCTTACAAGACAAATTTGTGCTAAAACTGCAAGGTGGGTAACTTCACCGTATCTCTAGTTATTTCTAACTTATTATAAGAAAATATAATTCAATTTTATAATTTTATTAATATTTATTAAAAATATACTAAAAATAACAATTTAAAAATATATTAAATAAAAATCTTTATTTTTATTAAATTAAAACATTTATTAATATTTATAAATATTACATTTAATGCACTGTTCTCATTAAATTCAAAAGAGAAAAACATATAAATCACAATGGGTAAGAATTCTAGGATTATTAATGCAAGTTCAAATAAATTTATTTTAAATGCGTATTAATTACCTTAAAATATAAAAAATATTTTCATTACTATTTAAAAGATTTTTACCCCTAGTTAAATCTCTTTTGTACATATGGTTATTAAATTGTGGAGATGCTTTAATTTGACGTGCATTTAAATTTTCATTTTAAGTTAAATGTCGAGCACCCCTGACACCAAAATCGTAGGTAACCAGTAAGGGTTTACAAAATTCTAACTTATTCAATCAAAATTCTTCTTAAAGTTAAAACATATTAGTGAAAGCTTTAAATTCATGCATAATTTGTACGTGCTTCGTGCGTGATTTATGAATGTTAACATAAATGATGATACAAATTGTATATACAGAGATATTATTATGTAAATATAATTACATATTTACATAATAGTTGATGTAACAATGAATTATTCTACCATATCTTAGCTTAAGCTTAATAGCTTTTCATAACAGTAAACCACCACATATGTAAACTATAAAAAACATAACTGAACCAAAAGCGAAAATCATCTCGGGACACTCCAAATGTTGATACTTGAGATTGAAGGCTAAAAGAAGAGAAAAATGCATCTCATTGTTGAATATGTAAGACATGCAATAACCAGAGCACAGAATAAAAACCCCAATTTTATCTACATGATAAAATGTATGACAAAGAAAAGAATATTTATCAAGAGAAAAAAAACTCTAAACAATGAGAGAAAGTTTCAATAAATTTTATAATAACTTCTTTGGTTTTGTAGAATAGAAAAGAAGAAAGTACAAAGTAGTATTGACAGTCAATGACACGTTTCAATTAACAATCTAGTATTAGAAATATTTTCTTCAAGACAACAATTGATGCGTGGCTATATACATGTGTTCTATATTCGTCCATAATTTGTATGTTTTTTGTGCATGATTTATGAATGTAAATATAAATAACTCTACTAATTGTGTATATAGATAGATTATTATATAAATATAATTACATATTTATTGTGATAAAAATTAAGAAACTTTAAAGTCTATAATGAGATTCTAGATTGTGGATCAGGCAGCGTATTATTTCACCATATTTAATTAAAATGCTTAAACCACTAGAGATAAAGAGTATCAACCAAATTACCGAAAGTTAGTAAAAAACAATATAAACTAAAATACTCCACAAGATTAAAGGTTAAAAGAATAAATAAAAAAACATAATAAAGTTGAGTTAAGATAGTATAATAAAAAAAAGTTAAATTTGCTATTACGAAAATGATTTATTGTCAATTTCTAGTTAGTTTTACTTTTACTTGTAATAATAACAACTATAGCCTTCAATAACTTCAAATTTGAAAAAAAAAGTATTGTACTGTTATGAAATAAATCTTAAAAGAACAAATAAAGATAACTTGAAAGAATAATTAAAGAGAAGAAAGAAAGTATTTAGGGGGAAGAAAAGAGATCTTATTGAAGTGTATATATTTACAAATGAAGTGAAGGAGTCTATTTATAGACTAACAACCCCTTGAATCATAATCATAATCTAATTCTATTTAAGAGTTCAAATCATATTACATTTCTTGTATCTTGCCTTTTCGCTGTTTGACTTGATCTGCACTTCTTAAGTCATAATATATTGGACATTCACATATTTATTCATAACATTCCCCCTTAAATGTCCATTGTATTAAGAATATGCTTCGTTAAAACCTTACAAGGAAAAAACCTCATGAAAAAAAATCCGAGTGAAGGAAAAAGAGTACATAATTCTTTTCAAGAATATGCTTATGAAATATTGCCTCATTAAAAACCTTATCAAAAAAAACCCAATGGGAAAAACCTTGATGAAGGAAAAGAGTACAATGCGTATTTTATTCCCCCTGATGACTGCATTATTTGTTCCAACTTTTCAAATGTTGCAATAAGAAGGGCTTTGGTGAACAAATCTGCTAGATTGTCACTTGACTGAATTTGTTGAACAATAATTTCACCATTTTCTTGGAGATCATGAGTAAAGAATTTTGGCGAACTATGTGTTTTGTTCGATCGCCTTTAATATATCTTTTCTTTAACTGTGCTATGCAAGCAGTATTATCCTCATATAATGTTGTTAGAATTTTCTTCTTGGTTGACAAACTTCACGTTTCTTGAATATGTTAAGTTACAAATCTTAACCAGACACATTCATAACTTGCTTATGAGTTGCTAAAATTTCTGCATGGCTAGAAGAAGTAACAACTATAGTTTGCTTTATAAAATGCCATAAAATAGCCATACCTCCATATGTAAACAAATAACTTGTCTGGAATCGAGCTTTGCATGGATCAGATGAATATTCTGCATCTGCATAACTAATTAAATTTTATTTTGATGCATTTGAATTATATAAGTCATATCCATTGTTCCTCGGAGATATCAAAGTATATGTTTAATTCCATTTCAATGTCTTCGAGTTGGAGAAGAACTATGTTTTGCTAATAAATTCACCACAATTGATATATCAAGTCATGTATTGCTACCAAGATACATTAGTACTTCACTTGCAATAAGACACGGTACTTTAGGACCAAGAAATTCTTCATTATCCTCATGAGGTCAAAAAAAGTCTTTTTTTCACATCTCATAACCTTACAATCATTAGTGAACTCAATGGATATGCTTTGTCCATATAAAATCGTTTTAGCACTTTTTGTTATAAAAATTAGATTAATGGAAAAATATTCCATTTGTCCATTGTTTAATCTAAAGACTCAAACAAAACTTTGTTTTTCCATAATCTTTCATCTCAAATTCTCTCTTTAAGTAATCCACGACTTTTGATAACTCTTCAGGAGTTCTAATAATGTTCAAGTCATCAACATAAACAACAATTATAATAAATTCACATCTAAACCCCTTTTATAAAATACATGGGCATATAGGATTATTACTATAGCCTTCTCTCAACAAATTTGTACTAAGGGATTATACCACATGTGTCTGGATTGCTTTAATCCATATAAAGATTTATTTAATTTAATTGAGTAAATTTTTCGAGAGTTCAAAATTTGTGCTTGAGGCAACTTAAATCCTTCAGGGCTTTTCATATAGATATCGATATCAAATGAGCCATATGAATAGGCTGTAGATACACTCATTAGACGCATTTTCATTTTCTCATTTATTGCCAGACTAGTTAATATAGAATTGTAATTGTATCCACCATAGAGAATATATCTTTTTTCATATTTAATACCAAATCTTTGGGTAAAACATTGTGCGATAAGTCGTATTTTATATCTCATAATCTCATTTTTCTCATTTCGTATTCGCACAAATACTCATTTATATCTCATTGGTTTTACACCACTTGGTGTATGGACTATAGGTCCAAAAACTTCACGTTTTGCAATTGAATTCAATTCCATTTTGATTACGTCTTTTCACATTGGCCAATCATTTATATGTCTACATTCTTCAATAAATATAAGTTCAAGATCCTCGTTTTTCTTTCATAATATTGAGCTCTATACAAAATTTCGTCGACGTTTATTTACCAGCTCCATCTTTTCTCATCATGACATAATTTATTGTGATCTCTTTATTTTCACTGATTTTAGGTACTTGAATTTCTTTTGAAATTTTTTTCAATTAGGACAGGGGTCTCTTCTAGAGTTTCTACTTCCTCTTTCTGACCATCTTAAATATTTACTCCTTTTCTTTTTCAAAGATTTTATCTTTAGAACCGATTTATTTCCACGCTTTTGGCGTGCCTTGTCCTATAGGAACATCAATGCTAATAGGAGCATTTGCAGTTGGTATATAAGATTTAGTTATTCTCTTTAGGTCAGTAAATACGTTTGGCAACTGATTTACTATATTTTGCAAAATAATTATCTTTTGAACTTCAAGTTCATATTGCTTTGTGCAAGGATCAAAACTAAATAATGATAATTTACTCTAAGAAATTTCCTCTTATCGATAGTTCTAAATATTTAATTACAAATGGAGATTTGTATCCAACATATATTCCTAACCTCCTTTGAGGACCCATCTTTGTGCGTTGTGGTGGAGCAATTGAAACATATACCGCACATTCAAAGAATTCTTAGATGGGAAATATTTGGTTCCTGACTATAAATCAATTGTGTAGGGAGAATTTATAATAACTCGTTTGGCCTGATGCATACAAATACTGCTGCATCCAAAATGGCATGCCCCCAAGTCAACATTGGGAGTTTGAATTTCATAAGCTGGTAATCAGTTGGAAGCATTTAATAAATAATTCTGCTAAACCATTTGTGTATAAGCATAAGCAACAAGTTGTTCAATAGTTATTCCAAATAATATGTAATATTAAAGGCTTGAGATATAAATCCACCAGCATTGTCAAGACAAATAATCCTAATTACATAACCAAGAAAATGTGCTTGCAAATGAATGATTACAAATGCCAAATTGCAAGCTATAATAAGCACACATGTGATCATCTAGTCGATGCATCGATTAAAATCGTAAAATATCTAAATGGTTCACATGGTGGATGTATCAATCCACATATAACCTTGAATATTATTAAAAAAATGTAAAAAATTCTATCACGACCCGGAACTCCCATTGGGCCAGTGACAACCGTCGCGACATCTCGATAGGCACTCATTACCCCGAATGCCGATCAAAACCCCACAAGGCTTAGCATCAGCTTCCACATTTTCCCGGTGAGCGACAGTTATTAAATCTTACATTTCAAGAAATCATAAGTCGTTTCCAAATCAAAACAATAAAATATTATTTTCTGGCTCACAAGGGCATTTTTATCATTTTTCTTCGATAATACTGAAACTCGCCAAAAACATGGTGTAAAAGCTAAATATGTTCATACATATTTTAAATCAAATAACGAAAGTATAAAATTACTTTTACAATGACACGTGGGCCCTCAACTAACCAATAAGATGCGAGTCTGTGAACCTATAATTTTGACAATGCAAGGCTAACTGAAGTCCTTGATGCAATCAGCTATCTACCGGCTATCCCGAACCTGAAGTGTGTGGAATTGAGGGTGGTGAGATTATAAAATCTCAGTGAGTAAAAAGACACCATCTAAACTATCTAAAGGTGAGTAAATAGAGACAATTAAAAAATAATTAGCTTCAGTAAATTTTTCACATCACGAATATTCATTTCAACCAAATAATTAATATGGCTCATGAATTACTCAAAACTTGGCTCATGCCAAATCCTGTACTCGGTGACACCTGGACCAGGGGTATCTAACTGAGCTCACCAAGGCTGTTAAAAATTCATATTTCGCATAAATCATATTTTTATTTTGAAACATAGCCGTTCCACGTGAAGTGCACTCAAAAAGCCCACCTCAGGAGATACCCTACGCACCTCTACGACCGAGGTGAGAATATAAAAGAGTTTACCGTGCCCCTTTAATAGGCTAGCCCACGGAACCCCCCACTACTACAGTAGCTAATCTTTTATCTACCACCTGATTTATAAAATCTTTTTCTGCATGACATGGCAATTTATCGCAACCTAGCCTCTCAAGGCTAAATACACAGTACAAAAAATTCTAACACCAAAATCAGTTTAGCCATTCATGCTCATTTATTGTCATAAGTCATTCAATTTAAAACCATAAATTTATAATACAAGCAGGTAGTCTCCAATTACTCTATTTTCAAAACCAGTATTCGATTTTCTAGAAAATTTATAAAATCACAATTTCTCTTAAAACATAGTAATTTACCATTTAAACCCATTTTTCATAAAATCACACAATTGTATAAAACTACTCTAGATAATTAAGACAATAATAAGTTTACTCACAGTTTCTAAAAACTAAATTCGGGTACTTCAACTATTACTCATCGAGTGCGATTTCTTTGCCCTTGTTAGAGGATTCGTCACCTTGACAAATTGTACAATTAAGAGGTTTACTACTTTGGTACTAAACCAAAATAAACTAATTTATACTACTAATGCATGATATGAAGTGCAAAATGTCTAAATTTTGCCTAAACAAAATGTTAGCCTATTTCGATCTTTTACCCGATAAATCGATATACGCGTCCGTTTAAACTCCAAATTAATTTTTTTCAATTTCTATACCTCAATTGCACCCAAATTGACTTAATGTTCCTTAGTGTGGTGCAAATTATCAGTCTCGATAGCAAATTACGAAAATACCCCTAATGGGTAAAAATTCGTATTTTTGCTCCTAAAATTCCCATTATTTTTCTAGGCTCATAATTCATTATTATTCATCATAATTCCTCAAATAAAAATCAAGATCAGCAGCCAATATTTCCCTAGAAAATTGGGCATAATGGGTTTCAATGGGAGAAAATTATTTCTCTAGCTTATTTTTACTATATTTCAATATAACCTAACTAAAATCACTTAATTCAATTAAAATCAACCAAAACTCAAGTTCAAAACTCATCCATGGAGGTTTGGCCAGCATGGGTGTCCATACCCATTTTCTAATTTTGCATGGAAATGAGAAAAAAATGCATGGGTAGTGAAAATCACAAGGAAAATCAATGAAATTTACCTTTTTAATGCTTGATTTCTTGATTTCTCTTGATTTTCCTCAAAATTTTCAGCTAGGGTTCTTATTTCTTTTCCCCCTTTTTCTCTCCTGGTTTGGACAGCTGAAGAAGATGAGAATTCTGGAATTTTGACATTTTTAAAGGCTAAAATAATATAATATTATTTTGTTCATTTTTTTTTTGTTTTATTAATTTCTTAAATTGTAGCCATCCATTTATTTCCAAATTTTCACCATACACTTGTCCCACATATCCATAGCTTAGATAAAATTCTCAGACTTATCCAAAGTCTTGGTGGAGTAATTTTTTTGAAATTACACTTTTGTCCCCGTAAAAGTAAAAAATTATATTTTTGCCCCAAAAACTGAAAAATTGCCCATAGACATATTTTTCATCCCTTGTACTCATACCATTCTCCAATTTGTCAAATGTGATCTAAATTCTCTCAAAATCTCAAATTTTGTCCGCAGATGGAAAAATTAAGATTTTGCCCCTACACTCCAAAACTAACTGAAATTAAACTTTTTCACTGCCAAACCCTCAGATTATACTCCAATACTCAAATCATACTCCAATAAGTTAAATGGGGCCAAAAAAATCTTTTCTCAAAATTCTCATTTTGTCCCCAAGTGGCAAATGATCATTTTACCCCTAGATAGTGAAAATTTCGGTTTGACTCCAAATTGATCCTCAAACTCCGAATTATCATTTTGAGTCATCCCTGAACTATGAAACTCTTAATTTTACCTCAAAATTCCTATTTGAACTAGTTCAAGGCTTAATCAACTTAATGGTACCATTAGGGGCAATATCGTCTTTTAATGATTCCTCGAACTTCCTAAACATGCAAACATTCTATTGAGCATGTAAATGACGTCGTAATTATTTTATTGAACAGGGTTTGACAAATTCAGTCCTAACTTTAGTTGGTGATAGCCTTATAATTTATTTGCCTTTAGAGCAAGCAGCACATAAAATTCATTAGATTGAAAAATCTTCTGGTTTTTCAATGAATGATCATATAAAATTTTCAATTATTTTCTTTTGCATCATTATTAATATGGGATGGTCCAACCGGTCATGCCAAACATCAACATCATTAGTAAATTTCTGGTTTACTATGAGTTTCAATTATTCTAATATTTGTATAGTTTAATTATGAGAACAAAGTGAGTAATTTTTTTCAACATACACTTTATACTTGAGATAATTGCAATATAGAGGTATTAAGTGTCTCATTCATTCATTGTCTCAATATGATATCTATTCAAAAAAATATCTTAATAAACTTCTTTGAGACTTTATAGAAAATAATATATCCTTTATTACTTTATTCCTCCAGGTAGTAAAATATTAGCTCTTCTAGAGCCTTCAATTAATTTTGTACTACCAGATATTGAATTGACATTGATTTTTTTTTTCTTTTTGTTGTCAAGTAGGAAAAATATTTCTTATCTTTAAATATAGTATGTGTTATAGCAATGTCTGTTAGACATATATTTACATCATAGATCTTGGATCCAACAATATGAATATCTATATTTACAAGTAATAGAGGAACTAACATTAAATAAGAACATATATACAATAAGAAATTTAGAAGTTAAAATGAAATTACATTAAATATATAATTAAAACACATAATAAGAATATATCCTTTAAATATAATAAGAACATATTAAAGCATCTTCATAATATAGTTATACTAAAACATACCAATTATTATTAAGTTCTTTCTCGGATATTCCCATTACTAATTAAATGATCAATTCCTTCTACAGGATAAGAAAATCAACCATGAATATTTCCGTTACCAATCATATAATCAAGTCCTCTTTCAAGATGGATAAATATCTTGATGTGCTATATCAACTTATCCATGATTAAAATCATCACAAGATGTTATAGTTTTTGGTGATGCTTGATACAATTCAAGATGTACAACAGGTACGTAACCAATGGTCTTTCATTCCACATCAATGACAATATGTTTTCTATATTCCTCTTTTTTTTTCTTTCAATTTTTGTCTTTTCATTATTCATCCACTTCTAGTGGGTTCACCTTTTTTGATGGGTTATTCACTTTTGGTGAGTTAGTGGGTTATAGCATTCATCCACTTTTGGTGGTAAAATTATCCATCCACTTTTAGTGAAAAAATTATCCATCCACTTCTAGTGGAAAAATTATCCTTAGATTCTAATAGTAAAATTATCCATCCACTTCTGATAGTAAAATTATTCTTAGATTCTGATAGTAAAATTATCATCCACTTCTGATGGTAAAATTATAATTAGAATTAAAATAGTGATAGTGTAAATTATTATAACGACCTCTTTCATATCCATTATCATAATTATTAAATAATATGACATTCACTTCAGAGAATAGATAGATTCATGACCATGACCATAAGTATTAAATGATGTCGCATTCACTTCAGGGAATGAACAAATTTATAATTTTTTTTTATTAATAGCTTGTTTGTCACATTCGCTTCAGGGAATGGACATTATGATATTTTATTAATAGCTATATCATAGCAAATTCACTTTTCAATCAAGAGACAAAATATAATATATACTATATGATAGTAAAATTCATATTAAAGTTGATTTTTAGAGAATAAAAATATTAAAGAAATATCAAGTCACTTACTTGATTTATTACAACCAAAACAATTAAAGATCAACCATTAAAATTTTTTCAAAGCTTGGAGATGATGAAAACAAAGTAATAGCAACACTTACCTGATTTGCTAAAACTATAAATCAAAACCGAATCGTTGAAATCCATTTGAAGCTTGAAGATGATGAAAACAAAATAATTCCAAAACTTGAGAGATTAGAGAATTGTGCTGATAACGTGTTATGAAATAAATCTTAAAAGAACAAATAAGATAACTTAAAAGAATAATTAAAAAGAAGAAAGAAAGTATTTAGGGGGGAGAAAAGAGATCTTATTGAAGTGTATATATTTACAAATAAAGTGAATGAGTCTATTTATAAGCTAACAACCCCTTGAATCATAGTCCTAATCTAATTCTATCTAAGAATTCAAATCATATTACATTTCTTGTATCTTGCCTTTTAGCTATTTGACTTGGTATGCACTTCTTGAGTCATAATATAATAGACATTCACATATTTATTCATAACATGTACAAATTTATATAATAGATTACATTTAATATGTTTTATTATAAGAATTCTAATTTTTCATAATTTCAATTATATCATTTTGCAACTTAAAAACGTGTTTTATTATACGTATAAAAGCTTTACATAATATTTAAATGGTTTTATGTCAAGTTGATTGAATCATTATTAAAAAATAATTATCTCTTCAACTTCAAAGTTCTGCAATGCCACCAGAAATATCTATAATCAACTTTTGTTGTATATGTAAAGGGTAATGCTTAAAAAACTGCTGAAAAAAAAAATTCTTTTTTGCATAAAAATCTTTGAAATTTATCACCTTATGAATTGAATTCACCTATATTCATAATTGCTTTCAATTTTTGTTTTCAATTTGGTTCTCTTTTAGCTTCTTTCATAACTAATGAAATCGACCTTATCCTTTGAGTTAGAACTCTAGTTTAAATAACTTTTTCATTTGAGGCCATAATTGGGAATTAATTCTCACGATTAGGAGTGATTTCTTTATTGAATGCCCAAAACATATTCAAGCATGTAATAGATGGAATATAGGTGACTGACAAATTTTTACATTAGATATACTATGTTCATCAAATTAAAAAAAATACATATTCTATTATCATTAATCCAAAACCCAATTACCAAATGTAAAATCTAATTCATCTATTTAATTTCTAAAAAATTTTTAATCATTAAATAATATCTCAATTATCCCAAATCAAGAACACTTGGCAATTAAATGGAGGGCCAATTTACCGAACATTTGATTTAGAGATAACTTTAATTGTTTGAATATGCACAATGACACGCACTAACAAATCCAAGGCAGTAAGAGGAAGTTGAGCAAAATTTTTATTATTATTTCTCAAAACACTCTGATATCAGCATATTCAAAATGCGGCACTACCAATATGGTCCTTGTCTCTTGGAACCCAATTATAAATGACTTATGGATGTGCGAATATCATTTCTTTATGTCAATATGCACTAACGAATTAATTCACGCATTTTATTTATTTTTCTTGTAGCTCTTAAAATCAAAATACAACAGTTTCCTAAAATAAAAAAGAAAAAGAATAAAAACTGGAAATATACAAGTCAAGGAATCTTGAAGTTTATCGTGAGCTACTTGAATGGTATGTAGTAAGATAGCTGACATCTTAATTTGATTGTTGACATAGTTGTAGGTCAAGGTTATTAAATTACTGTCGATGAATGGTTATTTTCAGGAAACAAATCTGATCAGCTTCTATTTTTAGATATAAAAGGTAAAGATTTAGACAAATTATTAAAAATACACATCTTATCTAAAAAAAATAAGTAAAATACCTTACTTTTTTAAGTTTTAACTATAATTTTATACAGATCCATTAATATTAAAAAAAAAGCAATTCACCTCAAACGTATAAATGACGTTAATGGATAAATATAAAATAACTAAAATACTTTTCATCTTTTTTTTGATCTTTTTCATTGTTTTCCTTTCCCTCAAGCCGATTGACAGCATTTACTTACGTCGGCCAAATCACCCTGAGGGAATGCACCTGCGTTCTCGCAGATTGTGGCGTTGCTCCCGAATGTAAAGTCGATCTGGCTGTGCTCCCTTGGGGGATCGTGAGTTCATGGCGACACTCCCAATCTTGTCGAGGTGAGCCAAATCCGCCTGAATCTAATCAGATCTGGCTAAATGTCCTTTTGAAATAGTAATAGATCCATATAAAATTATGATCAAAAGTTAGAAAGGTCAAAATATTTTATCCAAAAAATCCTTTGAAATTTGTTATTGTCAAGCCCAGCTCTATAATATACTTGCCATGTCATTCATGTACTTGATAGCATGTCTGCATACTTGGATGCCTCGAAAAATTGTTAAAAGTCGATATTGTACCTAGTGGTACAACTAAGTCGATTAAAATCTCGAACCAGTCCAAATAGAGATTTTAGGATGTATTTGAGAGTTATTGAACCTTAAAATGTCGATTCGGAGTTCGAGGATTAATTTGGAATCCAATCGAGAATTTTTATAACGTAGGGGTAAAATGATCATTTTGTCACCCGAGGGTAAAAATTGGAATGTTGGAAGAGATTTTTGACCAAGTTTGACTAGTTGGAACATAATTTGAATTTGAGAAGTGAAAAATTTCAATTCCGAGCATAAAGGCAAAACGGTCATTTCACGTGTCCATGAGGACATAATTAGAATTTTTGAAATTTTACACCACCATGACACTTATCAAGATCATGAATTTCACCTATTATCATTTTTATATCTTGGATAATTAAGGTATTATATGTGGAGGTAAGAGAATGCTTAATTGTTAAGTTTTAACAATGGACCAATCAAGTGGCGACACGTGTCAAGTTTTAATTTTTTTTATAATTTCCTTTATAAACCAGTATAAACCTTTCCCAATTCACTCTTCATTGCTGTGAAAGCCAAAGAAAAGGGGAAAAAGAATAGAAACAACCCTTGAGGAAGAAAATTCAAGAGAAATTCATTGGATTTGAGAAAAACAAAGTGATCGGAGGTAAGCTTTCGCGATTTAGCTTAAGATCTACCTTACCCATACTTTCTTTTTCATTTTCTATGGTTGAAACTCAAGGTTTCATGATGGAAGCATGCTGGCCGAATCAAGGGGGGAAGGTTTTGAGGATGGGTTTTGCTAGATCTCATGTTATCTAGGCGTTTTTAGTGTTTTGTGATATTTGGTATGAAAAACAAGCAAGAAAATAACATGTTCTTCATCAAACCCTAATTGGCCGAATTCTATAGGGAATATTTTGAAGATGAATTTTGTCATATTTCATGTTATCTAGCTCGTATTTGATGATTCATGACGTCGGATATGGAAAATGGTTATCGAAAAGTATAGTTCCTTTAGTAAACAACTTGAACGATAATGAGGAAATTATAGTAAATGGACTTAGAATTGATTTCTAATGAGGTATACGGACTTATTGGAGCATCGGAAGTGCAATGAATCTATTTGGAGTTAAATCGGATGTTTTGGCTAATTAAACAGTGTATAGTGCGAGTTAGGTCGAATACCATTTCAGTCTAACAACAATTGAACCTACGTAGAACACCATCTTTAAGTGATTATTCGAACACTTCTCATTCAATTTCATGCATTCATAAAGAGTCTGAAATAGTCTTATAACAGTTTGGCACAAGTATATTGAATTACTTGTTATGTATTATGTATAGGTGGTGAGCCTTCTAGTAAGGGTAAGGATATCATACCCGAGAACCAGGAGTAGGAGTACTCTCGTTATAGTGAGTAATCAGATGATCATCTTAACTATGTAAAGTAGCTTATACTTGTTTTTTTTTATGATTTTAAAGAATAATGAATTTAAATTGTAAACTATTATATTTTATAACTGAAGTGTTGGATAAATGAAATGAGATTCATAATTTGGTTTGAAATTGAATCCTAGTTTTGGAAATTGAGTAAGTGGAGACTATATACTTGTGTTATATATATGTTTTGACTATTGTTAGTTATGCCGACCCTGCTTTATAATGAATGTATCGGCATAACGGGATTTGTAATTGACATATGGTTTGAATTGATGGCTTATGACAATGTGACGGCATGAATGGCTGGATTTGTGTTTGTGTGGAATATATGAACTGTTTTGTTTTACCTTGATAGGCTAGGTAATATCATATTAGCCATGTCATAGTGTCGAAATTTTTATTGATTTGGTAGGATAATTGATTAGCTTACTACAGTGGGTGGATTTTCGTGGACCGACCTATTAGAGGGGCACAATAAACCCTGTTATATTTTACCTTAGTATGAGAGGCACGAAGGGTATCTCCTAAGGTAGTTTAGAGTTCACTTCACGTCGAACCACCACGTAAAGATGAAACTCAGCCAACGCCAATGAACGGTTATGTTTTTGAATGTAAAAACATGTTTTATGTGTATATGTTATTTTAACAGTCTTGACGGACTCGGTTGGATGCCTGGCGCAAGGTGTCATCGAGTACGAGTTTTGGCACGAGCCAATTTTTAATAGAGTCATAAGCCTTGTTGATTATTTTTGATGAAATGTAATTGTTTTATATGGTTGAAATTAGCTTTAATGTTATGAATCATATTATGAAGAGATGTTTTAATTGTCTCAATTTACTCGACTTTAGATGTTATAGATGAACTTTGCTTAATCACTGGGTTTATAAAAACTCACCTCCTTCTTTTCACCTATTTCAGGTTCAGAGCAGTCTGTAGACAGTCGATTTTGTCGAGGGTTTGCTTTTGGATTTGCACCTTTAGAAATCGTAGGTCTACAGTCCTGTTTATTTTTGTTATTTTGGGGCTCACATGGCATTGTAAAATATTTTTGTATACCCTAGCGCTGTGTGCTATTATGTATATGAATTTATTTTGTTATTATGCTACAGTAATTGTTTACGTAGAATTTTATAAATATTATTTTATATAAAAATGAAATAGTTTATTTAATATTTTTATTTAGTTCTATTAGTTATAAATTCACTTTAAAAAGATGATTTAGACACCTAGATTTATTTTTTTATATGAAAATGTATATTTTTCATTCATATATTATATTTTTAACAGGTTTCGAAATTTTCGGGTAAAATGATCAAAATACCCCTATGCGGTAGAAATTACTTTTTGATTTTCTTTGATTTGAAAATAGTCTATATTCCTTTAAAACATGATATTTAGTAACTATTGCTCACAGGGAATGTGGAAAACTGATGCTAGAGCCTTGCAAGGTTTCGGTTGACATTTCGAGTAAGGTTTATCTATAGGGACATCGCAACGGTTATCACGGGCTCGAAGAGAGTACTAGGTCGTGACAATTATCCTATAAATTGAACCTACCTATGGGTTGTTCAATGCATAAAACATATCGAGGCATGTTAAGATAGGTTTTGGTTGCAAGATAGATTTTTATATTTAATGCACTATTTTCATCAAATTGAAAAGAAAATAATACATAAATTACAATGGGTAATGCACATTCAAATAATTCTAGGCTCATATTTTTTCAAATTATTTTTATATTAACTAATTTTTATTTATAGTATTACTCAATTAAAAATAAATAAAATTTTAATCATAAATTTATTATATTTTTTATGAAAAAATAAATTTATTAAATTTTAATTAAACGAAGAAAACTAGTCCCTAACATATGGTTCATGAGAAAAGACCTAGTATCTATGGGGGAACATCATAAAATTCATAATCCTCTTCTATAAACAAGCCTTTGTTGGCCAAAAAGTCAGCTAGGGTATTACCTTTTTTAAATATGCGTCGTGTTTTAATTTACCATTGACGTTGGAGTAGACGCTAAATAGCTTCAATCAAATCTAACTTTAAACATGAATGACTTTTGGGGAAAATTATGGCTTGCACCACTAATTTGCTATCAACTTGGAGTTCTATTTTGTGATAACCCAATTCCCAAGCGAGGCCTAGTTCCCAGTGAACGCCTCACAACTCTGCTCGGTATGCTGTGCACCTACCTAGCCTGATCGAAAAACCACCAAACTAATATCCGCAGCCATACCGAAAAGCTCTACCAGCTGCTGCAAAACCATAAATTTATTTTAAATGTGTATTAATTACTTTCAAATATAAAGAAAATTTATATTATTTGGTAGAGGATTTTTATTCCTTGTTAAATCTCTTTTATGTTTATTAAATTGTGAAGATGCCTTAGTTTCACATGCCTTCACATTCCCCTCAAATGCCAGGCGCACTTGACACCAAAATCTTAAACACCCAGCAACCTCATCCATACGAATCTCCCATGTCTGGAGTTCTGGAGTGTTCCAGAGCTTTTCCAACTTCTCCCTCGTAACTTGTTGAATCTTCTCATTAATGCTACATGTCTTATATATAATGGGGTAAACCATCTCCTTTTCTGCTGACATTGCTACTTATATTTTTGGCAAGGATTTCAAGCATGAGGATATCAGATTCTCTTGCAGCCAATTGGAACTACGTCTGGGCCGCTAGTATCTTGTTCTTCAAGTTCCTAGAGCTCGGTCGAGTTTTTTACATACGAGGGAGTTACGCTACCATTACTCTTTCTATTCTGTCTACTACTTTTTCCATCACCCTTCTATCAGCTCTGCTTCTCGTCGACATATAGCAGCTATTCTTCATTCCAACTCAGGTCCTGTTAGCCCAAAACCCTGCAAAGGAGGCATATGTTGGCACAATTTTTTGAGTTGCCAAATTGTTTCTAATGAACTTGATACACAGGCTATAAAATTATTATGTTTGAAGGAACAAAGGGTAGGGAATCATTTTTGTTTTAGTTGAAAGAATAATGCGATCACTTCTATGTGAGTGGCATCCACTTCCAATGCAGGCTCAATCCGAATATGTTGAAATTCGAGTAAGTCCAAAAATGCTGTATAGCCAAGGATTTGCAAGGGTTTTAAAAACTTGAGGATACAATAAAATAACCTCCTCACAACCACACTTTTTAGCAGGTTGTAGTAGGTAAGATCATGTCAAAAGTAAGAATCCTACTTTTCATGGGCTTCCAATCTCTTTGATCTTCAATAATACTACACGAAAATCTTTGTTCCTTTTTGTTTTGGTTTTAATTTCGGCCAGTTAATTCTATAAAGTATAGACTCAAGTTAATTGTTAAAGAAGATTTTGAATTATTGTGCCTCAATCAGCTGAAATTCACCCTTCTCAATGTGATTACTAAATCGAATACTTAAAAAGTGACTTGCAAGCAAATCCCTTGCTCACAAATTCTTTGTTTTTAGCATGGAACTTCAGTCCAAATTTGTGTAGGGTCTCTCTTCCCCATGCCAAACAAGAGTTTGGAAGTTGCCCCAATCCATGGCTTTTCTGCCTTGCTATCCCAGCAATAGGAAAAGAAAAAGGAAAAAGATGTCCCCGGCAATTAATTGGAGAGAGTATACAGCACCTGCAATTTTGCCCCGCATAAATCAAGTACTCCATAGACATTATTTCATGGTATAGGCCGACCCAAGAGGTCACAAACATGGCAGAATAGTGACTTGGTGAGGGCAAATTTAATGTGCTCGACCCACCATCTTTGTTTCTTTTTAGTGCACTCGAAAAGTCGCCTTCCACCATGAAGATTATAGCCTACCATCCTCTGCCTGATCATACAAAGAAATTAAAAGTTGCTCATATTGGACCCTCTCCTCTATCAATTTTAAGGATAAAGTTGGGGTACATATGCGGCTAGCTGACAGAATTAGATTGAAAGCAAAGATCATGGAAATGTGATGGGGTGTAATTCTATTCCATGTGAATCAAGGAGGCCCAAATGGCCCTGCCGGGTGCCCCAAGCACAACGCCAAAAGAAACTCAATGATAGAAACTGTGTTCTCGCAAAAGAGGAAAAGGGTTACTTGTTTTCATCTTTAATTTCCTTTATCTCTTTAGGCTTTCATTCATCTTTTTTTCTTTTTCTTGTTTGAATAGAAATTAAGGGGCGGTTGCCGGTTGGTTCACATTGACCAAAAGTGTCCGATGCTTACTCAAGAAACTCCAGGAAAGAAACGGTGACAATTTGTTGAGTTTCGAAGGAAGAATGCCGTTTGCCGTTAGTGGAAGACAATATTTGTTTTTTATTGGTAAAAGAAAAAAGGCAGGGTGCTGCTTCAATCGAGACAAAATCAAGATTCCGAACGGCTAGTTTATCTTCTTTATGTTAATGGGAACTTTTAGAGGCAAAAGCACATGCAATTCTTTAGTAATAGTAATTCACGACTGAAAGATGTAAAACATTTATACCAATGGGAATATTTAGATTCAAGCCCATGAATACTCTAATACCAAAACTTATATTATTACACTATCCGTTAGAGATACCAATAAAAATATAATCTAGTAATGTTCTTTCTATATCAGTAATGTTTGTTCTCTTATCAGATTATGTTCCTCAGATAGATAATTTATCAGGAGAAATTATTGTGTAGTGAAATGGGACAATCTTGCCTCCCCAATCAGCGGAGTGAATGAAACAACTTACAGCTAGATTTTCACTGAGCATGACTCCTAGCCATGGGCGAAAAAGAAGAAAAGTCAGCAGGGCTTACAAAATTCAAACAGCAATTATTAGTTATCGGGTGAAATCACCAACCAAGGGCCAACACCTTGGAAAAGAAATACTGACACTGCCATGTTTTACTGCGAGGATGACGATCATGCAGTTCACTGAAAGCTCAAATTGTGGGGGGTACTGCTTGAAATTTAAGGCAATCGCATTTCTTGACTTTCTTACCAGCGGCATAGGCGATGGAGTGGCTTTATTGATCCGGCAGATTGTCTCGTCGACAAAGCAAGATTAATCAGTCCAGTTAACCTCATTTTGATGGGACAATGAACAGTAATATTATTATTAGCATATTAGACAGGAAGGTTAAGGTCTATCATTGCCCGGCAAAGATGGAGATTTCATTGTCTGATAATTTCTTAGCAGTATTCTGTATATAGATAAACTTCTCAAGTTTATAAATACACAAGATTAAGAAAGAGAAAACAAGGGAAAGAAGTCACACTTAGCCACCCTCAAATCCGGAGTTTGAAAGGCCTCCCTAATTCCTACCCCGCCGAAGAAGAAACGAAACACACAAAAAGGCACAAGAGTGCTTCACTATGCGTAGCAAGTTCTACACTTATGCTACCTTATACTGATTTCTCCCCTGATTAAATATCGTAAGTCCCACCTACCAAAGTCTACCAAACTCTTTTCGTCGATCAAAACCTACATTGATCGAATCCCAAAGTTACCAGTAGTTTTTACAAGGGATCGAGTTGTGTGACCACGATTGGGCTCCTCACCACATGCTTATTCCCATCTGTCCAAGACAGTGATCCAAACACAGCTCCTGAATCATCCACCACCAGATGCTTGCTATCCGCCGTTATGGTCACGAAAAAGCTCCTCTTCTTCACCGCTGGCGTGAACACCAACTCCACCGGCTTCACGGTCACTCTCACCCCTTTCGGTGCCTCTATCTTCGCTACATAAACCGCATTTGCCTGACCCACATTGGTCACCGTCCTAATAAAAGTCTTACTTGTTGGACCCCTTGACGTGGTTGAAAATAATGCAGCGATCGAAGGGTAGTTAAGATTCTCAGGCAACGGCTTCTTCATTGGACAAACCGCCGGCGATCGCGTAACTACTTGTACTAACTTCGGATTATAACCAATAGCACACAAGAAGTTTTCATAATCATTGTTAGTAATATCATAAATAAGTCCTGGATCCATTGCGCGATCAAGATTAAGATGCCCAGCACCAAAATCATAAGGAGTCGACTGCTTCCCAGTTGCCTCATCAATCATAGGCTGATTCTTGTTATCAGTTATACTCGCAGTAGTCATCATAGCGGATCGAATTGCCGCTGGGCTCCAATCAGGGTGTGCAGACTTAAGCAAAGCCGCTGCACCACTAACATGAGGACAAGCCATCGAGGTTCCTGATAGAATATTAAACTCTGTTTTCCGTTGATCAGAGTCTAACCCTGTTGGTCCAACAGCATCAGTCCAAGCAGCCAAAATGTTAACCCCCGGAGCAATCAAATCCGGCTTGAGAATTTCAGGGTTCAACCCATTGGGTCCTCTCCCGGTAAACGAAGCCACAACAGGCGCGGGCTTGATACCAATGACAGTGCCCTTAAAATCAATGGTAGCCGTCGGATTTGCTGATGATGAAACATATGATTTGACCGCATCCCCTTCATCTGACCCAAGAGCACAAGCGGGCAAAATATGAGCATCGCCCACCAATCCTTCACCATTTGAAACCCCATTAGCAAGAATCATGCCGACTCCTCCAGCTTTCTGCACAACCAAACCTTTGGCCACCCTCGGACTACTCCCACGATCACAAATTACGATCTTTCCCTTAACAACGCTAGGATCAAGCGAATTCTCCATACATAGAGAAGCCGAGAGTACCCCTGATTTACCAGGATAAACCAACGGATACATCTTGCCTTTCAACTGCTCACCGGAGTACAACGAGACGCCGTTTAACCTCCTCGCATCACCAAGGATGACGTCAGCAGGGAAGTTCCGGTCGATTGTTCCCGCTCCAACAGTAACCAACCAAGGAGCAAGGTTGGTAACCGACATTAGATTAGGCCCATCGTTTCCAGCCGAAGATGACACAAATACCCCTCGCGAGACCGCACCGTATGCTCCGATTGCTATCGGGTCGAGATAGTAAGGAGAAGAGATTCCGTCTCCGCCCCCGATCGAAATCGAAATAACATCGACGCCATCATTAACGGCTCCATCGAAAGCGGCTAAAATGTCGGAATCGAAACAACCTGAATTCTTCCAACAAACCTTGTAAACCGCCAGTCTGGCTTTCGGCGCCACGCCTTTCGCGATCCCGGCAGCGTAACCTTCCATGCTGGCGCGGAATGAGTGTCTTCCGGCGGCGGTTGAGGCCGTGTGAGTCCCGTGACCATCAGCATCTCTCGGCGACATGAATTCGATCGTTTCGTTGATTCCTGCGATCGGACCACCCAGTCCCGCAGCCGCTTCATGACCTTTAGAGAAGAATCTCGCTCCAATTAATTTACGGTTGCAGTTTTTAGCAACGAATTTGGCTCCGGTTTGGCAAACTCCTTTCCACCGAGCCGGAATCGGTCCAAGATTCGTGTCTGAGAAGCTACGTCGTTCGGGCCAGATTCCGGTGTCGAATACTCCTATTATGACATCGGATCCGTAGTCTGAGTCGGACCAAAGTCCGTGTTGGTTTCTTAGCCCGAGGAACTGAGGGGAGCGAGTCGTGTGAAGCTCCCGGCGGCGGTCTTCAAAAACAGCAAGGACTGAAGGGTGGTTACTGAGTGAAGCGGCGTGGGTTTCAGTTACAACGGCTGAGAAGCCATGGAAAACGGTGTCGTACACATGAAGGATTCGCGTTGGTTCCGCGAACTCGGAAGTGTACCAGTGATAATGAGTGGGGAAAATGGACGGCTTCGATTCAGAGTCTACACGGAAGATGAAGGTTTTAACAGTTTGATAAGAGGAAAATGATTTCGGAAAATCAGAGGAAATGAAAAGAAGGAACAGTAAAGGAAGAAAACTGGAGAGAAAATTAGCCATTGGAAGCAAGAGCGCAGTGAAAGAGTGAAGTGAGTGAGTGTTCGCTTACCGACAGAGATGATATAAGAGGTTATTGATTATTATTGTCTTTATTTTCTCTAATCTCAGAACATTAATTAATCCTCGAGTCCAATAAATCAACGAGAAACGACTCCGTTTTGACCATTTTAAAATCAGTGAGATTTTAAAGTTTAAGCAACCAAAAGCGATGGTTGTGGGAATGGTGCGAGTCCCCGTCTATGACATCTAGGGAAGGAATGGGGTTAGGTCACGGATTATGGTATCATAATCTAACAAAATAACTCTTCGCCGATTATGGCACATGGTGTTTAATGATAGCCGTTGGATTAGTGGGGGGTCATGACTTCTCAGATGATAAGCAGACCCTGCACGAGGTATTCTGATCTGATGGATAACATTAGCATAAGAATCTAATAATTCCCCAACTGCCTGCAAATTAAAAAAAGTGCAAAAGAAACAGGCTTTTCATTCCCTACCCGAAAAACAAACGTCAAAGATATAGACCCACGCGCCTTTAACAAACCTTCTTAATGTGTTTAACAACAGTAACGAACTAAACTGGTAGTTAAACTGTAAACATCGAGAAAAAATCTTTTGGTCCCGTGATTTTCTCGGTGATATATGGGTTTAAGTGATAATGTTGGGGACAGGTGTCACCATTTTGGTTTTAGGACATGGAAGTATCGGAGAGTCACGTAAGGTGGATGAGGCAGATCCTTCCGTTTGATCACTGCATTTTTGTTTATACACATTTTATGAGAGGCATACCAAACTGATTTGGACTGTTGGAAGAAGAACTTTCATGCAAAATATCAACTCTTTAACTTGCATTGCTAACGTGGAATTAAGTGTCACTTCGGGAATGAATACAGTTTCAAGAATCGAACTAGGGTAATATTCAACTAAATGTATTGGATTTTAAAGAAGAAATTAATTTTGATTGGGTACTTAACAAAACTTTGTAAAAAAAAGAAATTAATGAAAATTTTACACTAACATTGATGATATAAGAGGTACAAGTACAACATTACATCAAGAATAAAAATGTTATTAGTCCAATTACTATCATATCAATATGGTCAATGTCATGATAATTTATAATCAACGTCACATTAATAAAAAAAATCACATTAATATAATTAAATATTAGATTAATTTGATCAAATGTCATGTCAATACATTTAATAGTGAAATTTTAACAATATTAAAAGTTAGATTGATGTTGACAAATTTGAAAAACAAAATAATTCAATTTAAACAAATTATTATATAATAACTAAATTCACGTTTTTTTTATAAAGTACAAAAACTAAAAGTATAATTCTATTAAAATTAATTAATTGTGTAATTACTCAAATTCATTATCGATATTGATACGTAAATAAAATTTTTATCTTTTTTATGTCAAAAGCAAATTGGATTGAAATTACTTAAACTTAACTCTTTAATTAAAGGTGCACATAATTACTAGCATATTTAATGCCGAAGTCCATACTTAAGGATTACAATGCCTATTTGCCTTTTAAAGCTCTAAATACAAATTTCCAAAGGGTCTTTAAAGCTATTGACTACTATTTAGCTGGAAAAGAATTTTGATGACAAATTGTTGGGTACGTGGGCGGTGGGCGCGCGTGAAGGGCATCTAATTTCTTTTCAAAGAGAGCAAAAGAAGAAAAAGCGTCGAATTAAATATACGTGACTTGTGTTTTTAAACCAAAAGTAGGGGAACATACATCACAGGAAGGCCACAGACAAGATCAAAGGAGAGCTTCTGTTTTAGGCAATGTAGGTAGATGGATTGGCAATATTGGGAAATATCCAACGGCTGATATCGAACATAAAAGATGCAAAGTCATCATTTGACTGACCCACCCGATTCGTCGAAATAGACGGCATAGATTGGATACACAGTGCGTGAAAGTTTGTCGCGTGGCGGACATGTGATCATTTTGATCATCCATGAAGTGGGTCCCTTCAGCTCCTGCTTTGAGCTGACATAATCTGACCTTTTGAGCTGTATGAAGTGTTTGTTGTTGGCTACTGGGTTGCTGACTCAGCATCTGACTAATTAGGTTTAAGGTGGAAAAAATTTCAAAAGAAAATATCTCAACAACTGCTCTCGTTGAGAGTCGAACTCAAGACCTCCCGCTTACTAAACGGGTGCTCTAACCAACTGAGCTACGAGAGCTTGCCTGTTATGCCCATCTTCTTTCACTATGACGAGGTGTAAGAAAGCGCGAGCTAGAGCACAGGAGTGTCACAACGTAGGCAAAGTGGCGCACGGAGTGGGACGCAGCGTACACTAGTTATCCAGGCCCGCATGGTCATTGCTGATGAGTCAGAGGCACACAACTCTGACCTTTTACATGAATTTACTTAATAAACTCTCTCTTTCTCTGAATACTAACTTAATAAACTCTCTCTTTGCTGTCTTTAGTTCCCTTTTCTCAGTTATTTTTATCTTTTTATATTGATTATGAGTCTGCACTTTTGTTGCACGAGCGTGATCCGTTTCCTATACACGGGAGGATCGAGGCTAACTTAGTCACCAAGGGGTCTTCAGGCAGACGTGGCTAAAGTTGCACGATTTATTGGAACAAAACCCCGTGACAATAGCTCATTATAATTACCAAAAGGCTTGACATTGACATTGTCAACACTTATATTAGTAGAAAGAAAAGAAAAGGGAGGAATGGAAAATTTCTGGTATTTTCTATTTTTTTTTGTTTTTTAACAAGTTTTGGTGTTTTTGTGAGTTTGGTGTGTAAATTTTTTAAGTTTTGTTTTCCAACAAAAATCAAGGAAAATTTTTATTTATTTTACCTGTCCAAACACAATATCAAGGATAACTTCAATTCTTTATCTTCCCACATAAAAACCCAAAGATAACACCTTATTTCCTTAGTACAAACTTTATCAAAATTTACTTCAACAGAAACTTTATCGAAATATTTAGCCCAAAAAAGGAAAATGGGATATACATAAGCTAAAGGTGTTGTCTGCTGATGCTGAAAAGTGGGCATTTGTTTGTTGGGATGTCCGTTCAGGCTGTGGCAGATCACATGCGAGCAGAAGTACCAGAGATGGGAGACCTGAAAACTGGGCTAAGGTTGAAGCTCCATGTTACACCCTCTTTGGGCCCCTTGAGACACACTGTTTCAATGGATTACACTTCACTGCTTCACATGCTCAATTGCTCAAAGTCATAAATAATTGGATTTGGAGTTGTGGATGCCAGACACACACATAAAGAAAAAAAGGGAGACATTGCTCTTTTTCATGTTGCCAGTAATTCTTTTTTGGCAGTTATATATCTCTATAGTAAAAAGGGTTTTCTAGTTGTATAGTTGGAAGCTAAGGTTTCTAGTTAATGCAGCTTGAGCAAGTCACAGTTCTGAAAAAGATCCATACAACATCAGTCCACCTTATCGGCCAAGCAACTTAGATGGATTTGTCTTGTTTATATTTTCATGTTGATGTTGAGTAAATCATGTGTTGAAAAGATCGATTCACTACCATATTACTGTAAAGTCTGAATAATTATGATAGCAACAGTAAACGCTTTTGTCGGGTGGCAATTCAAGTTTTGCCTGTTACAAGCCAGGAAAAGAAAAGGGTTTTCCCTTCACAAGTTGGTAACTTATGTTCATATCAATAATGGTGCCAATTTCATGATTTTAATTTGATATTCAGCATAATTCATATTTTCTAGCTATACTTGAGATTAAAGTCCCTGGATTCTGGACAGTATCCACAGGCAAGTTTAGCTAGCTGGTCCGGTCCTTAAGGCCCAATATGTTGCATAGCTTCCAATTTGGTTTCGTTTGTTACTGGGCCTGGTTCTAGCCTGGAACGACAATTAAGCTTTGTTTTCTGAGAGAGCAATGGCAGTTTCTCAGCTGATTCATGGCAAAAAGGAAAATGCATCCATCTTGCTCCACGATGTGAATAGAATTAGCTTCACTGCCAGCATTGGTTTCCAATGAAGTTGAACATGTTTATCATCTGCATCACGTCTTAGTCATCATTTTCATTTGTTAAATGTCAACACTCTTAGAAGCCCTCACCTATAAATTCTCAGAATCATTATCGCTATAATAATTAAGTATAATTGTGGCAACATAAGCTTAAAAAGGAGCATAGGGTAACAAAAGAATCACCCCTAAAAATGGTTCTCTCATTTAAAGCAATATCGATGACAAGCATCTGCTCCTCAATGAAAGAAGAGAATGATTAGTACAATTGAGATAAAAGCAAGGGGCAAAAGACGCTCTTATCATTGAATTCACAAACTTTATCCATGATTAGTTGCCAAAAATCAAGGGTTACCTAACTGCTAGCTCATGAGTTTGATAAGACAAAAAGGTAAAACGAACAGGAGATCGGAATGAAAACACCAGGTATGAACAATGTTCTCTAGGAGTTAGGTGCCCAACCATGATTGCGTGTGTTAATTGTGGCCCATGGCTTCGATTTCTATCCTCACAGATTTCTTAACCTATCTCTTTGTTTGTAAGATACAGGATGTTTTCTGTTCTGCCATCTTCTTAGTCGCTGTTCTATTTATAGCATCTAGTTCTTTGGACTGTTGCTGCAAGCTCAGAAATCAAATGGACTAAACGCTGATTTGATTCTAAGGAGGGTTGAAGTCATGTTTATGTTCTTGTTTTCCCATTTTTGGTTTTTGGATTGGGCTATTTCAGCAAACCTACTGCCCATCAACAATGGATTCTTCATGCTTCTTTTAACTGGGAACTCTCCAATTGTGAATGAAGAACATATGACTTGATTTCTAACGATTAATTCACTGCTCTTGTGTGGATTGACTCTTCATGTTTAAGAATAAAAAAATACAGTTATCCGGCATTACTTATTATAGATAGATTCAAGTCCAGTGAAAGCTGCTACTATAAATAACTTATTCTACTTTGGATATTTTGCCAATCTGAGTTAAATTCTTTAGTTTCCTAGTCAGGGGAGACTTGAAATCATATTCAGATAAGGACCAGTCACCAATTCATTCCATTATGGTTTGGGTGTCATGAGCAGGGCAATTTGGGGTCTACTAAAAACCAGAGAAAAAAAAAGGAAGATAAAAACTCACAATGGTACCTAAAATCATTTCATTTTCTCATGTCACTGCCATCTTTCTTTTAGCACCAGACTGCTTTAATCGCCCTTTTTTTTTTCCCCCTTTTGGACAGAATAGCATGCTCACAATTACTGCACTGAGGGTTACCTATCAGCATAAAAGTTGATGTTTCTTACACTTCTGGAATCCCATTTTCTAATATTTAGCAAATCTTGCAGGGAAGCATTGCATTTTATAATTGAAAAGAAAAGGTCAAAGATGGAAAAGTAAGATAACACAGAGTTCACAAAAGGATGATTACCCCCATAAATGAACAAATTTTGCTAAAGGGGATCAGCCCAACCTAGGACTTGATTGCCCAACAAGCGATTCTTACAGCCTAGCTTAGTATTCCCATTAGTGAAAGTGAAAAGGGGAAGAAAACCCATCATTTTTTTTTTACCTTTTTATCATAAAAAAAAAAGGTGGAACTGATAGGTGCTTTGTCCTCAAATTAGCACACATGGAACATCAAAATATTATTACAAATTAGAAGATTAACTTACATTAGTGCTAAAAATCTAGCAAAAGAAGTAAAAACAAGAAGAAAAGAAAGCACATCTTGTTGGAGTTATTAAATAAAAAGTAAGATGCTCATAGACATGATTTTTTTTAATCTGAAAAACCCTAAGCACTTTGCTAGTTGGCTTTGTCCTTAATCACATCAATCCCCATCTCAGTTGGGTCTGTTGCTTGAACTTCATAGTGGATGCCATCTAGCACTCTCCGCAGCCCATCTTTGGATGTTGCGTACAGCATTTTGGCTCTAATTCTTGATGCTGTTGGGGACCTAAAACCAAAAAATGCAACATCAACCATGAATTTTATTATCTCTGGAACATCTGATTCAATTCAATCCAATCCAGTGGCTGTCATGCAAATTTGTTCTTGGATTAGCAAAAGTTTGGTGATCAACCTCACTTGCATATAGACTAAGCTACCAAATCACTATATTAATATTAGACATAAAATATATTCCTAAAGCATAGAGATGCTTAGATTCCAATTCATGAAATGTACAATTATTGATCCCTGCCCTCCCCACCCCAAAAAAATATATAATTAATCTCAATTATTTGCCTATTATTAACCCAGTAGAGGAAATTATACACTAATTATTATTATTATAAATATATATATATATATATATCTTATATATATAAATGAAGTTCCCATCTTAGAAAAGGACGAAATGGTCAATTAATGTAGTAGACATCATTTTTAAGAATAGTAAAGTGGTACTGAGCGAAGTATAAAAGAAGACGGACCATGCAATGAAGAAGATCTTGCTTTTCCGGCAATTATCAACGGTGACGAAATCGAAATCGAACACTGCATATCGACAATCGTCGGTAGGCAACGATGCAGCCAGATCATCGTAGCTTTCGCCGGGCCCGCCGACCTTATCAACGGTCACCAGCCTTGATTTCTCATCGATTTTGAACACTATGTATCTGTGCACTTTCTTCCATTTCATCTCCATGAATGAGTTCTTGCACTCATCGGTGACCCACATCCCGGTCGTAGCCTGTTGTTCGTACACCCAAATACACACTGAATTATGTATAATCAAAGATTAAAAAAAAAGAAATTAAAATAAAAAATAAAATTGGGATGTACCATCTTGAAAGCCATTGCCATTGTTGTTGAATTGCTGGGGTGAGCCCAGTTCTTTTTTGGGTTGCTGATACTTGAAACTGAAGGTGATGAAAATTGAGTGTGGCAATGGGCTTTATATAAAGAAATAAGTTTGGAAATGCCATTAAAGTTCATTAATAATTACAACTCAATGTGTACTAGATATGCTCTGTATTGCAAACATCTTTGTTTTGGATGGCCAAATTGCCCTTCTGGTTTTTTTACTGTAACTTATTAATATTATCCAATTAAGATATGTAATAATTCATCTTCTTATATAATAACGACATATATAAATAAATACGGTTAAATTATTAAAAAATTTAAATTCGAACGAGAATTCGATATTTATATTTATATAGATTCAAACGTAAAAATAAAAATTAAAAATACAAACTCGATAATAACACTCAGCAATTTAGTATTATATAAATGCCGTAAGTAATTATTTAATCAAATGAAAAAGGTCAATAATTTGGTTAGACAAGAAAAGAGTTCATGGAGACAGTACTAAAATATTGAAAAGAAATTTCAATGATTATCAAAACAGGAGATGGAATTATTTAGCTAATGAGGTGTGAGGTCCATCAAGAAAATATATATATAGAACATCCCAACCCATTAAACTCGTCAGCCATAAATTTTGAACCATCTTTCTTCATCAATGAATAAAGAGGGTTATGGCCCTACTTAACTAATGTTTCAATAACATCGAATATCTTATCTATATATATTTTTAATTTTACTTCCATAATAAAGACGACAAGATAAGATGAGAGTGATTAAGGTGTACCTTAAATTTTTGTTTCTCACATGATTAATGTGTAATTAATAACTTAAACCATCCAATAAGTCTCATTTAGGCTTATTCCATTGTAATGATTTTTCCTTGCTTTCCAAACAACATGACCAGTTTTTTGTCATTTCAGCTTCTTCCAAAACTTGGAAACAAAACTATACCTTTGGTTCAAATTTACCCCATGTCCTGTTCCTACATTAATTAACCACTGCCATATGGCAAAAACAAGCTCACTGTTGACCCATGTAAATTAATCACCATTATTGAATTGTTGGGAACTAAAACCCCAAAGACAAAAACAGATTAAAAATACCTCTCCAAGTTTCAATGGAGTGTGCAATTAGTTAAGTTTACCATAATCTATGAACAAATATACATATCTGACAATGGCACGAGTAACATACATAAAACAAATCTGTGGGCTGCAAAAGAGCAAGTTGATGCAACATTTATCAATCATCAAACTGTAAAAAGGGGGTGTATAAGTACCAGTTCAACGTATGAACAGAAGGTTAATTGCAAAAGTTGCTTTGGTTTATATTGAAAAGAAAAAGCATGTTCTGCTAACCGAGAAAAGTCTAGGAATGAAACAAAACCTAGGTAGAAAAATACGGTGGTCCCATCTCGGATCGCACACCCACATCCCCATCTTCTCTATCTCTGTGTTCCTCAAAAGGGTTCTTTGCGTGAAAGTAAAGGAAAGTCCATCACCTTACGTGAAAAACCACAGTGAAGAATAGATTAAGACAAAGTTAAAAATGGTGAAAGAAATGTAAAAGAAAACTAAAGCTTTTTTTTTTTTCCTTGGTATAAATGAATAATCCATCATCCTTTGGCCATTGCGATTGCCATGCATGTACCTCCCAATCACCGCTAATCCGTGCTGGTTCTCTACCCCCTTACCCGCACAACTTGGTTATCATAACGTTGTTTTTATATTCATTAAACAGATTTTTGGCGCCTACCAATCCAAGATTTCACATCCCTAGGCTCGAGTTCTTCCACAAACTTGTCTAAGGATGTGTAGGCCGCTGGGGCAACAGCCCAACAATCATTTTCCATAAAACAGTTTGATAAGGGATAAAGAGATGATTGATACGAAGTTGGATGCAGTACAAACGCTACCACCCAGAAGAATTTTTCTCTAGGGAAGAAATGGACGTGGATGGGGAGACATAACCACCATGTGGGTGGGTCTCCACTGTTGAAAACAGAGAGGTATTCTCTGTTAAGCCCACCAGAGGGGTCCGGCTACCTTTATTTTCATTTTTAATAACGCGAATCAACGTCTGATTAAACGTGCATGGAATGGTTTGTGGAGTGGCTTGTTTTTGGGAGGGTTCGACCCCACGAATCTCGCTGGTTATGTGACCAGCTTCTTCTTAATGGAAGTACTCGGTTTGGATGGTGCAGCCTAATCTACCTCAGACTAGTCAGGGAAGTGCTTGTCTGGCTGAGTGATTTGTACCCACTCTTGAAAAGAAAATGCTGGCCCAGCCCTGGTGGACTGGACTACGTCTGAGGATAGTCACAGATGACTATGCAGTTAGCAATAGGCACCCATCTTTGTCTAGAAAATCTTTGGAGAGTTTGGACCTGATCTACCGTAACATTTTTGTAACTAAAACTGAGGACCAGAAAGATTGCTCTCATGTCTTCTAAAACGATTCTTCAGTAATTACTACGAAGCAATTTCTGATAGGTGTCGGCTCTTCTTGCATTTATCCCATGGAGTTCCTGTCTCATCAGCACCTGGCACCTCGGCCGACAAGCTTAAAACTTCACAAATTTCGCCTGGAGCTACAAAGGGAAGTTCCGAACAAACTGTTGGGCTTTTCTTATTTTTGCGTCAAGAACAAACTTGTTGGGCTTGCCTCTTGGCCTAAGCTCGTTTTTTGTTTTTTTTTTTAAAAGCTACACATCTAATAGGTCAGAGCAGTTGGTAATATCATTCGGGGTTCTGATTTGCTAGTTTGCTCCCCACAGATATGAATAAATTTAGCTAAAGGCAGGTGAGAAGGGGCAAATTGGAATTAATCTGTCATCAAACACCAACAAATCCTGCTTTTCCCTTTGAATCAAATAAAAATTGAGAACTGAATGTTGACACTTTAATCCCATTCTAACATATAAATATGATAGATCTTCGGGCGCTTTAGAACAGAAAAATAGAAAATGTTCAACTAAGTCCACAGTACAGTTTTGACAAACTCCTCTAGTGTCTCATTTGTGTCAGGAGAAACAGAAATCTTTTACTCAGTTAGAAATGAGCCGACACTTCAACCACTATAGGAAGGTACAATAGGATTCCGCAATGTTAAGTCTTTGCCTTCAGCGCCAGTTCAATGGATCTTCAGTTGTCATCTTTTGGCTGCTCATCTTCATTCTTCTTTTCTTGTGACTAGGAGCAAGTAAAAATTACAAAAACAGATCAGTCCCCACTTGTGTAGCAGCCTAAAATGTCTAATTGGTCAACATTCAATGGACGTGTGGTAGAAGCCATGCCACCGTGAACAGAAAATTGAGTTTGTAGTTCATATCAGGTTATGATAAGCTCAATGAACATACCTCAGATTGGCCTGGCAAAGATGCTAGCAAATCTTTCACATTTGGATCATTTGGGTCAACTCCTGGAAGCTGTAAAAGCCATAACACATCAGAATGCAGGCAACATAAGCAGAAACTGGTTACATATGGGTTTAGAAAAGGCAAGATTCTACTAGACTTACTGATGAAAGGATGGATGACATAAAAGACTGATCTCCCAACACCTTGCTGACATCTGACTGCGCTGATGAATCTTTTGAACTTTCTTGCATTGACATCTGAAGTGCTGCATGCAAGAAACGATACCATTTTGCATTAGTTTAGATGTGGATGATATTGATGCATGCATTTGGCTACATTTATATATCTACAAGTTGGACTTTGGAGTCAAGCATCTTAAACCAGTAAAACATCCAATGCACACCAATATAAAGCAAAATCCTGACACACTAAATTGTATATACATTAAGATGGCTGCAAACTGAAAGGCATACATCATTATCACCCTTATAATAAAGCTAAAAGATTGCGCTTAGCATATGAAGGAAACCTAGTATGATTTAGTCCTTTGGTGAGATTTGATTGGTAGTGTTTAGCAAAAGATATATAGATTGTGGACTAGCTGGACACCAGTATGGATGTTGCACTCATTTGGACCATCTATGTTAATCAGAATCTATGGAAGCATTTTGTAATCCTCCAGAAGTAAAGGAATTAGTATAATATTTTCTCCTTAGAAAAGAAAAGGCAGTTAAGTAGCTTGATACAGCATACACCCTGATATGTTAAGATAAGAAACAAAACAACAGAACATACCCAAGGCCAATTCCTTATCATCATTAGTTGCCTCAGACATCTCAGCATCACCCGCAGAAGAATCAGATCCTGGGATATTCATTGACAATGCAAGGGCCTGCTTCAGCAAAGCATCATCCTCATCCTGCCACAACATCAGTTAGCCAAAGCCAATTTGAAACTTAAGTTGTACTATCCAGTGTTAACAGATGGTAATTACTGGAATGGTAAATATAATGACTTCAAAGTAATACCAACCATTGGATCAGTAACTTTTTCAGTTGCAGTTGTAGTTGCATTCTGTGAATCGGACTGTGGTTGCGCTTCCTCTCCTTTTTCTTGTCTAGTGGCTTCCTCAGCAGCCCTCTTGGCAGCAGCTTCTTGCCTTGCTCTCTCCTCTTCCATGGAAACCCTTAAAGCAAGAGCCAGCTCTGGATCGATATTTGGATCCACGCCAAAATCAAAGTCAGAAACACCACCAGCTACAGCAGCTGCTGCTGCTGCTGCAGCAGCAAAGCCACTTCCTCCTTCCCCATCCCCAGTGAACACAGGTGTGCTGGCATAGGAATAAAAAAATTATACCATTTGCACAATCACTAGTAAATAAGCAATATAATCTAAAAAGACATGAGCCAACAGCATCTTACTCAAATGTACATTTTTTCACAAGAAACCCAATACTTTAAGGAAAACAAAGAATCAGAAGGAGGAGATAAGTAAAACCTGATAAGCACATCAGAAAGTGCATTTTGACCAGGAGGAACATGAACAATGTGACTACTGTCATTATTATTAACAGCTGCAAGAAGAGCCTCCAACTTTTCTGGCTTTCCATCTTCATCCTCACCAAAATCGACAATATCAAGAGCTACGCTATTCTTTTTCAGCTTCTTTCCTATCATCTCCAGTGACTTTTTTTCGTACTTAACAGGACTGACAGGATAAAGCATAAGGACAAAAAGTTATATATCTGAATTAAGGTGAACACGCAAATTGAAAGGCCAACATGTTTACCTTCCAGCAAAAACTATAATCCTTTGCTGCTGATTTTTGTTTTGGCGATGCTTTAGAGCCAGCTGAGCAATCTGAATTCCAGCTGCTAGGTTCATCTCTCCCCCCATTTCAAGACCTGTGTAAAACATTAAAAAATACATAAAGATGAAGAGCAAGGTGATGATGATGGGAAAAGAATAATAGAGGGGGACGGAAGATGACCTTCAATTCAGAAATACTTACTATAAAATTAGAGATTAATCATTACTCATATGCTGCTTTTGCAATGACAAACTATACTAAATGTAACTGCTGAGCTCCATCAGCAAAGACAAGTTCTCCATTTGTAAGGTAAGTGAAAAAGATGCTCTCAACTTCTAGAGGTCAGCATGCATGTCTCTCATGCTGAACTGCATGCTTACATAGATCATAATTTCAAATTGCTAAGCTTATGTACTTATATGATCCAATTAGAAAGCCACAAAACAATTAATGCTGGTTTTTTGTTCAACATATCTAATGTTTTTCCTGTTCATTTCCAACAAACTGTCACACCCAACTAAATGTCAAGCTTTACATCAACCAAGACTACACATAAAAGTGTACACTGAAATTTTAGTTTATTTTGCTAACAACACAGTAAAAATAAACCAAATCAAGATCCAACTTGAATAACCTTTATCTTCCCATATAACAGTAAATCAAAACACAAACACACGGATTTCATTCACCATGGTATGTCTATTGGCACATATAGTTCAAGAACCCATATTTATTTATGAAATCCTAGCTTAAATAAACTTAATCTCTAAATAAGACTCAAAATAAATGAATCTAAAAGAGAAAGAAAATAGGTAAATTACCGTGCATGCAAGACAAGATTTTGCCGAGATCACTGGTAGGAGTAGCCACTACACGCACTCCTTTGCCCGCCATCGTCAAAATCCCGACCGTGTTCTCCGGATTAGACTGCATAATTTATTAAAAAAAAATTCAATTTCCCATGTCTCTTTAAGAAAGAAAACCTAGCGTAACTAAATTCATAAATAAACAAGATGAACCGAAGAGCGAAAGGTAAAGCAGTAATGACCTGGGTTTTAGCTCCACAGATAAGACTAACGGCGTCAGATTGAGCTTGAAATCGAGAGGGCGAATAATCGCCGTTTCGCATCCATTCCGAGTTATCAATGCATATCATAGTCGCCTGATTGTTTGATTCAAACAAAAAAAAAAGGATTTGATTAAAATTTAAATCCAATAAACCCTAATTTGGAAAACAAAATGAAGAAAAAGAGAAAAGTAAATGATGATTAAAGAAGGAGATTAAGGAGGAATCTTTCGCATTGCTTACCTCGAGAACCATGGTTGCAAATGCTAAGAGAGAGTAGGCTTGGAAGCGAAGAAAAGAAATCTAGTAGAAATCAAATGTTTGCTTTGCCTTGTCGGTTTTTGTTGTTCACCCAGGGAAATTTAAATATCGGGCGTTTAACTTTTCGCTTTTACCAATATGCCCCTCCTTCACTTCTTATTTTCAATTGCCAAATTTTCGAATTATTTAAAAATTTTAGTAAATATTTTTCATTATTTTTAATTAAATTTTTATACTTTTATTTTAAATCAAATAAATGATTATAATTAATATTTATTTAATTATCATTAATAAAATATTATTTATTTTTTTTATATTCATATAATATTAACATAAAAATTAAAAAATATCATACAATTATATAACATACCACGATAAATCATCTCTTAAATTTAAATTTATCTTTATTTCAGGTCCTTAGCAGCGAATTTAAGTACAAGCCAACTCTTGCGTGCATCATTTGCTAATAAAGGCCAATTCGACCTCTTGAGTATAGGATCCTTACCTAGTAAGTTAAAAGGAGTGAAAATATAAGTAAATAATAAAAGGGGTTTTCCCCATTACTGAAAACAATTGAGCTCTTTATTGAACAAGCCTCAAATACTGTACAATGCAACGATCGAATCTGATGGTATGCACTATTTGCCAATAGGCAGTAGTAACAACCTCGTACAGATATCAAATGACAAATCAACAACAACGACATTATTTTTGAGTTACAGGGATGTCTCTATACACCAAGAGTTCTAGTAGGGAAGGATGATCTACTGTTCCTACTGATTGGTAAATGCACATAGACCTCATGAACCTCCTGCTTGTAGACTTCTCCTCTATCTCTATCAATTGCATAGCAGATGTCAACAGTGTCGATTACATTGTCCAACACATGGACAAAGAAACCCAGCACTATGATTAGCAGCACCCATGCAAGAACAGCAACTATGTATGCATTAACCCCTAGATTGCTAACGCCATGTAAGATAGCACATACCTGCATATACGTATTCAATACAGGTAATATAAATATAAGAAGAAAGAAAACAATAACAAGCCCAGCAAATCATTCTATTTAGTGATGAGAGACTCACCACAATGGCATAAACTGCTGAGAGGACAAAAATTACTCCTGCTAACAAACGAGTTGATACAGTCTCCACAAAAACAGCAGAGAGTAGGTTTCGCTTTAGAAGCTCATACGTCATCCTTGCAGATGTGCAGTAAGCCTCACCAGTTATTGCTGCAAAGTTGATGGTGAACTTGTTAAGAAAGTCTATTGCTGACAGTAGGGCATTAACACAACACCGCAGGACAAGCTTGACTATCCTAGGAACATCTTCTTCTCTTGCACTATCAACAGCAGCACGCACCAGTCGAACAGCACAAATAAGTAGTCCAGATAGACAGACAGTGCCAGAAGAAGGACCAAATGCATTTCTGCAAGTGTTTAGAATCCAAAGATTAAAAGGATTAACATGTTATAACCATTAATTTTCTAGTCAGAAAGCCAACTATTTAAAAACCAACATACATTAGTGATGCCTTAGAAGGATGTCTAGTTTGGCTTTCACTATCGCAGACATTTCATCAAATTATCCTTCAGAAAACATCTTAACAATATATAATACTTGTTAAAGCAGGTGAGGATATGATTCAAGAAGTTAACATGCTGTCTAGTAGACAAGAAGCTAATATGTTTCCTAATCTCAACCAAAAAAAACCTAATAGACAGCAATTTAAATATTCTATAAAAGAAGTTAACATGCTGCCTTCTGACACGGCAAGTTCGGCGCAAAAACTGGAGAAGTTGCCCTTTTTTCATGCCAATCTAACACAATAAAGGAATGCACAAAGGAACTAAACGATTATAATATACCAAGGAAAGTTGGTCAGCATAAAACACAAAAAAGAAACACTGGTGGAGGAGCATGCTCTCCTACATTTTGTTAGACACTCTTCTGTCCATGCTAGTAAATACAAAAACCATGTTGAGTTAAATTGATAATCCAAACCACAGCAAATTGCCAGGGCTGTCATCTTCAATACTCAAGTACAAATACTTGACTAGAATACATCAATGCATCTAAAAACCATATCTAAATCTATGTTATCAACTATGTACCATTACTATCACACTAAGCTGATCACCAAGATCATAATCTTTGATAATGAATCAATACAATCTAGTGTTCATACGTTAAGCATGTATCCAAAACAGCCAATCAAAATCACAAATAAAATCCAACTCAAACTTAGTTTCAGCTACCATCACCCAAAAGTAGAAAACTGTATATGCATGTACACCCAAACGTTAAGCATGTACACTAAAATGCATAGATTGTTATGAAGAAAAACTGAAAACAGTAGGAAGTCACCTCAAAGAACTTCTTATGCTCCGCTTAGGTTTGGAATCATCCTTGGAGAAGTACCACTGTGCAATAGTGCCACTGATCACATAAACCTGAGCTTCCACCATTGCAGTCAAAGACCACAACATTGTCAAAATCGCCAATGTGTAATAAGCAGGCACCCAGCTATCTTGTTTCCAAACACATGTATACTCCCCATTCGATTCTTTAGCCACAATTTTCCCATTAAATCTAGCAAACACCAAGAACACAACAATTGGCGCATAATAGATCACCAATCCAACTGTCAACAACGGTATCACCAAAAACAATCCTAAATTCCTCGAAAGCGCATCAGAAGCAACCGCAATAATCGTCACAGTCAACTCGATTCGCTGCCAATTAGACACAATGATCCAAACAATAATCCCAACTACTAAAAGAACAAAAACAAGCACCAAAATTCTATAAACCAAAGGGAAAGCATCACTACAAGAAGAAGTCAAAGTACAAGCAACGAACCAATAAACATCGAAGAAAATTGGCATGATTATAAAGAAAGGAAGCAAGGCATAAACGATCTGCTTTGTGTAATGTTTGAGTAATAAAAGCAAAAGAAAACAAATTGGTACACTTAAAATCAAAGTTATAACAAGGGTCCATACTAAATAAGTCCAAAGACTGGAACTTGACAACGAAACAAGTGAAATTTCAAAGACCCAATCAGAATTTGATAAAAAGGAAGAGTCTTGAACGCAAGAAGTGGAATTAGAATCGTAGGTGAAACTCGAAACGTTGGAGTAATTGGTGTTCCGATGGAAGATTGAGAAAATACCAAAAGCGAACGTGCAGACGACTAAGAGAACGAAGAGGATGAGAAAAGGAAGGTCTTTGAAAGGTCTGGGTCCGTAATTGAAAGAGATCTGGAGGAATTGGGTGGGGTCGGGCTCAGAAGGGTCGGGTTGAGCTGGTTCTTCGATTGGAGGAGATAAGTAGGTGGAGCTGGTCGTGGGCTTGGAGAGGAGAGGAGTGGTTGGTAAAGCGGCGTCATAAAGAGATACGGGTTTGGAGGTGTTGGTTTCTTCTTCTGTGCTGCCCATTGCAGCAACAACTCAAAGAGAGAAAGAGCTATGGAGAAAGAATCAAAGAAACGTCTGTAGACCGAGAATTCTGATTTGATAGAGGGACTTTCGGGACTTTTGCTTTTGTTTGTTTTACTTTTTTTGATATAATTTTTTGTTATTTTTGTTTGGGTGTGTTTTTGCTTTGTTGACTGTTTGTTCAGTTAAACCAAACTGAGAGATCTGGAGAAGAAGATGGGTGGGAAGATAGGAATGCCACGTGGGAATTATTTAAATTTCTCAAATAAAAAAAAAAGCCGGTGAAATAGTTGGTCTTCTTCTCTGTTTTCAGAGATTAGGATAAGTTCGATGACAGAGGAATTTGATATTACGCAAATGCTCATTTATCATTCCAAATTCTGAATTTAAAGGCCCTTTTCATTGTATTGAGATTGATTTGGCAATATTAATGAATGATGATGAGTTTGGAAAATGATTTTGTAGCACATTAACAAGCATGAAAATTATAGTTGAAAATAAATAATAAATAACCAAAACATCAAGTAAATAAAACCCAAGAAAGACAAGCATAATAGAAAGGAATACATTCCTTGCGATTACTTAAAAAATTGTTAGCGTTAATAACAGTAGCCAGATACGATAGCTGAAGGAAGGGCAAGAAAAGGGCAAGCTACAATATTTTCAAAGTGAAGCCTGTGACTCATTGATCTAATTCGTGCCAGTAATTTATGGTGGCAATGATACAAGTGGAGCAAAGTATAAATCAATTATATAGAGAACAAAATCAGCAGAGTCAAAACACAAAACTTTCTGTTGTTAATAGAAACCAGGAGCTTCAATTTTCCTCATCCCATTTGCTCTTTGGTATCTCTCCAGAGTCAGCAATTATGACCTTCTTTCTAGGTTTCCCGCTGTAAGTTCCAGCTCCACCTTCGATCATATACACAATGTCCATGCCTTGAATAACCTTACCGAAAACAACATGCTCTCCATCCAACCTGAAAAAGAACGTAAAATGATTAAAAGTTTGATCAACAACTTATTTTCATAATGAGGAATTTGAGATGTTCTATCTCCCATTATCACTGGATAAACAGACACGGAAACATGGTGACTAATCTTTTACAGGCAATGTATTTCACATTAATTGTCCAGATGATGGGCATAGCTACAAAAACATATTTACATTAGTATCGAAAAAGCCAGCTTTGTCGGATGATTAAAAACATAGAAAAAGCATGACATCCAGGAGGCTGAAAACGGTCTATGAATTAGGTCTCTAAACCCAACATTTTTTTTTTTTGTTTTACAGAAAGATTCTTCATCCCTCCACCTAAATTTCAACATGCCATTACCATATAGCTTACCAGCTGGCTTTGACAGTGGTGATAAAAAACTGGGAGCCATTAGAATCAGGTCCTGTATTAGCCATGGAAACTACACCTGCAATAAAATATTAAAGAGAGAAACAACTGAATGTTTGAAGAAAAATTGACAATAAAAAGGAAGAAACTAGACAACAGAGAAAACATTAAAGCTTTTAAGCTCAGAAAGCATTTGTGTCCATAGATCATATCTAATTAAAACAAGACAGACAGCTAAATAATACATATAAGAATACCTGCATGTGAATTTTTTTTCTTAAAAGTTCTCATCAGGAAAGGTGCCACCATATATAGACTCACTTCCCCTTCCATCACCATGAAATATATCACCACCTTGAATCACAAATCCAGATATTATACGATGGAATGGTATTCCCTTATAATGAAGGGCTTTCCCACTGGCACCCTTGCCTTTCTCTCCTGCAGATGGGAAGCAAAAACTTAAGCATATTTTACCATAAAATTTTAAACTGGCTATCAATAGTACTGGTAGGTACAAAACTAACATGAAGCTAAGACTGAAGTACCTGTACACAAAGCCCTGAAATTTTCTGCAAACAACAACTGATAGCATTAGCCAGCCATTCAACAATTAATGGAACAAGTTAGAATGTAGTAAAAATTGGAAATAATTGGAGAAAGAAACTAATAAATCTAAATCAGCTTAAAAGGTGAGCTTTTCTCACACATGACATATGACAAGGCTTAAAGTAGCTTGTGCATGGCTAATGTGCCAATGGTTTCAAGAAACTAATAAGTTTCTAAGCAACTAAATCTATTGAGACAGACGATCAAAACATACCAACAGTTTTTGGCACAACTTCACCATACAATCCAATGATGATTCTACCTGCAGAGCACAAATTGTAGCACTTTTAAGCTAAAAAGAAACAAGTCTCATCACTGATCATGTGGGAAAAAGAAGTTGTACCAACGCGCTGGCCATCAATATCAACATCCAAGTAGACTCTGTGGGTGATCTCATGCTCCTCTTCTACAGTCGCCTCTTCCTCCTGAGAAACAATTAAAGGGTCAATTACTACTAAAAATTGTTGACTTAACCTATCCAAATTAACAGAATGAGGCAAAATCAGATAAACAACATCAAGGAAACTGCAATCTCATGCTTGTCTCAACAAAGCACATTCAGAACCCCAAATAAAACCCTTTTACTAGAAACTTCAAAAAAAGAGTAAATGCTCAGGTTGTAAGAGGACACTTCAAAATATCTTCATTGCATCTTTCATGAATAGCATATCTCAGAAACAAGCTTTTACCATAACCACCCAATTCAGAAATATATCCAGAAAATCACTGAATTTGAATCATATCCAACAAAATAAACAGAACAAAAAACCAAAATGAAACGGAACCCATCAATCCCATTAGAGTATATTGAAAACCCAAATCTGTTTTACCGGAAAAAGTGCTACTAATGAATAAAATAATCCAAATTCAGATCCAAAGACTACATATCTACACATGTCCAGGTATTGGGTATTTAGAAAAGAAGAAGCGTACCCGTTTAGTACCGGATAAAGAGAAAATGACGAAAATTGAGAGGACGATGAAGAGCAGAAGGCATCGAGGTTGTACCAAAATCGAGATCTCCCAACGCATCTTTTTGTTTGTTAATCTTTTACCCTAATGATTAACAATAACACCTTAAATTACTTTCCATTTGAACTACAAACACAGAACAAAGAAATCCCAATTTTTTTTTTCTTTGTTTCTCTAATATAATCACTCTCAGTTACCTAGCAAGAAGGGTAGAAGCCTGGAGAGTTTGGGCACCGGGCCTTATTTTATTAATCAAAGGAAAACACTTTATTTACCACATAATAACTAAATAAACGTTCAACTATTAAGAAAAAAAAAATTCATTAAAATTTGTATATCTTTATTTTAATTTAAATCATTTGTATATTAAATTTTTTTTAAAATAAAAGAGTATATATAGAAATAACATATAAAAAACGTCCAAAGTCCATTGAAAAAGAATTCGGCTTGAAAGCATCAGTTCACCCATGATTTAAAACCAAAACTGATGTTCTCCATCGTGAATAAGAAAAACTCACTCACATGCTTTATTATAAATTCAAAAGAGGCCAAGTCCTGTAGCTATAATTATTTTATAGAAAACAAAACATTAATTGAATTAATGACATAAAACGAAATTAGTTGATTTGCATGACGGCAACCCACTCATCCTTTAATGTCATTACACACTCATGATTCATGATGAAACATTAGCTTAATTTTATTTTTTAAGCATATATTATAGCAAAAAGGGATTCAAAAAATCAAGGACCATAGCAACTTGCATTTTTTTCTTTAGTTAAGTTTGGTTTAATTGAATTTTTTATTTATTTCACAAAAACGAAAACATTATTAAGACTTAATTATTTTCAAAATTATTTATAAATAAATGTCAGTACAAAGTTACAAAGTGTATCATGTGTATGATACTTTTTGTGGTTAATGCGATCTTATGATCGTCTTTTAAATTTTATTTTTTAAAATTTAAAAGAATGAGATTTTGAATCTAACTCTTTAATAAAAAAATTATATATTAATTAATAAATTAAATATTCGAATGTCTTCTTGAACTTTGGGAATATAAAAAAAAAAGCAATCTAACTGCATTCTTGTTTTAGGCCACACGATTTGTACGTGTTCTGCATTCTCCTCACATGCTTGAATATTGATGCAAAACAGTTTTAATGGTGGGGTTGCTTATGATTTTTTATAATAAAACCTACAAATGCATAACTGCAGCTAGCTTGACCTTTATTTTGGGGCAGGTGGTTTTTGCTTCTAACACCAAGAAAAATCTCAACGACGAGGAAGACGTGTAAAAGATTCGCTTCATTGGGAAAGTTTCATATTTCATATATTTAAGTGTCACAAACAAGGAGTGGTATTCACCTGACTCAACTAAACTATATAACAAAGGTGTTGAAACGATTCAACATGAACAATTGCAAGACAATTGAAACTCTTTTGAATGCAAAAGAGAAATTGTCAATTGACTCAAGTAACAATCTCTACAATTCTAATGAATATAGAAGTTTAATTGGTTGCCTTCTCTATATATGTTCAACTCGATCATAACTGATGTTTGCTGTCAGTTACTTGTCAAAATTCATGCAACAACCATGGCAATCACATCTTACAACAGCCAAAAGGATTTTGAGGTATCTAAAAGGTACAGCAAGCTATGGTGTTGCATTCATACAAGCTAAAACCATTGAACTTGTAGGATTTTCTGATAGTGATTGAGGAGGTAGCATTGATGATGCCAAAAGTACCTCTGGATATGTATTTACTCTTGGGAATGGAGTGTTTTCATGGAATTCACACAAGCAATAATCAGTGGCACAATCCTTAGCAAAAGCAGAGTACGTAGCAGCTGCTGCAGCCGCAAACCAAGGGATATGGTTGAGAAAAATTCTACTTGATCTTGGAATGCTGTTGATGAATCCTACCAAGGTGTTTGTTGACAACAAATCTGCCATATCAATAGCTCAAAATCCAGTTTTCCATGGGAGAACTAAACACATTCATGTAAAATATCATGCCTTGAGGGATGCACAAAAGAAAAGTGAAATTCTTGTACAGTATTGCTCATCTGATGATCAAGCTGCTGACATTATGACTAAGCCTTTTTCTAAGGCTAAGTTTGAACATAATCAAGAAACACTTATGGTAAAGAATGCAAGCATTAAGGAAGGGTGTTAAGAATAATACTTGCATGGCTTGGTGTCCGTGTATGTGCAGTTGTTGATTATTTGGATAAAGACATGCAGTTGCTAGTTATTTGAATTTAGACATGCAGTTACTTGTAGTAAATTGTTTTTAAACTTCCTTTTAACACTTGTAATCCATGCCTTAACACTTGAATCCATGTCTTGACAAGTGTTATGTATGTAACTATCTTTTTTATGTATAAATAGGGGTGTTTAGTATGAATAAAGTGTGCCTTCATCAGAACAATTTCTGTTCTTCTTTAAGTTGCTTCATACAGCAACTTTAGTTCTGCCCTTACTTTATCTTCAGATTCAACCACTTCCTTACTGGCAGGTATGCACGCAAATGCAATTATGCATTAGTGTGGAAAACTATCCTTTTAAGCATTTGAGCTAAAGAGTGCTAATTACACTCACGAAAAACAGGTTTTATCTTTGTTCAATTTATCTTGCTTTGAATTGGTTTTGTAACATTACTGTTATATATACTTAATTAAAAAAAGTACTGCTTACTCAAAAGTTCCGTTTTTGGACTAGCTTGTTTATTGTTCTGTATGACTAGATGCTTTCAATAGTAGTAGAATTTTCAAAAATTTCTAGTAAAAATTCATGTCATTCCCAAGACAATGAGTATTTTCACTGTTGAAAATCTCTACAATTTCAACAAAAATTTCTAATTTTTCGATTTTACTACTTACAGATGTGCATATTCCTGTGCATGGGAGGCAACAGCACAACATGGATGAACACGGCGGTGTTAGTAACTTGCATCCGCAACTTCCGCCGCAACCGTGGCCCAGTATCCGGCATCTTGAAAGGCTATGTCGGTCTCAGCACCGCCATCTTCACCGACCTCTGCTCCGCACTCTTCTCCAACGACCCCGCCAAATTCCTCATCATGCTCGCGGTCATCCCCTTCGCCGTTTGCCTCACGGCCATCTTCTTCCTCCGTGAAATCCCCCAAACCGCCTCCGTTGCGGCAGAGAAGGAAGAAACCCGCTATTTCGCAATATTTAACATAGTAGCAGTCGTAGTCGCCGTTTATCTTTTGGCTTACGATTTCATCGGTTGGACCAATCAAGTTTTTCGTTCGTTTTTGCGGTTATTCTCCTTATTTTATTAGCTAGTCCGTTGGCAGTTTCGGTTTATTCTTTTGTAAAGAGTTGGCTTTTGGTCGGGTTCGAAGCTGACAAGGAGCGACAGGAACCGTTGCTGAAAGAGGAAGCTACGGAGGCAAGGAAAGCGGAGATTGTTGCAGAGGAGGAGGAGGAAGTGGCGGCTGCTGCTGTGGCGGCCGAGGTAGAGGTGGCAGTGGTGGAAAAGAGTAGGATTTTAAATTAATATTTTAAAGGCATTATCCACTCGTTATATAAACTTCTGCTGCGTGAAAGATTCTATATACCAAATAATTAATTCCTGTCGACATTCCACTTTTAAGCAAGGGACTCAAGAAAAAGAAATTAATTAGCATTTAAAGTTTTGAGTTTTACTATGGCTTCTGATATACGTTGAAGAAACGCCATGAATGTGTCACGATTTCCAATTTCACATAGTAGGACCAGAATATGAAGATCCGCAAAGAGCACCTTCACTGAATCCAACTTGGTCTCTCCTCCTTTAATTCTCCAAGTGCAGCAGTGACCCCTCAAAGTGGGAATCCGCGTCTAAACGTGCAATAGAGTTGGTGAGAGATAATAAAAGCAGCTTGATAATTTGTTCTTTGTAACTAGGTACATGGCCATGAAAGTAAGTCAGAAATGAGATTTGACGGATATATATATATATATGGACCTACCCCAAAAATATCAAATATTAGCAGGGTAAAGTGCCCTATTGGCTTTGTTACGCACAATTATAACCTTTGGATAAGAACCATTGGTGTGAACTTAAGTACAAGCCAACTCTTGCGTGCATCATTTGCTAACAAAGGCAAATTCGACCTCTCGAGTATAGGATCCTTACCTAGTAAGTTAAAAGGAGTGAAAATATAAGTAAATAATAAAAGGGGTTTTTCCCATTACTGAAAACAATTGAGCTCTTTATTGAACAAGCCTCAAATAGTGTACAATGCAACGATCGAATCTGATGGTATGCACAATTTGCCAATAGGCAGTAGTAACAACCTCGTACAGATATCAAATGACAAATCAACAACAACGACATTATTTTTGAGTTACAGGGATGTCTCTATACACCAAAAGTTCTAGTAGGGAAGGATGATCTACTGTTCCTACTGATTGGTAAATGAACATAGACCTCATGAACCTCCTGCTTGTAGACTTCTCCTCTATCTCTATCAATTGCATAGCAGATGTAAACAGTGTCGATTACATTGTCCAACACATGGACAAAGAAACCCAGCACTATGATTAGTAGCACCCATGCAAGAACAGCAACGATGTATGCATTAACCCCTAGATCGCTAACGCCATGTAAGATAGCACATACCTGCATATACGTATTCAATACAGGTAATATAAATATAAGAAGAAAGAAAAGAATAACAAGCCCAGCAAATCATTCTATTTAGTGATGAGAGACTCACCACAATGGCATAAACAGATGAGAGGACAAAAATTACTCCTGCTAACAAACGAGTTGATACAGTCTCCACAAAAACAGCAGAGAGTAGGTTTCGCTTTAGAAGCTCATACGTCATCCTTGCAGATGTGCAGTAAGCTTCACCAGTTATTGCTGCAAAGTTGATGGTGAACTTGTTAAGAAAGTCTATTGCTGACAGTAGGGCATTAACACAACACCGCAGGACAAGGTTGACTATCCCAGGAACATCTTCTTCTCTAGCACTATCAACAGCAGCACGCACCAGTCGAACAGCACAAATAAGTAGTCCAGATAGACAGACAGTGCCAGAAGAAGGACCAAATGCATTTCTGCAAGTGTTTAGAATCCAAAGATTAAAAGGATTAACATGTTATAACCATTAATTTTCTAGTCAGAAAGCTAACTATTTAAAAACCAACATACATTAGTGATGCCTTAGAAGGATGTCTAGTTTGGCTTTCACTATCGCAGACATTTCATCAAATTATCCTTCACATCTAAAAACCATATCTAAATCTATGTTATCAACTATGTACCATTACTATCACACTAAGCTGATCACCAAGATCATAATCTTTGATAATGAATCAATACAATCTAGTGTTCATACGTTAAGCATGTATCCAAAACAGCCAATCAAAATCACAAATAAAATCCAACTCAAACTTAGTTTCAGCTACCATCACCCAAAAGTAGAAAACTGTATATATTAGTACACTAAAATGCATAGATTGTTATGAAGAAAAACTGAAAACAGTAGGAAGTTACCTCAAAGAACTTCTTGTACTCCGCTTAGGTTTGGAATCATCCTTGGAGAAGTACCACTGTGCAATAGTGCCACTGATCACATAAACCTGAGCTTCCACCATTGCAGTCAAAGACCACAACATTGTCAAAATCGCCAATGTGTAATAAGCAGGCACCCAGCTATCTTGTTTCCAAACACATGTATACTCCCCATTCGATTCTTTAGCCACAATTTTCCCATTAAATCTAGCAAACACCAAGAACACAACAATTGGCGCATAATAGATCACCAATCCAACTGTCAACAACGGTATCACCAAAAACAATCCTAAATTCCTCGAAAGCGCATCAGAAGCAACCGCAATAATCGTCACAGTCAACTCGATTCGCTGCCAATTAGACACAATGATCCAAACAATAATCCCAACTACTAAAAGAACAAAAACAAGCACCAAAATTCTATAAACCAAAGGGAAAGCATCACTACAAGAAGAAGTCAAAGTACAAGCAACGAACCAATAAACATCGAAGAAAATTGGCATGATTATAAAGAAAGGAAGCAAGGCATAAACGATCTGCTTTGTGTAATGTTTGAGTAATAAAAGCAAAAGAAAACAAATTGGTACACTTAAAATCAAAGTTATAACAAGGGTCCATACTAAATAAGTCCAAAGACTGGAACTTGACAACGAAACAAGTGAAATTTCAAAGACCCAATCAGAATTTGATAAAAAGGAAGAGTCTTGAACGCAAGAAGTGGAATTAGAATCGTAGGTGAAACTCGAAACGTTGGAGTAATTGGTGTTCCGATGGAAGATTGAGAAAATACCAAAAGCGAACGTGCAGACGACTAAGAGAACGAAGAGGATGAGAAAAGGAAGGTCTTTGAAAGGTCTGGGTCCGTAATTGAAAGAGATCTGGAGGAATTGGGTGGGGTCGGGCTCAGAAGGGTCGGGTTGAGCTGGTTCTTCGATTGGAGGAGATAAGTAGGTGGAGCTGGTCGTGGGCTTGGAGAGGAGAGGAGTGGTTGGTAAAGCGGCGTCATAAAGAGATACGGGTTTGGAGGTGTTGGTTTCTTCTTCTGTGCTGCCCATTGCAGCAACAACTCAAAGAGAGAAAGAGCTATGGAGAAAGAATCAAAGAAACGTCTGTAGACCGAGAATTCTGATTTGATAGAGGGACTTTCGGGACTTTTGCTTTTGTTTGTTTTACTTTTTTTGATATAATTTTTTGTTATTTTTGTTTGGGTGTGTTTTTGCTTTGTTGACTGTTTGTTCAGTTAAACCAAACTGAGAGATCTGGAGAAGAAGATGGGTGGGAAGATAGGAATGCCACGTGGGAATTATTTAAATTTCTCAAATAAAAAAAAAAGCCGGTGAAATAGTTGGTCTTCTTCTCTGTTTTCAGAGATTAGGATAAGTTCGATGACAGAGGAATTTGATATTACGCAAATGCTCATTTATCATTCCAAATTCTGAATTTAAAGGCCCTTTTCATTGTATTGAGATTGATTTGGCAATATTAATGAATGATGATGAGTTTGGAAAATGATTTTGTAGCACATTAACAAGCATGAAAATTATAGTTGAAAATAAATAATAAATAACCAAAACATCAAGTAAATAAAACCCAAGAAAGACAAGCATAATAGAAAGGAATACATTCCTTGCGATTACTTAAAAAATTGTTAGCGTTAATAACAGTAGCCAGATACGATAGCTGAAGGAAGGGCAAGAAAAGGGCAAGCTACAATATTTTCAAAGTGAAGCCTGTGACTCATTGATCTAATTCGTGCCAGTAATTTATGGTGGCAATGATACAAGTGGAGCAAAGTATAAATCAATTATATAGAGAACAAAATCAGCAGAGTCAAAACACAAAACTTTCTGTTGTTAATAGAAACCAGGAGCTTCAATTTTCCTCATCCCATTTGCTCTTTGGTATCTCTCCAGAGTCAGCAATTATGACCTTCTTTCTAGGTTTCCCGCTGTAAGTTCCAGCTCCACCTTCGATCATATACACAATGTCCATGCCTTGAATAACCTTACCGAAAACAACATGCTCTCCATCCAACCTGAAAAAGAACGTAAAATGATTAAAAGTTTGATCAACAACTTATTTTCATAATGAGGAATTTGAGATGTTCTATCTCCCATTATCACTGGATAAACAGACACGGAAACATGGTGACTAATCTTTTACAGGCAACGTATTTCACATTAATTGTCCAGATGATGGGCATAGCTGAAAAAACATATTTACATTAGCATCGAGAAAGCCAGCTTTGTCAGATGATTAAAAACATAGAAAAAGCATGACATCCAGGAGGTTGAAAACGGTCCATGAATTAGGTCTCTAAACCCAACAATTTTTTTTTTGTTTTACAGAAAGATTCTTCATCCCTCCACCTAAGTTTCAACACGCCATTACCATAGAGCTTACCAGCTGGCTTTGACAGTGGTGATAAAAAACTGGGAGCCATTAGAATCAGGTCCTGTATTAGCCATGGAAACTACACCTGCAATAAAATATTAAAGAGAGAAACAACTGAATATTTGAAGAAAAATTGACAATAAAAAGGAAGTAACTAGACAAGAGCAAAAACATTAAAGCTTTTAAGTTCAGAAAGCATTTGTGTCTATAGATCATATCTAATTAAAACAAGACAGACAGCTAAATAATACATATAAGAACACCTGCATGTGAATTTTTTATCTTAAAGTTCTCATCAGGAAAGGTGCCACCATATATAGACTCACTTCCCCTTCCATCACCATGAACTATATCACCACCTTGAATCACAAATCCGGATATTATACGATGGAATGGTATTCCCTTATAACGAAGGGCTTTCCCACTGGCACCCTTGCCTTTCTCTCCTGCAGATGGGAAGCAAAAACTTAAGCATATTTTACCATGAAATTTTAAACTGGCTATCAATAGTACTGGTAGGTACAAAACTAACAAGAAGCTAAGACTGAAGTACCTGTACACAAAGCCCTGAAATTTTCTGCAAACAACAACTGATAGCATTAGCCAGCCATTCAACAATTAATGGAACAAGTTAGAATACAGTAAAAATTGGAAATAATTTGAGAAAGAAACTAATAAATCTAAATCAGCTTAAAAGGTAAGCTTTTCCCACACATGACATATGACAAGGCTTAAAGTAGCTTGTGCATGGCTAATGTGCCGATGGTTTCAAGAAACTAATAAGTTTCTAAGCAACTAAATCTACTGAGACAGACAATCAAAACATACCAACAGTTTTTGGCACAACTTCGCCATACAATCCAATGATGATTCTACCTGCAGAGCACAAATTGTAGCACTTTTAAGCTAAAAAGAAACAAGTCTCATCACTGAGCATGTGGGAAAAAGAAGTTGTACCTACGTGCTGGCCATCAATATCAACATCCAAGTAGACTCTGTGGGTGATCTCATGCTCCTCTTCTACAGTCTTCTCTTCCTCCTGAGCAACAATTAAAGAGTCAATTACTACCAAAAATTGTTGACTTAACCTATCCAAATTAACAGAATGAGGCAAAATCAGATAAACAACATCAAGGAAACTGCAATCTCATGCTTGTCTCAACAAAGCACATTCAGAACCCCAAATAAAATCCTTTTACTAGAAACTAAAAAAAAAAGTAAATGCTCAGGTTGTAACAGGACACTTCAAAATATCTTCATTGCATCTTTCATGAATAGCATATCTCAGAAACAAGCTTTTACCATAACCACCCAATTCAGAAATATATCCAGAAAAATCACTGAATTTGAATCATATCCAACAAAATAAACAGAACAAAAAACCAAAATGAAACGGAACCCATCAATCCCATTAGAGTATATTGAAAACCCAAATCTCTTTTACCGGAAAAAGTGCTACTAATGAATAAAATAATCCAAATTCAGATCCAAAGACTACATATCTACACATGTCCAGGTATTGGGTATTTAGAAAAGAAGAAGCGTACCCGTTTAGTACCGGATAAAGAGAAAATGACGAAAATTGAGAGGACGATGAAGAGCAGAAGGCATCGAGGTTGTACCAAAATCGAGATCTCCCGACGCATCTTTTTCTTTGTTAATCTTTTACCCTAATGATTGACAATAACACTTTAAATTACTTTCCATTTGAGTTACAAACACAGAACAAAGAAATCCCAATTTTTCTTCTTTTTTTTTTCTTTGTTTCTCTAATATAATCACCCTCAGTTACCTAGCAAGAAGGGTAGAAGACTGGAGAGTTTGGGCACCGGGCCTTATTTTATTAATCAAAGGAAAACACTTTATTTACCGCATAATAACTAAATAAACCTTCAACTATTAAGAAAAAAAAAATTCATTAAAATTTTATATTTTTATTTTAAATTAAATCATTTTTATGATTAATATTTAATATTTATCTTCAATCAAAATATTACTTATTTTATATCAAGTTATATTGCTAATAGATTATAATAAATAGTGAAATTCATGATAACTTAATTATGTTTTTGATTAATTATTAATTTAAATATGTTTTAATTAAAATAATTAGTTGATTTGATATAAAATAAAATATATGAATTCAATTGAAATAATAATAAAATAATAAAAATATATTTAATTTTTTTAAATAATTTAAAAAAACTTTAGTGTTTAAAGCAAGATTTATTTACTATTTAATTTTACTGCCATTACGAGAGTAATATTGAGATTGAGAAATGAGTTAATGAGAAATTTTAGACTATTCCCGGTTGTATTATTGTAAAACGATCTTCCGTAATCCATCAGGAGTTGGGACCATCACCATTTTTCATCAGAGCCAAGCACGTGTGGCACGTGTAAAGAGGAGAAGGAGAATCGAAATGAGCCCAGTCTCATTTATAGATAGGCCTGGGCTGAGATTCATATATTATTACGATTAGACCCAATGGGCTAAATGAGCTTCTACACTAAGCCCAACTGCTCATATTGGATACAATTGATACGAAAGGACAATAATAATAAATGATATTTTAATGGAAACTATCCAAGTAAAAAATGTTGTGCTATGTTTCTTCTTTGCCTAAATTTGCTAAATTTGTTGGTTTGCCTTTATTTTTTTTTTCAGGATGATTAATTGGATGTCTATATTTACATGTAATACGTATACAAACCTACGTTTTCCATTTTAAATACGAATAATTTTAATGTTAAAAATAGCATGCTAGAAAGAAAACTATAGTGGCCTAAATTTACAGAAACAAATCTTAATAGCTTTTTGGAACAAGTGACTTTCTTCATCCGTGTCGAAGCCAATCTGAATTCTCATTTGCATCAGCAACTTGTAATTCTCTAGAATATAAGAAGCCTCGAATCACATTCATCTCAAAGTCTTTTATACTGAACATGTTGAGGCTCGCAATCTGAGCTAACTGGTACCGACAGTCATTTTGCCTAAAACAATCATTACTAATCTAGTATTTGTATGATCAGAAGTGTAAGTCACGAATCACCAGTTTGTGGATTTGAAATAGGATTAGACTAAATAAGCTATAACATAAAAGTTGATTCGTAAAGAGCTAACCAGTTTGTTGGTTTGAAGTAGGATAAAGGAAACTTCCAAGACTAAATAAGGGATAAAGATAAAAGTTTGATTTGTCTATAATTAAAAGAAAAAAAAAAGTTGACTTTATCTATGAGTTTTTTTTTTTAGAAAAAAAAACTATTTACGAATTTAATGTATTATTTTATTTTAGGTATTTATACACAGATAAACATATATACATATATGTTACATTAAACATATTAAAGGAAGTGAGTCCATACTTTAATTCCATATCCAATAAGTAAGAGATATTGAAAAGTTTATAAACAGAAGCATTGTACAACTTACTTGTTGGTATTAAAAAAAAATGGATTCGATTAATAAACTTGTTGGTATTATATTTTCCAAATGAAAACAAGTAGTTGTTTTTCTTAATTTTTGCAAATCAACATGTTCTTGTCTGGCTGTACTAGTGGTTTTTTTTTTTTAAATAAAAGAGTTTATATAGAAATAACATATAAAAAACGTCCAAAGTCCATTGAAAAAGAATTCGGCTTGAAAGCATCAGTTCACCCATGATTTGAAACTAAAACTGATGTTCTCTATCGTCATTAAGAAAAACTCACTCACATGCTTAATTATAAATTCAAAAGAGGCCAAGTCCTCTAGCTATAATTATTTTATAGAAAAAAAAAGATTAATTGAATTAATGACATAAAAAGAAATTAGTTGATTTGCATGACGGCAACCCACTCATCCTTTAATGTCATTACACACGCATGATTCATGATGAAACATTAGTTTAATTTTATTTTTTTAAGCATATGTTATAGGACCATAGCAACTTGCATTTTTTTATTTAGTTTAGTTCGGTTTGATTGAATTTTTTTTTTTATTTATTTCACAAAAACGGAAACATTATTACGACTTCATTATTCTCAAAATTATTTATAAATAAATGCTAGTACAAAGTTACAAAGTGTATGATACTTTTTGTGGTAAATGCGATCTTATGATCGTCTTTTAAATTTTATTTTTTTAGAATTGAGAGAAGGGAATTTTGAATTTTATTTTTTAATAAAAAATTATGTATCAATCAATAAATCAAATACTTAAATATCTTCTTAAACTTTGAGAATACAAATATAAAAAAAATCTAACTGTACTTCTTGTTTGACGCCACATGATTTGTACGTGTTCTGCATTTTCCTCACATGCTTGAATATTGATGCAACACGGTTTTAATGGTGGGGTTGCTTATGATTTTTTATAATAAAACCTACGCATGCATAACTGCAGCTAGCGTGACCTTCGTTTTGGGGCAGGTGGTCTTTACTTCTAACACCAAGAAAAATCTCAACGACAAGGAAGACGTGTAAAAGATTCGCTTCATTGGGAAATATATAGATCTTCATCGATAAGGAAACGTGTAGTGCTCATCAATTCAACAACAAGAGACATAATTTCCAAAGAAAGAGAATTACTACACAAAATGCAATATCATTTCATATTAAAGTGATGGTTCTCTTTTGCATGGTGGTTTCCATATACAGTTGGTGAAAGCAAAATGAAGACGGCTTAAACTCAGAATGGAGGAAAAATATCCTTGGACCTAAGAGATCGTAGCACGGTAGCAGCAGCAGGTTGCCCTAATTAATTATCAACTGATCTTGCCTTCCCCTCATTGAAAACAACTTGTGGCCGTGTCGACACAGCTATTCTACTTGTCTTTTGGATCTTTTTGTTCTTTATGAATAAATAGTTGAAGATATTCACGCATAAAAAACGAAAACAACGTCTTAGGTTTGCTTTGTTTGGAAATGACCTTTGGCTGCTAGTTATGGCCGCTGGACCGATGTCCATTAATGGTGACCCACAAGGGACAATTAGCTAACAACATGGGCACATGGTGCCAAAACAAGCCAGCTGGCTCAGCACTTTCCTTTTCTTTTCGATAGGTTTATCTTTAAATGAAAACAAAAAAGAATTCATATTTCAGCCCTTTGCCTTTTTTTCTGTTGAGGATTCCCTCAATCAAATCAAAAGTTCTTCGTAAGCAAGGCGCCGGAAACAAGCAAGCCCACTCTCGACCGTCGAAACAAAATTCTTTAATCAACTTGGTAGAGAAAAGTAGGCATGAAACATGCTCCAATCTGACTCAAATTAAAAACAATGTGTTCAGATACATTATCCTACGATTCACGCACCAAAAATGTTCGGATGGTAAGGATCTCGATTTCCCTTTGATGGTTGTTTGTTTTTTTATTAATAATTTTGCAGCACAGGTATTTTATTCATATTAAGAGTTACCCTTTTTGATTATAACATAAATTAAATATGATATAAAATTATAAAAAAACATAATATTTCAAAAATATCTAAATTGTTTAAAAAATTAAAATAAGTTAAAAATTTTATTCTATTCAAATAAATTTTTATATTTTTATTTTAAATTAAATAAATTTTTATAATTAATTATTGATAATCAAAATATTATAATCATTTTATATTATTGATTTGACACTTAATATTAAATAATAAATAATATTTTAATTAACCTAATCAATTAATTATTAATTATAAAATTTTATTTAATTAAAAATAAAAAATATAAAAAATTTATTAAATATAATAAAAATAAAAATTTATTAAATAATTTAAATTTTTAAAATTTTAAAAAAATAATATAAAATGAATGAACGCATTCATAGATTTCATTTTTTTTTCTTTCCATTAGTTGTCACCAGTGTGTAATAAAATAGTTCAAGATCTCCCATGTTGTCGTAAACGTTTCAGGGCTAGATCAGAAAAGTTAAAGATGAGAGTAAAAAATCGTGATTGATTGAAACAAAAAATATATATATATATATATTTATTTATTTATATATAGCCTACTTAAGCCACATGTTTGTTCTTTTTCAACTTTGATAAAGACGACTTTGGCATTACATAATTTAATAATACGACAGTCGACAGCAAGCTGTACGACGGACCGTACCTACATAATGGTGCCTCCTTATCAATAATGACCCTGATAAGCAACTTGGCCTGGGAATCGACACCGTCCATGGTCGGGTCCACAAATACTTTGAATTAGATTCGTTTACTGTTTCGTGAATGCAACAGCTCCGGACAACCAAATCCCATCTGATCACACAACGCAGTCCAAATTTAATACGCACCGTTCACGGAAGATAAGATTTACAAGTCAATTTTTGCACCTACAATCTTTCTCCATCTCCGTTAAGAATTCCCAATGGCTTTGATTGTTACTTACAACCAAATTTTGAAACACTTGTCCCCTTTGGCTTTCGTTCTATACAGATGTTGAGAAAATTTATTTACGTAACAAAAGTTAAATACATAAAATGAACTGTTAAAATCTACAATTACCTCATGCAAAAAATAACTTACTTGCTACAAATAATCAAATATTAAGCTTAAATTTAATATTATTATCTTGTTATTTTAATGATTAATATTTGCTTAAAATCATAAAAAATTGAAAATAAACTTACCCACAACTATTAATGAATTTTTTAATCGTCATATGATTTTGTGTTAGAATTATTATGATAAAAAGAGATAATAATATATATATATAAGTGAATAAGATATGTTGTGATAGATGATAATAAATAAAATGTAAAGAATAAATAAAAAACAAAATAAAATTAAGAAGAAATTTGAAAAAAATTAAGTAGAATAACACACAGGATCATGAATAAAATCAGGTATAAACAATTTGGTTTCGTGTTTAAATTTTGTTGTACGGTAATGTTCTTGACAATAATCCATAAAGTCGGAAGCATGGTCACGGAACCAGCAGTGGCTGTCTTATGTAAGGCAATAAGGACACGAGCTTATAAGAGTCCCACTTGTATAAAGCACATATCGTATCATGATAGATTTCTGGGGATCCTTATCTTCTCTGTCACCACCCAAAGCCCAACAGTTGCAGATCAATCCAAGAATAAATTTATTAACCATTTTTTTTTAACTAAAGCAGTATGATTTTTTCATAATTGCTTCATCTTCTTTTGTGGGGTTATTGACCCAAAGTGTTTCTTTCGTCCTCTTTTGAAAGTAATGTGCAACTATGTTTTTCAGGAATATCGACTCAGCCATACCTAGGTACCTAGGGGCGAATATTCTGATTCATATTCTTCCCTATTTAATTCTTTTTTTCCTGTTTAATTCGTTAATATTCTTTGTCAAATTTGGTATGCATATTCTTTATTTTATAATTAAAAATTACCCAAAAATAAAGATTTTGATGCCCCGTAGGACATGGCATGCTTAGAAAAGAAGAAAACTAAGTACTGGTATTTTTATGATCTACAGGTATAATATTTTAATCGGTCGGGTCAAAACAATGAAATTAAGCTACCACCCAATTCGCATTATGTTTTTCTTCTTGAAGAAAAAGGCAAGACAGAATCATAATCTGCGTTAATACAGAGCCATGGATAAACCAAACGTTTCCTTGTACGTTTGACTAAAACGCAATACAGTGTGCTGCCAAAGACTCCCAGGAATATCAACACACTGTTGCTTGGGTGCTAATCCACGCGACATGCCCTGGCGCTCACCCCGCACATGCCGAGGCCTTACCTTTCCATTTCTTTCCAAGTTTGAAAGGTAGATGAGCCATGACTTTAAGCCCATAACTTTTTCTTTAAAAAAAAACAAAAAAGAAATCCCTTCACACTTTTTCACCCTTTTTTTTGACCATTTTTAAAAAATTCTTGTTGGATTTTTCTTTGGATGTATTTCTTTCACTCATAGTCATCTTATTATACGTGAGCATGGTGTAATTCAACATAAATTAAGGGCTCTATCCTGCCTCTCAGTGTCAATATTGAATATCCATGATGTAGATGGAATGGACACATTCATTCAATTTTCATGACAAGTTTGCCTCACTCTCTTTGGAAAAGATGCCTTTTTTTCTTTTTTTGCAAAAGTCCTTTTGGTCCCACGAATTTCTTTCCTTCTTGATCTACAAAGACAAAATGTTTTTCTTTTTCTTATGAGCATTTGGTATACTATTAGCATGAAATTTGGTCTTAAAATTCATATAATTACAATTATCATGTCATAAAATTAAATACAAAGCTTTGGGTAACTTTGGTGATCAGACATGTATTGGTAAGGAAACCAATTATACTTAAAAGGATGGAAAACATTCTTTTACTGATGTGATGTGAGCGAATCAAGTTGAAATTGTCCCCACCATAGAAAAAATCAGGAACCCAACAAGTCAACAACTGCAGCCACGCGTCTAGAATTCCAGCGATCCTCCGACGAAGCCATGGAAATCTAACGAACCGTATATCGAGGAACTTTACCCAGTCCAAGTCCAGTCAACAAAAAATAATTACCGTAAAAAATGATTAAATATAAAATAAAATATCAACACCGCCACCACCATACCGTAGATTATACCTGCAAGTAAAACAAAAGCCGCACCGTACGCGTCGACGTCGTGGCTACGGTTCTCAACCAAGCCCCTTGCTTTATTCACAAAAATCTTAACTTTAAATACCCAAGCCTGGCAACCCGCTCCATATCCCAAAACCTCAAACTCCAAGCACTCCCCAACCACCTTTATTGTTTTTGTTGGGTTTGCCTTTGTTTAGACAGCTTCTAGGGTGATGAGGTTTCGAGAAACTTACACGTTCAGTGCCTGGAAATGGCTAGGCTTCGTGTCTGCCGTATGGGTTCAGACCATTTCAGGCAATAACTACACTTTTTCGAACTACTCTGATGCTATCAAGACGCTCATGAACCTTACCCAGCTCGAGCTTAACAATTTGTCTGTGGCTAAAGATGTTGGTAAGGCTTTTGGTCTCCTGGCTGGCCTTGCCTCTGATCGTTTGCCCACCCCGGTTATTCTCCTTATTGGTTCCATTGAAGGGTTGATTGGTTATGGTGCTCAATGGCTCGTCGTCAGTCATAAGATTCAACCACTTCCTTACTGGCAGGTATGCAAGCAAATGCAATTATGCATTAGTGTGGAAAACTATCCTTTTAAGCATTTGAGCTAAAGAGTGCTAATTACACTCACGAAAAACAGGTTTTATCTTTGTTCAATTTATCTTGCTTTGAATTGGTTTTGTAACATTACTGTTATATATACTTAATTAAAAAAAGTACTGCTTACTCAAAAGTTCCATTTTTGGACTAGCTTGTTTATTGTTCTGTATGACTAGATGCTTTCAATAGTAGTAGAATTTTCAAAAATTTCTAGTAAAAATTCATGTCATTCCCAAGACAATGAGTATTTTCACTGTTGAAAATCTCTACAATTTCAACAAAAATTTCTAATTTTTCGATTTTACTACTTACAGATGTGCATATTCCTGTGCATGGGAGGCAACAGCACAACATGGATGAACACGGCGGTGTTAGTAACTTGCATCCGCAACTTCCGCCGCAACCGTGGCCCAGTATCCGGCATCTTGAAAGGCTATGTCGGTCTCAGCACCGCCATCTTCACCGACCTCTGCTCCGCACTCTTCTCCAACGACCCCGCCAAATTCCTCATCATGCTCGCGGTCATCCCCTTCGCCGTTTGCCTCACGGCCATCTTCTTCCTCCGTGAAATCCCCCAAACCGCCTCCGTTGCGGCAGAGAAGGAAGAAACCCGCTATTTCGCAATATTTAACATAGTAGCCGTCGTAGTCGCTGTTTATCTTTTAGCTTACGATTTCATCGGTTCGACCAATCAAGTTTTTTCGCTCGTTTTTGCGGTTATTCTCCTTATTTTATTAGCTAGTCCGTTGGCAGTTCCGGTTTATTCTTTTGTAAAGAGTTGGCGTTTGGTCGGGTTCGAAGCTGACATGGAGCGACAGGAACCGTTGCTGAAAGAGGAAGCTACGGAGGCAAGGAAAGCGGAGATTGTTACAGAGGAGGAGGAGGAAGTGGAGGCTGCTGCTGTGGCGGCGGAGGAAGAAGTGGCAGTGGTGGAAAAGAGTAGGCCGGAGTTAGGAGAGGACCACACGATGTTCGAGGCGATGACGACCTGGGACTTTTGGATTTTGTTTGTTTCGTTTCTGTGTGGGGTGGGAACAGGTATGGCGGTGATGAATAACATGGCGCAGATTGGGTTGGCCCTTGGACACGCCGATGTTTCCATGTTCGTCTCGCTGACAAGCATTTGGGGCTTTTTTGGCCGGATCATTTCGGGTTCAGTTTCTGAGTATTTTCTCAAGTAAGCTTTTCCTTTGCCCAAACTCAATTTTCTTTCTTGATTTTGACATTTCGTTCCATTAGGATCTTTTCCGTTGGATTCATATTGCTTTTATTCTTTTATTTATCGCAGTGGAGAGACTAGGTCTAAGTCGTCCCATTATAATACTATGCAACTTGATACTACCTTTTAGGCTTTTTCTAACATTTTCCAAATCCATTGTTGCCTTCGTGAAATGAACAAAAAATATATCTTTTGATGCAGCCCTGTTCATTGTCTTTTGATCTGTCAAAGGAATTCTCTATTTTTAGAGTGGTCAAATCCTTTCTCTTATTTTATTGGATTACTAAAAAAATTTTTGATGGGAGAAGATTCTAGATAATTTCTCAAAGAAAGAAAGGGACTAGTTACCTAATAATATGCTTTTAAGAGCCAGGGTAGGTTTCTTTCTCTCTCCCTTTTATGGTGTATTTTGTATTTTTGTTGGAAATCTTGTGTAGATAATGATTTCTTTGTAACTAAGAAAATCTGATCTCAATCCGGGTACGGGTGGATTTCAACATGAAATTTACCCGAAATTCTGTTGCTCTTTCTTGTGATTTACATTATTTAATCAAATTTCTAGCTTTTTAGAAGCAAAGGATGTTGTATGGTCAATTAATGTGGGACAGGCAAAGTTTTTTGTTGCTTAAATGGAGCTCAGTTTGCAGAGCCGTGCCATAAGCACAAGGCATATTGTTTTGCTATTTTTTTGCTAAAGTGCACACACAAAGGACCACAACGTATTTATTTTGACAATGAAATTGATGAAAAATCCCTTGATTTTGCCCCTTTTTTCCTATGCAATGTCATGCCACTTACACCATATTAATGCCTTGATGCTGACAATTTTGGCACAAAATATCAATTGGTGGACTTGATTGTGATTGGCTGTCTCTTTCACTAATTACAACAATTTTACTTGTCCACGAATTTTTTTGATTCTTGTTTTGGAATCGTTGAAACTAAAAGTTGTATTGGTTGCAAAGTAGGTGAATTAATGTGAGAAATGGACGATGTGGATGATGGAAGAGAGAGATAACCTTGTTAAAACTATGCCCACGATGGGTGTCATCTGATGAGCTCACAGCATAGCTCTTGGCAGGCATCTTAAGCCATTGCCATCTTTCTCAGTTGGCCATTTTGGATAGCTTCATAGGATTATTGGGTTATTGGATTGAGCCTTTACTTCACAGATGATGATGCCTATATGCATTGTAATCCGCATCAGTATTGATATTTGCCGTCCTCTAAATCATTTTTCTATGCTCTTTGTTGAATGCATTTATTGGAGCTTGAAGGTTTAGCGACTGCTTTCAGTCGTTGTTAATGTTGATAGATTAATTGGGCAAGCTTACATAGTTGTTAAGAGAGATGACTTTCTTTCATGACTGTATCCATGTGGATTGATTTGCTATATATTTAGTTGTAAGATAGATGACTTTCTGTCATAATAACTGTATTCCATGGGCATTGATGTGTCGTATATTTAATTGAATGAGTTTTTCAACTAGCACTCACTATGAACTTCCTGCAGGAAAGCTGGAACACCTAGGCCTCTTTGGAATGCAGCATCTCAGATCCTGATGGCAGTTGGGTTCCTTCTCATGGCACTGGCTATGCCTGGTTCCCTGTACATCGGTTCAATTGTTGTTGGCATCTGCTATGGAGTCCGTCTAGCAGTTACAGTCCCTGTTGCGTCAGAACTATTTGGTCTCAAATATTATGGTCTGCTCTACAACATTTTAGTCCTCAACCTTCCCATTGGTTCCTTCCTCTTCTCTGGCCTGCTTGCTGGCTATCTATATGATGCACAGGCTACCCCAACACCAGGAGGTGGGAATACCTGTGTGGGAGCCCATTGTTATAGGCTTGTGTTTATCATAATGGCTATAGCCTCAGTTATTGGATTTGGTTTGGATGTTTTGCTGGCAATTAGAACCAAGAACGTTTATACCAAGATATTCACCAGTCGAAAATCGAAGAAATCCTTGACGGCATCTAGTGGCCAATGATAGACAATTCTGCAGCAAACACAAGGCTGGAATTGAGGATTGATGGGCTTTTTGCTCAGTGATATCCTAGGTATAGCATTTGCTGGTTCAGTCATTTTATAAGATGATCAGTGATTCTAGAAGACCATTAGTAGGCTATGTGGTCTGATATAATTTCCACGTCTATATTACTAGTCTGATGTGAGGATTTTTTTTTTTTTGGTTTAAAGAAAATGTTCCATGAGATGTTATCAGAATTTTGTTTAAATCTTTTCTCAGTGGACAACACCAACTTGCCCTGTTTGATCTGTCGGATGGAATCTCATTTATTGGTAGCACTGATATTCCGCTAGAGTCAATTATCAAGGTTTCAGAGAATAGAACTTACAAGCTCTGCCTTAGCGGCCATCTGCTCTGGCAGATTATTAGGCGACAGAATGAGGAAGACGATTACGAAACATTATAATAAACAAACTTGCAGCTACTGATCGCCCACAGGATTCTGGAGAGTGCATTTCATTTTCAATCAACTTCATCCCTCCTGGCTAATAGATGTTTTTATTAAGTGCAAGTTCCACAAAATTCAATTATTGTCAAATAAACAAGTTACTTAACCACTTATTACCTGATAAAAGCGAGAATGATGCTTTTGCTGCTTAGGCTGAAATTCAGTGGCTGCTCCCCCATCCAAATCAATCCCAATATCTAGCCAAATCAGATATTAATAAAGAGGAGGTGAAAGTCCAAACAAAAGGGTCCTACCTGGAAATGCCTTTCTTGCAGACACAGAGTCTGTCATCGGCTTGTCTGGCCCTGTTTGGTTTGATACACATGACCCAAGTTTGTGTTCATGTTTAGGCATTGACGGATTAAAGCCAGTGGACTACAGAAATGGTCTTCATGTGGTAAAGGCCCAGTCTGAAAATGGAAGATTTTAGAGGCCATAATTTGTTCATGCGCATTAAAACCCCAATGGAACAAAGGACTATAAATTTTTAGCCCTTTGCCACTTTTTAAAAGGAAAAATATACTGCCTATACACTAGTAGAAAACATTTGACACAATGTTTCTTCATTGCATTTCCTACTTTTGCAAACAGATTTGATGTCATTACAAAAGAAAATTTACAGGCTATTATGACCACACTGTTGGTATCTTCAATGACATCACATGGTACAACGTTTTTAAACCTAAACCTGAAGTAGAAGGTTCTGGTTGGTGAAAAGAGAACTTCAACAATCAACATTTCCACTTCATTATCCCTGTCCTTGTCTTTTTCAACTTTCATTTCCCTTTTGGGAGGCTCTCCGGGTGTGAAATCGGTTTCGTTCTTTTATTTGTTCATCCAATTAACCTTTCGGGTTGTGGGAGGGGGAGGGGCAATCAATTTAAATTGACTTTGGAGCATGTAAATGCATGGTCGCCGTATCACGCGCGCGTGCAAGTTCTAGCCATGAAGCCTTCTGGAATCACTTGCCTGACAATGGAGGACTAGACTTAAAACTAAAGCAGGCTGAGCATTGATCACTCCTCTTCTTAAATGTCACTGCCCTTACCTATTTCCAAGTCACTCTCCATCAATTGGCTAGCTTCAATCCTTGTAGAAATTGCGGTCTCCATAATCAAACAAAAATTAAGGCATAGCCTAAAACTAAACGGCAAACAGCCACGCCAAGACTATTTGGACAACTGATCTGGAATCTCTCTGAATTAATGGTACTGCCTGTTAAAGTAGTTCAAAGCCCCTATGTGGCTAGACTGGACCTAATCTTGCGAGCTCCATTTTGGTAATATCCATAATTTTGGTTAAACGAAAGGAATATCGTCCAACAGAGTTGCATGGTGCATGTGCAGGGTTATCAATTTGCCGACAAAAACCAGTGTTTGCAAAGTTGTTTCCACCCAAACCCAAATCTTAGATCAAGAATACGTAACTTAGACTCATCATTTAGCTCCTAGCAACAATCCAAATCTCCATTAAAGCAAGAGAGACTAAAGATGAAGCAAGGGTCGATAAAGCCAAATTGCAGAATAAATTTTCCCCTGGACGGATTACAACGTTGAGTCTAAGCCTGTACAATTTAGCAGCAAAGACAAGTTATTAATCACCACAAAAGTAGCTGTTTGACAATTTACGTTCACATCACATGAACCTCTTTCTTATAAGTATAACATGTGAGCAGCGCACGGGGTGTTCACAGGCCCGCACTGTTTCCTTGTGATCCCCACCACAAGCCTTAAGTACTCTCCCTAGCTCTTTCCCTCCCTCTTCTGCAATCTTCATTATTCTATATAACCTTCCTATCTATATAAGCTTCATCATTTTGTTCATCGATTACAGTCATGCTTTTCCGCTAGCAGTATGTTTTACACACTCCAATGCGGAAACATGAAACATTCTCCTATTTTTGGTGGTTACTTGGCTTTCTTCTTTCTTCTAAGCATTTCCTTGGCTGCTTCCTATGGTTCTCTCTCTCTCTCTCTCATTGGTATGACTGTTCAATTCTAATGGGATTTTGCAGAAAACTTAATTTTATGGTTTTTGTTTGTTGTTGCAGATGGGCCAGCATATGATTTTACTGCTTATACAGAGGTAAATTTTGATATGTGAAAAAATTGTTTGTTGAAGAAATCATCATCTATTGACTATTGTGAAATGATCGGTCTCAAATTATTTGATTCACACCATGTCAATGACTCTTCATGTTATTGGTTTGCAGTGTAAAGCACAGCCGGAGGAGCCACTTTACCAGGGAGGGATACTGAAAGATCAGCAGCCAGTTATGAAACGGAGCATTATTAGCGAGACTGCAACTGGTTTTTACACGCCAGCTTTTGTATTGAAGAATCTCACGCAGGGCAGCGTTTACTGTTTCTCCAGTTAGGTTTCTCCACTTCTCTTTCACTTCTGTTTCTTTGTAATGCTTTTTAGTACACTATGCTCTCAACTCTCAACGTATCATTGTTAGTGGCTTAGTTTTCTGTCACAGTATCACCCGTGCCCCCAAAAAGTGACATTGTTAAAGGCTTGGATTTTTGGAACATAAGTGACAGCCGACGGGTCATTCAACATTACAACAATCAAAGGCAATGTGTTGTCCATACTTGAAAAGGAATCTTGATACATTGCTCTGACCCCAGCTGAAGGACCATCCCTATTGTAGAGGCAACTGAATTTTGGCATTGACATAAAAAATTGAAAACTTCCTGTCATGTGAACATACTATGAATTGTACTCTGAATCTTCAGACGTTTCATTTAAAACATTTATAGGAGATACAAAATCGATTATATTATGCGTTCGCTTATTATCTTGGTGCTTAACAGCTTGGGTCAGGATCCAAGGCGCCAATTCAGCTCTCATTAGGGCAAGCTTGAAGACTGAAAACAGAACATATGATTGTATAGGGACTGTTTCAGCTAAGAGTGGATGCTGGTCATTTCTCAAGGGTGGATTCATTCTTGATTCACCTTCAAATTTAGCTTTACTACTATTTCAGGTGAATATGTATATTCCAAATACCATTTTCCTTTAGGTATAATGTTTCTATTTAGGCTTTTGCAGGTGGAAAATTGAGCTTCAACTCATGAATTGAATCCCACAAATGCTTCTTCTAAGAACTTTTTCTTGTGTTTTGGATATGCAGAATTCAGATGATAAGGATATCGATATAACAATTGCTAGCTCCTCATTACAGCCATTTACTGATCAGGAATGGAGGATCAACCAGCAATACATAATTAACACTGTAATTACTGGTCACACTTTTCTCTCATTTCATATTTGATTCTCAATGTTTTTAAGCTTCTCTTGCCAATTGAGTGTGAGAGTCGGACTCTGCGAAATGATTTGACAACAACGGAAACATCCAATCTTAACAACCTTGTTAAGACAGAACTGCAAAATCTTTCAAAAGGCTTACATTAAAGCAGGTTTGCACTTTGCTATTGCGTTTATAACATTTAACGGAGGAACTGTTTGAACTTTTTCCAGCAAAGGAAGCGCGCTGCAACAATACATGTGTCTGACCAACAAGGAAATAGATTGCAAGGAGCGGAAATAACTGTGGATCAAGTCTCAAAAGATTTTCCATTTGGTTCTGCAATAGCAAGCACTATTCTTGGAAATTTGCCCTATCAGGTATGTGCAGCTTGTGAACTTCTCAGTATCTTTTGCCATCATATGATGTATTATTAAGCACAACTTCACCAACTACTATAATGCTAGTTAATTGATTGTGTTTTCATTCTATCTTCCAGAGTTGGTTTGTTGAGCGATTCAATGCGGCAGTGTTTGAAAATGAACTCAAATGGTATGCAACAGAACCTGATCAAGGGAAGACCAACTACACCATAGCAGACCAAATGTTGGAATTTGTTCGAGCCCACCAAATAATAGCCAGAGGTCACAACATATTCTGGGAAGACCCTAAATACACGCCCGCATGGGTTCGGAACCTTGCAGGTCCTGAGCTACAATCAGCAGTCAACTCCAGGATACAAAGCTTAATGAGCAAATACAAAGAAGAATTCATACACTGGGATGTTAGCAATGAGATGCTCCATTTTGATTTCTATGAACAACGACTTGGACCCGATGCAACCTTGCATTTCTATGAGACTGCACATCAATCAGACCCATTAGCAACCCTTTTCATGAATGAATTTAATGTTGTGGAAACCTGCAGTGATGTGAAATCAACGGTTGACACCTACATTGAAAGGATAAGAGATCTTAAACAAGGCGGCATGTACATGGATGGAATTGGCTTGGAGAGTCATTTTACAGTACCAAACCCTGCTCTAATGAGAGCTGTGCTAGACAAATTGGCTACACTTGGACTACCCATATGGCTTACGGAAGTAGATATTAGCAGCTCGGTTGGTGAAGAATTACAGGTGAACAAATAGAATTCTCAACATTACCAGAGGAAAGATTTCACATTTTAGGCATTACTTCAAGGGCAAACTTTTGATGTTATCTTTCTTTTGTTTCCTTAACAGGCTATCTACCTAGAACAGGTACTAAGAGAAGGCTTTTCACATCCTTCAGTGAATGGGATAATGCTTTGGACCGCTCTCCATCCTAAAGGGTGCTACGAAATGTGCCTAACTGATAAAAATTTTAAAAACCTCCCAGCTGGTGAAGTGGTTGACAACCTCTTGAAAGAATGGCAAACCGGGGAGATTAATGGGCAAACAGATGAACATGGTTCATACAGCTTTTATGGTTTCTTAGGTGAATACAAAGTAAACGTCAGCAGCGGCAACAGATCAGCAAATTCTACTTTCTCACTCTGCCGTAGTGATGAAACTAAACACTTCAGCATTCAGTTGTAACACCCATGATTCTAGTCTCACTTTATACAAGGGAAAACTAAATTAGATTTTAATATATAAACACATCTTTGCTTGCACGATTTAAACTAGACAATTGACTAAACACGTCTAGAATACGTCCATTTGGGAGTACTAACTCTTTTGCAAATATAAACGAGTTTACTAAGGTCACCTCAGGCTGTGTCTCAGTGGTCTATTACCTTTTGGGAGAGGAGTTTCTGATAGCCCAATCCCGTTGATATTGGGCTCGAGCCCTAGGATCCTGCAAGCCAGAATTCTACCTCCTTTTTCTTTGTTTTCCGTTAAGCAAATGGTTGGATTATGTCCATTCAATGAGTTCAATCAGCAAGCCACTGCAACAGAATATGTTCTCCAAACATGCCTTCAGCAGGCAGCTTCCATCATACATTTGTTACTCTTCAAAATCACTCTACTCTCTCCTGTTTCCCTTGTGGTTGACATTTAAAGAAGATTCACCCTATGGTATTTAAGGAACCTTATCACGTTATCTTTAGTGTTTCTTCATTCTGAACTCCATTAACCCTTCCACTTCTTCAATTAACTGCAACTCCAATCAATTAGATAAGATTCTCATGGATATGTCCCCAGTGATAAGCTGCCTTCTTTTTTAAAACCGTCTTTCTGGTATGATTCGTGAATGGCCGCTACAACAACAATATCATAACAAATGAGGAAGAGACTTGACAGGATAATGTAGTCAGTTCAATTATGGGGCATGATGAAGAAGTGGGGTGCGTGGGACCCGCCATAGAAATAATGGAGCGTTTGTGACATTATGTCGAGATTTATGTTCATTTGGTCCATTTCCTTAACTTATGCTGGATTCTGACAGCGTTGTTTATGATTTTGCCTCCCTTAACAAACAAAACCAGAAAGAAAAAATAAGTCTATCAGCTTCCGTTACTCTGGAGCAAACTTGAAGTGGAACATGTCGCAATGCCAGGTGAATTTTCAACCGTTCTGTTCTATTCCATACTTCATCGTTTCTGCTATGAAGTTAAAGGAAAACCAAGAGTATAATTCATGGTTAAACTTTCTTACCTTGTTCAAATCTCTGCCGGAAACAAAGTCTATGCTTTAAAGATACAATGCCTCCAAGTTTCCTCTCTGATTGAAACCATCATATAAAGAAGCAACGAAATCTTTGATGACTAGGCTTCTCCATTATTAAGAAATTATGAAGACAATATTCTTGGTCAAGTGGAATCTTGTTTTTAGCAGGTTTAGACCTGACAATTCGTGTTAACGTGTCGTAAATGTGTCAGATATGATTAAACATTAAACACGTTAAAGCTAAACATGAACACGACACGTTTAATATTTATATCTTAAATTTAAAACACATATACGTTTAATACACGTGTAACACAACACAATCAATAACACGTTTAACACGATTAAATAAAAATATTTACAATTAAATATAATTTTATTATTTAAATTTAAAATCTATAATTATAAAAATATTATAATAAAACTAAAATAATAATAACATCAAATAATCACCAAAAGTTAAAAATTAAGATTGAGCATGTATAATTACATTATACCATTTATAAAATGAAAAAAAAAATTAAAATAATTATTTAAAATTATTTATATAAGATTAAAATAATTTTTAACTATTAATTTTTAATAGGTTAATAAATGTGTCACGATAACACGTTTAAACACGATAACATGATTAAACACGATAACACGATTAAGTAAATATATTTAAACGTGTTTGTCATGTCAAACACGTTAAGACACGAAACTCGTTAAGACTAAATTCAAAATTTATTTAATCCGTATCTTCTCGTGTTTTGTTCAAAATTATTAGGTCTAAGCAAACCTCGTTTTGGTCGTTTTATGAGGTGAGGATTAAGGTTTCATTACCATATGCCTTGGAAGTGCCCTCTTCTTTATGCTTGCAGGCATTAAACAATAAGCCTTTGTCGTAGATGGTAACTGAGGTTGCAGGAGTTCAATTTCTTAAGAACAAGACGTTTAGAGGTTAATTTGAATATGCCAAACCGACTTACATCAGATGACATTAGCTAATCATTTTTAGCTAAGAGGGTCAAAAACCAAATTGACGTCGAACAAATTTTGCAACCACCTCGTAGAAGTTGGCTCATCCCAATTGGACAAATGGTTTTTCATTTGGTAAAATTTTCAAGGGGAAATAATGGCATCAAGGACAATCAATCCCAACTACTTAGACTTTGTTCTCGCTTTTGGAGGGTCCCACTTGGATATTTACTCATATTCTCTTGATTACTCAACCAACGTTCTGATAGTGTTATTTGCTACTATTGATTCCACTTCCACCGAACATAGTGATGCTCCAAATCCATGGCAGACAAAGGCGAAAGCTGAGTTGAAAACGTGCGAGTTGGGCATCCTTCACATACAACAGCCAAAATCCTGCTCACATTTTCACATTACAAGCAAGCTTTTAAGGAAGATCTCTCGCTCTCTTTACAAACCCAATTAGCCAAAAGAAACAAAGGAGCAAAACTGGAAAAGCAAAGATTAGCAGAAGACAGAACCAAAAATTGCTAGACCGAATCAAGAAATTCCCCCTAGATTCTGATGGGCTGGCTTTAACTTCACAAAACCCTTCCAAGTGAAAAAGAAGAAAAAGAGCCAACAAATCCCAAAATTTTAGATAAACAAACACCTTTTAATGTTATATATCACACTGAAATTTCTAAGGGGGGAATCTTGAAGCTGATGGTTTACAAACTGGACCAAGAATCTGTCCGCTTTTCAAACAAAGGCCATACCCCATTACCCATCAAGGCTGCAAATCTGCAAAGAATTCACATTTAACAAAAATAACAAAAGCCATGATACAAAGATAGAGAAGGGCTACAAGTAAAGAAATGAAAACAAGAGAGAGACAGCAGTTAATGCCATGAGAACAGATTGTGGAATAGAGGGAGAAGCTGTTCTTGGTGAATCCCCCATGGCCAAACCAGCTAACCATGACCCATCTGTCAACATGGTTTGTCCAGATCCTGATTCAGAGCTTGAACCTGAACCAGAGTACCCGGTTCCAGAGTATCCATAGCCAGAACTTGAATACCCTGAACCAGAATATCCATAACCATTACCCGAATATGATACCCCAGATTCTGACCCTGAACCTTGTGATGTTGAGCCTGTCACTGGGGTAGCTTCTGTAACTGGTGTAGTATCTCTGGAAGATTTTTGACTGCAACAGGGTATTAGGAAGAAACCATTAACTAGCTTCCAGTAAACATACAATTTTAGACAGATTCATCTATGGAATGAAATCCTCGGCAAACAAATCAAATTACATTTCAAGCAGCCTACCTCATTAAAACACGCTACTCCACCCTCAATCTTATTTGCAATTAAGCCACATCAATTTCCCAAGACATGGGGACAAAAAGCAAAATGGTAGGAAAAGAAAAGAAAAGAAAAGCAGGAATAACTCTTTATTGTTATGAACTACCAAAACCACCCATGTAGATCCTTAACTAACCCCCAACTGAAGTTCATAAAATAGAGAAATTTGGACTAAAAATCTTACTGACAAAAACAGCTCAGAAAAATTAAGGGGAAACAAACACTAAAGTGTCAACATTTTTCATTTCATTTTAAGAGTTTAAACAGCAAAATTGGCAGTGAAAATTTACCTGGGAGAAGAGGGACAAAATGTCACCGTATAATCTGCTCCGGTACACGTGAATGTGCTTGTAGCATCATCGTACGCGTAGCTGTAAGATCTCGGACACGCGGCCTTGAACATCTCCGAATAAACCGACGGTTTACACGTCGCGGGTGTGCTATACGCGCCACTACAACAATATTCGGGGCTCCCAAACGCCTCACACGCGCTCTTGCAAGCATCACCGTCCCCAACCCGGAGTTCCGAGGGGCATTGCCGGTTTAAGTCAGTTGTACACCCGGTCGAAGCACAAAGACCCGACCCGCCACTTCCTTCAACGATCATGGGAAGATTGTAGCCATCAACGAGGCTGACGTCATAAAAATCTTGCCCTCCTGTTCCAAGGGTGAACTCAGCCAGAGTTACAGGCGGAGCAGCTCCGAGTCCGTTGCATTCCATCTGACCCGCCCCGCAGTCGCCTGTTAGGCAAGCTCCAGAGCCGGATCCGTCGAATGTGCAGCCCGTTCGGCCCCAGAAACGACCCGACCACCCCGTTGGGGCTTGAAATGAACGAGATGAGTCTTTTGGGAGCTCGAATCCGGTGCTGTCCAGTCTAGGACTGCCTGCATTTGCTAAAATCCCAGGCCAGACAGTGTAGGCACATCGGTTGACAAATGTGAAAGAAGCACCTGATACACCTGATAAAAAAACATGACGGGTTCAATTAGTTTAAAGATTAAAACTTTGACATGTTGAAAAACATAAATTCCGTGCTAAAAATGTGAATGTGAGAGAAACCCAGAAAAGAGGGAGCTCGGTTAAACCTTTTGAGGTTACAAGTAAGACAATGAGGTTGAGAACGAGAGCTAAGGAGCTAACGGAGGAAAGATCCATGAGGATTCTGCTTCTTCTAGTTTTTCTCTTTCCAATTTCTTTCATTTCTTCCTAGCCTTCTCTCAACTTGCTTTAAGTTAGGTAGCTACAGGATTTCCACTGCAGAATGGCTTGTTAACAGAGAGTATTAGCTTTATGGTTTCAGAAAATGAGCAAATGGTGCAATAATGGGAGAACACAGGACAATGCAGGGAGTAGGGGCTTTACTTTGCCCCTTAGAGAAGTGGCAGCGGTAAGAAATGAAGCAGTATATTGGTGAAGAATGACAGAAGAGATAGGGAGAGGTCAGTGAGCAGGAGACTGATCAGTGTTGGCTGCTACTGTAATATAACACTTGTTCCCACTTCCTTCCTATCTTGCTTTGTTTAATCTCCCCGCGTTTGTCTGTTTCACTTCATAGCTTTCATATTTTTTGCATTTTTCCTTGATTTTTTAAGTATTTCATTTGTCTCACAGCTCTCATAAATGCATGTCCTCTTCTCCTGATAGTTGTCAAAGTAAACACCTTTTTCCGTAAATTTTTCCACTTTGATTGAAAATAGTGTTATTACTAATTACTAATTTATGTTTTACTAAACCTTTAATTAGCCAAACAAATATCTTTGTCCTACCTTGTTTGACTTCCTGCCTTTTTTGTTGTAAAAAAAGGGCCAAATATAGTACTGTTTGTGCTTATGGGAGGGCAAGCTTGGGTTTGGAATTCCAAGCTCAACCTCAAGCCTAGTCTTGCGAGCCGAGTTCAGATAAAAACTTTCGTTAGTAAATTTGGTATGTATTTGTAAGCCTAGCCCAAATCCAACCCAAGTCCCAAGTCTATGGATATTTGTTCCTCACAAATACGCTTACATGAACTAGAAATTCTCTCAATGCTTATTGGCGATATGAATTCAATTCAAGAAAGGTTTGGAAGAGTTTGTATTGGCTCTGTTCTGAGTGCAAGAGATCCTCCGTGTTCTGTTTCGGCAGGGTGGTGGTGGCTTAGCTGTGCGAGCTAGAGTGCAGAGTAGAGGTGAATTTATAGGAAAACAATAGGAACGAGGAGTATCCGATAACCTAGGTTAGTGCATAGTCAAGCACGTACTTTCATCAGTTGTGCTGGTATTGATTAACCTAAGTTCGAGGAATTTCATATTGCCCGAGCAACAATAATGGATTCAATAGGATTAGAATAATGAGTTTCCATCGTTTAGGGCAAAGAGGCCATGCTTTCCAAGATACTAAATTTATGTCACCTTTGGGGAGCCAGAGTTTTACCGTCACTTTATTTATTCATTGATCAGAAAAATGAAAGACAAATGCAAATCTATAATTGCATTATGTTTTCATAACTTTGCCAAAATTGAACCATAACCTTCGATATGATCATCTTAAGAAGGGTAGAATCATATAGTTTCGTGATCTAGTCTTAGATATGGATGAGATCAAAAAGAAAGTTTTTACATTTTTGTTATAAGTTTCTCACATGATATTCTTTTTTTTTTTAAAATTAGCACATAGTAAAACTAATTTATTTTTAATTAGTATCTTATAGATAATTCTTGTTCCTATAAAAAATTACACCGTTAATTTTTTATTAAAATTACAAAAACACTCTTAAATGTAAACAAATTTGCTAATTTTGAATTAAAAATATTTTAATAATTTTGTTGAATAATATTAACAGTCTATTATATTGTGAGAACAAAAAATTTTCACAAAGTTGTAATTAAAAAATCATAAAATGCTAATTAAGAAAAAAAATATGTATTTTCATTTGAGAAAATTAAAATTTAAAAAGTATAAATATTTTATATATTTTTATCGTTTATAGAAATTTATAAAGTTGATAAAAATTCCATTTTCATTCAAGTTGAATGTATAATAAAGTAAATCGTTATACTCCAACAAAGTGGTATGTTCTGGTACGATAATCCCCACGACAAAACTGTAGGACACAGCGTGATTTCCTCATACGTACAAGGAAGTCAAAAAAAGAGATAAAGCTTTGGGAAATAATAGGTCCCACCTCCAACACCTCTTTCCTTTGATGTGACACTTGTCACTTTGTGTGTACTGTCATCACCCACGTTGTTTACAAAAAAAAAGGTTGTCGTTTTAAGCATGGCTGAGATGGACGAGATTTGAACCACGTGTCACATTTCTAATGGCTTGTTCCATGCCACATCACGTTAAGCTGACCGTTGAATTGGATGCCACGTCGGATACGCAAGCGCAATTATGGGAAACGCATTGGATTCGATGCTCTCGTCTTTTCATGTATTGCCACTACATATTCATTGAAAAGCAGGAAATTTTTGACTTAAATGTTGAAAATAATGTCAGACAATTAGATTAGGAAAGAACGTTACCCTAAATTAAACAAAGTTTTAATTAATCCACTTGTGATTTTGCCCTTTGCCGCTTAAAAAATACCAGCGTTGCGGAATCCATGTAAGTAAGAGACTAGTTGTAACTTTATAAATGTGGGTATGGTATATTTTTATAAATAAAATATTAATTTTATAATAAAGTGATATCAGAATTAATTCGATTTTGATCTTATATTAAGTATTTCGATGAATGGAATAGACAGAGTGACTTGATCGGCAACAAAAACGTCACGGGTTGAATGAAAAAAATTTTGAATGTAACTTGCAAGAGTTACAAGAGATATCTGCTAAACTCTATTTCCTCTTACATGGACTGAACCTTAATTACTTGGTTTAACAATGTAAAGAATGAATAGTAATTTTTGTCTAAATTCTTTAGTAGGAAATACTAATAAAAAAAGTGCCAAAAATATTTGAGTTACCCTTTGCTTTGAGAAAGATTGTACTAGCCAGCAGGCTCCTTAACCGTTAAAGGGTAAATATGCAGAGGAAATATGATGGTGCTGGAAACAGGGCCAAGGTAATTCCAACCTGTTAAAGGGTAAGTGGCAAGTTGGCATGTTTCTCTTTCTGGTTTCTGAAATAGGAGGGAAATAAATTGGCAAAAGTTTCCTTTGTCTTTCGAGAGACTTTAAGAACCAAACATCTATTTCCAGGTTCAAAACAGACGTTTCACACTCTTAAAACTTGATTCCCTCCACTTTCGAAGAGGAAGGGTATATTACTACTACAAATTCAGAAGAAAAAAAAGCACTTTCCCATGGAAAACCACTTTTATCTATAATTATTGGCATTGATATGGAAACAAGGATCTTTGTCTTCTGGGTGCCCGGTGTTTCCTCAAAGACATTGACCCGGGAGATGTCCTCTTTTACTACATAATCAGATGTAGTTAATTACTTCCTCTCAAGCAGTAAGTAGGTCCACGAACACAGGATTACATAGGCAATGTAACCCGCCTTTCTTACAGAAAGTTAGGGAAGTTGTTAATCCCTAAAACTAATTGGATTTAGAAACATTACCCTAAACCCCAAAAGAAAAACTGGTAGTAGTGTGTTGAATTTCCTGTGTGTGATTTTCGTATCTTCTCGTAAAAAGTAAAGCTGCCCTCGTGTTTGCTTTTGACAAAGTGAACCTTTTCAGAGAATAAGAACCCAGGTAAAAATTTGCATTATCATAGCTGTTCCCCTTGACAGATGGGGTCGATCAGTCCTGGCTCCCATGTGACTATATAGTTGAAAAAATTATGCTTGAATTGATCGGATGGCATTTGGTGGCCAGAGAATTCATTTCAACAAAAAGTTGTGTTCCACGATGCATGAAATCTTTGTAACAAATTTCTTTCTCCTATTCTTCTTACAATGCAAACAAGATTTTGAAGAACTATAATTTTTCTTTTCACTTTTTATGTTTAAATAAATACAGAAACACAATCATCGTGCTGCATGCCTGCACGGTCGAGCTCAGAGATCTTGGAAGCAAATTGAGTAAACAATATTCAAATCTAAAGCTTGAATACTTTAACCTCCTTTTTGGTGTAAGCATGCATGACAAGAAAAGGGAGGATTTGAATCTCGTATTGAAGAGAAATAATGACTAGATCAAAACCACATGATAATGGAACCATCGTTTAGAATTTGTAAGCTATACATATATTCTGGATATACATTAGCCAGGGTTTTGAGATTTGATCTCTAAACCAAAGACGGATCCTATGTATTTCCATCTCGTTCATTTCTTAATTAAGTTATTCTAGCATCAATCTAAGAACAAGGTCGTTGAGGTATTGCTTTAAAATTTAAAATTATATATTTAGAATGATTGTAACTTCAATCCCTTCCTCCTAGTACACTAACTAGACTAAACTGTTGTACTTATTTTGTTCAGTTGTATTCGTTTCACAACTGTTTCTTCCCTTTCTATGAGAGAGTTCCTACTATTCTGTAATATTGGCACTCAATTATCCAAAAAAAGAAGTATTCCAACCCTTGGTTCAGTAATTGGTGTACGACTTTTTTATTTAAAGACAAATCTTTCCTTTGATAATACATATATAACTTCAATCTCGAGTCATTTAGCCTTCTGTTACCCTTGTGAGTGCCAGGCAATGTGTTTAACGTTTCTCCATGGACCCATGGAGATTACTGAAGTACTTTTGCGTCAGTCAAGCATGTTCGTCTTGCCAGAAACGGATGACTACAAATTAGACCATCATTGGTTAAGCCATAAGCATAACACGTAATTACTTAGATCTCTCATAGTCAATCGAAAATCTTCAAAGGATACTCTCCAGCTGAGCGCTAACTGAATACTACTACTATTCCCAGGAACAAATTATTCATGATTTGCTATGAAGACTGTGCCCAGGTTTTTATAAAAGACAGATTTGTTGCAGGCAACCAAAATTTCCTTTCACAAAAGTAAAAGTACAGTGATGCTTGACCTAAGCTTGTGCGCAGGATTACAAAGTCATGATTACTGTGTAAATATCCTTAGAATAATAGGATTGCTAGCTCCTTTGTTATGTTCCATAAGTGAGTAAACTAATGGGGCATTTGTTTTGTTTCTATATTATACTAAAAAGCACTTCATCAGCTGAGAAAAGAGAAAAATCGATGGTTTGTTCTTCTTATCTGGTATGAGAAGTTTGAAAACATTATTCTCTGATGTCAAAAGTGAAATGTAGATAAGGTTCCACTTTATGTTTAATGAGACAAGCCGCTCTTTGATCTCTTTCTTTGTCTAAAGCGAACGGCTGAGTGTCTTAAGATAATATACTAATATAAAACATTTGCTGCAATAATTTCCATTTTTTCTAGTTTATATTTGTCAAGTTCTTTCCTTCCCTTCCATTCAATGCTTAAAGCAGACTTGTGACTGAATCCAAATGGATGCATTCTTTTTAATATTGCATTGTTTCCTGTCTTTCATTAATTCTTTATCCTTGTGCCTTTGCAGTTTGGTGGCTCCAAAATGCCAATACTTCCACTCATTTAATGCGCAGAGAGGTCGGAGAGAGAGAGCTACTTCAACCTTTTAGTTTGTTTTTTAGGGGCTAGGAACTTGCTTTTACCTTGAGAAACATTAATTTAAGCATAATTGCATTTGCACACAGTCATTCCTGTGTGAGAATGGGGCTTAATTGCACTGACGAGTTGGGGCTAATGGGCCAAAAGGAACAGCTCCCTTCTAGGGACCATTGTGAAACCCAACCTTATTAATATTCGCCCAACGAAAAACAAAAGAAAAGGTAGTGATGGTGGGTGGTGTGGCCCACGCTTGCTTTTACGTACTAGCAATAAAAAGGAGGAAGATTATGGATAATGTTTTCAGAAGCATGGTGTCTCATGAAACAAGGCTAGCAATTTCTGATATATTAGTGTAGAGGGGTACTTGTGATAGGGAGAGGAAGCATTGGAAAGTGCAAACGATGTACAGGAGGTGACGGAGAGGAAAATCGAAATAGTTTTTAAAATATGGAGTGTCGTGACAGGTGAATCGGGTGTCTACAATTAGAAATTTTTGTTGTTAAATGAAAAGCAGGGATTACGTGGACCCGTGGAACAATTGTGGTTAGTATTGAAGATTAGAGTTGCGACACTCGGCCTGGTCCAGTCTTGCCATGGCTTGCTTATAGCGCATGTGAGCCATTTGCATGGGGAGCCAACTCCATGTGTGGTGAAGGCCAGCTTCTTCCCCTCACAGTCAGTCACTGGGCACTGAAACTACTTCTGATGGAGACATGGCATTTTTACATCTCCCTTTAAAAGATTTGATTGGAAGCTCTTTCCAGTATATAATACGAACATAGTTGAGTGTCGGATACTTCCCATTCTCATACTCAGATTCAGGATCAGCAACTCAAGTCCCCACACCCCATCCATTTTCTTTCCCACTCCCATACTCTTTACGCATCCCATTTAGCATACATGGATATACTATCACATGATCATAGAATAAAAGATATTTTCTGCTTAGAGATAACATCGTTTTCCGCTGCAACCCAAATGGACAAACAAAACGAAGCAGATATTAGGTGGAAAAGGGGAATAACCTACTGTCCGCAAAGGAAATTTCCACAAAAGGTTCTCCTTTGCGGGGGTCCTGATCCTCTAGGCTGGAAAGCGGGCAGCCCTTACCCATCCCTTGGTCCTGCCAAACTTCTAAGCCAATTGGGCCATCAATGCCTCTGCAGCAACTAAGTCTTGAATCCTTTGGAATGGGCACCAAGCATTCTAAAACTAAACACCTGACCGCATAAAATTTCTATTCACCGAAAACAGCCCGGCAGCCCACTATTGTAGTCAAAGTGAAACAAAAAATAAAAGATTTCTTAAACTCAGAATTTCAACCTTGCCAGAACTTACATGTATTAGACTTTCAGTAAAAATTTAAAACCTTTGTGTATAGTAGATCAAAAAAATAGGTACAGAGAGATAGCTATGTACAATATTTCTTGCGGCAATCGTGAAATCCCAATAGCTGTAGGCAATCTGCTTTTTACATTGCCTGTCTTCCTAATCCAGTGACAACCATTGGGCGAGGCAGAGAAACTGGTACAGCAACTCACAGGACGGCACGCACTCTCTTCAGCTAGATCTTGCTACTACTTGACTGGAAGTGTCCAGGCTAGTGTTAGTCACAAAGGTAAAATAAGTTGCCAAATGAGGAAAAGAGCCATAATAGTAGGGGCTGCACGGGCAGTAAATTGCACTTGGAGCAGACCTGATAATGAAGCTCCATTTCTATTCAGGCTTGATAGGTATATCATACTCTTATTCACAAGTGGTAGCAGTGCTCCATCTTTCCTTGCCCCAAACACTTTTTGGCTGCAAATTATCCATAAAATACAAATAAATACACGAGTATCATGAGATATTTCTACTAAATAATGTAAAACTAGAGACTTGTTACTGTTACACTAAGGATGCAATGATATGGCCTTTGGATATGGCCAATACGTTCCATCCTACTTTCACATTGCATGACTGACATTCTTGTTTTATGTTTTTTCATAATTAGAGAGTTCTAAAGGATAATTGATTGATAATTGTGAAGGGTATATCCAGCATATAAGAAAGACAAAAAGGCTGGCACAAAGGACATGAAAAAGGAGAAACCAAATGTTCTCAAGGCATAGTGTTCATTTCTATTTAAGCATTTTAAGGACTTGGAATTAACAAAGCATATTGTGTCTTAAATCATTATTTTGTTATGAAATTTCCTAATAATTTTGATCTTAGAAAAAAAGAATCCAAGATTAGGGACACATTACTATTGTCTTCCAAATAAATCGATAAAAATCATTGGGATAAAAAACAAACAGTTCATGATATCAGATTGTCAAGACAGGCTCAGCCACTAATACCTAAGATTGCTATTTACTTGATCAGCGATGACCACCAAAATAAATAATGGCAGAACTTCAGACCTCATGCATTACAATTACCAAAAACTTCTAATAACCCTGACCACCTCCTGTTTAGGGATGGACTGCGGTGCTAATATCAGATTTTTAAGGCACCATCATTATGGTATTCTAATTTTGAATGAACTATTACAGCTCTAATATTGCCATCAAGAAGCCAATTCTGCAGGAAGGCACTCACAAAAATGGTTCTGAAACGTAAGACATTAATATTGTGGGCTGCAGCACATCTACAGCAACGTACATCACATGAACTACAACTAGAAAGGTTTCAAGATCCAGCTGTACCAAGATTCCTTTCCAAAATAGCAATAGGAGTTCTAATTCTTTTGTGTGTCAACAATCATTCCAAGAGCTTACAGTTTCAACCAAAGCATCATTTGGCTTGAACCTGATAACCAGCTTGTTACCAACTCGAAGCAAAAATGTTTCCTCCAGCTAACTAAATATGCAGTCTCCTACACACTAATAAGTCATATCCCTCAAATCATCTACATTCGGAAAAGTTGACCACACCTTTATTAGAACAATTTAAGCAAAACTTTGCAACTAATCACATTAATGTGATTAAATTCAATCAGAATGAGTATTACTAAGACGGTATAGATTACTTTTTATCATTATATTCTAAATCAATAATTTTCAATGCACCTATCCAAACCATGACTTGTGGAATAAACTCGAGTCGAGCTCCCAATCCCACCCATGAAAGAGTCTTTTTGGTGAATAATGCATCGAAATTAATGATCAGAAAAATACATTCCAACCCATTACCCTACGGCACCAGTAGGAAGTATCACAAGTCAATTTATTTACATAATTGATCTACGCTTGCACTTCATCCACAAAAAATGCCGAATTTTCTGGAACATGCCAGCGTGGCTGGCTACTCAAATCATGCAAATAATGAAATGACAAAAACCACCCTGAAACATAACAGTTAGCTAACCAGAACCTGAAGTTTCAGAAACATGTAACAGTGGCGGAGTTCGTTGGTAAACTTCACCTGGTATAAGGAGGCGGGCAAAATATGATGACGTAATCAGCACCAGCACACGTGTATGTACTGGTAACATCGTCATACGCGTAGCTATACGCGCGTGGGCAGGCATGTTTGAAAAACAACGAGTAGGTCGATGGCCGACACACGTCAGGCGTTCCGAACGCCCCGCTGCAACAATACTGAGGATCCCCGAAAGCTTCACACGCGCTCCTACACCCAATGCCCCCTCCACCACTCTGACGCGCCACACGTAACTCCGAAGGACACGCTCCGTTAAGGTCCAATAAGCAACCCGTGGCGCTACAATTCCCACCTTTTCCTCCCTTTGCCACGACCAACATCGGCAAATTGTAGCCGTCGACTAAGCTGATGTCGTAAAAATCTAATCCTCCGTCACCGTTTAATGTGAATTCTGCGAGAGTAGCAGGCGGCTTGGCGCCACTTCCGGAACACTCAATTTGACCGGAGCCGCAGTCGCCGCTTAGGCAAACGAATTTACCGGAGGAGTCGAGGCCGCAAAGGGTTCGACCCCATAGTCGGCCGGACCAGGACATGGGTATTGTCACGGTTCTGGATTTGCCCGTATTAAGAACGAAGCCGGTAGTGGGAAGCTGAGCCTTGTTGGCGCCGGATAAAAAGCCGGGCCATATAGTGTGGCGACACTTGTTGACGATCTCGAAAGAAGCTGGGTTCACTTCTGCGATGAAAAACAAGGAAAGGGTCAGTGCAGAGATTCCAAATAACGAAAAAGAAAAAGGCCTGGAGAGAGAGAAGACGGAGTCTTCGAAGTTTTTTTACCTGAGAGGAAAGAGAGTAAGAGGAGAGAAAGGAAGGAGGCAGAGAGAAGAAGACGATCCATTATTGAAGAAATAAAGATCAGAAAATGTGGGAGTTCGAGGTTAAAGAGTAGGCAAAAAACAAAATAAAAAAGAAAAAGAATAGAACAGACGGAAGAACTTTACTTTTCTTGCGAGGAGAGGGGAGAGTAGTCGGAGTGGGACTTGAGGACTGTGTGTTTGTGGGGTTTTGTCCTTTTGGCTTTCGGTTTTGGTTTTGGTTTTGGGTTATTTTATTAAGTAATCAATTCTTTAATTTTGTGTGTTTTTTAGGCATTTGCACCTGAATTTTCTCTCCTTTCCCCGCGAGATACAACTGTAATATTTTACACGGTGCCCTTTCCGCTTATCTTTTAGTAATTAACGAACCTTGTTCTTCACTGGAAAAGTACAATCGGATGGTAATATTTTAGTGCCCTGTTTTCCCAAAGAATGGACGCAACATACGGTATTGCCATGGATGATTATAAGCAAAGATAGTGATTATTAGGAACGAGTAACGCGACTATCAGTTTCAAACTGACTAGATTTGTATCCAAACGAAATCGCCAGGTAAATTTTTGCAGTGCATTTTATTCAGAATTGGCATGAACATGATTAGAGAAAGAGACTGGGGAAAGGATGTTGTCTGAATTGCATGAATATACTGCATCTAAAGGAGTCTAGAGTAGAGAGCTCCATTTGCTGCCTGTAGTTGCACGTAAAGCCTAAAATCTTGGTTTTAATTACTTAAAACTTACGCATACGTATACACTAAAGATTACTGTAAGTGAAAGCTCAAAAGCAGATCCACAAGCTAAAATGTTTTAAATGTTCAACTTGCAAGGAAGATATATCTGTGTCGGAAAAGACCAAAGCGACAAACGCTAATGAAGCATATGAAATAAAAAAATTGCCTAACAGGTACCTGTGAGTTCTGATGAGTGGTAATAGAAAAGGCAAACTAATCTCTTAACTCACAAGGAAACAGAACTTGCACATGAATGTGCATCTGCAACAAAAGAATTACAACACTTGCTTACGGAAGTAAGCTAAGTTCCTAATGCATTTCAATTTTTCAGGTTATGATTCTTGCCATAGAGACCTCAACCAAATCAAACGCCGAGGCCCCTTAATTGTCATAAATGCAATTGCATTTTTATCATCTTTGAGAACATTAACAGACTTTGTAAACTCATCATCGTCCAATTCTTCCAAGTGCTGCAACTCCTCCAGACACTTCTGATACAATGTTCTCTCATTTGATGCATCTCTTTGCAAAGCTTTGAACTTGACTGCTGAAAACATGTCATATATTGCATTCTCTATTATCTCACCAGCATCATAGCAGACCCTTTTGTTACGAGCTGAAGGTCTAGGAGCAACAGACTTTCTTTTCTTTGCTTGTTTGTCACTTATACGAATTATTGAATCAGAATCAAGGGTACCCTCAACTACTTGTGTAGGTAGGTTAGTTGGCTCTGAAGATCGGACTGTCTCTGTGTTGCTATTTCCCTCTTCGGTTATCATTGGAACACCATGTGGAATGCATTTGCCGGTAGTTCTTTCACCTGCACCAGATACAACAAAAGAGAAAAGAATATTGTTCTTTGGATATAGTCACTTTCATACACCACTTCTGCAAAGTAAGCAGGCTGGTGCACACCACCTTTGCAAAATTCAAATACAACAAAAGTATCAGCTAGTTTCATGCTTTTAATGAAAATGGACAATCTCTCAACTATGATAAAAGCAAACAAACAATACTTTATTGATTTATGAGAAAGCAACTATGACCAAATAGTATTTTCCATAGCTCATAAAGAAATTTTACCTTCAAAAATAATAGACATTTGTTTATACAGGGGAAAGCTCTTGCGTCGGAAAGGTCTTGCTTCACTTCTTACCTAAAACAATGTATTATAAGATTCCCATACCAAATTCAAGATAATTTTCAAAAGATGTTACATACCGCAATATAGTTCTCCCAAACTTTATCATCAGCTACTACCATTTGTCGAGTTTCATCCCAGCCAAATCCATTCTGGGCAAGCAGTGTTTTAACAACACCATAATCTTTCTTCATCACATTGTAACGGTTTTTTATTTGGTTTTCTTCTAAATTCATGCCAAACTTCTTGTTAAAATCACGTGTAACAGACCTAATCACTTCATTCTTAAATTCATTATACGCTGTCCTTCCACAATTATGCTGCTCAATTAAAATCTCAACCAGATAAGCATCACGAGATGGGGTCCATTCTGCTTTGGCTCTACCTAGAACTCCTTCCTGTGTGGCAGACATCTGGACTCTGTTTGGTAACAGGGGGTTAGTAAAGATAATGAAGATTTCTTTAACCAATGTTTGAAAAAAAAAACATATGAAGAAATACTAACATAAACGATAGATCCACAGAATTAAGCTGTTACACTGAGTGATGTTTCTAATCAACAGTCTCCTTTGGAAGTAGTTTAGAAAGTTATTCAAATTTTCACAAAAGAAAAATTCAATAGTTAATTCACAGGTCAACATTTGATTGTTAACCACATCCCAGGTCCTAGATTGCTAATTAATGTCTACCCAAATTATGGTGTAAGGAGAGATTTCTCTACGCACCCAGTTGTTATTACTTTAATAGTGTGGCTTTCTTCTCCAAACTCGGAATTTAAGTTTTACTGGTCATCTTGCCTAGAAAGTTCATCAACTGCCGCACTTGTGATTATCACCAATGGCTAAAGCTTTCTTTCATCTGATATTTTTCATCCCTCACCTTCAATTCTTTTACACTTGTACTCTAGTTCTACTTTCAGATTCATACTAATTAGACAGTTTTTTTTTCTTTTATCATCATACTAATTAGACAGTTGGGTTCAGCTTATGTACTTCATGCAAGTAGATTCAAGGTTCTGCCATAGGTGCATTTGACTGCCCTAATAATGTGAACTAGTTTTTTATGCCAAACACAACATAAACACACACGAAAATTTACTTTTTGAAGTCATTAACAAACAAGTTGGTAATGAAATGGTGAGGCACCAGAGTAATCACTAAATGGAACATATATGCAACACATGCAATCACTTGACATCCTAACTATTAACTTTGAAGAAGTGTTAGGAAGAATGAACAGACAAATACGACTTATCTCCAGAAATCCTGTGTTCAATGTAATAAATGGATTCATCTTTTGAGGGAATAACCATACACATTAAGGGTCCAAAACTTAGATGATCTCATATCTAAAAAAATTTGGTAATATTTCCCAAGTGATCCAAACTTAATATTACAAGCTGTGCTATGTGTGTACTCAAAAAATGTCAAATTAGTGTCGACAAAGATAGCAACAAACTTAAAAACAGAGTTCCAACTTCAAGCTCATGAAACAAGGCAGTGAAGAAGTTAATGAATCACAGATTACAACCTACATTAATTTCTCATATGCCCACCAATATTGTAACTTAAATTCCAAGATCTTCCAATCAGCCACCAGTTTCTCAAAGATTGAAAAAATCTTCAAAAATAAGATCCTATGGGGGCTGTCTGCTCCCATCCTCTAAGATAAGCTCAGCAATCAATATAATCTAAACTAGACTTTAATAACAGAAACAATACAATCCAAATTGCTCATAAATATGCAGAAAGCCTTATGTATATCATTTGGCTATCAGAAGGCTAACTATGAAAACCCAGAAATAAGAACTAAGAAATATTTTCACGCAAAAAAAGAAAAATAAAGCACCATCAGTTGAAGATGTAAAGCACAGCTTTTTTCTTGGTTACTTGGCATATTTTCTCAGCAAACAAACAGAGAACAAAGGTTGGTTTCTTTTGGAAGTACCTTTGTTCAAACTGCTCAGTGACAGGGACTTGGAGTTCGCATGTTAGGAGTTTAAAGACAGAACTGCTGAAAGAGAAGAAAAGGAGGACCGAGTTTGCTCCTGAACAAAATGTAGCGCGTACCTATGGCTATAAATGGTAAGGGGCTTTCTGACTCAATCAACTGTAGCCACGTCAGACAATGCGTTTTATTCTGTTGAGTTAATCAGCTGATCTTAGCCGTTCAAATGCTAGACTTTTGTTCTGAAACTTTATGGTCTTGGTCATTACTGTCAAATTTGGGCCTCCATAACGTGAACTGGGAAAACCTTGGGCCTTAGCTAAAGAATATTTCTTCACTTATTTGTTGATCAAAATCTGTACACCTAGAATTCAAGATTGTCATAAAGCAATTTGAGATAAACTGAATAAAAATGGTTGTCAATTTAGTGCTATGAGCCAATGTTGGGTATTTGCATAAATGTTTATGTTTGCCCATGTTTCTGTCGTAGATCTGAGTCCATATTTCTTGTATCATAATACTAGGATTTTTGCAGGTTTCTCACCAAGCAATGGATACCCAAAATTTAGTAACAAGAATTCAGGGAGACATCTTTACTAAGTACTAGTCTTGCAGCAGATAGGGTCAAATTCAAATGGCAATAAACACCAAAAAGAACATATTGAAATGCTTTCTTGTGCTTTGAGATGGCCCCAAAAATGCCAGCTTTGGTTGTGTAACACAAGAACAAAAAAGGTGGAAATGACAAATTTCTCTTTCAGTATATAGGATTCTTTTAGTCCTAGAATTTGTTTCCAAAGTGGAGGCCATAAAGGAAAAGCCAACATGATGTTGTTTGTTGATAAATGGCCGTCACAACAATTATAACTTGTTTAGAAAACTAAAGGGTCAGACCCAAGTTTTCTCTTAATGGTGTTGACATACATATTGAATCCATTTTGCAACACCACCAAGTCAATGCAGTGTTCCCAATTCCAAATTTATTCCTTTATGTACCCAAAAGCAAAGATGCTTCTCTGATCAACACCCAAAAAGACCCAGAGAGAGAGAGAGGGAGAGACATACAGAGAGAAGGAAATGGCTGAAGTTCGACTCATTGGGAGCCTTAATCATTGCTGAAGAAAAACCATGAGTAAAAGTTTAGAACACCGTTAATCAAATCTTTCACTAAATTTGGGTATAAATTTTGTCTTGTCAACGACACGTTGAATGGTGTTTTCTATTAAAGCAAGACGCGTTGTCTTGATTTTGGCTTCACATCATTGAAAGAGCGGCACATATGAACACATATCATTGATGAGCAGCATCATGATTTAATGTTATTCTTCTGCTGTAAAAGACAGAAAGCACAGATTTTATTTTTCTATGCACCCCTCAATTAAATTCCAGCAATAATTTGTGGAAATTATTGTTCATCATAGGTTTTGACTTATGATTTTTATTAAAGTTGCATTCAATTTCGATCTCCCTTGCCTGTAGCCTGGCGTGCTGGAATTAATTCTCATGCTGCATTATTAATGGTGCCTCTGTCTCTGTGTGCTCACAGCAAGGATGACATGAAATTGAACATTTGTGGGAGGTCTCTCTTCCTTTTGTTAATCAGAATTATCACCAAAGAATTGAATGATTTTACCTTTGTACAGCACCCAAAAGACAAATTCTAGCACAATTAGCATGCCCTGTCGAGTCTCATCAACATTATCGTACCATTTCAATGAATTAGCACTATCCCTAATGTTGTCTGCAAAATTTTGTGCTAGGAATCAAACTGTCTGAGAGACTGTCAATATCCGCTGAAATTTGCTTTCAGAAATACTCGCAGCAAACCCAGTGATCCACTCGTTAAAACCTTTTGTCAACAACTAGTTCACTTCACACTGAAATCAGAGATGAAGAAAAAGGAAAAAGAAAAACCTTTTATTCTTCTAATTATTAGTACAAATGGATAAATAAATAAAAGAAACCTGATGGAAAATTGATGAAGGGCAAAGATTATGTTACAAAGAGCAAGCAGCAGGCAGCAATTTGGTGCTATGCACTGCATTATAGCTGGTCAAGGAGACAGGGTACCACAGGGAATGTTTCTGGTCCCTGCGGCTGTAAAGCACGATCTATCAGGGACTAGCTGTGCTGCCCAGCAGGCCCCATGAATATGTTGCCCTGCACCAAAACAAAAGCTTTCTTTTTTTTTTTTTTTGCCTCTTTATAGACCTAGACACTCTCGTTTTCATTAATGATATCAACACAACTTTGAAGGGTTGTTCTTTTTATTACTAATTTATAGAAAGACAAACTCATTATGTTTTACCATCATAGGTTGAGAGACAATCAATAATCTCTCTGGGTTAGTTGTTCGAATTCAACAAGAAGAAAACGAGGGCCAAGAAAAAGTTTAAAGACTGATTGTTAAGAGTAATTGCACAAGGGAAAATTCAATATTCTTGCTCTTGGGGACCTTTTGTTTTTTCTTCTGACACCTTGAAGTTTGATATTTTGTAGGTATAATGGCAATTGGCACACTTGGTTATTATTACTTGCAAGCCAAAAAATACATGTTAATATCATCATACACACAGTAGTTTTTTCCTTTTATCAGTTTACTTCCAGACCTTTTCCCCCAACCTGACTCTTTCCCCCTGTTTCCAATCCTTTTTGTATAGCAGTCTGGTTCAAAGCCAAGCATCAATGATTTCAAAGCAAAAATCCCAACAACATTACTATCCCCTATGCCCATTATCATCAACATTACGATGATATGGCTGAAGATGACGGGAATTAAGTTCCAAATCACTTTAATCCAAAAGAGAGAATGTTTGTATCTTCTTAACCGTACCTATCAAAATAAATAAATAAGCATGCTAAAAGATAAAAACTACTCCACATTATATTAAAATAATTAAGATTAAAGGGTATTAAGTAGAACTAAATAACAAAAACAAATAATAAAAGAAAGATATGGTATTGCCAAGGGCACATGAATCATGATCTAACAAGTCTGGGATGGACAGTTGTTGTATTGCTCATATATATATATATATATACATGTCCTTAGTGCAAGCTATAGATAATATATAGTAATTTGTTGGTAAGAATATCTTGACAATACAGTGGTAATATAACTGCCATGTGAATTTGTGAAGAAGGAATTTTGGGGTTTGGGCTTAGAGGTGGGGGGCATTCTCGAGTCCACAAAGCCATGGCCATGTGATAAAAGCAGCTTTCTTCTTGTTGTAAAGCGACCACGCCCGTTTGGCTGCAATCATGCGGTCTACTTTGTTATTATTTCCCTTCACACCTTCCCTTGCCAATACCATTTCCCTTTTTTATTATTATTATTATTATTATTTTGTCTCCCCCCTATGTGCCTTCTTCTTCTGCAATTTTATTCCACATTTGGCTTTCTTCTTTTGGCCATAATTACCCTTCACAAATTTTCATATTCAATCATAAAAAGTTATAAAATTTGAGCAAACGATGGGGGTAAAATACTTATATATGTTACAAAATATATTATTTTGAAAAAAATATTTAATTTAAATATTAATGAACTTGAAATGAATTAGTATGAAATCTTATGGAATAAAGTAATTTTTTCAAATACTTATTGATAAAAGTTAATACCAAAATATAATCTGTCTTCTTAATTAACGAAAACAATACAAATGCAAGACTAGTAATTAAATTTTGCATCTTTGGTCAATTTGGGAAAAGTTATTCAATATTTTTTTGAAATATAAATTTGAATATGAAATTCAAAATGTATGGAAATTATTACTCTTAGTGTTTAAAAAAATGATGAACTTAACGAGTGTTTTAAAAGTAATTCTTATAATTATCATATTAAGTAATTTTTTTTGGATACATTGAAATCATTATAAAGTACCCACTCTTTAGGAAAAACCTTTTGTCTCTTACATTAATTAATTACCAAAAATTAAGAGGAGGAAAATGGCATGTTAAGAGTTATGATGAAAAATAAAGGTTAGATTAGGTAGAGAGACAAATGTCATAATAAGCTCGGGAAGAGGGGAGACCCGCTCGTGCGGACAAGCCACTCACGCTCTCTAATGAATTCATTTTATTTTGTTAGTAAAGTGAGATTAGACTAATATAATAATTAGCTAAAAAACAAAATTTTTAATCACAGAAGAAAAATGGGCTCAAAAACCAGAGGATTTTACTCGCTTCCCAAAGTTACCGCTCCCTCTAAAATACCTTTCAAACACAGCCTTTTTCCCACCATTCGAGAACCCCTCTCTATATATATACCCTCCATATCTCTTCTCTTTTCTTCACCTTCACTCCAGCTATCTACCAATCCTCTTCTTCCATTGAAAAGACACTACCCAGTTACCCTTTTGAGGGAAAACAGTAAGGAATTCGTAAGCAGAAAACAGAGAGCTGAAGGCTGTGAGGAAGTGAGAGGAAAAAAGGGGAGGAAATTTTTTAAGGATAGGAAGGAGATCAATGGCAACTGATAAGGTGGTGGAGACTGTGATTGTTGGGAATTATGTGGAGATGGAAACTGAAGGGAAGCCTACGGGTATGAAAAGCAGGATTTCTAAGATCTTTTGGCATGGTGGTTCTGTTTATGATGCCTGGTTTAGCTGTGCATCTAATCAGGTTTGTCATCTTTTGCTTTTCCCACTATGTTGTTACCTATGAAACAGTGGTTTAACACATGTGACAGAGATTCATAATTTGTTGCTTCTTTGTTTCTGCAGGTGGCTCAAGTGTTGCTTACATTGCCATACTCATTTTCCCAGCTGGGGATGCTCTCTGGCATTCTCTTTCAGCTGTTCTATGGGTTGCTGGGTAGCTGGACAGCTTATCTCATTAGCATACTCTATGTAGAATATAGAACAAGAAAAGAAAGAGAAAAAGTTGATTTCAGGAACCATGTCATTCAGGTTAATTAACTTTTGAACTCTATACAAACAACTTCATGAAAGAAACTGATGAAAAGCAACTCTTCTTTTTTTAATCTCAAAATATTAACTTTCTCTGTTAATTGTATAGTGGTTTGAGGTTCTTGATGGACTCCTTGGAAAACACTGGAGGAACGTGGGTTTGGCATTTAACTGCACTTTTCTTCTCTTTGGATCTGTCATTCAACTCATAGCTTGTGCAAGGTAACTACTCATCTCTGACTCTTATATTTGCTTTATTGGTATCCACAATTTAAAATTGTTGGCTCCAAATGAATAAGGAATCATCTCCTTGCACCCTGACAAAACTAATCTCCCTGCTGTTGGGTATCTTTTGTTTTGTTGTTGCAGCAACATATATTACATAAATGATAATCTGGACAAGCGGACCTGGACTTACATCTTTGGGGCTTGTTGTGCCACCACAGTCTTTATTCCTTCATTCCACAATTACAGAATCTGGTCCTTTCTTGGCCTTGTCATGACCACCTACACTGCATGGTATCTCACCATTGCCTCCCTCCTTCATGGCCAGGTAATTGACAAACTCTCACTTACCAGTTAAACACGTGAAGATTTTAGCTACTTTAAGGAGTTGAGCCAATTCAAAATCAAGTTAATAGCAATATGACAGCACATTTACTTGTCAACTGGACAACTTTTCCAAGATATATAGATTTGATGCCTGAATATTTTTTCTTCTTTTTTTTACATGAAACTCTTGAACATATATATGGCCAGCTTGGCCCACAAGTGCTGGGTTTGAAATCAGTCAAAAGAGAAAACCTGGTTGTCCCATTTCCTGTCAAGAATGAATATTGCAAACTGATATAAGTTTTATTATAATAAACCTTATGAGTATAATATATAAGCAATGATATTAAACCTGCCAATGTAGGTAGAGGGAGTCCGGCATTCTGGTCCGACCAAGCTGGTGCTATACTTCACCGGGGCCACAAACATTCTCTACACATTTGGGGGACATGCTGTTACTGTGTAAGACAAGTTTATATGTAGAATCCGTGTCTTTTACGTTATCTACAAATCTGCCCATGTTTTTTCAAGTCGATAAATTGTGTAGTTAATGTATTTGTGCCTTGGGTCTTAACTCATAATCTGCTGTGGAGAACTATAAATGCATAAAAGCAGTTGTGAAAATGACCAGCGCTTCACTTCTTCAGACGTGATCTGACCATTGGAGATCTAATGACCAATTTATGTCCAAAAGCACATAATTCTCTCAAATACTTTAAAGTTTGAAATATCAATCATTCATATTAGTATAAAGTGTATATATATAACTATTATTGGAGCTTTTCATTCCCCAAATTGCCCTTTGTAGGCGTGGAAGGTAAAAAGCTGCTTCCTTCTTGGAAACCCTAGTATTCCTTTTCAATGTGGAAAAGCCAATGATCTTTTTTCCTTTACTTTCGCTTTTTTCATGAGGAGAGGTCAAGAGGGTGGGGTCCACTTTGTTCAGTGAATCCAGCACAACCCACAGACAGGGAAAAAGACCGTAAAGCTTATGGAGATGAAAGCGGTGGCTTGAGGCCTTAAAACCCAAAATTAATCTGCCTCGAGCAGACCTCTCCCAGGCCCTGATATTGATACTGTAGTACAAGAGAAATGATGTACATAGTTAATACTACCAAGTAGTTTGCTAATTAATGAAGAAATTAACTTTGTTGCAGGGAGATCATGCACGCAATGTGGAAGCCTCAGAAGTTCAAGGCTATATACCTGCTAGCCACACTGTATGTGCTGACACTGACACTTCCCTCGGCTGCTGCTGTTTATTGGGCATTTGGAGACATGCTTCTCAATCACTCAAATGCTTTTTCTCTTCTCCCAAGAACTCCCTTCAGAGACATGGCTGTCATTTTAATGCTTATCCACCAGGCATGCCTATGACTTCATTATTTGTATCATACATACCTACATACATGTGCACATTCATTATTATATTAACAAATGTTCATTTTTAGTACATCCATGCATTTCCTACATTGATACTTGTTCATTTTATTGATGGTAATTTTGGTGGGCATTGCGCAGTTCATAACATTTGGGTTTGCAAGCACGCCACTGTATTTTGTATGGGAGAAAGCAATCGGGATGCATGAGTGCAAGAGCCTGTGCAAGAGAGCAGCAGCAAGATTGCCAGTGGTCATTCCCATTTGGTTCTTGGCCATCATTTTCCCATTCTTTGGACCCATCAACTCTACCGTAGGATCCCTCCTCGTTAGCTTCACTGTCTACATCATTCCTGCACTGGCGCACATCTTCACCTTCAGATCAGCCACTGCCCGAGAGGTATTACACTCCCATCCATCATCCTAAAAAACGATCAACAAGGAATTAAACAAACCTCAAAGCTTAGCTAATCAGAGTAAGAAATGTCAATGTCAAGACATCTCAGAAGTTCTGCTTTATGTCAGATTCAAACGTTTGACTGAAGAAGTGAGAGAATTAAAAATTGATGTCATTAACCGTTGATTTAATAAAATCCAAGCGTTAAGGATAAGAAATGCAGGGTGATAGCGTGTGGTCACAGTCTAGCAGACCAGTCCCGGGTCTTTCTCCTAAGCTGATAATCTTCTAGATTTAACACTGAACATCTTTTGACAACATTTTGATAGTTGTGAGTTAGTAATATTATCTGCCTTTGCTTATTTCATGAAAAAGGCATTAATTTTTGTTGCAAAAGGCACGAGATTCGTGCTGCAACTGTGAACCAGAATATGTTCACGTACGTACCTGATTCCCCATATCTGGGGGGTACTGCAGAAAGCTTGTCTTTTCTTGATACGCTTCATCTTTTGGTACCAAAAATAACTCTGGGAAAAGATGTAGGTCCCTAATTAATGCGAGTCCCACGAAAACAGTGAGATGCAAACACGAGATTTGGGCTCATATTGACCGTTGGATCCATTGATCCATCTATGATTATTAACATGTGGGATTTCCTGAACGGCTGTGATGCAGAATGCAGTGGAGCAACCACCGAAGTACTTCGGAAGATGGGTGGGGACGTACGTGATCAACATCTTTGTAGTGGTTTGGGTGCTGATTGTTGGGTTTGGATTCGGTGGTTGGGCGAGCATGACAAATTTCATTCACCAGATTGACACATTCGGGCTCTTCACAAAATGTTACCAATGCCCACCGCCAGCAATGCCAGCTTCACCACCACCTCACGGCCTCAACGCCACCGCGGCTGCTCCTCTACACCACCCTTTCAACCACACTCGCAGCCCTTGATTCGTCTCAACTTACAGGGGTTCCCCTCGTGGCTTAACTACAACCATGAATATGTCATCGTGTCATTTGCACACTTTGGTCATCTTTGTTACTTCAGCCTGTAGACAGAGAAAATTAAAATTGGGAGTTAAATGGAAGTTCATGAATCAGATTAATTATCTTTAACTAGTCCAGTCAATTCCTGTACACACAAATGCCACCCTTTTTGAGTCTTTCTCTGTCTTTTTTATTTAGCTTAGAGAGTTTGTAATGCATTTCCAAGAGAAAAACAAAAAAAAAGAAGAAGAAAGGAAACAAAGTTTGTATGAAAAAATTGAAGATCTCTACTTCTAGCTTTGGTTCAGTCTCTTATGATATAAGATTAATGTCAGCATTTCCTTGCACATTTGTTCCTACATTTGGAGATTTATTTCATTTTAGAAACTAGAAAGTGGTGAAGACAATTGACCAAGGCACACATTTAGCAAATCGAGTGGAAACAAGCATACATGAAACATTACAGAGAAAATGAAAGTGGAATCTGCTTTACTAGAACATGACAGAATATGAAGTCCAAAACCTACTGATAAAGATTGGATCTATTCGATTCTGCTGCAAATAGATTCGCAGTGATTTGTCTCATTTATCTTCTTCTCCACTCTGTACTTTTCTCTGTTCAAAGGCTTAGCCAAAATAAGGTATGTTCAATAGGAAACAAATGATACAAGCCTAGAAGATTTCCGTTTGGGATTATACTATGAAGTACCTGAAATCTTTTGTTGTGTCAAGCATATATAAGAATGTTCATGATGTATCCTTGCTTGAGGACCAGTAAGCTGTTCCAGAACAGCCAAAAACGATTCACAGAATTGCTGCCATTTGAAAAACTGAATTGCAATTGGATAACCTAGTACGAGTTACAATACTTCAACCAGCTGGTAGAACTGATGAAGGAGATTATTAGCAGGCCTTGGAATCAAATTTATCAGGGTGAAAATCTTGATTTTGATCCCACAGTACTCTTCCCGCTTTCACACCCCATATCTAGGAGCGTTGGAGCTTGGACCTTGAAAGTGATAATTCAAGCAATAAAGCAGCTTCATGCAGCATAGGGAGAAGCATGTATAGTTGAAACCTCTAAAGCTTCTTTTTCTTCCCTTTTTTTCCATCTATGTTTATCCATGATGATGAGAAATGAGGTGATGATAAATCATAAAATGGCTTACCAAACATACCCAAATGATTAAAGAAGAAGGTAAAAATGACGTAAGGGATAGGGTGTTGCTTAAATGTTGGGCGATAAAGCTGGTAGACATGGATACACCAATGGCACTGTGGGGAATCTTAATAATCTTCCAGCCATGAAAAGCTGAGATGTAGCAGCAGTCACACAAAGTTGTCAAAGCTCCCTTTTATGAGAGACCATATGATCTTTGCAAGAGCATGCGACCCCGGATAAAAACCAAAGGCTCGAGGCTTTTTCGGTTAAAAAGTGGTTCTCTTTATTCGCTAGACAACAGGACAAACGGTATCAAGTTCGGAGACATGCTCTTCTCCTGCTACACAATTTTCTTTTTCTTTTGTTTTTTTTTCGCAGTCTCCTCCATTTGTTCAAGACATGACAATCTGACAATGCTTCAAGGCTTTCGAATTCTCTGAGGAAATTTTAACAATTTCGAGATCATTCCAGGATTAATATGATGATTAATTCAAAAATATTAAAGAAAGGAAAAGAGAAAGTATTGCTTAAACCAAAAGTGTCCGAGCAATATATTCTCATTTTTACAATAGTTCTTCATACTTTATGTGGTTGAAAATAAATAAATAAATGCATTTAAGAGTGGGTTTATTTGTAAAAATAAAAAATATTTACACCCAAAAAAAAAATGAAGTTGGAAAAAAAATAAAATTTTAAAAAAGCTACTGAACTATATATTATTTAAATAAAATTTTTATTTGTTATTACTTTTAAAAAAAATTAAAATTTTATTTTAATTCAAATATATTTTTAAAATTAACAAAACTATAATCTTTTTTCGAATTGTCATATAACAATTGTCACTTTTTATCAACATAATTTTTGACGTGGCATGCTGGTGAGTAAAATCTTCCATAGCCAATCCTGAGTCGGTAGTGGAATCATAAAAAAAAAAAAATTCTGATTCCTCTCTTTCTCAACTATCTTTCAAACGAAGTAGTTATTTAAAAAAATAATTTTTTTTTCAAATCTTAAAGGAAAAACTTGTAGGTAAAAGATTTTTATATTTTCAATTTTCTTTAGATTTAGAGAAAATGATATTTTCAAAAAATTATTCTATTTAAAAGAAAGACGAGAATGAGAGAAATTAAAAAAAAAAAATTATTTTGTGATTTCCATGTCGGGTGACCATGGGACTCACCACCATGACATGTCATTTTACCACCTAATAACTTCATCCGCCATCACGACATGTTAGGTACCAGTCAAAAGTCACGTGGGCAAGAAATATTAATTGTTATTTTTTAGTTGAAATATTTTTATTTAAAATAAAAATTTAAGAGTTTTATTTAAATGTAATAAAAAAGATTAAAAACTTATTTAAATAATTATGTATAGTTCAAAAAAAATTTTATGCATTAAGCCAATTTAAATTGAATTCCTTTTTCTTGGCTTTTATGCCTACACCTCCTCGATCTTTCTCTTGTCCAAAACACTGCCGCTATTGAGATGATCCACTACGGTAAGTAAAACCACCGGGAAACTGAAATCTGAGCCCAATCTGCTAGTGAAACTCAAATCTCTTCGGCGGAACCATGGTTCCACGTAGCACGTCATCGTTCATATAGTCACAAACCGGCAGGCTGGCATCCAGCACTTGATGAGCTAAAAAGAAACAAAAGAAATCTTCGATGACTACAAAATTGGAGCTTCTTCTTGTAAATATATTGCCTTCACATGTTAAATATAAGCATATGGTCAGTTATATATATAGACGTATGAATTTGGACTACAAGATATAAGGTAAAAAATTGCCTAAAAGGATGGATGGGTGATTTTTGAGTTTGTAAATCTTCTCTGAGAAGCTAAATTTTGGAAGAAGCAGTGTCCCACCATGGGAGGAATCGAAGTCCTTGAGTTGCGATTGAATATCTTGTCCATATCAAGTTTGGTGTTCAATCGCACGTAGTGTTCCTTGTCCATATTGTTGGATCCGTGATGTGGACCATTCTCATACACAAAAGGCCATCGTTGAGTTGCAACAGCCAATGGGCCACTCTCAAATGAAAGGAAATGCAATGCATCCTAAAAATGAATAAACAGGGCCAGAGGCTTCACCAAACAAATTGCCTTTTTAAGGGAAATGGAAAAAACGAAAATGAACAACTTGACTGCCAACACCCATACTGGTGCGCTTCGTTATTGAGCTCAGTCAACGCTGTCAGTGCTTTGAAAATCAAATTCCCGTTTGGGCGAATTGGACTCCAAGTTTGTAAACATCAATCACCTTCCAGGTCAATTGGTGTCATTATAATCGGCCAGTACGAACCTGTAGGTGGATTTAGGGGATAAGTTTCCAAGCCAACCCAAAACCCAATCCTCCAAGCAAACCGAAGGTTAAAAATCTTAACTTCAATCTGGTCACGCGCACACACGCAAACCTGCTTGTTCACTTAGACATTATCTCCGTAGTTAAACAATGAGGTTTCCACTTCAAAGCCCAATACTCTTGGAAAAAGGGATGCGAGATTTGCTCAATAAGAAACCATTACCCACTGCCATTGGCTATCACTACCTAAGAAACTTGGCACTGCAAGTGTCAAAAACAAGCAAGATGGTTAAACCCCAAGTCTTGCATCCCCACAAGTAAAAGCTATACAAGTTCCTGAGTTTCCCTCGCTTTTTCTCAACAAAGCCCATCAACCCTGTTCTTATCCTAAAGTAGCAAAGAGGTCCACAATCACTCTTACAGTCCAAGAACGCATTAAACACCACCAGCCTGTCTCAGCGAACCGTTTTATTAATTGACTGTAAAACACAGTACTAAACTTGAATTAAGCATTAACTGAACCCTCAAAAACACAGAAATGGGTCAGAGCAGAAAGGAATGGACCACTAAGTGATTAGAAAAAAAGCAAGGAAGCACCCCATAATTGGGTGGCTTTATTTTGCATTATTCATGCGCTTTATTCACCAATGAGTCCCATTGTCCCAAGCTTTTCAAATATAAAGGAAAAAGAGCAGGAGCCCTCTGCAGTCCGTCCCTACGCATCTAAAAGAAACAAACAAAAGAAACCTAAGAAAGAAGGGCATCATGCTGAAAATGTCACTTTCATCAACTTGTTCCCACAAACACAATATATCAACCATATAAACACATCTTCCAGTCCATGGCCCCTCTTTCCCCTCAATTCATTTTCTCCCTCAGAGCCAGTAAATCCCCAAGATTCACTCAGAATTTGTACTCACACTCCAAAAAGAAAATTAAATAATCATAATCAGACAACTGCCTCCAAGAAAGGCAATATAATATTTGAACAGAGATATTAACATATGTCCCAAGTATTTGACTAAGTAATTTGATCAGATAACATCCAAATTATTGAAAAAAAACAACCTTCTAAAAATCAAACCAACGAAATTTTCCATAGGAAATGTAATATAAAGAGAAAACACGAAAAAGATATTGAACCAAACCAGCTTGTATTTATATTATATGTGTATAAACACTTGACAGTGAGAGTTTTAACATCATTGTTTCTTCACCATTTTCACTTAGCAATTCTAAATCCACTCCACTGTGACCCTAAAGTTCCCATTACAACCATCTTTCCAAACACCAAAAAACCTAACATAGGAAGCAAGAGCCCACAAACTGACTAGGAACAATCCTTCTTAAAAAACAAAACGACATAAAAAAGCCAACCATACTTGATAATAACGAAACCGACAGAAATAGTACCGAAGGGAAAAAGGAAGGGTCAGAGGAATTGTGAAAAGACACAGTAAACCCCTCTCCGCCTTAACGACCATTGTTCGGACACTCCCTTGCGAAATGCCCAGAGCCGCCACAGTTATAACAAGCCCCTGAACCACCGCCGCCTCCTCCTCCACCGTATCTCCCTCCGCCACCACCGCCACCTTGTCCACAATCCCTTGCCAAATGTCCCATCTCCCCACACTTAAAGCAACCACCACCGCCACCACCATAACCACCGCCACCGCCACCGCCATAACCACCTCTCCTTCCGCCACCACCACCACCGTAGCCGCCGCCTCCATAACCACCAGACCCACCGCCTCCATATCCACCACCACCATAACTTCCGCCGCCGCCGCCACCGCCACCGCGTCCGGATCTCGTGGTGCCACGAACAGGGTTCCCGTTGGGGCCAGTAACATCAACAGCCTTGGTACGACCACCATCAGAAGACTCGATAACGAACTCGACCTCTTCACCATCAGCGAGGCTACGGAAACCCTCGGAACGGATCGAAGACTGGTGAACAAACAAATCCTCGCCGCCCTCATCTGGCGTTATGAACCCAAACCCCTTTTGGTCACTGAACCACTTCACTTTCCCAGTCATCCTACTCTCACCCATCTCTTTTTCAGATCTATAAACCCTAACAAAACCCCTCACACCACACTCGGAGGACAGAAAAAACAGAGAGGCGTAGAAATGAAGGGGAGGTGGGGACTTTATATTGCAGATCAGAGCAATGCAAATGGTGTGACTGCCACGTCAGCGTTAGAAATTAATAATATAAAAAGTTTAATTAATTAAAATGAGGAGCGGTTTGTTACTCTGTTTTCCATCTTGGAGATCAAAGCGAAGGCTTTGTTTCGGAGGAAGTGATCGGACGGCTGGGGATTTGGGTCAAGTGGAATATGGACCGTCCGATATTTCGATGGGAGGGGTGTTTCGGGAATATAATGGTTTTCGGAGGGAGTCAAATTACGAAAGAGTCCAGAGTCCAGAGAGGACAAGGTTGATGGGACCCGCAGTAAAGGAAAAAAATCTGATGAAAAGACTATCCTATCTTTCTCCTGCTGCAAACTGCACGGAGCTTGTAAATTGTGATCATTAATTAAGTTAATTAATTTTTTGATAAGAGAGAGAAAAAAAAAGGCCGGAGAACTGGTCAAAGGGTAAAATTGGAAGTCAAGATTGAAGACTCTCAGTCTGAGAGGCATGTGTGGGATGGGACTTTTCAATGGACTATTTGTCCTTTCAACTCGAAAAGCAAAATTTGCTCCTAAGCATCTTTCACGACATCATTAATTAATCCGATTAATTTGTAACTTTTTTATTTTTTAATAAAATAAAATATTATATATATATATATTAATATTATTTGTCATTACTTTGTGAATTTTATCAAGTTTTTAAAATTATACTTACAGATAGATAAAATAGAATTTTTTATTTACATAATTTAAAATTATATTTGAATTTCACTTAGAACCCAAATTCAAATTTAAATTTGAAATTTTTTGTATAAATTAATTATATCATATCTAACCTAATGAATCTCAAACATAAAATATAAAACTGAACCCAGGTTTCAAGTTTCTTAATCGAACTGAACTCGAACCTAACACAGTATTGACTCGACCCGGCTCAGTTACATTCGTTTGCAACTATAGGGGTAAGATTACAATTGATTGGTATAGCAACTGTTTTAATATTTATTTTTTAATTACTATATGTGAGGAAAGTTTAAATAAAAAGTGAGAATTATAATTAATATATGCTTTGCTTTGACTAATACTAAACTTGGGTTTTGAGTCGTCCAAGGCTCGAATGCCGAAGCAGAGCTGGTGGCATCTGCCAAAGAAAATGAGTTTGGTAGCAGATCACGAAACTAGCAGTAGAAAATAAGGAAAAAAAATTATACTTTCAAGTAAATGACAGTTTCCACAACTGGGAAAAAAGAGAACCAACTTATCCCTAGCGGTAATAAGCAACCAAGGCAAACAAAGTTTTCCCAAAATTGGCAATGGCGGGGCGGGGGGGAGAGAGGTGCACTGACCCATCAGCACTTCACGAGTATTCAAAGAGGTTTTTCAATGGCAGGAAAAAGAATTTTCTGTGTTTAACATGGATTGATGGTAAGTTTGATTCAACTCTGCTAACTTCCTCTTTTTCTTCCTTTCATCGACCTAGTGATTAGGTAAACGTACTCCTGTCATTCATGCGCAGCCTGCACACTGACAGAAAGCGTTTCTGTTTCTTGCGGGCGGCCCCTTCTGCTTTCCTGTCCAGTTGCCAATTCAAAGTTTTCAATATCCAGACCATACAAAATCAGTCAGGTCCTTGGCGGTACGAAGAAGTCGTAATAGAACGGAATTCGTGACCAGAATATGTTGAAAGCTTGTATAATCGAAGATCTCAAGTATGGACATTGGGACCAGAAAGCCCAGAAGTTTTAGAACCATTTTGTAAAAAAGTTTGCAGGCTCTTGGTTTAGCTTACAGTTTCATTCTTTTGCCCAAACCCACTTTTTTTCTTCAAGGCTTTTGAAGGACTCGAGTCCAAATTGGGCCTTTTTCCCTTCAGGTAAACCATCCAGAATGTAAAGCTGAACCAAAATTTCATGTGCCAGATAGCACCCAAGAGAGGTTGACCTAACATGGCAAAAGCTTACCTCATGTGTATGAAATTCTTACTTGTGAATAGCTTGCGATGAAGAATCTTGGTGGCGGCTCAATGCTCTAAACAATACTACATGTTTATTTTTTGGAGCAAAGCTGTTGAGCAATCCTTTTTCACGTGTTTCAGGCGGTTTAATGAACATCTTTTCAGATATTCGAACCAGGGAATCCGAGTGTTGTTTTTTAAGCTAATCCAGCCGAGCTCTGATACGATCCTATCTGATGTAGAATGTTAAGTCACAAAAAATCCAGAATGGAACCTAAGGAGATACTTGAATGTTTTATGAAATCAGACTTAATCCAAAATGTAACAACCCAGCTTCAAGCCAGCTTCATCTATCTAAATCAAAAACCAAAATCCAAAAGCAGAAAACAAGTACTTTATTTGGATATGCATAAGGAACTTGAAAAAGTTCCAAGTTCTTTTCTTATCATGCACATGTACATTTTCCATTAATCATCATGAATTTTCGTCTCGCATGAAAATGTACAAGGGACTAATGTCTACCAATAATTAATGCAGCGTTGGTTCAGCATGACCCACATTAGAGTGATTGACAAATTTGGCTGACATGCTCTGTTCATTGACCCAGAAGCAGTTCCTCAAAACGGGAAACTTTTTTTATGGCAGAATAAAACTGGTTCTACAGTGACCCGCCACCTATTGTATTATTGAAGGTCCTGTATGGGGTTGTTAAAAGATTTCCAATTTCAAAAACATAGAAAGGAAGGGCCCTCTTCTCATGCTCATGAACACTGATTGAAGTTAATAATAGGAGAAAGAAAAAATGGAGCAGGAAAAGCAGCGTTGAAATTGTTTCAATTAAAGTATACCATCATGTAAAATGTGCTCTCAGTAATGGTCTAGTTTCTAAATCATTCACTGACAACATCAAATTTGGCAAAGAAATCATTGAACAGGATGAAATAGTAACAATAATGAGATTACAGACCATATTTTCTACAAATCTCAGCTGTTAAGAATTAGGCCTGAGATTGACGCAGTTATGACCTAGCTAGACAGGGTTTGCCAAACAATCCCGTTTAAAGGGCAATGCTACTAAAGCTGAGCAGCACATACCGTTAACAGCAAGATTTCAAAGCCAATTCCAAGATGATGTCAGGCGATACCAGCAAATTAAGATAACGTATAAGACTAAGAAAAGAGAAAACGAAGAGTAACGGTAAGAAGCATGAACTATAGGCAATAATTGTCTCCTACATGGCTACCATAGCAGTGTCGACATCAATACTAATTTATATACACTTCATCAGGGTAAATAAAACTTACAAGAGTGAAAATATTGTCAGACAATCCTGCACAAAGATATAAAGTTAATGGAATCCTCTTGAACCCCTAGATTGATAGAGTTCCAATCTACTTTTGGCTTCTGGTAATAGAGAATCAATGTCAGGATCTTCAGAGAGATGAGCTTGCTTTGATGCCCACTCGAGTACTATAAGCACCTCTTCTTGTGCAAGTGTCTCACTGTCAGGAACATTCAAGGCAATGTAACACAGCAGGGTCAATGAAGGAAACTGAACCATTTGTTCACCAAAGTAAACCAGTTGAATTAAATGCTTGGCGCCTCCTGCACTGATGATGGCTTTTGAATGATTAACGTGGAGGTAGTTTTCAGTTGTGGCGAACTTGTTAAGTGCAATGGCAGCCTCCATGGAAATATCTGCTTCCCTTTCATCAAGCAGTTTCACCAATGGCGCAATAATCCTTGTTTCAGTCGCTCGGAAAGTCCTGGCCAAGTTTCCAATAGCTTTGATGCAAGGCACAAGGAGGTCTGAGTCTGCCTTTTCTATGACTTTGAGTAACTGCTCCACAACAGCTCTGGCGGCAGGGGAAGTGGGCTTGAAAGCAGAGCGTCTCAGGTCAGCATTTTGCTCAGCTACAGCTGTTATTTCCATCAATGCCATGGCCGAATAGGACTGTACATCATCAGCGCCCTTCTCTAACAAAATTGCAAAGCACAAAAGAGCTCTTGATTCCGTTATGCTACGACATATACCAAGATTTCCCTTGCAAAGCTGCCAGAGAGCTCTTGCTGCCATTGCCTTCATTTGTGCTTTGGTGGTTGGGTCTTCGAATTCCCTTCCCTTAATGCTTGTTCCAGATAATGAGACATGATGTGCATGGTGTTGATGATGATGCTGGTGTGGCTTGGCATTTTGCTGGTTGCCTTTGGGATGGTTAACATGATGGTGATTCGGAGAATTATTTTTTGGTAGAGTTGGCCTTGAACTGTCAGGAGTCTGCCTTCTCATAGCGATAGTGTCAGTAATTACATTGTGCATCTGGCTAGTTATTTGATTGCCCATAGGGTGAGCTATATTACTATTAATTTGCTTATCATCATCTTCATGCTCCTTTCTATTGGTTTGCTCTGGAGCATTACTAGCCATAAAAACCGAATGAATAGACATCGTTTGCTTACTGGCAATGGCATACTTACTATGTTCTTGAACGGTCTCAAAGGCGAGATGACTGACAAGAAACCGAATTATATTATTCTGTGAAAAATGATCCTGGCATTTGGGGTGATGTGCAGCCAATTCTGATACAGCCCAAGCCACAACAGACTGAACCTTCATGTGACCTTCTTTGAGGATTTTCGCAAACACTGAGCAAACACCTGAATTCACAATCTGTTCAACACTTTCCGGGTCACGTCCCAGCAATCCAATTGCCCTTGCTGCATTTTCCTGACCCTCTATTTTCCCTTCCTTAGCCAACTTCAATAATGGAGGGATCCCTCCTTCCTCTATGATCAGCTTACCATATCGATCATTGTCCCGAGCCAAAGAAACCAACGAAGCAGAAGCATCTGATCGTTCTTCTAACGAACCTGTATAAAGAATAGCAATCTGTTCCCATATAAGACACAATATCGGTTCGTTTGCTGCAATGGGAGGGAGACCGAGATATTCATCATCACGATCATCAGCCGAGGCTGACACGCGTAAGAGCCAGGATACATCTCCTATAGAATTCTCGAGTTGCATTGATGTTTTCCTAAAGGCCGCAGCCGGGATGATGGTGAAAACTCGCTTCATGAGACCATTTGCACGGCACTTGATGACAAGACCTAGGGCCTTGTCCAGGACTTGTTCGGTGCAATCAATGATTCTGCGTGTTGGGCGTTCGTAAAGGTCGTTGCTGGCGCGAGCAGCTTGACGGAGGAGGCCTGCTAGCTTCTCGGTCTTGGCTTTAAGCTCTTGGCAGTCTTGTTTGAAAGATTGTGCTTCATCCGCGGTCTTGGTTACCTGGTCTGCCATTTGTATTGGCCTTGTCAGGATCTGTTTCACAATGTCCGCCATGGCCTAAGCGGACCCGGAAACAATGCAGCGACCTTTCAAACGATAAAATCAAACTGTGACAATGATCTTTTTTGGAGGAAAAAGAATAGGTAAGAGAATAAGTTTTGGTCCCAGACGGTGAATTTTGTGTTGCTCTCTTAAAAAGGCCAGGCTTTAACGAATGAAGAGAGAGACAGAGATGTTTCTATATATGGAGAAATTGCATTGTTTTTGCGTACTGGACCTGGAAAAAGAATATGTAAAAACCAGAAGAAACAGGGTAAAAGATATCAAAGGAGTTTTTGTGAAGGAGAAGGGTCTTGGAATCAGAATTGCGTGGATTTCCGCAGTGGGGCCAGCGGCGGTGGCCGGGAGCCGGTAAGGAGTGGTGGCGCCGCCGGTGAACGCAAATAGAGAGGGAAGGAAAGAGAGAGAGAGAGAGAGATTTGTAATGGTCAAACGAGATTTTCTCCAAAATTCATGTTCTAATATAAAACCACCGCTCTTCCTGCGTTATATATAGTAATTGAATTGATTGGTCCATAAATTCTTACAAAATACTAGTGCTATGATTGAAGTCTTAAGTCCACACCGCGTGTTCTTTTCTTCTCCGTGATTCTCACGCTCGACGATCATTATGAGGACATTGCTAAAACGTTTGCTACAAGTCAATACACTCTCCTCCGGGGAATGTGGATATCAATCCAAGCTATTCAAGTATTGACGTTGCCAAACTAGTTTCCCGCATGATTCATTGAACTCAAAATTATGTTGTTTGATCCCCATTCCTAGCTTCACCCTAGGGATAACCCACTCCTACTGAAACTTAGTCCTACCATGCTCAACAACCTGAATTTCACAAACTTTGGATGAATAAAGCCCAAAGGGTCTCATCAATTAATTACTAAAAGATGCCAAGTGTCTGCAGAGGTGAGGCAATTCTTCTTATAAATCCACGTGTTAAATGCAGGGAGATTCATGAAATCCATCACAACCATTACTGGTAAGAGAGAAACACACGAGGATGGAACTGAAATGGAGAGGGGTTCAATGTCCCCACGAATTTGATTGTATCTAATTGAAGAGAGAATAAGGAATAAAATGGCATTCATGTCCTGTTTATTTAGAAACCACCAAACGAAAGTCACAAGCCCAAGATCAACCTCATCGACATTCTTCAGCAAATTAATCGTTCACCCGAACGAAAAAATTTAGCTAGTTGATAAACTAGAATCTTTGATGAGGATACTGTTGCAGTTCTTTCTGCGGCTTGGCTGGCCCTGATCCTTGACAAACTGAGTAAATAAGTCTTGTACAATACTTTTCACTCTTGTTGCACTATACGGAACATCATAATTCAGGTTCCATTTTTGAGAGCTTGTCAGGCCAAAAAGGCAGGTGTTTTAAGCTATCTATTCTTTCTCCATTTCGAGCGAGTAAAGATAAAAGGAAGAAAAGCGTAAACTGTTGGGTAGCTGGCTTTCGATTTTCTGACAGGTTTGGGCTACGTGCGGGGCACTAGGGATTCTGGTTATCAAAAAAGAGCACAAAAATTAAAAAAAAAAAAGAAGAAGAACGGCAGATCACTTTTCTTCTGTCTGTTACTTATCTCCATCATTCGCAAAGTTGGAAGAATCCGAGTTTCTTTTGCTCTGGGCCACTAAACGAGAAAAAGGGTGGTTAAATTTTCATTTTCTATTTACTAATTGGGCATGAAAAGGGTGTGAAATCCTTCCAATTTGACATAAATGATATGGAGCAGAGATGTTACATGGAAGAGAAACCAAGTGATGATAAAGCATACGAACAATGCCCAAATTAATAGTTTGTTTTACAGGCAATGAACATAACATGCACGATTGATCCTGTACTTGTTGCGGTTCTAAATTGTCCATCAAATGAATTAACAAAAAGGTTAAAGTGATCTTGACCTCTCTTGTAGTCTTGCCTGTTAAGATTCTTGGCTCTCAGCAAAAATTAAAGACTTGGGATTGTCCTGGCAATGGAATTCTTTCGGTTTTTCTTGAACCGGAGTATTTTCATGTCTATGCCTGCATTGCAGTAATATTTAGCAGGCAAACAACAAACTCAAGAAGGTATATCTGTATGAATTTTATTACAGCAACTTGTTTTCAGAAACAGACCATGTGATATGCTTAAAGCAAGAGGAATAATTCAAATACAAACCACGTTTTTCATAAAAGGTTTTGTTTCTGCGTGCATTTGTCCATTCTACTGTAAACATTGTTGTCTCTAAACACGGTGACGTAGTCAGGATTTCGCATTTAGAAAGATGAAGAGTCGAAGACAATATAAAGCAATTTAGATGGAAAAAATTCATGTAAAATTATACAAATAAATTTTAACAATCATTTAAGGAATTAATCTTAATAATTTACTTAAAGAATTAATTAGTATAATTATAAATATTTTAATAATAATAATAATCTCAATTTCTAGATAAATTTAACAACAAAAGAAAATTAACAAATATAATAATAAAAATCACAATGGAACGCAATTAATTAAAAAATATCAAGGGTAATCAATAAATAATTCAATGGAAGCAATTTCCTAAAATTAATCATAAAAATTAAATACAATATCAATAAAAAATTCAATGAGGAAGCAATCCCAAATAAAAAACTTAATTATTTACAAGAATCTAAGCAAATAAAAAAACACAAATAATTTGTAGGAAAGCAATCAAACAATATCTAAATAAATAAGTAATAATTGACATTTGGTGCTTAATCAAATCATTGTTTTGTTACTTTTAACAAAAAATTACTAAGACGGTAAATTCTAAATCAAAAGCACAAAGAAAAAATTATTAAATAAAGAAAAAATTAAAAATTAAAAATATTGAAAATAAAATAAGTAAATAAATCAAACTTACCAATTATCATGCACAAAGAATGCTGACAAGCAAACAGTGTCATAAAAAAAAAATTTTGTTTCCGTAGTATTTGGTAAAAAGAAAAGAGAACAAGAGGGGGTGGTTGTGAGGTTTTGGAGAAGTAGGGTTTGAAAATAATTTTATTGCAATAGGTTTTATTTTAATTCTATTAAAATTAATTGTTAACTAATTGATAACTTTATTATATAGAGTTATCTTGTTATATTTTGAGTGATAAAATGGCTAAGTCTTTGAATTAGGCAAAATTGTAAGTAGTTTTCTTTGTTTTTCTTTAATTATTTAACTCAAGATTAAGCTAGTTTACTTCAAATTATTTTAGTTCAATTGTATAGTAAAATGTTTATTTTTAGCTATAGTTGATTTAGTTCTTATGTTTTTAAAATCGTCAAGAGAGAAGGGGTCAAGTGGAAAGAAATTGTACAAGTTGGCTAGATGCAGACTTCACAAAACATGCAGTGGTATTTCATACATAACTCAAGTTACAAAAGTCCAATCAACGTGATTCTTGGACCATTGAAAAATAAGAGGAAGTGCTACAATTTTTTTGTTTATCAATTCACCCATTTTTGATAAGAACCTAGTCAAAATCACGTTAGAAGTAGCATGACCGCAACAGTTCTACACTAGGCAACTTGAAGGAACAAAGCATGGAAATAGCAAGCACAACGCTGCAGCTCCAGGCTCTCAGCTCTGGAGTGTGGTCCCAGTCAACCAGTAAACTCCCAAGGCAGAAGTTTAGGTGCTGTAGCGCTAGATAAAAACTTGTTGCTCGCTAATTTATAAAGGCAAATTACTTAAGATTTTTATCAATTTTAGCAAGACATCATGCAAGTTGCACATGGTCAACAAGTAATATAATAGTGAGTGAGTTATCGCCTCACCAAGTAATTTTATTTAAATTCTTGCTAATTACTAAAATTCGGCACTCTAATTTTTTTTAAGTAATCTAATTTTGAAAATTAATTAAAATTGAAACTAAAGGAATAAATCTAAACTAATGAATTAATGCTAAGAAATTTTTAAAAGTTTAATAAAATAGAGCCTAGTACTGTGGAATTACTTTACTCTTCATTTGGATTTAATTTCATTCCTTATACTTATATCAGTGGGTTGGTTGTTAGCTTAGAATTCAAATTTATCTAAAATTCTCTGTTAAGATATTGTAAACATACCTATCTTAACTAATTTTTCATATGTCTACGTAAATTAATTAAGGTAGATTCACTAAATTTATGCTCTAATCTTGGCTGCATATGGTATTTAGATATATTTCTATCCTAAATACTAATCAAATCACCTATGCTCTAAGTGAAGTGAACACATGCTATTTAAATCCTTAATCTATTCTAAATTCTTTTTGTCAAGTTACATTTAGAAATTCAACTCAATCTAAATGTTAATCAAGCAATTAAAAACAATAAGCATTGATTTGAAATAAACAACATAATACCCATTAATATTAAGTAAAAAAAAGTTAAAATATCCAAACTACAAGTAGAGATTAACCACAATCTTAGAAATAGAAATTTAGTTAAGCATATTTAATACAACTTCTAATATTTTCATAAAAATATTCAGTTTTCCAATAAAAGGTAGAGAGTGAGATAGAACTAGTAAGAGAAAAAATGAGCTAATATAAATGATTAAAGCTCTCCCAACAAATCCTTAAATCCTCCCTTCCCCCCTTTTTTTTTTGAAAGTTTCCTCTCTTTTCTGCCTCCAAAAAACCCCTTAAAAAGTTACTCTTTTCAGCCCTAAAAAGGCCTATTTCTAACACTCCATGTAACCCTCCAATTTAAAATATCGGAGGGTGTAAAAATTTTTGTCAGCTTACGTGTCAGTGCTGCAATGCTGGAATCACGACGATGCAACTCCCAAGCTTCTACCTTGGGAGCTTATTAGTTGACTGGGACAGTGCTACAGCACTGGGAGCTCAGCGCTGCAGCGCTGCGCTTGTTGTTTCCATACTTTGTTCCCTCAAGTTGCCTAGTGCAGAATTGTTGCGGTTAGGCTAATTTTAACAGGAATTTGACTAGGTTCTGATTAGAAATGAGTGAAGTGATAAACATAAAAATTATAATCCTTTTTCTTAACTTTTTAATAGTTTAAAAATTTTATTGATTGGACTTTTGTAACTTGAGTTATGTTTAAATATCAGAGCATATTCAGTGAAGTCTACATCTAATCAACTTATATAATTCTTTGTCACTTGATTTTTTTTCTTTTGAAACTTTTAAAAACATAAGAATTAAATCAATCATAGTTAAAAATATGTATTTTTACTATACAAGTAAACAAAAATAACTTAAAATAAACTAATTCAATAATGAGTTAACTAATAAAAAAAATTACTTACAACTTTACCTAAACTCAAAAACTTAATCATTTTATCACTCAAAACATGATAAGATAGCTCTATATAGTAGAGTTATCACTAATTGTTAAGAAACATTTCATCAAATAAAAATGATTGTAAAGATAAAATTTTAAAACTTTTAAAAAATCAAAATATGTTAAAAAAATTTTAAAAGTTTTATAAGAGTGAAATTATTAAATTTGTTAAAAATAAAGATAATTTATAAAGTTTTTGAAATTGTTGGGGGGGGGGGCCACTAGCCCCTCCTCCCGTCCGCCTAACGTACGGCCTTATGCCTTGTGTAATGTCAGAGGGTCGTTCAGAAGTTGCATCATCCCTAATGTTTCTATCTTCCGTCAGGCTACTACTTTATTACTGTGTATGGATGAATCATCTTACCAAATGACAAAAGGTGTAAAATGTTAAAAGCGGTTTGTCTCTGCCCGGGGGGATATTCAGTGTTTCACATTCTTTCTGCATTTATATATAGCAGGCACAAATTTGACGGTGATGTCTAATCTGTTGATATGTTCCCGCTAAAAGCTTGAAATTCATCCTTCTCGATTCATATTACCAGGATTTTAATGAAGGTTCACGCATCTCTCAAATGTTTCATTAAAATCGGCTTCATATGGAATAAACCGCCTTGATTTTTCGGCTGTAAACATTGACATACTGCTAACATCTAGGATATCGTACAACAAATTTCAAAGTGATGAATGCCACCGTTGATATGCTTTCCTGAATACTGAACAACCATTGTCATACATTAAAAATGACACTATTCAAAGAGCCTCCTTTAGCTTTCATGGGTAACGGGGTAAGTCAGGATAATGTCCCCTTTTCACCTTAGATTGGTCAGCAATACAGTAGCATAATCCGTAGCTTAAGCGGTTTCTTGCATAAAGCTGTGAAACTTCCTCACGCTAATGATTTATTCCACAGTAACCTAACTCAATTATCCCGTGCGTCATTGATGATGGCTAGTCATGAACTAGGGAGACAGAAATCTACACAAGAGGCATTGCACTTGGACAGGGCATGCGCAACTTATGGCTAAAGTAAGTTTCAACGTACGTTATGAATGAACTCCAGAAAAATCATAATGATATATATTTTCCCGAGTTTGAGATAACTGTCCTGCAATTTTCTTTTACTTCGAAAAAATTCAGATTATCCTTTAGATTTTACCTTGCCAGCTCACCTGACTAGAGAACTAAGAATCGATTGATATCAGTTACTCCAGGAGGAAACAAATGAGTTAGTGACATTAAAGCTTGCCGACATGTTTATCTCTCTGAAACTCATAAATATTCTGCTAGAAGCTTACTATAGTTTCACTTCCAATTTAGGCAAAAAAAGTAATTATATAAGCCATAAAGCTGATTGAAAAGCTTCGTTACATAATGACGCAAGATCCATGAAGATCTCAAAAAAGTATAATGACCCCATAAATAACCTGCTAAAATTGAAGAAATAGTTTCTTCCTTTTTAAGGTAATGTGGTATCCAGTTCACCACGCTTTAGTCCATAAGAAGGCATTCAAATCCAATCCCTGAGTAAGTTGCTGTAATGTATTGTATCAAAACCTGAAATGGAAGCAGAAAGCTTTCCTCAACAAAAAAAAAAAAAAACTCAAAATCGGTTTCTCTTCCTAGGTAATTGGACGGCTACAATACATCAAAATATCATATAGTTTTTTCCCCCTACCCAATGCTATATTAGACAGCAAAGTTATCCCTCGTCTTCTTTTAACCATACAGGATGATGACGGGGTTCATCGCTATTTCGTACAAGATCATATCGAATTAACAGTGTTATGCAATAGTTGGGATCGTCAAGAAACGTAGAGCAACCTCTTCACGGCAGCCAATCTAAAAGTTCCAAATTAGTGTCTGTATAGGCCTTGGGCAGCCGGAGGAAATCCAGGCTAAGTCACGGGTCACAGAAACATGGATAAAAACAATTGAAAGAAATATGTGATGACCGATGCAGGAATCAGGATCAATATTCAAAAATCCATTTGGCAACTTTCGGACCACTTGGGGAGTTGGGCTGCATCTTTCCCCCCTCCACGGGGCATCCACGGAAACCGCAATGAAGATTCCAACGAGTAACGACAAACCAACTTTTAGCCTTTGAGTTGGGGTACCGTCAAACAAAATTCACTTCAGCTGCTGAAAATTTGAAGCAAATTGTCGTTGTGCGGGGTATTGTGAATCTTGCTTTGAAACTGACCTGCGATCCTGTCAACCCCTTCTATAATTCCCAACATCATTTGTAAAACGTGGATCCCGCTGTTTTTCTATGGTGGACTCATTCGGTGGAACTCAAATACGTATATCATTAGCCTGTTTAGATAGGCAACTACACTGTTAGCCAATAGTACCTTTTTTCTGAAAAGTGCTAGCTTATGGTACCTACCTATAGTCTGCTAGTCATACTGAGTCCTACCGACTTCTGCCACGTGATAGCAAAGCAGTGGCAGCGGAATTGCAAAAACTTCTTCTGCAGTCTAGAATTCACTTCCAAACACATTGCTACCACTAAGGAGCTCGAATTGTACATAAATGACAAAAGGATGTTGCTATGCCCTAGAACTTTCCCTTGATTGTCACTTGTAGATTATACTACAGTACACTGATTCACGTTTGTCTGCATTAGGCCGCAGTGATACATGTATCCAAAGATTGGTTTTTAATTCTAAGGAACAGAGGAAAGAGCTGGATATATGCTTACAGGAAGAAGTTCAGAATGGATTCCTAAAGAAAGTCGAGTTAATACATAGCCTACAAGAGTTTCCCCCAAGTTTACAAGAACAGAAAACAGACCAGGATCAATGTCTTCATCTGCCTCACTCACCTCCCATTACTCATGGCTTCCACCATAAAACTTTAGATCAAGAAAATCAAATCCAATCAACATTCTGCCATCATAGAACCATGGCAGCAAATAAGCAGCGACCGGGTTACTGTGATTTTATGTACCTGATATACATTATCATTTTAATTAGCTGTCTGTACGAACACATGTGAATCAGTATTTTTTTCTACCCCTTTTTACGTGATACTGCAAAAAGATGGGAGCAAAATAATCCAAAAGGATGACGTTGCAAGTTTTAGGGTCATCTTCTTGAAAATAACTTGACAAGTAAAAGAAAGTAAATCCACGTAGTTTTAGTGTAACCAAAAATAAATCACAAACCAATAATTAACTGCCAAATTTCACTTTTTATAGTCAGCAATTTGGTACAACCGTGTACTAATTATACGAGGCAATGACCATCAGTAACAGGCTGTAGAAACATCATGTCTTCCAACTACATATGAAGTTTCACTTTCTTACTGTTTGATGAATTAGATAAAAATGACAAAACATATCAGAGATGTGAGAACGAACCCTGTTTCTTGATATGGATCGATCAGGGGACCGCAACATGACAGCAGAGTCCTATATTAAACTGTAGATACATTACCCACAGACAAACAGCTTTAATGCTAACAGGTAACATAATCATAGAACGTGATCTGTCTGAGATAAATCATCCCTGTAGAAAAAAGTTAGTGACCACACTGATCCATCAGGACACTACCCATCGCTAAAGTAATCCTGATTTTGAGTTCGAAAATTGATCTACTTCCAGGATTTAGAGAGTTAAAAGGCAAAGGCTATTGCGTGGAAATGATTGAATCAACATAAAAAAAAAATCATAGAGATAAACCATAAATGATAGTTAAGAACCCATTGAATGAAATGAAATTCTGTTAAATTTCTGGACCTGATTTAATACTGTCCTGATCACAACGAAGGAATATTGAAATCCACCTGCAGTTTCAGGCCTTTAGGGCCCAATTTAGTGCACGAAAGGCCGCCAGGCCCCATGGCCTTTCCCCATGTTTTAAGGCCAAATGGATCTTGAGCTGTCCAAGAAGACTCAAACCCATACCCACAATTGCATTTTGCTAGTCCTTTTCCCCCTCCTACGCTACAATATTTATTATTCACATATCCAATTATGCACCCTTATGGTATATTTGGTTGACGAAATAGACAAAAATAGAATAGAATAGTTATTATGTGATAATAGAATGAGGTGAAAATAGAATAAAATAGTTATTACTTAGTTTGGTATGACAAAGGGAATAAGACATAAATAATTATTATAACTTATTGTAGTGTTTGGTTGTTAACAATAATTTTGGAATAAGAAAGGAATAGAAAATAAAAAGATAAAAACACTTTTTATTATTTATATGATATTTTATTTTTATTAGATTTTTTAAATATTAATAATATAGAATTTAATTAAAATATTAATAATTAATAATTTAAATATTAATATTTATTTAATTTAAATATTATTATGATTAATTTTTATTTTATTTATTTTTAAAATATTAATAATTGATAATTTATTTAAAATATTAATAATTGATAATTTCAATATTAATATTTATTTATAATTTAATTATTTATATTTAAAAATATTAATATTTTATTTAATTTAAATATTATGATGATCAATTATTTTATTTTATTTTATTTTTGAAAATTAATAATTGATTATTTATTTAAAATATTAATAATAGATAATTTAAATATTAATATTTTATTTAATTTAAATATTATTATGATTAATTTTTTATTTTATTTTAAATATTAATAATTGGTAATTTATTTAAAATATTAATAATTGATGATTTAATTATTAATATTGTTTATCTAATTTAAATGATATTATGTTTATTTATTTTTAATTTATTTTGTTTTTAAATAGGAATAATTTATAATTATTTTATTAATAATTGATAATTTAAATAATAATATTTTATTTTATAATTTAATATTAATATTTTATTAAAAATTGGAATCAAGTGAGAGAAAGAGGAGAGAGAAAAAAAATAATATTTTATACAAATGAAGTTGTAATTTTTCAAACTTGTAAGAAGTATTTTTGTCTTTATCAATTTTTGAATTTATTCCTCAATCATTGAATAGTTAATACCATGGGGGAATGTGGTATTAGCTATTCCTTGGTTTTGAAGGATTTTGAAAAATAGTCATTCCTATGGAATGGCTATACCTTGGATCATTTTTCAACCAAACAAAGGAACCAAAATTTCTTGGAAATAAAGGGGGAATGGCTATACCTTGGATCATTTTTCAACCAAACAAAGGAACCAAAATTTCTTGGAAATAAAGGGGGAATGGCTAGCCATTGCCCCAACCAAACATGCTATTAGTGTTTATTTGGCTTAATTTTTTTTCAGTTTATTTACTTATTAAAAATAAAAGTTAGGTCAAACATGATTTTTTAAGAAGGTTTAAAAAAAGTAATTTTTTTAAGAATAAAATTAAAAAAAAAAAGAAACTTAAAAGGAAACTTCAAGGATGACCTTTTTCTTTTTTTTGAAAAAAACACATTAATTTTTCAAGAAATAGCCCTCTCTTGATTAATCTCCCTCTCCTCTTCTTCTCTCTGCAAATTACCATTATTCAACGTAAATCATGATTTCTCTCTTCTCTATCTCTCTCTCTACAAAAACTAATAAAAAAACAAAAGAATCAACAACAGAATATCAAAATTTAAAATTTTTTTTTGTTTTTACAAAGATTAAGAGACAAAAAAAATCTAAAATTCAAAACTGTATTTAGATACTATTTAAAGTTTTTCTCTCTTTTTCACCAAAAAAGATTTTAATGTTAAATATATTGTTTCCTCTTTTCTGTTCTTTTTTTAGGATTAAAGTATCATGGTTCAATTACTTGTTAGATCAACAAAAATCTAATACTATTGTTATTATACAAATTTGAAAGTTGTTCTTTTTTTTTTATTGATTTGTTCGATTTTAACATATGAAATTATATATAAACTTGAAGCATTACATTATAGTTTATTAGGTGATTAAAGATGATATGAATACTTTTTATGGTAATTTTAACCTAAATTAGAGTTTATATAATTTATTTTGTTAAACAGTTTTAATTTAATTTTAAAAGTTATTATTTTTCATAAAAACTTAATAATAGCTTTTAAGTTAACAAAAAATTAAGCCAAAAAAACTCTTAATATCCTACATATGTTTTTCTTATTAGCATAAACTAAATTATCAATTACCATTAAAAAATAATTGAATAAGTCATCGGAGACTTTAGGATATAATTATCAAATCACATGATCATTGTTTTCTCTTTCGAACCTTCATCAGAAAGCTACTTATGTAAACTTTCACCACTACATGGATTGGATTTCTAAATTCAAACATCACACCAAGGAATAAAAATCCATTAATTCAAACGCTTCCCTTGTCTTCGTGCCATTAGTCCAATTGCAACCCATCACATGTTTTCAGAATTACAACACACAGTAATATTATATGGTTTTTAACTCAGTGCTACAGCCAAACTACCAGTCAAAATTGAGATTCCAAATCAAAATATGTTCCTTTCAATTCGTCAGTCTCTAGTTGTTCCCAAACATGTCATGTTCAATGGTGCATCTTACTTTTCTTATAGTTGACACCTAGGCCCTAGCATATTGATTTGAAGGAAATAAATCACCTGTCTTATGGTTTAGACTTTTAGGCCCTAGCTATTGTTGTTTTCAACAGAGCCGGCCCTTGGGTAAAGTCACCCAAGCATGGGCTCTAGGCTCTCAATTTGAAGAAGTTTTATAATTTTATAATATAATTTATTATATTCAAAAAATATAAAAATAATTAATAATTAATAAAATTATTTATTTTTTTATTTCTTTAATTATGTGTTTAATAAATTTTAATTTTTTATTTTTTTAATTTTTAAAATATTATATTATTTCCAATCAACTAACGATCATATATATTTAATCATCTCCAACAACCATTTTTTTCTCACTTATTTCTCTTATTTCCAATCAACATATTTAATGATTTGTAACAACTATTTTTTTCTTATATATAAAACCAATTATTTATTTTTCAATGTATGATATCTATTTTTGAATTTTTTTTTCTTATTTGCTCTTTCTTCCTTCTTCCTTTAACTTCAATTTTCTTCCAAAAAATACACAAGAAGTCCATTATGTTATTATCTTCATAAAGCCGAGAACCTCATTTGCAATTTGCAATAAGCATTCAACAATTATGTACTATTATTCTAATATTTATAGACTTTTTTATTTTAATTTTTAATTTATATTATATTATTATATTGTCTTTGTTTTATGTGATAGTTGATTTATTTGAATTAAAAATTTTGATTGCTGATTTTGTATTAACTATTTAAAAAATATAAAAATTTTACATCTCAAAAAGTTAGAAGAATAAAAATTTAAAAATTTTTTAATTTCAATAAAAAAATATCTCATTGAATATTTCGTTTTAAACTTTTGAACTTATTGAACCGCCCCCTGATTTTCAATTGTCAATGTGTTTTTATACTATTTGGTTTTCCATCAAAGAGGATATCAAGACCTCTTTGTTCCCTTTTTGGGTCTAAAAGTCTAAAGAAATCTAAAGAGAAACTGTTGGCTGGTGAACATTATAGAAGACATACATACCTCTAGTTTTGTTGAATTTAATTAAACAAGAACAATCAATAACCACTTTCGAGGTTTACAATTGGCTCAAGCGTATGAGTTCTTAAACTCCGAGGTTATCTGCCTGCCATGGATGCTGCAAAAGTATTAGTGTCTTTCTTTGTCTGGTCCCTTCCAATTTTCTTAGTTAGCATAGTTACAATCACCTAGTGCATGTTTGATGTCACTACTCAAAGCTCAAAATCTTCAGATACTGAAACATCCCTTTAATTTGTTCTATTGTATCAATGCTCGATGTTTCCGAATGGCATTAGCCCCAGCAAACTAGCTTAGTCGTGCCATGTTCCGAGCCCTTGACAAGGGTTCACTGTCAGGATCTACGGAATACGAGTTAGGCCAGAAGAATTGGTGCAGAACTATAATGATTATAAAAATCATAGCCCTTGTCTTGGTTCATAAAATATAAAGAAATACCGTACTAAAATTATGATCACATGTAGATGTGGCTGGAGTTGATATTTACTTATGATACGTAACTATTGGCTCTGTGCCTTTCTCTCCATCACCGGCTTTTCGCCACACAGGTAACTTATCCTTTTTCATTGTCATTTTGTGTTACAGTAACTAAATCCGACTAGATTTTGTAGACAATTTGAAAATTGGTTGAACATAGTTAGCAAGCAGAAGCCTGGAATGAAACAGAGACATGAGAAAGTATTCACTAATTCGATTTACAGGCATACACAGGATTAGCTTGCTCCTGTTCGTTCTTTCCAAAGCGAAATAGGGATTGCATAGAGAACAAAAAGGCTTAGCTCTAAAACACTTAAGCCTATCTTGCTCCGTGGATTAGTACATTAATTACACGAACTAACTACCAACACTGATCAGTCTCCCAATTCCTACGACTACAATAACTTGAAAACTCGTATGCAGAAGCAGCTGCCTTTGTTGCAGATGTGAGAGGAGAGGAATGAAAGGGCCGGTTCCTCCTGTAAAGATCCCGGTCATAATTTGCACGTTTATCTGGGTCTGATAATGTAGAGTATGCTGCATGGATTTTCATAAATTGATTAGCGGACATTTCTTTCTGATTGATGGACACAACATCAGGATGACACGTTCTTGCTAGTCTCCTATAGGCCGCCTTGATTTCGTTCCCGTTTGCGCTCATCGGAATCCCCAGAACCTCGTACAGTGATGTTGATGAAGCCATATTCAGTTCCAAGATACTTGGTTAAGTTTTTTCTCTCCAGGCTGTCTCAGGTTTTTCTGAAGAATAGACTTGGTGATAAGGCCAAAACTTTCAAACAGAGGAAGCTGATGGTTTTTGTGAGGTAACAAAGATTTTGAAGGGATGTGGGCTTTATATATAGCAGTGAGACATGTGATAAGTGGCTACCCTTTTTTTTTTTGAAAAGCAATGGCAACCGATTCAAGGTCGATCACGATTATGATTTGATAAATCCTTATTCAAAGGCTGCTGTCCCCTTGCTGAGTCAGCCTACTGTTATTTGGATAGGCTTACCCTCAGTGATTGGTCCCACTCCCACCTTCATCTCTGTCCCATCAATGCAGGAAATTTAGTGGTACATACTGATTTGTAGTTTTCTGCCATTGCAAGATGGACGTCAACTGCTTCACATGGGATTCCATCCAGTTTTTTCCAGTGTAAAATTCAACAACACGTTTAAAGAAAAATTTTCTTCGATATTTTTGGATGTGCCGAGACTTTTCTTACTTTCGAGACCTTTCTCTGATCATATTTATATATTGCAGTAAATGAAAATTTCACTCAATGTTTTGGTTTGAAGGTGGCCCTTTTCTTTTTGTAGCAAGTCGAGGTGACCCTTTTTATATATCAACTAGTTGGACTTAGCTGTGATCCAATCGTCTTAACATGTGGAACGATCAAATGATGCATGGTTGAGTCATTCTGCATGCGAACATAGCTGTACTTTTCTTGTTTTTGTTTTGCTTTTAATTTGAATAAGATGAATCCTTTTTTGTAACAGAAAGTCAATCTTTTGGGTGTTTTCCTTCAAATTTGATTTTGAAAATGCAAACACCATCCATTAAACTAATACTACATCTAAAGCTATCAGCCTCGGGTCCATATATACTCTGTTTTTGTTATGCTCTCCCTGGAGATATAAGTAGCCTGCACATTTATCTGCAAATCATTTACAATCAAAATTGGGTTTCTGCCGATAGCATTTCGTGTTTCTTGTCTCAGCTTTCTAGGAATTCTAACAGAATCATCTGTCATCAAGGCATATTAACAAAAAACATTAACCGATTGATGAACACATTAGGTTGCTCATGGTTTTGTCTTTCCCTCTTTGATTGATTTTACAACTGACAAGACATAATCAACAGGGTCTACATCCTTTCAATCTGTATGGGTTTTTTTGTCTTGTTACGTTTGTACTATAGCCCAAACCCAAGTCCCCACCACCTATTAATACTACTATTGTTTTATAAAATAAAATCGATTGTTTTATCAGAGCTTTCAAAGTTTTTGGATTGATTTAAATGTCCTTGATTGAATCGGTTATGGGCAATGAATTTACATATTCTTTATCACAATCCTCCAAAGCATCTTGGCATTTCAAGTCTATAACCACCATTCAAACTAGATTTTTGTCATCCTCTGGAGTGGCTCTGTTACCCTTACGGCTGCAAGAGGGGTCCAAGACTTCGTTATCTCTCTCTTTTTCGTGTTCCCTGATAAATTACAGTTTGAAGAAAGAGAATTGAAAAACATGAGTACTTAAATGGGCTGCAAAACCATTTCATCCAATTGGCACAAAAACCCAATTATTCCTCGTGGGCTTTGTGGGGAAAATAATTCGTCATGGGTGGTCAAGGGCTTAGGTTTGCACCCAAAAAAAAACTTGGGTTATAGGCCTAAAGTCTTCTCTTTAGGCTCGATCCGATTCGGCCGAAACTGGGTTCAACGGTTCAAACCTTGCCGACTGGATTCCTTCTCCTTCATCTGTATGCAGCCTTCACCTGTACTGCCCGTCGCTAAATTTCTCCACCCGCCAACAACTGACTACACTTTTTGTTTTTTTTCTGGTCTTTTTCAAAATTTGATGCTCCAATTTTAATTTTTTTAGACTCTTTTGGTGTGGGTTTTAATTTAGTAGCCTCTAATTTTCAGCTTGTTTCGGAGTTTCGCTTCACTTGATTGTATTGATGATGGCTATTCATTGATGATAAGATAAGAGGCATGATCGGGGTTGCATATACTGAGAAACTTTGAACTTGGTATTGATAATTTAAAATGCTTTTGGAGCTTTGCTAATTTGTTGATGATAATGATAATTTGTTATTCATGAAGTTGTGTGTTTTTGGTTCAATTAAAAGAAAAAAAAACATGAAAAAGTTGATGGCAATGAAAATTGTTCGATAATTTTTCTGGGTGTTAAGAGAAAAAAACTTTTTTTTTTGTTTCGAATCCGTCGTTCGAAGTTTCGAGCGAAAAAATGCCAAGCAAGAAGAGGAGAAGAAAGGAAGAGAGACCCAAGATCCACCCAAGAAACAAATACTCCGACAACCCTCCCGATTTCGCTCTCTTAGCTTCTTTATACCCTTCGTTTAAAGACTTCGTCTTCTACAGTCGCGAAGGCCGACCCAGAATCGACTGGAGCGACTTCAATGCCACCCGCGAGCTCAGCCGCGTCCTTCTCCTTCACGACCATGGCCTCCACTGGTAAACCCCTCAGCTCGTTCCTTAAATATTGGCTTTTGGTTTGCAATTTTTTTTTTGTCAATTTGAATTGCATTTTGACAGGTGGATTCCTGATGGGCAGCTCTGCCCTACAGTGCCCAACCGGTCCAACTACATCCATTGGATAGAGGATCTTCTCTCTTCTGACATTATTCCCAAAACTAACAGCAATGGAGATAATGTGAGGGGATTTGATATAGGAACTGGAGCCAATTGCATCTACCCTCTTCTTGGTGCGTCGCTTCTGGGCTGGAGTTTCGTTGCATCAGGTAACATCTTTTGGTTTTCCGCTGTCGTTTACTTAGTTACTATATTTATAATCCATCAATGTGCCATGTGATATTCCGGGTTGTTATAAACATTGCTAAACTTGATTGCAGATATGACTGATGTAGCGTTAGAATGGGCTGAGAGAAATGTGAAAAGCAATCCACATATTTCAGAATTAATTGAGATTAGAAATGTTAGATGTTCTCCAAACACCCCTACCCCCGAGGGGTTAAATAATGGTGAGTCTGTTTATTCTGAGGAAGGAGAAGGTTTGCTATCCTCTTCCATAGATATGCCAGCAAGTGAAGATAAGAGTTATCATGGGCCTCCCATCCTTCTTGATGTGGTAAGGGATGGGGAGAGGTTTGACTTCTGCATGTGCAATCCCCCATTTTTTGAAAGCATTGAGGAAGCGGGATTGAACCCAAAAACTTCTTGTGGTGGGACTCATGAGGAGATGGTTTGTCCTGGTGGAGAAAAGGCTTTTATTACTCGTATTATTGACGATAGTGTTGTGTTGAAGCTGTCCTTCCGGTATTATTATTGACATCTCCATCTCTCTTAGCTTAAGTTGTTCCATTCACATAATGCTAACCTTTATGTTTGAGTTTGTGCTTAGGTGGTATACTTCAATGGTTGGAAGGAAAGTGAATCTCAAATTCCTAATATCAAAGCTTCGAGAGGTCGGAGTTACTATAGTCAAAACAACTGAGTTTGTCCAAGGCCAAACATGTCGATGGGGACTTGCTTGGTCCTTTGTGCCACCTGCCAAGAAGATAATTTCACCTCATGTGACTGAGAAGAATATGCTTTCTTTCATGCTTGAGGTTTGGCTCTTTTCTTTAGTTTGTCTTAACAGTGTTAAATTTCTTTTGTCTACAAGCTTATTTGGATTTATGTTGAAGATTCGGAGATATTACATGATTCTTATGTTTGGTTGATTGGCATTAAATGGATTACCTACATTTGATTTTCTGCCCTGTTTTAAGTTAGACCTTTATGCAGCTTAAAATTTAATAGTACAACTCAAAGACAAACCCTAAAGGTTGTGAGTTTTGATGCTTAGAATATTAAAAGACATAAAATGAAATACATGTACTGACCTTCAGATTGGAATGAATCCAAGGTTCAAATTTATATTCACATTAGTCAAAACATGCACAAGCAAACATTGATTCTATCTATTATGCACCCACAGATGCTTGTATGGAGATATAAAATAAATCTTTAGGCCTTCTGTTGCCTTACTTTTATCTATATGTTTATATCATGTGTTGCATTTTCCTTTTCCTAGTTGTGTAAAATCTCTCAGTTGAACTTTTCTTTTTTGTAGGGTCTTCAACGCCAGTTTGGTGCCATTCATGTATTGCAGTCAGTTGAATCCTTTTTCCATGTTGGCGGTGCATGTTGTAAATTGAATGCCTCTTCATTTACAGTTGATGTAAGAAATATTACTGTTCACTTATCATAGGTCTCTTTGATTTTTTTGTAATTTTGCTCGTGCTTACATGCAGTAAAATCTCATTTTAATAGATTACTGCATCAACTGAGCAATGCAATGCTCTCCTGAACAATGAAGTAAAACATCTCGATCAAGTTGCTAGTTGCAGTGATGTGCAAGAGGCATCCTCAAACCTGTCCTTTCGTGTTTCAGTATGGTTACCTCCTTGCTTGGCTTGATAGAATAAGTCTGCAATTAAGACTCTATACATGATTGCAATAATTTTTTAACAGGTTTTTCAGCAAATCCCAGGCACACTTCTTGTGAAAGGATCATTACAGCATAGAGATAGCCCACTCTCAGGTTCACTTATTGAGCTCCTAATCTTTATAGAATTCACTATTCTTACGATTGTGTTAAAATTTCTAATATGATGGTGTTCTGCGATGGTGTTCTGTCAGCTTAATTGACCATTCACAACATTTTTTATTTTATCAAATATGAGTTGAACATATGACCATTAACTTGCATAATTCCTGTAATTGGTTGACCAAATACTGAGGAAAGGAAAGTTCTTAGAACCTATTGCCTTTACCGGATTAGAAGACTTGTCTAGGTCAAGGCCTAATACTTATATCATGTTCAGTTCAAGTAGCCAGTTATAGAATGTGAAATTCTACTAGCAAGATACAGAATGTGAAATTTTAGCTCAATTTTCTCTCCAAGTATATTCTTCTCAGTTAAAAAGAAAGTCTAGAGAACTCACCTTAGTACCCAAATATTGGCCGTGTACAGAGTATTTTATCTCCCACCTCATCTATGTGAGTTGTCCTATGATAAACAAAGTTATTGATTTTCTTCATACCGTCTTCATCAATCTTCAATTTTATTTGATTTCTGGCCAGTCTGTTCTTTTAACTTGGTAGTATCTGTATGTTTCTTTTTAATCAGAAATATGACGAATTTTTAATTTGAGATCACTCCTTATTGATGGCTTTGTGGCTATGATTTAAATCTACCATCCAAAATCTATAGTTACTCTGATATCATCAAATACCATTACTCTAGGCAATACGATTATTAATAAAAATTTATGCTGCTTACTGAAAACAATTGGTGAAGTTGTGAATATGCAATATAATGAACTGATGTGGGCTTAAAAGGGCTAGTCATTTTGATAATTTGAAGTTGGTTGTCCTATTCCCATCTCTACGATTTAAACTACATATTCAATATCATCAAGAATCACTAGCTTTGCACTCTTTCTTTTGCAGGATTGTTCTCCTCAATAATCCAACAGTTGGAGGATGCTTTGAGACGTAAATTTTGTAGAGAAAAGGCTGGCGCCAATTATTCGTAGACTCCAAACCTTATTCAGCAATGCAGCATTTAGATTTGATACATTTGAAGCTCATGCTTAGGATAGGATCCGGTTCAGGTTCTGCCATGACACTGTCAATATCTGATCTTCGGGGTTTTACCTTCCATGGAATTTTGAACCGGATAAAACAGTGAAAAAATTGAATATTTGTATAACCTTCTGGTCTGAAGAAAGGCTAGAAGAACATTATGGATTGTATTTTAAAATGGCAAGCAGCAATTCTCGATTTTTAAAGATTGAGTGTGCATCATTCTACATTACTGGTCATCCAATGATTTTTCAGTGGGTGTCAGCCAGACAACTTCTCTTTGGCAATTTCCCTTGTTTGTCTTTATCTTGCAGTTTATTAGTCGAAATCACACATCATTGAAAGAGAATATTCATCAACCATTGCAATATTGTCGGCATGTTCTGCTCAATGAAACTTCGAGGAAGGGCAACCACTAGTAGTCATTTTGAGTGGTAAATGACTAATTGCATTCAGTCACACCTTTTCAGCACTGCCTGGCCTTTGATTAGGGACTGATATCAAATTTATCAAGTATGAAATCATCTCTCAAGGATGGGGATCCCTTTCAATCATCCTTTTCGATTGAGTGGCCATAGCTTTTCTGATCCACAAATCTAATGGGTTTATCCTTTTTTTGGTAAAAGGGTATCTATTGAATTAAAAGCAAATTACATAAGTCTAGGCCAATATATTCCTAATACATCAGCTAATAATAAATAGAACATATTTGGTGGAGGGGCCTCAAAGACACATAGGCCTAAAGAGAGATTATACTTTGTTTAACTTTTCCTCCCTTTCCATTTTGAACTTCTCATTTGTTAAAAATCACGCTGAGCTAACAACTATGAAAGCTGCCATGACAACCAGCTTATAAGTGAAATTTGAAGGTTGTTTCCATATACTAGTACATAACAAAACAAATAAATTTACATGAAAACAAATGACTAGACAGCCAATTCCATGGATGAAGAAAACTAGTTACAAGAGAAAATATCACAAATTATTGTACAGAAAGAGAAGAAAAAGAACTTCACAAATTCATCAACACTTCCCTTCAACCCTGGCGTGTGTAAAGCCAACACAAGCATCAACAAAATCCTCATCAATAAAATCTGTAGAGAAAATTTGCAACCGATCAGCACAACCTTTGGAAAAGCACTGAGTAATGAACAGCCTAGCATATCCATGAATCCGCCCAGTCACTGGTTTAACACATAACACGGGGTTATCTGCCTGGGGTGTGACTGTATTCTCCACCCTGTAAAAGAATTTCCTTGATGAAACTGGTTGTTGCTCACCCAAATGCTTCAAATTGCTATCAAACTTTGTCGACGGTAAATCTGTGTCTATCCAGTTGTCCTTCACATAATTAGCACTCCAGAACGGAGAACCTGCCTTAGGCTTGGGAGACTTACTTGGTTTCCAAACGCAGATAATTCTCTTTGGCAACAATTCAGCAATTGTTTTGCCAAAGACGTGATCGTCCTGGTGGATCAGGAACTCCCCAAGTTTTTCCTCCAAGTACTTGTCAAAGTCCGGAGGATCCTGGTGCCCGAATTCAGTGCGGATCTCAAGAATTATGATCTCTGACTGTGTCTCTGACAAGAACTTCTTTACATCATTGATCACAACGTCAACGCTGTAAGTCGACAGGATTCCATGGCAAACACGACGATTCTCATTAACTCGAACATCCAGGACCCTGGTGCCTTTAACAAGCTGTTGGTAGATGGACAAAGACTGGCATTGCGCAAAAGGGCGAGAGATACACGGTATTCCAATCTTGTTGGTGGCAGAATCATGAGTTCCAGGCCATACAATCTGGTTTATATGAACCTTCTCCGGACCGAGGCCAGCCATCCAATTCTTCCTATCTGCAGGACGGTAGTCGCTACCAGGAAATGTTTCCCCACAACTGTCATGAAGGTCGCACAGCGTTTTCTTCTCCGTCGAGATTGCCTTACGCCTTTCCATCTGTTTAGACACATGAGACCCCATTTTTCAATCAAAGTAGAAGCAGAAGAAGATTACTGAATCTTCTAAATCCTTCCTCCTCCTCCTCCTCCTCTTCTTCTTGATATTTCCCTTGTTTTCCTTCTGTTTCAAGTTGAAAATTAAAAGCTTTTCTTTATGGAGTTGAATATACAGCATTATATTGTCAGATAGCTAATTTATTGTAGGGTCGGCCTTCTTGTATTCTAGATAATAAAACTGATAGAGAGACAGATTTCTCAACGTTTTTCTATAATTTCTTTTCCTCTCAATTATCTTTGATATTTTGGTTTCACACAGGACTCGAAAACTGTCTTTAGTCTTGGTGGGCCGCTTTGATTTTCATTGCATTATTGGTTTTATCTCTTGGATTCGTCCACCTGTATGGCTATCCAACATTGTCTAAACTTTGTTTTTTTTTTTAAATAGGCTCAATCCTTCTGATTTTTGCTAACTCCACGAGTTGAATGAGGGGTCGTGATCATTGGGCCGAATGAGCTGGCACTTAGGCAATAGAAGCCACACTTCTCTCTGATGAAAGCATATCCCATTCGTCCATATTCCATTTCTGGTTCAACCACTTCGGAAAGCGAAAGCACCTAAATTATTAATCCTTTCTTTCCATTAAAGTAACGCTTGCTAGCCAGAGCTTAAGCTTTAATCAATTCACTCTTCAATGATCAATGAGTAGCCACAGTAAAACAGATGTTATTACCAGCCATAGAATATGCCCTCATTAGTTGACTTGGCCCCTCTAACCGGGAAATATCCCCTTCCTGTCCGAAGGACCCAACGTTCCTATTCCTTTTCACATATACTTTTGATATGGTAAGCAAAAAGGTTCTGCTCCAAAAAGACCAGCCTGCTTCATTATAGAAAGAATGAAGAACCTGCAAAAAGATGCTTAACAAACCAGCTGGATGGCCATTGGAGCACCAAGAAAGATGGCCCCCAATGGATGATTATATAACCTCATTGAATAACGTGGAGCACACAATGAAGATGGAAGGGGCCTACCATGTGCACAGATGATCTGTAGACTAAGCTTCAGTGATTATAGAATGTTAGTAATTTCAAGCTGGATTGCTACAATGAATAACAAGAAAATTAAGCATGAGATTGTCATAAGATATAAGAGGCTAGCTTCAATAAATCAACGGCTATGAGGAACTCTATAACTTTAATATTTGTAATGTGGAACAAAGGGAATAAGGTAAAAAGAGAATACCAGGCTTCCACGAGAGCTCAAGCCTGCAGTTGAGGTGTTTGACTTGACGATAAAGAGTGTTTAATTTATTCCTCAGCATACACTCAGCTGCCAGGGAATGTGAAATTATGGTATTTACGTCACAAAGGGCCAACAAATTTGCAGCAAGAAATGACCAAAACAGATGGATATGAAGATCTAAAGGCAGAATGGGAACTTCATCCAGTGAATCTCTGCTTTGCAGAACCATTTAACTGTGACTGAACATAATTAGTTGTCAGAACTCAACCTGATATCAGATTTGGTTAAGTAGCAACATACATTTTTGCAAAACCAGGGTGCCTCAGGACAAATCAAAAGCTACAGTCATTGATAATTTGAAATCAACTATTCCAAGAATTCGATAAAACAAAGTAAATAAGTTATGTTTCTAATCAACTTAATATAGACAACAGAATTGCTATCATGTTCATCAGCACATCCTCATTTTGTCCCTACCACATAAATAATAGATTTAAGAAATCATGAGGCAGTTGCTTATATAACGTGTGAAACAACAGGGGAAAAAGAAGGAAAACCTCAGTGTAATGCGTTCAGCAATGTTAAAAGGAAAAAGAGAACCGCTTCTTCAACATTGCCCAACTTCAACAGGAATATACATATGGCAACATGAAAATCAGTAATAAAAATGTTATACAAATTGTATCTGGGATTAAGACTACTCAGTGAGCCCATGCCTGTTCAAAAGAATATTTAGGGAGGTGCCTGCAAGCCTGCAGATTTGCGGGAGGAGAGTTAGTGAAGGTAGACCATCTAATGTGTAGAAAACTAGGTGAAACGAAGGAAAGCCTCAGTAAGCCCATGCCTCTGTTTAAGCGCTTGATCTTAAGTCCACCGGATGAATTGCAATTGGCCCATTTAATTTGTATGGAAACGCAATGCTGCCTGAAACTTTGCAAAGAGAGTATTTGCATCTGACCTTTGACAATTATGAACAAATCCAAATAATGCAGCAGAATCTCTTCATTTGTGAACAAACGTGTGCCAAAAAATAATGCAACATGGAAAAAGACAGTATACCAAGTTTTTTTCAATTAACACTTGGATGAAACAATTGCTTACAAGGAAGCATAACATCTTGCCCGTTGTGAACAATCTAGACATTTGGAATGAAACCTCAATAGACATACGAATGTCATTGTGAAAGATTCAACTCTACAGAATCTAATCAATTAAACCTTTGATGCTAAAATTGCCTCCAATACAAAAAGGCTGAAGGATAAATGATACAGACAGAAAAAAAAAAAGAAAAACTGATTATTGCAGGTCTCCCAGAAAATAATCCCAGCAAAGATGAAAGTGGCTAACTTGTACTTTCAATCTCAAACAATGAAGCATCTTCATCCAGCTGACCAGCTAACTGATCCAAGATTGAGTATATTGCTCCTTTCAAAGGGTGCAAGGTATCTGATACAGTGAAAGTGTGCACTTTATTTTCAAGTTCTATCCAACTAAGAGCTACCTCTTTCCTAACTTGTCTTTTATTCATAAGGTGTCTCACCTTCTCAACCAATTCCCACTTCCCAAGCGCGCCATATATACTTGAAAGCAATACATATGCTGCAGAGGACTGAGGCTCCAACTCAATAAGTTGCTCAGCTGCTTTTTTTCCCAGTTCTATATTTCCATGGATTCTAGAAACACCAAGTAATGCATTCCAAACCCGGCTATCAGGCTTACATGGCATCTTTTCCAGATGGTTCATCAACTGGTCGAAACAACCAGCTCGACCCAAGAGATCAATTAAACATGCATAATGCTGTTGATCAGGAATTATGCCATAATTAGACGAAATGCATTCAAAATACCTAATTCCTTCCTGAACAAGACCAGAGTGGCTACATGCATTGACAATAACAAGAAAAGTGGTCCTATCTGGCTTCACCCCTTGTTTTACCATGTCATCAAACATTTTCACTGCCTCTTCACCATACCCATGCTGTGCCAACGCAGAAATCATTGTGTTCCATAGTACAGGATCCTGCTTATTATCCGTTAGATCAAAAATCCGTTTGCTGGCTTTGAGACTGCCACATTTTGAATACATATCAATGAGAGAACTGATGACTATCATGTTTGGCCTAAAATTAGTTCGTATCAAACAGGCATGTATTTGTTTACCATGTGTAAGTGAAGCTACACTAGCACAAGCACATAGACAACTACTAAACGTAAACTGATCAGGTCTAACTCGACACACCATCATCCTTGTAAACAATTCAAGCGCCTTATTCCCCATACCATTTCTAGCATACCCCGAGATCAAAGCTGTCCAAGAAACAGGATTTTTCTGAGGCATCTTATCGAACAAATCATTAGCTGATTCCATATCTCCCCATTGAGAATACCCTGAAACCAAAGTCGTCCAAGCAAGAACATCCTTCACTTTCATCTCATCAAACAACCTCCTAGACTCCCCCATCATCCCACACTTCACATAACCATCAACAACAGAACTCGAAATCACCAAATTTGACAAAAACCCAGAAACGAGAACCTGCCCATGAACCTGTCTAGTAAGCTGCAATTCCCTCAACTTAACACAAACAGTCAAAACACCAGCAAAACTAAACTCATTGTATCCAATACACAAATTCCTTAACTCCTTGTAAAACCTCAGCGCTTCCTCAAAAAACCCGCTTTGCGCGTAAGCAATCACCATAGTATTCCACGAAACGACATCCCTTTCAGGCATTTGATCAAACAACTTCCTAGCAGGCTTTATCATGCCCAATTTAGCATACCCAGATAACATATTATTAAAAGAATATAAATTTCTACCACCCATTTTATCGAACACTCTACGAGCGCCGATATAATCGCCGCAGTTAGAATACATATTGATCAAATGATTGGATAAAAAAGTGTTGGGGCTTTTGAGTCCGGTTAGTTTTAAATGAAGGTGTAGAAATTTGCCTTCTTTGAGAGACTTGGTTTTTGCGCATTGTTGTAAGAGAGAAGCTAGAGTTTGAGAAGGTAAGCGAATGCCCTTTCTTGTTAACAACTCGAGAGAAGAGATTGCTTGGGAAAGGTGGCCTCGAGAAGTGAAATTGAGAAAGGATTTTATCAGACAAGGGGGTTTCTTGGAGAACCGGTTTCTGGGATTTGGACGAAGTGGGGGAGAGAGTGAGGGCATTGGAGAGAGAAACCATGTGAGAAATTGAAAGAGGAAACAAGTGATTCTTTTGTTTTCATGTCAGGTTAGCTCCGACAAGGCATTACGGTGAAGGATGTGTTTACCGGGCAAATTTTGGAGTTTGCCATTTTGTGGGAATTGATCCATTTGGATCTCTATTTCTTACCGGATACAAGTTCAAAGACTTTGGGAATCAAATCTAAACTCAGTTCAAATTTTTGAATTTATACTTAGGAATATAAATTTTATGATTTAATTTTTTTAAATATATAATCAAATCCTATATTTATAATTCTATTTATATAGTATAATATATATATATATTCACGAATATTAGTTAAAGTGTTGTTTATTATATTTTAAATTATCATTTTAAATATTTTTAATTATAAATATTAATAAAATTTATCCAATTTATAAATAAAAATTCTACTTTCATTAAAAAGATATTCATATATAATGTGTTTATGTTCATAATAAGTTACAGATAATTAATTTATTAAGAACGGATAGTTAATTGATGATGGCATCACTATTGAATCAAATGAAATACTTATCAGATGAGCTACGTAAACCCAAAGATGCAAACAGCAATTCCAATAGCTAACGTTGGTCTAAAAACTTTAAACCATGTTCCTAATGATACCTTGAATCAAATCCCAAATTGGTTCATTAATTGGTGACTTTGAATAATTCCATTCTATGGAAAATCCTACGTATAAGCAATTGAACATTAAAGCACATCTACCATTGCTTTTTAAAAAGAAAGCAGTTTACTTGTGGGAAAGTTATATGATATAATGATGATTATTAAAGTTGTATGATTATTATTTAAATTCTTTCTTGGATAGTAAGAGTTTTCCAATTTTAAGTGTTTGAGATTTTAAAAAAATGGTTAACCTTAATTTCTTCCTCCTTAGACCCCAATATGGGTCTGGCTATCATAACTAGTACTGGTAACGACTATGAATCCAACAAAGCCCAAATGTCAAACACTAATAGCATGTTTGGTTGGGGGAATGGCTTTATTTCCAAAGAATTTTTGTTCCTTTGTTTGGTTGAAAAATGATCCAAAGAATAGCTATTCCTATGAAATGGTTATTCTTTAAAATCCTTCAAAACCAAGGAATAGCTAATACCACCCTCCCCATGGTATTAGTTATTCCATGGTTGAAGAATAAATTAAAAAATTAATAAAGATAAAAATATCTCTTACAAGTTTAAAAATTTACAACTTTATTAGTATAAAATATTATTTTTCTCTCTCCCCTCTTTCTCTCACTTGATTCCAACTTTTAATAAAATATTAATATTAAATTATAAATAAAATATTAATATTTAAATTATCAATTATTAATAAAATAAATTATAAATTATTCCTATTTAAAAACAAAATAAATTAAAAATAAATAAACATAATATCATTTAAATTAGATAAACAATATTAATAATTAAATCATCAATTATTAATATTTAAATAAATTACCAATTATTAATATTTAAAAAATAAAATAAAAAATTAATCATAATAAAATTTAAATTAAATAAAATATTAATATTTAAATTATCTATTATTAATATTTTAAATAAATAATCAATTATTAATTTTCAAAAATAAAATAAAATAAAATAATTAATCATCATAATATTTAAATTAAATAAAATATTAATATTTTAAAATATAAATAAATATTAATATTGAAATTATCAATTATTAATATTTTAAATAAATTATCAATTATTAATATTTTTTAAAAATAAAATAAAATTTAATCATAATAATATTTAAATTAAATAAATGTTAATATTTAAATGATTAATTATTAATATTTTAATTAAATTCTAGATTATTAATATTTAAAAAATCTAATAAAAATAAAATGTCACATAAATAATAAATGGTGTTTTTGTCTTTTTATTTTCTATTCCTTTCTTATTCCAAAATTATTGTTACCAACCAAACACTACAATAAGTCATAATAATTATTCCTGTTATATTCCCTTTGTCATACCAAACTAAGTAATAACTATTCTATTCTATTTTCACCTCATTCTATTCCCACATAATAACTATTCTATTCCATTCCTGTCTATTCCGCCAACCAAACGTACCATAAAAGATTAAAATATAATAGTAGTTTATGAGTTAAGGCATAAACTATTTATAACAACTATTATCTTATCAAATTATACATATTGATATATTGCATCACTTTTTTCAACTATTGCATAATACATCTACTATAATACATTTTTTAAATTTTATGTTATCAAATTACTAAAGCTCATTGTATGTATTTTCTTCAAACATGACAAACTCATTATAAACTATTTTTTTATAGTGGTTAATTTTTAAGATTTGTACTTTAGACAACAAAAATGCTAGGAAAAAATTGAATTTTCCTTTTGAATTTTTAATCAATAAAGTACTATTAAATATACATAGCTTATTTTATTATGTTTTAATCTTTAATCAATTAATTAACATTCAAAATACATATCTTATTTAAGATATATATTATAATGAAATATGTTACAATATGATATGAAGCTCGATATAAAAAAAATAAAATTTTAATACACCGTACATATCTTGATTTAATAAATATCAGTGCAATTGATAGAGAATGATGCAAAAACATGAATATTGATTAAATTTTTATTAATTATATTTCTAAATTATCATTTTAAATATTTTTAATTATAAATATTAATGAGATTTATCCAATTGATAAATAGAAATTATAATTTGATTAAAAAGATCTCCATATATAATGTATTTATATGATAAATAAACAAGTGTTAAAGTTTATACTAGAAAAAAAAAAAGAATGTGTTAAAGTTTATATTGAATTGCTTTATTTTCAAAAAATTTTACGTTAACGTAAAAAAAGTAATAATATTTAAGTTAATATGATATATTTTGCACGTGAAACAAACCTTACATGTAAATGCAAATTTGGTTAATGCACACTTTATTAATTTTAGTTCTTTGTGTCATGTGAAATTCTATATATACTCAACATATAATTATAATCTAAAAATAGATAAAAGAAAACCCAATGTCACCTTGACAAAAAGTAATAGTTTAAACAAAAACTAATATTCTGTGTACAAGTTCCTTAATGAATGAAATTAATTTTTGACAAGAAAAATATAAATGGTTATTGAATTATTTCGAAATTAATATATAACGACACTATATAAGAAGGTCATGTGAAGTTGCCTTAGTAGCACACTTCTACAGGCGTTAAGTAACCTTCGAAAAACTCTAATAATATAATGCTCTAGAATTATTGCAAGAGCCAGCCAGTGGGTTTAATCATAACCATGCATTCCCTATAAATAAAAGAGTTTCCTCTCCTTTACATAACATTGAGTTCATAAGCAATATATAGCGCATTCACACTTTATTCTTTGTGTTTTGCTCGAGAAGATATCTAAATGCGAGTGAGTGATTCCTTGGTGAGTTAAATAAAGTCGATTTAGGTACACTCGAAGTGGGGTAAATAGCTTAAAGTCGCATGATATAAAGAGTTTCTGTCATTTGTAACGTTAAATTTATAAGCAATACATACAACATTCCCACATTATTTTTGTATTTTTCTAAATAGCTTTGTGACCACATATTTTGCTTGGTGAGATGAATAAAACAAATTTAGTCAGTGTGGTAAATAGCTTAAAACCGGTTGCATATTTGGGAAGTAGAATCAAGCAAATGGTGAAAAAAAAGTTAAGAGGATTGATAAACTTAATTTGGAGAAGTACATAAGTCATTATCCTTTACAATTGACATAGTCACTACTCATTACCAACATTTCAGTAAAGAACAAGTAGAACATTAGTGATAAAAATTGCATAATCAATAATTGCCACGTCTATAATGATAATCTTGGAGTAAATAATCGTTGACTGGTTAGAATGTCAAGATTATGGTATTTCATGGTAGAATATAAATCGTCTAATTTTCTTTAGACAACATGAGAAGACAATGTGGACCAATTAAATATTTTGAAAGCAAAATGACGTAAATCACTAAAAGAATACGCAAGGTCTCAACATACTTAAAATAAAGCATGTCATACCCTCCCAAGAAATAAAGCACATTTTATATTGGTGGAGTCGATATCCTTCCAAGAAATAAAACGTAATATATACCGGTGGAGTAGACAACTCTTTTATCATGAAGTTAAAAGACACACAAACCAAAAAGCTATTACATAACTTGCCACTGCTAAGAAACTGATGGTAGTTTAGGAAGATATTGTTAAAAAAGTAATTTCTTAAAAAATTTAAATATAAATGTGTGAGAATAATGATAAAATTACATAAAATTATAATTACATTTTTTAAAATATTGATAATGGTAATAAGTACTATACCCAAACAAAAATTAAAAAAATCAATATTTACTTGTCCAAATATTTAATATTAAAAGAGTAATTTTTAAAAAATTTTAAAATAAATGTGTGAGAATAAAGATAAAAATATATAAAATTGAATATAACTTTGGCATAATGCTCAAATAAGATTCTAAACTATTCAAAAAAATTCAAATAAGTTCTTATTTTTTTATTGTTTTCAATCAAACTTTTATATTTTTATTTTGAGTCAAATAAATCCTTATGAATAATGATTAACTAATTTTCATTGGTCAAAATATTACTTGTTATTTTATATTCACATAATAGAGATATGATGTTAATGTAGATGGTGAAAAATGTCGCATGGTCATGTTATCATACCTAATTAGTATGCCATGTTATCATCAATTATAATATGTTAGGATATTATATCAGTGTCATGCGATATAGAATGATAAATGATATTTTGACTAAGTTAATAATTAGTTATAAATGTTTATTTGACTTAAAATAAAAGTATAAAAACTTATTTGACACAAAATAAAAGTACAAAGGTTTGACTGAATGTAAGAAAAATATAAAAACTTGTTTAAATTTTTTTAAATAGTTTAAAGGTTTTTTTTTGATATTATGCCTATAACTTTCCTAAAATCTTGACCTAAATATATAATAATAACAGTAAAAAATCAGGTTAAACAAATTAAAATAAAAAATCAATATTTTTTTACAAGATTTTAAAGTAATCTATATCAACTTAAAACTAGCTAACAAAAGTTATTACATAAAAGTTTCAAATTTAAATGTTAAAATAGCAACAATTTTTAAATTTTAATATATCTACTTAAAACTAGCTAACAAGAGTTATTATATAAAAATTTCAAAATTAAATGTTAAAAATGAAATAATTTTTAAATTTTAATGTAAATACATGAAAATAACGAAATAAATATGTATAGTTAAAATAAGCCTTTTTCAAATATTAATCTAAATGTACAAAAATAAAAGCAAAAAGTTGGAACACAACCAAATTATTAGGTTTTATTTTTGTAAAAGATTTTAAATTAATTTGTATTCTCTTCTTACAGAATAAATTAAAAACTTTATTGTTAAAAGTAATATTTTAAATTTTAATGTAAATGCATGAGAATAAAAATAAAAATATTAATAGTTGAGATTAGTATTTTTAAAATATTAGCATAAATGTATGAGAATAAAAGTAAAAAGTCATATATGACAATCTGAAAGAAAAAAAAACAAAATCAATATTAAGTTTTATAAAATGATCTGTAAAGAATTTGTATACATAATATATTTAAAATATTAATTTTTAAAAAAGTAACGTTTTTTAAATTTTAAAGTAAATGTATAAGAATAAGGATGCAAATACCAATATTTGAAATTCGCATTCTTAAAATTTTGATGTAAATGTATAAAAGTAATGGAAAAAAGTCATGTTCGACAAATTAAAAGCAAAAATAAACTCAATATTAAGTTTTTTTTTTAATTTTAAAATACTTGTATATTTTAAAAGTATTTCTGAAAAATTCTTACATAAAATATTTAAAATGTTAATGTTAAAAAAAATAATTCTAACTTAAATGGAGAATAAGATAAAACGCTTATAGTTGAAACTAACCTTTTTAATAACTTGACTTAAATGTAGAAGTATAATAGTAAAAACTCATATACGACAAACAAATATGAAAAACAAAATCAATATTAAGTTTTTCTAAAAATATTTGTAAGAAATTTGTATCTTCTCAAACTAGTTCGTAAGAATTTTTACATAAAACATTTAACATATTAATGTTAAAAAGATAATATTTTTTAATTTTAACATAAATGTATGAGAATAAAAATAAAATTACTTCTAATTGAAATTAGTTTTGTCAAAATTTTGATGCGAATATATAAGATTAAAAGTAAAAGGTCAAACAAACTCAAATTAAAAATAAAATCAATACTAAATATTTTTTATAAAAATTTTAAGAAATTTTTATTATTTCAAACCTTAAAAATTCTTACATAAAATATTTAAAAAATTTATGTTACAATAATAATATATATTTTTAATTTTAACAAGAATGTATGAGGATAAGAATACAAATACTAATAGTTGAAACTAGCCTTTTAAAAATCTTGATGTAAATTTATAAGAATAAAAGTAAAAAAATCATATTACACAAACAAAAAAAAATCAATATTTAGTTTTTTTATAAACATAATGTAAATTAATTTTTATCCTCTCAAATTTGCTAGAAATATCCTTACATTAAAAATGAAAATATTAATGTTAAACTGAGACTTTTTTTTTAAATTTTAACATAAATATATAAGAATAAGGATAAAACTATATAAAGTTGAAATAAATATTATTAAAATAGATGCAGATGTATAAGAATAAAAGTAAAAAAGTCATATTTCCCTCTTTAAAAAAGTAATATATAGTTTTTTATATTTTAAAATAATATTTAGTTAAAATAAATAATTTTAAAATCTTGAGACATGTGTATCAAAATAATAACAAAAAGTACTATTACCCAACTAAAATAAAAAAAATCGATGCTTACTTATCTAAATATAATTACTATCAACATATAGCTTCAAGTTTGAATGGAATTTTATTCTTTTTATAGATTTATCTAAATAGAAATTACTATTATAATTAAATAATTTTAAACATGTTTTTTTCAAAGGTAATTTTAAACATATATGACCGACCAATTGTATGAAATAGAATAAATAAAAATAAAAAATACATCAGTTAACTAACAAATGAACGTTTGGATAAGAGTTGAAATTATAATATAACATAAAATATTATTATAGTTTAAATTAATTTTACGGTATTTGAAAATGAATTTCATTAAAATTTAAGTATTCATATCCTACTCACCACAATTATTAATATGTATAGAAAATTTAAATCCAAACCTAAACCCAAAATAAAAAATAAAATTAAAATAAATTTTATGTATATTATTTAATTAATAAATGAAATTTAACTAAAAAATTTAAAATTTAAAATCATATTTAGAATAACTAATGAATTTAATAAGTATTGCATTAATTATAAATAATTTATAAATAAAAATAAATATATAAAACTAAAATTTAATATTAAAAATTATTATTTATAATTAATATCATATAATCACTATCCTAAGTTACAACAAGTAATAATTTTATTTATTGAAATTTTATCCAAATCAGATTATAAAATATTTAAAATTTTTTTAATGGAGTCTAGTAATATAAGATATTTCATTATAAATGATCTATTATTGCTTTTCAAAAAAATAAATTATATTATAAATATATGTATAAATGTTTATTATGTTATAATTTAAGAAGTTCAAATCAAATTAAATATTGCAACAGACCAAATACAAAAAATATAATATGAAGAAGTTATTCGTTTATAAATAGACTTTTTATTTCATTTATAAATGTATGTTATTTTTTTATTTTATTAATATTTTTCTCTCATAACAAATTATTTATGATGGGTCGGGGTTAATGATGAAGAAGATTTTGATGAGAGTCGGGTAGGTACAATCGACTGATCCAATCAGGAAAGATTGGACGGCCCACAATGGTCCTCTCTCACTCTCAGCTCAGGTATGATCAGGTGGCACACTTTCCACATGATATGTCAAACACCCCTAGGCTCTCCTACCCTTTTGCCATTTTCTCCCTTTTTTATGTCCACGTCACCGCGATTCGGCGTCTATCAACGATGATATCAATGATCCATTCTTCACCGTTTGATCACAATCACACATCCATTTTCGTCCGCTGATCACTCTCTTATCCTTCTTTTTTTAATATTTCCTTCTTCTGCTAAGCCAAAGACCAAAGCAATTGTAGTAGATGTACGAAAGCACTGGAAAGTAAAGCACATGTAACCAAAGATCCTTTCTCTCTCTAATCTGTCTCTCATTATACTGCAAAAACCCGGTCCCTTTTTCTTGCTCTCTCTATCTGAACGTCTCTTTAGCATCAAAAAGACCAGGTAACCTTTATTTTATTATCAGTTTATTAATTAGTATATCTATTGCTTTTTTAATCCTTTACAGAAAACCCTAATAAGGAACCTTTAATATGGACTTGGGATCTGTTATTTGAGGAAACAAACTGATGTTTTGATTTTAGGGAAATGGAAAGATCTATCTCTTTTTTTGTTGGTTGGTGGATCAATATTGGGGTTTTATGTTTGGGTTTTAGGGAAGGAGGGGTTTTTATTTGGTGGGTTAATTTTTTTTGATTGATTGTTTTGATTTTTTTTGGTGATCGTTTATTGATTATTGGTATGTTGGTTTAAATGGGTTTTTGATGGTTTTTGTGAATTTAGGTTTTTGAAGCAACATTTCTGAAAAATGGAAAATGGGGTAGGAATGGTTGATGGTTCTGTTATTGTAGACGATAAGGTTGTGGAAGAAAGAGTTGCCAACGAAAAAGTGGAGGAGAGGGTCGTTGGGGGTTCCGCTGAAATAAAGGATGTAGAAGAAGAGGTTTTTGAGGAGGCAATTGGAACACAAGAGGGTTTGCAGGAGCAGACAGAAAAATCTGGACAGGGGGACGGCAGTGTAGCTGCTGATGCAAATGGAAATGGTGAGACAATCAGTGACGTTGGTTCAGAGGAAGTTCAGGAGAATTCGAATTCAGAGCTTGAGGCTGAGACGTTTGAAGAGGCTGTTGGGGTTCCAAGTGAAGTTGAACCTCTGGAGGATGTGGTTCGGAGTGAGGTTGGATCTAAGGAGGATGTGGTTCGGAGTGAGGTTGGACCTAAGGAGGATGTAGTTCCAAGTGCTAATGAGGATGCAGCAGTGTCAGTGGATGAGCAGAAAGTGGAGGAACTGTTGGGTGGGGACAGTATTGGTGGTAGTGTGGTGTCTGATAAGATTGATGAGGGAGGGACTGGAACGGGAGCAGGGACTGATGAATTGAATGGTGGAAAGGAGTTACCTGAAATCAGTGGTATTGGAGAAACAGAAGTCCTGAGGAATGAGGATGAAGGAAATGTGAAGTCTGATACAGTAATTGAGAAGCCCGTAAATGGAGATTCTGATAAGGTATATTTGGAGGGAACATTGGCAGACCAAAGTTTGGAAACTTTGGAAGCTGATGAGGTGGGGGAGGATGTAAAAATGGAAACCAAGTTGGAGGTTTTGCCTCGAGAGGTTAAGGTTGAGGAATCAAGGGAGGATGCACTGGCTACTGATTATGAAGACCAAAAGGTTGGAGAATCTGCTGATACTTCAGCTGGTGTGATTGTCAAGCTTCAAGATGATGAGGTTGCATTGAATGACAAGTCAGCTAACCTTGACAAAGGAGATCAGGGAAAAGAGAGTACAGAAGTAAAAGGTGCCACAGCTGTTCGTAATTCAGGGGATGGTGGAGATGAGGGTGAAAAAGCAAATAATGCTTTGGCTAATGTGGAGATGGAAGATAATAGGTATAGAGAAGTAAAAGAATCATCAGATGCATGGGGTATAAAGTATAACAGTGAGATTGATGAACTGAAAGATATGTTGTCTGAGTTGAGTACATCTGTGGAAGGGACAGTTGCACCTGAAAATGGAAACTTATCTTCTTCAGAAAAGTTTACAGATGAGAGGAATGTGAAGATTGCGGCTGGTAAAACTGATTTGAGAACAGAGGTTCATGATGGTTCTCAATATGAGCTCCCTAATGAAATGGTGGATCAAGTTCAAGATATTCATTGTGTGACAGAAGAATCTGAAAAGAAAGTGGAGAAAGATCAGGAAGATAAGCAAAGCATCCAAATGACTTTAGAGCATGAAGTGCAACATGCTCCAGGATCTTCTTTGCCTGAAAAAGCTGAAGGATCTGGAAAGATTGCAGATACAGATCAGAAGCTGAAGCAAAGCAACCCTGTGATTAGACAACGTGAAATTTTACCTGATCCAGTGTCTTCATCTGTAAAATCTACAAACTCTGCTGCTCCTCCTTCTCGTCCTGCTGGCCTTGGGCGTGCTGCTCCGTTGTTGGAGCCTGCTCCTAGGGTGGTCCAACAGCCTCGTGTAAATGGCACTGTCTCTCAGGCACAGACACAACAGATTGAAGACCCTGCTAATGGGGATGCTGAGGAGAGTGATGAGACTCGGGAAAAGCTTCAGTTGATTAGAGTTAAGTTTTTGCGGCTTGCACATAGGCTTGGGCAGACTCCCCATAATGTTGTTGTGGCACAGGTTTTGTACAGGCTAGGATTAGCTGAGCAGCTCCGGGGGAGGAATGGGGGCCGTGTTGGTGCCTTCAGCTTTGACCGTGCAAGTGCTATGGCAGAGCAGCTTGAGGCAGCTGGAAATGAACCCCTTGATTTCTCTTGTACAATTATGGTGCTTGGGAAGACGGGAGTTGGTAAAAGTGCCACTATTAATTCAATATTTGATGAAGTTAAGTTTGGTACTGATGCTTTCCAGACAGGTACAAAGAAGGTTCAGGATGTTGTGGGTACCGTACATGGGATTAAGGTACGTGTGATTGACACACCAGGCCTTCTGCCTTCCTGGTCTGACCAACGCCAAAATGAGAAGATCCTTCACTCTGTTAAACATTTCATCAAGAAAACACCTCCAGATATTGTGTTGTACCTTGATAGATTGGACATGCAAAGCCGGGATTTTGGTGATATGCCCCTATTGCGCACTATTACTGAGATCTTTGGACCATCTATATGGTTTAATGCAATTGTGGTTCTGACTCATGCAGCTTCTGCTCCACCAGATGGTCCAAATGGTACTGCTTCTAGTTATGACATGTTTGTTACTCAACGCTCTCATGTTGTCCAGCAGGCTATTCGTCAGGCTGCTGGGGATATGCGGCTCATGAATCCTGTTTCATTAGTGGAGAACCACTCTGCATGTAGGACAAATAGGGCAGGCCAGAGAGTGTTGCCAAATGGTCAGGTTTGGAAGCCTCATTTGTTGTTACTCTCTTTTGCATCTAAAATTCTGGCTGAAGCAAACACCCTTTTGAAGTTGCAAGATACTCCTCCAGGAAAGCCTTTTGCTACTCGAACGAGAACACCTCCTTTACCTTTCCTTCTTTCGTCTCTTCTTCAATCAAGGCCGCAAGTTAAGTTGCCTGAAGAGCAGTATGGTGATGAGGATGGTTTAGATGATGATTTAGATGAATCCTCAGACTCTGAGGATGAATCAGAATATGATGAGTTGCCACCTTTCAAGCGGTTGACAAAAGCCCAGATAGCAAAGCTTACTAAAGCTCAGAAAAAGGCATATTTTGATGAGTTAGAATATAGGGAAAAACTTTTTATGAAAAAGCAACTGAAGGAAGAGAAAAAGCGGCGAAAGATGATGAAGAAAATGGCTGCTGCTGCTAAGGATCTTCCAAGTGAGTATAATGAAAATGCAGAAGAGGAAAGTAGTGGTGCTTCTTCTGTTCCAGTTCCCATGCCAGATTTGGCCTTGCCTGCTTCTTTTGATTCTGATAATCCTACTCATCGGTACCGTTACCTTGACAACTCCAACCCGTGGCTTGTAAGGCCTGTTCTAGATACTCATGGTTGGGATCATGATGTTGGTTATGAAGGTATTAATATAGAAAGGTTGTTTGTAGCTAAAGATAAAATTCCCATATCATTTTCTGGCCAGATTACGAAGGACAAAAAGGATGCCAATGTCCAAATGGAACTAGCCAGTTCTTTAAAGCATGGGGAAGGTAAAGCAACTTCATTAGGTTTTGATTTGCAGACCGTTGGAAAGGACTTAGCCTACACTCTGCGCAGTGAGACAAGGTTTAGTAATTTCAGGAAGAATAAGGCAACAGCTGGCATCTCAGTTACACTCTTAGGGGATGCATTATCAGCTGGAGTGAAAGTTGAAGACAAATTGATTGCTAATAAGCGGTTCCAGGTAGTCATGACTGGGGGTGCCATGACTGGTCGTGGTGATCTTGCTTATGGGGGCAGTTTGGAAGCACAATTGAGGGATAAGGATTACCCTCTGGGTCGCTCTTTGTCTACACTTGGGCTTTCTGTCATGGATTGGCACGGAGATCTGGCCATTGGATGCAATATACAGTCGCAGGTCCCTGTTGGACGGTCTACAAACTTGATAGCACGAGCCAATTTGAATAACAGAGGTGCAGGACAAGTCAGTATACGAATAAACAGCTCAGAACAGCTTCAGATCGCTTTGATTGCGCTCCTTCCTCTACTGAAAAAGCTACTTGATTATCCTCAACAAATGCAGTATGGACAATGATGAAAATTAGGTTTTCATTTGTGCAATAGCATCCAATGCGGTGATAGGACAAATTTTTAAATATGGCCATCTCCAGTGGTCTTCAAGAGTGAATGAAAGTAAGGTGCTGAAATTTCTTTTATGTTTCCAACTTTTTTTTTCTAATTTCAACAATATCATCGTGGATTATAGTGATTGTAGTTTCCTTGTTAGATATTTTGCATAAGGGTTTTTTGTGTTCCCATGAAACCATGGTCAAGAATTGCTTCTTTTCAATCGTTCCTCTTGCCTATATTATATTTCTTCTGTGAGTGCAGAAAACTGATTCATCTTGAGTTCTGTTCATTCCATTCCCGACCACTTCTGTTTTTTGGCAAACATGATGGTGTTGGGGCTGAGCCACAACTAGATACTTGTCAAAAGAAGGGAGTTATATCAATATCAATGTGTCAAATTTGTTAGCAATTTCTTTGATGTTTCATGCTAGAAGATAAAAGAAGAATATTGCAGAAAATCTCTGTTTAACTGAGTTTAAGGCTGCGGATTAGGGAATGTATTGATATACGTTAATCTCCTCATCATAAGTCAATGTTTAAATCTCCAACTCCCTTAGACTTGAAAGGGGTTTAGCAATATTCACCCTGTCCGTTACTCAATTAGATAGAAAGAATAAGCATTATAAGTATAAAAAATTAATGACTCTGTATATTGAAAATACTAAGTCAAGAATATGTTACAAGTTAGAAGTTAAAACTATTAAAAGAAAAAGATACTTAGTTAATGAAACCTTAAGGCAAACTTAAATCTGAGAAAAATCCAGAAAAGGTAAACAAAATAAACCAGGAAAGCAAGTTCTCTACCATAATAAACGAGAAGAAGAGGAGTAATTCTCCATGGAAATCTCAACTTTTGAGGCGTCATGTTGATTCTTTTGCACTAGACGCCCAACTTCATAAGTCATGTTTCCTCTTCAAGCTGGTTCAACCTGATCAACGCATCCAGAGCTCTGCTTTTTTCTGTTGAGAGTAACTCATACCCTTTTTGGAGAGTGGAATGATACGTTCTCTTGAAAATTTGAAGGGATGCGTTGCATTGTGGTAAATCTCCTGCAAACGGAAATGAGGTGTGCTCTGGGAAAAGTTAAGGGTGGCGCAATAGCATACTAGCTGTCCACCTTTGGTTTGGATCCCTAGCAAAGCACTTCATTAAGAAATCCTTACCCATGCTTGACATGTTTTCTGGGATGTTCGCTGACTCTCCCCACAAAAATTTGTCCCTCAAATCCATTAGATTACGATAAGCCCATGGCAATCTCCCATTAATCATCTGAAGGATTATGCAACGCAGTGAGCATACATCCAATGCATCAGTGATATTCTCAATGTTGGATTCAGTAGACATATAAGGTTCAGTACCTCGAAAACCATATCGCCAAACTTTTGTATCTTTAAAGCAGCTAAACCAATACCATCTTGGGAAGGAAAACCAAGAATATTACCTGGTTTGGGATCAGAATGGATGTATCCTTTTCAGTGAATCTCAACAAGGCCTTCAAGTGTCATCTGTGCATAACATTTAGCATCTCGTTCTGGTATTTTATTTACCGTCATACTTTCTTCATCAAATGCAATAGACTTCCTCCCGAAGCATATTCAAGAAACAGGTTGTAGAGGCTTCTTTCATCTTGCACACTAATATTGGGGGAATCAATAAACTGTTGAAGGATTTCCTCTTCCTTCTAAGTGTAGAAGACATTGCCTCATCAGCAGATTGTACAGCATAAAATTGAGAAGAAGGAATTTTTGTTTTCACAAAATGTACGACACCATATGATCCTTTTCCAAGAACCTTAATATTTACTCCTTTCAACTCCATTCTCTCTGTTAACTTGAAGAACTCATGCTGTTATTAGAGCATCCTAAAAGCCCTGTGCAGTATACATAAACAATAATTACAAAAGACCCAATCTGCAAAACACCTTACCAGAGAAAATTCAACCCTTGCATACTGGCACCTGCAAGTTATAAACAGACACTAGATTATCCCAGGTATGTATCCCAGAAATGTCAAACAAATGCAGAACTCTACCTGCAAAAACCATCAAACCCAAAATTCATTGAATCAAATCGAAACCTCGATGATGAAAATCCAAAAAGATGGAAGAGAGAAAAATTACTGACGCTGCAACAACCGTGCCTTAAGCAAACCCCCAGGGGAGGGAGCAAAATCGTGATCAGGAGTTCACAGAAAATTCCACAGCGAAAAGGCATGTTGGCTGATGTGAAGATCAAGCAACAGGCAGAAAAGGGTCTTTACCTAAGACTCTTCATTTTATCGCTTTTCAGATTGGATGTCGAAGGAAGAACCAGGTAATATATGTGTTACTGTTCTGGGTATTAATAGCTATCTCCAAATAACGTCAGCTGTGCATATATTAATCAGAGGTAAGAAGTGAGAACCCAGATGACTGCTCCACAACCATCTAGGGCTTTCTTACGTCTGAACTCAAACTGTACATAGAAAATAATTAGAAAACAAAAATTGCAGATGCTGAAGCTATAACATTTGTTTGATTGGTATAGTTTGGGAAATCAAAGCTAGCTAATCCAGATGGATATGAGAAATATAAGTTATCCTTATCACATTGATAAAGATAACTTGAAATCATCAGAATTAACTTACCCAGCTGAATCAATTTTCAAAGTCATCAAACTCAACCAAGGATAAGCAATTGAATTGGGCACGCCAGGAGGGGAAGTTGGAAGTGGTAAGTTTAATGGGCTAATGACAGGTGAAGAGGAGGATGTTGCCATGGTGATGAAGACAGGGGATTATGAAAACATAAAAACAATTGATTCGTTAGAACAAATGAGGCTCTAATACCATATGAGAAATATAAGAGAGAATTGAATTTGTGATTAAGGATGATATTGTAGCTTTGCCTTTACTCTGAATTTATAATCCATGGCAAGGCTCTTAGATAAGAGGATATACCTAATATGAGATTACATCAAATTACAAGATAAGTTAGAATAAGATTATATCAAAGTACATGATAAGTATACAAAAATTTTCTTAGATTGAATTCTAAATATTGTAATTGTGAAGATTGGTTTAATTGCTTATCCTTGGTTGATTTCGATGACTTTGAACATTGATTCAATTCCTTATTGTTGATTGATTGTGAACTTTATTCTGTCAGATAATAGACTTTTCTTGAAATTTTGGTAAGAATTAATTTTCATAAAATGTAGAGAAATCTTGAACATCATAGCTATTTGGAGTTGTAATCCATTTTCAAGAAGGATATTTATTTACTTGCATGAGAGAGACAGACATGCACACACGCAAAGCACTGAAGAGAGTGGAAAGAAAATGTAACTCTTCTCTTGTTTTCATTAATTAAAGTGATATAATTTACACATGATTTTGATTTTTGAAGCTATAGTATTAAGTAAAATTGTGTTAAAGATGGACTTTTTCTGCCACTTTGTGAACCGAAAGTGAAATCCCAGTGAAGTTGAGTAATCATTGACTGTGTATTTTTTGGCTCTATGTTTAGCCTGTTACCTTGTGACTTGTGAGTTTCAACAGTTATGGAAGCTTTAAGCTATGTACAAATTATACATGCTAGATTGGTTATGCTTTTGTCTATATTTATTGAATATTTTATAGTTGATTCTTTTGACTATAAACTCCTTTTTTGTATAAACAAATAAAAGTTAATATATATGTAAAATTTTATTTTTATTTTTAGAGAAGAAAATGCGTTAACCGACTACATGAGTTTTGATACAATTGATGACTATGTGTTTTATGATATTCCACCACTTGATATTATATATTTTCTAATGAATGATATGTTGGGAACATGTTTCCCTCATTTGATTAGAATCTAATAAATTTTGATTTCTAAAACAAAAATTTATTTTTATTTTCTTTGTATTTTTAAGTACATGTCAATATTGAATTATTGATGCAATCAAGTGATAGAACAATTAAAGAAATCAAAATTTGTTAACCATTATCATATATCTTTTGTGTTGGCGTAAATACTTTATATATATATATATATATATAATTGTTTAATTTTTTAAAATACCTATATTTCATTGGAAAATCATGCATCAATATCTATGGCGTCAAAATTTTTAATTATTGAGCATGCAATTGAAAAGTAAAATTTTAATTATAAAATAGCATTAATTAAAAAAAATTCTTTTGTATAAGAACTTATTTGTCAATTTTAAATAAAATTCTATAAAAAAAATCAACAAAATTAACATTTAAATTCATTAGTTCTTGATTGGACATCTCAATGAGAATCTAACTTTAAAAGTCTTGGTTTTAATCCTAAGATGGAATAGAGGATGGGCTTATGGAATAGTAGAAAATTACCTCTCATTGTTTATTCAAACTTATATATATATATATATATATATATATATATATATATATCAAAAAGGAAATAAAAATTCAACATTATTAACTTTTTTGTATTAAAATTCATTAAAATTATAATAATTTAATAAAATTATCTCCCACCTTTCTCTTTTTTTCGCCCTGATTTAACGTAAAGGTGTTCATAAGTTATATTTGGTCCGATTAACACCTTTAAGACTTAGGCTCGATCTAATTTGTCAATTTAAATTAAATTTCTTATTAAAATATTAATATTTTATATTTTTAAATTTATTTTAGAATTGAAATTAAATAAAATAATGTCTCGGGTCTAACCAAGTATTAGAAGGTCTCGTAGGTATCTCCAAACATTATTATTCCACAACCATATAAAAAGAGAACATAATGCATCCAAAAAGTAAAAAGAAAGAAATATCAATCTGCCAACATTGTCTCGTCGCCTATTCTTTTGATATGGAGACGAGAACAAGCTTAAGCCACCATCACTTTAATAGTGAATCACTACAACATTGTACTCGATGAGAGCGTTACCGGTGGTTGTGTTGAATTCACGTAACTGCGCTGACGCAATTCCACGTGCCAGTCGGAAAACTCCTGAGCCACCTATGATCGGCATCTCACGGTGTGGCACGGCCGGGTTCCTGCCCAAAACGGTAAGAGTGCTGCCGTTGTACTCACCACTTGTGAAAACCAAGTTCATGGCCATCAGCAGACTCAGTTCCTCTCGCCCAGAAAACGCGTACAGTCCTTGAGCTCGACCCAGTTCTTTGGTCGTGGGTTTGAGCCCTTCTGTTAATGGGTCATCCATGATGAAAACTAGACCAAATGCAGTTGGCGATTTGGCAGTGCTGGACGCATGGGCAACCCGCACCGCAGATATGTTCTTTCCAGCAAATCTGTCGTGAAAGAAGAAATGGAGCTTGGTGACCTTTTCCTTTGCATGAGGAAGCTTATGGAACCATTCATCCACTTCCTCGGGCCCTTCAATGCTGCAATGCCCCATTGGCATGGCTAGCAAGAAAATCATCATTAGAGCAGCAAGCTTTTCCATTATAGTTTCTCTCTGTTCCCTTTTTGCATCCAAAAATGAAGTCTAGGCAATGCTTTATATACTTGAGGAAATTCAGCAACTTGGCATTAATGCCTTTCAGGTGGAACTTGGAAGCATCTGCTTTTGACCCATTTTTCTTTTAAATTTATTTTTGTAAAACCCAAGAATTGGTATGACGAAGTAATTTGCTCATTTATGTACGTGTATATATTAATATATATACACACAAGAACAAAAGTTCTCCGCTTCTATTTGATATATTTTTCATAATTTTGTATCACATGTTCAATAAATTTTTTATATTAACATCATTTTGGTCATTAGGTTATTTATTTTATCATTAAAATTTATGGTTTATGGTTTAAGATTTAGAGATTAAGGTTTTTAGTTATTAATAAGGTTAGACATTTGATACTAAATTAAGTGGGGAAGAAGATTTCTATTTATATGTATATACAAATTCAAATTTGTATTTGTATACAAATATTTTTAGTCTATTGTTTACACAATAATTAATTGGCGAATGGAGACCTAAAAAGCACCAAACACTAATTTTTTATGTATGTCTTACACCTTCTCCACTACAAATGTTTTATCCTTTTTAATCAATACTGTGACTGGTCATGTTGGGTTGGGTGAGGGTTTGTTGATGACTTTTTGTTTGTGGTTTTGTTTTAATTTTGTTCAATAACATATTTTTTTTAGACCAAACTTGTTTGAATTTCGTATCTCGTGCTCGTAATCTCTAATAAAATTGTATTTTTTTTATTTGTATCTATTGAATTCTCAACTTATTATTTTATATCAAATGACTCAGATGAAAGATATTGACATAGTCAATTACATAATTTATCACTTGTATTAACACCCATGTAGATAAAATTAGATGATAAGACATTCATAGAAACAAAACTAAATGACATGAAAACAATGGACTGAGTTTATCATATCTTGGTTTCCTTTTCCATTTGCATATGGAGCCATTCATTCACTTCTGCAGACCCTTCAATGCTGTAATGCCCCTTTGGTATGGCTACCAAGAAAATCATTATTAGAGCAGCTAGCCTTCCCCATTGCTTCTCTTTGTTTCCCTTTCACATCCATAAATGAACTCCCTTCTTTATACTTGGGAAAGCAACTGTTCAGGAGATGCCAGCTTTTGCATTTTTGACTTCCCCCTTTAAATTTATATTTGTTAATGAATTTCCTTTCCAGGACATTGGTTGGTATGGTAGGTGGCAGTTCTTGATCCGAATTGTCCAATTCGATTGGTCTTTGCAACCTGTCTGCAACCAAAGTGGTCACAATTTTTTTACTCAAAAATAAGTAGTAGCATTGTCTCTTTATTCGCTGGTTTCATTATCAGATAAGAGTGATCAAATGAGGATGGTAACAAGACAAATCCAAGCTGTAGTTGGGCGAATATGATACATGTGCTCGTTCATGATTTTGTTCAACAGAAGATTCTCCGGAAACATTGCTTCCAATTCTATAAGTTAAAGCAAAAAATTTCTGTTCACATTCAAAATACTCTTATTTAGTCATATGTTAAAGAAGACAGACATAGAAGCATAACATTTTCTAAATTTGCTTGGAATTAATGTACAAAAAAATCATATAAAAATATATTTCAAATACTTGAGGTGATTTCTTGCCGTCCTGCCCTGGCCGTTGCATACAAAAATACACAAATACACATATCTCAACAATGAAAAACTTGAAAGCAAAGCCTTCGTCATTAATTATTAATAATGAATCACTACAACATGGTATTCGGCGATGGCGTCACCAGTGGTGGTGTTTAGTGAACGTGTTTTGACTGTTGCAATCCCACGTGCCAATCGGAAAACACCTGTGCCGCCTATGATCGGCATCTCTCGGAGTGGATGAAACACTGGATTCCTGCCCAATACGGTAAGAGAGCTTCCGTTGTACTTACCACTGGTGAAAACAAAGTCCATGGCCATAAGTAGACTCACTTCTTCTTTCCCATCTGACCCATACAATCCTTGAGCCCGACCCAACTCTTTGGATGTGGCTTCGGGCCCCTCTGTTAATGGGTCATCAATAACGAAAACTACACCGAAAAAGGTGGGCGATTTAGCACTGCCGGATGCTTGGGCAACCCGCACTGCAGTTGGGTTCTTCCCTGAAAGCGTGTCATGAAAGTAGAAATGGAGCTTGCTTACCTTCTCTTCTGCGTAAGGAAGCTTATGGAACCAATTATAAACTTCCTCGGGCCCTTCAATACTGCATTGACCCATTGGCATCACCATTGCCAACCAGCAAATCACTAGAGCAGCAAGCTTTTCCATTGCTTTCTGCTCACCTTTTGCAACCAAAAATGAAGTCTAGTCATTCTTAATTTATACACTTGAGAAATCTAACTTGGAAGTTGCCCTTCTCAGTGCAATCATCAACTTTTTCATTATTCTAAACTTAATTGTTTGATTTGATTTGTTAATGTCATAATTTATGGCATAGGTTTGTATTTTATGTACCAGTTCTTGATGTCAATTGTCCAATCCGATTGGTCAAGTAACGTGTTGAGACTGAGCTAGTACTGTGCATGGGGGATGCAGCCAAATATGCTCATCTGGTTTTTTCTCCCTCGAAACTACCTACTATGATTCTCTTTCGCTGTTTCACAAGATGCAGTATTAAATTGGAAGAACAAGACAAAAGGCAAGCGAGGCAGTTCGTCACATGCAATGTCCATACGTAATTAGCATGGCAAAAATTTAAACAAAAAAGCTCTCCAGAAAACTAGCTAGTTTCAATTTCTCTAATCTTAATATGAAAGGGTTTCACCGTTGATTAATTAATTTGTTCACTTTCCAATTTGGACTGTGTGTTCAGATCTGTTAAATGAGACAGAATATCGTAAAAAGTTTCCAAATGTGCTTTAATTGCGCCAAAATTTTGTAAAATTCTAGAGTAATTGAGTGTTAAAAAGTGATAAAAATTATGATTAGTGAATAGAAATCCTCTACTTACACTTACTGTCTCATTTGATATTTTTTTTCATAATTTTGTATCACTGGTCTAATTTTATGCTATGAACAAAATATTTTAACTCTAAATTGACAAAATACTTAAAAAAGTTCTTCAATTATTCTAAAAAATTTAAATAAACTTTTATTCATTTTTTATATTTAATTAAATCTTTATATTCTTATTTTAGACTAAACAAGACCTTATGACTAATAGTTAATTAATTATTACTAATCAAAATACCATTATCATTTTATGTAGTATGTTGACATATTATAATGGATGATCATGTGACATGTTAACGTGATATGATGATACGGTAAGTAACATTTTTATACTCCACGTTAGTATTATGTGAGTATAAAATGGCAAATAGTATTTTAACTAATGACAGTTAATCAATCATTAATTGTAAAGATTTATTTAATAAAAAATAAAAATATATGAACTTGATTAAATATAATAGAAGAATAAGATTTTATTTAATTTTTTATAAAATAGTTGAGAAACTTTTCAAAGTATTATGCCCTTTAAATTTTATGTCTTAAACCTTAAATTTTAATATAAACTGTTTATTAAGTATTTGATGTAAAATTAAAAAATAACATCTAATGAGAGTAAAAAATTTTTGTTCACGTGTTGCACGTTGTGGGGGGCTGGTTGGTTAATGAAAATGTTTTTCTCCAAGCTGAAGAAGAAACCCATGATTCGAATTAGTATAAAAATTTACAAAGTTTAAAAAGTCTTAATTGCGTGGTTTACACCCTGAATTATATATTGGTAGAAGAGCTGAGCGGTGTAAAAACACTCCTCTTTTGCTGCTGTCAATTTGTCAACTGCTAGAAGCAAAATCTACCACCTAATTGGTTTGACCCATCGAAGAAGTGATTGACTTTCACGTGAAAACCATCCCCCAATTTCTGATTATTTGGTCTTTTTCAAACGTTATTTAATCGAAACCGATCGAGCATTTCATGGAAATTACATCAAGTTCTAATAATTTAATTTTGAGGAATTGAATGATTACATTGACTCTAATCTGACATGTAATAGGGTGTTAAAGATTATGTTTCTATTAGTAGAAGGAAATCTTGTACATAATTTAAATAAATTATTATCTTAGAAAAATGACATAATCTAGATAAATTAGATAGTTTCATTTTTAACCTTAGCTTTTTTATATTTGAAAATGTTTTATCAACAAAACTTATATATATCAACAAAATGCTTATCAACGTATCTTGTATATAAACCTTGTATAGCTTTGAAGTGAATAAGAATGAACAATAGCTTTAAAGTGAATAAACATGAACAATCAGATATTTTCATTATGAAACTCTTAGCCTTTTCACATAGGGGCTAAATTATGATATCAAATAAGCAAAACAAAGTGAAATTAAGGTGTCTTGTCGGACTTATATTCATGAATCGTTGCGGTCATATCCTTTTCGTCAATGTTTCTAATAGCAAAACTAATTTGCAAACAGAAAAACAAAAGCAGCCAACAGCTTATGTAGGTAATAATGTAACCGAAATGAAAAGCATGAGTTTCATTAATCAAACCATATATATAAGCATGCCTGCGTGTGAACCGTTGGCCAGTGAAATCTGAAAAGTATAATGAACAATTTTGGAGCAATTTGTGATGAAAGGAAGTGTCGTTTACTTCTAGCAAGACAGAATGTTGGACTGCATGGAAAGTCCTAATGAACATGTTTTCTTGTTAATAATGGAACTCCCACAGCTTCAGAGCATCGATATTTCAAACGGAAATCTATGATTAGGTTGCCAAACTACTGTGTTGTAACGTATTAAAAAAGCACATTACCATAAATTATAAACTGTAATATTTTATTTAGTACAACAAGCAAGAGCAAAACACTGTAACTCTACAATGAAACAAAAGAAATGCGAATAAGGTATCTATGTATGTTAAACATAGTGAACAATGGTAACATTGTAGCCAACTATAGCATCACCGGTTGTAATATCCATCCAATGAGTTTTTGCGATTGCGTATCCACGTGCCAGCCGGAAAAGTCCGGTTCCACCGACAACGGGCATCTCACGAAAAGGAGTCAAAGCAGAATTTTTGCCGAGAATGCTTATAGAGCTACCATTGTATTTTCCGTCTGTGAAGCAAAAGCTCATGGCCATGATTAGCCCTACCTCTGTCTGCCCAGCTGACCCGTAAAGCCCTTGGGCTCGGCCGAGCAGCTTGGAGTTGGGATCAGGCGACTCGGTCAGTGGATCGTCTGCCATTAGCATGGCTCCAAAAAGAGTAGGAGATTTTTCAGTATCAGGGGCTTGAGCCACCTTTATGGCACTTGGGTTCTTACCACTGATTGTGTCATGGAAGTAGAACTGAAGATTGGTCACCATCTCTTGTTTGGCCTCGACCCTTGCTGCCCAGCTCTGTACGCGGAAGCTTTGAGCCCATGGCATTGCTGCAGCTAGGGAGATGATCAATAGAATGCCGCCTAACTTGGCCATCTTCACTTCCTTTTTCTCTCTCTGTGGCACAGATTTGAGCCAATCTCTATCAAATATTTGAGGCAAATCTCCCAACTCTCAGGCAGAAAATGAAGGGAGAAGAAGCTAAAGAAACTTTACTTTTGAAGAATCTGCCATTTTACAAGAACTTTTATAGGCCAGAAGAAAAAGATTCAAAGGCAGGTTAACTACAACATAAGAAAGAGAATTAACTTCTTTATTTAATGGGGCCACATGTTCTGAAAGAGGTAACACTTATAATTAACCTTGGGGAGGTCCTGGTCCTAATTTTTGTCGTTGGGCTCCGACCCATATACAGTAATGGAATTGTCTCCTAAGCTTGCTTCTGAAATTTATCAATATATCGGATTAATTAACCTTAAAAACATATTTTCATTTTCATTTGAAATTTTTTATACAAACATGATCATATAAAAAGACTGTTCTCGGTATAAACATTTTCAAAAAATTTATTTAGAATAATACTAGTACTTTTTGACACTAGCAATATTAAATCTTATCATCAAAAGAGGTTATCTCAAGTTCACAGTCCCCATTCTTGAACTTAATTATTTAAACTTTCAATGGGGAGAAAAGCCAACAGCTCATTTGCTTGCTTGTTTGCAATTTGAGTTTAGCTCAACCAAATGAGCGATAGTGCTATGAGTAGTTGAGGAAAGTTCTATGATTTTCAAAATGAAATGGTTATGGTCAATATAATGCGTAGCCATCTACTTCTTTTGTTGTCTCCACATCTCTGACTTATAGGATTGAAATCAAGAGCTCCAGAGTCTCATTTTTGCCTAAAGATAGCCAAGAATTCAGTAGTCTTGGTCGGCTATCCATACAAATTGGACTTTGAGAGTAAATTAACTACCTAATTTGATTGGGTGCATGAGGCTGAAATAGAGGTACATAAAATTTATATTAGAAATTTCCCTTCTTTAACATATTCAACTAGATCAAACTAATAAATTGTTTTTATATAGACTAGGAAATCGAGAGAGAAATGAATCTTTCCAAACTTTAGGTTTTGTTTGGTTCATGAAAAATCTCGAAGAAAGAAAAATATTAAGAAAAAATTGAAGGAACAGAAAAAAAATGAAGGGAACAACACACTACAACGTAAATGAGTTTTAATGACATAATTTTAACTGCACTTTTATTTTTTGCATCTAAAGAATTAACAGTATTTGGGTTTTAAGATTTAGATAATTTTTATTTTTTAATTTATAAAAAATCTAAATCTTTTATATATATATATATATTAACTAAAAAATAGGTCTCTCAAGTCTGTCTTACAATTTCTCTTTCTCTCAAAATTTAAAATCCCCTCAAATGTAGCAAAAAAGATGTTGAGACAAAACCATTCAATGTATATTCAAATCTCAAAAAACTCCCATTCCTTCTAACACCTGATCCCAAATTCTTTGGTTGTTTGTCTTCCCCTAAGCAAAACCCTAACCCAATTCAATTCTTTCAAAAATTCCTCTTTTGTAGAGCAAGATTTAGGGTTCTTTAAATATCAAAGGTTTCTTCTTCCGGAAATTGCCTTAAGTCTCTCACTCTCCACCAACCTTTGCGATTTAAACTCCACTTCACAAATTTGATGGCGTTACTTGGCTAGAACTTTGTCTAATTGTGCAAGAATTATCAGATCTTAAGCATCTTGTTTTAGATGCTCTCACATGTTTTATTCACAGCAAATTAGTTGTCATTGTTCATAGTAAATTAGTCATGGAATGAAAAAAAAGGGAAATGATTATATGAATATGTACCCACCAAATTTATTTTACTTTTGTTGCTGTGATTTTCTTCCTTCTCTTTCTTAAATAAGCATTGTCCACCAGATTGAAGCAATCTAATATTGTAACTTGCAGGGTATCAAATATTCCTATCCACATGCCAGCAAACTATTTTGAGATTTGGCTTAAATAGTTTGTGTAAGGAAATTTGGATCTAATGTGTAGACATTATACAAAGAATTATAATTTTACTTAATAATTGTTTTGATGATCAATATTTGCTGTAAATTTTATAAAATTTGCATGATTTATACTTTATAGCTTGCTGTAAAATTTGCAAAATTTACACCTTTTTGTTCCACATTAGAATGTTGTAGGTATTATTATACACTTTTTAACTGCATATTCTATATGCTGCTATAGATATTAGGATTGCAGCTATATACTATATGGCTGTATAATAATTTTGTTACAAAATCTCATAAAAAGGTGCAGCTAAACTTTTCCATACAGTGGCTACGGTTACATTTTTTCTAAGTACAGCCTTAACATAAGATAGCAGATTTTTCACCTATGGCTGCAATTTTTTCTGCAGCCAAAGGTAAAAAATGTTCTAGTGACAATCAAATTCTTCATTTTGTTTGGATGACAAGGAAAACATTAAGGAAAATTCCTTTTTCTTTTCTATGCATCGAATAATAGAAATTAAGGGCTTTACAAAAACAGCAATATTAAAGCATTAAATTAATGTTGCTATCAAAATTTCAATTTTTTATTGCCAATTAATTGGCATTTACGGTTAATCAAACCCATATTACTACCTATTACTATACCCAAAAAAAAAGGGAAAAAAGAACTACATATGATCAGCTTATATCAATTCCATTTTGATATCCTAGGATAGTAGACAATTTATTTTTTCTTAGTTCCTAACAATTATAGGTCACTGTTAAATCCTTATATCAAAACTTCAATCCAAATGTGAATTCGAAATTGAATTCTCATGTAACTGAACTTCCTCTTTCTTTATCTTTTGTCCTTCAAATTGATGGGAGAGGCATTTCTTAATTGTTGAGTTGCGTTTATAAGTTCTGTCCATAAGCTATTGGGCTTTCTATTCTTTTTGGGTCTTCAATCTTTTTAGAAATAGGTTAAATCGACTTTGGTACTCTATCACTGCAATGTATCATTTCAATTAAGATATGTTTGGTATTTTATCATTGCAATATTTCAATGAAATATGATTATCGAAAAAGTGATTGTGGGGACAGATGATTATCGAGAAGATAACGTGTAAAGTTTAATACATTTACTATATTTAAGAAGAAGAAGAAGAAGAAAAAGAGGTAGTTCGAGCAAAAAGGGAAAAAAAAGTGACTTTCCCTTTTATTGTTACGAGAATGCTGCTTAGCAAACGTAGGAATATCATTTCCACTAATTACATGCTTGGGAATGTGCCATGGAGCCTCCTTGAAGCATTGCTAGCTAAAAGCAGGTGTTATTCCTTAAAATGATAATATTATGAGATCATTTCCCTTATTGCATTCAGTCGTCACCATTCACAAAGACCAAGTTATCATCCTCTTAAAGCATTCACAAACCTGACGATTCAGGAGGGTTATTGCCTTGTGGTTATTGGGCCATTATGATAAATATAAGTAAACAAATTCTATCAATTCTCATATAGCTCTATAGGCACAAATTTTCCATCGTATAATTTCAGATTTCATACACCATTTGACAGTTTAAGAATTACTAGCATTATTCCCTATCTCTTCACATAATCAAAAGAGATATCAAATATTTTGATTTTTCAGTCTTAAAAGTATCCTTGTGCCTCATAATCGGATGTTTGTATTCTGGTTTAGTAATGGTAAAGAGTCACACTGTATTCGAGAATAGCATCACCAGTTGTAGCATTGAAGTAACTGGTCTTAATCTTGGCAAACCCTCTCGCCATCCTGAACTCACCTCTCCCACCCACGATCGCCACTTCACGATCAGCCTCTGTTACCGGATTCCTCGAGAACAAACTGAAGGAACTCCCATTAAACTTGCCAGTCGTAAAGGCAAAATCAGCGTACAAAACTATGGTAAACTTGCTAGCGTCTTGACTGGATGACAGATAGAGCCCCTGTGCGTTTCCGATTATCTTCGATGTTGGATCAGGCCCTACTCTGAGAGGATCATCGATTGCAAACAAGCTGCCGAATGGGGTTGGGGAATCGTCTTTCTTGGTGAGGTTAGCACGGGCTACCATGACTGCACTGGGGTTTTGGCCGCTGAGGATGTCGTGGAGGAAGAAATGGAGATGAGTCTTTTTCTCCACATTTGCAACAGGCGTAACAGTCTTGGAGTAGTATTCACTGTGGACTGGTGGTGCGACGGTGAGGCAGAACATCATTGCCCAGGCAAAGATCATCTTTCCTTCCATCTTAATTTCTTCACAGCTTTTTATCATCATAATAAATGGCTTAAATAGACATTCTGCTGGATGTTAATTGGTTACCGTTTCTGAGAAAAACTAATTTAGGAATTCCTGAAATTCTTAGTTGGTGATTTGGTTATTTATGCCACTATGTGGATGATTCAAGGCAAAGAAATCTGCCTGTGATATAATCCTTAAAAGAAATCAATGGTCAGTTTTGTTAGAGAAGGTAAGTACAGAAAAGCAACATCTTTGGTTAGATTATATCTCTAAGCATAAGCCAAATTGAGATATAGGGTTGGCTTCTCTCTGCTTTTCTCCTGAATAATTGAAAGAAAAAGGAAAGCCTTGGCTGCATTTGGAATTGGTGGCACGTATTAATCTGGGCTATGTCGTAACGTATCAGGTCCTGGAACCCGATCGTTAGATGTGAGAAAATTTAGAGATTGAGTTGTTATCAATTTTTTTTTACCTAGGTGCGATTGATCACTTATTAAATTGGTTCTATTTGACGAAATCCTAAATTGACTTTAGGTCCGTCGAAAGAACAATGAACTGATCTATGTATTTTATTTAGAGTTGAGTTCGGAAGTACGATTACGCATAAAAAAAAATTAGCACCCCTATGACGCCCGTTCCACGAACGGTGCCATTTAATCATATATTATCCTTCCCTTTTGATTTTATTTTTATGTTTCCTTAATTTGATTTATTTTTTGTTAGAATATTTTACTTCATTTTTACAAGTTTAACGTGTCCTGATGCAATTGTGAAATGCATGACATAAAATCAAGATAATGTTAAACGAAAACCTTTTATTGAGTGTACTTTTCGAATCCGCCCATTATACTGGTGGGATTTGAGAGTATTCTCTCACCTAGAGAAATATTTGAGAAACTCACTTTCGTAAGTTTACTGGGTAAATCCTATCATCGGGATAATTGTTTGCGAGTAAAAAAATAGTATTTTAATGAATGTAAATCCTAATACGGGTAAAAGTATTTTATTAAAGATATTTCTCCGAACTCTCCCATCATACTGGTGGAATCCGAAAGCATCTTCTTACCTAAGGAGTTTACCGGAGAAATTCACCATATCAAATTTCCTCGAAAAGTCTCATCATCGAAGTTTATACCCGTATACAGAATATATCTATATGCCATGACATTTAATAGTGCAACCATGGTACGTGATGCACTTGTAATTCTAATGTTTGTTTTATATTTTATTATTTCTTCTTATGAGCATATATATCGTGACTAAAAATCTTATATTTATTTATTGTTCCGTTTTTATTTCGTTATGTACTTTACCATGTAAGTGCTTATTTATTTTACTGTATGAAATTTTTCAAAATCATATTTCTAGACCAAGTATTTTTTTATTTCATAATTGTTACTTATTTATATGTATATTATCAATTCTTTTTTGTATTATTATTATTATTATCGAATTTCTTGTTACCATTAATTCCTTATTTCTTTTGTTGGTATATTGTGATTAATTGGTCAGTAAGTATGTATAATTTTTATTTATTTAAGATTAGAAACATCAAAATTTCAAATTAAGACCCTCCCATCGTATTGATGGAGTCTTAATCGAAATCTTAACCTAAAGAAATTTACTCGAAATTGCAACTTCTCGCGTTTCGAATGGATATCTCATCATCGATATTCTCGCCCTATTAACAAGATAAATGTGATATGCGATAACAAGATAAAATGATGATTTCTATATGAACGCATTTATTAATTTAGCTAGTTCGTAATTCATGCAACAATATATTTAATAATTTAAGATGACTTATTACCTTGTTCATATATTTATTATCATTTATTATTATTATTTTTAATGTATATTATTTTTTAACAATGATTATTTGAATTAATGGATATTGGAGCATAGAGTTCGAATTTATCCCGACACTTCGATAAAAATTTGTCTCAAACTCCGCACTTAAAAAATCCACTCTAAAAAAATAACTCTTTACCTTTTTAAGTGAAATTCTATCATCGAGTCACTCAAAATAATCATTTTATTTTTTATAATAATTATATTTATATAATGTATTTTATTTATTTATTATATACTTAATTTATTCTTATTAGATATATTTTCTCTTCTATTCATTTAATTCCTTTCTATATGATTATATGTTTTATTATTATTATCTTACTTGATCTATTTTTTTATGACTCATAATATTTTAAAATTCTATCTTGTGCTTATAACACATGTGTAAATATATTAAGAAAATGAAAATTATTGCATAATTTATAAACAAAGGGAAAAATTATAAACATGCAAACCAGAAAATGCCAAGTCAAGAATAAGTCAAATCAACATCTAAGGAAAAGGTCCATTACCTAACGGGCCAAAACAAACCCAAAGACCTTTGGTTTGATGGGCTCCAACCAAATGTCCAAAAATTGATTTTTCCAAGTAAACTACAAGCTTACTCTAGCTCCAAGGGGCAGCACCGGTCTGCTCCACTTCCAAGTGCCCAAGCCTCGTGAAACGCATCGTATGGTGCAATGAAGACAAGTCTGCTTTTGCTGCACCACTTAGGAGAAAAGGAAAAGCCCTTCCTTCTCCAGCCAATGTGACGCCGTTTGGAAGCCCTTTCTCTAACTATACAAGCTGAATTTTACCTTTCTCTGTTCTTCTTCCTCTTTCTTTTCTCTCTTCCGCCGCCTATTCCACCCTCTCTCTAAGAACTCCATTTTTCTGCTCTCTCATCAGCTCTCTCACTCATCTTACCGGTCCCTCTTTTTTTCTCCCTTTGGCAGCAACTAAGCTTCCAATCTCTCCTTTAAACCGGCAGCAAAGCTCTCTAAACTTCTTTCCTCTTTTAATCGGCCATCCAACCGCCAAAACCCTCTCAAAATCTACTCCTAAAAACCCAAAGGAAAAAATCCTAAAACTAAGCTACTCTGCTTCTCTCATTTTTCATTCTATACAGATTTTTTTTATTTTTTTTATTATTGTGGCTAAGGTAGAATGGTTGCTAGAAATTTAGGAATTTTTGTGGATGGTTTTTGTGTTTTTTTTTTGAAGATTCAGTTTTCTGGATCGTTTCTTTGCTTTTCAAAAATCTCCTCTTTTCCCTCTTTTGAACCAGAGTTTTTAGGGTTTTTAGAGAATTCGATTGTCTAAATCTTTGGACAATCAGAAAGGCAATCATGCTCTTCTCAGCATGAATTCCGGATGGGTGGTTTTCAAGTAAAAAAAATCCACCGAAAATAATCCAGCTGTCCTAGGGAGCATTGAATGTTCTGAAGGCGGTTTGACAACGGAGACCACGCCTCTCTATTTTTTTTGTTTTTGTTTTTTTTTTAATATTTTAGATTTTATTTATTATTTATTATTATTTTTATATTATTACAAAAAAAAGGTGTCTGCAGGCTAAATTCAAGTCAAGGTTCATCGAAAATGATTTGAATAAAAATTAGTACTATATTTGAAATTGACATCTCTAAAGATTAATACATCTCGTTTAACATACCAACCACACGAATTGGTCAAGCAATATTAAAAGATTTTAGCAAATTAAATATTGCAAATTTATGTGTACATTATTACCACATTAAAGTTTAGCAATTGATGACATATGTCAAGTTTAGCATCTTGATTTTAATATTGATTGATCTTTCAGATAAAAAAAATAGAAATTATGCAACAATTATGCATTTCTCAACTTAGTTTTGCAACTTCTTAAAAGCCTTTTTTTTTACAACTAATTCAAACACAAGATGATCTCATACTTTGTGCTTGGATGAGCAATCTTGAAAATGAAAGCCTTTTAAATGTATCAATTTAAAGTGATAGCATTTGCAGTTGATTATTTGGATAAGTACCTTCTAAAATTAAATTTTAAATATTGTAACTTAATGAGATAAAAATTAATTATAAAAAGAAATAATGTTGTTAGAGATATATATTAAAAAAGTAAAAACTGAAATTTTAATTCCAAAGTCAGATCAAGATGTTGAATTTTTTAGTACAATTTATTAATCAAGGGGAGCTGTACTGTATGAGTTCTTACATAAAACTCTGTTTTTTCCCCCAAATATAAACAAGGATAGTTGACTCTACAGAACAACATTTCACCAAATAAATACAGTGCTTAATAATGCAAACCTGCAGGAAAGCAATCGGGATGAAACCTCAGCGAGAGAAAATTCTCAAACTTGTCAACCATACAACCAGGCAAGAGAATTAACTCTCAAATGTCATCTTAGTAATGAATCACAGTCACGTTGTACTCAACAATGACATTGGTCTCATTCAGAAAGTAAGTTTTAAGCAGTGCAAACCCTTTTGCCATCTTGAATTTTCCTCTCCCTCCGACCACTGAAAGCTCACGTTCCTTCTCTATCACCGGATTCCTCGAAAATATGCTTATAGAGCTGCCGTTCAACTTACCCTTAGTAAATCCGAAATCCAAGTACAACACCACCGTCGTTGTATCTTTGCTGGCCGAGACCCCAAGTCCCTGAGCATTCCCAATGACCTCTGAATTATACTCGGGACCAACGGTGAGGCGATCATCAATAGCAACTACGCTGCCAAATGGCACTGGTGAACTATTGTCGTTGTTTGTGATGTCAGGCCGGGCTACCATGACTGCTGTAGGGTCTTCGCCGCCGGTAGTCTCATGCAAAAAGAAGTGGAGATTGGTGACTTTCTCGACTTTGGGAACACATGGTAGGACCTGCCAGAGGCAGAGGACCAGAATCCAAGCCAACATCAATGTTCTTCCCATTGGCTCTGCTTTGTTCGTTGTATGAAAGTACATATAGATTGCCCCTTGTAGTCTTCTTTGTATCAAATGTAGATTGTACTAGTGGATTACTTCATTTAGTAAAAGATAAAGAAAGAACAAAAACAGAAAAACACTCTATACTCCGAAGAATTTTCCCCTAAGGATTGATGCTATATGTAAGATGGACCAAGACTCCCTCGGCATAACCAGAAACGAAATAATTTATCGCCCAAAATACTTTAGGCATTGAGTTGACTTCTCCTGAATAATAGAAGGAAAAGAAATCTTGATTACACGTAAGAGAGGATTGATGTAATTAGTTTGCGTATGACTTTTAAATAGGAGTACTTGTATAAATGCGAATCTCATCACATCATAATTAGGATATAGTAAATGCCAAAACATGCTTAATTTAGTTCATGTTTGTTAATCCCCATCCTGTCAACAGGACTCCAAGTCAAAAAATCATGGTTGGGGGATTAAGTTTGAATTTGTTAGTTCATCATAGTTTGATCCTGTTTCTCCTCTGTCCAGAGGAAATTAGATCACCGAGGCTAATGAGTTTTACAACTAATGTCCGAAATAAATCGGAAGCTAGGGAAACTCTCTGTGATTAAATTATAAAATTCAACTGAATGAACATTACAAAGCAGCGGAAATTCATGATTTATGATGATGGGAGTAAATTATTAACTAAAACCAATCGCTTCAAGCATAGAAGAGAATCATCTCTCAAATATCATCCTAGTAATGAATCACAGTCACATTATACTCAACAATGAGAGTGATCTTATCCAGAGAGTAAGTTCTAAGCAGCGCAAACCCTTTAGCCATCCTGAACTTTCCTCTCCCTCCGACCACTGCAAGCTCACGCTCCTTCTGTGTCACTGGGTTCCTCGAAAACAAGCTGATAGAGCTGCCGTCAAACTGGCCCTTAGTGAACCCAAAATCCAAGTACACCACCACGGTTGTTGTATCTCGGCCGGCAAACACCTCGAGTCCTTGAGCATTCCCAACGACCTCTGAGGTTGGTTCAGGACCAACAGTGAGGGGTGCATCGTCGACAACTATGCTGTTGCTGGTGCTCGTGATGTTAGCACGGGCCACCGGTACCGCTGTAGGGTTGTTGCCGCCGATGGTGCCATGGAAAAAGAAGCGGAGATTGGTAACTTGCTTCTCCTTGGGAACACATGGCATGGTCTCGGAGTAGTATTGGCTACACACTGCGGCCGTGGGGATGCAGAGGAGCAAAATCCAACTCAATATCAAAGTTTTGTCCATTGGTTCTACTTTGCTAGTTGTTAGTAAGAATGGAATCAAGAACCTGGACTGTCTAGTTTATGTATTTCTATAATCAACTCATCTGGGTTTATTTATTTATTTTTTTAAGATTGCTACATAATCAACTCATCTGGTTAATTACTTGTTAGGGGTACTATAGGAATATAACCTTATTTTGCCAAAGACAAGAAGTCAGATGGGACCTTAAAATTAATTATGCATGTATATATTTTGACAACAATGGGTAACAAATATTACTACTGATATTTATGGAAAAATTCATTCAATGGTGAAAATTTTGTACTAAATCTTAGTTAAATTCCTATCTAAGTGAGATGTTAAAACATGCTAAAGTTACTGAAAATTTTTTAAATAGATAATTTGTTGAATAAAATCTACCAAAATCATTGCTTTTGATTTTTTTGAATTTTAAATTTAATTTAGCAATTTTTTAATTGAGAAGTTTATTAATTTTTCAAGTATTTTTTTTTTTGCCAGACAAAAGACAATGAGAAATCTAGCATGAAATAAAGAAAATAAATCCTTAATCCCATTTGGCAATGGACCATGCGAAATTTAGAAGTAGTAAAATGAATATTTTCATATTCAAGAAAGATCATTAGAGTAAACACATCTATAAGAAGCTGAAAGTTTTTCTTTTTTTTGTAAGACTTCCCCAAAATTGTAGTTCTTATCTACATAAATTTAGAAGTCGCAAAGATCTGCTCTGTGTTCTTTGGTTAATGCTGATTTCCTCTTCTTTAAGGTCTAGAAGTCTGGTCTCCCAACTTCCACATCCTGCCCGATCTTCAGTCGCTCTTTGTACTCTTTCAATTCTCTCTTGTATCTTTCCTTGTCTTTCAGTCCGATGTTCTGGTTCTTCATCCGATGTTCCTTGTCTTTCAGGTATTTTATTACTCATATAGAAAGTCTTCTAATTGTTTTGTCTTAATAGCAAAGAGACTTTATTACAAATAAGTGCATCAAGTGACAAGTACAAGAGTTTTTTTCCCTTTTTTTTTTACAATAAAATACAAGAGATTAAATCAGTTCATGACAGGGGAACAATCTCTGCTAACCATAAATAATTGAAAATCAGGATAGGTGATTCAGCTTAGTCCCTGCAATCTTATTGCAATCCATGTTGCGAGAAAAATCAAACAGTTTGTGAAGCATACCAAAGGGACCTCACGCAATGTTATCTTAGTAATGGATGACGGTCACATTACACTCCACAATGGCATCGCCAGTGGTAAAATTTGCAGAGTAAGTCTTAAGCAGTGAAAAAACCCTTTGGCCATCCGGAACTTTCCTCTCCCTCCGACCACCACAACTTCACGCTCCCCCTGTGTAATTGGATTCCTCGAGAACATTCCGATATAGCTCCCATTGAACTCACCCTGAGTAAACCCAAAATCCATGTACATCACCAGGCTCAGCATATCTCGGCCGGCTGACACCCAGAGGCCTCGAGCATTCCGATAACCTCTGACTTCGGGTCAGGACCAATGGTGAGGGAATCATCAGTGGCAAAAACGCTTCCGAATGGTGCCGGTGTGTTGTTGAAAGCGGTTGTAATGCTGGGACGGGCTACCATGACAGCAGAAGGGTTTTTGCAGCTGACAGTGTCATGTAAAAAGAAGTGGAGTTAGGTAACTTTCTTCACAGCAGGAATATATCGGCCTGGGAGTAGTAACATTGGCAACATGCTGGCGCCTTGGCAGTGCAGAGGATCAGAAGCCAAGTCAATATCAATCTTCTTTCCACTGTGTTTTTTTCTCCTCTGCCTTAGAAATAACGGGATTGCACTACCATGCTTATTGTAAGGGTATAATAACACTTTCATGTATCTTAATAGCCATTCATTAGCCAATGATTATAATTTAACGAAGCAAAATATACTACCCATCATATTGTTTTGTTTTAATTCAATTCGTTGTTTAATTTGTTGAGTTTTGAAATTTAAATCGATTCTCTCTCTCCCTGTTGTTGATGGGCGGTGATAAAAAAATTTTTAGCAGTGATGGAGCTTTATGAGAAAGAAATTTAATTTATCTGTTACAACTGGTTGGTGCCCCAAATCCTTGTAAATCTTATTTAATTAAACTGGTCAACCTTCATGTGAATGGTGCTTTGCGTCCATTGACTCCATTCTTTATTTTATTTTGAAGAACAATAGCTTACTTGTGATAAATATGATTAAATTATCAGAATTCCTGTCGTTGTTTAACTGCGGAGAGTCTTGTTTTTTCTGTTGGAAGACGGACAAGAATTTTTGTTTTTACTTAACAGCGAAATGAATTATATTAGAATAAAGTACAAGAAATAAGCAATGAATACAAGATAAGAGAATAGACCAGCACAAGACAGGGCATTACACTCACAAAAACCGAATCTCAGTGATGAATCACAGTAGCATTACACTCCACAACGGCATCACCAGTCGAGAAATCAGCGAAGTAAGTCCTAAGCTGTGCAAACCCTTTGGCCATCCTGAACTTTCCTCTGCCTCCGACAATGGCAAGCTCACGCTCCGTCTGCGTAATAGGATTCCTTGAGAACACGCTGATGGAGCTCCCATTGAATTTACCCTGAGTGAACCCAATATCCCAGTAAACCACCAAAGTCAACACGTCTTGGCCGGTGGAAGTCCAGAGGCCTCGAGCATTCCCAATGACTCCTGACGTCAGGTTAGGACCCACGGTGATGGGATCATCGGTGGCATAAACGCTACCGAATGGGATCGGTGTGTCGTTGAAGGCGGTGGTAAAGTTAGGACGGGCTACCAGGATGGCAGTGGGGTTTTGGCCGCTGATAATATCGTGAAAAAAGAAGTGGAGTTTGGTGACTTTCTCCCTCGGAGGAACATATGGCTTGCTATGGGAGTAGTAACCTAGGCAAGGCGCCATGGCGGTGCAGAGGACCAGAACCCATGTCAATATCAATCTTCTTTCCATTGCTATTTTCTCCTTTCTCTCTTAATTACAAATTGATGGGAATGAACTGTATTATGCTTATTTAATCAACCCTCACCATCCCTAGTTTATATAGATCATAGAATTACCCCCTTTGGTCAAATAATATAGTAGAATTCTTTATATTCGTTAGGCTTTCTTTTGAAGAAAACAAAAGCGTTTGTACGCGGTGCAGCCCCCTGCCCACCTTAGCCAGCATGGGCAGCGCTACATTACGTTGAATGGCGGCAAATGGACCCATTCAACCATTTATAAAAAACTACATATTTTCAATGATAAAAATTTTGATAATTTTTTGGACTTTGACTCCAATACATTCTATTGAATGTACAATCAATTCAGATGACATGTAGTACATTCTGTGGGTCTGCTATCTCTTGATTTCTCTCCTTTCTTTTCTTCTAAACTTTTCTCCATTAATTTTTTTATTACGACAAAAATATTCTTATTTTTTCTATTATTTAATCACACATTTAAATTTCATTTAAATGAATGCTTTGATACATATAGAAGTTAAATTCGTAAATATTTTTCTATTATTTTTTGATACTCTATTCTTACATATCACGGATAAACTTGAGAATATTTCTTAAATTATACTATTGGACATATAATATATATATATATATATATATATATAATTTTTAATTCCATTTAAGTTTGCTTGTCTCTCTCTTTGACGAATGGGAAACAATAATGGAGCTTAATTTAAGCAAGAAATTCATTCGAATTAAAGTTGACATTCGTGATTGTGATGTGGAGTCGTGCTAGGTTTTGGGTTGATTTTATCTCTAGTCTTTATCTGTTACAGCCTGTTACTTGTAAATAAAAAATTACTATAAAAAATATAATTTATGAAGCTAAACTATATAGAAACTGCCAAGTAATAATCCAAAGTTTGTCCCTTTCGCATTAGCTAACCACAGACAACAAAGAAGAATTTTTTTTTTTTTTTGGGTATATAACAGAGAAGAATTGATATGAAAATGTTGGCAATTTTTATTCATGTTAAGAGATCTCAGTGGAGGTTTCAACTTTCAAGGAGAGAATTGATATTATAGATTACCTTTATTTCTTTTTCACAACAAAGAGAATTTTTTAGGAAGGATCAAACTGGGAATAATCTCTGCCCTAAAGCGGGTTAAATCCAAAACAATTGAAGATCATGATATATCAATCAGCTCAGTCCCTACTGTCTGTCAACGCCTGGTGAGTAGTCAGGCCAGGAGCCAACTTTATTGGTAGGAAAAAAACCAAAAACTAGACAAACATAGAAGAGAACTGGCAAAATGTCATCTTAGTGATGAATCACAGTCACTTTATACTCCACAATGGCATCACCACTCGTAAAATTCACGAAGTAAGTCTTAAGCTTTGCAAACCCTGTCGCCATCCTGAACTTTCCTCTCCCTCCGACCACCGCTAGCTCACGCTCCGTCTGTGTAATTGGATTCCTTGAGAAAATACTGATAGAGCTACCATTGAATTCACCCTTAGTAAACCCAAAATCCAAGTACACGGTCAGAGATAAAACGTCTTGGCCAGTCGACACCGAGAGGCCTTGAGCATTTCCAATGACCTCTGATGTTAGGTCAGGACCAAAGGTAAGTGGATCATTCGTGGCGAACACGCTGCCGAAGAGCCCCAGTCTGTCGTTGAAGGCGGTTGTCATGTTTGGACGGGCTACCATCACTGCAGAAGGGTTTTTGCCGCTGATAGTGTCTTGTAAAAAGAAGTGGAGATAGGTTACTTTCTCTGCCCGGGAAACATAAGGGACGCTGTCGGAGTAATAACCTTGGCAACACCGTGGAGTCATCGCCGTGCAGAGGACCAAAATCCAGACCACTATCAAACTTCTGTCCATTGGTGATTTCTTAAAACGAACGGGATTGCTCTACTCTGATTATTCCACCGCTAATGAACCCCCCACGTTCCCTGGTTTACATAGATTATTATACTATTCCCTCATTCGGTTGTATATAAAACTTTTTATGCTCTGTCGAGCTTAAACGAAAAACAAGTCAACTATGTGATATTGAAAGCAAATCGTGCTTAATGTTAAGCAATGGTAAGGTTGGCAACTGATGATGGGATTGAGTCGGGCTTCTTACTAACTAAGACAGACTTGTGCAGGGCGTGTAGAGTTAGCATTCCAAATTATTCCCCGATTGTCAGTTGTTTTTGGAAATGAAAAAGACCCAGAAAAATGAAACAAAAATCCTCTAACCCTTGTTAATTTGTGCTCCCTTACATGCCTTATGTATAAATTTTTGTCTTGTGTCTACTTTATACTTATAATAATAACTTATCTAATATTATGTTATCTTTATATCTAAACAAAGAGTAAAATTAATCATTATCAATGAAAAAAAATAAAATTAAAAACTTTTCATCTCACCATTCATCTTTTTATTTTTTCTTCTTTTAGGTCATTTATTTGTTCTTTATTTCTCTCTTGTCTTAACGTTAGAAGACCAAGACTCCATGGATCAAGAAATATTTTGTTTTTTTGTTTTTTTGGGACAAAAAAAGACTTGAATATGGAAAAGGTAATTAAGTTGGAAAAAGAAATAATGTGAAAGAAGAAATTAGAATGCAAAGATAAACATGAGATGGAAAATTTTTTAATTTAATTTTTTTCATTGATAATGATAAATTGTACTCTTTGTTTGGATATAGAGATTAGATAAATCATTACTATAAACATGAAGTAGACAAATGACAAAAATTTATATATGGGGCACGGGGAGGGGGCATGGAGAAGGGGCAGAGGATTTTTGTTCATGGGGAAGGGGATAGAGGATTTCCATTTTAAAATAAAAGACGATGGACACGTGGCTTTCTAATATGAAAGGGGCACCGATGGAGGCATTAAACAAGGGCACAGATTTTTGTTCTCCATTCATTGAATATGTATCTCTTGATTTCTCTCCATTTTGTTATTTATGAATTAATTTCATTTAAATAAAATATTTTTTAAAAGCATCCTTTTTATATATCACGGAAAATACACTAACGAGATCTATCAATATAAAAATTGTGACTTAAAAACTTGAGAATGTCTCTTAAATTATACTATTGAATATATATTTATATATGTATATTTTAATGCTTATAAAAATGTATAAATCAACACGACTTTAGAGTTCAATTACAATAAGTTTTTAACTTGTATTCAATTTGTTTAATACTTGTTTATAATATTATAAAAAGGTCTGTTTATTCTTGACTTGTGTATGACTGCAGAGTGCAGACAGGCGGAGGTATGAAAAATCGTTATTCTGCCAACTTCTTTAGTTATATTAACAATGACGGGACAAAAACATCTGACCTAACTGATGACTTATTTGTTAAAAACAACATTGAAAAGGACAATAATTGAAATCACATGCAGGTTTTACCGATGGCTTATTTTCACAATAATTGAAAAGGACAACTATTTTTTATACATAACAAAGAAGAAATTGATTTGATAATGATGTTAAGACGTCTCAGTGCAGTTTTCAATGAGAGAATTGATTTTATTAGAAAAGATCAAATCAGCTCATAAAAGGGAAATAATCTCTGCCCTAGAGTGGGCTAAACACCAAACAAATGAACATCATGGTATATGAATCAGCTCAGTCCCTACAATCTGTCAACGCCCGGTAAATAGTAAATGCAAACCCACCATAAGCAATCAGGGAGCCAACCTTATTGGTAGAAATAAAAAAAAAAAATTACTAGACAAACATGGAAGACAACTGGCAAATGTCATCTTAGTGATGAATCACAGTCACTTTATACTCCACGATGGCATCACCACTCGTAAAATTCACAAAGTAAGTCTTAAGCTTTGCAAACCCTGTCGCCATCCTGAACTTTCCTCTCCCTCCGACCACCGCTAGCTCACGCTCCGTCTGTGTAATTGGATTCCTTGAGAAAACGCTGATAGAGCTACCATTGAATTTACCCTGAGTAAACCCAAGATCCCAGTACACTGTCAGACATGGAACGTTTTGGCCAGTCAACGCCCAGAGGCCTTGAGCATTTCCAATGACCTCTGATGTTAGGTCAGGACCAACGGTGAGTGGATCATCCGTCGCGAACACGCTGCCGAAGGCCGGCGGTGCTTTGTTGAAGGCGGTTGTCATGTTTGGACGGGCTACCATCACTGCAGAAGGGTTTTTACCGCTCATAGTGTCATGTAAAAAGAAGTGGAGATAGGTTACTTTCTTTGCAGGAGGAACATAAAGGACGCTGTTGGAGTAATAGCCTTTGCAACACAATGGAGACGTTGCCGTGCAGAGGACCAAAATCCAGGCCAATATCAAACTTCTGTCCATCGGTGATTTCCTTAGAAATAACGGGATTGCTCTACTCTGAATAATCTACGGCTAAATGAACCCCCCACGTTCCCTGGTTTATATAGAGCATTATAGTGTTACCACCTTCGGTTAAATATAAAACCTTTTATCGTCTGTCGAACTTAATCTACAAAAAAGTCAACTATGTGATATTGAAAGCAAATCGTGCTTGATGTTAAGCACTGATAAGGTTGGTAATTGATAATGGGATTAAATCGGACTTCTTTCTAAATGAGACAGACTTGCGCAGGACGTACAGAGAAGCATTCCAAATTCCCAATTGCCAATTGTTTTCGAAATGAAAAATACCAGGGAAAAGTGGACTTTTTTTGGGTGATTCTTCGTTTAGTTTTGATTCCTTCTCTCCGATTGGTTTATCATTTATCTATCCTCCAAGAGTTGCTATCATAACAACTTTCCTTGGAGATTCCTTTTGTTGTTTTATAGCATTAAAAGACATAAGGCTTGGTAAATCAGCATTGAATATCAATACTAAAGCATTAATGAAAAACCAGAAAACAGAAACATGAAGCTAGCAGTGTGAGACAGAGAGATGCTGTAAAATAAGGCTACCTTGCCTTCTTTCATTTACTTCTCATATATATGTGAAGTGCGAGATTTACAAAGTCAACCTCGTACACTTCAATAAACAAAAGACTTAACTATTACATTGCCAAGCCATACCTACTGACTTTGTTAACTTAGACAAGTAATCTGTTACTAACAGTGCCGGCTCAAGGGTAAAGCCATCCAAGCCGCGGCTTTAGGTTCCAAAGTTTTAATAGATTTCTTCATTTTATAATAATAATATAATTAATTATATTAAAAATATATAAGAATTAAGATAATTATTAAAATATTTACCTATCTATCAGGCTTAATAAATATTTATTTTCTCTCCCTTTCACATATTTTTTTTCAATTATTTCACTCATTTTTTATGTAAAAGTTAAGATAATTAATAAAATAATATATTTTCTCACTTTCTTAATTATGTGTTTAATAAATTGAAATTTTTTATCACTTTGTAATTCTTACAATACTATTAATTCTCAACTATTTATCCTATTTTCAATCAAGTAATAGTAATATATATTTAATGATCTTTAATACTTTTTTTTCTCAACTATTTCCTCTATTTTCAATCAATTAATGGTAATATGTATTTAATGATCTCTAACCTTTTTTTCATATATATAAAACTAATTATCTACTTTTATCCAATTTATAATATTTACTTTTAATTTTTTTCCCTCATTTATTTTTCTCCAAAGAATATGCAAAAAGTTTGTTATGTTGTTATCTTCATAAAGCTATAAGCTTTATTTGTTATTTGCAATAAACATTCAACAATTAGGTATTATTATTTTAATCTTTGTAAATTTTTTTATTTTAATTTGGGGTTTATGTTATCTTATTTTTATTTTATGTGATAGTTAATTTATTGAATTATAAATTTAATTAAAAATTTTAACATATTTTTTAAAATTTTAATAAAAAAAATCTTATTTGAATATTTAATTTTAAGCTTTCAAGGTAATTGTCCTGCCCCTAGTTACTAAACCACCTAAGGTATGGTTGTCCATGTTGCCATTGACTTGCTTCGGTCTTCACAGCAAGCCTTACTTCAACAGCTTTTGCTTGTGGAGATTGGATTGTTTGCAAAAATAGAAATGATAGATTTAGTTCGAAGGCCAAAAAAACAAAGTCACTTTTTAAAAGGACACCTTCTCTGATTAGAAGAAGAAGAAACCTGAGAAAATAAATATTTGAGGCGATTAATGTGAGCCAGCGGAGCAACACAACCTGGTAACAGAGGTCGAATCGGGTGGGGATATCAAGGGGAGAAATGCCAGAATTTTTAGAGAAGCTGAAGCTACTTGGGCAGCGTGTGGGGTTGGTTTACGAAGGCAACAGGTAGTCTTTTGTAGATACTCTTAAGCTGATGGAAGAACAGGACCAGGAGCTAAACACGCAGTAAAACGTCACTGCATTCCATTTATGGGGTATGTTCTTTTCTCTACTTATGAAATTCTTAACATGGAACGTGAGAGGCATTGGGAGAAAGGTGAGAGCTATGAAAAAACTTATTAACAGGGTTAAGCCTGAATTTGTTTTACTGCAAGAAACTAAAAAACATTTGGCTGAGGATAATTTTTTTTCTAAACTGTGGCCGAATACTGAGACGAAGCCATGAAGGGCTGTTTTTCAGGGTTTAATAGCGCATCCGAGAGGCTAATTACCATGTGGAATGACTTTCTGTTTTTAGAATTGAATCATGCTTGCAGTCTCATTGCTTCAAGCCTTCATCCAGCTTATTTTGGATATGTCGACGAATAGAATTTTAGATGCGGTGTGGAAAACATTGATGCTCGAAATGTTGATAGAGATAGGCAGTGTCGTTGGGATGAACTCTGCAGGATCATATCCCATAAAACAATACGATGGTGCCTTGGCGGGGACTTTAATGTTGTGAGAGATCTGGGTGAGAATCTGGGGAACCATAATAATGGTAGAGCTATGGAACAATTCAACGAGTTTATCAACACAGTTTAATTAGTTGATTTATCAATGGTGGGTGGTAATTCTCATAGTGTAATAACAGAATTGACCCTTCCTTTAGCAAGCTCGACAGATTTCTCGAGGAACTGGATTATTGGATTGCAATCCAAATTTAATTCAAAAGTGTCTCCCCTTTTCTTTATCAGATCACAATCCCATACTGTCTTGTTAGAGGAAAAAAGATATATTTCAAGAGGAATGGGAGGCGATAGAAAATCTTGAGAGTAAGGAGTAATGGTGATAATGCAAGGGGCATCAACAATGGGGTGAAATGCAGAGAACTTATGAAGTTGATCATCAACAACAATCTGAACCTCCTATTGGTACAAGAAACAAAAATGGAGCAAATTGGAGACGTGAGAATCAGAGGCTAGGGGTTCACAGATGATATTGACTGGACTATAGTGCCATCAAATGGACAATCCGGTGGTCTGTTAATAGTGTGGAATATTGCTGCATTTGTTAAAAAGGAAATTGTGATTGATCAGAACGTCTATGTTACCTTTGTGTTTTTTTTTTTCTCTTCATTCCTTGTCGTCTCCTCTTGTCTAAGGGCTGTTTTTTTTGTTGTCTTTGAAAGGGACATGTAGTGATCAGGTTAGACTTTTGCTTAGAATAGCGAGCTCTTTTTGTTAAGCTCAAACAGGCAAGGAACTGCTTCTATCTTGAAGCTGCTCCTAATGCAAATGTACAGCTCCCTTCTTCTGCATAAGCTGGAAATTTATGCCAAAAAAGTCTTTAGCAAATAGCTAGAGTCTTTAAATGGCATGAGGGCTTTATGCTTAATAAAAACACCTTTCAAAAAAAAAAAAAAAAAAGGAACGTCTATGTGAAATGAATTTGGGCTATGGCCTATGCGATAATTTAATCTCCTTGATACCTCTGGAAATATTCTAGGAATTTTCTCAGGACCAAATGGAACTGCAGAGCCCTATTATAGGGAGCTATGTATGATCAAGGTGGCTTTGGAATTATTTACAAACTCTCCTTTTGCAGGCTTAAACAATTGATAATTAAAACTAGACACAAAATTGGTAGTAACCAGGATTCTTAATTCCTCCAAAAGACCATGGCAGTACTGGAAAATTCTCCAGCAAGTATATCTTCACCGTGAAGCCATCGGTTCTGTGTTTTTCTGTAATGTATACCGAGAGTTCAATTCATATGCAGATACTGTAGCAAAACGGAGAGAACTTATTTGTTGCATGGCTTTGATTTGAATGAAATATTGAGAGGATGTTATGCAGATACAATCTATAGCTGAATGCGTGCAGAGGAGATTGCAAAATATGAAACTGAGATGCAAGAGCCATGTCTTGTAATCTGGACGGCTTTATGATGATATGTAATATGGGGGTTGAACAAACATTATTCAAACTTGTGTTGGGTTTAATTGGGTGTATGAGCTGAATTGGCATAAATTGGCAGTATATGTTGCACCCTGACAAACCGCTTTTACTCTATTTCAATGATAAGCTTGGCTTAACAGAAAAAAAAAAAAAAAAAAGAAGATAAGGTTAAAAAAGATAGATTACATTTTCTAAATTTCTTTTATTTTGAAAATATATTTATGTTTATAAAATATATGAATCAACACGACTTTAGGGTTCAATCATAACAAGTTTTCAAGTTGTACTTAATACTTAATTATAAAAAATAATGACAGGCGAAAAACATCTGACTTAACTGATGAATTATTTGTAAATAGTGACAACAATAAATAGGACCTATAAAGAAAACAACATTAAAAAGGAAAATAATTGAAAACAATAGCCTCGTTACTTGTAAAATTTAGGAAGCTAAAATATACAGAAATTGCTACATCATAACCCAAAGTTTGTCCGTTGCGCATTTGCTAACCACAAACAACAAAGGAACTGTTTTTTGGGTACATAACAGAGAAGAAATTGATGTGAAAGCGTTGGTAATTTTTATTCAGGTTAACAGATCTGGACGGAGGTTTGAAGGAGAGAATTGATTTTATGGATTACCTTTATTTCTTTTTCACAACAAAGTGAATTTTATTAGGAAAGATCGAATCAGCTCATAAAAGGGTAATAATCTCTTCCTGAAGTGGGCTAAGCCCCAAACAATTGAAAATCATGATAGAGCAATCATGGAGCCAACCTTATTGGTAGGAAAAAAAAAGAAAAAACAATGACTAGACAAACATGGAAGACAACTGGCAAATGTCATCTTAGTGATGAATCACAGTCACTTTATACTCCACAATGGCATCACCACTCGTAAAATTCACGAAGTAAGTCTTAAGCTCTGCAAACCCTGTCGCCATCCTGAACTTTCCTCTCCCTCCGACCACCGCAAGCTCACGCTTCGTCTGTGTAATTGGATTCCTCGAGAAAACGCTGATAGAGCTACCATTGAATTTACCCTGAGTAAACCCAAAATCCATGTACACTGTCAGAGATGGAACGTCTTGGCCAGTCGATGCCCAGAGGCCTTGAGCATTTCCAATGACCTCCGATGTTAGGTGTGGACCAACGGTCATTGGATCATCCGTCACGAACACGCTGCCGAAGGGCGTCGGTGTGTTGTTGAAGGCGGTTGTCATGTTTGGACGTGCTACCATCACTGCAGAAGGGTTTTTGCCGCTCATAGTGTCATGTAAAAAGAAGTGGAGATGGGTTACTCTCTCTACCGGGGGAACATATGGGACGCTGTCGGAGTAATAACCTCTGCAACACGATGGAGCCGTTGCCGTGCAGAGGACCAAAATCCAGGCCAATATCAAACTTCTGTCCATTGGTGATTTCCTTAGAAATAACGGGATTGCTTTACTCTGAATAATCTACGGCTAAATGAACCTCCCACGTTCCCTGGTTTATATAGAGTATTGTAGTATCACCACCATTGGTTAAATGTAGAACTTTTTATAGTCTGTCGAGCTTCAACTAAAAAAAAGAAAGTCAACTATGTGACATTGAAAGCAGATTGTGCTTTATTTTTTTTGCCCAGCGCAAATCGTGCTTATGTTAAGCAATGATAAGGTTGGTAACTGATAAAGGGATTATGTCGGGCTTGTTACTAATTAAGACAGACTTGCGCAGGGCGTGCAGAGACAGCATTCCAAATTCCCAATTGCCAATTGTTTTGGATATGAAAAATATCACATAGTTCTGATTCTTTTGGGTGACTCTTTTTTTAGTTCTGATTCTTTCTCTCCGATTGGTTTATCATTAATCTATCCTCCAAGAATTCCCATGCTAACAACTTTCCTTGGACACTCCTTTTGCTTGTGGATGTTGGATTGTTTGCAAAAGTAGAAATAATAGATTTAGTCTGAAGGCATTCTTGATTCCCTTAATATGGTATCTACCCTCGCAATTCAACAGACCACCGAAAGTTTTCACGCCACTATACTAGACAGATCAATCATCAATATTTCTTGGAATCCAACTAAGCCAAGATGCAAACTCACCTAAGATGGTTCTGCCTCAGGAAATCCTGGTCCAGTTAGTACCGGAGGACTTTTCAGAGATGAATGCCGGAATATTGGTGCTTCTCAAAAAAAAAAAAAAAAAGGAGAGGTAATATTGGGGTTTCACATGACATGAGAGTTGACTTTGCTACTTGTATAAAACCAATGTTAGGGGCCTTAATTAGAACCGGAAATTAATTGTTTAGAAATTGTGAGTTTTTTATTTATAATTAAAGAAGGGGGATTCGAATTTTTTTTTTAGACAGGGGATCATATATCAATTAATGAATCACATAATTAGGTGTAATTTAGAAACTAAGATTAATATCTAACTTGTTTTGTAACTTTTGCATTATGACAAAACTGATTGGAATCATATGGGTTGATAATTCCAGGTTCGTTGTAATGGAAAATTGTATCAGCATATTGCCCTTATTAATCCTTTCATGTGACTAAATGTGAGAGGAATGAACAATTCCTACCTCCAACGCCAAGTCAACCAGGCCACCCACCCCCTCTTTTAATTTTTTTTCCTTAAAAAAAAAAGAATTGAAATCATTTACAGCTAAAATTCACACTTAGTGGTTACTCAATCCATTTGCGCATCTTTGGTTCGAGAGAATGACTTGATACATTAAGCAAATCTCAGTTGTCTGCAAATTACTCATAATACTACAATTTTATTCCTTCTTTCAAAAAAAAAAAAAACCTACAATTTTATTCCAGATTAAAATAGCACTTCATCTTAGTAATGAACCACAGTCACATTATACTCAACAATGGCGTCACCACTAGTCACATTAAGGAAGTAAGTCTTAAGTTGTGCAACCCCTCTAGCCATCTGGAATTTTCCCCTTCCTCCAACCACAGCAAGCTCACGTTCAGTCTCCGAAATCGGATTCCTCGAAAACACACTGATGGAGCTTCCATTGAACTCTCCTTTAGTGAAGCCAAAATCAAAGAATGCCACCAGGGTCGGTATATCTTTACCGGATGACACCCAGAGCCCTCGAGCATTCCCAATAACCTCCGAGGTCAGCTCAGGACCTACGGTGAGGGGATCATCTATGGCAAATACGCTGCTGAATGGCGCTAGAGCGCGGTCGTCGCTGCTGATGTTGGCACGGGCTACCAAGACAGCAGAAGGATCTTTCCCACTGAGAGTGTCGTGGAAAAAGAAGTGGAGATTGGTAATTTTCTCTGGCTTGGGATCATATGGCACCGTCTTGGAGTAGTACTGGCTATAGACCGGTGAGGTGGCGATGCCAAGGATCAAAATCCAAGTGATGATCGGTCCTCTTTCCATATTCCAGGTTTTTCTTTTTCTCCGCTGGTTAGATATAATGTGGCTTTAAGGACTTTGCTTGAATGCAATAGGGAAATGTCGCAACTTGCCTAGTTTATACGGATTATTACTTGGAAGGTTATATATAGTAAGAAAATCATAGCTCATAAATATTGTACCATAATTTTCAATTCTAAAGTAAGAAAGTCGGTCTCATTCAGTCAAATCAGTTTGATATGGAAACTGTTACTTGGCCGCCCAATCCGTCCTACCTCCCCTGTCCCCATGTTCAGGGCCATGCCATCAATACCTAGTGATAGCCTAACGGTAACAGCCTTGAAACCTTATGGACACTCTATTTGCACCATTAGTCCTTGTTTGGGAGAGAACAACTTTATGTTAAAATTGAATTAATCAAATAACTTGTATTAAAACGATTTTCTTAATTGATTTTTGATTAATTCGAAAATAAGTGTCATTAAATATAATTAATTTGGTTGGTTTTGATTTTAAATTTTTTTCAATTAATCAAATTAATTAATTTAGGATTATAAGTAATTAAGTAAATATATTTTAGTGTATTTTTCATTTTTGAATACATGAAAAATAAAGGGTTTTGATTTTAATAGAACATTTTTAATCGAATTTGGACAAGATTTAATTATTAAATTTCTATAATCAAATTCAAAATTAACACTCATTGATCACTCATAATAAATTAATGGTTGAATTCGATGTTGGATTTTTGAATAAGACATTCCAAAATTCCTGTAGGAAAACTGTTTTTTAATTAAAAAAGTCAACTTTGATTTTGTTGTCTGAATCTAATTACAAAAACAAAATATTATGATGATTATGGAAATTAAATTAGTTTTGGTATGAATAAGAGAGGAAAACGATCTATTATTCCCTCTTGCAACTTGGCATAAGGAAAAAATGGAAAAAAAAAATTAAAGAGTTGTCTCCCCAAGATCAAATGCGTCGGACCATTAACTAATAATTGCCTCTATTTTCCATTTTCTATCACACATTCCAAACAAGCAGAAGAAAATATTGGTTTCCCATCCTTACCTTTCACATTTTTCTTTCCTTTCTAAATCTTTACTTGACAGGGAAATTGAAAGGAAAGTATATGATTTTTAACCTCAATTAAACCAAAACTTAAATGGAGGACTTAGGGCTTAACATAGCAGCAATTGCTTTTAGTGCTTGAATGAAGGAGGCCTCCTAATCTTGGTAGCTTGCTCGAATCCATATGCAATCTCTATTAGCGTTGGCTCCGACCCCTTTAGTCCTCCAAAGGTAATGCCAAAGGGCATTCCGTCTGTATCATATCCTGCAGGGACACTTATTCCTGGAAAACCACCAATTGCAAGCAGATGAGAACCGAGATGGAGAGGAGCTAACAACGCGTCCAGCTTGTTCTTCTTCATTAATTTCTCAAACCCATCTCTTGACGTTTTTGCTAAATTTGTTAATGCTTCCTTCTCTTTTTTCCCGATTCCGTTTGTAGCTTCAGCTTCAAGGAGAAGATGCTGGCCATATTCCTTGACTTTTTCCTGCATTTCCATTCAAATCAAGCAAAACTCACTTATTTACCCAAGTTTAAGGTATAACTTTGCAGCTATGTATGTAATACCAGCAGAAATACTGACCAAATCTGAAAATTTATTGTTGAATGCAATGACATCTCTCAAGGATCTTACAGGAGATACCACAAGCTCTTTCAGGTAAGAATCCAAGGCCAATTTGAACTCAGCATTCAATGCTATAGTTTCATTATCTAGGAATGAGGTATATGCAGCCAGAAACTTGTCTGTGTCCAAATTTTCTACCACAACTGCACCTCCTTGCCTTTACTTGAAGAAAATTTGATTTTCAATTATTAGTAACAAAAAGTGTCTAAAATTATGATTCGAACTTGAACAAACAATTGCAAATTTTTTGTTTTGGTACCTTAAAGTCGAGAAATGACTCTCAAAAACTTCAGACATAAGAGATCCATTATTGAATCTGAAGAACACATTCCTCAATAAGCCCAATCTCTTCCCTTTGAGACCATAGGGCTTTAGAAATTGTTTGTAGCCACCATGTGGAATGTACTTCGATGCTTCAATGGTTGCTTTATCATTATAATCTATGCCTGCAATGGCATCAAGAACATATACAGCATCTGCCACCGTTCTGCACATGGGTCTGCTTCAATTCGTCAGAGCAGGAGTCCATTGTTATTTTTGGTGTATTGCAGAAGCTATATAAAAGGTTTAATACGAGAACCCCTACTCCTTAAAGAAAAAGAGGGAAAAAAAGGATCATAAAAACTTAATTACAAGAACTAATGAGCTATAAGGTGATAGACAAATCCTCTGTTTCTCGCCGAGGACGAATACAGTTAGAGTGATTATTCACATTAAAAAATACTTTCCTCCAGTTATGAGCTATTGCAGAGAACAAAAAGTGAGGGAAATTGTGGATTTTTTTTCTGAAGGACAGAAATCAGAGAATAATACCTACCCAACCGTATCCTGCCTAGGACTAATAGGGATGACTCCAGCTCGACTGGTAAGACCGACAGTGGGTTTGATGCCAACAATTGAGTTAAAACTGGATGGACATAGAATTGAGCCAGCAGTGTCAGTCCCAAGCGACACTGCTGCCATATTTGCCGCTACTGAGATTGCCGATCCACTACTTGACCCGCACGGATTTGCTGAAAGATTATAGGGATTCTGCTTACAAGTTCAGAAAATTGTGTTTGTTTCTTAAATCATTTCTTGTTAATTTGGAAATCAATCCAAATTAAGTTTTACAATAATACAAAACTGCAGAAAACAGTATTTGAATGTTTTTAGCTCTGTAAGACTCATAATAATTTAAGACTATTTATCTGATCTTGTATTTTCATAGAAAATTAAATTCTATATCAACTTATTTCCATTTCTATCTGATAAATATTGCAGGTTCATTCGTGTCAGTGTAGTATCCTTTACTCACCTTTCCTTGGCCAGTCCGGGCACACCAGCCAGCGGGTGCATATTCGTCCCTGTAATGAGCCCACTCACTCAGGCTAGCCTTTCCCAGAATAATAGCCCCAGATTTCCTCAATTTGGTTACCACACCAGCATCCCGAGGGACGACGGAGCCTAGTAGCGCAAGTGAGCCAGCTGTGGTGTTCATCTTATCTTTGGTAGCGATGTTATCCTTGAGCAGAATAGGAATACCATGCAGGCCAACAAGTGATCCTGGTACTTTAGCCTTGCGCTCTCTGTCAGCCTTATCAGCTTGATACAGAGCATCCGGGTCAATCTCTATGACCCCTCTAAGGAGAGGGTTGAGCCTGTGGATTTCTCCTAGGTAGAATTCAACAAGTTGCCTTGAGGTGAGTTGGTTTCTTTCAAAAGCAAGTTGGAGATCGTGTACGCTTGCTTCTTTCATGGAGAATTCATGGTTCATTTTGGAATGAGACCCAGACGACAAAGCGGCTTGAACAAACAGAACCAATGGTATAAAGTGGGAAACACTTAGTAGAGAAGATTTGTTTGGCGCCATAGCTTAGCAGTAATGGGAGATATCTAGCTTTCTCGAGTCCAACTCTTTTAGCCTGCATAGCACATGAATTTCTCAGGCTACAAATAGGAGCCACACAAAGCCTTGGTGCGGTTTCTAATACTTTTTTTTTATTAATTAAATATTATTATGCGACTCCCACTACAGTAAACTTGAAAACGTGTTGGCATGCGCGAAAGCCACAACGAGAATTTGCTGTCAATCTTTAGGTTTTAAATAAATTCTGGATGCTATGCAGATATTTTTGTCACATGTCAGCTTTAATAGAATTTAATAAATCTATAAATTACAAATTCGAATTCTCAATTCAAAAACATACTCAACAGATTATAGAAGATTCATATTTATATATTTAAAATTTATTTTATTATAAGATATGAAATTTTTAACATAATAAATCATACAAAGCATAAAAAAAATATATTTTTATATTTAACATGAAAAATATACTAATCTTTTTTCTTTTTGTCCCATCCCAGTCAGACCAAATAAATGAAAATATAATATATAGAATTTTTTTAGGTTTCTTAATTGATGGTATGATTTTGGGTTTTTATGGTTCTTCACAATTGAAAGAACATAGTTATCTAGATAATTAATTTAGATTTGGATCTCACGTGCTTTCTATACTGTAGAAGAAATCATAAATAATTGCATTCTTAAGCGAAGCTCTTGTTTTCTTATCAAAATATTGAAATTTTGTTTTTATGTTATTATTTTAATATTAATATAAATAAAAACATATTTACATTAATAATATAATAATCTAAATAAATCAAGTATAACTCAACCTAAAATCACATTTTCAAATCCAATTATAAGCAATCTAAACTCGTAAATCTAAATAAATAATTCAACTCTCGAACACCTCTATCACTAATACAAATTTTATAACTTTGGATTGTCAATTTCAAAAATTATATATAATTGTATTTTTTGAAAAAAATTAAAAAATCAACTTTTATATAATTTCAAAGATTATATATATAATCTTCACTTTGTTGCCTTCCGCGGGAGATTACGCCCCAACATCAATGAAAGTCTAATTTTCAAAAAATAAAAAAAGAAAGTACCTGATTATTTATATAACACTACATAAACTTAGAGTACATCAACCATTAAACAAGGTCAATTCTGAAAGCTACGAGGGTGAAACATCTAATAAACCAAATATCGTATGGATGGCCCTACGGCCTGAATCTATCAGTGATGGCTTCAGTGCTTGAACGAAGGAGGCCTCCTAATCTTAGTGGCTTGCTCGAAGGCATATGCAATCTCAATCAGCGTTGGCTCTGAGCCCTTTAGTCCTGCAAAGCAAATGCCAAAAGGCACCCCATTGTATCATATCCTGCGGGGACAAGACAATGATTCCTGGATATCCACCTATTGCCAGACCAGGCGAAGCTGATGGAAAAGGTGACAACAACGCGTCTAGTTGTTCTCCCTCATCAACTTCTGGATTCCATCTCTTCACATTTTTTCTAAATGTAATATTGCGTCCTTCTCTTTCTTGCCGATGCTATTCGTAGCTTCAGCGTCAAGGAAAAGCTGTTGCCTATATTCCTTGTGTTTTTTCCTGCATGACCCAAAACTCAAGCATACCACTCAGCACCAAATACGTAAGACTGTAAGCTTTACTCATACCAAAATTGGGAACAATGCATTAGTGAAGATAACTGTATGTGTTGATTGCTGAAATACTCACCAAATCTGAATTTATTGTTGAATGCAATGATATCTTTCAAGGATCGAACTGGAGATACCACAAGCTCTTTTAGGTAAAAATTCAAGGACAATTTGAACTCAGCAGTCGTTGCTACATCTTTGTAGTCTATATCGGCGCTATAAGCAGCCAGGAACTTGGATTCGTCCAAATTTTCTACCAAAACTGCATCTCCTTGCCTTAATTTGCAGGAAATAGAATTATCAATGTTAAAAATAGGGGAAAGCTTAGAGGAGATGATTTTGGTAGACGCCATAGCTGTAATTGAAGATACCTGTTTCCCTCGTTCAACTCTTTTAGCCTGCATAGAATCAGAGTTTCTCATTAAATAAATAGAAGCTGGCAGAATTATAATTTCTTTATTAATGTAATCATAAGATTTGAACTGAAAAATTATAATTGCCATCCATCTACTAACTTACCAGAAAGTGTACTTTGATGGGGAGTGTGAACAAATTATTCCTACTGTAGATTTCTCTAACATCATCAAATATGTATGCAGTGCATCGTGAAAATAATTGATGTTTGAACATTAACTTTGCTTTTTGGGGTTTTTGATATGGTTCCTCAGGATTGCTGGGACATGCCCTTATGTGATAAAGTGAATCCGCATTAATTTGGTTGTGTCAGACAAATGATGACCCTTTGCATTGGAGGAGAAAAGAAAAAGCAAACTTTTTTCTGGTGCTTTTTTTCTTCCAATAAACAATTGAATTTGCATGCTAAGTAGTACAGTAGGCTACAAAATCTTTTATCATCTTGAAAGACATATTTGTTGTCAAATTACAATGAGACAATTTTGAATTTGGAAAAAGCAATGAGTCCGTGGCTTCTTTGACTACCAGGGCAAGGACAAATGACTGGCAATGTCAGAAGGGCACCACCAGGAATATGCTTATTCCTAGGGAACCCTCATAATTCCAAAAACAGGAGCAACATCAACATGGAAAGTCACCACTCATAGTTAATCAGTGTTTCTAGCTTATCCCCTTCCTCAGCTTCTCAATTCCATTTCTTGAAAATAAAGCTGGCTTCTGAGGTACTCACCCCCAAGTTCGACTATAAATTAGTACACTATTCTTGTACAAACTGATCAACCCAATCAGAATTTGAAAATACTTTATGCATTTTATTAATTAAAATTAAATATTTTAATTAGAAGTAATTTTTTTTTATTTGGACAACATGAATTTCGTAACTAATTCGTTGAGTATAAATAAGCATAGTATTAAGAAATCTAAATATAAAATAAAACTAAATTTAACATGACCCATTTATAAGATACTTATTTTCATCCTTTATCAAATTTATCTACTTAAGGTTGCGTGTAAGATTAAGCATAATAGTGATTTGATTCCATTAGTCAATTCCTGCGGTGTGCACATGTTATCCTCATTTTATTCCAGCAGTAGGAAAGCAACAAATACTAATCGATTGCTGCAGTGTAAATGCATGCTTCTTTTCGGCCTATAGCTTATTCAATCGACCATGGTGAGGGGCAAAGCGAATCCTATGTCGTGTGTGGTGGCTGGGACCAATGAAACACATTGTCACGAAGGATCTGGGTCCATGACTTTGTCGTCCTGCGAATATACTTTTTCTTTTTCTTTATCTTTAACAAGAAGCGTGGTACACGAGGGAAGAAATAATAGACTGTTCCTTTTTGAAGAACAAAACCTCTAGCTGGGCTGTGACTTTCAGTCATCGCACCTTTTTGTGACGATATGTTAGGGGAATGCTTAACCATGATCATTCATGTTGATGTTCATACGTTGAAAGTTCTGAAAATTAAAGTAAAAGAGAGAAAAAAATAATTAATGCCGAATAGTTTATTTCATACTTAATTTTCATGAATAGCAAATAGACAATAGGTAAAGGACCGTAGTAGAAAGTAATTCTCAAGGTTTGAATGAAGGAGGCTTCCTAATCTTGGTAGCTTGCTCAAAGCCATATGCGATTTCAATTAGCTTCGGCTCCGAGCCCTTCAGTCCCCCAAAGGAAAGGCCAATAGGAACCCCCTGGCTATCATATCCTGCAGGCACAATAATTGCTGGGAACCCTCCAATTGCATACATAGGAGAAGCATCTGACCTAGGAGTCGCCAATGCATCCAGCTTGTAGTCTTTCATCAACTTCTCGAATCCATTTCTCGACAGATTTTCCAAGTTTGACAATGCTGCCCTCTCTTGAGCGCCAATCCCATTTGTGGCCTGGGCTGCCAGAAAGATATCTTGGCCTATTTTATCTGTCAGTTCCTGCAAAGCCCACCATATTAACCAACATTAAGTGTGATCATTAATCCTGTGGAATGTTTCCCGAAATAATTAATGTACATATGCATAATTTCAGGCTCTTATGCCCACCAAATCGGGGAATTTCAGGTTGAAGGCAATGATATCTGCCAAGGATCGCACTGGGGAAGCCACCAACTCTTGAAGGTAGGCATTCAAGGACAATTTGAACTCAGCTAAGGTCGCCAATGCTTCTCCACTTAAGTTGAAATTCAGTATAACATCGATGTTGGCTATTTGCAAATTGTCTACCAAAACAGCACCTTCTCCCCTGCATTCACAAAAAGTTAGTACTTTATTAAAAAGATTGAACCAATAGGCATTAGGCTAAGCCGATCATTTCAGCTGCCTGAATACAAATTGTTAGTTATAATTTTTTTTTGTGTCACCTTAGTGTTTGTAAATGGGTCTCAAAAGTCCGACCAAAACCTAATCCTTCAACAATTTTGAAAAATGGATTTCTCACTATGCCCAATCTCTTTCCTTTGAGCCCATAGCTATTAAGGAATTGTTTATAGCCACCAGGAGGAATGTAAGCTGAAGCATATCTAGTTGCATGGTCATTCGAATCGAAGCCTACAATGGCATCAAGAACATAAACAGCATCCGACACTGTCCTGCAGATAGGCCTGTTGAATCCAATAGGGAAGAGGTATTTCGTTGAGGTTAGGACCATTAATAACATCTCACAGAAGAATTAATCACAAACCACAAATCAGAAAGAAAGAAAGCCATTCCAAAGTAACAGTAATAAAGAGCGACTTAACCCAATGGTGTCCTGTCTTGGAGTAATTGGAATGACCCCAGCTCGGCTGGTGAGACCAACTGTAGGTTTGAGGCCCACTACTGAATTAAAACTGGCAGGACATAAGATGGAGCCATCAGTCTCCGTCCCTAAGGACACAGTTACCAAGTTTGCGGCCACTGAAATTGCTGATCCACTACTTGACCCACAAGGAGTTGCGGACAAGACATAAGGATTCTGCAAGCCATTACAGAACAAGCTCTATTACGTCGTGGGAGATGCATTTGTTTTTTTACACACTAGCTAGTGATTGGGGATAATAACTGTTCAAAAGAACAACTACAAGAACGCATACGAGCATGCATACTGGTCAACATGGTAATTTCAAAAGACCCGTAAGATCAGAACTAATTTGGGAGTGGATGATTCATTTAACTCACCTTACCCTGCCCACCTCTTGGACTAAAGCCAGCGGGTGCAGTCAACGACCTAAACATAGACCACTCACTCAAGCTAGCTTTACCCAGAATGATTGCTCCAGCTTTTCTCAATTTCATCACTACCCCCGCATCCCTTGGCACGACTGAGCCAAGCAATGCAAAGGAACCGGCCGTGGTGTTCAGCTTATCATTAGTACCAATGTTATCCTTGAGCAGAATGGGAATACCGTGCAAGTCAGGCAGTAAACCATTATAGTACTTCCGCTCTTTGTCTGCAGTATCAGCTTGATACAAAGCATCAGGGTTCACTTCTATGATCCCTTTAAGGAGCACATTGAGCCTGACGATTTCTCCGAGATAGAACTCAACAAGTTGCCTTGAGGTGAGTTCGTTTCTCTGGAAAGCTAGTTTTATATCTTTTATTGTCGCTTCTTTGATTGAGAATGAGTAGTGTGTCGTTGTACTGGTGGAAAACCCGGATGATGATATTGGTGAAAGAATCAGAATGATGAGGAATAAGACGGAAGAGCTCCTTAGAGAAGAATTGGCGGCCATGGCTAAGCTGTAATGGAGGGAATTTGACTCACTGAGACAACTTGCTAAATTTTAGACTTCAGTTTTGAGTTTGAATCAGATTAGAAATTCCCTATCCTATAAATGGATTACGTTTGGGGGCTTTAACTGATTGTTTAATTCAAGTAAACTCCATTTTTCATTTGTAATCTAGGTAGGTTGCGAGTCGTGACCACTTCCTTGGACCAATTACATTTGGCGAAATAAATAAAGTCAGCTGAGAAAACGCACAAGCACTTGGGAACAGTCCTATAATCAATTATCTAATTCTCCTTTTCATGAAGGAATCTTCACAGTGCAGCTGTCCTCGAACCTTATAGTGCATGTATGACCAGTTCAACCCTCAGGGCCTTTGCCGTCCATTTCCGGTGAATTTCCTTATACTGTTTAATTTGGATCTTTAGCAAGTTTTTGAGGTATAGAGACAATACGTGTGTCGTCTAGAGCTTGGAATTTTGAGTGTTGAGCAGGTAAAACTAAAAAATTTGCTATCAAGTTTATAGCACTCAAAGAGGTAAACTTTTTTTTTTTAAAAAAAAAAAATAGTTTAGACATAGATTTACACATAGTTCATATATATACATACAAACATTTTGTCAAAATTTTTGTACAAATTTAATGATACAGTTATAATATAATATTTTTAGTTGCTTAGTTAGCTAATTAGATTATAATAACTAATTAGGGTTCGATTATAAATAAAATTGACCTCTTATCTATATGTTATTCATTTTTGTATATATACAAATAATTTTGAAATATAATATTTCTTTTCTTATAACATATCCTAAAAAAGAAGAATCATTCATGAATATACTAAAATATTAAATTTGATTTTAAATGGGATTATGTATTTTGAAAGCAATACATTGTCTTTCTCCCTGTCAATGAGGTTTGTTTGTTAATATGTTTGTTTTTGCTGTTCTGTGACTAGACTAAACAAAAGAGGTAATCCTCTCTTTCTTCTTATGTTAATCTCCAAACAAAATGAAGGAATTTTCAGTTTCAAATTATTGATTTTACCAACTAATTAAACACGAGCTAACTAATTCACCAAATAATCACTGAAATGTTAATGATCTAAAGGTGCTTTTTTCTTTTCTTTTTCATTTTCTTTTTAATGGTACTTATTCCAATTAATGTCTTTAAAGGCATTGTGTATATACCTATGTGCATGTAAGGTTGATCCAACCTGCAACATGTTCAATAACCAATAATATTGGATTGAAACAATTGAAAATCTTAAGTAATTAGAACCTTCTTACTATATTTAATCACAATTATTTTTCTAAAAATTGAAGTCAAAGTTGTTTAAAATTTTTTATTAGTTAACTATATCAGCTTTTTAACATTTTGATTATATTACCCCTACATAGTATTGACTAAAAGCTTTTATATCATCTTTAAAACATATTTATTAGATATGTATACATATCTTAGGCAAAAAAAAATCAATCAAAATTTATTTATATTTTATTTTTTAAAGCAAATCTAATATTCTATCCTAAAAATTTAACGTTGAAGAGTTTCAACATTCAATTTTTTTTGGTTCATCCAATAAAATTAAGTTAATTATTCTTAATTAATTTGGGCACAAAAGGATAATAGTCAAATTTGAAGGGTAGTAGAAGGAGAAATATGTTGATCCAAGACATTACTTTTGATGAATGCCAATGAGGAAGATCTGTTAGTTTGGCAGCCTACGGCTTTGGGTCAGTACACAAATTAAATTGGAATACAAGTTTTTTTTTTCTTTTTCTTTTTGGTGAAATACTAGAGTCTTCACCGCAGAGAAAGTATAATGGCTTTTTAAATCAGAGCCCTAGCTTGGAACAATACAAAAACAGTTTGGCTGGCTATCATATCGCTTAATATAGTAAATTTTTTTCACGGAGTGCCGAACCCTAAGATGCATTATCTCTTGTGACTAGACTAGATTTAACAATTTTATATACGACACAACAACATGACTCGAGTTTAATTAAGTTTGAATTTAAATTAATCGTGTTTCATGTATTAATCGTGTCAACATGATTAAGATACGAATAAATCATTTTAACCGTGTCAAATTCACTTAACTTGTTTAAAACACAATTAGTTAATCATGTTATTTTGTACCCGTATAGTCTATAACTCATTTATTATCTATTTATTTATTTATGTTTACTTGTCATATAGACACATTTAGTAATAATTTATTTATTCATACAAATACAAATATTTTTATAATGATTAAGATTTATTGATATTAACTTTTATTATATTTGGTAAATATTATGATATTTATAATTTTTTACTGTCAATTTGAATAATATAATTATATTTTACTCATACATATTTTAATTTAATCATGTTAATTGTATCAATTATGTAAACATATCATAAATTATATAAACTTTAATTGTATTAATTGTGTCGTGTCATATAAAATTTAACTCGACATGCTTAATAATGTGTTAATCATATCGTGTCGTATTACACATTTATTAAACATATTCATATACGTATTTAAAATTCTAACACGATTAATTAATTATATCATATTCGTATTTACTCATATAACTGTTAATATCTTATATTTACACGATATGAATAAAACACGAATATGCAAATTGTCATATCAAAAATACATGAATGGTAATAACACCAGAACAACTTAAGCATCATCTTGCATTGTCCCCATCTACGTACACGAGCTGTGTGGTTTTACACAAAAAATCACTGCCCCAAAGACGTCTAAAGCCAGCAACTTATATACATCAGAACAACAACAAACAGAGATTCAACCCAGCAAAGAGCCACTGTTACTGAAATATGATCAGCGTATCACTGCTTATTTTTCAATTGATCAGCTAGACCATTAACTTCTAAAAGGGTAATGTTAAATTTGCTGCCTATGGTGAGGGGCATATGTTAAAGCAAATCCTATTTTCTGTGCATTCGCTGGGACCAATTAAACACTTTGTCATGAAGGATATGGGTCCGTGACTTTTGTCATCCTGCCAACATACTTTTTCTTCAACAAGAAGCGTGGTACAACAGGGAAGAAATAATAGACTGTTTCTTTTTGAAGAACAAAAGCTCTAGGTGGACTGTGAGTCGGCCATCGAACCTTTTCGTGACGATGCTCAATATGTTAGGCGAATGCTTAACCGTGATCATTTATGTTGTTCATACGTTTCGGTTACATATTAATTTCTGTTCTTTTTCAAACGTAAATTTTATATTTCATATCAAAAAAGAAAGAAAGAAGATCGAATATACGTTGAAGATTAAAAATCAAAATAATATTGTTTTTTTAATCTAATATATATATATATACAGATATATATAATGTGTATATCAACTTTAATCCTATAGATCGGTTATAAAGATATATAAAAAAAATAAATTGTTGTTTAGAAATTTTAATCAATGAAAATTCTGAAACCTGAAGGAGAGAGAAACATAATTTTTCATGCATAATTTCATTAGTAGCAAACAGAAAATAGGTAAAGGGCCGTAGTAGAAAGTAATTTTCAAGGTTTGAATGAAGGAGGCTTCCTAATCTTGGTAGCTTGCTCAAAGCCATATGCGATTTCAATTAACTTGGGCTCCGAGCCCTTCAGTCCCCCAAATTAAAGGCCGAAAGGTACCCCCTTGCTATCATGTCCAGCAGGCACGATAATTGCAGGGAACCCTCCAATTGCATACGCAGGAGAAACATCTGACCTAGGAGTCACCAATTGATCCAGCTTGTACTCTCTCAGCAACTTCTCGAATCCATTTCTCGACAGATTTTCCAAGTTTGACAATGCCCTCTCTTGAGCGCCAATACCATTTGTGGCCTGGGCTGCAAGAAAGATAACTTGGCCTATTTTATATGTCAATTCCTACAAAGGCCACCATATTAACCAACATTAAGTGTGATCATTAATCATGTGGAATGTTTCTCGAAATAATTAATGTACATATGCATAATTTCATGCTATTATACCAACCAAATCAGGGAATATCAGGTTGAAGGCAATGATATCTGCCAAGGATCGCACTGGGGAAGCCGCCAACTCTTTAAGATGGGCATTCAAGGACAATTTGAACTCAGCTAAGGTTGCTACTGCTTCACCACTTAAGGTGACATTCAGTATAACGTCGATGTTGGCTATTTGCAAATTGTCTACCACAACTGCTCCTTCTCCCCTGAATTCACAAAAAGTTAGTCCTTTGTTAAAATGATTAATCCATATGGCATTGGGCTAACCCGGTCATCCCAGCTGGCTGAATACAAATTGTTAGTTATAATTTTCTTTGTGCGTTACCTTAACGTCTGTAAATGGTTCTCAAAAGTCTGACCTAAACCTAATCCTTCAACAATTTTGAAAAATGGATTTCTCACTATCCCGAATCTCTTTCCTTTGAGCCCATAGCTATTAAGGAATTGTTTATAGCCACCAGGAGGAATGTACGCTGAAGCATATCTAGTTGCTTGGTCATTCGAATCGAAGCGTACAATGGCACCAAGAACGTAAACAGCATCCAACACTGTCGTGCAGATAGGCCTGTTGAATCCAATAGTGAAGAGGTATTTCGTTGAGGTTATGACCATTAATAACATCTCACAGAAGAATTAATCACAAACGACAAATCAGAAAGAAAAAAAAAAGCCATTTCTTTTTTATAAAAAAAAGAAAGAAAAAAAAAAGCCATTTCAAAGTAACAGTAATAAAGCGCGACTTAACCCAATGGTGTCCTCTCTTGGAGTAATAATTGTAACTGACCCAAGCTCGGCTGGTGAGACCAACTGTAGGTTTGAGGCCCCCTACTGAATTAAAACTGGCAGGACGTAAGAGGGATCCATCAGTCTCCATCCCTAATGACACTGTTACCGAGTTTGCGGCCACTGACATTGCTGATCCACAACTTGGGCCACAAGGAGTTGCAGACAAGACATAAGGATTCTGCAAGCCATTACAGAACAAGCTGTATTACTTCGTGGAACATGCATTTGTTTTTTACACACTAGCTAGTAATTGGGGATAATAATTGTTCAAAAGAGCAATTATAAGAACCTGTATGAGCATGCATACTGGTCAATATGGTAATTTCAAAAGACCCGTAAGATCAGAACTAATTTGGGAGTGGATGATTCATTTAACTCACCTTACCCTGCCCACCTCTTGGACTAAAGCCAGCGGGTGCAGTAAGCGACCTAAAATTAGGCCACTCACTCAAGCTAGCTTTACCCAGAATGATTGCTCCAGCTTTTCTCAATTTAACCACTACCCCTGCATCCCTTGGCACGACTGAGCCAAGCAATGCAAAGGAACCGGCCGTGGTGTTCAGCTTATCTTTAGTACTGATGTTATCCTTGAGCAGAATGGGAATGCCGTGCAAGTCAGGCAGTGAACCATAATAGTACTTCCGCTCTGTCTGCAGCATCAGCTTGGTATTCTCGCTTGCTAATTTATCAAGATAATTTATATTAAAACTTTTATTAAATTAGTAAAACATCATGCAAGTGCACATGATCAATAAGTAATATAGCAGTAAGTGAATTATTATCTTCACATAAAATTGAATCTCAATTCTTACTAATTATTAAAATTGGACAATCTAATCTTGTCCAAAAAAATCTAATTTGGAAAATAATTGAAAATGAAAATTAAAGTAGTAAAGCTAAACTATTAAATTAAGCTAAAAAAAATACAAGTAAATTGAGTTGGAGAACACTGGGGAAGTATCTAGAATTATGGTTTCAATTAATGCTTCATTTGGACTTAACATTGACTAATTACCTACTTTTATGGAAAACTAATGCTAGCCTAGGATCCTTAAGCATGTACGATTCTCTATCGAGATATCGTACAATGGCCTACCTTAATTTAATTCTTTATATGTCTATAGCTAATTAATTAAGCTAAGTTCCTTAAGTATAGGTCTTATAAAGTGGTTGTATATGGTTAATGGGTGTATATCTACCCTATTAACAAATCACCCAATTAATGGCTTATTGCAATGATCATATACTACTCAAACTATGGTTTTTTTAGACTAATTTTTTCCAGTATTATCTATAAACTGATAACCAATATTACATCATGTTTGGAGGCATTTCTTAAGCTACTAGCACCATCATTTGCCATTTTAGTTCCAAGTCCTTGCACATCATTGAATATTAGAAAATCAATTAATTAGAGACTGAAATGAGGGATTTAAACAAAAAATTCATTGAAATTGCATAAATGATAAATGTAATGACATGAATTAAATTACTACTAAGTATAAAATTACTAATGAATTACTTAAAACTAGAAGACTTAACTCAATTTTAGGTTTCAAAGATGCATAAAATAATTTTATGGTAGCGTTTGGTATGAGGAAAGGGAGAGTACATTCCCTACAATATATTTAATTAAATTATATTGTAATATTTGTTTTGTAACAGACCACTGCAATGTAAGATTGCAATGTAATCACATTACAATTAAGGAATGTAATATGATTATAATTTAAAACTAATGTAATCACATTACATTGCACTTTGTAATATTGGCATTTTTATCTTTCAATTTTATTATATTGTTAAAAATATTTTGTAATGTTATAATTAAAATAAAAAATATTAAAATAAAATATAAAATATATGAATTAGAAATTAAAATAAAATAAAATATAAGAAATTAAAATTTATATAATATAGGTAAAAAATTAAAATAAGATATATAATATAAAAAATTATATTAAAGAAATGAAAATAAAATATATGATATTAAAAAATTTAAAAAATGATATTATATAAAATTAACAATAAAAAATACAAGTATATTAAACTTGCATTTTAATAAATTGGAGTAATTTTGAAAATTAATATTATATTTTCAACAAAATACTTGTAAACCAAACGTGCAATATTATCTTCTCTGCATTTTAATCATTAGTTTACTTGTATACCAAACACTATAATTTTATTTTCTCTACAATCATTTTACTTTCAATTATATTATTTGCAATCACATTATTTATAATCATATTATATTGTAAAGTACCAAACTCTACTTGTATAATAGAGTTATTTGGTACAATGCATCAGGGTTCACTTCTATGATCCCTTTAAGGAGCACATTGAGTCTGACGATTTCTCCGAGATAGAACTCAACAAGTTGCCTTGAGGTGATTTGGTTTCCCTGGAAAGTTAGTTTTATATCTTTTATTGTCACTTCCTTGGTTGAGAATGAGTAGCGTGTCATTGTACGGGTGGAAGACCCAGATGAACGATATAAAATTGCTGATAGAATCAGAATGACGAGGAAGACGGAAGAGCTCCTTAGAGAAGAATTGGCAGCCATGGCTAAGCTGCAATGGAAGGAATTTGACTCACTGAGACAACTTGCTAAATTTTAGACCTCAGTTTTCAGTTTGAATTAGATTAGAAATTCCCTATCCTATAAATAGATAACATTTGGGGGCTTTAACTGATTGTTTAATTCAAGATTTTTTATTTTTAATGTAGGCAGGTTGCGAGTCTTGCCCACTTCCTTGGACAAATTACAAATGGCGAACTAAATAAAGTCAGATGAGAAAACGCACAAGCACTTGGGAACACTACTATAATCAATTATCTAATTCTCCTTTTCATGAAGGAATCTTCACAGTGCAGCTGTCCTCGAACCTTATACTGCATGTATGACCAGTTCAACCCTCAGGGCCTTTGCCGTCCATTTCCGGTGAATTTCCTTATACTGTTTAGTTTGGATCTTTAGCAGGCAAAACTAAACAATTTGCCGTCATGTTTAGAGCACTCAAATAGGTAAATTTTTTTTTAAAAAAAATAGTTTAGACATAGTTTTACACATAGTTCATATGTATATATATATATATATATATATTGTTTAAATTTTTACACAAATTCAATAATATAGTTATAATACAATACTTTTAATTAGTTAGTTAGCTAATTAGATTATAATACTGTTAATTAATTAGAGTTAAATTATAAATAAAAGCCTTATATATATACCTCATTCATTTCTGTATATATACAAATAATTTCTAAATATAATATTTCTTTTCTTATAATATTTCTGAAAAAGGAAAAATCATTCATGAATATACTAAAATATTAAGTTTAATGTTTGTTTATTAGTGTGTTTTTTTTTTTGGCTGTTCTGTGACTAGACTAAACAAAAGAGGTAATCCTCTCTTTCTTCATATAAGTTAATCTCTAACCATAATGAAGGAATTTTCAGTTTCAAATTATTGGTTTTACCAACGAATTAAACACTAGCTAACTCATTCACCAAATAATCATTGAAATGTTAATGATCTAAAGGTGCTTTTTTCTTTTGTTTCTCTTTTGTTTTTCCTGTCCCTAATTAACTTTAAGGGTACTCATTTCAATTAATGTGTTTAAAGGCGTTGTGGACTTTGTAAAAATGAGACCTACTCTTAATTTAATTGGTTTGATTAAGGTATTGTGTTATAAAGTTTTGAAAAATTTTAATTCATCAAAAATTAAAATTCAGCGTCGGATCAATTTACCACTTATATTTAGAAAATTCTAATTATATTATATTGTAGCGTTTTTAATTTGATTAAAAATATCAAAAGTTGGAATATTTTGTAAAATATTTTCTATTCATGTAATATATCAATTTTGAACTAAATTAAAAAAATTTAAAAAGATAAAATTACAACAATACAAAGATTGATGGTAAGTAAATTTGATCTATCACTCTAATCTTAAGTAATTAGAACCTTTTTAACATATTTAATCACAATTATTTTTCTAAAAATTGAAGTCCAAACTTATTTAAAACTATATACTAGTTGACTGTATTTAACATTTGATTATATTACTCCTACATAGTATTGACTAAAAGCTTCTACATCATCTTTAAAAAATATTTATTAGATAAATGTACAACATACCTTGAGCAAAACAAAGATCAATCAAAATTTATTTATATTTAATTTTTCAAAACAAATCTAACATTCTATGGTACAAACTGAGAAAATAAAAATAAAAATATTCTATGGTACAAATTTAATGTTAACGAGTTAAACATTCAATTTTTTTTCGGTTCATCCAACAAAATGTACTTATTCTTAATTAATTTGGGCACAAAAAGTTAATAGTGAAACTTGAAGAGTGGTAGAAAGAGTAATTTCATTACTTAGATGAATGCCAATGAGGAAGATTTGTTACGGTCCTCATGGCGCAGGGGAAGTAATGGCTTTTTAAATCAGAAAGAACAACGCAGTAAAACAGTTTGGCTGTATGAAACTGTTAGTTCGCATTAGCATATGTTTATGATTTAGTGAAGAAATTGTCACAGCAGTTCCATGGAAAAACAACAAATCTGTTTAGACGGTACCAAAGAGAAAGTCCCCGGTTATATCAAATGATTCAGAAAAAGGAGGTTTTCTCAGCCTCGTAGCTTGTTCAAAAGCATAAGCAAGCTCAATTAGCTTCGGTTCTGTACCCTTCATAATTAATTATTATTATTTTAAAATCAGTGTATTATTAATGTATCAAAGAGGTAGAGTCGTACAAAGATGCCCAGAAAAAGGCAGTGGCAAAACCGCTATCATTCCTCACCACCCTTGAAGCAAACGTCATTACATAAAACAGCCATGCAGTACTGTAAATCACCCGGGAAACGACTCAGACCGTCGCGTTACATCTAAAACTCCCCAGACAATAATCAATCATACAAATACATTAAGTCCACGCAATAAATAAGTCTATGGTCTCAAATAAGGGTCCAAAAGCCATGTTATAGCGACTCCTGAGTCCGTTCCACAATCAGGGACACTTTGCCAAGCCATGATGATTGATGAATTACTAAATATTTCCAAGCTAATCCCTAGCTAACTTTAAGGGTAGTTATTATTCAAATAAATGTCTTTAAAGGCATTGTGAACGTTGTACAACTGAGACCTAATTTAATTGGTTTAAGGGTACTTATTATTGTTTTTTATTTTTTGTTCAGGAGAATGGATCCTAATTTAATTGGTTTGATTATAAAGTTTTGAAAATTTTTAATTCATCAAAAAATAAAATTCAATAAATTAGGTTTTGGTAAGATTCAAATTTATTTATTCAATTTAAAGTGATGAATGAAATTTTACACATATTTTTTAAAATGTGCAATTTAATAATTTTATTTTTTAAATTTGGTTAAAAATAAAAAAAGAAGCTAGAGTATTAATTTGTAAAATATTCATTTATTTTCATACTATATATATATATCTCAATTTTGAACTAAATTAAAAAATACAAAGGTAAATTTACAACAGTTCAAAAATTTATAATAAATAAATTTTATCTATCACCTTAAATAGAATGATAAATTTGAACCTTAGTTCATGTTTTGTAATGCACATGGTTTTTATTACAGTAATCAATAAATAAAATATTTATTTATTAAAATAAATTAAAAATGTTAAATAATTAAAATCTATTTAATATTTTTTTATAATTAAAAAAAAAATCTGAACCCTACTCTTTAAGTAAAAAGATTATGCATCAATTAATAAATTAAATATTCAAGTGTAAAATTTATTTAATATTTATTTAATCACAATTATTTTTTTAGAAATTGAAGTCAAAGTTATTTAAAAAAATTTTGTTAGTTGGCTATATATCAGCCTTTTGACGGGGGGGTGAGGCGGAGAGAATGAGAGGACTGCTGACATGGGAGGCAGCTTTGTGGTCGTCTTGTTGGGTTAAGGCCTACTTGGCCTAGGGGACCATGTATGTAGGGTGGTGGTCCAATCCAAGGGAAGGAGACGGAAGGATCGAGTTGCGGGTACCACCAACCGGAAACTTTCTCAAATTTAATGCCAATAGGGCAGCCAGAGGGAAACCAGATCCTGAGATGTAGGAAGAGTACAGAGAGATAGCGAGTGAGTGACGTTGACTTTAGGTCCTAAATTTGAGAATCTCTTATAATTTTATAACAATAATATAATTAATTATATTAAAATTAAAATAATTAATAAAATATTTATTTATATCTGTTTAATCTCGATCGTTATTTTATTTATTTATTTTTTAATCAATTAATAATAATATATATTTAATGATTTTTAACAATTAATATTTTATATTTAAAATCAATTATTTTTTTAATTTATAATTTGAAGCCTAAAGCCTTTCAATGATTTTTTTTTTAATTTTTATAAAAAGATCCGATTTAAATATTTAACTTTAACCTTCAAAATTAATGAGTCGTCCCAAAGAGTAAGAATAGGTTGATAATTTTCTCAAGTCCTATAGAGGTGGTTGATTCAAATTATGCCGATCTTAGAGTTGTATGTACAGCATTGGAGGTCTTTTTTGTCAATCTGAATGGTTTGGCCATAAGTCCTTGCTCATTCAAACTGACTCCAAAGTTGTTGCGTCTTGATTTGTTAATTGGCAGCCCGCAGGTACAACTGTAGAGGTACTGAAGGGATTTCCAATAGCTGGACGAGTGAGTGGAGGGAGCTAATTGGCACTGTCACAGTGAGAAACATTCTCAAGGAGGCAAATGGGTGTGCTGATCACTTGGTAAAACCTGGAATTGAAAGACAAGAAATGCTGCTAGCATGGCTATGAAAATGCATGAGTGGCAATGGCATTGGCAAGGTGATGGAGATATCTAAGGTTTCTTTTCCCTTTACTAATGCCTGGATGATGTTTTGTGTGATGCTGCCTGCGGTTTTGATGTTTCATGAGGATTATGTGCTGATGGTATACTGTTGATGCGATGGATTGGTTATGTGAACCGGAAAGTGGCTTGATGGGTATGTTATGGTCTGTATGTAGAGGCGGCTAAGAGGAGATAATGGGAAAGATTGTAATGAGCTCAGAGCTTTCTTTCCCGAGATGTACAGAATGGGTATTTGTTGTACGAGGGCTTTTCCCTTTATGGTGTTTGAGGGCTGTCTGTCTTTTGATGCTGTAAAGAAAGGGGATGTGATGTTTTGTGAGATATATTTTGTACAAGGGGACTTCATTTCTGACTATGTAGAGTTGTTAACTCCCTGTTGGTGGGTTACGGTTTTGATAACCCACAATTATTAACACAAAACTTTGACTTATAAAAATATCAATCTTTTAACATTTGTTGTATTACCCCTACATAGTATTGACTGAAAGCTTTTATATCATTTTTAAAAATCTTTATTAGATATATACACCATATCTTAGCCTAAAAAAAATCAATCAAAATTTATTTATATTTAATTAACTTAATTATTCTTAATTAATTTAGGCACAAAATGTTATTAGTCAAATTTGAAGAGTAGTAGGAAGTGTAATTACTTGATCCAAGACATTACTTTGATGAATGCCAACGATGAATATCTGTTAGTTTGGTAGCCCACGGCTTTAGGTCAGTATATAAATTAAATTAGAATATGTTGGTGTATTTTCAAAATAAAATATTATCTTTTCATATAAAAATTATCTTAACTTGAAGGTTATATCACATAATATGATATAATGTGACTATTGGATTATATATGGTTTTTCATGTGAATAGTTATATCTTTGGATAAAGTGATATGTTGAAAAAAACACTTTTAAATCCAAAAGGTTATAAGACAATTAAAAAAACACCACAGTTTAAAAATTTAGATATGAAAAGTTATCTTTTCATATTGTAGGTCAAATATCATATCTTATGAAACAAATAGTTGTCCTTTCATAAAGTAATTATTGAAACAATATCTTTAGTTATATCTAGTAAAATGTAAAAGTGTTTTTAAGAGAAAGAAGTGCCTTGATGAAAAGGTTGTGTCTTTAAGAAAAGTCACTTGTAAGTTTATATGAAGGACTTGCTACCAACTATTTTGACACACCTAGAAACAAATAAGACAAAAGCAAAAAAATTAAAAGCAATAGAAGTGTTATGTTCTAAAAATAATTATAAACACTTAAGTTCTCATTATCTATCACAGGAATCCAAATTCCTTATAATTTATTTGCTACAAGAAATAGGCTCTAAGGCTAAACAGCTTTGTAAACCCTTGTGTGTATGTAACGGTCTACTCTCATAAAGTGCAAGATAAAATTAGACGTTGGTTTCATTAAGGCTATTTGCATTATTCCCCTTTGCATACCGAGTGTTGGAGGTGGAATAAGTCTTAAAGATAGAGTCTATTGAAAAGCTCGCCTTGAAGACAATTTTGTCGATTTTTTGAATTCTATCTAAACCCCATTTGCACTAACAATTTTAAAATTTATTTTTCGTGGTGTTGGAATTCAATGGCTTCTCTAAAAGAGATATACCAACATCGTCAAATTAAACCATTTTGAAAGAGGAAACTTTATTCGTTAGCAAAAGTTGGACCAATCTGATGGTGACAAGGATAATGACAAAATGGTTTCTCATCAGGTCACAAGATAAATTTTCTTTCTTTACTTGATATGTATGATATTGTATTTAATATGTATAGAAAACATATATTGGTTGGAAAGAAAGATTTTGTTATATTCATCTATGATCTTGATATGGATGAGGTTATTGTTATGTCTTCTATAATTAACATACTTCTTTCGTTATTGAGAGACATTAAGAAAACTCTAAAGTATAAGAAAGAGAATATGTCTCTCGAGGACCTTGGTAATCATCTGTGAATAAAAAAAGGTTGTTACAACCAAGATGAAGTCATAAACAAGATGAAAAGAATAAAGATCCTAAAGTAAACCATCTTAAGTTGATGAAGGTTCACGTGATGGAAGACACAAGACATAAGCATGTGGCATTCCTATTATACATTAAAGTATAATGATGCCAATATATAAATACCATCAAGATCCATGTGATAAGTAGGCATGTGACATTTTATTATACATGAAGGTAGAATGGTGTCAATATGTAAATTTATCATCAAAGGCATAATGATGCAACATAAATATTTAACATCCTTAACATGGCATTCCTATTATGCAATAAAGGTACAACGGTGCTTGTATGAATATGTACATTGATGTGTTAATTTGACATTCCGATTGTATATTAAGGTACAATGGTGTCAATTGGGAAAAAGAGGAATGCGTGTAAGCTTGTAAAGTCCTTGTATGGATTATAACAAGCACCTTAATAATGGTATCAAAGTTTGATAAGGCTATACTAGCTAATGGCTATAAGATCAATTAATATGATAAATGTGTCTATACTAAGTTCCAGAATGGTGAAGGTACTATCATTTGTCTATATGTAAATGACATGTTAATCTTTAGTATCAATTTGAAACAGCTGGAAAACAAAAAAAGGTTTTGGTCAAGGTCAAAAAATTTTGACATGAAAGATATGGGTGTGGCAGATGTTATTCATAGTATAAGAATAATAAGAGACAATAATGATCTAACATTATCTTAATCTTATTACATTGAAAATATTGTGATGAAGTATGGTATGTCAGATTGTATAGTATCTAAAAAAGACAAGCCAATAGCATAAAATGAATATACAATGGTGATGGGATGCTTAATGTATGTTATGATGTGTAAAAAGGCTGAACATTGCTTTTATGGTTGGGATGCTAAGCTGGTTTACAAGTAATCCAAACAAAGCACATTTGAAAGTTGTTCATTGAGTTCTAAGGTACTTAAAGAGTACAATGAATGATGGCATTTGTTATTCAAGTTTTCCTTCAATTTTTAAATAGTATACAGATTCTAATTGAAACTCAAATAGAACAGATGATACTTCTATAACTAGTTGGGTTTTTACAATTGGTGGGGGTGCTTTTTTTTATGTTGTAAGAAACAATTTTGTTAAGCAGACTCCACTATAGTGGCTGAATTTATAACTTTAGTAGCTACCACCTAAGAAGTGAAATGGTTAAAAGATTTACTCTATGAAATTCCATTATGGCTTAAACAAATAGCACCAATTTTGATATATTGTGACGACAATATTAAAGGCATATAATCAAGCATACAATGAAAAGAGTCGATATACTGAACTTTAATATAGCATTGTAAGACAAAGAATTAGTGATGGTATAGTCACTATAAGTTATGTGAGGTCTTGTGAAAATTTAACGGATCTATTTACCAAAAGTCTAAAAAAGGATTTGGTAATAAAAACCTCAAGAGGGATGGGTCTCAACACATGTCAACTAAATTTCCAATGATGGGAGCTCATCTTGACACTTTTGACTGACCTGCAAATCTTAGGTACTGACCATTCTACTACATAGATGATTGCAAGCATTAATTTATATTTTTCATCTCGAGGTGTATAGTGCTTGGTTCCCATAATGTATAAAGTAAGATTGAAAAAAAAGTTTTTAATAGACCCATAACAAGTAAATGTTGAAGTACTATAATTACAGAGAACTTCCAATTCGGGCTACCTATTTGAATGGAAGTGTGGCGCTTCTACGAGCTAAAGGTTTGACTCTAGCAAGCACTCATGAATGAATGCAAAACACAAGGCCATAAAAAGCGTGTTGACAAAATTAGACACAAAGTGAGCAAAGAAGCTTGTGTGTGTTTAGTGACTCAACTAGTAAAATGAATAATTGATGATTCAATACTTGGTTAACCACTCAATTCAAACTAAAACCAATCACACTCACTACGTGAAAGTTCAAATCTACAAGATACCTTCATTTATGCACAAGATTCCCAAAGTTGTTGGTATTTGAAAATTTTAAAAATAGTGAGGGATTATTGGTGTATTTTCAGAAATAAAGGGTTGTCTCTTTATATGAAAAGCTATTGTAGCTAAAGATTATATCACATAGTGTGACAATTGGATTGTAGGTGATTTTCTTGTGAATAGTTATGTCTCTTGGTAAAGTAACGTAATGGAAAAACACCTCTAAATCCAAAGGTTGAGACAACTGAAAAAACACCATAACTCAAAAGTTTGGATATAAAAAATTGTCTTTTCATATTGTAACTCAAATATTATATTTTATGAAATGAATAGTTGTCCTTTCATAAAGTGATTATTGAAATAATATCTTTATCCAAATGTTATATCCTGTAAAATGCAAAGGTGTCTTTAAAACAAAAAAATGCCTTGATGAAAGGGTTGTATCCTTGAGAAGAGATACTTATAAGTATATACAAAAAGCTTGCTGCCAATCATTTTGACACACCAAAATTAAATAAGACAAAAGTAGAAAAATCAAAAACAATATAAGTGTTATGTTCTAAAAATAATCATAAACATTTGAGTTGTCATCATCTATCAAAAGAATCCAAATTGCTTATAATTTACTTATTGCAGAAAGTAGGCTCGAAGATCGAATAATTTTGTAAACCCTCAGATATATCTAACAGTTTACAAGAGCATTAATTAAAAGTTCATTACAGAGCAAATTTGATAAGTGGTAAGGATAAAACTCTTCAACACAGTTAAATTTCACTTGGAAGCAGTGATTGCAATTAATTATATTTTGAAAATTGAGAAGTGGAAACAAAATCATTACGATCATTAATGTAAAAATAGTAACCAAGCTGCTGATTTCTTTTCAAATCAAGATTATTCACAAGAAAGATTCAAGATTTTCTTTAATGTTGAAAGTAACTTTAATGCTATTCTTAAATTAAATAGAATTAATTTACCATATGTTAGATTTAAATAAATGTAAGGAGTAGTGCTTTTTTTATTTTATTTCCTGTAAGCAAGTAATTTTATGTAGTTCATGTTTTCTTAAAATTCATGCAAAGGAAGTAGTACTCCCATTAGGGATATCTTCTTATCTTTCTTATGTACTTATGGAGGTAAGAATTATGTCTCCTCTCCAGCGTAGTTCACTTTTCTATCTTTTTAATAAAATTTTAACAAGATGTTGGTCCTGAGAGATTTTTCCAACAAAAAAATTGTAAAAATAGTAGACAAAAGTGTATGAAGTCGGGGACTCCAATTTTATTCTCAGATAATGGGTGAAAAGAAGATGCACGAACCGCTTAAAGTAACAATAACTATAAGCCATAACCCTCTTCTAGATGTACAATACTGTTGCACATGATGAATAATTAGAAAATAACATATGACTAACAGAATTATATAGAAAGTAATGTAAAATGAACGCCTATAAAATCAGAGGGATCACTTGCAAGGGGTTAATTTGCAGGTGACGTTGCCAGAGCCAGCATTAGCCCTTATGAATCGTAAAGCAGTAATGAGGGCGCCCCGAGTGGAACCCATCAGGGCCCAATTCATGCGTGTGACAACAGCAACTGAATTGTAAGGGAATTGAAGGCTGTTATAGGAATTGAGAAGGGCCGTTGTCCCTTCCCTCAGGAGAGTTTTGTATGGGTCTCCTCTCCCTTGAAGGCTTTCCCACAGGGTCATATCAGTCCCATATCTCCTGGCAGCAAGTGGCCCAAAAATAAGAGCAACTTTTGACTCAGGATTCAGCACCCTCCAGTAGCATTTGTACTCCGGCATTGTCCAGTACCTGTAAGTGGAAAGCCACAAAACCATTGGTTACTTTCTGAGCTGAACAAGAGTTATAATGACTCGACTTTCCTCCCAGCCAACTAACAGCTATTACCACGGCTCTAGACAATTTTGTTATTGTGGATTAAGATTCCTGTGAGTTGTGAAACTCTAGCATAATAAAAGCTCACGAGTCTGATCTGTCAGCTTCTGGGGTTCTAGGATGGATTGGTCTAGCTTTCACACCTTAAAGTTTTCTACTCACATGGATTCGCCAAAAAGTGCCAATGTGGAATGCTAGCATGGTTTGTAAGTTTGCACGTGTAAATTAGAGCATGAGGGCATTGTTTGCCCCAAGCCTGATGCACATGTACATTAACAGATGCATAACTGCATTAGCTCCATGTCCCCTGTGTGCTCTTATGGGCGTAGTGATATCTAAATGGTGAATTTCCCTTCTTGGCCCTATCGGCTGAGGTCCATATTTTCTTGTAGAAATTTGGTTGTTTGACTAATCAAATTTAAGTAGGCTGGCACACAATAATATATACTGGTACAGCACAGGTTTCATACCATAAAAGGGGTTACTTAGCACATTATTGTGCCGAAATGAGTCATGACTCTTAAAAGAAGACCCATAAGTGAACTTACTGATGTGAACAAGCCGATGCTTGTGAGAATGGCAATGGTGGCATTGGAGGCAATGGTGGCAGCGGAGGCAATAGTGGCAATGGGGGCAGCCTGAAAGTTGGAGGAGACCCTGCAGGTGCTGTTGGTCCAGAAGGCCTTGTAGGTGTTATTCTCGGTGCGGGCACAGGATTAGCTGACCTGGGGCAGAACGACATAGGCACGGTAGGCTGAGAAAGTAAAGAATCCACACCATAAATCTCCATGCCAAACATCCTGAACATAAGTCTAAGTTTTTGAGAAGGACCAGCAGTTGCACCACAGCCATTTGAACCTTGTCCACTGCCTGAAACCTGGGCATAACAGTTACTTAAGTCTGGTGTGCCATCAAACCTCATGACATAGCTTCCGAACAAATTTGTGGTCTCTTCCCTTGACATTGTCACTTGCCCATTACCATCAGCACAAGTGATCGTGACCTTCATTCCTGCAAGACGGAGAGAGGATCCATTGGTTAATTCTGCAGACTATTTGCACTTACAACGCTTTCAATTTCAAAAACAGTTTTCTGGAGATTACATTGTCCAATAACCATATTAAGAGCCAACAATTTTTTGTTAGTCCAAAATTCTACTCAGAATTTCAATAGAATGCCAATTCTTCCTTGTTAAACAACGTCCCAGACATGGGTAGCCTGGGTGATTCTGTTTACAGTTTACACTTAAAAGGCAAAAGCAATCTCAAACAAAAGAAGAATATCATGTGCTCTTTTGTATTCCAGGGAACCTGTTCCTGGTATTAGGATAATGAAATCCAGTAATTTTCAACAAAAAAAAAAAAAAAAAGAAGAATAATTACAATGTCAAGGGCTATTGATCTTACCATTAAGGGGATAATCAAAAAGGGATCTTTGGCCATCTTTGCATTGGTCACAGAAGACGGTACCAGAAACCATCGCAGCTGCTTGCGTCCCATCTAGGGCTGCTGCAACAATGAGCAAAGCGGTGAGAAGGAGCTTGTGTGCCAAATCCATGAAACTTGGAGAATACAGAAGAAACCGGAAAGCAGGCTGGTCAGAAAGTGGAAATGATAGATTTATCAACTCTGGATGTACACTTGCACCAGCGAGGGGGAGTAATAAAGGGTAGTGGTGTCGCCTTTTCAGCCCTCAACTGTCTCTATTAATGAGGTTTGGAAATTTTGTTTTTAAATTATAGGTACATTTAAGAACCTGTGATTGCAGGCGAGCAAGCAGATAGATTAAACCGATGCACAGATCATCAAAATGTACTCGTACACAGTTATTATATTTTTTTCAATAAAAAAAATTCAAATCTTACTTTTTAAATAAAAATAATATATTAATTCCGGATACTATTTGTACACAAATATTAATTAAAAGAAAATGTTAGATCGTTAAAGTTGAAACAATAGCCTCAAAAGGAAGATCTGATCATTTATGTCATCTCCCTGACAGTGAACCGCCAAGGGTCCTACAAATTTATTCTCAAAACAGTGATGAATGGAACTTATTACATTCCAGAGGGCATTTTGTCTGAAGCAATGGTGTGAAAGTAGAATTTATCAAACCAAACCACCGTCCTCTGCATTAGTCACCAGCATGGCTATGTGGACTTGTGGAGCATTTTATAGTGCAAAAAATAATAAACTATTGATTTAGCAAAATAAACGTTGGATGCATACATGTAAACAGACCTTTGATTCTTGGTTGCTCTGTATAGCCGTAAAATTTTGAAATATTGGTGGTGTAGGGAATTAGTTGGCCGTCAAAGCAGAGAGGAGCATTGATGAAAGAGGGCATGACCAAATTCATGTGAAAAGCCAGAACCACCAAGTTTCCTCGCTAACTGCTATACTCCAATCCCCTTTTCTTTCCAACTGCATAACACATGTCTCCAGGTATGCAAGTTCTTTGCGTTTTTAATTACCGGAACTAACCTCCTGCCCGCATGGGGCGGACCCGATTGATGTCTAAATTGTACACCAGACAGACAAGAATCAGGGATGATGTGATTACAAGAATGCCTCTCACGATTTACTCAAAACGCATCGCGAGAAGCCTGTCATGGCGGGCTACATCTTGGCGCCAAACCGCCTGAACGCGGTTTCTGATGGGAATGTAAAGGAAGACGCAAGTGCCATCGAGGCATGGCAACATTATCATTTTGGATTAAGGCCAAATCATATTAAATTTAACCAAAGCTGCAAAAAACCCTTTGCTTTCCTGTAGCCTGCAACCATGCTTCCTAGTTCCCTAGTACTCCCTACAACATACAAGTCTAGACAATTAAAGTTACCAGTACAGCTCCAATCTACAAATCCATCTCAAAACAACTTGGTCAAATCTTAAGGCATCTCAGCAGGGTATCAAGTTGTACCACGCCTTCTCAAAAAAAACGAAAAAGGCTGTCCTGCCCGTATCTAAAACTGACCATTAGGTCATTTTAAATTTTAATTGGAGGAAAACTTGCCCCAATAACAAGAATACTACAGAGTTTTCTCCAGTACAACATGTGCATCAAGTTCTCTTTAGAAAGCCACTATGCAGCTCATATCACTTACTGAACAAGAATGCATATGCAACATGGCTCATGTTTAGTCATGTAGAACCCAACCTGTATTTCTAACTTGCCGAAGTAATAAGGTTTGAACAGGCTATGAGCTCAAACTTAGACTTCTAAATGGTGGAGAGCATAAGAAATCTTCTATGCAAATATAGGCTAGCAATGCACACATACAAACTAGACATCAGAATTAGAAATATCGGACAGGTGCTCGAAGGCCAGAGTAGCCAAGAACAAATAAATTAATGCACAAACAAAAAACCATTGATTTATTTGGTCACCAATTCAAACAATTATAAATATTAACTCATGCTCACAATATAAAACAAAACTTAACAATAAAAAATAAAAACTCTAATAACATGGGCAACTCTGACGCAACGCTCCTACAAACAAGACATGTTGACCAAGCCAGTGAAACTAAATCAAGGCCTACCAAAATTGTTTAAATACTGCATTCAACAGTAATAACAGTCACAACAAAAAACAAACAAGTCTCATCAACTCAACATATTAGACTTCCAAAACGTTCAAAAGAAGTTTGTTCTTCTTCCTCTCTGTGGACCTAAGCTTTGCATTTGTCAGTCTCTATCTTCAATTCTCTTCAACATGGCCATTCTCAGAGCTGGAACCCAGGAGGAAAAACAGACCAAAGTTAGCATGTCATGTTGCAACACATAATGAGCAGACAGCTTTCTATAAAACCCAACTGAAATTGGTCCGCATTTTAAAAGGGGAATTAATAGACAGGGGGTTTAGCATTTTTTTTTGGAGGGGAAGGGGTGGTGTTTGAAAACAACCATCAATTTTGTAATTACCACAATTTATGATCATTAAGAAGTATAACAACTAACAAGAAGTTCTCCAACTCGTTCTTATACAAGGGATTTCACTTGAAAGGAAATGCTTCAGATTCATCTAAATGTCAATACGTGTTTAAAAAAAAATGAATAGGAGAGATGAAAAAGATGAATGGCTATCTATCCATTGAGCTGGTTAAAATCAACTTGCTTTCCCAGAATCCCTAGCCTAGAAGAAATACTGTCCAAGTATTCCTACATGCATAGGAGAACTCCATTCTAAAGCAATAGTGGAAGGCAAAAAATGGCAGGGGAGATACAATTATGCTACTTTTATTATGTTTCTTAGGTTCACAATGAGTTTGAAATAATAATATAGAACACCATGAAAGAACCCAACATTGCTAGTAAAACGCATTAAGCTTTACGAGAGAACAAAATGTCCTAGAAATATATAAACAGTTAATATATGAAACGAACAAGCTTCATAGTGAAGAAAACATGCTCCTAGATAATCTATCAATATCTTACACACACAAAAAATACAGCTATATTCTCAAATTAACGGAGCAATCAAATTTCAGACCTTTGGGATTGATCAGCATCAGCAGCAACAGCCTCAACAGAATCACTCTTCCTCCAGCTCCTTTCCACCGGGGCACGCCCATTCCCGAAACTGACCTTTCCTCCTCTCTCTCCTCTCTCTGTAACCGCAACTGTCTCTTTAATCTTCACAGCTTCCAGCTTCTCATCAATCTCCTTCCAATCTTTCCCCTTTTCCTTCAACACCTCCTCTCTCGGCCTTGCCTCGCCAAAAGGATTTGCCCCTCTGGGCTTTGCCAAAGTCGCCTCCTTTTTACCCTCCTCGGTCACAGTACGTGGCTGAAGCACAAGCCTTGGCCTCACCCCACCACTACCAGCACTGCCACTCTCCTCCTTTTTCTTTCCCCAATTATCCAAATCCCTCGGTGAATCCCTCGATTGAAGCGAATCGAAACTGCTTCTCCTCTCAAAACCCCCACCAAATCTCCGTGGCGGTGCCTCATTGGCGCTTTTATAACTCTTATTAGCCGCCCAGTTATCTACTTCATCGGCTTTTGATTGCGAATCAAAAAATCCTCCTCCTCCTCTTTCTCTCCTTTCAAATCCACCACCAAATCCGTTTCCAGTGGAAGTCGATTTCTTAGCCGATGCCCAATTATCGATCTCATCAGCGCGTGACGGTGCAATTTCTCTATTGGAATCTCTATTCGAAGCCCTAGAAGATCCCCATCTACCATTACTCGACGAATCGTCGCCATTGGAATTGTATCTGTTCGAACCGTAGGACTTAAAACCGCCGCCAAGCCGATTACGGTCGAGTTCCTCCGGGGAACGTTGGCGAGGGCCGGTGGGGAGTACAAGGAGGTCCTCGTGAGTGAGGCGGGTTGGCTCACTAGGCTTAGCAGCGCCGTAGGTAGTGAATTCGGCGAGAGATAGGGTTTGGCTCTTCTTTTTCTTGGTCTTGGCGGCGGCAGCGGTGGCTAAAGAAGGGAAATCCGCGTGCTTTTCGGAGGAAGAATCACCGTGGTTTTGATCCTGTTGTTGGAGCTCAGCTTCGTGTTCTTCGGCATCGAGAGCCCACGCGCCGGGTTTGCCCCAAGGAGACGAGACAGTCGCCGCCATGATTTTGTGCGTTAGCGCTGTTCCAAAGGTTGCGTTTTTGGTTTTGGTTGTGAGAGTTTGCGTTTGATGGGAGCGAAAGGGAGAGGGAAAGGGTTCTTATACGAGGAGATGATAGGATCAGATCGGACGGTGGAGGAAATTCGTAAGAAGAAGATGGAATGTTGGGACTTCTCTTTTCCTGTGGACTTGACGTGGATTTGTTGTATTTTTTTGTGTAACCAAACACCATTGGGACCCAAGCCTCTCAATATGTTCTCTGTTATTGTTAGAAAATATTTTCTTGTATTTCTTTGTGGCTGGAAATTGTTTACGGACTTACTTTCCGGTACCCAATAAAGTTTCATTTTGGGACTAAGTTTAATTATTTTCTAAAGTTTCATTTTTCCTGAATTAATCTAAATATATAATTTGTTAATAATAATTGTATGGTGCTTTTCAAAATAATAATAATAATAATAATAATTGCATAGTTCATGCATCTTTTGTATCAAAAAAGGGTAAAAAGACTAATTTAATTAACTCAAATGGATACATTCAATTCCCCTCCTCACAAAAATTAAATCTCTTAAATCGTTTTTAGTAATTATTTAGAAGGCTGTTAAATAATAATCCAAATGGTACATTTTCCTTGCTAAATATTTTTGGAGATCTTCCTTATGCCATGCCACCATAGCAGGAAACTTTATATTTAGTTGGGCAAATTAATATATATATATAGAGAGAGAGAGAGAGCATTGAATATACAAAAAAGTATAAATAAAAATTAATTCAAGTTTTAAAAATTTTTATTTTATTTATATGTAAATATAATATATTACAAATTTTTTTACAGGTTTTTATAGTTTGAAACCATTGTAAAATTTTTTAATTATCAATACTAAAAAACCTATTTTTTATATATATGGAACTAAACAATCATCCGTTCAAAAATTTCTTTTCAAAATTGATAATATATTTTCTTTTCAAACTATTCTTTGATTATTTTTTATATGCACCAAATTATTTTATTAATATAAAAATTTTAAATAATAAATAATACTTTATCAAAATCACAATCTATAAAATGACCAAAAAAACAATTACTCATGATTTGAATATCTTCAAATTTTAAAAGAGTAAAGTGAAGTGATCTCATCCCTTTTTTTCTTTAACGCTTCTTTCGTAAAGCTATATATCTTTATTCTTCTCTTTCTATTGGTTTTTCCTTTACTTTTGTTATGTTTTACAATTTTTTTTTTATATGAAAAGCAACTGGTGAAATAAAAGACATCACTTGTAATCTGAATTTTGGTGAGTCCCGTATCAATAAATAAATTAATCATGAAACCTTATTTCATTTAAATCTACATATATTACCTTATTATTAGAAAAGAAAATAACTTTTTAGTATCGATATAACTTTTTTCTTTTCAATATTTATAATAATAATGTGATATTATTTTATTTTTATAGGGGAACTTGGCACCCCACCCTGAATCCGTCCCTGGCAGGAAAAGAAAAACGTTAAAATTAAGTATAATTAAAAAAAAAAATCTAACACTCACCGTGGCTTAAACGTTAAAACTCATTAAATTAAAAACAGAATTGATTCCTAAGGGTAGCTTATTGGATTACGCAGTCAACGATCCCCAATGGGCAATTGGGCTGGAATGAGAAATTTACCTTTGTTGTGTTTGTAAAACGACGCACATCTCCTTCTCAGCCTCTCTTTTTAAAAGGTGCTGCTGCTGCTTGCTTCTAAAGCTGACTGATTCCTCCAATTCCAAAGTTTGGAACGCCATGGGACACGGACCCAAGCAAAAGCTTTATAAGAATCAAACGCCCGCAAAGATTTTTCGTATGCTTTATTAGAACACAAAAGAATTGACACATACTTGACAGAAATAATGAAAAAGAATCATCTCAACCTCAACACAAGGAAACAACTGAAGAAGAATATACAACTCAGATGGGAATGAGATCACCACTGTCAAAGGGGGGACAGATACTGCACTCAACTCCTCATTCCAAGTTGATAATGATGCAAGAATCCAGGGCGCATTAACTGATCTCAATTGGGGTCCCGTTTGCTGGTTGTCAAGGAAAGGAATCGCTAAAACTACCTTTCTGGCTTTTGTTGACACCTGCAAATTTCGTCTGGAGAACAGAGGGACTGACTCTCTTGCATTCCAGGTATTCTACCCAGTTCAATGGAGGGAGATCAAGACACTCATCTTTGATGGAGAAAATCATGGCTCGTAATACTCCAAACTTCGTAGAGTGATTAGATGTTCATCCTCAGGACTCTTTACAGAATCGCCGCTAACATACCATGTTACAGTTCCTGCAATGTAGAGGCTCTATCAAAAAATAAGCTCAAGTCAAAAGGCAACATGCCAACAATGTAAGACTACTTGGTCGAATTATCTAAGAAGCATTTTCAAACAAGTTGGAACGGAAAGTTGAAGCAACTCCATGTTTCCAGTCTCACTTACACTTGCATAATTCAATGAAGACTAAATGGGTAGTTTAAATATCAGATATTGACATGTATGGTTATCTGCATATACAAGGGTCTGAAAATTCATTTTGCTTATCCCAGGCAACAATACATAGGTGAAATGATGGGGTGGGCATGGCACATCCTATCTGGGACATCAGTGTCATCAATAAAGTACCAAAACAGGATAAGATGTTCCACAGAATCTTTATAGACAGTACCATACCACACCAGAGTTTCTGAAATAGACCTCTTATTTCAGAGGCATCAAAAAGTATATTACATCAGCTGCTGTATATGATGATCAAAGCCAGCAATTAACAAGAAGCTGATCCAAGCAAACCCCCCGTCTCCAATCTCTTTTCTTCTTTTCAATGGAACTATTCCCAGTTCTTGCCTCCATGGCAAACGCCCACTAATTATCCAAAAGGCACATATTTTAAACAGACTGTCCAATGTGATGCTAAGAAAGAGATGGTTTTCCTGCATATTTTTTTGCATGGCCCTAGAAATCATCTACCATAAAGATCAATAAATCAGTCTCTTTTTCCATTTTAAGGCAAGCTGTGAACAGATTTGGAACAAAATCAAATCAACAATGGTGACAATATTAAAGCAAAATTACTAGTAGCAAAATGATTGTTTGCCAGGATATCAATTTTTTTTCCTTGGTCTGACTTTAATCAAGAAGAAGGAGCAGAATGAGGGCAACAAGAAATTTATAATTTTGATATCTCCCACTTGTATTTCACTGCCCAAAAAAGAGGGAACCAAAAAGAGTGGGGATAAAGGACAAGATCTATACATACCTACTGGAGGAGGTGGTTCCTGTTCTCTTGTAGCATGAAGTATGATTGTTCCAGAGAGCACAGTAATGAATCCACATATCTCAGAAGCAATACTGCTCACGTTTTGGCCTGACCAGTCCTGTAAAAAGAACAAGACAACAACACTCAATTTGTGCTCATCAGTTCCTGTAGTTGCAGATAATTACAAATACAATTAGGCATTCAGAACCAAATTGAAGAAGGATGACTTAAATAATTTACCTTAAACATTATTACACTAGCAATAATGGTCAAAGTTGTGAACATAACATAATATACAGGAGAAACAATTGCAGCATTGAATGTATCCAAGGCCTACAATGAAGACACATACAAGTCAGTGAAGCACAAAAGTTGACCAACCATTCAAAAACATCGTGCAATATGAGAGAGAAAAAGGCTCATTTACTCAAAACAGATTGCATACAAGAAGGCTACTTTCCATGTCCAAAATATTAACTGATCCTAGATTTTTAAATATTTTAAAAAGTGTAAGTAGTTCCGGGGATCTAGATACGAAATTTTCATCTATATGTTATATTATGAATTTGATTGGTTAAGTTGCAATACTCTGATATGCAATAATTAAGGTTTCATACGAAAAAGTATGCTAGCTAGGTAGGTAGAGGATATGTTTTACAGTAGATCATGGTCATTGGTCAATCACTGAAACCATGTTAAAATAAAGTTAATAGGAATGGACAACCACCAAGAGACAGAACCTAACCTTATTGAGGTAATTTAATTGTGTAATAACACAAATTGCAGCAACTGTAATAAAAAACCAAGTTTGAGGATAAGCTAATTGACTTATCCCATCCAATGTAAGCTTTATGGCAATCCCGATAGCTTTGATGCTTACAACCTGCGACAGCACCCAAGAAACGAATTTACAAAAGCATCAACAGCATAATAACTACCATGGTGCTATTCAGAAATTGTCAATAAAAGTTCATAAGGAGATCTACGTACCGTAAGAGAACCCATTAAGGAACATATTCCCAAATACACAAGTAAATTTGTCTGCCCATAACGAGGTTCAAAGTGCAAAACCAAAGCTAAAACTGTTGAAAGTGTAGCTGCTACATAAATAAGAAAAGCTGCCAGCAGAAACACATGAAAAAGAACTAGAAGATCAATCACAATGAGTGTTGAACAACAAAGAATAACAAACATCAAGAGAGGGGCTAAACCTGGTTGTGTTGCTAGAGTCCAAATTTCTAGTACAGAACTTGGAGTATGCTCCTGTGGTGCATGGATTACAATCACCACTGAACCTACAATGCAGGAGACACATCCTACAATACCCATTTTCTGAACTCGTTCCTTCAACATAAAGTGTGCCAGAAAAGCACTGTTCAAATTTATCAAGCATGTCAGTCATTGAAAATAGATAGATAAATAAATTCAATCATATCTAAAGAAGCCATCACAAACAAAAGAAGCTTACCTCACAATTATACTTAGTGCACCAAGTGGGGTAACTAGAACAGCAGGAGCATATACATAAGCCACAAAATTTGCAACCTCTCCAATAATCACTATTTGTACAAAAATTCACCAAAGGTAAAACCAAACTCAATAATAAAGTTAAGAAGGAACACAATTTCATGCTTACATATTTGGAGGAAAAAAAAGAGAGATTCCGTGTTGTCAGTATACTTACTTGTTATCATGCCCGCCCACCAAAGTGGCTCTAATAAGTAGGTATAACCTCCAACTCCTACATTATTCCAGATGAAATAAAAAGAAAGTCAATCACATTGATAATGCTAAGCTTGCCTTACCTCCATTTCCATATTGCACTATCTCAATAGCTATTCATTGATGCACACAATGCAGTTCTTAAGAATCGAAAACAGATAAAATCTTGATACTTGAAAATTTTACAGCATCACATAATAATCATATTTGTGTTGTTAATCGCCTTACTAATTAATAATCCAACGCAAAATTAAAAGAAAGCCGATAGTACTAAACTACTAATTGATTCACAATATGCTGATTTAAATCTGAAATGAATGTCACTCATTGAATGTCATAATTAAACAAATTTAAGATTCACATCCATTGAGCTAATTCAATTAACAAAATCGTATCACTCCACTGAAAAAACAACGGATCAAACTAGCGGAAAATTTTTTAAATTAAAAAAAAAAAAAAACCGGATGAGTCAAATCAAAACTAAGCAAAGAAAAGAAGCTCAATAGTGAGTCAAAATTGGCAGCGAGAGTTACGCGAAAAATCGTGGATTAAAAATTAGAACAGACCTGCGCGAGTACCCGTAGCACCAGCACGCTTGAGTCCTTTCTTCTTCAGAATAAAACTTGACCCGATAAACGCGCTTGACGCCACTGCTAATATCACTCCCTTCGAATTGTCCGACAATCCCATCTCTCTCTCTTTGATCACATCAATCAACGCTCCAAATCTTTTTGTCTTGATGATAAAAAATGGAAAGATTGAGAATTCGAATTCCCGCCAAAAAGAAGAGCAAGAATCCGCCTTCGAGAAAAAAAATTTAAAATAAAAAATAAAAAAAGCGAACAGCTTTTGACTCTGCAACGCAACGTTTTAATCGATTCTTTTGCTGTGATTTGTTCAGATGGAAAGTGATAATGAAAGAAAGAAAGAGAAAGATCTAAAACCCTCTTTCTCTCTATCAGGAAGTCCTCGACTCATTTCTTTCTAGTTCCGTCGCGTTGTCGGAAACTTCCCATCTTTCTGTACGGACCCCATAAAATAGCTTAATGATCCCCTACTTCGCAAGGCTTTTTACTAACTTACGCTCGTCCTCCTCTATGTCGTTGATCGATACTACTATACTGAAAAACGAAAACGATCTGCCCATCTTAATTTTGTCCTTTTGTTTTATGGTGAGTCTAAGGGGGTCATCGGTCGGTAATTGATTTGGGTGGGGACTGTTTGAATAAACGAAGTGACGAGTTTGCCCTTACCAGAGGCTTGTCGGCTTGAGAAGGCCAATCAATCTGATGGATTGAAATGTAATTTGAAGGGGTGATTGGGCTGTTGACGAGCTGGATGACAACAGAGGCACTGGCTGACCCTCCCTGCTGCCTGTTAATGTTTTTTAACCGTTTGGTTTTAACTTTAAAGGGCGGAAAAGAATAATGAAAATGCCCACAATTACTACCTACAAAAAAGATTCCTTTCACATTACATGGTATCCTGGAATTTTTTTTTTATAACAACTATATTATCACTTAATTAAAAGAATATTTTTAAAATTATAAGTATTATATACTAATATTGTATTAAATATTGTATGGGAGATATTTCACATGTATGCTACGTAAAAGTTAAAATTTGTTTGTTTGGAAAATGCAATAAATGTATTGTTAAAAATGGGTTAAAACGAAATATAGTAGGAGTGACATAGAATGAAAATTGAATGTTTTAATTCAAGATTGCAGATTTCAATTAAATCCCAGAGGGGAAAAAAGAAAAAGAAACAAAATGGTAGTAGTTTTAATAGGATTTGTTATCATAGCACAAGTCGAATAATTTTGGACATAAATCCAGGACTAAACACTAAAACACCAAGAAGACCGTTAAATTTTGGAGTCATGACTATGAGAGGATAAAGATATTTTTTAGACTTTAGCCCACAAAGAATAAAGGCTGATGAAGATGATAATTATCGGGGGGGCGGCACTTGCTTCCTGAAAAACAAATTTCTTTTTGGGTTGTGAGAATAAAATTTTCTTGTGAACAGAACATTCAAGACAATATAATCAATTTGGTTTGATTTTGTATACGAAATTGTTATTTTATTTTTAAAAAATTGAATTGATAAATTTATGTAACATTCATGTTTATAAATTTTGAAAGCGAAACACTTATTTATTTCTTTTGAAAGTTTGAAATAATATTCTCTCTCGATCAATTTGACGATATTTTTGTTATCATCGACTATCTTACCTGTTTTCATTTAGAGTAATTTATTTAAGTTAGATTTACTCTAACATCACTTGGTCATGAAATTATTATCCTTTCTTTTTGACTTAGATAAATGAAATAGTGAGGAAGTTTGCCTAAACGAAGGAGGGAAGGAATCAAGGGAATCTAGGGAAGCTTCCCTTCGAACTTGTATTAATGAAGGAAGCTTCCCTGTTGTGCATTGACAAAGGCACTTTACCATTTACAGTAACTAAACAAATGGTTTCTCCCACAAGCTTTTGATGGATTTTATGGCTCGTTTTGTTTTTTTCTGTTAGTAGAAACCAGAAACGTTTTAAACTTGTTATTGTTGGAAAATTGGAATGAAGATTTGAGCACCTCTCTTATCAAGATGTTTGTTCTTCACTTTCATGTTGAAAGAGGAACGAATACTCTCATCCATGTGAATGAAGAATACTCGATTTGTTAATTCTGCCAGTGCATTGAACAAAGTAATTGGGCTATGCAAATCAAGAACAGGCTTCAACATGAAGCTAAGCCCATCCCATCTAAGCCCAAAAGTAAAAGAACCTCATTTGGTAAGTATATGGATCACTAATGGGCCCAGAGCTCACTAACAGAATGTAATGGAAACTCAACAACAGTACATGAAAAATCTTAAGCCTTAGCTAAACTAAAAAGGAAGCAAACTTTAAAGAGGGAGTGAATCTGGTTCTGGTTGATTCATGGAAGCTGGTTTGAAAATTTCACATTACCATAAACATTACGCAGAAAAGGTGCCCTAGTCTGTTGTCAAACTAGCTGTGTTTGTTGGGTAATCATTGTCAATCTTGGTAGAGATTTTCCATTACCATATTTAACGTCAAAAATTGAGTTAACAACAAGTGCACGCATTTAAAGCTTTGTCGAAAAAGAGAAACCAGACAAAATTTTGGCAGAAACAACTGCAATTCGAAATAATTTATTACGCATGCTTCACTGTTGAATTGTACATCACACAAAGGCAATACATCACACAAAGGCAAAAAATGTCGTACAAGAGTGAGTGACCAACGAAGGCATGAAAAACTCTTAACATTACATCATCACAAAGCGGTGGTGGGACGCCACATATGAAAACGGGCTCCTTCCCATCACAAATCGAGACCAAACAGTGTATCGAAGATAGATATTCCCTCTCTCTCTCTCTCACTCCTCTTCTTCCCTTGCAGCTTGCAGCTTCAGCTGTGGATCAGATCTCGCAGGACCTACCCCTCCCCCCTACTGGACCACATCCCTTAATGATAATTATCAAGTGCTTTTAGGCCTGGGGTTGGTTTCTCATTTATTAAAAATCAAGAATCCCCATGAGATATTTTTATCGTTACTTTTGTCTTTTCCTCTTGTCCACATCCGTCCTTTACAGTCTACCCGTTTTATCCTAAAAACCAATTTTTCCACGATGAACATTGACTAATAAAATATAGTTTTGCTCACGGTCGGTGACCAAACATCAGCGTCATCACCGTGGCCAGACCTCCGGAGGACAAAGCCCAATTTCATCTTTATCATTAAAGAGATAATATTGCAGAAAAGGGTAATATGATGATAAAAAAGCCTACCTTATTTATGGTAGTTCATAGAAACTACATAAAGCAAGTTCTTGAAGAACCACCAAAACCCAGACCCAGTGACCATAAAAAGAAGCAAAAGGACAGAAATTCAAAGATTTAGACATGAAACACAACCCAAAGTCAACATAAACAACCCTAAATTTGTCTTTCTTTAAGAAAGCTGTCCACAGTCAGCAACAACAACAGGCTTGGAAGTCCTGCCACCGCTAGACCCAACCTTCTCAATGGCTTTAACCACATCCATGCCTTCAACAACTTGCCCAAACACAACGTGCTTTCCATCGAGCCACTCAGTCTTGGTTGTGCAAACGAAGAACTGGGATCCGTTAGTTCCGGGTCCAGCATTTGCCATGGAGAGAACGCCGGGTCCGGTGTGCTTCTTCTCGAAGTTCTCGTCGGCGAACTTGGCTCCGTAGATGGATTCACCTCCGGTGCCGTTTCCGGCAGTGAAATCACCTCCTTGGCACATAAAATTAGGGATCACACGGTGGAAGCTTGACCCTTTGTAGTGGAGGGGTTTGCCGCTACGACCAACACCTTTCTCGCCAGTGCAGAGGGCACGGAAGTTCTCGGCGGTGCGGGGAGTGCAATCAGCGAAGAGCTCCATCACGATCCGACCAGCCGGTTGGCCACCGATCGTCATGTCGAAGAAGACCTTGGGGTTCGAAGCCATAGTTGGAGAGAACTTTTTGAGTAAAAAAAAGAAAAATGGATTAACGGAATTGGGGATTTTTTTTGTTTTGATGGGTAGTTAGGGTTTTAAGCGAGAGTGAGGGGATTTATATAGGAAGAGAGGAATCTGGACCGTTGAGAGATAGACACGTGGATTGATCGTGACGGTTGAAAATTAACCAGGGTTGGGTTTAAGGTTTGACTATGGTTAGCCTTTGGGATCCGAGGGGGTTTGGTGGCATATGCTTTTTGTCATTATTCGAGGGAGTGCGAGACAAACGACACCGTTTGTCTTTTATAAAGTTCGAGAGAGCATTTGTTTCTTTTTTTTTTTTAACCTTTGCGGGGGCTTGCTTCTGAACTTTGATCCGACGGTCCAAATCTTTCACACCTCAGAGCTTTTTCTGTATCTATTTATTTTTTTTTTTATTTTAGTCTGAAAGAAAAAGGGCTTCTTTTGACCTGTTCTCGGCATTTGGAGGAAAATAACAAGGTACTATCAACTTTGATATCTCCTTCCACCAACTATCCTAAACAAATGTACCAATCGTATTAAATTTTATTTTTTTTTCTTTTTTCCTTACCGTTTTGAAACTAAAAATAGTAGCTTCTAGATAAATATGTAAAGGGCAGGATTGCCGCTTTGATATGATACTTGATTCACTGGAAATCTTTTCAGATCTGAAGACTAATATAAGCAAGAGGATTTTATGCTTTAAAATGTTTTTATATTAGCTATTTTAAAAAGCACTGTTACAGGAAGAAATTAATTAATGAGAAATGAATCTGCTAAGTCTGCTATATTGATATTTAATGCCCTGCTAAGTCTAATGTACGCCTCGCAGTCTGCAGTGGGTCCTTCTAATTAACGATTAGAAAAATTATTATTTATTTATAAGCAGTTCAGCACCTTAATCCTAAAGGATGAGATTAGAATATAAATCCACTAAACATAAGGTATCAGATGCGGCACACTTTTTGCCCTTTTCTGTTTTTTCTTTTTCCGGGGGGGGCTTATCCGCTTATTTTCACGATCTCAAGAGATGCATATATTTCATAAGCTATTACTACTAATTGCTGTTAAGTTATAGTTTAGCAATAACTTAAGCGTGAACGTGGAGAACTGAAGATGCTAATTGCAGACGCCTCAATCATCATAAGCTATTTCGCATTTCCTGGAAAATGCGACAAGAGAATTGTAGGTGTTTCCTAGCATATCATACCTACGCATTCCCGTGACCGGCCTTTTTAAGGTCGGCGCCCTTTTGCATTTCCCTTTTTTTTTTTGTTTTTATTCTTATTTTTTGAACTTTCTCCTTTAAACCCAACCAGACGCGGCTAGCACCTTTTGCTAGGTAATGTCGGCTTGCATATAGTAAAATTCATCCCTTAGGATAACGTACACGACTCCTTCCTGGAACAACCATAAATTTTGGTCGAATGATCAAAGGAGAAAACCGAATCAAATTCACGACAAGAATCTGCTTACCGATGATGAAGGTTTGGGGTGATTTGTTCGTGTTTGGATAACCATCTCATATCGCACGTTTTACAAAACCCTCCAATGATCTTTACAGGCAGAGGTAGGGTCCATTCAAATAATCTGGCTCAACTAGGAAAAAGAAAAATGAAAAATCCGGTTACTTGAGGATGACCACGGGATTTGAGCAAGTCCCTCCCATTAGTGGGAGTATCTTTCTCGTCATAGAAAAAAAAAGTCCTTGGAATCGCAAAAAGAAAGGCCAGAAAAAACGACATCAGTGTATCGGAAGAGATTATCTGTACAAAATAGATATACACATTCTACTACGCATACAAAGACGTACCGTCACGGCAGTATTGGAAATATCTACACAGTTCTCAGACTCTTCATTCTAAGTCTACAAAAGATCTGTTACGTCTTCAAACGAATCACCCGTAATTTCTTCGTTTATGGCAAACCAGGATAGACAAGTGATATTATCTGATTGAGGGACTTCATTGATCCTTTGAGAAAAGCATGCCCCTCCGTAGCTGGAAGCCAGGAAAATAAAAGGAAGATAGTTCGTGAATGACTTCAGAAACAATTTAAAGCTTTTCATGATTGGTGGGACCATTACCTTTAATCAAAAATTTGAGCTCCTTCGACAAGTCCTCCACGCGACCTAGCACAGGTCTAATTCCACAAATTTGTAAGACACAAAGCTCCAAGTACAAGGCCATCTCCATTATTTGAAGCAGTAGCAGACAGACACGCTGTAACTCATAATGAATCTGCTTCAGTTTATTAGTCTCGCATAATTCCGTGACAATAGCAATTGCTTGGTCCTGTGTTCCAAAAGAAGGAAAGAATAAAAAAAACCACCGACAGGCAATTAGGATATGAAGTTTAAACGACTACATTGACAAAAACAGATACTTCTAAGTCATTTAGTGATCTTTCCCCTTTCTTCCAACTTCAATATCCATTGGCAACCAGATATTTTTTGCATACACAGTAGTGCTGGTGACTGATGTAAACAACAATCAGAACCTTGACATCTCATTATTGAAAAGAATGACCAAAATATCATCATCGTACCTGTATCCCATGTAAAATCTCAGGCATTGGAAGTTCAGGAAAATGAGCGAGGTCAACATATCCCAACTCCTCTGCCCTTTTAGCAGCACCCTCAGCTTGTAAACAGAGAAATTTCAATAAAAGAAATGTAATTCTGTACATCTCAATGGCAACTAAGTCTGAAAAGTATGTTTGTGGAACATGGTTGTTGCTTTCAGTTCCTTGATCTTTGATCACAAGAGCAGTTGTAGTTAATATGCCAGAGAACTTGGGCTTTGAGACGCAGCCAAGGGGTGAAAGAGCAAACCATCCATTTCTGCTGTTGACAAATGAAGGTTTTTTGCAGCAATCAAACTCATCCTTGAGGATAGGAGGGCATAAGAGGGGAGCGGTCCGGCTTGAAGCCTCTCCAAGGCGTTGATTTCCACGGCTAATGAAGGCCAACAAATGAATACTCATCTCCCTTAATTGTGAATCCATATTTTTCATAGCCTTAACCCATGATTTCCAATGTCTTGCCAGGACACACATTAGCATGAGAGTTTGCTCAGTCTCCTTCAAAGAAGAAAGAGAAGTCCAAGTCCTTTGTGCACGTGGCCTTTTCTTGTCATGATCATCAGATGGAAATTCTGGTGCACTGAGAAAATAAGAAATTAGATGGGCTTTCTCTGAAAAGAAGTATGGTATCACATTTTCCGCAATATCAATACATGAAGAACTGGCTCCTAAAGAATGAACAATAGCTGTGACCACAGCTAAGCCAAGTCCCCAGATGTGCTGAGGCTTCTCAGTCTTGTCCGATAAGATGGAGAGGCTTTTGCCAGAATTAATAACTGAAGAAACTCGACCATCTGACATGTCAGCATATAAAACTTTAAGAGATGAGAAAAAACCAGCATTAAGAAGCATTTCAGCACCTCCTCTTACATGTGCAATGGCCAAGAAGAACTTCAATAAAATAGGAATAGATCCAAAAGAATTCTTATCTTGAAGTTTCAGAACAACATGTTGTAATTGGAGATGTTTATGTATGATGGGAAACCACGTATCAGGTGTCAAAAAACATTTTAGTGCCAAGTCCAAAGCAGTCAGGGCGAGGGAAAAACACTCAGAAATAGTAATACAGTTGCACAAGATGGGTAACAGTCCAAGGCTGACGTTTGAAATCTCAGCCAACCCTTCAACAGACTCTTTATCTTTCACACCAGTTATGCTGGAATCAAGCCGGTAAAACTCCACTGCTGACAGAATCAACATTAGCAAAAGCTTCATTGTTTTATTCACCCCACTAACCATTGTTCTGAGGTCACTTAGCACTTTAAGACCAGTACCAGAAGTTTTTAAGACAAGAACACAAGCAGATGATGACAGGCTATTCTGCACAGATCTCATGAGATGAAGAAGTAAGTCTGCTTGTGCAGTGAGGAAATCAAAGACACCTTGAGAGACATCAGGGACTGGAGTTAAAAATTCTAAAGTGTCAAGGAAACTTTGGCATATGTGATCAATGCATGGCAAAATTAGTTGATCGGGAATCTTCCCTCCAACCCTCACCATTTTTTCCAGCGACTGCAACAACAGGTAAATATGAATTAAAATTCTAACAGAAGCAAGGCAAAGAAGAAACAAGAATCGAAAAGCTTTCCAAAATAGACAGATAAAAATTCTGAATGATATAACAAGAGACCAATGCCTCAGAAAAGACTAAGAAAACCCTTAGAATAAGTTTTAGATGCCAGTACCTCAAAACATAAGGTAAAATCATCTTAAACATCTCTTTCCTTATGGTTTTTAGACTCAACTAGAACTATCACTTCTAGAACTATATTTCATTTCTTTATAAATGCCATATCATTATGTTTTTTGAGAGTCTGCAAAACGATTTGTCCCACTTGTAGTTTGCCACTTTTAATGCTACAACCCTATTATCTGTAGGCCCTAGGACCTAACTTCCCCATCAATTTGATGACAAAAGTAACTTGCCCAGTAAAATATTGATTAACAAAAAGTAGGTAGAGCATCCCAGAGTGAATAAACATTTAAATAGTTTGGACATGGTTTTCCACAATGAACTCAATAATAATCAGCCTTTAACATTTTAGCCTATTTTTAAATTCTCATGATTTCCCAGTCCCTCTAGCCACAGAAAAAATGTAGCGTCAATCTCTGCATAGCAAACATGCAAACAGCAGCAATAAAAAATTCGAACTCAGAGAACTTACACTGTCATCGTACACAGTTAAGACAGTAATTAATGCTTTCAGTGAAGAAAGCTTGGAATTTCCAATCAACACCATTGAGTTTGCTCCCTGCATGTAGCACAGCATTGTGTCTGCAATTGTTTTAGATGTTTTCCATTCAGAATAATCCCACATATCTAACCCCAAATCTGCTTCTATGCGTTGAAGATCAAACACATAGACATCATCAGCAGTAGAAAAAGGGTCAACCCTGCACTTATTCTCATAAATCTTCACCACTTTTGATTCAATCAGAAACTGGAAGAGTTCTTTAAAGGGTCCAGGACTCATTTTACGGCCTTCAAGCTCTCCATGCAGATGATAATAAAGATCGCTGATTATTAAAGCTTTCAATTCCTTCCCTTCACTGAAACGAAACCAAGAAAAACAATTGTAGATGGTATTAAAAAAGTGAAAAGAAGCACTAGAGTTACCCAGTTTGAGTAACTAAAATGCTAACACATACATAAACCTTTCAGAATCATTACATTTTGATATCACTCATTGGCATCTTTATTCTAGATCTTTATTCATATGGATAGTGCCTCATCTGGAGGCATAGTGCTTAAATATAAGTTTCGACAACATGATTGGTGTTTGATCTTTACCTGTAACCACGCTGTGAGTATTGCGCCAGCAATTCAGAAAAAGCAGGCTGAATGGTCAACTACCAACAGAAAAACACAACCATACAACAAAGTTACCATGAAGTGACATCAAAAATAGAAGTGGAAGGGAAATGAAAATTTCATATTGCAATTATGCATTATTAATTCAATGTGTCCTCAGGAACTCCTAAAAAGGTACATTTTAGCCATAGAACAGATACAGATTCTAAATCAGACTTTTTTCGTTTTTCCAAAAGAAAAGTCAGAATAAATAAAAAAATGGTATCACCTTTTTAAACAGAAGCCGAATCTTCTCGACCAAAGATACAGACAAACTTCCAGCATCACCAGCTGCTAATTTCCCCATTATGTGCACAGTGAGTAAACTTAATGCGACCTGCAAAGTAGCTTTATTTTCAACATCCCCAATTTGGATAATAAGAGGAGGTCAAAACAACATATCCGAGGCAAATTAAGAAACAGTTTGTTCATCTGGGAGGAAACTTTTCTGCAACATTGGATGGATTTTCAATTTCAAAACTTGCATTGGGTGATCAATGGTTTCAAATAAACCCAACTCTTTTTTTTCCCTAATACCTCCTAATCAAACCTTATTTTCATACAATGACAATCATTTAAGTGTTGCAAATTATAGGAGCTTTTAATGTGTTTGCCCACCATCCTGCACCCCCCAGAAAAGGAAGTTTTGTTCAACATCCTCACACTCCCACCACTTCCCCTGCAAATGAGAAAAGAAAGGGAAGAGAAAACTCCCAAACATTCAAGACATTAACAAAACATTAAGATATATCCGAAATTGATATCATAGGCCTATGAGAGGGCACACAAGTGTTCAACCGGGAACAGCAGTAGTATCCAAGTCAACATGCAGCTGGTAAGAGCATCTACAGACATATATGAAATATGAAAACAAAAAGTTACCTTTGCACGAAAATATGTATCATTGTCATATTTACAAGATGTATATGATTTGATCATGCGTCCAAGAACAGAGCTCTTGCACCAATTTGAAATAATATCCTTCAGAGCATAATTATCAGCTTCTATTTTCTTATTTGATTCAGGTGGTTCTTTAATGAGTGATTCAGCATATAACAACTTTTTCATCAAAAACATATCATATGCCATTGTTTCCAATATAGCTGATTGACATTGATATCTGTATCCCAGGTGTAAAGCCTCTGATTCTTTCATACTTAAAGGAACTTCTGAGCCAGCAGTTCGAGAGATAGAGTTTGACAATTGTTTCCAGAACTTGTCAGAGCTTTTCAGCCTCTCCAAAATCATTGTATACAGACCAGCCCCATGCCACAATGACTTCAGCAAGTTAAGTATGTTCAGCGGTATGCAGGGATTGCTGGAGATGATAGTGTGTCAGTGTTTTTCAGTCGAAACCATGTTATACATACCAAACCAAGCATCACAAAATTAGACTATGCACGTTAGTGCTAAAGTAAGTGAAAAAACCAGGACAAAGGCCTTCACCACACAAAATACCTATTGACAGCATCGTCGGATCTTACAACATATTGAAGAAGGGCATCTACAACACTAGATATTTTGGAGCCCAGTGAATCAGACAAAGCTTCATTTGTTGACTGTTTCAAACCACCAGCAGTAGCCAGTTGAACATCTGTATCCTCTTTTGTGTCAAAAATAGCAACAAAAAAGGCAGGCTGCACGCAGAAACCACCAATAAAAACCATGTCTTGAAACACTAGAGCAACAGTATTAAGAAGTCGTAGTAGATTGGTGGCAACCCCCTGGTCCACAGATCATGATTCAACTGTATCTTAAATTGCGTGGGTACACGAGTACACTATCTGGATTGCCAAATGAGGGGCAAAATAGAAAGGAACAAAGATCCAAATAACTGAGAAAGGGAAGAACAAAAAGGCACAAAGGAGAAACAGCAAAGAGAGAAAGGAAATGAAAGAGAATCTGAAGGAGCAAAAAGCAATGTTTTAGTTGAAAAAATCTAGAAGAAAAGAGGAAAACAGAAAGCCAAAAGTTTAGGAAAAGAGATATTAACATGTTAATTAACTTAATATATGGGAACGCGTCAACTCTTGCATTAACATTACATGTTAACTGGGTTTCAGGTTCATTAATCACAATGATTGGCCACTTTATAGCTACTTCGTTCCCTACATTTCCCTTTAATATGCTCTCATATTAACAGCTCATCATATTCATTGGTATTGAGAAAATTGTCACAAATAAAAAAGAATAGTTTAAAAATTGACCACTGCTATTTTCTCCCTTTAAAAAAATAATTAAATGGCCAAAAAATTCTAATTATTGATTTTTAAAATATCTATGTATTTATAAAATACACATGAATTTTTTTGGAAAAAATATTTACAACCCCAAAATACCACAACCTAAAATAACAAATGAACTAGAACTAAGTCTTGTACCCCTTCCCAAACCCATATCCAACTTGAGATGTACCGCTTTCCGAAATATGATACTATTAATTATCAAGCTTACGAAAGCTGAAGCTACAATAAATGTACTGGAAAAATTATATTACATATTTACAAAGATCACATGCCATCTGCTGTAACCATGAAAAGTTACAATCCAGTGGAAGAATTCAGAACAGATTGCATGGTCAACCTCAACCTAAATACTCTAAATACTGTCAGAAGAAATAATAAAAAAAAGGTTAACCCTCAGAGAAGGCTAACTAACAAGTACTGAGAATGTATCATAACTAACCTGGTAACAAGCTGCAGAAGTAAGCAAATTCAGTACAGCAATAAAAAGATCTTCATTCAGTACCCCATGTTCAAGTAAAATGCTATTAATAGAATGCCTTAAATCTGTCATCTAAAACCAAGTGGTTAATCAAGATAAATTAGTAAAATGAAAAAGGTAATTATTCAGAGGCCAAACAAGAAAGCAAAATTAATAACTTCAAGACACAAACAAATAAAAAACCAACCAGCTTATCATCTGGACCAAAGCATGAATTCACAAAAGGATATGGTTCTGCCATCCGCAACAAAACTGATAGTAGTTTAGCAGCACCAACCTGTATTGCCTGCACAGTCAAGTAACTTTGCATCACCTTCACAATTTTGGCACATGGATAATGAAATCAAAAGAGTAAACGTCCATCATGAATCACTAATAACTAAGAAACTATAATTCTGTCCTTGTCAGCCCCATCAACACCACACCCCCCCCCTCCAAAAAAAAAAGACAATTTTACAATTCATGGCAGCATCCACATCTCAAGGAATTCTGAAATCTCACAACTCACTATGCCTTTCTTCATTTTAGCAATCCTGCATAGATGCGATGAGTAATATCTTTATCAATTTCCCCATTCTTCTTTTATAATTGAAACTGACATACTAACATTACTCCTTTGTGATACATATTGATTTACAATTCTCACAGAGGAGAAACAACAAAGAAAATGATGAATTTTGAATTTTAAAGGCACAGAAAGAGTATCTACCGGATCATTAAAAAAAGATATCAATGATATGACAGCAGCAACAACAGGAATTGGCTTGGTCATTGAAGAGAGCATAGCTTGGTGAAAAGCTGGAATGCTTGATGACATATCCTGGAGATGTACCACAAATTTTTAATTTTTATATTTATGAAGGTCTAATCTGATTGATATAATCAAAAAAAAGACCAAATGAAATTCAGCATCTGCATATTGTCAGCACATATTTGTCAAGCATAATAACAGTGACTAGAAAGAAAAAAATAATGATAATCATATTCCCCAAAAGAAAGACAAATGATGAATAATTTGGGAATGTGATGTATAATATCATGAAGAAAAATAACAACCTCCATCCCAAGAAAAACACAATTTGCAAAAGCTACGTATACTTACTTGACTGCATCATTAACTTCTACAACAACTAAAGCTTTCTTTACACAGGTAAAACAGCTAAAACTAAAGGTAAATAATTACCAAAAATATGCAACATAAAAGAAATGATCATGAGAGCTTGAAAAAATGTGAAAAAATACCAAAACTGAAGATAAAAAGTCATCCATTTGCCACTATATAAAAGTTGTAACATGTTATGTCACTTCAGTAGTGCAAACAGCTCTGTAAATTTCCGAATACCTTTGAAAATTTGGTAAGCATGATATATGAAATATCCAAAGCAGAACTTATAGCGAGTTGTAATCCCTCAATCTCCACCAGTTCGATAAGACGGTTGAGATAAAGCCTCTGCTCAAAGAAATGCTCTTATTAGTAAGGAAAAGAAAAGGATAGTGACTTCACCTTATATTGTAAATTGAAACAAAAGGAGATGATATAGAAAATAGCAGACCTCCAAGGCTTCAGAAGTTGTACACATTATACGAAAGAGAGTGTTGTGGATCGAAGAATCATAGAGCAGCAAATCCCAGATTACACCACCCAATTTTTCAGAGGAAGATGTTGCTAAAATGCATGTTTTCATCACTTCAAGCACCTATTGCAAGGCACAAATTATAACTTAATCTCTCCAGCATTTTAAATTCCATGTCCACTGTATGGACAGCCACTTGTTTGTGGACATCATTACAAGCTGATTTTGTTAGGTTTGGACCAAATCAATAGGATAAAGATCAAGAAGAACAAAAGCTAAACCAGGTAGGAGTATATGCATGCAATGTCAAAGAGTAACATGTAAATACTACCTAATCCAGGTCATTTTATGACCCATACCAACATGTCTAAGACATGCTAAGGAAAGAGGAAAAAAGATCATAGCCATCACAAGGTGAATTTTGAAAATTTAATTCAGTGCAAGGAAAGCAAGAAAACTGCACAAGATCCATAGATATATGCGCCATAACAGCATAATTAATGTTCACTGCAGCAATTATAGAGCTTGAGCCAGTGTAATATCCCTTAGTCATCTTTTACTTAATAAAAATGGACACTACATGTGTGTTACTCTGACCACCAAAAAGAAATTTGATCACTACCATCAGTCTATTACATCGTAAATGCATTTCATAGTATACAAAGACATCAATCAAAGTAATATAAAAATAAAAACAATTAAACATGTTGTTAGCAGCTTACAGAAAGACCAATCCATACCTTCAATGTTACTTTCCAACGAGTATTCTTCACCTTGTATTTCCAGTACTCATGATTGACTAGAATATACTGGAGGGAGAAAACAATTAATGACACAACAATATCATCCTCTACTCCAGTCCTTACAAGCTGCATGGTGAAATCCAGCACTGCAAATATCATTAGGAATAGGCACATCAGAACGAAACGGAAATATATGAGCAGTGTGGGCACTACTACTAAGAAAAAATTAAGAAAACGTTGAAGTTGAAAAGCTCATAAGATATAATCTCATGGAAGACCCTGAAAGTTGTAAGCTCAGGATAGAAAAAATTAAACATCCATATGAAGCCAGAAAAGGGCTACTAATGTAGAGCCACTACAATTAAACTTTGAATAGTCAGTTAAATATCAGATGAGATAACCACGAAACTACAGATAAAAAAATTGCAACTAGCAATAACACCCAATGCGCATTCTTGCTCCCCTCACTATTTTGGTATTTACCTTTTTTACAATTGCATAAACAAGTTCGGGAAGACTGGAATAGGTTTGTGCTGGATTTCTGCTATGTTATTTCCACAGATAGAGGAGTTCAAACTCTATCCTCCATGTTATGATTTATAGAACAGTGCAATCGAAAAAATGGTGTCCCAGACACTTGGAGAAATGATGCTCATGTGCACTTCAAACATAACTTGTAGCAATAATTGAAGAGAAATTCAATTAATAATGGAAAGACCCATCAAACTATATGACTATTCCATGATTTTTTGTAGGAAACTTGCTTTTCATGTTATCCAATATCTATGGTTTTTATGACAAGCATACAAGAAAAGCAGAGGGTACTGTAGGATCAGCTATCATATTATCCATTATCTATGGTTTTTTAACAAGCGTACAAGTAAAGAAGAAGGTTTGTAGGATCAGCTACCTACTAGTCAAAGCTATTAGGATAAGGATCACTGCTTGACTGATATATAACACTCAGACATACATACATATGTATCATACATGGGAAAAAAGAGAGAGATAGAGAGACAGAAAGCGAAGCAGAATTATAATAACAAATGAGCAGACTTTATAGAACATATTTGCAAATCTAAACAAACAATTGAAAAATAAAAAGACATGCTTACTAATGACAGAAAGCTAAAATGATTGAATACAGACCTGATATTGTTAATAGGCAGTCATAATCACTCTGCTCACTATCAATTAAAAGCATCTTTGCCAACTTTCCAGATAGCAACCATGACCCACTGCAAAGAAAAGGTGAGGCAAGAAAGAATTAGAAGACTACATAAACAAATTTGTTTTTATCTTGAATACATGAGGACAATAGAAGAAAGCATACAAAAAGAAAAATGGAGAACAGATTCATTACAGCCAACATCCTTTCAAAGAAAAAAGAACAATTGAAGCACCAATTACCATCGATAAAAATGCAGTGCCAAATGCTGAAAGAACAAGCAGAGAAAGAGAGAGAATCTCTTCTTTCAGTTCTAACTCCTTGGAGAGAGTGTGACCTAGGAAGAGGACTCATCTATGTCTTGCACCAACTACATGGGTTTGGCTGCATAATTCTTTTCTCAAAACTGTTCCATACAAATCACGGAATTTATGTAACCTAAATCAAGTGATTATAACACACACTAAATTGAGTTACATACTCCATTATCCAAGTACAAGGCTTCATAGACTTAGCAACCATTCAACAGTTTGTTGAAGTTACACCTAAGTTTAATCACACAATTGCATTGAAGAAAATTCAACCATAAACCAGACAATTAAGACACTAAAGAAAATTCATAAAAAAAGATAGAACAGAATACATATTGTTCATACAAGATAACTTCCGGAAAGTATTTCAGCGGGATAGCTACAAAAAAAGTAACACAAAAATGATAAAAACGAAATCAAGTCGGAAATATTTGTAAAAGAAGCCATGTAGTAAACAGCTATGAGATATCCAACCCTGAAATCGATGCTAGGTCATTTAATGTGCAGAAGCAATCCAATAAATCTCAAAGCATTACAACTATAATTCTCATGATTCAGTCCATAGGGTTCACCTTGATAGACCATTCCAACCTACGTTGAAGACGCTAGAATTTGAAGCCACATCAAATATATTTGATTTCAAGGCTATTGCAGCAACTTGAGAAGGGGAACTGCCTCAAAAGAGAAAAAGAAGCAAAAAGGTATATGTGAATGAGCAACAGATAACTATATCATAGAATACTGAATAAGCTATGATAAACTATGGCAAGAAACAGATGCAGGTTTGAGTACTCAACATAATAAAAGTTGCCTAATGGACATAAAAGACCATGACAATAAATCAAATTCTAAACATCCTTGATTGGTGACACCGTGATCTTGAACCCTTCTTTGCTAGAACTAAACTCTAACAAATAAAACAAAGACCACAGCATGCATTACTTTTTCTTCTCAGAGACAATTAAATTGTTAACGTTAATGAGTGATTACCATGACCACGATCTTCAGAATTTTGAACTTTAGTTAGTTATTGGGTGGAGACCACAATGTATAACTTCCATTTATTTTTTTTTCCCTCTACTTGGAACTGATGGATGTGGCTTTACCAATGAATTCAGTTAGGGGATTAGATTCATTGATTCAAATATTAGTAACAAAATTCTTGCCATTCACAAATCAAACAAAGCACACATAGAAGAAAACAACCAACAGGTCATCTTCTTTATTAAATACAAATAACCCTTATGGAAGGAAACTAACTATAACTTAGGTGCAATTACCATTTCAGCATCTTTGCCATGATTACAAAAGCCATGGACATCAGTGCAGCACCACTGGGACTAGGAGACAAATTTCTGACTATAATGCTAATGATCTCAACAACCCTGCAGCAAAGATAAAGAGACAACTGCGAAAATATGGCCCAGAAGAGGTGCAAAACATAAAAAAGAAAGAATAAAGAATAAGGCAAATTAGTTCAAGTTGTGTAATTACCACAGATTATTTTCTATCTGCCCATTCATGCCAGTTGCTTGGACATGCAAGAAGTTGCAACTATCCATCATAGAAAAACATACAGCCTATTCAAAAGAATTGTTAGAAAAGAAAGAAACTATGAGGACAAGCAAGGTACCATGTTAAGTTTAAGGAAAAATTAAAGGGTGAATGTACAAACACCAATAAAAGACACAGATTTCAATAAATTCAAGTTTTCAAATACAACAAATATTGAAGAAAGACCAGTAACTTTCACTGACAACAGCAACAACAAAATAATTTCAAAAGAATTCATTATCTATAGCCATCCAAAACTCATTAATTCCAACGCTATCTATCACATATGAATAACTATAACTGGCAGCAAAGAATCACCATGTTGAAGGACACCATTCGGCCAAGTAGGTCAAGGGTAAGAAATGCTTCTTCATTGTTTTCTAAGTGTGGTGTCTGGGCCAAACGAAGGAGCAGCACAAACACAGCTGATTTTTTATGCTGCAGAAAACAATCAAGGTGTTAAAATATCCTAGTCATATTACTCAAACCTCTTCCAAAACTTTTAGGATCATTAATTCAACTTAAAAAATTTTCAGAGGCAGCATTAAGACAATACCTGAAAAGCATACAAAAGAGAGAAAAAACAATTATGCTGATGATGCAAATAGGAAAACATAACATCTATCCATCATTACAAGTCAGCATAACAGTAATCATATAGCAAACCTCATTCAATTTCACTAAAATTGAGCAAAGCTACCAGGAAAAGTTGGAGAAGAATATACGCATGCACACACACATAAGTTACCATGCAGCAAAACTAGTAAATCAAAATGCCAGAAGAAACAATTAATTCCAGCTGCATGCTGCACATTCACAGGTAACATGAAATAACTATATGCATTCAAGGAAACCAAATTATATAAATATATTCCTAGCCCATCCACAAGAGACAATTTTCAGCCAAACAACAATTGCATGTTGAAGCCTAAAGAATAAACTAAAAAGACTGGATAGCACAGTAACATTACCTGTGGAGTAAAAAAAAGTTAAAAACCTAAACATCAAACATGTTCCAAAAAATTTCAGCAGATCCAGCAGGACATAATTGATAAACATTAACTATAATAGCAAAAGTGTCTCAAGTATTTACCTCCCAGCGCACAAGAGCAGTGTTCCCACCAACAACTTTCAGAATGTGCCCACGAGTTCTACTAGGAATGTGCAGACCATCAACCCCAGGAATACACACTGGATGCTGAGTTTCAACAATTTGAGATGTACGATCCAACAAGGATTCACTAGTAATGTCAAACAAGGACGATATGCCAGTGGATTTATCTAAAAAGTTATACCTGTTCACATGATAAATGCATTACTTGTAACAGAAACGAATGGTACTTCAACAAGCAACTTATCATAACAGAAATATTAGGAAATATGAGTTGTAGGGTCATTTAAGACATCATAGAGAATGTTGGCGACAGAAAAATATATCAGAACAGACTTTACAAGTTGAACTGTTGAAATTTGAATTACATTAAAAACCTAAAAAGGTAATAAAACTCTTCAAAACTTGTAACATGGATTGACAGGTTCTTAATCATATCAGCTAACTTCAATCCAAAGATAAAACAAGCTCCAATAGCCTCTTGTCACATCCTCTTTTTGAGGTCAGATGGCTCTTCTTGAGTGAAAACAATAGCCAAACCAGAGTCACCAAAGTCAGCCATAAATAAGAGAAGTTTCTTAACAAACATATCAGACGGTACAATTATACATAGAGACATTCACAGATGTGTGTGTGTGTATGTACATATATGTATGTGGCAGTATATATCTTGGTTGTACACACATATAATTGAAGCCAATTGGACTACAAAGAGAAAAAAAATACACTTACACACATTCTGCAGGCCAGCTTCCTTCACATAGAGATGATAAAAGGCGTAGAAGTTCCACAGTCCTAAAGGGAAATTCGCCCTCCAAGTTACAAAGAAGACACCGAATAGGACCATCTATAAAACTTGCTCTATCCCAAAATTGAATACAAAGTGACTCCTGCAAATTTGATTAACAAGAAATTCCAATTTATAACCTATGAGCAACAGAAAACATTACTATTAATAAAAATCAAGTGACTCAGAAATACATTCACTATACATCCAAACCTCTCCTCGATAAACATAGCAAAGAATATCCAATATCAAATTAAGGGTACCATCCTCCAACTGCAAAATGGACAAACTGTCATTAATAAAAAAAAGTTCAATATACCTTACAAGCAAATTCAATATGCAATATATATACCTGAAGATTAATTTCATAAGATGCAATGAATGCAGAAATAAAAGTTCTCAAGACACTTCGATAACCAGCAACAGGTCCCTGATAGAAGAGGAGAAAAAACCAAAATAAGATTAGAGAGCATAATAAGAAAAGACCACAAAATGCAATGACCATAACAATGTAAAAGCAAAAATAATCTCAGACAAGTTGCTATGAATTTCAGTGGAAAAAAAGAAGGATGAATCAAACGGTAAATGCAAGCATCAGAATACCAGTCAACCTATACAATGACGTAAACTATGCCTTACATCTGATTCCTTCAATATGTCACTTTGAAGAATTTCAAGGAAATAACCCAAAGATGAAGCTTCAAAAGCTTGGCGAACATACCCAACATGATCAATCTCCTGGGAAATTGAACAAAGACACAGTCAATGCTGATAATATTCATTCATGTAGTACATGAAGCTGGAAAGAAAACACACCATCAGTACATTAGTTTCCTCCTTTTGAGGAAGAGATGAAATCAGACAAAGAAATACTGCCCATGCAAGAACTAATGGACCAGCTTCTCTCATTTCAAAGATATCAAAGCTTGATATGAGAGCATCAATCGCTTGGACATCATTCAACATAAAAACAGAAGCACCCTGCCTGAGGAACAGGAAAACAAATGTTCCAGCAATCAGAGCAAGTTGAACAAAAGGAAAAAGAAATAAATATCAGGTAATAGCAACTCATCCTAAAATCTACTTATATGCCAAAACATACAATCTTGGAATAATAATTTTCTTATCTTTGCTCTTTCAGGGTTTTTTTTTTTTTTTGGAGGGGGATGTTGGATAATCTGGAGCTCCACACTTGAGGTGTCTAGAACATTCTCACATTGTCAAAAGAGTTAACCGTTTTTTTAAAACCTTCAAAATAAAGATAAAATAAAAGTAAAGGTAGCTAAAAAACCTGAAAGGAATTTCATCATGAACCATTTGAAGAAGATTTTCCAGGTTCAGAGTTTCTATGAGGACAAGTAGCAGCAGAACTTTGGCATGATAAAATGAATACAGTGCTTCAGGTGATATTGCTAGCTTTCCAAAATTATAAGACCCTGATAAGATTCCCTGTGCAATCATATTGTTGAGCAAAGTATAAAATTAGTAAAGAATGTAGAAACTAATATCAAACAACTAAGGATATTTGATATACCTTATAGATCAAGCATAACTTTTTCCATTTTTCAGCACTACAAGTACAAAGTGACTCATAATAAATGAGAAAAATAATGTCCAAAACCAAGTTGTCTTCAAGTAATGTCTCCTCAGCCCATAAGGTGAAAAGATCAACATCCTATAAACCATTCTCAAAAAGCACATCAAATGTTAGAAGGCTTACACATAACAGTTGATAAAACATAACTAAGAAAGTAGCAAATGCTTCAATCTCCAAATATAATGCATACAAATAGTAAGAGTGCCTAAAGAAACTTCAGAACGTCAAAGAAAAGATGCATGCCACTAAATCTACCATCTTAATGAATCCATTCCTGATTAGCTACCTATATTTATACAAACTTATTGCCACTACGTTGTTTCGTAGGGCTAAAATGTAGAAGACAACTCGTATCAGACATACCATCTGCTCTGGATGACTGCAGGACATGAGGGCTTCCAGGACAGATATTAATTTTTTTTCCAGTCCATCAGAAATCAGCTTTAGTGCTTCCTCCCTAATAAAACTCCCTTCTTTCAAGATATTTCCCAAAAATACTGCACCAAACATAGCAGAAATGTCAGCAAGAAACCATGCAGTAAAATATCAATATATAAACAAAAGAAATGGTATCCAAGGGACGATTAGAGAACAGAATAGCCTTGTAATAGACTCACAAGCATGCATGAGAATCTGCCGGGTGCATTTGAACAAGCACTGACGCTCAATGTAATACTGTAGCAATACCTACACAAGAAAAGAAAACAGAAGGATACATAAAAGAAAACCAGAGAGCTTCATAGCAGAGAATAAATGCTATCACTATGACAGATGCCCCACAAAGATCTCACATTAATGACTTAAACTAAGCCTCACATCAAGTAAACAACTGCAACATCCTAAACACACACATCAGTCAAAAACCACAAACTCAGAGACAGAGATTGACAAATACACAAGTATGTATATACATGAAAGCATTTGGGTGTATGATTATGATAAAAATACAAAAAAAAGATCAACGTTATAATTAGAAGACAAGGAAACTACTAACCACATGAATAGAATCGTGAACTATATAATTCTCAGCAGCATTTCCTTGCTCAAGATACCTATCAACAAGAATGTAGGACTGCACCTCATCCAAACACTGTCAAAACAAAGCAAAACAAAATTAGAATCAGAAATGCCAAAAGGCATTATTTCTTTCTACTTGAGGAGAAATTGTTGACAATGATAACACATTTACTTAAAAAGTTCACTTCTCTTAATCAATCAAATAATGCACTGTCCTAAATAGTGGAATGCAACTTTTAAAAAAATAAAGTTGAAGAGAGAGAACGTTCAAATTGGCATGAAGAATATTAGTGAAAATGGTAACTAACCAAATACGAGCTGACTTGCAAAGCCTTGTCTCTGAAATCAGGCTTTACAGTCAGCTCATGCGGACCAATTTTGATTTGCTGCGAATTCAAAGCTTCCTTCGACTTCTCATTCGGCGGTTTAAACCTAGTCACCGTCTCCACGAACCAATCGTGATTTTCTTTCAACTTCTTCGCCTGAAAAACTCAGAACGCATTAAAACAACGCCGAATATGCAGAAATGTACATTAAAAGAAAAGAAGATAGCAGGAGTAGATTTACCAGAGGTTTAGGGAGGTCGTCGGAGGGAGAGGCGTTCTCGAGGTCAGTGAGAAGAGAAGAAAACGGTTCCCACCAAAGGGAAGGATCGACGGATTTAGTGGTGGTCGCCATTGATGGTGATCCACTAAAACCCTAGCCGAAGAAGAAACAAGAAATGGCGACGTTTTTCTCCTCTTTGATAATTTTGATTGAAATTTTTTTCGCGCTTTTTGGGAGGAGAGGGTTTAGTTTTATGGGGGTTTGAGGTTTTGGCTCATCGACCGTTCGGGTTTGGGAGTTTTGCCAAAGGTGCGATGCGGTGCGACCTAAGGTAGCGTAATACTCCCGCACCGCAGCTCGAGTAGAACTTGCTTTTTGTTATCAATAAACAGAACTTGGGCTAACTAAACACAACCCAATTTTCAAAACCATCCCACTGTCCAAATTGTGCCCTAAGCCACAACCAACCCAACCCAATTCCGTCACAAAAGGCCCTAGCAATCTCCGCCTGAATGGTGTCTCGTCACATCTGACTGTTGCTATACCCAACTAAATTTCAATCGACAAATAAGCCATTAAGAGCCGCATTTTCAGATTTTTATTGAAACATTTCCGCTTAGGCCTACAATTTTCAACTGAGTTTGCAGTAGTAGTAGTAGAAGAATAAGCTTGACTCGCTTTCCAATATTAATATGGGCTGCGGGAGGATTGGCTTTCAAACACGGCCCATTCAACATGATTTATTTATTTGTCAGTCTAATGTGACAGCTAATTTAGGTGTCCCACATAATGACATTTAATTTTATTTTATTACAATTATGGGGTATGGTGGATGGGCTGGGCGGGCCGGGGTGGGGTGGGGGAGACAATGATTGTTTTTGTTTACTCTTAATCGAGTAGGTGATCCATTATGATATCTTTATACAATGTACATACATACCAAATACACATACATGTACGTGTATATATATATGTACATTTTATAAATTTTAAAGAATCGGAGAGATTTGTAACTTATTAGTGTAAGTAAAGTTGTTTCTCATATTGAGAACCGCTCAATTTGTTTTGCCAATCAAAATTGTAGGTGTATCCATCACCTGTGTGCTATACTGGGTGTCTTCAATGGGGCATGTTTAACTCTTGGAATTTGAAGATTTGGGGTTAAAAATAAATATGGTTTGCACCAAGAAAAATAAATACTATACACATATTAGGTAAGAATTCTAGAAGCGGCCCCAAATTTGACCATGATGATTGAGTTCTGCGTTGTGATAGTGGGTGCAAAGTACATAAAAAACCAGACTGCAGATTTTTCGATGACCGATATAGATATGTACACAACAACACTCTTTATGTTCTTTTTGGCTGTCTAGAAAGGGTTGTTGTGGCATTAATTGTGAACCTTTAATACTCCGAATACATCTGATCAAGTGGTTCGTACGCATCCATCTTCCTTTCCCCTTGTTTTTTGTTTTTCATTTATTGAAATGAAAATTTCATCCAAAAGGAAAAAGAGTGTGACTTTTTCATCAAAAAATTTGTTTGCTACTTCGTTTTATACTAAGGGTGAGCTTTTAATTTCAAATAGGATAAGTAATAGAAGAGTTTTAGGTTTATAAATGTGACATCTTTTAAGTTAGCTTTTTGAGAAAAAATAATGATTTTATGATAAAATAGTATTAGAATTCAGTTTGACTTTGATATTATGTCAAGTGCTTTAATAAATAAAGTAGATAAGATAATTCGATACGCGATAAGATCGTGTTAAATTTAAGTGAGAGAAAATATTAAAAAATCTCATATCAAATAAGTAAAAAAAAAGATTTTAGACTTATAAACATGAGTGCTGCATATTCTATTGAATTAATATTTTGACAAATAATAAGAGAAAGATCTTAAGTTTATAAGCATGAACGTTGCACACTTTATAGGATTAATTTTTTAAACAAGAGAGTAATGGTCGGTGACACAAACACGAAGATCCATAGGTAAATGTAAAAGGGTTTTCTGAAACAGTGTTTAAGAGTCAAATATGCATGCAGCAAATCTGTAGGCTTAACTACCTGATTTTTTGTTTAGACACTAATAAGAAAGTTTAATGTACTATTGTTGCAATAGAAAATTAGGAATTCACGCATTCAAATCACCAAGTAACAGAAACAATCCACACAACTCCAACTTAATTTATCTAATATAACTAAGAAATTAACAATGAGCACAATTCTTTCTTCCCCGCTCTTAATTTAAACAATTTTTTTTTCTGTTTTCTTCATTTGTCTTGTCTCTCCTTCAAAGACTTTTATTGTTGTGCGGGGAACTTGTTCACACTAACCTTCATTAATTGCATAAAACAGTTTCACTCTACATTCACCATCACTGCAAGAGTTTAAGGCTGATGAGGAGCAAATGGTGGCAGTGGAGGCCATTTTCCAAACTTAGGGTGGTCGAAATGCTTTGGAGGGAGAGGAGGAAGCTTAGGAAGGGGAGGGCATGGCTTCTTAGGGAATGAAGGAATGTTTGGAAGTGGCTTCTTATAAACTGGAACTGGAGGAGGAAGTGGTTTCGTATATTCCGGAACTGGAGGGGGTTTATATACTGGAGGCTTGTAATCTGGAACTGGGGGAGGAAGTGGCTTCTTGTATACTGGAACCGGAGCAGGTTTATAGACTGGGGGCTTGTATTCTGGAACTGGAGGGGGAAGTGGCTTCTCGTATACGGGAACTGGAGGAGGTTTATAGACTGGGGGCTTGTAAACTGGAACTGGGGGAGGAAGTGGTTTCTCGTATACTGGAACCGGAGGAGGTTTATAGACTGGGGGCTTGTATACTGGAACTGGAGGGGGAAGTGGCTTCTCGTATACTGGAACCGGAGGAGGTTTATAGACTGGGGGCTTGTAAACTGGAACTGGGGGAGGAAGTGGTTTCTCGTATACTGGAACCGGAGGAGGTTTATAGACTGGGGGCTTGTAAACTGGAACTGGAGGGGGAAGTGGCTTCTCGTATACTGGAACTGGAGGAGATTTATAGACTGGGGGCTTGTATACTGGAACTGGGGGAGGAAGTGGTTTCTCGTATACTGGAACCGGAGGAGGTTTATAGACTGGGGGCTTGTAAACTGGAACTGGAGGGGGAAGTGGTTTCTCGTATACTGGAACTGGGGGAGGAAGTGGCTTCTTGTATACTGGAACTGGAGGAGGTTTATAGACTGGAGGCTTGTAGACTGGAACTGGAGGGGGAAGTGGCTTCTTGTATACTGGAACTGGAGGAAATTTATAAACGGGAGGCTTGTAAACTGGAACTGGAGGAGGAAGTGGTTTCTTGTATACTGGAACTGGAGGAGGAAGTGGTTTTTTGTATATCGGAACTGGTGGGGGTTTGTATATTGGGATTGGTGGCGGGAGAGGCTTCTTGTAGATTGGAGGGAATAGTGGGTGGTGGAAGCTTTTCACTGGCGGAACTGGAAACTTGGGCAGTGGAGGGTGCTTAAAGTGAGGCCATAAGAAGGCTGAGGCACATGTTATTGGTGAAAATTTCAGCTTTCCTTTCAGCCCAAAGCTGTGTTTCTCATCACTCGTGGACTTGAAGACTATCTTGGAGGACTCCAGGCCTTCATGGGCAGGGCAAGCTGCAGCTGATACACTGTGAAGCTGCGCATAGCATTCTTCCTTCAGTTTGCCATCTTTAACCAAGTCCTGAGGAAGAGATACTTTGAAGTTCCCTGCTTTGTCAAGCTCGCCAGACCCTCGTGTTTTGAACTCTCCTTTCTCTGGCTTGCAGTCTATGGTTACGCGAAGCCCTGCAAAGGAGAAAGAGACAAAACACATAAGATCATTAATCATTATTGCAATCTGTGTTACAGGGACCACACTATTCAATGACCCTCATGAACAAGCAGACCAAGAAATTGAAAGCTTTATGTACTACTGGTATAGATCTGGTCAAGGGATAAAACAAATCTTTCATAGTACAAAATATTGTAGTCGCTGCGCCCTGACTGTACTTGTAACTTGTTTCTCTACGTGTATTAAACCAAGCTCAAGCCGATCCCACCTAGCATATGTAATGCATGGACAGCGTAGGAAGCACCGTTGAGATTTGACTACTATTTACTCTAATTGTATGTACCTGAAAATGCCTGGCTTGTCTCGAAGTTATTCTCTGCGCAGTCTGCACATTCTCCAACCCCGACGACCTCCACCGTTTTACCATCAGCATTGCAGAAACTTGCTACAAATAGCAAGAACGACACCAAGAAGCACACAAGTGCTCCTCCACGACCCGGAAGGATCTGCATTGGGAACCAAGAAGCTTTACAGCGCCCCCCAAAACAGCAAACGATATTAGGAAACAAAATCAAAAGAATATTCAGCCTACGAGCTGAGAAGCAAACAAGCTTGCTACAAAGCCTGACTGATCAGTTGCATACCCAAGGCTTATTATATAATGATGTTAAGGGAAGCAAACTCAAAGGCTCACCGACACCACAATTAAAGGCCTCACATGAGGCTAGGGACCCTTTGAGATGACTTGTGTCATGGTTTGAAAAAGAAAGTAACGTGCCATACTGGCTTCATCGACCAAATGACATTATCTTCATTGAATGAGCTCTCAACTGCACACAGCTAAATCTTGCTGTGTTTTTCTCATCCCTTTAAACCTACTTACTAACCTTCATAAATAATTTGCTTACAGATAAATTTGGGTTGAATTACAAAAAATAATGGTCCTGCAATCATAACAAAGCTGCACTAACACTAATATTACTCGTTTTTTTTCTTTTTGATACCCACATAATTGATGAGCCTGAAAGGAGAGAAATCTGTGACAGAAGAGTTTGTATATTTGTGGAACTTATCAGCTTCACGTGAATCAACCACAATGCCAACCAATTTAAGTACTTTAAAGGTCAAATAAGTTGAATTGCTTTCTCATTATATACTTATCATAAGCTCATTTTTGTGAGAACCCCGTCACTAGTTTTCTCTAATTAGACAGGGTGCAGTTCAGCCATGGCTTCCAAAAATTTCCATCTTATTGAGCAAAAGAAGAGACTCTACGAATGTGTAAGTTTTCTTTTTTTTTTTTTCTTTTTATTCGACATAACTATATGGGCCCATGGCTTCCATTGTATACACAATTGACCGGATATTGAGCACGTCAAGTGAGTCTTAAATGGGGCTAGCAGCTAATAATCATTTCGATGGATTCAAGAAATTCCTGAATTTTACCATTACTAATCGGATTGATACAATCATGGTGGATCCTTTTTCTGCCATGAAAATAGTTTTATGAAGCATTGCCCAAAAGGGGCAAGGCCTATAAATGATAGCTTTTGAATAATTCTGTGCTAATTTACAGTTAATCACCATGTGCATCTTGCAGATAGGGTGAGCTGTGCGGATTCATTACTTGCTGCATATCTAGCTACTTACTTGGTAGACGAGTTTCTGCACTGATTAACATGCATGCCGTTTGAAAATAAATCCATCATACTCATACATAAGCATAAGCTTAACTTTTTCAACATAATTTAGTTCTTCAACACTTGTTTTTCAACATTATAGGTCTTTGTCTGATGAAACACTTGATGGGATTATCATAGGTCTTTGTCTGATGAAACACTTGATGGGATTATCATATGCTAATTAAGCATAAAGAAATTGATGCATCCATGGAATTAAGGCATAAAGCTGTCCCCCATAATCTGAAAAAAAAAAAAGATCAGGGTTTAATTAATGTCGAAAATTAAGTTAGATGTCACAATACAACAGAATCGTGGGGTCAAAAGCTACCTTCTCAATTTCAACAAAGACACCATAACGCACCTTAATATTTGGTGAGGGAGGGATTGTGGATGATACCTCTCCATCATCATCAAGCTATATGACATGTGCATTAAGTTCTAGGAATGTAAATGTTTTTGACAAGAGGCAGAGGCAGGAGCAGGCGGCCATTAACAAATAATTGCTAGCTTTCACCATCAAAGGATACCGCAAATTTAGGTGATGAAGAATTGAAATGACTATGAATTAAATTATGCACTAGTAGCAGTAGTAGTATTTAGGTTCAAAATTATGGGTTGACGTTGGACCTCTCTGGGGGTTGCTAGCTACACGAATTTCCATTTTGGCCTGTAATGGTTATGCGGAACCCTACGAAAGATTAGGGCCTTTGGCAGTGCTTGGGTACCCCTAGGACTCGACAAAAGGCGGAGGGATTTTAGAATGATCCGATTCGTACTGCTGGTTTTTTACTTTCGGCTGATTTTTAATGCTTTCCGTTGATAGAGGCACGGCACCTTGCTACTTGGGTGCAGTAATTTACTAATGTTACATTCCTTGACACGGGGACTTTAATGATCACGATCAGATATATTAAATTAGTACATTCGTATGCATTGAAAGTAGCAGAGGCCGTGAGCAAGAGGGAAATTCCATGATTGGAGCAGGATAACATTATGTGATCTAAAAAAATTCCTCAGGTTTTAAATAAAACGTATCCTTCTGCCTCATACTGGAGTTAGTTTTGCTTCAAAAAGGCCCAATTTCAGTTTCATCATGCAAAATAAATGTCAAAAAAAAAAAATTTCTTTCACATGCTACAACAGCGACGTATGTCTTTTCCTGGCCTAACTCTCAAACTGCTTCTGCCCTCACTTAGAATTTCCAAATGCCTAGCATACCCTCATCTACTTCTTCTTCTTTGATTTGGAAGCTGACTGAGTGTAAGCAGTTCCCTGAAAATTATGACAGCCAAAAACAGGAAATTATCAGGCAACATTCCTCCAGAGACCGTTACTGATTAATGAAGTATACAAGAAACTCATAATTCTATATTTAGGACAAAGGTCCATATCCCCGACAGTATGCCCATTGAATAAACAGATATAGGTAGTCGGGGTGAAAGGAGTGATATGAAAAGCAAAGTTAACTGCAATTGAAAAATTATGGGAATTGATAATGATGCATAAGCCATAACCTGAAGCCATTCATCCAATGAGGCATCAGTAGTCCCAGTTCCGACTTCCAACTTTGGGGCCCTCTTAGTTTTCTAGCAAAAAAAATAAAGGCAAATGAATTAGGTTTATTCCATAAAAAAAAACATAAACATGTATATAGATACAAGCAATTCTCCCTCTGTCTCTCTCTCTCTCTTTATATGTGTACATGCCACAGGTAAGTAACATTGCCAGTTGAAGCTTTCTTCAATGCAAGAACAAAAATCACAAATTTATAATAGTCCCAGCACAAAAGCTTGCTGACTATCATTCATGCTAGAACGATGTAGATTTGCCACCATGTATACATGCGTGCTTTTTTTGAGAGATAAACAACAATATTTTTATTAACAGAAAGCCTTATTAGATTGAATCTTACAATAACTAGTTTCAAACATGTCTTCGTGTCTCATGCAAACTGTATTGTCGTACATAGTTACTGGAGTAAATTAACAATAACAACTGCAAGGGGTTTTGGAATACCTTGGAGATACGCTGAAACTGACCATGAAGCCATAAACCAAGGAGAACAAGAAGTGCCATCCCAAGGGTAACAAGAAAAACAGACTCAACACTGAGGAAACCACCAGCCTCAACAACTTCAATGGTACCATTATAGAATGTACTTTGGTATGGGTGCTGGTCAATATCATAGACAATGGTACCCACGAGATCAAAAGTTCCAGGCTGCGTGAAAGGTGTCTAGATGTGTAAGCTTAACAGCAACACGTCATTCTCACAAAAAGAATTTATTTACAGTTCTAAGGCATAAATCTCCCAGAGCAGTCATTTACCTGTAAGTACTTGCTAACAGCAAATATATAAGGGAAAGTAGCTTGAGCTGAGGCAGGTACAGTTGCATTGTTGAAGGCCTGCATTGAAACATACATTTTCAGTTAACACAATCTACAAGCAAATATCACAAGGCAGTTTCAATCCAACAACTTAGGCTGCAAAACTCCAAGACAATGAGGTGCATGATCAACTTTGTGGCAACAAAGAAGCCCAAGATCTTTTTCAAATAATGCAACAAGCATTTATAATAAAGTAAGAAAAACACTCAAACCTTAAACCACAGAATAGTCAAAAGCCAGTGACACAGCATTATAACAGCACAGTGAGCAACTAGAGCATAAGTGTCTAAACTGTGTTTCCACACTCAGTCTCATATCATAAAATCATCGTACAGTCCACACTTATCAGTTAAAGATACAGAAGAATCTACATTAGCCGAAACTGTCTGCTATTGTTTCTTAAACTGAGATCTAACATCTCAATGCCAGCTCAACTTCCATCCATCATATTAATCACCATTGGCTAGAATTATAGACTCCAATATAACTGTTAGAGCTGATTAATGTAGCTAAGCAGCTGCAAAGGGAACACAAACTAATCTGTTGCAATGCATAAAACTCATATTATTGGCCATATGTTTGACAAGGGATATTTAAAACATTACATAAAGATGCCATATCAAAAAGATAACATTAATTATTCAATGCCTTTAGACATGTAGACAACATCAGATAACCAAGCAAATATGAAAGTAATCTAGAAGAAGAAACACAATAAATGCTTAATCTTATTTATAAAAACTAAAGCGCTATATATTCAGATATGCAAAATTTTTTCAGTTTGAAAATACTAGAAATTAATCAAAATGAAAAGCAAACTATAATGAATGGATCATGATTGTGGGTGTTTGAAAATTTTAACCAGCACAATATTTATAAAACCTATGATTACCTGTACTGTAAGATTTTGAACAAGCAAATGATGATCAAAAGGAAGATGAACACTGGCTTTGATTGCAATGACATTCACAGTTGACTCCCCTGCAATTTAAAGAAGTAAGTTAAGCATAGGAGAGGAGGAAACCCTGTATAGCTAACCAAAAAGAGGCAAGCATTTAAGTGTAGCCAACAGAAGGCAGATAAATTAACCTATTTCAACACCTAACATCACATTTCATTGTAAAACAAGCCAGTAATGTTGTGAAGATGAATTAATTACCAACATTTTCCATCCCAACAAGGAGTTCTGTCTCTTCTCCAGCCAGAACCACTGCCCAAGGGTAAAAAAAAGTTTGATATGAAATATGCATATCTCTCAAAATCATACAAAATCAAAATCCCACAGGCGGCATCAAAAACTTCTTACATTTGGCGCTATTTTTGGGGAAAACGCAGACAGTTTCAACTCCTGGAGCTGGGTCAAAATTCCCATCACCAAAATCCTGAACATCCTCACCAACAATCCCGAGATCACCTCCTTCAACAGCTTCGGCAACATCTGCCTCTGCTTCTGATTGACACCTAGCAACTATCACACAAAAGAAAAACCATGACACACCATGATTAACAAACAATATTGACAATTTATTTATTCATTAATTTATGAGAAACAAAAAGTAAACCAATCCTACAAAGATTTAATGCAAAGAAAAAAATCACATCAAGAAATAAATACTTCAAGAATGTTATAGAAAAGGACATCAAAGTACTCGACTAGCACTCTTTTTCGTTGCCTTTTGTTAGAGCAAAAAGAAAGCTAAACTTTTCTTTAAAAAGCCACTACATACCAGTAAGAAAAGTTATCAGAAAGATGCCCAAGCTTTTTTAAAAAAAAAAAGGAAAAATCACGGCCATGCAGCCATGAATTTGTAAATGCACGAATCACTTCAAATTCCCACTATCGAATCAAAAATCGAGAGAAACAAATCAATCTCACATGGATGTACAGTGAAAAGTCAACAAAAAATTAATATAAAAGAAAAAGGAATCTAATTGCATCCCATTTCAACAGATCAAAACAATCGCAGTAAACATGCAAATAGAAACAAACCCAGAAGTAAGATCGAAAATCTACAAAGATTAAATGAATCGGTAAGCATAAATAGCTATTTACAGAGACAAAATGAAGTGAATAGATCTAGATCTGGACAAAAATTAACTAACCTTGAAGGAGAGGAGAGGCGAGGAGGAGGAGAGCAAAGAAGAAAACCCTGAAACTCTTAATTGCCATTTCCGAGAGTTTCCTTATTTCGTCAAAAGGGAAGAAGAGAAGTGATCGGTTTTTGTGACAATAATAATGCGGCCTGGGGTTTCCAACGCCTACAAAAGCTCGGACCCAAATATAAGAGCCGAACACAACCAAATCAAATCAAACTTCTTTGGTCAACATCCTGCTTCAATAGTGCTACCACGCTATTTGACAACCGTACACGGCGTCGTTTTTTGGCCACTCAGGAGCATGCTAGCTTTGCTTATCTATTTTCTTCAAATAAATGGATTCCGCATTATTAAAACAATTTGTGTTAGCATTTACGACTGATTTTAACTTACACACCGAAAAATGATAATTATCTTTTTCTCAAATTTAAAAAAAATATTTATCTTTTCTTTTAAGAAATAAAACAAACCATATATTATAATGTGCAGAACTCAAACAACAAATAATTATAATTATCATTTTCTCAAATTAAAAAAAAATATATTTATCTTTTCTTTTAAGAAATAAAACAAACCATATATTATAACGTGCAGAACTCAAACAACAACACGTCCTTGGCATTATCAAACTTTCAGATCTCTGAATCTAAATCTAATTAATATAATAATAATAATAATTCCAGATAAAAAGTTAAGCCCAAAGGTAATAACTACTAAGGTATAAATCATATGTTTGTAGACAATCCATTAAAAAAAATACGATCAGTCGACGAGGCCACAGTCGATCAATCTCCGTGGATGGTGTAGCGCTCCCATTTCTTTGTTGGGTCATATATCTGCCGCATACAAAGACAAATAAGAACTAACATTAGTCTTCACTCTTCAGAAATCAGAAATAATTCTCCATTTCTCATACCGACTTTCCATTGCATCACAAGCAAGCAAATCATACTAGCAAGCCAAGAAGGGTAGACAGAGACAAGCACATAAAGGGAGAGAGACGGAGAGAAAGTACCTCCCATCTTGAAGCTGGGAAGATGTGCTTGTTCTTTTCGTACCAATGCCTCTCGACAACTTTACCAGCATGAGACTGTGAACAGTAGGAGAAAATGAGTTCATGTACCACAAAAACCAGTGCATTACGTTTTACTAATTTTTAACCTCTGTCCTTTGTTTTTCATGCAAGAATAAGAAAGGGAAAATACCTCATCCTTCTCGATTGTAGCATCAGCTATTGTTCGCACATCTTCATGCACATCAAAATGGAAAAGCTGTTTGAAATAAAAGGACAAACAACATTTAATAAGCAACTTGTACTAAATAAACTCTACCACAAGGAAATGTTGTAGGATTTAAGATGCTTTAACAATCTCAAAATGCTTGAACAGCAGACTAATGATGCTTATTTGTTCATTTCCTCAGATGTAATAACAACTTTAATGAGCAAAAAATAGAACCACTTTTAACAAGCTATATATGACAACTACTACGCAGAAGAATTTATAGAATGTTAGTTGTTACCGGTCCACTTTTGCCTCTCGCCTTATTAACAATCAGCTCATAGAAGCTATGTTGCTGAAGTTCCACAAACATGAAATAGATGAAATCAAATTAGTTAGGATCCATTGAACAAAGTAGATATTGTAGCTATCATTAAGAGCCTGCTTTCATATTCAACTCACATGAGGAATGATAAGATCTTCTTTCACATAAAGCAGGTTTTCCACTGAAGTCGTTCGAATCTCTCTAAACTCTGGTGCAAGTTGCTGCTGAACTGCTCGAAGAAATTCTCCTATGGTATCACCCTTGCGTACCTAAACAATAAAAAAGCAGAACAGTTAAAATGATGGCGAAATGAAGAAAAGAAGCAGAAAATAAAAGCATAGAAATAGGTAAACACGGTTTAGCGTAGTTTTACTTGCCTGGATCACTCGTCTATGGCCTGCCCCATCCCAATAGCTGTAAGTAATTTCAAGGGGTTCATCTGAAACATAAAATAGACTAGGTTCGTGACCTTATTTTTCATGCATCATACCACAGAGGACAACATCAGAAAAAAAATTACTCTTAATTTGCTCTTGTTCACGAAGCCACTGTTTCCGCAGCCTTTCACGCTCTGCTTGCTCCTCTGCCTCCCGTTCACTGAAAGATCATCCTTGTCAACCCTAAGCTCAAATGTTAGGTCCAATTCTGCTACAAACATTCACTCACAAGTACATGCACATGCATGCATGGCACAGCACTAGACAAACAAATGTACAGAGAGAGATGTCACCTGTCAGGCAGAAAGCTTGTTTCAACTGTGGGATCTTTGCCAAATTTTCCACGAGTAAACCTCTTTGGTTCTGAACTTTCTGCACAAAGCATCACAGAAGCTGCAATGTTTAGTCAAGCATATGAAGGAATCAACAATGAAGTTTAAAGTCTCTGGAATTAAATGGACATTGAATAATGAATATCGAACAAAAACTACAAAAATGTAATATTGCGTCCAGCCATATTTAACAAAGAGCAGGATCTCAAAAACCAAACCACAGTTCACAGCAGAGATAAATTATTAAATTAAAGAAATCTAAAGAAAACCCCAACATGCAAACGAAGAGCTGCTATAATCTCAGATTGCCAGAAACTCGATTCCCAAGGATAGAGAGCCATAAAGATATTCAGCTTGAAAGATAAGTATTAGAAGAAAACATACAGTAATAGATTGACAATGTTGTGGTTGTAAGAGACAGGGAGTATCTCAGCTTCATGTGCCACCACCACCCCCCCCCCCCCCCCCCCCCCAGTGCAAGTTATAGTCAACAAAATAAGCAATTAAACATCCATGACAACTATTTATTTAGTTACCTATTTATTATGATTAAATTGTGACATCATCCCAGATAAAACACATTTATCCTTGCCTAGCACAACATTATCAGAAAGAATAACATCAACAAGTCAATAGCACACAACCATGACAGCTAGCAGGACAGCCCACAACAACAACCAAAGGACTCAAAAGGTAGTGAATGTTAACAATGGCAAATAAATTTTATGCTCCTATACTAATCCTCCACATTCACTGACCCAATGATCTAAACCCTTTATTTACAGGATGGGAACCAATCCACGGCCTTCAAAAAATTATTAAAATATTTGGTTACAATCCTGGAATATGCAAGTAACTAAATCACCATTTTGGGAAGGGAAATGATCCATGAAGACAACTAGCAAAAGCCCATTACCAATTCGAATTAATCAACCTAGGCGAAATAACAATACGAGATAACAATTTTCACTCTCCACAGACTACAGAGAAGTGGGAGGTCAAGCATGAGATAACAAATTATGATGCCGTAAAATTTTATCAAGATCAGTTACCATTGGTGCATGTTAGATGACTGTATCTGCAAGCTACAACATTTGTATATTTCAGACATACAAATTATATTACAATGGCCATAAATTTCCTACAACATTTTTAAGAGTACAAAAAAACAGATAATTTCTCACTGTTTTCAGCATCTTCCTCTTCTTCACTTCCATTCTCCATATCGTCCGCAAAAGATAGTCGAGAATTCCCCTTAACCTTCCTCTTTCTCCGCTTTTGCAACTGAAGCTCTTCCTCCCTGTAGTAATAAGATAACAACTTATTAAACTAAATAAAAGACAAAGGACCACAGGAAAAATATATATATACACACACATATATGTCTATGCAGCTTACTCTTGTTGTAGCTTCTGGAGTTTCTCCTTCTCTTCCTCTTCGATTTTGTTTCGGATATTAACTCTCTATCAAAGATAACAATAACAATTCCATTAGGCACCATTCTTAATAAGCATAAAGAATAATGGAATCAACAACTTAAGAGACTAAATTACCTTCTCGACATATTGCTCTCTTGTAACCAAACCAACAGTTTCCTTCTTAAATGCGGTCTCAAGAATCTGAAGAAACAAACAAATAAACACAAGTAAGAAAAATGAATCGAATGAAATTAAAAGGTTTCAAAGAAAAACCCTAGGGTTAGAAATTCTAGGGAAAAAGAAAGAAGTCGGACCTCGGAAGTACTTGAGCCGAATTGGAGGAGACCAGGTTGGCCCTTAGCTGAAGCGGACTTGGTTTTAAGCTCTTGAATTTTGCGGCGCTCGGCTTCTCTCTGCTTCTCCAGACGCCGGATCCTCACTGCATCTTGGGCCGTGCCCACGTAACCGTCTCCCATGCCCGACATCTTCGGTTTCTTCTTCCCTTTTTTTCCCTCGCTTTTTCGGGTTTACGCCCCTTCCGACCCGAGCGCCTGTTTTTTTTTCCCTCTCCAATGCTAACTCTTTCTCTCGTAGATGAAGAGAGATTGAAATATGTAGACCGCCGATGTTTTATTTGTTTTCTAAGGAATTTTTCTTTTTTTGTCTGAGTTTTCTAAAAAAATTTGGACCGGGCCTTTGACGAGTCACTAACAAAATTACCCGTTTTTAAAGCACCCAGGAAAATCCCAAGTTTGGGATCTTATTAATTTACCTAAAATATTTTTGGATATGATCAATTTTAAGAATAGTTTGTGAAAAAAAAACATAATATCTAAAAAAACTTTTGATTATTTATAAATTTTTTAAATAATATTTTTATTTTTTTATGCTTAATTAAATTTTATATTTTAGTTTAGTTTAAGAAGACTCTAAGAACTAAATTATTTTAAAAATTTAAAATAAACATTTATATTTTTATTAAGTTAAATCAAACTCTTATACTTTTATTTTGAATCAAATAAATATTTATTATTTTATTTTGAGTCAAATAAATTTTTATAACTAATAATTAACTTATTTAAAACACCACTTATCATTATATATTATGTAATATTGACGTGATGTTAATGTGACATATTAATATGTCGTACTAAATAATGATGTGATACGATGATATGGTCATATTTCATTTTTTACTCTCCATATCAACAGCATATCAACGTTACATGACACATGAAATAACAATTGATATTTTGAGTAATTGTAATTAGTCAATCATTAGTTATACCATTAGTCATAAATATTTATTTGATTAAAAATAAAATATAAGCGTTTGATTAAATGAAATAAAATATAAGCGTTTGATTAAATGAAATAAAAAATAAATATTTATTTAAATTTTTTAAGAACCTTTTTTAGTATTATGTCATAATCTTTTTTATATTTTATCCAACTATTTACAAATTCTTTTGTATTTTTTTTGTAAATAATTAATTTAAATTTATAAAATCCAAATATTAAATCATATACTTCATGAACGAATGAAATAATATAAGAGTCTTTATATTTCAGGTTGGACATAAGATGATAATGGTAGCAATAAATATTCTTGACTTTTGTATATATATATATACTAAATTAAAAATATAACATATAAGGTTTTCAATGTAAAAGATAAATATTGATTTCGTTTTCTTGAAATTATGGGAAAATGTAATTATATTATATTTTAAAAAACCTTTATAAGATTTTTTTTTTAAACTCTATGAACAATGAACAAGCTTGGCACCTTGAGATCAATCTACCCTTTAACACACTATATTGAAAAGAAAAAGGATTAAAAGGTTAAACTATTGCGTTTATGATTAATTTAAAACTTTTTTCAAAAATTTAATCATGATCATAATTTTTTTTTTTAAATTCAAAATTTGGTCTTATCACCTATAATGAAATAAATGAATTATTAAACTATTAAGATAAATTTTGTACTTACATAATTATTGTTACTGACACCACTTACATTTTTTTTAATAAATTATTACAATGAATATTGATTTATATATAGGGGAAATATGGTCTAATTATGTAATTAAAATTTATATTCTATCAAAATGATGAATTTAGTTATTGTACAAATAATTTGTAAATATTAAGTCATCATATTTTCTAAAATTGACAGTATCAATTTAATATATTTAAAATTTTCTGTTATCTATCTTATATGGTATTTGATTGTATTTACATGATTTTTTTATATAATATTGAATTTAATAACATAGTAATGATGATGTAGCATTTCACAAATGATGTAATAATGATATCAACATGACATAATCAAGTATTGATATAGATTTTATAAGTGTGAGTGTAAAATTATTTAATGTGAGGTAAAGATTTTAAATAGGATTAAAAAAAAATTAAAAATACGAATACGGTTTTAAGATTTAAGAAAAGAGTGTTATAAAATAAAAAAATTAAATTTGTGTATTTCATAATTTAAGGCAATAAAAAAGTGTTATGAAATAAATAAAAAAGTATTACTACATTATCATTAATAGATCATCTTATTCAATGTCACATTAACAAAAAAAAATTATATTGACATAAATTGTAAAAAAAAAATAAATATGGTTAATAATTAAACTAATATTATAATGGAAATTATTTTCAAAAATTTTAAAAAACTAATATTATTAATTTTAAAAAATAAAAAAAATTAATTTTTATAAATTATTATATAAAGATTAAATCTATCACTTTTGTTTCAGTACGAGGATTAATTGTATAATTTAATTCAAACAATATTATAAAAGCCAAAATCGAAAAGTATATAAAAAAAGAACAAAACGACGTAATCTTGGGCTCCGATAGGCTTCTGCTGTCGTGGATTTCCAATCAAGAAAGGCAAGTGAAGCGAAGAAACGAAAAAAGGGAGACAGACGTGAAATCGTGAAGCGACTTTCCGGTCATTCAAATCATGGATCAACTGAAGAACGACGCTGCTGCTTTTGTTCAATCCATTCAATCTTCGAATCCTTCCATCATCGAGTTTCGTCAACCTCCTATCGACCCGCGCGTTTCCTCCATGACCCGTATCCAACCCAAATCCAGGTTAGGTCCTCTTTAACTCCCTTTTTTTTTTTTCCCAATTTCAACTTTCCACTCAACAATTGAATTCTTCTCTTTTGGTGTTAATTTAACTGATTGTGATACTTTGATTATATGTTTTTTTTTGCAGCCAAAGGGTTGAAGGGGAAGCAAAGGATTGCGTTGCGGCGAGAAAGCTTCAAAAGGCTGACCGTGAGAAATTGAGAAGAGACCGCCTTAATGAACATTTTCTTGAGTTGGGAAATGCACTTGGTAGAATTTTAACTTTCTTTAAAGATTTTAATTTTTTTGTAATCCCGCCAATAATTTTTATTGTACTACTAGATTTAGAAATTTTACACCGGCATATATAGCTAAATTACTTGGTCTATAGAGTTTGATTCGTAGATCAAGATATAGTTTCTACTTGCATATTCTTTAGCAGTAGTATTAGGTCTGAGGAGTTGAACTTTACTTTATTGTGACCATACATATGAAATTTGATTGAAATAGTGCTGCCAAATGCTTCCAGTTCCAGGTTATGGACACAATGTTAAATTTTTTCCGGTGTTATTAGGGAAGTCGTAAAATTCAAATACAACAAGATTTTATTTAAATTGGGATTTTGCCTAATTGAGATCCTGCTATGAGCATATGATTAACTGAACTTGTTCATAGTTCTAGTTATTTTTTTTCCATTTTGAGTGGTCATTGGTCATACTTATTTTTTTGCACAATCCAGATCCTGATAGGCCCAAGAATGACAAAGCAACCATTCTTACTGATACACTTCAATTGCTGAAGGATTTGACGTCTCAGGTCACCAAGTTGAAAGCAGAGTATGCTACGCTAACTGAAGAATCACGTGAGGTATCTTTGATCCATTTTACTTTGAGGATGGTGCTTTGAATTGCATAACTTCTTTGATGGGGATCTTAAATGCGCTTACTTTATCTGGATGCAGCTGACACAAGAGAAGAATGATCTCAAAGAAGAGAAGGCATCTCTTAAATCTGATATCGATAATCTTAATATTCAGTATCAGCAGAGAGTCAGGACTATGTTCCCATGGGGCACTGTAGATCACTCAGTTGTCATGGCCCCTCCTTCTTATCCATTTCCAGTACCGATGGCAATGCCTCCTCCAGGAGCCATTGCTATGCATCCATCCATGCAGCCATTTCCTTTCTTTGGGAATCAAAATCCTGGGGTCATTCATAATCCCTGCTCAACTTTTGTTCCTTATATGACTCCTAATACCCTGATTGAACAGCAGTCAACGCAGCATGTTGCTCCACTTGCACAACCAGGCAGTCAGTCACATGCTTCAGGCAAACAAGATTCAAAAAACAAGTCCTCAGGGGAGAGCAAGGTTGAAAAAACTGTGGATTCGAATGACGTTGCTACTGACCTTGAGTTGAAAACACCTGGTTCTACAGCAGATCAGGTTGGTTTGGAGTTATAGATTGGCTTGTAGTGGTCCGAGTGGATATAATATTTTATTATGATTGTAAAGATAATTATTATGGTATGCTGCTAACATAATGGTGTCTATCTGCAGGATTTATCATCGGGGCAAAGAAAGTTGAAGAAATCTTTAAGGAAGGAAAACAGTAATACAGAAGGGAGTTATTCAAGTAGGTGTTCTTCATCTCATAGTGAACAAGATAGCTCGTCCAATAGTATAGTTGGTGGCAGAAAAGCTGATGACCAAGATGGGGGAAAGGATTGATAAGCACCTGAGCTAGGTTGCTTTCAACTCCTGAACACCATCGTTTCCTTTTATTCTATGCCCTAGTAGTTCCTAGTTTTTCCTCCACGTTAGAATCTAATTATTTGCCTACAAATTGAATCACTTCACTTATATCACAATGGTGTTAAAGGAAATTGCTGTTATGAAGTAGTTCAAGACTGGGGTTTTTTCCTGCATCTCTCTTCCTTGAGATTTAATGGATGGTGGTGATGATCTTCTATGCCCTCTTTTTCTGGGTGAGAAGATGTATCAATGGATGGAATGAGTAATGTAGGAAGTTATGGTTGCAGAGACGAAAAGATTACTAGGTTGATTTGTATGTAATTCTTTTATGTAAAGTTTATACTTTTTACATTCTAATTGGTATCTCCAGTAGTTCAGAAAGAAAAAAAAAATTCTCTCAAATCTGACATTTTAGTAGGAAAATATCATATGGTTGTTGACAAAACACCTAAATTGCTTGTATTTAGGTCATAGTTCTATAGTATGTCAATTTCAATTGATTTGTTTAACAATATTATGTTGGTTTGGCTACAAAGTATGATCTAGCTATGTTGGAGATTTTATGCTTGCTGTCGTTAGAGCAGTATCGTACTTGGTTAAATGGATCTTTTGCTTCAGGTTCCATATAAAGAATATTTAGTTTTAAATGTTACACGTCTGTGAGTGTAAATGTCAGTGACTCTGTTTCAGTTGATTAACAAGTAATTATTTTAAAAGTTTGCACTGAGTTGCTGCTTATGTGGATTTTGTTGAAGTTTATTCCCTTTCCAAATGTCTGGCATACCTTAAATTAATTACAATTACAAGTATATCACATTGACAAGGTATTGAAATGGGTGTGATGCTTTCTCACTTCCAATGGTATGTCTTGTATATATGAGGAATAAAGGGAGCTGAGGTTATAAATAGCAGGCATTAGGATAAGCTAAAGTGGAAGTGTACTTTAATGCAAAAAAAAAAAAAAGAAAAAGAAAAAAGGTGGAAAAGTGTTTGTGTCAGTTGTGTGTGCATATATATAGGCAGGCAGGTACAGTTAGAAGTTCATAGGCCAGAGATATGGTGGCAAGAAGAGAAAATTGAAGATTAAAAATGATTGTAAGAAGAAAACATGGAAGATAAGGTTGAGAATTGTTGGGAAATCATTGGTCTTGAATGCTCAAGACAGAAACTGTTATCCCATGAAAGTATTTCATTTTACCCTTGCCTCCCTTTGTCTGCTTTGTTTGGTGGTGAATAGGAATGAAAAATCCTCATTTCATTTGTGAGTTACACTCTTCAGCCAAGTCCTCTACTACAGTTTGCCCCATTGTTGCTTTGAGTTGAGCTTTGATTGAATGAGTCTCCATTGGCATTTTGCAATATTGAACCTAGGCAAGTAGGCTTCATAGCAAATCCAGAAAATTTTTTGAAAGAATGCCTATTGTTTTTGATCTTCATCTCATTTGCTCACTTTGGTGGCAGGTCATGGGTTGTCTGCCGCACAGGAGTTGGTGGGGGGGGGGGGGGGGGGGGGGGGGGGGGGTGGGAACCAAATTATCTTTTCGTTGAATTAGACCAAAGACCAACAAGGTTCCTATATTATTTTGCCAATGCTTCAATCCAATGGCGATAGCGACCTTTGTCAGGATTTGGATGAGAAGCACTGGCTTATCGTATGATATTACACAGACGGGTATGCACAAAAAGCTAAATGCTCAGCACGCTTAACATACTATAGTCAATATGTCTCGAAAATCATTTGAGGAGGAAAAAAGAAAGACAAAGAAGGAGGTTACTGTGATCTCACTGTCACAACCATCTCAACCGTTTTCCTGGACTGTTTTTTTCTTGAAAGAATGGTGACATCTACAGGCAGTTTCATTCTATCAGGTTAGAACCAACCATGATTCTTTGTCCTTGAGACTGTTTAACGAGCTAAGTTCGGCACCAAACCGTCAAGTCATCGATTAATCTATTAGCAACCTTAATCGGGCGATTAATTTATTGTGGTTTAAGACCTCAGGACTGGGATTTATTAGATGTTTCGATTTTACTAGTAAGAGGACAGCAAATCCACGTGTACGGTCTCCAAAACTCGTCACCACAGATTCACGAGGATTCAAATCGCTTTATCCACATTCTTCCTTCACTTGTGTTAAACCACGTGGCAGCAGGAGAAAAATTCTCGATGCTATGATTTTATCCTACCAGTAAACAGGTGAGGCGTGGAAATCTAGCGAACAGCTTCAAACGGCATCGTCTCCTCCGAGCATTCAGTTTACCTTTGCCAAAGATGTCTTCTCGTTGAAGGGCAGCGACAACTGCCAACCATGAAAGTGTCGATTTTTTTTGGTTAGATAAATGCTATCCCCAGCGGTCCTCATTCGCGTGACAGCACGTACCTCTATCTCTGTTTGCCAATATGAGCTCAAAAAAGAAAATATTCCCATCTAGTATAAACCTACCAACTTCATTATGTTTTTCAAAACATAATTAAATAGACTTAATATCTTGTGTTGTCAAGTAAAAAACATGTTGGCCGATTTTATTCAATTTAATACTTTTAATAAAAAATTCTAAAAAAATTAAAAATAAAATAAGAAACAAAGAGTAAGTTTATAGTAATATTTACCATACTATGAATATAGAGATTTTACGTAAATTTTTTTGGATTATAAATATAATGGATGATATATATATTTTTTCTTTAAACGAAGGATATAATATAACCTAACAAATTTTCAATTTTCATCATCACCACCAACCTCGCTGGAGCGTGCAGTCGACGCTGTTCAAAGCCGCGTGAAACTTACCGATTCGGTGCTTGACAACCCTGCGATTAAACCATAAACAAAACATAGATCCAAAGCGAACACCACAACTTTAAAAGCTCCTTACCTCACTTAACCCAGCAGCAGCCACAGAGCCCCAAACTCAAGAAAAAAGAAAAGAGCCTCAGTTGCAAATGGCGATGGTATCTACGTATTGCCCACAGTTCAGTGGACTTCGCCGATCATGTCCGAAACTCGACAACTCACAATCTCAATCTTTTGTTCAACACATCAACTCTCAACTCCGTCTCTCCTCTTCTCCCAAGCCTTGCAGAGCTGTTCTTGCCATGGCCGGCTCTGGAAAGGTACTGCCATCTATTTTCCAGTTTAAGATCTATCTTTAATGTCTTTAAGACACTACAGATAACCCACCGCTCTCCTTAGTTTTATTTATATTTTTTAGCCGTTTTGAGGAAATGTGTAATGTATAAGATGATGTTGGTAGGTTTTCTGTTTGTGTTCTTTCTCACTTATTACTTAGCAATAATAAAAAAATTAAGTTTAGATATTGATAAGAAAACAATGGGCTAAACTGCTTAATTTGTCGTTATGTTCTTAAGTGAATGCGCAACATTTTTTTGTTGTAAATGAATCTAATAATCTTTGCTGGGATTATGCTTCTTTCCTTTTGAAGCGAATGAGCATTAAGCAAAAGAATTCTCTACATGCTGTTGCCTGTTTGCTTATTTCTATTGTAGTAATAGTGTTTTCTTTTTCCCTCTATGTGGTCATTTATTAAGTAATATTTTTCTCTTTCTTTTACCTGCAGTTCTTTGTTGGGGGTAACTGGAAATGTGTAAGTACCCTTTGTCACAAATATTATACTGTCTTTATTCTCTTTGTCAATTCTTGGTTTTCTTCTACTGGTCAGTAGTTTTGAACAAATATCATGTGTTCATGACTCCGGTATATGTTTGTGAGCATCTCCACCTACATATAATCCAATTTTTCTAAAGTGTTTTTTCTTTTGGGTCTTCCTTTAGAATTTTCATGGTTATCTGATGGGGAATTATCTTCCTAAGCTTTTATGAATTATACTTGTTGCCTAGGTTTGTTATGACCTTAGTGCCAAGTGGACTCTTGCAATTTTCAATTTAGTGTTGTGTTATCATGGTGGTTTCTTCTCCTTACCCCCCCTCTCCCCATTTTCTTTTTATCATTTTAATTATTTTATATATTCAAGGTTGTCATGCACTCTGCTAACTCGTTTTGTGAACATATTTTTTCATTTTTCATGTCAATATGAATGTCACACTTTATTTATTGTTAAGCTAGATTCTATTCATATGGAACAACACTTGCATGGCTATCTTATTTGTTCTTTTGTTTAATTTCCTTTATTGATGATGTTATTTTGTTCGTTTAGAATGGAACAAATGAGTCCATCACGAAGCTTGTTTCTGACTTGAACAGCTCAACGTTGGAGTCTGATGTTGGTAATTTACTGCTTTTTTCCTTTTTTGATTTGTGTTAGATGTTAAATCTATTATGGAACTAGGCTTGGGGTTTATATCTCTAATGGCTCAAAGATTTGCAAACCTTTTGTTGTACTTCTGTCAATATTATCATTTTTCATATGCCCTCTTAGACAAATGCTACTGCTTGTGCTTTCTTTTAAGCAATTTGTATAATGTTTCTTAATTCTTTTAACTAGAATTTGCTTAGTGCATTCTAGATGCCATGTTGTTTTAAATTTATGAAGTTCATTGATATCATGTTAAATATTATGAAGATTGCTGATGTTCATGCTTGTTGGACAGATGTTGTTGTGGCACCTCCTTTTGTCTATCTCGATCAGGTGAAAGCTTCATTAACCGATCGAATTGAGGTATCTGCTCAAAATTCTTGGATTGGAAAAGGTGGGGCTTTCACGGGTGAAATCAGGTTAGCTAACTTTTGCTTGATGAGCAGAACATGTTAATTCTTCATTGTTTTGAAGCCTTTAACATAGTTATATTGGTCTTTTACCCTCTTATTGGGAGTGTAAACCACATAAGTTGAAGTTATATGTGGAAGTGACATGGACAGAAGACTCAAGACTTATTGTCTTTTGCTCTGCTGCTTCATTTTACCAACATATGGTCCCCTTTTCACTGTGTAATCTCTTGTTTGTGTCAACGGTGGTGGCTCAGCTTTAATCTACCTATAAAATTACGTTTAAAATATACAGGAGTTCAATTACTTCTGATGTTATCTCAACATGGTTAGTTTGGTGCCTTGATTTGAGTGGAATATTTGTTCTTTCTGGTGGATAAGTTTCAACTTTTTCAGTTGAGATCATTATTAAATATATACTTTATCTCCCTTATTACTACCACTTCTGTTGATTTCTAGGGAAAACCAAAAGAGTGGTAGTTGTTCTTGTGACCATGTCTCTTTCTCAATCCCTTTGTTCATTTAAGGTGTAATAATTTTGAATAGGCTCTTAGTTTCAGATTAACAGGCCATCTGGGTGTTTTTTTTTTCCTTTTTCTCAAACATAGTGGAAGCTGTTTGGTCACCTTCATCTTTGTGTAGGCATGGACATTTTTTCCCACATATGCTAACTGTTTTGATCGAGTTACCGCACCTCTATCCGTGCCTTTAATATGATTCATCTGATTCTTTCCATAGTGTGGAACAATTGAAAGATATTGGCTGCAAGTGGGTCATTCTTGGGCATTCTGAACGCAGACATATTATTGGTGAAGATGATCAGGTAAAGGTTTAGGCATGTATGTTCTTCAGAGGTGTCAGAGGGCATAGCTGTTTGTGTTAGCTAATACAAAATATGAAAAGATTTAGAACTTGACTGATGGTTTGTTGTCTTCAGTTTATAGGAAAGAAGGCTGCTTACGCTTTGAACGAGGGTCTTGGAGTAATAGCTTGTATTGGTGAATTATTAGAAGAAAGAGAAGCAGGCAAAACTTTTGATGTATGTTTCCAGCAACTAAAGGCTTTTGCTGGTAAACTTTCTTGACCTTTTTGTGGTATCTCTTCCTTTCTTTCCTCACGAAATGTGATTTTAGGTTATCTTGTGAAGACTGAAGAGGAAAAGACTGTGACCTAACTCCAATGATTTCATCATTTGCAGATGTTGTACCCAGTTGGGACAATATAGTTATTGCTTATGAGCCTGTATGGGCCATTGGGACTGGTAAGGTGGCTACACCCCAGCAAGCTCAGGAAGTTCATGAAGCTGTCCGTGATTGGCTTAAAAAGAATGTTTCTGAGGAGGTTGCATCTAAAACGCGTATTATATATGGAGGTAGACTAGATACTATCTTATTCTTGGATGTTGTTTATAAATAGTGGATGTTTTGTTTAAATTATCATGCCTCTTTCTCGCAAGTGGTAATTTATGTGATGTTAAATATATTGAGATTAATGCATGAAGAGAGAGTTTCTATGACTGTATATTACTAAGGATCCTTGTTATTTATACTGGCATGATGTCATTGTTTGTGTGATATTATTTGCATGATTGTATTTGTGTAAATGGCAGGAAGCAAAATGTACTTGCCTAAATTTAGTTTTAGAGAGTATTCTTCATATTTTCCCCTTGCCATGATCTGAGGAAGGGGACTGTATATTATTATGCCAAGTATGATTAAGTTGTTTTGGGGCTAATATGAGGCTCATCTATAAGATATAGTGCCATCAGACACGAAAGCTGAATAGAGCATTGACCTTTTGTGCTAGGAATTAGTGTTGTCAATTTCATCAAGCTTGTGAGAATGTCCTATTGTTCTAAGATCTAATGGTGGTTGTCTGTCACTCCCTATGGGCTAATCACTTCTATATTTCTTTTGCAGGGTCTGTGAATGGAGGCAACTGTGCTGATCTTGCAAAAGAAGAAGATATTGATGGGTTTCTTGTTGGTGGTGCTTCCTTGAAGGTACATTCCTACTATTCATTCTGTTTCATAATGTTATAGATAAAATGTAACTATACTCTGGTTAGAAGAGAGCTTAGGATACTGAATGCTAAATCAGTTGTGCTAGTGCTAATGACCATATTCTAATCTTGGTGTTGCAGGGCCCTGAGTTTGCTACAATTATCAACTCTGTAACATCCAAAAAGGTTGCTGCTTAAATATAAAAAGAGAATTATAGTAACAAATAAAGGACAAAGAGAAGCTATTGCAGGTTGAAGCTTCATGGGACCTGTGAGTTAGTGTTGTCCAATGGAGTTTTGATTACTTATTGAGTTCTTTTTTCCCCCATAATGATAGGAAAAATCTGTTGTGTCTTCTAGTGTACTATAATAAGTTCATTTCTTTAATGTGCTATGGGCACCATACATAATTCACTGACGTTGAAAGAATGCATAGGATTTGACCATTTGGCACTCCAAATGCTCACTGCTTAATTCTCATTTGCTAATTTAAACTTCATTTTCTCGTGTGGTTCTTGGAAATTCTGGATGGAATCAAGGAAGACACTTGTTTTCCATAGTATCTAGCACATGTGGTAGTTTTCATCATTCAAATTTGATTTTGGTATACTTAGGTACTTTCTAGTTTTGATCATAATGGCATTCTGGTTTGTCTTGGTGCGTTTCCGTTGGATTTTGGTAGCTAATCTTTCAACCCCCATGTATGTGATTTATACTGTGAAAATTTACTATTGAAGGGGGACTCAACACTAGAAATGTGGTGTGTTGAACATGATGAGTCTTTGTTTCCCTTTTGGCTTTTTTCTTACGATGTTAATGCTCTTTAGTTGCATAAGCTTAAAAAATGACAGCTCCAGGCACCTCCCTTGGGACAAGAATATAATTTGATACCAGACACTTGAGTGTCATCTAATCTAATGATAAAGTTGTCAGGAGAGCATTAACACTCAAAGAATTTATGCCAAAGCAAACCTTACGGATTTATATCATAGCAAGCTTACAACCTATGAAACTGTCCGAGTCTTCTAGCAGGGAGTAAAAGAGAGGAATGGAGTGGCTCTATCCCAGGAGAAGGGGTCCACAGTGGAAACAAGGGTGGAGAGGCCACACCCTGTCCTCCGTTTCCGCACCACCTCTCCCATTGCTTACTATTTTTGGCATTGTCATGGTCTTGCTGTGGCTCTCTCCATACACCAACTACAAGGCCCGGTTACATCACACCGCAATAAACCTCCAGCTATTCATTGTTCTTTTACCATTTCTGCTAATCTTGTTCATGATCTCATTTTCATCCAGCAGAAGGCTTGCTTTTTGGCAGCAGCGTCTGGAGCATGAGACAGTTCACCGATCCGGGGGCTTACCTTGGGGCATTGCCATGCTGGTGGGGGTTGTTTTGGTGCTGCTTTCTTATCAATCTTCATTCCACTCCAAATGGTTTGGACCTCTCTGGAGGTCGGACTAGTTAGCTTTAGTAAACTAAGAAACAAGACCCCATACTAATATTCATGATGTGTGCTTGTTTATGCTAGGCCTTGTTTATTTAAGAATACAAACACTTGCAGATTTTCTTGGAACGCAAAATATTCAAACCCCTGGTTGATTATAGTCCTTAATAAACAACTTCACTCTTGTTCTTTCAAAGGAAATTAGCGGTCATCAAACAATTACACCAGATGCAATTCCAAAGGGCCATCATTTTTGTGACTAGAATTAGCACCGACCCTACAAGCACGATGAGTCACGGCTCGATAAGCACTGGACCACGTGGCCAGCGGTAGGTTTGAATGATTGATTAGTTGTTACCGTCATCAAGCCATAAAAACAGCTCCATCTGCCATGACTCAGAAGACTCGACACAGAAGGGCTGGAAAACATGAAAATGACGTTTAAATGTGGTCGACGAATCGAGAATCAACACCGGGATAACCGGGGATTTTTCAAATACCATATCCCAGATAAAGAAACGTTGATTTCTTGCCACTTATGAATTTTGGTGCTGGTGATGTCATGGGTTGTACCCATGATTTAAGAAAAGTTAAATAAATACCTTGGACTATCTTTTGTCTTTGCTTATTCCTCATACATCACTTTTCATTTTATTTAATACCAGAGATATTCATTGATTAAATTATAGTGCATCATAAGGATCATGGTCCACCTGCTTATGGATGCCATTTAGTTTGTTACTGTTACATCACTCAATGCTATTTTCCATCAGCAAAACACTTAACATGCCTCGAGACAGGATTCATTTTTAATATGAATAGTTCCACTACTCTGCTTTTGCATCAGGACAGGCAAATTTGCAGTAATAGTTTTGTATGATAAAGTATGTCATGTGTTCTCCTTTTTCCCCTGAACTTTGAAGAAAGCAACAATTAAGAATGCTTTTGCTTGGTCTTATCATCATTGTTATGGCCAAATTATTGTGTGACTAGTGAATAATGCTTTTGCTTTTCTCCCTGAAGAACTTGACTAATGGTTAGCTTGATACGTAAGTTACAGATAACTTGTCTTTAGAGACATTAACAAGTTCTAAGCAATCAAGCAATTACCACAACTATATTACTAAAAACGATTTCCTTCCTCGGGCTTCCATTCAAACTCAGGGTTGGGTTTGCTTGAGACAGTACAAGAAACATACCTAAATTTGGAACCTTAGACTTCAATAATCATTGGAGACAATTCAAGAAAACTAAGCTCTCACTCTACGGATCAAATAAAGTTATTTGGGTTTATATTGGGAAAATTTTTTCTTGTCTTAGGAACTGAAACAACATAAGCTTCAAGGTTATACCACTCAATTTTCTGAGATTAATCCAAAATAGGGGCAGATTTCTCTGTGCAAACAAAGAAATATGATCAAGAGAATCTATGTTAGTTACTTCAACAATCAGAAAACCAGACTTTTAAACATGAATCCAAATCCCAATTGTATAGCAACTTCTTCTTTTCTATTAGTATTATTTACAGTACAACTATGTATGCTACCATACATGCTTTTCTTCAATCTGATAAAGGCAAGACCCAGTTCACTTAATCACACATCAAACTGCTAATAACTCAACCAAAGAAAAGAAATAATAACATAGTTCTTTCAATCTTTAGTACAATCGTATCATACCAGCCAGCTCTCACGAAAAACTGACTGATACTGCACCAAGATCAACAGCAACACTATGAAACCAGCCACAGCCCATGGTGAGCTACCCTCTGAAGGAAGATGGTGAGTCCGCCGGCGACGTTCCCATGGTGATGAACCAAATAGCAGATCAGAGGCTTCCACAGATGAGAGCCAACGAGCTAGGAATATTAGAACTACTGGTGTGATCAAAAGCAACCAACTCATTTGCTCTTCAGCAGCTTCCAGAACTGATTCATAGTTAACGTACCATGATATTCCAAGAAAGATCGACGTCACTGCTAGGATTAGCAGAACTGGATATGGCAGGGGACTTAAAGAGAATGAATCAAAGATAGAGTCTCCTCTTCTGTAATAGGCCATAAAGAGGTCTGTGTATTTCTTTGGCGTGTGAATTCAAGAGGGTCCGTAAGGAATCGAAGGCCCTGTCTATTTATAGCCAAAATGGGTGTCTGATTTTGTGGTTCACAGCTTAAACTCAAGTTTTACCAGGGTACTACTGGACCGTTAGATTGCTTGTTTTCATTTGTCAGTGGATACGTCCGAAACTTCTTGGGTTCAGGTTTGAACTTGGCAAACGTGGGACCCTAGTGGGCAGAAATTAAGGACATGCCGGTGAAATATACTCTGTTTCATTTGTCTCGTTCTCTTTATTTTTCTCTTGGTAGGTAGTAGCTATCCGTATCGATCTCGTTTTAAACGTAAAAAGAACGTTGATAACCCTGGGTGAAAGTGATATCATAAATGAAAAAGTGAAAGGTTAAAGTCTACTCTCTCAAAGATTACTCCACCGGCTGACTCTGTACCGTACACAGAGACTTGGGAAGGGAAAAAGAGAAGAAAACAAGCAGTAAACATATCATGAAGCTGGTATTCTGATAAACCACATGGAAAACGGTGCTGCCTGGAAATGGTTTGCAATCTCAAGAATGATTAGGATGAGAATACTACTGTAACGTTAAACTAAAAGAAAAGGAGAGAAGTGGGAAAGGGGGACGCCCCATGCTAACGACTACAAGCACCTCGGAATTTGTTTAGAGTCCTCTGAATTTAGTCATTTATTTAATTTATTGTCTTAATTTAGTAAATAGCAGCTTTGTTTGTGATAAATAATGTTTTGGTAATTTTGGTTCATATTTCTCCTTTTGAATTAAAAATGAGTTTGTAACAAAATATAATTATAATTTATATAATTTTGCATTGATGTGATACTTTTCACTAAAAATATTACGATTGATGTAAGTTTTTCTCATCATTGGGTGAAAGAGTTAATGTAAAAAAGTATTAAGTAATTATTTTTAAAAGATATAAAACTCGAAATAAGTTTTTTTTTTAATGAATTAAATAAGAATTTTTTTTTATTTGATAGATATGTCTTTTGATTTAAAAGTATGAGCCTGTGATATTAACTTTAGGTTAAGATTAACTTCCTAAAACAATTAAGATTAGGAACTGTGATATGGATGTCGGAAATAAGGGCAATGAACATCCTAATGCCAGTTAAGATCATGAACTGTGATATGGATGTCGGAAATACGGGCAACGTCGGCAGGCTTTCATGCGTTGCTTACTTATATATACAGCTCCATGAAAGAGCAAATGGGAATTGCAGAATGGTCATGACGGTGAAATGTTATTGAGTTTTTAGTAATCTAGGTTCATGAATCAACCGACCTATCCCAATTTAACAAGCAATTACCATGTTGCCTGCCTTCATATAGGCCCTAAAACTGTAAACCAAAAAAAACCCATTCATGCCTCTTCCTCCTAACAACTGAATAAGCAAACAAATAAAGAAAAGGAAGACATGTTTTGCAGAAACTAATTTTTATTCATTAGTCTTGAATGATACCATACCTCATACTACATGATACATCTATGTCTAGGATTTGACATTGATTTTCTTCAATGGTTGCTACATAAATGAGACAGTCATAACCCAGTAATTTAAAACACAGTTTGATTTGAATAATGATAGTGGGGATAAGGATTGACCTAATATGGGCCAACTTGCCATGATAGAAAATACTTGGTTCAAGCCTTTTCACTGTTCATCCTTTCCTGATATTTGATATTCGTTCCCCACATTAATCTAACACAGTTATCTATCAACGTTTACAATTTGGTAAATGTTTGTTAATCAGATTGCTGGATCCCATGGAGGAGTTGGCGACAACCAACTGCTTCTCTCTTGATCCTTTTTCAAATCTGATTCTATTTCTCTTGATACTAACAAAAGGTTTGTTGTTCCTAGAAAGAATGACACCCAGGTTTATGGTATGGTCGGTGACGAGAGTCACAAGACCGGGCTTAACACCGTATTTGGTCAATTAGAATCGGAATATCTATGTTAACGCTTTTTCTTTTTAAAAGAAACAGATGTCTCCTGTTTGATTCTGCGGATTGTATGTTGGGTGTTTGGTTTCGTAACTTATCTATTCCAAGTCAAATTTTCCAACATGATGTCGCGATACCCTCGTCGGGTCACTTCGCCTACTTCATCATCGAAGCATTTGACTTGACATCGGAATCAGAAGAGACAATTTGGGCTTTTGTTTTTGTGGTGATTGAGGTTATCATGAAAGCAGTTTATTTGAAAGGTTATTTGGGCCAAACTTATTTGAATTGGAAGCTGAAGCCTGTGTGATCTATATTTCATTACTAAAATTTTTCGGCATTTGTGGATTGGACAACGGAAGTGGGTACCATAATCGCACTTCCCACAGTAATAGACCCAGCGTTCCTTGCAAACAACTTCGTTATACGCATCGCAGATGAAGGTCTCGATTTCCTTGTCGCAGGAGGAGGAATAGAAGAGAGTAAGAGGGTGTTGGTGGTCAACATGCTTCATGGTCAATTTTTTTTAAAAAAACATGATTTATGGTTTTCGGTAAACAAGCACATCCGACATGGAGATCAAACCTGCAACTGGAGCAATGGTAGTCAAAGCTAGTTCCAAGGTCACAACAAGCATTACAAATAAACCATTCGTTTCTGTAAATTTGGGGTGAGGGGAACAGAAGGGTGAGGGGATGATCAGGGTGGGATTTGTGTTCAAGCACTGGCTCCAATATGAAGCGTGATTTGTGGAGGAGGAATTGGCAATTGGACTTGCTGCACTTGTAAGCTGAACCTGAAAGCTCCAGCCCACAACCAGAGCAAATAAGTTCCTCCTCGGCTTTCACTTCAATGGGACGCAGGGGATGGTTGTGGCTTAAATGGTTAACGCATGAACGCAGGCTGGAAAACTTGGGGCACTCAGCCATTGCCATCTCTCACTCTCTCTTTTTCTGCTCAATAGTTGAGTGATGCTCAAATCTTTCCTAATGGATTTCTATATTTTTCACTTGTAACGCACATGTACCTGACACAAGTGTCTCAAAAATGGCAGTTGGCTCATGTACATAATACTGCTCAATTGTTAGACTCCATTATTGTTTTTTTCTTTTTCCATTTTTACTGCGAGGGTAATCTTCCATCTACCTTAAGCTGTGCTAGTTGAGCCTAAACGTGTCAACCTTTATTATAGGCTTCAGGAAATCCGAGTCTTCCACTTTACTATTGATTGTTTTGTCTCGTAATGTGAATTTCTTTATGTTCTTTTCATATTGTAAATTTAAGCCAGTATAAGTGCAAGTTGGAGCTTAGTTTTCTATTAAATGGTTGGTACAACAGCAAATTAACTGTGGTTTTGGTGGCAGACTCTAGTTTGTCAGAACTATTCTTTTTGTTCTTTTCAGCAAGTTATTCCTAGTCTTTATTTTTATTTGTGAAAATTCAGGGTTTTCTCTCCCAAGTTCCAAGCACCCCTGTAATTGTTTTCTTTTTGGTACAAAGCACCCTTTGTAATTCAGTGTAAATAACTTACAGAATGTGATAAATGACTCTGCAAAGTATGCTAAGATTGCACTAATAAAATGACTTAGAGAAGAATTGAACAGAATCGAAATCCATGATATCTACCAGTTCTTGTAGCGTACAAGACGAGAGAAGCCCTTCAATATTCGGAATATTTGCATTCAGGTGCGTGTGGGAGACAAGCTATTCATTCTGAGAGAAAAGTTTCCAACTCTCAACATCCTATGGGAGAAAGAAATGACCAGATTTAGCATATGTAGGCAAAAGTGGGGACCCTGAAAACCCTCACCAATCTGGTTTGACTGACAGCACTGAAATTCATCCCGGTGAAATTTGATCTGTCTTTTGAGAGCTACACATGTATGTACCGTTCTATGAATGAAAACGAAATTGGTTGACTCTGGAAAATTTTCCAGAAATTTTGTTCAGTTATATCCGTGTCTCCTCCAATTGAGATGAAGGGAGAAGCAGATATGAGACTACGGCTAATCAAAACATATACCCTCAAATCTCAGATGGTTTGAATCGGTGAAATCAAAGCTCCCAAACCTGATATTCATGATCTAACATATGGTTGTGGAAAAAATATTGACTTGTAAAGAGACAGGATTTTACTCAGCCTGGGAGGTTCTGAAACTTCAAAACATGCTATTTGAACACAGTAAACAATTAATTTCGAATCCCCAAGACCAGATTTATCCTGAGAATCGTCTCACACTTAGATACAAACCGTAACAATTTTCTAAACTATAATTTAATTTCATATATGCACACAATTCAGTTCATCAAAGACATTGTAAAACATACATTGAACAGGGTAATTTGTAGTATTAGACAAACCAGGGATCAGAAAAGGTGGGTTTAGTAGCAATACTTCCAGGAAGTGCATCTTCCGCAGCCGCAATAGTGAGGTCGCCGACAAGAATCCATAGATGACAGCCAACGAACAAGGACTAGTAATGCCAATGCTGCGAGCAAAACTAGCCAAGTCATGTTATCCTCAGCACTTTCCATTACTATCTCAAATTTGATTAAAGATGACAAGGCAAGCAACATCAATGCAAGCGCCAAGAATAGCAGGACTGAGAATGGTAGAGGAGAGGAAGGGCGGTGGCATCTTCCACAATAGCAGTACCCATAATAGCAATAGGCCATCAGGAAAGATCCTTCAAAACTTTCAGAGGCCAAGGCCGGCAAGCTATGCAGCAATTCAAGAGAAACTAAGAAATCCTGAAGTCAATTATAGCAGATATATCTAACTAGCATGCACTGGGGAAGTCTAATTTGTTGATGTCCACTTCCTTTTCAAGGGGGCATTTTCATTCAAATTGACTCAAGATTGCATAAACCCATAAAAGTAGATATTTCCTTTCTGGCAATCAATGGATGGAAATGATGTGGTTATACAATTTTTTCGATCCACCATAGAAAAGTGGCAATGTGAGCTTTAGGTGGTTGGGCAATCAAGCGTTATCCTTTATCCTACAGATGAAGACACAGACGCCATGGTTGGCTGATCAAAAGATTAGCGTGAGAAACAAATAAGCCAATTCACATGGACAAAAAATGATTCTTGATTTGACTCATCCGTGCTGGTCCTATTTATGTAAAGCTCCAAAACAGTGCTGGCCCAACCCCACAACGTTTTGTTTTGATTTCCCTCTTATCTTCCTTGTTAGGCAAGCACAATTACATTAATCAACCTAGTTTTACTAGCTTAGGCTAGTAAACTAGGAAAAGGAGATGGTGATGATAGTTCCAAGTACTCGCAACATTGTTCACGCCACTCTCTTTCTTTTTCAGAAAGGTTGGCTTGCGGTAGGTGGTGCACAGCATCTTGTGTGATTGCCTGACCGAATTCTTTTCCGACCATTCTAGCTAAATTCACATAAGATGGTTGGAAATTCTTGGCCTTAATCATCCAGGGTCGAGGAAACTTCCGCCCCATGACCGCCACAAAATAGCCATAATGATGATCATAAAGATGAACTAACTGGATCCCAAACAAGAAAACAAGTGTCAAGTTTCAAAGTCGTAGGGACCATACGCGGGGTGTAGTTAGCGATGTTGATGTTTTTCACAGCAAGTTCCACGGCTGCAAAATGCGTCCAATAGCAACATGACACGTGCCGAAGAATAAATATGTGGGCCACAAGGCTAGAGACAATAGTAGAATTCAACCAACTCCAATAATTTCCATAGGCCAATCAGACTGAGTCAGGCCGACACTAAACAATCGGTTCAAGCATCATAATCGGAAAGTATCATAAGGCTCAATAAAGTTATACACTGGTGTACATGTTGGGTTTAATTATATGATATTTGATCAATTGTTACAATCAAAACCTATGGAAATACTCCTCTTTAGGAGTCTTGGTCTTCTGACTACTAGACTTAGAGATCATTGGCATGATTCTTTTTTTCACATATAACAAACAACAATTTAGGTCATCCAAGTCTGGTGCCAGGGCCTGAAGGAAAATTAAATATGCTGCACCCGGCAACAATATACCAGACCAAATGGATGGACTTAACTCGTGTACTAAAAAGACAAATGCCATCACCAAGCTTACAAGTTACTACAAAAACTGTACAATAACATGATCTCTCGAAGTTTGTTTCCTCGTATGTTAGAAGAGTTAAGAGGACAAAATTGATGACTTGCCATATAATCTGATGGAGGAAACGGCTAAGATCAGACTTTTCCCTCGTACTGGAAATTCAGTTTGTAATCACGTTGCAAACTAGCCAAAGTGTTTCTGCATGGACCCTCTACAAAATGCATAGATGAAAAAAATGTTAGATGGAAGAAAGCTGTCTTGCTTTAGAGTCATGCTATAAGATCAGATCCGGTCAAGATTGCTTACCTCCAAATACAGTATGAAGATATTGGAGATCATTAGCTGAGCAAGCATCTATTAAAGCATATACACCTGGTTTTAGAGCTCCATCTATCTCCCTGCAATTGAATGAAAAGTGAAAATGATTTGCCAATTACAAAATATATCTAGCATAAATCAGATGTATAAAAATTTCATGATATAACGGTAAGCAGCAGAGGATACCACCTTCTGATGCCAGTTTTAAGGGGACCATATCCTGAATAAACCCATATGTAGGTTGATAAGAACTTATAACAGTGGCCTGCAAAGACATCTTTCTGCTGCCTTATCTGTAAAAGAACAAGAAGTGTCAAACCAGGTCAGAATGACAATTTGATCAATTGGGCTATTACATGTGTAATGCATGGTCGAACTAGACCACCATCAAAAGTTTAAGCACAAATTACATTTTCAAAACAGCATATACAGAGGTTAAACAAAATTGCCATATTTGAGAATCGATGAATTAGGTTTGATATAAATGCTAGTCCAACAAGCAGATTTAGACAAAAAACTGGCCAAACACTACATATTCAAGTTGTATGCACCGAATATGTAATCTTAACAGACTTTTTGATATTCACACTTCCTCTTTCCTGATAGATTTGTATTGGTGTATGCTATTTGCATATGCAGTTATGTAATGTTATACACTACATTTAAAACAACATTTATCTACCTCTTCATAGATTCTTCGAAGAAAACAAGCACATTTTACTCCCTCTTGTATTTCCCATGAAAAATAACCTTTTCGGACCACTAAATCCGCATCCACTGTCTCCAAACAATGAAGGAGAAGGGCAACAGATTCTTCAAGCACCGCAATGCACCGTTCACATTCACTTGAAATTAGAAAAGCAATCAGTAAATAACTATTCTTGCAATGAGAAATAAAGGAGAAAACAGAAGAAGGTAAGAATATCAGTGAAATAGAAAATACATGTAAGAGCAGTCTAATGTGCACACTACCCAACTGAGGAAACTTTGGAGAAATTATTCCCATATGAGAAAAGCATTAAAATTTATGCTACCACAACCTAGACCTCCATGTTGACATCACAATAACTGATTGACTATTTCAATTTTTGGGAAATGCCCCCAAAATATTCAATTTCTATTCAATTCTACAAATTCTTCCTGTAATGTACATATAATGTACAGAAATTGGTATAACAGAATATCTGCTATACCTATTATCAGCTACTTCATAAATGATGTAAGATTTGCAAAGAAAAACAGGCAGGCTCTTGCTTAAACATGATGCATAAAGATGATTTAAATATCAGAAGTATCCCAAATTAAACTTAATTATTACAAGACATCGCAAGCGGGAAATTCACACTTCTTCCAATCTACTGTAGTACAGTAGGAAGTGCTGCATACTCGAGAAAGACTGGGATCCACAGAGCCACACATTACTCCACAGTGTTCAGAAGGATGTGCATGGATTCCAGACATCAAGCACATCTAAAAGGGTGAACCTAAAATGTTTACAGCAGCTTCCCTTTTCCTTTTCTATTGCCTCCGCCTACATTTGCTTTTGGTCTTTGGATTCAGTTTATTAGTCCAACCATTACAACCTGGGAAGGGGGGAGGGGGGATAACTCATTATGGACTAAACAAAGAAATGCAAATTGACACATACCTCTTGTGATGTTTCAGAACAGTATATAATAATCGGCAGCAAGCAGCAAACAGGTTTACAGAAAACTGTCGGTCCACAACACTATATTTCATGCTTGCCATGGAATCGTGGGTTTGTTTATCTGAATACAATAATGAGTTATTTGATACGGGTGCTTCAGAAAGCCTTAGTTGATGGAAATCTTGAAAAAGTGCTCCAGGGATACATAAAGACTGCCCTATGTGCCAGGGATCCATTTGAAACAGAGCATGTTTTCTAGCAACTCTGGTCAATACCTCAGCACACATAAGAACAACAGATCCTGCATCTGGATTTCTGTCACCTTCATTACTCACAAATTTTCCATAGAATATTAATGGACTTTGTAAGTGCAGGATTATGTTGAACAGTGCTGCAACTAAGCTTTGAATGTGTCTTTTAACCACCCTCAAACATCTGCGACCTACAAAGCAAGTCAAAATCACCATTAAGTAAGTCCAACTAAGTACAGAGAAGATGTTTTTAAAAAGAAATATACAATGTTAAATAAAAACTTAACTCCAGATTTTAAGCTTCACAATTTTAAATGGTTAATGAAAGAAGAAGCAGAAGCAGCATTCACTCACAAAATCCAAAGTTATCCAAATGCATCATAAGACGCATGGAACTCTAACATTTGTCTGGCTAAAAATCAAAATTTGTCCAGTCAAATGCTACAAGAAGCAAAATTAACTTTTCAGCAGATGCAGTGAAGGCTACAAGTGAGATAATTTTACATTTTATGTTTACTACAATGATCATAAAAGATAGGCAAATACAACACCTGAACCATACTCAAGAATTAAATCCAAGCAGTCAATGCCAGCCGCAACAGTTGAGGAAACCATGCCACCATTGGCACTTCCAGTGTTTATGTCATAGATCATTGCATGGCCTCCACGTACTCCCACTAGTGCTCTCTCTATAGCCTGCATTGCTGACAACAGTTGCAACTCTGACGGATTCTTTATAAACGCTTTGAATGACATCCTCAACCTAGCTTTGAACTCATCTAGGCAATGTGACCCATGAGAAAGAAATGACTCAGACCAACCTGTACCACCATGGAGTATCTTAGTGCTTGATTCTCTCTCATGAGATTCCAAAGTGGCTCTTTTTCCCTGTAAAGATATGCATTTGCCTATGGCCCTTAAAAGCAACTCTATTAGCTTGGCATATGCATTTCCATTTAAGGTAGGATCATTCAATGGAAAGTGACTACCTAGTTCTTCCAAATACTTGACAGCACCATCTAACCAAACAAAAGTAAATGGCGGCGGGATTTCACCCGAGTTTGCCAACTCCAACAACAAGACTTGTGAAATGCCAATATTGAGAGGTACCATGCCTGACGACAAGGAAGTATCATCAATGCGTAAATTTAGCCTTGGAATAGCAGAATGAGTGATTAATAGATGCCTAAGTAAAATTGCTCTGTCAGGATGATCACCCTTCAGCAACCCTTGCAAGAAATGCTTATTTAGATAATGAAGCTCTACTAAATCAGTCTCAAAAACCAGCAAATGCCTGCTGTAATCCAACTTTTGAGAACTTTCAGCATCATAGTAGCTTCTGGACTGTTGATCATTGTCAAGAAACATGTGAAAGACTTCACTTATAAAATCTAAAAACACATTTATACAGATGTTTAGTTTGGAGAGAGGCTCACATTTCCATCGTAAATATTTTGCATTCACCTCACCACTTTTTTCGTCTCCCTGATTCAAGGCAGATGCTAGGCCCCATAAAAACCCACCAAAGCAAGAAATTGCAAAAGACATTTTATTAGTATTTACAGCTTTATTCCCATCTCCTACTTTCGCATTATCATCAAGGGCACCCTTTAGAGGATCGAGTAAGCTCTCTGCCTGTTCCTTCAAATTCTCAGCAGTAATGGACAAACTTCTCAAGGCTTCACTATCTTTCAAGTAATTGGAGCACGAACCAGGTTGATTCAAAATACTTTCATCACCGACAACACCAGAATAAGGTTGTTTTTTACAAGGTTTCTCAGAATTTCCAATGAAATGGACAGCCTGACCAAACTGATACTTGCTTATTGCAAAGAAAACATAGGATGTGTGATCCATCAATAAGAATATCTTAAGTTCGAATTCAGGCAGGCAATCTTCCATCATTGTGTCTAGGACTCCAATCACTGTAGATACTGACTTGAAAAGCCATATAACAAATGATGAACCCTCAGCAACTGAAAGAAGTGAAGATAGACTACCTTCTATCTTCTCCTCACATGATGCCATAATTATATTTTTCAAGGTCCTCCGGCAAGCTACAAACAACTGGAAAAGCTCGTAGCAGCCATTTGAAGACAGTGCACCCTGACAACCTAGAAGATCTTCAACTACAATCCTGAAAATGTAAAGAGACTCTTATCAGTGGAGACCTCACAAAGTTTATAAGTAAAAGAACCAGTGGTGCATACTAAGCAACCTTGAAAAGCATATGAGAAAAAAATGCTACTAAATATATATTAAGTTATTAACAACACTTTTTCAATGCAGCAAGAGGGGATGGAAAGTGCCAGCTGTCTAACATAGATTGCGAACAATAGACATAGAGAGCTCACCGTTCAAGGTTGAGGACATAAGCTGTTAACTGGCAGAATGATTTTGAATTCAAATATCCTTTTGGCATCCAACACAGAAGATTGAGCAAACTCTGACAATCTTTAAATTTCACATTTTCGATAGGAAAGGCTTTCTGTTTCATGGAAATTTCTGAAGGTAGCCTATCAGATGAATTTGAAATTGATCTTGCAGCCGAATCATGCTTAACATCTCTTCTGCTACAAACAACTGTGGATGAGTTGTCAAGTTTGCTTAAAACCTCTGGCCAAACAGGTAATGATTTAAAATTGATGTCCCTAACTGACGAGTCACTAAACAATGATAGCACTGAATTCTCTAATGCATGACAAAAACTTGATGCCAAATTCCTGCGAACAAACTAATAAAACAGAAGGGTGAGTATCATGTCATGAAATAATATCCACGAAAATTTCAGACCACTGCCAATAAAGCATATGAAAATTACATATGGAAGTTGTAAATGCACAAAGAAAGAAAGAAAAAAAGTATAAATGAAACACAAGTGCCAGAGAGAGAAAACGTATATGAATTTTATAATGTTGTCTTACTTTATTCTCATACAGAGTGGAATCTTTTAGAAGTCCTTGTGAAATCTGATAAAGAGTAATTTTCTTCAGCTGACCATCTTTGCCAATTTTATGCTTTTCAATCTGCAGAGAGCTGTTTGCTAAACAGGGCAGGGAAGTCTGGATCAAAAGCATGAGGAATTTTTTAAACTTCCTTTTTAACTTCTTAGCATCAACATAGCTGCACCAAATATCAATACTTTGGCATATAATCCACCAAATTGCAATTGGCAATGACTTCTTGTTCACGGAAGAAATACTGAAATCCCATTTGTCACTTTCATGCACTTGGAAACATGCCTTTTTTTCACAAGATGTGTCATCAGAAGAGAAGATTGATGAGTGATAATTAGCCACTAATGAAAGGTATCCCAGCATGAAATCAGTAAGTTCCACTGCCTCTTGCTCCAAAACTAAGATGTGCCTTTTCAACTTTCGGCATTTTTTTCTATACAGTGACAAGTCAGCATCATCAAGCTTTTTAACCTGCATCAACTTATCACCCTGCTGTAATAAATACTGAAGAGTGCTTCTATGCCTGTTCAAATCAACTAGCCTTTGGAGAGCCATAACATGCAGTACATAGATCAGTGGACAGCAATCTTCAATGTTGTCCTTTATGTAAATGTTTGAAATATGGTGTACAAGATCAAGAAGAGATGGTGAAGGATTGATAATCCAAGAAAAATAGCCCTCCTCAGTCCAGTCTGACTTCTCCATCCAATCCCTACCAGTATATGCTGTGAAAGCATCCCCCATTGCTGATGACAATTTCCGTGATGTGCTGGGAGGTGTAAGGCTAATGACTTGCCTATACAAGCTTCGGCAAGACATGTACAGTTGAAAGAGGAAGATAAAAATCCATTGCGTGGTTATTCTATGTTTCTCTTTTTCATTTTCAGCTGCCATATTCTTGGAAGTCCTTCCCATGACAAAAGATAGGAACTCGTTGACACCATCAGGGTGTTGTTCAACCAGACTACTAATGCAAGGATAAATCGTATTTACTAACTCTTTCACAGAAGGTCCAAGCAGACTACAGTTTCCCACCGTGACTGTCAGTGAGTCTAGCAATATCATATAAATTTCAGCTAACACTCTTCCCAATAGTTCTGCTTGCATGTGAAAATCTAGCATGCCGTGATCTCTCATGTCCAATCTTCCAATTTCTTTTCCATCAGTCTTTGAGCAACCAATTTTCATCCATTCTATTGATTCTGATACATCTGCAGTTAACTGACAAATGAGTCCACTCACTTGGCCTTCTGGTATGGATTTGATAGCATGATGAACAGCAAGTTTAAATTCTTGTGAGCATAACAGAATTCCCACTGATGCTGCACTTGCTTCATTAGGTAAGGATGTTGTGTAGGAAAAGAATCTGGTGCAACTCATTTCACCTTCTTGGTGGTGTGATATTAAAAGCCTCACTGCTTTGCACAGTGTAAAAATAGAATTATTCACCTACATCAGTTAAAAAGTCTATGAGTTGGAATTGGAACCATTTTAATGAAAAGCAAAGATAAAAGCACTTATTTAACGACAAGGAATAGGGAAAAAATGGCAAAGGGAAAGGAATCAATCAGAATATTAGCAGAACACCTACAAGTCCCAATGAAGACAGTGAACATTGTACTCAATAGTTTAAGAGTTATTATCAAAACCAAGGCTGCAACACAGGACGTGTAAATATTGAAAACAATCACCCTAACCTGGCGAAGTGAGCTGTAAAGGTTAACCAGCTGGCACCCAAGATCTAGTATTGGGGAAGTCAATGAGCATTGATCAGGTGAATCCAAGAAAGAGACACCAGTGGTCAAATAAGAAAGCATCATGACCCATAGGCTAATTAAGTCATTCCCAATAACGTCATATTCGATATCCAAGAAGTATCCTACAGCAAGAAATAACTCCTTGGCTAATAAAGGAAACATCTTCCTCTCCGTCTTGGTATCTATATTGAGTTCTGATAGGCTGACTAATTTGGAAGCAAATGAAACTACAGTATCATAAACTGTCTTCAAGAAATTAAGGCAAGCTCCTTCTGAGATGTCTTCTGTTCTTACATATACTTTATCATGTAAAAAACTGGCAAGTAAACTATTAATGGATTTGAGTGTGCAATGAGCATCCAACAATGAGGGCCTTGCTGCCAGGTTAGATTGAATATAGCCATTCATCTCAAGCAGGAGAGGCTCCAAAAGCTGTACAAAGAAATCAAATAGTGACTTCCGTGCTTCTGCACTTAAATTACTAGAGCTATAATTATTGTCTGGAAATGCACTACTACTCCGAGATGGATCCATAGACAAATGTCCTGATAAGCCATCTTCCAAGTGCCTCGAACTTCCAATTTTTCCAGTAGTCCCAGTACTGAAAGCTCCTTTCTGCTTTTTAACACGATCAACAAACATGTGAAACAACTGCCCAATACCGCTCAAAGTTATGTCCTTCTTCACCTTTATGATGCTTTCTAGTTTGTCGAATAAATGTCTATGATAACTTTTAATCATCACTTTTGAGTCTTTTGCTTTACCATCGAGTAACCCAGCATACTTTTCCACACTGCGCAAGCCCAAAAATCCATCGATGTGGGCTGGATGAAACAACCCGTGAGATAAGACTTCTTCAACCAACTTCAGCAAGTTCTTTGTCCAGCCAGAATTATCCGCGTTAATCTGACTATGCAAGACACCAACCAGAAGCAAAACTGGCTCAAGAAGTTTATCTACAAAATCACGAAACCCATTCTTCCGAGTTGGATGGATCCTCAAAAATTTAGCAAATGGCTCAAGAACCACACATGAAAACTGCAGGGCAAATGCACCTATATTGCCACCATCAAGGTTCTCTGTATAAATTTTGTGAGCAAGCTGAAGCACCACATCAATAGTCGAAACCCATACTTCTAAATTTTCATTTGACAAGCCACTATGAAATGAGAACAACAAGGAAACACAATCAAGCACCACACCATACAATTCAAACCCTTCACCAACCAAAAATGATTCATTCGAAGACAAAGATGTGTCGCTAACTAAAGACAAAACATTTCTTGCAATATAACCGATAGCTCTTAACACGTTCCGCAAGAAATTTAAAGAAACATGCAATCTCAAAGACTCCTTCAAACAGAATTTGAAAATCCGCCAACACCTAAAATCCAAACAAGCCTCAACAATTCCATCGACAACATTCTTTTCGGGTGAAACCAATAATGACTGTATCCAATCATTAAGAAAAACAATTAATCGCGATATATTCACCGTCTCGTGATCTTCATCCACATTATTTCTTCCTTCTTGCTCTCTAGAATTAACAAAATCAAAAGCCAGCTCTACCTTTCTGCACCAATGTACAATGCTTCGTTACTCAAAGCCAAATCTTAATAGTCCGTTTCGATTGAAATGAAAAGTAAAACGTATACTAACAAATTAACCGAATTAATTAAGCACATAATTTATTTTTTATTTTATGTTATAGGAAAGGAAATACTAACTTTTGTAGGTCCACTTGTTTGTTTTGTAATGAAAGAATTAACTGTAAATTTCTCCATGGGCGTTCTTCACTGGGATTGATGTCCGGCCCTCTCCGTGCCCAACTTTCACCTTCTTCAACTTCTGTCGGTTCCTTCTTCGAGGAATCAATACGGTGACGCTTTTTAGGATTTCGTTTCTCTCCGGAGCTGTTTAGCTTCCTCTTCTTTTTCTTAGTTAATTTCTCAGATAAATCAACCATTTTTGAATCGTCGATTACTGGAGACGAGCTTGAGCTTGTTTCTATTTAAATTCGGGAACGGTTTCTTTTCTTTTGGGGGGTTTTTCTAGGGTTTGGCTTCTGTGAGGATACGCTGCGTTTTAATTAGTGATGGGGATAATTAATTAATAATAATACATAAGAAGGTTTATCTAATCTTTTTATTATTTTTCCTTTTTCTCCATTTTTGTTTCATTTTTCCCTAGTTACAACGAAAAAATAAACCTATTATTTAAACAAATTTTAAATCAATTCAATCACCATTTATAATTATAACAATATAATAAGTACCAAAAAAATTATAACAATGTAATAATAAAAGTTGAAATAATAATAAATCTTCAAAATTAGGGGAAAAGAAAGAGAAAAATCAATGCCTAAAAAAAATATGAGGAAAATTGGAAAGAGAAAACATTACTTTAAATTATAATAATGAACATTATAAATTTAGATACACATAAAAACAAACTTTTGCTAACTTTATGCAAATCATTGTACATAAAATTCATATTATTTTTATGTTTTTACTTTTAATTGTTAGATTATTTAAGAGGTCTTTTAGTTTCATTAGAATGAATTTTAAAATACACAAATAAAGGTTTTTTTTTACTTAAACAGTATAAATTGTGATATATAAAATGTTAGTTAATATATTAATTTTAAGATTTAAAAAATGTAGCATTAATTTGATTTTTGTTAAAATTAAGTGTAATATGCTTCATTATAGGAGTTGTGGTTTGATTTATTAAAAGACAATTTCAATATCGTGTTATTATAATTATTTTATTTTTTAAATGCATTGTCACAACAAACAAATTTTATAAATTTTAATTAAAATAATACACTCACAAGACCATTAACCTTTCTCTCTCTATATATATTTATTTATATATATATAAACTAACTTAATAAAATATGCAAATTATATTTAGAAAAATTAAAATAAAATATACACATCAAGACTTATAAAACTTTTAAATTTGTTACATATTTTATATAAAATTAAAATATATTACATTAACGTGATATTCTCTTCATTCAATCGGACTATACTCTTGTCACTATTCATTATCCTACGTACCTTCTTTGTAAAAGTGTTTAACAAGACATAACTTAAGTTAGTTTGATTCCACTATATTGATCACAAAGTCATTATCTCCCTTCAAAAAAATTAATCTAATAGAATATATAACACACACTTTTAAACTTTTTATAATCTCCTCAGCTTTTCTATACGATCTTATTTAGCTTTTTAAAAAAGTGCTGGACGTGACAGCGAGATTATAGAAAGCCAGATTGCACCTTAAAGGACAGAAAAAGGGGGCGGAAAACATGTGTAATTGCTCGTGAACTTAATTAGACGAACAACCTGGGCTCGCAAATCAAATGGTGAGCCTATAGCAACGGGGCCTAAAACTATAAACACCTGATATACTTACTTTGGGGTTTTTTTTTTTTTTTAAATAATTTTGTTTAGTTTTCCTTCTTTTCTCTATGCCTCCGGTGAGTATAACTATAACAGAGACAAAATAGTAATTTTTATTTTAATTTTTGTAACTTGCTATATATGAACAAAATCATTTGAATGACATAAAGCTAATTATTTTTTTAGAAGGAATCGAATAACTTCAAACAGTAATAAAATAGTAATACTACACTCATGACAGAAACGAATATAAGTACTTTTAATTGATTTGAAATGGGACCAAGCAGGGAGTCAATGGGTCGGTGAGAGTAACAGTTATCATTATTGCTTCATGGGTCCGTACATAATTGATATTGACATTATTTACTCCAAATCTTAGTCTAATTACATAAATCAAACATCACACAATTGAGTTTCAAAACATAAATATAAAAAATGTACACTCTTGATTTAATTTTCTTAATGTTTCTTTGCTTTGTTAGGCTACGTAAGTGTACCCAAGAAATTGGAACATGATATCATCTCGTCTGCGCAACCTCAAAGACTGAAACAGAGCCAAGCCAAGCCAGAGAAAAAAGCCAAAAAACGCTCACCGAATCATCAGGCTCTCTGGATCTGGTGACCGTCCACGTGGACAAAAAAACAACTTTCTCCGCAAAAATCCCCCTCGCTTCTCTTTCTCCTGCGATTTAACACTCAAGTCCCAATGCTCACAGCTCAATCATGCAAATGCTCACCCCGTCACAGTCCAATCAGCAGTCTTCCACGTGGACCCCAATCTCTGGACCGTTCCGTACACTGCAGTAAACCAACCTACCCATGCCCAAACCAATAAACACATGAAAGGGAACCGGGTGGATACATCATGCATGTCCTTGTTCTCGCCTTTTAGGCAACTTTCCTACCCAGTTGCCGGTCACCTTCTCCTAATCCTGCAAAAGAGGTTTACCGCTTGAGCCGGTCAAGTTCTCCGACCCCACTTGGATAGCATTAGCTATCATCATTCATCAAGTGGTATATTTGATATTTTCATATTTTATTACAAGTATATTTCTTTTATCACTACCCAAACCGAGCTTGTTCTCTCTTCCATTCCTGGATCCTTGAACGACTGAAAAGTTTGCTCTAAGCCACTTTCATAGGAAGGTTAGTTTTCTTTTTCTCATCGTATGATTTCATATGATTTACGACGAAAATATTAACATACCTGATTCATGCAAAACTGTTTTCTGATCTGAAACTCATTGTTTCTTGTCGTTTCTTCGTTTTTTCTTTTTCGGTTTTGGTTAAATCATAAAAGTCTCTTAAGATGTGAATTTCGAGCAAATTCTTTTTGTTTTTATTTGATGTTTGGCAAAATGAAATTTGTTGATGTATGCGTTCATTTTCTGTTTGGTTAAAAGCAAAAGCGGGATGATAGAATTAAATTAACCGTATCATTAATTAATTCGTCTGTTCACTCCAGCAATTTTGTGGCCTTGTCGGTTTTGATCTGTTCCTTCAAAGGTTAGGTAATGAGCTGCTTCCATTAGCTTTGGACTGTAAGCTAACATGCAACTAGGTGATTAATGACCTGAATTCTGTTTATATTTGCAGGTTGTAGGACATCTGAACCAGAATAGATTACTGCAGTTTGTCTAACTAATTTTAGAAGAATCAGAAATGTCTACGCCGACTGTGGATGTGAATCAGAATGGAAATGTGAAAACCGAGGATACCCTGTGTACCTTGGCTGAATTTGAAGAATGTGATTTTTCAAAGTTGTTAGAGAAGCCGCCAAGGATTCTGAATATGGAGAGGCAGAGATCACTCGATGAAAGGTCCCTCAGTGATTTATCCATTGGGATATCTCCACGCCTTTCTGCTAGAGCTACTGATATTAATACTTCCCGCATATTTGAGCCACTGGATTTTATATGCTCGCCTGTGGGTAGAAGGTCAGGTTTTAACACACCAAGGTCACAAACTGGTTTTGAGCCACATCCTATGGTTGCTGAAGCTTGGGATGCCTTGAGAAGGTCATTGGTGTACTTTCGTGGTCAACCAGTCGGGACTATTGCAGCATTGGATAATTCTGAAGAAAAACTAAACTATGATCAGGTGAATACTCTATTTCCTTGTAATTCCATCTTAGAACCAATATCAGTTCAATTAGCATATACTCTATTTGGTTCCCTCTGTCGTGAGGATTATATCATTGAATTGGAAATGGGGGTGACATGTGAAAAATTTCAGTCTATGAGCTGAATTTATTGTCTATTTTTTCATTTTCTGCAGTTCTATGGTTGGTTTATAAGAAAAGAGTATAAAGACCAGTACCTAATTCAAAAGTGAAAGATACTATTTCCATATACTTCAGCATTAGAACTATTTATGTTTTCTTTTTTCCTTCTAAAGAGTAAGGTGGTGCTTACTGACCTTTATTATTGACTGCTGGATGGTGCAAGTTATAGAAGTATACTTTTTCCTGTTTGTATTATTTGAAAATATTATTTGCTGTTATTGATTTAACAATTGAATTTATCCAGTTCATTTTTCTTTTTCCCTTTGTTATGTTGATTCTTGTTTTTTTTATCAGTCATTTTGTTTTGAAGCTCATATGAGACTGACTTTGTGAGTTTGCAATGAATGCTCTTGTTTGTGATGAATTTGTAAATGTGGTTGCTTTTTTTTTTTTTACCTGCAAGGTCTTTGTGAGAGACTTTGTCCCAAGCGGATTGGCTTTCTTGATGAATGGGGAACCAGAAATAGTAAAAAACTTCATTTTGAAGACCCTTCGCCTTCAATCGTGGGAGAAAAAGATTGATAGATTTCAGTTAGGAGAAGGAGTAATGCCAGCTAGTTTCAAAGTGCTCCATGACCCAGTTAGGAACAATGAGACATTAATGGCAGATTTTGGTGAGAGTGCAATAGGAAGAGTTGCTCCTGTTGATTCTGGATTTTGGTGGATTATTTTGCTTCGAGCATACACAAAATCTACCGGAGATACTTCATTGGCTGAGTTGCCTGAATGTCAAAAGGGTATGCGCCTAATTCTGAGTTTATGTCTCTCAGAGGGGTTTGACACATTTCCAACGCTTCTCTGTGCTGATGGATGCTGCATGATTGATCGTAGAATGGTGAGTTTTTCATTGTATATACTCTGTCATACATATAGGACTAGCATCAAACAGAGGTTTTTCTACCTGAAACTTGCACTGCATTGCATGGTATAGTGATTCCTTTAGAATTTAAGATGTAGTGAGCTCTGTCTAACTCATCATGTAGAACTTTGTCCTATAATTTAAATTGCAGTGGCAACAAATATTGTTTGGTCAAAGTTGCATCTCATATTTACTGTAGCAATAAATACTAATCAAACATACGAGATATGAGTGACTTTGTGAGCCTAGTTATGGGCATTAAAGGTAACCTAGTTGACATTAGTGGCAATTGTCTCTGACCAGTGGTGCCTTAACGAAGTAGCAGTCTTAAGATGTCAAAACATTTTAAGGCTCAGTTGTTTTTCTGAGATAACTTGCTCTATGGGCTACGACCAATTTTATCATTGAAGTGGTGATGACTATTTGATCCAGAGTGAAAGTGGTATATCATCCTTTGTTCATATATTCCACTGGTTGAGACTGACAACATGCTTGTATTTTGGGGTCTTTTGATGAATGCTAGCGCATATACACTAAGAATGTGCTGACTTTTTCTTCAAAATGTAAATTAGTTTGAGAACTGATATCTTCAAATTTTACCTTTCAATGTTGCTGGGCTGAGCTTTATACTTATCATCATGTCTACAGGGTGTATATGGCTATCCTATTGAAATCCAAGCTCTTTTCTTTATGGCTTTAAGATGTGCTTTGCTTCTACTCAAGCAAGATGATGAAGGAAAGGAGTTCATAGAGCGAATAGTTAAACGCCTTCATGCCTTAAGCTTTCACATGAGAAGTTATTTTTGGCTAGACCTGAAGCAGCTCAATGACATATATCGTTATAAGACAGAAGAGTACTCCCACACGGCGCTTAACAAGTTTAATGTAATGCCTGACTCTCTTCCAGAATGGATTTTTGATTTTATGCCAGTTCGTGGTGGATACTTCATTGGTAATGTTAGCCCTGCAAGAATGGATTTCCGTTGGTTCTGCTTGGGTAATTGCATTGCAATTCTGTCATCATTGGCTACTCCTGAACAGTCCACTGCAATTATGGATCTTATAGAGTCACGCTGGGAAGAGTTGGTTGGAGAAATGCCATTAAAGGTTTGTTATCCAGCTATAGAAAATCATGAATGGCGGATTACAACAGGATGTGACCCCAAAAACACCAGGTGGAGTTACCACAATGGGGGATCATGGCCAGGTACGTATTAAAATTATGGGTCCTCCTAATAACAACCTAAACTATAGGTTAGGGTGCTGAGGTTCGTTTGTGAAAGTACAAAATTAGGCAGTTGAAAAATGATTTTTTATGTGCAAAATATTTAAGATGATACTATCCCAGCTGCGACTATGCAGTTTCTTCAGCTTTTCTAAAGAAATTTCAATTGAAAATTTTCTGTTCTTTTGGAAAGAAGTTACTAGGATATGGGTTTGACAATTCTAGTTTACTATTGTCTTTGGTAACTTTACCATTCCCTTATATAATGTTTGAGATATATTGCAACATTCTTGAACTTCATAAAACCGACTTGGTGGGATAAATTTTCAAGCTTTATTTTCTGTCAGTTAAAATTTAGGAATTTTCATGCTGAGATGTTCTCTTTGGAATTCATTTTGGTTGCTGTATTGTTTCCAGTGCTTTTATGGCTGCTCACAGCTGCATGTGTGAAGACTGGACGCCCCCAAATTGCAAGGCGTGCCCTTGAAATAGCTGAAACCAGGTTGCTGAAGGACAACTGGCCTGAATATTATGATGGAAAGCTGGGTCGATATATTGGGAAGCAATCGCGTAAAGTCCAAACCTGGTCCATTGCTGGTTATTTGGTGGCAAAGATGCTGTTGGAAGACCCATCTCACTTGGGTATGATAGCACTTGAGGAAGACAAGCAAATGAAGCCCCTTTTGAGAAGATCAAATTCATGGACTTTGTGATGTTAGATTAGTTGACTTGTTTACCATCCAAGCACCTTCCCATTCTAATTTCTAGCATTGGACCTCACCATCCGTTCATGTAGAAGGAAAACAAGCACACCTCAATAAGTCCTTTTTTCATTTTGATCCTTGTAGAATGTATTATGTTCCTTTTTAATTTGCAACATACTTCATGCTTGTTCTTCCAATCTTTCTCCTTTTTTCTGTTTTGCTTTGGTGTCCAACACGGAAGAAAAGAAATCAAAATCAGATTCTCATATCAGAACTCAATATTCAGACAGCTTTCAGATGGAAACTGTGTTTGGTAGGGCTCTGTTTCTTGTCTGAGATAGAAACAAAAGAGCGGTCGTGCTGTGGGGGCCGGGATGGTAAGCCACTCTCTTGTCTTGACTCTTTCATATGGAAACTCCCAACTCCTTCAAAGATGCGGAGATTGGACTTGTGTTTCTTGTACACCTCATGAAGTCAATTTCCTTAACATTAGCAGATTGTTGTCAACCCCGTTCATGTCAAGTTGCATTTAATTGAAATAACATGTTTCTTTTTTCTTCTCATTGATGTTTAACAAAGAAGAGAAATGTTAAACCGTATTTATTAGCATTGGTTAAGCTGATATTTATAAAATAATTTGAACTAGATTAATTAGATTAAAATTTTTTTCTTAAGAAATAGATACTATTTTCATTTACTTTGTCATATTAGAATATATGTAAGGGCATTTAGTATTTTACTAGTTAAGTTATGATAAATCAAGTTAGGCAACTAAAAGGCAAGTGGTTTAATTGTTGGTCACCCAACCCAACTTAATCTAGTTCAGATCCGGATTTCTCGCCCGGTACCTTAAAACCCACCCGATTCACACTTTTCTTTTCCCAATTCCAATCAAAAAGGATTTTGTTTTATTATTAAAACAAAATATATAAAACCAAACCCAAAACAGAGTTCCATTAACAATCCAAAATCCCACTTTCTCCAAATCCCGATAATTTCCCTTTCTCTCGCTTTCTTGGAAAAAAAAAAAAAAAAAAGAAGAAGAAGAAGACATGAGGGCGCAGAGGAGGCCGATCCACGCGGTGTCGATGTGGGTGAGACGACAGCCGCCGAAGGTGAAGGCTTTTTTGGCGGTGGTATCGGGGATGGCGGCGCTTGTTCTTCTACGATTCATCGTACACGACCATGACAACCTTTTCGTTGCCGCCGAGGCTGTCCACTCCATCGGAATCTCTGTCCTCATCTATAAGCTCACAAAGGAGAAGACTTGTGCTGGTAATTAGCATGAAAGCTCATAATTTTTTCCCAATTGATTTGTTTATTGCAATTGTTTTTGATTAATTTGTAACTTAAATTCAATACATGATACATGGGTGAGTTGCCCTAATTTAGTAATTTTAAAAATTCATCAAGGGGATAGCTTGGTCAAGTAGCAAAATTTTTAAAGGTTTTGGTTTGGCAACCTTTTTCCGATCGGTGGTAGATTTTTACTTTGTAGCCGTTTCTGGGTTGAATTTCTGGCTTGATTTTTTTTGTTTCAGTTTAAGATATCGGTTTCCCTTTTGGCTGACATAAATTCAACACGTGATATCTAAAATTTACTGCTTTGTCCTAATGCTATCTACCTACCATGTATTGGAAGAGTTCTACTACTATTAGCGAGGTTGAAAATTTTCATGAGATATCGTGCTCTTGTGGCAGGTTTATGGGTTTTGTTGTTTGATTTTTTTTTTTTTCTTTTGAGGGTTCTTATATTGAATTCGGATGCGTAGAACATTTGAGGTTTTGGGGTGGTGTTAATGATTTTACTGCAGTATCTTATCAATTTACAATGAAGGATTTCTTCTTGATGCAAAGGGAAGCCCTTTTCTTTTTTTTTTTTTGTCTCACCAGTTTGATGAGTTTGATGAGTTTGGTCTGTTTTATTTGTAACTAGAGCTAATTCAATTGCACATGTAAAATAGCCTACTTTTAGGGTTTTGTTAACTTTATGTATGAAAAGAATGCTTGATTGATAAATAAAGGTTGTTTTGGAGCAAAAGGAGTTGTTCTCTCTCTCTCTCTCTCTTGTGATAAGCTTCCTGCTAATACTTGTTTGCTGTTAACATGTAGAATGTCTTTTAACTCTTGGCCATTTGTTTATAATACACAAATGATTTAATTAATTAACACAAGATTCTTTAGTAATGTTGTTTTATAATTTAACTGAAGTGTAGATATTCTTTATTGGTGAAAATATTGGTTTTACACATTCAATTGACTTGTTTTGATAATTTTTTTGATTGGTTGCAGGACTATCACTCAAATCCCAAGAACTAACGGCTATCTTTTTAGCTGTTAGGCTGTACTGTAGCTTTGTCATGGAGTATGATATACACACCCTACTTGATTTAGCCACATTGGCTACAACCTTGTGGGTTATTTATATGATCCGTTTCAAACTAAAGTCCAGCTACATGGAGGACAAGGACAACTTTGCTATATATTATGTTGTGAGTTTCCATCAGTCATATGAACGTTTCTTTACTTGCAAATATATCTATGCAGCCCTGTACTACATATTATTGTGTTGTAGAAGTGAATCCTACCAGCTTTATCTCCTGCTTTTCATGTTTTCTATGTCAAGAAATGGTCATTTTGTAGTAAGCTTATTCTCTTTCATCCGAGTTGTACGTAACCTCAAAATAGATGTCCATGCTTACAGAGGCAAATTGCTAATTAGTTTCTATATTCCATAAGGTGCTTTCCAGGGTTTTATTGTTAAATTATTATTTCTTACATTGGCTTCAGCATCTGTAAATTAGAAAATATAAATCTTATTCTTTTCAATATATTTCTTAAATAAGACATCTACTTATTTATTTTTTGTTAAGTCATAAGCCATCTACTTAGTATTTGAGATGGTTTGTTCTCTTTTTTTCCATGTGTTGCTTTTTGACTCGTTGCTAGTCTTTTGACTGTGATATGAGCTTTCGTTTGTCTCGCATTGTTCTCAGTGCTGTTTGTTTCTTATACCACTGTGAAAGTTACCTTGCACTTCCTTGTATTCGTTTTCATTCAATCAATGCTATAAAGTAACCAATTGAACCAAAATTACTAAAGGTGTTCCTTTTTGTGTTCTTATGCATGGACTCATGTTAACTGCTTGATTAACTTCTTTGTTGCTCTAGCGGAATCTTTTTCTGAACACTTTTGCAGAAGTCATATCCTTGCTTTTGAATTTGGATTCAGGTTGCACCTTGTGCAGTACTAGCTCTTCTTATTCACCCATCAACTTCTCATAATTTATTGAACCGGATTTTCTGGGCGTTCTGTGTATATCTGGAAGCTGTTTCAGTTTTACCTCAGTTGCGAGTGATGCAGAATACCAAGGTACAAAATGCTTAATGGGTAGATATAAATTTAGGAGGTTTATAATCTTTCCTTCTTTAACGCATCTTCTTTTTATGCTTTCAGATTGTTGAGCCTTTCACAGCTCATTATGTTTTTGCATTGGGTGTTGCAAGGTTCCTTAGCTGCGCTCACTGGGTTCTCCAGGTTTGATCTCGTGATGTGAAGTTGAAAATTCATGTGATTGGTTTCGTTTAATTTCTTATTAATGTTTAGAAATTTTGAAATTGAGTCCTAGTTTGAGCATTAAAAGGATACTAGTCTGTTTATTGTACTATTTATCTACTTTGGAAATAGTAGATAGCTTGAGCCTGCATAATGAATGGGAATGACAGGTTGAATTAAATGCCTATTGCATAAGATGCGTCTGGTTGTTGCCTTTAGATGGCAATTGATGTCATTTTAATGAGCTCCATTCTGCATTAACATAAGTATTTTTGTGTGGAGGGGAAACCTTTGTATGATGCTGGTTGGGGAAGTGTTATTGTGAATTATAATGAGGGTGATTGCATTAAGATATTAATTCATTCTGTACTGCTTTCAACAGGTTTTGGACAGTCGAGGTCATTTGCTGGTAGCCCTGGGTTATGGATTGTGGCCTTCTATGGTTCTTATATCTGAAATTGTTCAAACTTTCATTTTAGCAGACTTCTGTTACTATTATATCAAGAGGTTGGTTAACCTCTATAATGTGTTGTATACAAGTATAACTATATATTCTAGTCAACCTAAAGACCACTAATATTTTCTTATATGATCATTTATTGTTGCAGTGTCTTTGGAGGGCAGCTTGTTCTCCGTCTTCCCTCTGGAGTGGTATAAGTGAGGATGCTGTTTTGCTTTGGTCGATGAGCTTGCTGCCTCAAAAACTATAACTTGGTTACAAATGTGACTGGGTGTCCTTGTTTAAGTTCTGGTTTTTTGCTCTCGACATGTTCCTCGTGACTGGGAATTAGTGGATGTTTTGTAAATTTCGGGATGCAGCAACTTTGGGTGGTTATTTATATTAAAAACATTTCATAGATGGATTAATTTTTGGTGTCAAATGCCAATCTTCTGCTTATATTAAGTTAATTATTATAGACTTTAACTGCGTCAGATGACGTGCTTTGGCCCCAGATCGTCTTACAATTTAAATTGAAGCATTTATCGGAATGGTTTGGAAGTGAAGAAATTTTCGAGCTTGCGTTTTCAATTTTCATGATCAGAGAGTATAATTATACATAGAGAAAAGCTGGGCGTTTGGTGTTCCGAGGAGTGTGTATATGCCATAGCTTTAGATTGGTATCAGCCTATTCTGGTATGCATTTAGAATTTACTATCCCTTCTGTTTTTAAATTTGCAGGTCAAAATGCTCAACTTCGCTTGAAGAATCTATTTGATGTATAAATTGGATTAAGTGATTACCGCAGAGAAACAAAGAAATAGCACAAGCTGAGGTATAATTTACTCGTACAGTAAGGCTGCAGTGTACCTTACACAATCCAATGCCAAAGCTGCTTTTTTTACAAATTAAAATTTTCCTGTTGAAGCTGGACTTGTTTGCCAAGAATGGTTCCTATGATTCAGTTGACAGAAAAGAAAAGAAAACAAAAAGGATTTAGTCATATAGATTGAGAGTTCTCAGTCACGGTAAAGTATAAATTTTTTCACTCCGATTTTTCTCCGGAACAGTAAATGGTTGAGGAGGATTCCCTTTGCTTATAACACGTAATTAATTTTCACTGTGGTAACAGTGGAGGATACCAGCTTTTTAGACATTATTCTACTGTCAGATTCCTGGCAAGAATTCCCTCGAAGGTAACCCCGGGTCCAAAAGCTAAAATCAATCCCCATTCACTATCTTCACGGCTCTCTGTCTTTCTCTTCAAGCTCTCTTCTATCATGTACTCCAGCACATACACAATCGTGTTACTGCTAGCATTTCCGTAATCCATCAGAGCTCTTCGACTGGCATTTAGTTTCTCTGGGAACAAGTCTAGTCGTTTTTCCATTCGGTTCAAGATTGCAGGCCCACCAGGATGAACTGCCCAAAACATGTTATTGTAGTCCTTGTCAGTCAATCCTACAATTCCCATCAACTTTTCACAGAAACCTTCAACATTATCTTCAATTATCTGGGGAAGCTCCCTTGCTAGTTTGAAACTAATCCCCTCTTCTGTAAGCTTCCCATCAATTGTCTTTTCAGTATTCGGCAAGAAATTTTGGATTGCCGTGTGAAGCTCGAAGAGAGGCCTCTCAATGCTCAGAACAGGGTCAGAGCCAATGATCATAGCTCCTGCACCATCCCCAAAAAGTGCCACACCCACCAGGTCATACGGTCTATCTGCACTTGGAGGTTTGAACCCAATAATGGTAGTTTCAGAAGTAGCTAGTAAGACCCGGCTGCCAGGATTGTTCTCAGCAATGTCTTTTGCTACGCGTAGACCAGCCACACCTCCAGAGCAGCCCATGAAATAGAGCATGACCCGTTGAGTCTCAGGGCTGAGTCCAAGTCCTTTTGCCAGGAAAAGATCACCACCAGGCAGCCGAGCTTCACTTGAGGATACATAGACTAAGTGGGTTATGTCTGACATGGGCCTTCCCCATTTTTTGATGCAAGCTCGTGAGGCTTCAATGGCCATCTCCGTGACAGCATTGTTGCAGATATCTAAACGTTGCTTTACGGTGGGGAGGCCTTCGATGGCAAGCTCTGGGTACTTCTTCAGGATTTCATCCGACATGACCACATACCTTGTTTTAACAGTAGTTGTCTTGCCTGTAAAGCGCCAAAATGCAGGAAATGAGTAAATAACGGTTATTTCAGTTAAGAATGCAAATTAATGATGTCCACGAGGACAATGACAGTGGACAATCATAATCTGTACGTGACAACTTTAAAAGTTAACCAAAGTTTAGTAGACGCTGAAATGTTTCTTTAGCGAAGGTTTAAAAGCGCTTTCTACTTGGCAGCATATACAAAAGAAGAGTGATGCCCTTAGATCCCTTAAGGGAGTAGGAGGAGGGGAAACCAGTAAGCCAAATGCATCAAAATATAAGCACAAATTTAAGAGAGGGAAGTTCATAGTGTTACAGAGTCGGCTTAGCTTCTGTTTAAGTTCGGGGTCATCGCAGTTGGTGTTCTTAAAATACCCATCAACCAGAAAATCTTGCATGACAAGCTGGTGAGGGAAGGCCTTGCCGAGGGCCAGAATTGTAGCTTTGCCAGGGTTCGCCCTCTTTGCGAAACCTTCTTGTGCTTCTTCTCCCATCCCCAAATCTTTTTCCCTTTCCTTTCAATTGCGACGTTGTATATTTACCGGCTGGGGAGATTGTATAGGAACTCCTTTTTTACCTTGCAAAGGAGCATGGGTGGAACTGCCACTATATATGCAGTGGCGGTGCACGGCTAAATATTATTAGAATAACCTTAAAAAGGAGTTCTGGAATATTCAATCATTCCATCCATAAAGGAGATATATGAAAGGTGCAATTATTATTATTATATGGAGTAATGAATTCGTTGAGAAGCAAGACCTTCATGCAGTTCATGTTAACAGGTGTTGGTATGTGTTTGGTATGAGGTTTGCATCTGTAATTTCAGGTATTGATAGCATGGTGGGATATAATGTAAATACATACCCCAAAATCCTTAATTTATTTGGTGGAGTATCGATGATCAAGTAAAACAGATCCGTGTCACCTGAATCACTTACCAAGGTTTACTCTGCAACGCTGTTACCTGTAAGAAAATTGCAGGATTGAAGAATATGAACTCAAGTACAGGGCTATTAAGGAATTATCATAAGGTCTTACGGATTGTGTACCACCTTGCAGGGTAAATGATCAATTGGGCCAATAATCGACTAAGATTGGCACTGACGGCCAATGGCATCTGGTCCACTAAAAACCAACTACTGCCCCAAACCCTAAAAAAGAGAGCAAAGCACACAATAGCAGAGTCGCAGCAATTTAAACCTACACCAATGCTCTCCTTTATTTCTTGTTCAACACCACGGATAAATTCTTCCACTCAAAGTACTACACAACAAATACATTCCTTCAGAAAAACACGTGCTCAAGCTATAGCTAAAACAAAGAAATAATCACATGGCAGCTATCAAACCACGTAAAATTCGATCAAAGGCTTAGATGCATAAATTCCTCGGGGTAAGCAAAATTCAAGGAAACGCCAAAGCCAGAGTACAATGAACTTAACAATATAACACCTTTAATACTGTTTTATTCAAACACATGCCTACTCAAACTATGAATTTGTTTGCTGCTTTTATCTTAAAAAATACTCATCTCTCATGTTGGCATCTCATGGAACTAAGAATTACAAGTTTTATTGTCACATATATTTCCAAATGAGAGTGAGATTAAGGCAAAATCAAAGTTCAGGGAGGCACTTTCCACTGATATAATCGATGACTTGAGTAACAGCTCGATCAAGTGCAGCAGTCACTGCAGCCAAATTCTGCAGGAATTCCTCCGCAGTTGGTTTCTCACCATCTACTATATCTGTAATTGCTTTAACAAATATTACGGGAACTTTTAAAAGATCAGCCACATAGGCAACAGCTGCTCCCTGGAACAAAAGAACAGAAAAAATAAGGCTTAATGCATTGTAGACTTTAAAGTACAAAAAACATTTCAGGCAGTAATACATGATCTGCAAGGATAATGCAATCCATTTTTCCATTTATTCATTAAGAGATGGGATGTTTTGGTGATTACCTCCATGTCTTTGACTGTAGCATCATTTGCCGTGATTGATGCTTCATCCTGAGGGGACATATCCAAAGAGTCGCCTGTGGACAATTTGCCAGTCTGAAACATAGGGCACGGGATGATGTAAATTGCCATGTGCGTGTGTCTTAGTAAGGAAGAAGAAAAAGGAAAAAAACATAAGGAGAGGCAGTGGGGGAGAGGGAGCAGGAATTGTCTGGAGTTGACGTCTATGACGTCAAAAAGACAAAACAAATTGAGAAATCAAGTGCTGCTTAACTGTTCAACTCCATTAGATAGTTATAAAATACATGCACATTGCCAATCAACCGGCATGTATATCATTAAAATATTAACTCCATTTATCTGTTAAATTGAATAACTAATCCTCCCAATGCAAAGTAGATGCCTACTAGAACAAAGTAAATGCAGTTGCAAACATATTACATATCCTCATCCAGCAGAGAAGTTATCTGGAAGGAAAAACAACAGTCTTAACAAACTGACAAGCAATTGTAAGGGAAAGATACTTAGAACAAAGAAATGAAAAAGGGATTTTAGAAATTCAATATAGAAAAAAAGAAAAAAAGTTCAAAACATGGTCAACAACCGAGCCTCCTGCTGGACAAAGAGGAACACAAAAACAAAATAATTACCTTTAGATTAAGCTCCTTCAAGAGATTTGGTGTTGAGCAGGCCTGCCGCAAACCAACTCCATACAGATCAAAAACCTATAGAAGGCAAGAGATGAAAACAAAAATTGGTTACCAAAATATAACTAAAGATTGAGTTACATACAGGTAATAAGAAATTCGCTTAGCAAAGCACAAACTAGGTTCGAGGTTCATGATGAATACATAAGAGCTTTTAAAGTATAGAAATTGTCTTATCGGAGTATTGTGGCCCATAACAATTAAAAGAACTGAAAAAGAAACAGAAAGAAGAAAGAGAAGAAAAGAATAGGTACAGAAGATGAAATTAATGAACACCTTTAGATGCCTATAGTGTTTACATGCTCAGTTTATAGTGTTTACATGCTCAGTTTATGTATTATGTAAAATCGAAGTGAAACTGAATTAGGTTTTCATTTTAAACAAAATGTATTAGATAACCAATTAAAATGGGCCTGAAAAGGAACAGGTGAGTGATTGATTCCTTGTAACCCTTCAAATCCATTTTTTGAAGAAATAAAAATATTGCAGTGCTAGTCGAAACAGAATAGCAACATGAGGTTTTATTCCATGTCCCCATAACTAAGCATGGTAAGCAAATGAATTGAAGACCAAGGGCCAGTACCACTTACTGGGATTGGTATTCTTCTATCATGGAATGCAACATGAGATGCAAGAAAAACATCACCAATGCCTGCTCCCTTTGCCTGGAAAAATCCAAGAATCAATATACAAAATAATACAAATATACATAGTTAAAAGTCCCCCACACATGTTATCTGGCACTGTAGCTTAATTTGCAACATCTAAGCTAGAGCCTTTTGAAAAGGTAAACACAGTCTTCTATATACTAGTAAGCATTCAGATCAGTAGTTTGAAAGCGGAGCAACAGAAAGTTTTATGACAGATCATCATCGTGAACATCAAATTGCAAACTAAAAACTTAATGTAGACGGATCATTGTAAGCAATGCATATCTAATAGAATGATAGCTTAGGATCATTGTTACTATGGTTCCTTTTTTTTTTATTTTTTATTTTTTAAAAAGAGAAACATATAGCGATTGAAACTACCTTAAAGCCACCAGCAGTGCCAGCATTTATGATCAGGTCCGGTTGCAATGCCTGGATAGATGCATAGGCCACAAGAGAGGCACAAATCGTACCAACACTATCAACCCCTGCAAAGAAATAATCAGAGAACTTAACAGAAAGGAATAGTGAAAGTAAGAAATGTTCCGTTCCTTGACATGTCCATTACCTATGTGTCAGATGTAACTTGGCTTGTGCATCCAACCCAAGTACTTACCAGTAAGTTAAGCATTTTCATGTAACGTATGGTAGCAATGTTTGGAATTGGATTACAAATACTATCTGAACAGAAGGTTTTATTTATATGAGCTATTGAAGCAGTTTTAAGTCTATGACCGACATCACAAGATGCAACATTTCACTACGTTATTGCTTTTTCAGTGCTTTTGGTAAAGGTCTCAATCAGAGCTCCTAGGTTTCTATTGGAAACCATACAGTATAAGTTGCAGCTAATTGTAAATTTCTTGATGATTTCAAAAGGAAGATTAAAAAGAGAAAGAAAAAAAATATTGCAAGAACAAAGTGCTTACCCAAAGTTAAATCTTTTCCCGGCCAAACTAGATTTATTGTAATCTCTTTGTATGTACCATGATAATGGACCCATGGGACCCCTTTTGGAAACCTGCACCATTGCTCATGGACATATAAATGCAAAACCCAAACAAGCAACGATGCATAATACTCGAACTAGGCAGTAAACACTTTCAGAAGCAAAATTATCAGATAATGAAGTCCACTTAGCATGACACAGGCATAAAAGAAATCAATAACAGTAATATATTGCTCTTTTTGATTTGCAAAAACTAGTTACATGCCAAATACCCATCTGAATCGTGAAATGAAAGAAATCTAACATGCACAAAAGAAAAGTTTTTAGCAAGTATTTCAAAGTTTAAAAACTCAAATACTTAGCAAGCAAACATTTTTATTAGTAATAAGCCGGCAACCACTCAGTCCATTGAAATATTGATGAAAACAAGATTAACCCAATACCAAAATTGCTGAACTTAAAGCCTTAAAACCTCCCCAAAAAAATCAAAACTGACTTTAACCAAAATCACAGAAAATAACAAAATGGAGAAAAAGGAACTCACGCAGGGTGAGGGTTCTCAGTCAACTGGAACTTATTAACCACTGGCAAAGCTTCTGTTTGCATAGCTGCAACAAGAAACTCCCCAAATAAATGATTCCATAAAAGTACATATAAATATCGAGAAAGAAAGAGAGAGGGTGGGTTTTAACCGATGATGATAAGGATGGATGAAATGGGGTGGTTTTCAACTTGAGCAGCCATGGCTTCTACTGCACCATCTGATCCCTCCCCATGAGGAGCCATAGCTGTTCCTTGGATTCCTTTCCCTGTTTCTATCTCTCTCCCTTTCCTTTCTATTCCAGAAGATTTTCTTTCCCAGGAAAATCTAATGCCAAGAGGAAGAAGAGGAAAAGTAAAAGGCCAGTATTGGCTTATTTCAAAAAAAAAAAAAAAAGCCACTATTGGGCACTGCTTGCACTTACCTGTGGTGTATCATTATATATAAGTAAAAAAGAGCTGCAATTGAAAATTTGTCAGCCGTTGATCGAATGGGGTCCACAAGGTTCTCTTGATCTATGACCCCTGCAACTGCGTGTTTGTGTTTAATTATTATGCGATTAAATACTCCATTAAGCCACGAACAATGCTAGAATATGGGGTGAGTCATCCATAGGGAAATGTCATTCTCTCTTTTTTATCCTTTTCTTTGGAATGGGATTTGGTCTTGTCTTCTCATTGAAAATGTTGGTAAAAACTTTCAAACTTTGGTGTGAAGGGAGCAGAGAGAAACCTTCCTTCAACTTAGGGTAGTATATTCATCTTCAGCTTGTCTTGAAGGAAGGATAAGAACACAATGATCATGTCTATGCCACGCGTTATGGGAAGCACATGGCCCCATAGCAACAATCAATCTTTTTTGTTTCATTAGTAAATCCAACAACATAGGCCCTCCAAAATTTCGCATGTGGGCATATTTCTGGTTATTTGTGCGCATTTTAGCTACCCCTTTTGTTTTTTTGGTCCTTTCAATCGATGTCAAGAGAAGGTCCAATTCAGTGACACTTCACATTTGGTTGGTGAGAGATATCATCGTAGTTCATAAACTATAGAGGGATTGATTCCAGTTAAAACAGGTTTATAATATTTTATTTTGAGATCTTGAAAATGGTAGACTTCTCTTTGTTCAAAGGATGTTTCATAGAAAAGCAAGGGTATGGTAGAGAAATTATTCTAAACACTAGTTTTTAATGTTCCTATGAAGTGATAGCCGTTTAGACTTGGACATGGTTGTTTTAATCTCGTGAGCTGTGAAATCTGCAGCCAGTCCTGACAGTTTGCTGCTATTACAGAATTTTTGGTTACAGTAAATTTGTAGTCTTCAAAGAGATAGTCTCGAAGGCAGGCACAGAACCAATTTACCAACATTTATCAGCAGGTAGATCTTGTCAGATTTATGAACAAATAATACAATCAATTTTATCCTTGGACATACCAGAAACAAGTCACACCTTACAATGAATCATTGCCCTGTCCCTGAGGCGAAATCCCAAGAGGTTATCAGACATTCAATTCTTTGCATGAACTTATATGGCAAATATTAACAAGGCTGGTGTTATTACACCTCTCCTTCACCCATATCAGATATGAAGCTAACTCACTTGCGGATGAGCTCGCAAAGGCTGGTGTTGCGAGCGATTCAAACTTCAATGCTTACTTTGAATTTGACTTGGGGGTGGAAAACGTTTAAATGGGTTTTTGTTATTATCAAAGTCAAAGTTTCTGTTCTTACTAGGAATTTCTTAGTTTGGTGTGTCAAGTGTTATTGTAAGAAGGATGATCAACTGATCGTTGGCATATCAGAAACCATCTGATTTTTTGCCAGTCCTTACACCAAGGACTCTTTTTGTTTTTGTAAGCCACTGCGGCTTAACTTTTGTCTCCCAAGTGAGACTATGAATAACATCATCACTTTTCAAAAAAAAAAAAAAATTAACAAGTTCTACCCCTCGACACTCTATACATCATGATGGCTCAAAATTTTGATTCAGGAAGCAAACATGTACAGAGCTTTATTTATCAATGCCAGGTAACCACTGTCTTGAAAGTCTGATAAATCAAGAAAAGGAAAAGGGTGTGAGCAGGTTTCAAGTTGGAGCTGCCGTTTGGTAACATGGGGAAAGTGTCTGGAAGAGACATTTGACAGTTGTCCCCATTGAAATATATTCTTCGAGGTAGCGCCCATCCGTTTCCTAATGTGAAGGAATTTGAATCCTTCTTCAGTAAAATCTGTGTGGATACCGCACCCAGTTGATCCTTATCAGCATTCAATAGGTCGTTATTATAGTAGTCAATCCCCCAAAATAGAGCAACCTCATCTGCAAGAGTCCCCTTGAGAATGAGTTACAGAAAGTAGAAAACAACAGTAGTGGAAACTTAAGCTAAATATTTTGTTATATATCAGGTACCTAAAAATCCCAAAGAGGGAAGCATTGTACTGTTAAAGCTAAATGCTGTTGCATTCTGGCTGAAACCAGGATGCTGAACCAACACATTCCAGTTTGAGTAGTTTCTTCTATAATTGTAGTTTGAGACTGTCAGCTTGACCTTCCAATGTGTCACGTAATTTTTCATAACATGCCAGTGAACTGTAACTGGGCACATATGATCAGTGCATAGCACAATGTCATCACTATCTAAAGAATCTGACTGTGGTGCAGGGTAACCTTCTCTGGCATTACACAAAGAAAGAAATATGAGTGGAATGCAGGCTTGGAAATTGTAGTTAAGAAAAAGAGATAAATCATTAAGCTCTAAACAAGACTCAAGCTACATTGTTTTTGGATAAAAAATGAAGTCAATTCTATGAACCCACCTTATGCATGAATCTGTATTTTTCTCTGCTTCTCTGCATCCACAGCTGCAAGTAGGGCATGATGTGATCTTGGCATTGTAAAATGTTGAGAGTGAAACACAACATACAGGTGCTTGGTTGGCAACAAAGCTGGAGTAAGTGCATGTTGATTTCCAGGTTCCTGGTGAACAGAAAAATGATTAATTTGTGGTGCAGCACTGTTTTAAGTTTTCACATTAGGATGCATTCTATAATCAAGATGAATTTTATTTCAGCAACACTTCCTCGCTTCACCAAATAGGCAGGAGAATAGTGTACCATAAGTGTCTAGAGATCTACACATTTGCTGGGTTTCAAACATCTGAGTTGATGAGTCACTTATGAATCGTTTCAATTTTTCCTAGTAGACATATACCGGTTGTGGAACACCATGAAATGTTGAAAATGACAAGCGATATGGAAATTAGAATATCTTAAAATAAAGTTCTCTAACTTGATGGATCAGATGAGTTAATGGTTTAAATGTTCACTATTGCTGAAATTAACATAACTTTTAAGTTTAAGCCAGTGCATCTAACATTTTCATTGATGACAAAAGCAGGGCTTAGCACTAACACTAGGAAGAGAAGTACATCTAGGTTTTCATCAGTCTGTTTCCTGTGACTTTTAAGGTTGCTGAGGTGATGAGCGTGCAACCAAAACACATTTAAATGTTTAGGATTTCTAGAAAGTGCAAGGATTGTGAACAAGCAAAGCAGAGAGGAAAAAGATCTGATCACAGGAATTGTATGGAGACTGAAGCAAAATTATAACGCTAGAGACTGAAGCAGATAGGAATGAGAAAATATATACCACTAGAGACACCATTGTATTGAGACTGAAGCATAATAATAGCAAAATTAGCCCGGCTGGAATTCAATTGTTCTCACTCCTCGGTGTCAATATTCAAATTATTGCATGATTTAGCTGCACCATATAGTTTACTGTTTTTTCTAGCAATCATTAGAATGTCATAGTTCGGACCTCTAAAATCACAACCAGGATGGCATTTTGTGGCTTTGGAGTATTTATATTGAATGCACTGCCTAATAATGGAGTTTAATTGGGTACTTACTATAGGCTTGGAGTTGTCTTCTACCCCCAATATCAGAAGAAATCGTGGGATCAGTGTCCTCAACTAAGCCACAAGTGTAACCCGAACCTGGAGCCATAAGTGTAAGATTGAGTGGTGCTTGCACATTAGGATTCGCCCCCAGGTGGCCAACCATCATTTCAAAGGATGAGAATGACTTAGAAGGGTTGATAGCCCAAGCAGCAAGAATGCCACCATGGCAACAGTCAGCTGTCCTGTTTTCCGGCGGGGCATCTGGCGTGAGATCAGCAATGACTGGGCTTTTCTCGCAGGAGTGTGGTGTGTCGAACTTGAACGATGAACAGTTCCCTTGTGTCGTGGCAAAAGCACCAGACATGGTCCAGATGATCTCATTATTAGCCCATGTCCAACCCAATTTCCAACCAGATTCATCAACATGACGATAATGATAGTAATTTTGAATTGTTACCCTTGCCTACAAGCAAAAGACAAACAGTGAATGATGAATACCCCGAAGTGAAATTCTAGAGTGCCTGAAAGCTACTATTGTTGCAAAACTGTTGGTTGCCCAAAGTATTGGAAGATTTCCAAAGTAAATTTCTCTTTCTTTCTAGAACTTATCAGCTCAGTATCAGCCTTTTTTTTTGTGATGAATAGCTATTCCTGAAGTGATGGTAAATGACATACTGACCACATAGCCATCTCGTGTCCATTGATTAATGTCAAAAGTAACTGTAATGTTCCCATTGGGATCCAAAGGATCATAGCAATCTGCAAAACAAGTAAAATGTGCACATAAATCAGCAACACTAATTAATTATTACCATTATCTTTTCTCCAAGAAAAATCTAAGAAGCAAAGAAGGAGAGCTTAATGCCTGATAAAGTGCAAACAGAGATTAACGACATCAACATCAAAGCAAGTGACCGTACACTAGAAAAGAAGAGCTCCATTTTTGTTTGAAGAACAGCAAGTAGAGATGGGTAGAAATTATAGTTGAACGTGACAAACCAGATCCTAATCTACGCTACTAACAAGGAAGAAATGCTGTGTTTCCATCTAGGTATAACCTAAATCCGCCTAATCTACACAATGCTCGGTGGAACAAGTTAAAATCATTGGAAATATCAAAGTGGACATGGAAAAGACAAATCCCAAATAGCAAATCAGAAGATTCTTTGAAACGTCGTACTCCTACTAAGCAAAAGAGGACATGTTCTTTTGATTTTGGATGACATTCTTTGCCCCTTACAACATCAACGGTTCAAACCAGTAAAAGACGGTATATCACCACTTGGTAAGCAAGATGATCATATCATCATATTAGTAACCATCATTAACTTATAAAAAAATGAGTTAAAGAGTTGTAACTGACCACATATGAAGAAAGGTGACTGAGTAGGTGCGGGTCGTTATATGGTTGACAATTCAAGCACCATTTTCCTCCATGACCATGAGGTCTTCGCATTGATTTCACCAGTTTGATACATCATAACTGATAAAGTTAGATTTTCAGGGCTTGATGAACTAGATGCTTCCATGAGAAAAGTATTTAGGCGTTTCTTATTTAATTCCAAATTCTTATCTGCAACAGTCGCATAATTTTCACATCTATACATACAGATCCCTCACACGTGCAGGGGGTTAAAAATTCTAAAATAAATTCGCTTCCCAATTATGTCTTCGATCTTAGGGGAGCAAGGAGAACACAAAAGTTCCAGTCATCTACAAGGTAACTTCCTCCTACTTGGATATAAAATAATTCCTTCCCTCCACTTTAAAGCACAATTCCAGCATATGCTCCCAGCAGCATCCCACGGTCTTGTTGTGGCTATTCTAACTAGGTACACACTATGAAGTCTAAACCAACGGTCATTAATAGATTTCCACAATTTGATAAATATATTTCAAGTGAAATTGAAACCCCATGGATTATGATCAAGATTTGGACTAGGTTCCTCTTAACTGAGCGAAAGCTACCATAATTCAGGGATCAGACAAGAATTTTGAAAGATTTCTTATCAGTTTAGGCAAGTTTCAAGTTGCCAAAACCATCTTCCAACTAGAGAGTAACGTTTATAGCTGTCAGAATCCATAAAAGAATAAAAAAAAAAAAGCGTCCTTTGACTTATCCATTTATTATCCGGTTTTCTTGCTGATGAAAGTTCCAATGCTCTTTGCAGAAGAAATTTTGCCAATGTAATGAGCTTAAAGGAAAACTATTCTTTACATGACAGCTTTCTTGCTGACTTATTCCTTATTACCGGTAGTCGTTTATGTAGATAAGAACAAGCCATTCATATATACCAGTAAAGTTTCTTTCTCTGTATCTTTTCACAACAACCATAAGAGATATGAAAAAAGGGAAAGTCCCAGCCGATAAGAGGCTTACAGGAAACTCTGACTTTGTACCCTTCATAACAAAAAGGAAAGTCCCAGCCGATTTTTGCTCATGCTAACAGTTGAGTTTCCTTGTCTCCCAACCCCTGATCAGTTTAAATGAAACAGATACCCAATATGTGTACAAGTCCACCGCTGCTTACAAATCTATATACTTCTTTTTCATTTTTTTTTCTGGTTGGGAATTTAATAACACTCCCTACTAACTTGTAGCTAGATAAGAATTGACCAGCAACCAAACCTTTAATGTGTGGCGAGTTCCCATTAATTGCACTCTCCCAACTTATCAGGCCAATTAAAAACTGGTAGCAACTCTTGAATTGTGTACCTATTTCGGATTCGTGATACCATTAATTCTTGCAAGTTGCATCCGAATTGACAAGGTGGTTACACTCGCTGACTTCTGTAAGATCTCTAACCTGTTCTCACCAGCGTGAAGGATCAATTATAGCAGTTTTGAAGTATACCATGCAAACACCTTGAACTCATCTACGGATGATTACCCTTACAAACACTGCCACTGTAGCCTAGTATATATAATTTCTGTCTACATCTTTATGGTTGGAAAAGCATGCAATAATGCCATAAAGCAAGCTGAGACATCACATAATGAATAAGCAGCAGGATAATAGCACCGATTAAGTAGCTCAAGACAAACTTATGTTGCATAATTAAGGTAAACATTTCATGCAGTAGCTTCATTGACTATATATACAGGGAAGTGGACCAAGAGAGCTAAAACCAAAGATGGCTGGAACTGGACATGTTGGCGTCTTTGAAGATGAAGAAAATGTCTACACCGGAACTAGAGTCCGTCCCTTTGCCTCCACACCAAGGCATGTCTCTCACAAATCGTTTAAATCCTTCCTTACTTGCTTTCTCGTTCTTTTTTTACCTTACTTTTTGAAGATCAAATTGTTCTAAACTCTCGAAACTTAATTTGTGCTTTCTGCAAATAATTTTGCAGGGTAGGGCAACGAAGAGCAGAGGAAGAGAAGAAGCAAAATCCCAATGCCTTGAAAATGACTTTTTCCCTCAAAGAGCTCTTCTCTTTGGAGGTTTGTGGAGGTGTTTTTATTATTTAATTATTTTTAATTTCTTCTTGCAGTAATCATGACTATTTAACTGTGCTGACTAGTATTAATCCTACGATGCCACTGAATTATCAGGTTTGGAGAGGATCTTTGGCGGAGCTCCTTGGTACAGCAGTGTTAGTCTTTGTAATGGACACCATTGTCATCTCCTCCTATGAGACAGAAACAAAAACACCCCACCTTATAATGTCGTTTCTTATTGCTGTCACTATCACAATTCTCCTCCTAGCTACGTTTCCCATTTCAGGTGGCCACATCAACCCGGTTATCAGCCTTGCCGCGGCACTTACCGGCATTATTTCCTTTTCACGCGCCGCCGTGTACATTTTGGCTCAATGCGTCGGTGGCATACTAGGTGCACTAGCATTACAAGCTGTGGTAAACAGCAAAATCGAGCAAACGTTTTCACTCGGAGGCTGCACGCTCACAATTGTTGTGCCAAGTGCAAATGGGCCGCTTGTGATCGGCCTTAAGACGAGCCAGGCCCTCTGGCTAGAGATTTTCTGCACCTTTGTGTTGCTTTTTGCTTCGATATGGATTGCTTTTGATAAACGCCAAGCCAAGCACCTGGGCCGAGTCATGGTTTGCTCTGTCATCGGCATAGTGGTGGGCCTTATCGTGTTTATATCGACAACTGTAACTGCCACAAAGGGCTATGCCGGTGTTGGGATGAACCCAGCAAGATGCTTGGGTCCGGCCCTGATTAGAGGGGGTCACCTTTGGAGTGGGCATTGGGTATTTTGGGCCGGGCCTGCTATTGCCTGTGCAGCATTTGCCCTCTACACCAAGGTCATTCCGAGTCAGCTTTTGCACAACTGATCAATGCTTGAAAGCACGATCCCATGAATAATATTTGTAGAGCTCTTCAGTGTTCATGTTAGGAAAATAATCTAAATGATGTAAGAATGGATGTTTAATCATTTATATATAACTCCCAAGGATGCTTTCTATGATTGTATCAAAACTACAAATGAACATCTTTGTCCCAAAGTGGAAAGTGTGAACACTTTCTCATCAGTTATTACTAGGGTGGAGTTAATGGAAACCAAATAACTCTTGAACTAAATTCGATTAATTTGATTTAGATATAAACTTCATTAGTACATTCAGTTTGTTCGATCCGTTTGAATCGATTGATAATTTCAGAATAATATATATTTTTAAAATATTTTTAATAATATAATATACTAAATCCTTGATATCATCGTTACGTTGCTAATCAAGGATCAACGAAGAAGACAACCTCCATTCCACCAGCTTCATTCTTTCCCATCACCCACACCTTTGTTTGCTCCATTATTTATGGACTCAAGCTATAATAATCTTTCATAACAAATCCATCATGGTTAGAAACAAACAGATCTCTTATAAGAAACAAGATCGGAAACCTAACAATAACCATGATCAGGTACGGTCTATTCTTTGGGAATTGACAAATATTCTTTGCTAATCAGAGGAAATGTCAGTGACAGTGGCCGAGGATGGAGTACTGTCAATGGAAGACAAGCAGAAATCAATGTCAGCTTTTCTTCTAACCTGGCACCATGCTACGTCAGGCGGGGTGGTAGAAATGAGACATCGAGGTGGGGGGCAAGCAGCAAATTTCCTATTATTGTTATTCTTCTTTTGTAAAACGAACTGAATGTGGTATGACTCTTGGAACCTCCAATTTCTTAGGATCATGATCCCACGACTGCAGGGATTTGACCGATCTCGTATGATCTGTACTGATACTGCAGTTTCTGAATAATTCCACTAACATGATTCGTTCGTGAGTTAATTACAAGTGAACCATGGAGCTATAATATCGGTTGAAAATGAATGAAAACAGCTAGCAGCAAACATAAAATAAAGAAATAATTGCACCCTGGTGTGAGTATATATAGGGAACCAGGGCACTTGGTTCCCTGCCATGCCACCGTTAAGCTTTTAAAAAATTGAACACGATTTGCACAATGTAAGTAATTGAAATATCTAATTGGAATGACAACTGAGAAAACTAATTCACTAAGATAACAGTAAAAAAATAAAGAAAAAAAAGGTGGGTTTTGTGGAGATATTGTATTACAAGGATCAAGGAGCTTTGGAATTAAAAATTAATTATCATAACGGCCATTAATTATATATTAATTACTTCCAGCTTGTACAATCTGATACGCCGGCTATATATATAGTACTATAACAGACTTCAGAGTTTAATTAAGCCAACAGATAGGTTCATCCGAAAAAAGAGGCTGAGCCAACAGAGTTACATAAAAGATGGCAGGAATTGGAGTCGTTGAGGATGAAGAAAGCATCTATGGTCGCAATAAAGTCCAGCCTTTTGCCTCTACTCCAACGTGAGTACTGAGTTCCATATATAATAATTAAGCTTCTGTTTCCATTTTTCCTTAATTTCTTTAATTTACTAGCAGTACATTTTGAGGCCTAAATTGTATTTACATAAGGTTAACATTTCCTTTTTCATTTTGTCCTTTCCTCTGCGTTGCAGGCCCGGGAAAGTTACGGAAGAAAAGCACCCAAAAGCATCGTTATCAAGTAAGGTGTTAAGCCTTGAAGAGCTTTTCTCTTTGGAGGTTAGTATGATCATAAGGACTCGCATGCAGTTAAGCTGTCTAGGTTTTAATGGAATTTGTCTCTAACAAGCCTTACCGTGTTGTATTTATAGGTATGGAGAGCTTCTTTGGCAGAGCTTCTTGGGACGGCAGTGCTTGTTTTCTCGTTGGACACGATAGTTATCTCCACATTACAGACCGAAACAAAAACACCAAACCTTGTAATGTCGGTCCTAATTGCCTTCGTTGTTGCAGTTCTCCTGCTTGCTACGTATCCCATCTCCGGGGGCCACATCAATCCGATTGTTACCTTTGCTGCTTTGCTCACCGGCCTGGTTTCCATTTCCCGCGCTGCCATATTCATTTTGGCTCAATCTGTTGGTGGCATACTAGGTGCATTAGCACTCAAAGCCGTGGTTAGCAGCGGCATTGAACGAACGTATTCACTAGGGGGATGCACCGTGACTATTGTTGCACCAGGCCCACATGGGCCTACTGTGATCGGCCTGGAGACGAGCCAGGCCCTTTGGCTCGAGATAATTTGTTCCTTTGTGTTTCTTTTTGCTTCGGTATGGATGGCTTTCGACCGTCGCCAAGCCAAGGCTGTGGGCCGAGTGATGGTCTGTGTTATCCTTGGAATAGTGTTAGGTCTTCTTGTATACATTTCTACTACAGTCACAGCAACGAAAGGCTACAGTGGTGCTGGGCTAAACCCAGCAAGGTGCTTGGGCCCAGCAGTTGTTAGAGGGGGCCACCTCTGGGACAAACACTGGATATTTTGGATTGGGCCAGCTATTGGGTGTGTGGCTTTTGCTCTTTATGTTAAGATGATTCCACGTGAGCATACCCACAGCTACTAAGTATATTCGTTTTCAAGAGCTAAGACCGGCACACAATTTGGTATCTTATTGGCTTAATGTAATAAGGTGGCGTAAGCCCGAAGGTATCTTTATGTTTCTTACTATTCTTGTAGTCATCATCAATAATCATTCTCACTGGCTATTTAACTTTGTTATCAGAAAATTTGATATCCTAAATTGGAATTAAAGCATGGGGTGTGAAAGCTAAAAGTATAAAAGAAAATTATATTTGATTAATGTAAAGTTTGCTAATGAAAGTATTTTGCAATTCGTGTGTTAGGTCATAATGCAGAATTGCACACTTAAAACCACATGATTCATGCAATGAACTGCAACACGTACCGCCATGAGAAGCTGTAATTGACTGGTAATATGGAATTTCTAGGTAATTGTTCATGGCGAATTGGATTATTAGCTGGAATTCGTAGTAATTGACAATTTCAAAGTATATAAGAGGATTAGAGCTGCGTAGTTCAAACTGTCAAGATATGCATTAAAAGTTTCGGCGGCTAAGTTAAGGATATTTCATTCTTTAATGAACTTAGAGTGAGCAAACTAAGCATCTTTGTTTATCTAAAATGGATATTCTTGACGGATGAAAGCTTTGCTGGATCCTCTGTTTTAACTTCCTCCTCCCCAATGAACAGTTGCGTAAAGCATATTACAGAATATTACTCCCATTATTAGTTTCTTTGGTGGTTTGCTTTTCGTCTTTCCCTGGCACCAGATCGGCTTTCGTCCCCTTGCAATTGGCCAGTCTCAAAATATATTTCTGATGGTTCATTTTCTAGTTGGAACTATTACCTGTAAATTGTGATATTATGGAAAGTAGCGGCTGATCAGCAGCTGGCACTAACAGTGTGACACCGTCCTATTCTTTCTCTATATAATTGGTTAAACGGTTCCTTCTAGTGGAAAGCATTATCATTTCATGTAAATTCTCCAGATTCAAGACATGGATATCGTTATCTCGCGTGAATCTGATCATAATCTTCTGACAAGTTCATCTGAAAAACACGAGGCAGCAATCCTGAAAGAAAGGCAATCTCTGAAACCAACATTTTTTGCTTGCATTGGTGCCCATGAGTTTTCCTCACCAGAGGTATTAATCTTCCTCGATTAAATGATTTATTCTGCTCGATTCATTGTGAGAAGAAAAGGGCTCTAATTTTTTCCTGATTAATTCTTTTAGATGTGGAAGGCAGCACTGACAGAGTTGGTGGCGACTGCTTCACTAATGTTCACATTAACCACATCCATTGTCTCCTGCTTGGACTCGCACGAGACTGATCCCAAGCTTCTTGTCCCATTTGCAGTCTTTATTATTGCCTTTCTCTTTCTCATGGTGACAGTTCCTCTTTCAGGTGGGCACATGAGCCCAGTTTTCACATTCATTGCTGCCCTCAAGGGCATCATTACTCTGGCACGAGCGTCCATCTATATCTTGGCGCAGTGTGTAGGCTCACTAACCGGATTTCTCATACTCAACAGTGTGATGGACCAAGATGCAGCAAAAAGGTATTCCCTGGGAGGCTGTACCATTAATGGAAATGGGTCAACGTCCGGAATAAGTCCTGGAACTGCACTAATTTTAGAATTTTGCTGTACTTTTTTGGTGCTCCTTGTTGGTGTAACAATAGCATTTGACAAGAGAAGAAGCAAAGAACTAGGCTTACCAATGGTTTGTGCTGTGGTGGCAGGGGCCATGGCAGTGGCAGTTTTTGTGTCCATTAGTGTGACTGGGCGGGCTGGCTACGCCGGGGTGGGGCTTAATCCTTCAAGGTGCTTAGGCCCGGCGTTATTGCGTGGAGGTCAGTTATGGGATGGGCATTGGGTGTTTTGGGTTGGACCTTGTTTTGCTTGCATCATTTATTATTGTTTCACCAAGGGCTTACCGAAAGAAGGCTTGGTTTGGGCAGATGGAGAGCGTGACGTTGTGAATTTGGCCGCACCTGCACTTTGTTGTTGGGATCCTACAACTCAAGTCAATGGGAAGGGTTTGTGAATTTTGACACTGATGGAGGTTTGAGTTCATGTTAAGTTCATGCACGATTCAATAACTGGTGAGTGGCTTTCTCTCTTTCCAGTTGAAAGCAGAGAATATAACTTAAAGGACACTCGGATCAGTTGAAAGCAAACAAATAACGTAGATTATTTCAAACCGGACTATACAAATTAATGGATAAGCACTGAGACTTATTGGGTGCTAGGATAATTTCTGGGTCGATAATCTGTTCACCCAAATAAACAGCTTGTTGACAGAGCAAACCAATCTCCTTGTTATGTCCTCCATTCACACGCTCTCCCTTGGTTTGTTCAAGCCTTTAACATCTATCTCATCTTTTAGAAACACAGGCCCAACTCTTCTTTAAGGTGAACTTGAGATTCTTTCAAGTTTAAATTGAAGATTCGATACTGAAATGCTTATTAAGAGATCAAGGTATATAAGCCGCTTAATCATTTGAATTGACTAAAAGAGTTTCCTTTGGGTTTGCTTTCGGGCTTAATAGACAGCAACAATTCTTCCCTCCATCTAGTCCTGTGTTTGCAAGCTAATAGCGTGTGTGTATATATATATATATATATATATATACCCCTCCATCTAGTCCTGTGTTTGCAAGCTAATAGCGTGTGTATAAATATATATATATATATATATATATATAGATATATCATTGGCACATCAGACGTGAAGCCAACATGGTAGCTGACAGACTTGCAAAAGCTGGGGTGGTGAGAGAAGCCAACCATAATGTCTACTTTGTTAATCACAATACTAACCTTTCCTAAACCTGCCAGCTCTACTCTGATTTCGCCCCCACTAATTCTGGTGTTCCATTTTTTCTGTTTTAGTGTCCCAGATTTGTTGGGGTAAGCCTATATTGGCTCTGATTTCTTCGTTTTATTTTCTAGTATGATTGATGTTTGATGGCTCATCAAGATCTTTTCTATGTTCTGCCAACCCTTCCTCCTGGGAACTCTTTTTATTTTCAAGCAAGTCAAGTGACTTTGCTCCCTGTAAGTCTCCATTTGGAGATTTTTATGGCAATAAAATCTCAGCCTTTCAAAAAAAAAGATATATCATTAGCTCAACCGAATGAACTGCACAGCAAACAACTTAAGGTAGTGGTAATTTACTTAATTAAACCAAAAATTTATTGTCCATTTTTATTTTGTTTCCCCTGATATACATGACATATCTGTGATATATAGGCAACTAGGATGATGGCTGCAAAACGGTTGAGGATGATGCGAGGGGCTCATGAACAACAGAATTTGAAGAAACTGAGATGGGATTGCCCTCTAACTGCAGCATGATGCTCCCCAGGATCTCTGCCAATAGTTTCTTGAACTCATCTTCTTTTACCATCTTCCCGTCATCCGCGTTTATCATGCTGAAAACATCAGCGACTACCTTGTTGATCTGGAAGAATTTCAAGAATTTCAGTTAGTGGAATGAAATGGATTTTTTTTTTTTTTAACAGAGAAAAGGGTAGGGGCAATGATCTATTTTGATAATTATCTTTGAACATAATCATAGGAGTCCCTAGAAACCTTCGGGAATCCATGCCAAGAATTGCGTTTGGCAAGCTTGTCTAATAACTCCTTTGAGTGACTTGAAGATGCATGCATTGCAATACCTGTTCAACTGCACCAATTGGAGGTAAACCAGCTGATGGTGCCACTATATCTAGCACCACGCGTAAATACTCCTTCGATACTTTCCCATTTCGATCTTTTGGCACATTTTCTAAAGCTGTATTCAGTGACTGCATTGCAAATTGCAAGAATTTATTAGTAATGGTCGCAGGCGCAACTGCACGAGGGAAATGCCTTCCTTCAATAATCCAACATTGGCAGAGACTAAAGACACTGAGACAACAAGAGCATATACCTTGTCTAGTTCAAACTTGTTGGACAGTAGTCTTTTAATGCTACTTCCATCAAAGATGTTTTCACTATGGGCAACAATTACTGGCTGCTCCTTGAGATTTTGAGCCACGCGCTCTGCAACTTCCTTAAATTCTTCCAAGAATGTTTCTTGAGAGACAGGTTTCTCTTGTTCATTGCTGTCCCATGATTGCAAAGCTGGTTCCACTATGTTACTCATAACCTACACAAGCAACAGACGCCAGAGAGAAGTGGGAAACGAACGATGACAACACAGGCTTAAGTTTTCATTACATATTCCTAATATTATTGACTGAACTAGAAATGTGGAAAGTCAGTTACCCAAGAATCTGAAGAAGGGGGCATTCCTTGATCAACCGTAAGTTTCTCCAAAGCCTTGACAAGGCAATCACGCAGCGATGTATCATCTGACCCTAACTGTGAAAATACAGACACCATCTCTGCTTCGTAACTTGGACCATTAATGAACTCTAAGAGGTCTTCTCCATCAATACGGAGGATCACAATAGGGTCGCGCTTCAAACCCGCCGCCATACCTAGTAGAATATCTGAAAGAACCTCTTTAAACTCAGTCTTGTTCACTTTTTCTTGATTTCCATGGGTGAATTCATTCAAAACCTGGAAAACATGTCAAAATGTCAGCTTCTATTCCCCATCACAAGTCCTATGATAATTCAGGTCCTAATTTCCACTCTCAAACAAGAAAAGGGGTGTGCACTTTTGCTAACTTAAAAACAAGTATATATCCAGCAACTTTGAGGTTCTCGTCCTTTTTATCCTCAAGTTGAGTGGAGAGAACAATGATGAGATATTATGCAGACACTGGACGTGGTCCAGTGTCTTGCCCGCTTTTCCTTTTCCCAAGCATGGGAATAGTGCTCCATTGTCTTTTCCCTAAGTTTATCATTCCCCTGACAAGGAGGAGGGGACCCGAGTAACCAGAATTATATTTTGTGCTTAATAGTATATCATAATTGATCTCATCAACAAATTATATTGCATTTAATGTTAAATTTCAGCAAATGGTTAACAAGTTAGGTACAGAAGTGAGGGGAGCCATTGAAGAAATCACTTGAGTTGTCCCCACTAATCATGACGTTCAAAGGCTTCATTTAATTGGAAAAATAAGAAAATTATAAGAGCAACTTGACTTTCGTCACATTAAATAATCATTCATGATTGATGTGTAGACATGGAGTAGTTTCGACGACATTCATCACCAGATTCCTTCCTGTATGGAGATAAAAAGAAGGGGAAAAAGGTAAAAAAAGAAAGTCCAACTGCGAAAAGCAGAAAGTCTCCCCATAACACCGACCAAATTGAACAATAGGTCGAGGGTTCTCGAGCTAGCTAGAAATGGAAACTTTGACAATTTGCTGTTTCCTACATAGCCCCAAGTAGGCAATTAGTACAATCGCTTTCTAATGAAACTTGGATAACCACAGGTAAAATCAATAAACGTATAAAACATGTTAACATCCTTGGGCTTGAGGCTGTGTGTTCTCCTTTTGTTTGTTAAGTAATTTACACTGACAAAGCGACGACTACAAGATAGGATTATTTGCAAATTGAACGACAGGAAAACGAAATATTCCAACTCTAATTTATTGTCGGTGATGATGGCATGGTAGAATTAGAATGCTTCTAAGACGAAATGGACAGCTGATGGAGTCAAAATCAAATATGCAACCCCTTATCTTAGTCACTCTGTCCACCAGCTTACATCAGTGCCTAGTGGTAGTTTAATTTCCCTCCTTGGAATAGTTTGTTTTTCTTTATCCTTCTGCTTCTACCTCTAGGACTCATATTTCATTTCATGAGGATCACAACGACTTGGACATATTACTTCTATCCTATTTTCTTTAGCAGCTTTCTCTTGTTACAGGTATTTAATTACTAGGAAACGAATGCTAACATGCATCAACTTCCCAAGCTCTGGAAGGCTCAAGAAAAACTAAACTATTCCAGAAAAAAAAAAAAACTGAAAAGAAAAAGGAGATAGAATGAAGTGGAAGTTGGGGACAAACCTCAGAGTAGAAATGGTCAGAATCAGGGGAAGAACCCTGAGCAGGCAAGCCAAGAGCAGCACCTATATCAGCAACAGCAGGCTGAAGCTCCTTCACAGAGAGCTGACCATCGCTGTCCTTATCAAGCTCCTTGAACTTATGATCCACGAAACTGCTAAACACCTCCTCGTTCTCAACCAACTCCATTATATCCGAACCGTCTAGCACCTGCTCACTTTTCTTCTTTGGGGGGGTTCCTGTTGTTGCTGTACTTGTCTCCATTAATTCTTTGGCTCCCTTCTTTTTCTTTCTTTTTGGATCAAAAGCCGGTGCTTTTCTTGTGAGTCTTGTGATGAAGGAGCTAACAGCTTGCCCTTTGTTTTTGTTGTGAGTCCCGTGAGTCACACACGAGCTAAAGTGAGAGAGGTTTTACTTTGGCCCCTTTGAGTGAGCCTTTCCTTTTTGCTTTGTTTTTTATATTGATCTTTGGCTTCAGGCAGTTTTATATGACAGAGAGACTGTGGCGAGAGCTTAGTCTTGTTTCGTGTTTGGTAACGTCTTTTTCTTCTTTAGGAAAAGCGAGAATTGTGGGGCATGTTTGGTTTCATTTTCATGAAAAAGGCTTTTTTTTTAAATAAAAAGAGGAAGGTAAAAAATAGTCATAATAATAAACAACAGTAGTAATAACTTTCCCCAAACATAAATGTGACTTTTTAAATTCTTTAAACAAAAAATAAACTTATTTACAAGTGTCAAGTTTAATTGGAAAAAGGAAGGAACAATAGTGAAACCAAACAGGTCCTAAGCTACAGAGATTTGGTGACCGACCACTAATCGATTTGTGGCTGGGACACGTGGGGCGGTTAGGGAGTCTCCAAAAAAGAGGTTGGATAGCACCGGGAGCACATCACACAAAAAAGTCCATCCTTCTTTTGCTTTTGTCGTCCCTCCCTCACTACGCGGGTGACGCGTGGATTTGTCAGCCTAAATTTGAGTTCGAACTCAGTCATTATCAAGGCACGTGGCAAACATCTGGTGGAAGACATTTCGCATCCACGTTATCTCCTGTGATAGATGCGGCGTTCCATTTTTGCAATTGGACATACGCCATAGGCGCAGAACAATTGTCCATTGATGTGTGGTGCAAATCTCTAATTTGGTAGAACGAAACGTTTTGTCTTTATTCATCAAAACTACTGCTAAATCGACGGAGGATAACCACCGGCTGATATCCCATCCGTCCTTACAGCATTTGACTATTGATGATTCTTGTTCAGAGTTTTGACCTCGTGCCTAAATTGGTGGCACAGAATCCCATCACCTATTTCATCAAAAGCATCATTCTCCCTTGTGTGTTGGCGAGCTTCCATTGCTTCTTATTTTGTTACTTCTCAATTTGGCCCTTGACAACCACAATATTACTGTATTTTATATCTGTAGGGCTTGCTAGCTGAAGAATGTAGAAACTAGAAACTAGGAAGTGTGAACTATACATAGCCCAAGTGACATCCAAACTTTGTACGTTTAAGAATTATTTATCTGACAGAGGGGTCAGCCTAATAAATTTTGTAGCATTCATTTTTATGTCACATCACAATGAGAATCAGAAACCAAAATGGGTCCCAAATTTGATTTGTTTGGTCTATTTTCCTCTTTCTGTTCCCTTCAATATTTAGCCTCTGGTCGGTTGTTCATATAAGGATTAAATAGTGTTGACCAATTATTTCAATTGCAATAATTTGAAAAGTATGAGCGTTATCATATATTACCTTACATATAAAACGAACGTGGTTGTTAAAATTAAAATAAAGATGTAAGTCCATTCATATTAATAATTTAAATTTAAATATTTAAAAATTATATTATTTAAATTTAAAAAATTATTAGATCAATAGTAACTTGAGTTTAAACTTTTAAAAGTCATGTGATTTAAATTTAAAAAATTATTGAATCAATGGTGCTTGGACTCAATATTCTATGACGAATTTTGATTGTGATGTATAACTTTGATGAGAGTGTTAAGGATTTGAGAAAGTGGTATTTTGATATTTTATTTTACATCAAATACGAATATAATTATTAAGGCTATATAATGGTCTAAGTTAATCACTATGACTAACTTAAATTTCAATTTTTAAAAATTACATGATTTTAATTCAAAATGTTATCGAATAAGCAATATTTTGACTCAATCATTACACATGCAATGTTATATTTGGTTACAAGTTTGTTAATGTTTAGATATGATTTTTTTTTTTTGGTTTATGAAAGTAAAATACATATGGCATTTGGTCATAAAAGTCACTTTGTAGTGTGTCTTTTCCTTTTTAAATTGTCAGATAGCTAAACCTAAGGACTAGGTTGAGAAATTATATTTTACATTTCATTTTCAATTCTTGTCACGCTTTTGATTCTAAATTTGTATATGAAAGAATTATTTGTTGAAAAGGCTTAAGTGTGATTCACACTAGACGAAGACTGCTCTTCATTTTAATAAAAAAAAAAATAGGGTACAATAAATTTATTTAAATTAATACCAGGCCAAAACATAAAAACCTTACTCTACATACACATTTACATAAATACCCTCGCAAGTTGAACCGAAAGTAATCACGTGAAAATTGTCTCGTAAAAGGTGAAAATGATAGGATGATAATTCCCCTTGATAAATATGTGAATAGCTACTGCTCACTTTTTCACACACAAAGTGAAAATCAATTTCAATGTACTTAGTTGGGCGTAGAACATGGGATAAGCATCACGTGTAACCCTCACATATTTATAATATAAAATAATATAATAAAGATAAATAGATATGAAGATCTTACAGAACTTGACGTAATCAATAAGATTCAGTCAAGCAAAAGCAAGAGATCATCGATGCTCCGATTTTACAGTAGATCAGAAAACGTGGACTATATCTTTAGCACTCCATAAAACAACTAAACCCGAAGGAATAGCATAGCCAGTAGTGGCTACGGTTATCTGGACAACCAGCCAGTAGTGGCTACGTTTTTTAGATTGAAAAAGATTAAAAGAATCCCTATGAGCTTCAATACCTAAGCAATAGCGAAAATCGCCATGGTCTTTCACGGCAAACATGGAAGAAAGTTTAGAAATAAATCCATGAAAAAGGTTAAAGTCACTGTTAGAAGGGATAATGCCATCGACATAAAGTAAAAGAAAGAAGAAGACAAGTGAGAAGAAGACATAGTGGGGTCGTAAGATGATGAAGCCATGAGTTGTCAAAGAAAGAAGAAATTGTGTGGAAGCAAGAGGACGGTACAGGATCTCTTCCTAATGCTCTGGTACCGTGTGGTCAGAATAGATGAATAATGCTTTTCATTTTAATAAAAAATTTGTGTACAATTAGTTCATATATACATATGAAGAAACGACATAAATACCCTATGCTATACCAGTTCTTAGTACAATTTATCATTAAAAAGGCTTGAGATAACTGTTTTAATGGGCTGCAGACTTAAATATCCTCCAAATGCCATGTGGCTTGGATACAGCTTCCTTGTAGGGTGTTTGTTCTTGAGATGAATTGGAGTTTCCATTTCCTATGGATGATGTTGGTTGAATTGTCCCTGTTTGTACTCGACTCACTGATGATTGGCTAGTTGTTTTAACACAAGATTGGGACGAGATCATCCTTTTATTACTCTGGGATGCAAGGAGACAACCTGGCTCATTGTTTGTCTCGGGCTGCTCCTCGGACAAGCTGGATGAATCTGGAAGGGGTATTTTCAACTGCTCTGGCTTGGTAGCAGATGCCTGACTTAAAGCAAGTTTGTCGGTTTTTCTGAGATTCTGCTGTTGCTGCAGCAATTGAACCGTCAAACAGGCTAAATTGAAAAATCTTATAAAATCTTTTATCAGCATCACGAAACAAGTCAATTGACAACTTTGCAGGACATTCTCAATGATAGGGGTTGCAATTATTTAGAATATCAAATCAAATATCCATCTACTAATGTATGGTAGTCCGGAAATTAAGATTATAAACTAAACTAGTAGTACTTCTGAAAATCTATGTATACCTGATCAAGAGGAAGGTCCGATCCTTTTTGAGAAGCCAAATGCTGCAACATGTCTAAAGACCTTGTCCTACCATAATTCATTGCCCTATGCCAATAAAGAATTCCAACCTCCCTTGCCTTAAGCTTTAACTTAAACAATTTTCCATCGACTTCTGTCACATGTTTTACGGCGTAAGGTCGAAGAAAAGAATTATAAACATAAGCTGTTCCCTGAAACAGTGGTCGCAAAAACAAGAAATGAAATGATTTGAACGACTTCAGAAGGTTAATTTATATAGACAACCGAACCAAAGCTTTTCAACTTTCAAATGTTGAATGCGTACTTTCCAGTTGGGATGCCAAAGATAAATAACCAACGCCAATTTTACTTCATTGTACAATGGCAACCTTCATCGAGACAAGATAACAAAGACTGTCAGGAGTTTACAGGCCCATAAAGAAAAATCATCTAACTATTATGAACGTAAGAGATAATACCATGAGATGAAGACATCTCCAATTCTTCCACAAACTGTTAGGATAGCAACTAAAATCCTACAGAATACAATAATAATTTAGTAAAATGTCAGCCCTTTAATTTGGTGGGGAGGATGATTAAAAGTGCAGAAGGGAGAAATGTTTATACCAGTATTGACACCAAAATCGAAGTTGCTCAATTTCTGGCTCATCTTTTTCCACTGCCTTAAAGCACTCGTAAGCCGGATAAGCATAACCAAAAGCCAATCTATGAAAACACTTCAATCAGTATCAGGTTTCCTGGTAAATTAGCAAAATGGGAAACATATGGTGGTAGTAAAAGAGACAATTCCATTTAGTTGGTAGTCGCTAGTCGATGGTTACATACAGAAGGGTTCTCGAAAGAAAGGATCCCATCTTCTTGGATTTCTTTTTAGATATACGAGAATAACAAAATTGATTGAACTTTGCTGTTGAGTTTATCAAAAATTTCAACCTGAAATTTGAAGGAGGAATCATTAAAAAGCAAGAGAATGAATGAATAAAGATTCCCAATACAAAGATATATAGTAGGACTCAAATAAAGGGATTGCTATTGATTAGATTAAATTTGTTCCTTTTGGACTCTTCTTTTGATCTTTTCTTTTATCGGAAAAAGACAATTAAAAAAAAAAAAAAACAAGGAACAATGATGAAACTATACCTGGAAATGCCACAAAATTCTAATAGAGAGAGAGACAGAGAGAGAGAGAGAGAGAGAGAGAGAGAGAGAGAGGGAGGCTCCTTTGGGTCAAACCACTTCTTGCTAAGGGACGTGCAAAAAACCGTTTAATGCATGGAACGACACTTAAGGGTACTGCCATTTAAACCTCTCTTGGCGGTAGTTTTTTTTTTTTGGTGCGTTTGTTTTATTTGTTCTTTTTTTTTTTAGGTTTTTTTATAATATTTTAAATTTTTTTGAATTATTTAAAAAAATTTAAATAACTTTTTATTTTTATATTACATTCAATTAAATTTTTATATTTTTATTTTAAATCAAATAAGTTTTTACGATTAATATTTGATTAATTATCATTAATCAAAATTTCACTTATCATTTTAATCTCACCTAGTGTTAATGTGGTATTGATGTAGAGCGTGAAAATACTACATTGTAATATTATCATGTCATACTATTATCTATTATTATATATCAACATAATAATAAATGACATTATCAATAACGATAATTAATCAATTATTAATAATAGTTTATTTGACTCAAAATAGAAATTTAAAAATTTAATTGAACGAAATAAAACATTAAAAATTTTATAAATAATTTAGAAGTTTCTTAAGTATTACATATATTTTTTCATTTTTGGAGTGAGGTTTGGGTGTGGACAACTCTACTATTCAAGGATGACGTGGATTAATCTTAAATCTCCTCCCCACAGCTAAACATTTGTTTATTTAGAAAAGATAATAATTAAATGATTAAATATGTATAAAGCAAAATTAAATAAACTTTTAACAGTCCATTGTATTTCTTAAAGTACTGAAGAAAAAAATTTAAAGAAAAACAGGAGTGGACGAAAAGAAACTTTCCTTGTTTTTTTTTCCCCTCAGGACGGGATAGGCATAAACTTTAATCCTTTTGTTAAGTTATTTTGGCATTCAGGTTTCTTTAGTAAACAAACTTCAAATTTTTTTTTTTTATATTCTCATTCGTTACTTAAACCGCAAGGGGTGGTGAAAGGGAATAAACGGATTCCTTGATGAATATTATTAATTTGCTGTTCTCTTGACTCATTTCACATACAAAGGTCATCCATTAATTGTAGGCCACGTCACTTCAATCTTCCATGCAACTTAATCAAAGCAATGGCGTCAATATTCTCTTACCGCAAGGTCCTCGCGTCAAATGGTAGCGTAAATGACAATTTCCCACCTTATTTAAAATCATGCTTTTTGGAGTATTTGAGTATCTTTTCATAGGATTACCAGATTTTCTGTTGTTAAATTGATCATATTACGAGTAGCAGAAGATATTGTGTCACTAATAGAAAGTGAAGGAGATGAACAAATAATAGAAGATGTGGCAGAATGCTATTTAAATGAGCTTGTAGAAAGATACATGGTGTTAGTGGAAGAAGGAGATGTAAGTTTAAAGATCAAAACATGCGGGATGCATGATGATCTTATCAGAGATTTCTGCTTATTGAAAGCAAAAAATAAAAATTTCATCTATATCATTGATCGTCTTAAAATGGAGCAAGCTGATGTTAGCATCTGGTCCTCTGCAATTGGTAAAGTTCGCAGGCTTACCATGCATGATTCTGTTATGACAAATTGTATTAAAAACTCACATCTCAGGTCTTTATTTTTCTTTGATAACATCTATTCAATAGAGTTTATGCGAAGGTCACAGAACCTCAAATATCTTATGGATTGGGTAGAAGAAATAGAAGACGACGAAAATGCGACTATTATTAAGGACTTTTTGCAGTATTTCTAGCGGTTCTTTTATTAGGTGCGGCTGCTTATAAACTTGGAGGTTTAACGAGACACATTTGCAACAATTTCAAATTGCTTAGAATCGTAGATTTTGAAGTAGCGGAGCTTGCACTGGACTGCAAATTACTAGGTGATATAGGTAATCTCATCCATTTGAGATAATTGAGTTTAGGGAATGACGCACAGGTGGCAAGGTTGCCATCATCTATAAGCATACTAAGGTGCTTGCAAACCTTGGATTTAAGATCTAGCTGGTCAGTTCAAATACCTGATGTTTTTTATGGAAAATGGAGTGGTTGAGGCATTTGTATGTCCAGACAAGTTGAGAACAAACTCCCAGTTGAAATTGGATATTTAAAAAAATCTACAAACGCTTGTGAATATCAACATCAAAAATTATTATCTTGAAGATATTTACAGTATGAAATATCTTAAAAAGTTACTCTTTTGATTGTTGAAAATTTTAGAAAGGACTTGAATTTGAACCTGCTGGTCATCACAAGTAAACATCTTCTATCTTTATCCATTTGGGGTCTATTTAAAAGTATAGATCCAATGCATTTGACATACCTGCTCTGTAGTTGCCTTAATATCCGTGAGTTGCATTTATCTGTCGAGATAAGGAAGTTTCCGGAACCTCAGCACATCTCTTCAAATATTGCTTACATTTGCTTGGCTAAGGTTAAACTTGATGAAGATCCATTGCCAACACTAGAGAACCTACCTAATCTGAGGATTCTCAAAGTAAAAGCTGATGCCTTTGTCGGAAAAGTGATGGTTTGTTCCGCACAAGGTTTTCCTCTGCTCAACTCTGAGTATTATTTCTCAAAGAAATTTAGAGGAATTGAGGGTGAGTGAAGGAGCCATGCCCAATCTACACCATCTGAGGATTGCAAATTGTAAAATGTTGAAGATGCTGCCAAATGAGTTGAGGTTCACCACAACCCTCAAAGAATTGAAGATTGAAGATATGCCAAAAGAATTCAAAGATAAACTGGTTGAAGGGGGAGAGGATTACTGCAAAGTCCAACACGTGCCTTTGTACCATATTTCAAAATTCTGATTATTTTTCTAGGTACTACTTCGGTTAATCGTTTATCACCAAATTATAAGTCTACTTTCTTTTGTTAATTAATGGATTAAAATTGATTTGTTAAATGTTTCCTTTTTTTTGTTTCATTTTCTTCTTTTTGGACCCAAAATTCAATTTTTTTTTTCAAAGTATTCAAAGATAATCTGGTTGAAGGAGGAGAAGATTCCTACGGAGTCCAACATGTGCCTTCTATCCTATTTCAATATTGTGATGCTGATTATGATTAGCTAGTCTTGTAACAGAAATTTTGGAATATCTACTTTCGAAGCAGGAAACTCTGCTACAACAAAACTGACCAAAAACCAGAACTTTATACAAAATTTCATGATGAGAAAAACACCTATGGCCAATAAGCCCAACCTCCAAGCATCACAGAGGCAATAATAGTTTGGCAGAAAACACAGCTACTTAGTATATATTACTTTCAAAGGAGATTCCATTCAGTATATGTTCTTTTTATTCATGATAGTGAACGATGATTTAGTAGAGCTTCTGCTCAAAGAACCATGTCCGATGTGGTGGAGTCATCAATGGTTTAGCTTCTTCATGCTATATATGTGCACTGATGTAAAATACAGGGGGGCAACAGAGAGATCAGTGTCATTTATGAACTCTGATGCCAAACAAGTCTTGATTCCTTAGGTCTTTTACAATGTATTTGTCGTCCTAGTGTTGTAGGTATTGCGTGTTGTATATTAGGTATACATATACATGTGTTACTTACAAAAAATTTAAAGAAAATGCATAAAACCTTAATATTAATCGATTAAGTTGTTTTGTTGATAAAATATCTAGTGTTGGAAACTTTCAACAAGTTCTCCGACTAACCTTCGCTTTTAATAGGTTAAAGCATGGTTTTAGGATTGGGTTCTGTTTCTAGAGCAAATTAGTTGATCAGTTAGTCGATTAAGTCAGACACTAATTCATTGATTATCATGAATGTTTAGTCGAATTAAATGTAAACAGATTTGAAAAATCTGAAAGATTAAAGTGATTTTTCATTTTTAGAAGTATATTAATCATTGAAAAGCAAGGTGTTCATACATAAATGAGTGTCTAAAGAACTATTTCAGGCCTATAAATACTTCTTACTAGTATTAACATCTATCAAATCACTCAAAAATTATCTAATTCTTCATCATGCATATGCTTTTCTAAATAAGATTCAAGCGTTTTTAAAAGAACATTAGAAAGACAGTTTTTGATTCTCTATTCCTTTAGGCTTTGTAATCTAGGGATGATGTTTTCAAAAGTTCATTTGCATCTTAGCGGGAAAACTATTATGTCTTGTCTAATTTATTCTCTGTATCATATTGATTGCACATAGACACATACAAAACTAAGGACGTTGGACTTTGTTGCAAATATTTCTGTTCCTGAATTATTAAAGCTGGTGTTCTAGGAGTTGATAATTTCAACACTTTCTTTGTCTTTGCTGATAGGGGTTCCTCATCTCTTCATGTTGATAGGTCCATTTAGACATACTGGTTTATGTAGGAACAGAGTTCTCTTCTTCTTAAGACCGTGGGCTGTTATAACATTAACTTGAATACTGTAATGTCACCCTTTCTTTTGTAGGCACATCAGACCACTTCCGATGCTTAGCTAATCCTCGCATGTGAGGATTCTTTTGTCTTTAGCTGGAAGGCTTTTGTCTCCCTTGTGAGACCTTATAAATAAAATTGCCTTTCAAAAAAAAAAAAAATCTTAAAGGGGATGCTAAGTTTGTTTTGTTACACTTGGTTTCAAGTAAATTAGCATCTTTGCAAGGAGATACAGGCTCTGTATGCTCCTTCAAGTCTGCAGACTGGCAGTTAAATCTAATATCTTTACGTTTTCCAGGTGAAGTCGTGAAAAAGAAGCGACAAGCTTGTTTCTCTTGAAAGATATCCCCAGTTTGCAGCAGCTCTTTCTAGCTGTGTGGAGACTGGAGTGGATTGATGACAATGTAGCCTAAGACTAGACTTGGATTGATTTGTTATGTTTTGGAAGTATTGACTCTTTGTTTATGATTTCCTTATGGCTTTTGTCAAATAAAAAAGTAAGAAATTCATCCATCCCATTGTCTAATGTCTATGTATCAGAGGGAACTGTTTGTTCTTTCTAGTAAATTGGGTGGTTAGCGATACATCCATCCAAACTAGCTTGCTATTTAGGACCTAATGGCCTTAGGCCCAACGAAACACAAATCAAGATCCATAATTCGTTAGTGTTAGCTTGAAGCGGACGCGTGATTAATGTAACGACAAAAGCACCAGATTTTCTTTGTTGAGACTTGAGAGAAAGAAGAGCGTTGACCTATGGCGGAATCTGTTGTGTCCAATGTTGCAGCAAGACTTGGCGACTTAGTAATTCAAGAAGCTAAATTCTTGCGGGGCGTGGATGATCAAGTTAAGCATTTGCAAATGGAGCTCGTTTGGATGAAGAGCTTCTTAAAAGAGGCAGATTCGAGACAAGCTGAGAACGAGATGGTTCGTATGTGGGTTGCTGAAATTAGAGAGATTGCTTATGACGCTGAGGATGTCATTGAAACTTTTGCTCTCGAAATTACATCCCAAAGGAGGGAAGGTATTTCCAATTTTATCAAAAGATCTGCTTGCATCTGCAAAGAAGGATGGATGCGCCACAAGGTCAAGTCAGACATGGAAGGAATCATAAGCAGAATCTCTTACTTGAGTCAACGGTTACAGGTCTATGGCATAAAACAACTATCGGATGGAGCAAGCTCAAGTTCTTCATCAAAGCGGCAACACTTAACGCAGTCTTATCCTCGTTCTAAGCAACCCTATGTTGTTGGGTTGGATAACGACATAAAAGAACTGGTCAAGGTTCTTGTAGACGAGGGAAGACACCGAGTTGTTTCCATATGTGGCATGGGTGGTCTAGGAAAGACTACTTTGGCTAAGAAGGTTTACAATCATAGTCAAGTAAGAAATCATTTCAAGCACTTTAGTTGGGCGTACATTTCTCAGCAATGCCAAACAAGAACCGTGTGGGAAGGAATTTTATCCAGCCTAAATCCTAAAGGTGAGAAGGGTGGGATATTGCCCAAATTGGGCGATCAAGATCTGGCTAAAAACTTGTATGAATTCCTGAAAGAAAACAAATGCCTAGTGGTACTCGATGACATTTGGAAAGCTGAAGATTGGGATGCTATTAAGCCTGCCTTCCCAATGGAGGAGGAGACAGGTAGCAAAATACTGCTCACCTCTCGTAACAAGGATGTAGCTTGGCACGCGGATCCAAGAGGTTTCCTGCACGAACTACAGCTCTTAACAGATGAAGACGGTTGGAAAATGTTCCAACATATATGTGATTCTGCAGGTAATATATATCTTAGCTCACTTTATAATTTTAAATTTTGGGTCAAATATGTGCATTTCATTCTCATTTCATAGAAATTTTTTACAAGGTAAAGAAAAAAGAAATGTATCATTTTAATTTGTATAGCATATGCACTCTCGAAATGCCCCAACATTCAATTTTTCTCAAGATGTTATTATTAGTTCTAGCCATACTTATGAGATTTCTATTGATCTATAGATGTTTACCTTTATTTTTTGTTCTTTCTTGTAAAACTTCTCTTCAAGATTTCTTTAAGCAATTTCTGCAAAGTAAAAATACCCAATATTCTTCTATAAGAAAAACAAAAAGAAATATTTTATTGTTATTTTTTTGGCAACATATATTAATTAGGATGTTTGTTTATTTCTGGGCTATATATGATGACTTTTATTGCTAGTTTAAGTTTTTGCTATAGTATGTTAATTTGAGATTGTATATATCAATATAGTTTTCTTGTTCCCTGTTTTTTGCCAGACTATGTAATTGAGGAAAAAATGGAAGAGTTGGGGAAGGACATGGTTAAACAGTGTGCTGGGTTGCCATTAGCCATTGTTGTTCTAGGAGGAGTTTTGGTTACAAAGCATTCATTAAATGATTGGCAAATAGTGCAGGAAAATTTGAAGTCATACTTAAGGAAAGATAGAAGTAAAAAAAAACGGAAAGATGGAGGTTGGGGAATCCATGAAGCAATAGCTTTAAGTTATGGCAATTTGCCACCCTATTTAAAACCATGCTTCTTGTATTTGAGTGTTTTCCCGGAAGATTACGAGATTTCTGTTGGTAAATTGGTCAAATTATGGGTGGCAGAAGATATTGTGCCATTAGAAGAAAGTGAAGAAGATGGAGAAGAAATGATGGAAGATGTGGCAGAAGGTTACTTAAATGAGCTTGTAGAAAGATACATGGTGCTAGTGGGAGAACGAGATGCAAACTCAAAGATCAAAACATGCCGGATGCATGATCTTATCAGAGATTTCTGCTTGTTGAAAGCAAAACAAGAAAATTTCATTTGCGTTCTTGATTGTCTTCAAATGGAGCAAGCTGATGTCAGCAGCTTGTCCCCTCCAATTGGTAAATTTCGCAGGATTGGCATTAATGATTTGAATCTGATAAATGGGATTACAAACCCACATCTCCGATCTGCATTGTTCTTTGATCAAAACTTTTTGGGAGAGTTTCAGGAAAGGTCTTATGTCATCAAATGGCTGGAGAAAATAGAAGATAGCATAAATAGTACTATTGTTAAGGGTGGTTTGTTCGCATTTTTAATCCCTTTTTTAGGATGTGAGTTAAGGCATAAAACTCGAGGGTTAACGAGACACATTTGCAACAATTTCAAATTGCTCAGAATCCTAGATTTTGCAGATGCAGATATTCCACTTGTCTGCATATTATTAAGTGATATAGGTAGTCTCATCCATTTGAGATTTTTGAGTCTTGGGAACTGTGCTTTTGTGGCAATGTTGCCATCATTTATAAGCAAATTAAGGTGCTTGCAAAGCTTGGATCTAAGAGATTGTGTTGGGGTTTATGTGCCTAATGTTTTATGGAAATTGGAGCGGTTGAGACATTTATATCTCCCTGATCAGGTTTGTGCGAGAACCAAATTGAAATTGGATACTTTGAAAAATCTACAAACGCTTGTGAATTTCAACACCAAAAATTATTATCTTAAAGATATTTGCTACATGAAATATCTTAGAGAGTTGATGATAATTGGTCCTTTTATTGTTGAAAACTTTAGAGAGGACTTGAATTTGAATCCACCGATCATCACAAGCAAGCATCTTCGATCCTTATCCATTTCAAATAATAAAAGTACAGATCCAAGGCATTTGACATACCTGCTCTCTAGCTGCCTTAATATCCGTGAGTTGCATTTATCTGTCGAGATAAAGAAGTTACCTCAGCACATCCCTTCAAATATTGCTCACATTTCCTTGGATTGGGCTAGACTCGATGAAGATCCATTGCCAACACTAGAAAAGCTACCTAATCTAAGGATTCTCGAATTAGGACAAGGTGCGTTCCTCGGAGAGGTGATGATTTGTTCCGCCCAAGGTTTTCCTGTGCTCAACTCTTTGAGTATTATTTGGCAAGCAAATTTAGAGGAGTTGAGGGTGAGTGAGGGAGCTATGCCGAATCTACACCATCTGAGGATTGTAAATTGTAGAATGTTGAAGATGTTGCCGTTCATCAGCACCCTCAAAGAATTGAAGATCGAAAAGATGCCGAAAGCATTCAAAGATAAATTGGTTGAAGGAGGAGAAGATTCATACAAAGTCCAAAATGTGCTTTCTATCATATTTCAAAATTGTGATGATTGAATTATGATCATCAGGTAATCTTTTATTACTTATTTCTAAGCTTACTTTCTTTTGAAATTAAGGAATTAAAATAGGATTGAATTATGACCATCAAAATTTTTCTTTGGGTTATTTTCTCTGAGAAAAATTTACGTTAGAAATTGATATTGTGATTGATTTCCATTTTCTTAAGAAAAGAAAAGACACTATTTGCCACGTCATCAACACTATTCGTTGTGGTGTTAACTGAAACAGAACATCGGTCATCTCGTCACTTGATAACCTCCTCCTCTCCTTTCTCATTCCCTCTCTATCCTCTCTTTTCTTTTCCTGGTTTCCATGTGCTTCCGTCAATGGATTCCAACACAATCTTCTTCTCTTCAAAATTCCAAACCCCAACTCTCCCACCTTCTTCTCCGTTGCGCTCTTGCACTAACCTCCCTCTAATCAGCCGATAATTCCTTGGTTTCAATCACTCTCTCAGGCCCCCAGGCGGTGCTTCTTCTCTCAGAAAGAAACACAAAAACTTGGGGTTTCTGCGCCTACACTCTCCTCTCTTTATCCTCAGAGCTTCTATTGACTCCAATTTGGTTCTCGTTGTCATCGGTGTCACCGCATTATCGGCTTTATAAGTCTGCAAGCACTCATTAGAGCTAATATCTTTACTCTACTTGTTTCTAGGTGAAGTTGTGAAAAGGAAGCAACAAGATTGTTTCTCTTGCAAGATATCCCCAATTTGCAGAAGCTCTTTTTAGCTGTGTGGAGACTGGAGTGGATTGGTGAGATGAAGCCTAAGACTCTACTTGTATTGATATGTTATGTTGTAGTAGTATGGACTCTTTGTTTATGACTTGTATTGATTTGTTATGTTGTGGAGTGCGGACTCTTTGTTTTATGGTTTAGCAAATAAGAGAAAAAAATCCACCCATGCCTGTGGTCTACCTGTACCGTAACAGGGAACTGCTTGTTCTTTCTAGCAATACATCATCGAAAATAGCTCGCTATTTTGGGCCTAATGGCTTTGAGCCCAATGGAGCTTAAATCAAGACCCATAACTCGGTAGCCTCCGTTTGAAACGAACGTATGGTTAACGATGGCCCCAATATGTCGGTTACTGATTTTTTTAGATAAGAGGACCCTACCTAACTCAATCGAAATCAAAAGGGGAAATGGGAAACGGCAATGCCTTCCTAGTTCAGCCCCTTTTTTTGCAACTTGTCTCGAAAGCTTTCAAAAGTCTTACTGAGCCAGCCCATTTCTTGTTTTTTTTTTTTCCATTTTTGGAGTGAGGTTTGGGTCTGGACAACTTTAACTATTATAAGATGACATGGATTGATCTTTTAAGTCCCCTCTCTACAATAAACCATATCTCAATGAGACAAGATTGTAAACGAGTAAATATGCACAAACTAAAATTAAATATTTACCCAAACAAAAAGGAAAGCTAGATTAAGTAAAGTTTAACTATCCATTGTACATTTCTTAGAGTAATGAAACCAAAATTAAAGAAAAACAGGAGTGGACGAAAATAAACTTTTACTTTTTCCCTCATAAAGGGATAGTAGGTTTCTTCAGTGAACAACCTTTATTTTTTTCTACATTCCCATTCTTTACTTAAACCACAGGGGGTGGGAAAAGAGAATGAACGGATTCCTTCAAATATTATTTTCTTGTTCTATTGGCTCATTTCACAGGACAAAGGTCATCAATTAAATCTTTGTCCATGTTAGCTGTTTTTCCCAAATCCTTTATGGAGAACTCCTTGGATGATCAAATCTTTGTTGATTGCAATGTAGCTATGTCTTTTCTTGTTAACAATATGTCATTAACATACAACACTAGAAAAATGACAACACTTTCTTGTTTTCTTGTATACATAAGGATTATCTTCTTTTTTTTTAATTTTTTTGAATTATCATATTTGTTTATGATTATATTCTCGAAATACATGTTTAAATATTTATTAGTATTAATATTAATAAAAATGATCTAATTCGTAAGTATATAAGATTTCTAATTGTATCAAATGACATTCATTAAAAATATTTTTAAATATAAAAATTAATAATATTTATCTAATGTATAAAAATTAATAAATATTTGCGAATATGTCTTACTATGAAATTTCTCTTCTTTGGAAGAAGATCTGGTTAGGTTATGCTCCTTGTAGAGTTTAGATATTTGATTGATAATAATATGTGAGAAAAAATAATAGTGAAAGTTGGGCTAGTTAAATGGAAATTAATTGGTGAGATCAAATGATGTGCGTGTTACGTAAAAAACACCTTGAAACTGTCAATCATCCTTTTTTTATTTGTGATGAGTCATGGTACATACGGGGTCTATGGCTTTCCGATTGGAATTATAGTTGGCTAATCTCCTTCGTAATTCTAAAAGCTTTTTTCTAGCTTGGGCTTCAGTGTGTCTTGATAAGGATAAAGTGAAGATATGGATATTAGCTTCCTATGCAATTTCATGGTCGATGTGGTTATTTAGAAATGTTATTGTTTTTAATGAGAAGAGTTGGGATGCCAAGCAATTACATGATTTGATCAAATCAAGGATTGCTCTTTGGAGTAAACCCTAGTGGCCAGAGTTGTTAGAGACCTATGAAGATACATTCAGATGGTCGAGTCTTGTGTCCATTGCTCCAAACCAGCCAGAGAGACACTGACACGGGAGGCTCCAATGTTGAGTTGGGTTAAGTTTAATGTGGATGGCGCATTAGTTACGAATCCGGAAAAACATTTTTTAGTGAAAGTCATTCAATTCATTTAGAATTTTTATCTTCAAATTGGATAAATTTTATTAATGTTTATGATAAAAGAATTTACAATGACAATTTAGGAATATAATAAATAAAAATTTTTAAATATTTTCCAACATTTATACTTTTGTAGTACACGTAAATACTTGATTTATTCTTTTGAAATAATAATTATATGTCGATACATATGTTTCTAAAATATAAAGTTAAAGCATAAATAATTGAAATTTTGTAACATCAATCTACAAATTATTCAAATATTATTAGAATAAGGAAAAGTATTCTTTAATGAAAATCATTCAATGCAATTAGAATTTTTATTTATAAATTGGATAAATTTTATTTATACTTTTAATGAAAAACAGCCATTTGATGCAATTAGAATACTTATTTACTAATTATATAAATCTTAATAAAAATAATTAAATTAATAATTTAAAAATATAATAAATAAATATAACTATCTTCATTAAATAAAATTTTTACAATATCCGTATTTATGATTTTGTTTTTCTGTTAAAATAAATAGAGAAGAACAATTTATCCTATTTCCCTCAAATTCACTTTTCAACTTCTACTAAATCCAAGCAAAAGTCTTTTTTTTTTTTTTTCTCTACGCAGCGCTTGGTCCTGCTCACTTTTCCGCCCAGCTAAGCATTAATAAAGAGAACACAGGGCTATGTATGTCTGGTCGCTGTGGCATCAATCAGCATCGAAATTAATGACTAAGACAAAGGTAGGTGAGAAACGAATGGCTAAGAAAAAAGTACGTAGAAAACTAAAGGCTGAGAAAAAGGTAGATAAGAAAATAGAGTGAACAACCCATGTTTGATTAGGGTGTCACTTTCTTATATACAGTGTTGCAATTTTAGTTCATAATTTTGTTTCAAGTGTGTCAGTAACATCTGATAACATCTAATATTATAACTTTAACATCATCAATTTGAATATTTTATGCCTTTAAGGGGCAAAATTATTTTATTATGGGAAACTAAAATTATTGCAAAATGCTCTAGACACAATACATGAATTTTTGTTTAACGATAATAATCATGTGCAATAAATATGAATACTTATTTTATGTATTCTAATGGTTTTTTTTTTAATTTATGGTTTCATATCATATGATGATTTCTTTCAAGTTCATAATCTTTTTATTGATCTAGCTAATTTTAAAATTTATTTTTATATTATACAAAATCAAAATTATAAGAATGATGCAAGTTGATGAAGTATGATTTTGAATAACTTTATTAAGGTTAGTAAATCAAAATGATCTTTTTTATTCAAACCGAAAACAACTCGAATCAAAAGAAATTTGATGTGAAATGCTCTAAATTCAAAGTGATCCAAACTCAAAATGATTCAAATTTTCATTAATTCAAAATAACCAAACTCAAAATGATATGAACCTATATCTGACGTGACCTGCTCAATTAGCCATCTCTGTATCAAAGGCTACTAAACCCTTATCGTAAGATTATTTTAACTAATGTTGATTTGAGTTGACCGTCATGGTTGTTATAAGTCGACTGAAGGGAAGCAAATCCTTGTCCTGAAAATTATCCTAGAAAATCAACCAACAAGGCCTCCCCCTCTTCCGCCCTAACTTTTTCCATTCAGCTCTCAAGACTGAAGAGCAGCTTCGGCAAATATCTCCCACAGTGCCTTATCCTGATCCATCATGGTAAGATACCAATTCAAGCTTCCTTTCAAATTCCAATGCTTCATGCTCATATTTCTCTCTCTCTTCCTTTCCTGTACTTTTGCCTTTCTTGTATTTTGTTTTATAGTTAAAAGATAGTGAATTTCATACTTACAAAAGAAAATGAAAAGGGATTAAGGAAATGCTTAGGCGATAAACTTCGCTCAGCTGCCTCCATGTGGTATATTCGGCTCTCTACTAAGCTCCTTTCTAGCTACTGAATATTTTCAGATCACTCCACATAACCCATGCACTGTCTCCTTCAAGTCTGCAGACTGGCAGTTAAATCTAATATCTTTACGTTTTCCAGGTGAAAAAGAAGCTACAAGCTTGTTTCTATTGAAAGATATCCCCGATTCGCAGCATCTCTTTAAGTTGAGTGGAGAGCGGAGTGGATTGGTGAGATGAAGCCTAAGACTAGACTTGTATTCATTTGTTATGTTGTGTAAGTATTGACTCTTTGTTTATGACTTCCTCATGGCTTGGCAGAAAAAGGGGAAAAAATTTATCTGTCCCTTTGTCTATGTATAAGAGGGAACTGCTTGTTCTTTCTAGTAAATATTGTGTGGTTGGCAATACATCCAAGCTAGCTTGCTATTTTGGGCCTAATGGCCTTAGGCCGAGCGGAACACAAATCAAGATCCGTAACTCGTTAGCGTTCGCTTCATGTTCATGTAACGACAAAAACACCAGATTTTCTTTGTTGAGAGAAGCAGGGCGTAACATATGGCGGAATCTGTTGTGTCCAATGTTGCAGCAAGACTTGAGGACTTAGTAATTGAAGAAGCTAAATTCTTGCGGGGCGTGGCTGATCAAGTTAAGCATTTGCAAATGGAGCTCGTTTGGATGAAGAGCTTCTTAAAAGAGGCAGATTCGAGACAAGCTGAGAATGAGATGGTTCGTATGTGGGTTGCTGAAATTAGAGAGATTGCTTATGATGCTGAGGATGTCATTGAAACTTTTGCTCTCAAAATTGCATCCAGAAGGAGGGGAGGTATTTCGAATTTCATCAAAAGATCTGCCTGCATCTTCAAAGAGGGATGGATGCTCCACAAGGTCAGGTCAGACATTGAAGGAATCATAAGCAGAATCACTGACTTGGTTCGACGGTTACAGTCCTATGGAATAAAAGAATTGTCGGATGGAGCAAGCTCAAGTTCTTCATCTAAGAGGCAACAGTTAAGGCAGTCTTACCCTCATATGAAGGAACCCAATGCTGTTGGGTTGGATAACGCCATAAAAGAATTGGTCTCGGTTCTTGTAGATGAGGGAAGACATTTCCGCGTTGCTTCCATATGTGGCATGGGTGGTCTAGGAAAGACTACTCTGGCTAAGAAGGTTTACCATCATGCTCAAGTGAGAAATCATTTCAAGTACTTTGTTTGGGCGTACATTTCTCAGCAATGCCAAAGAAGAACTGTGTGGAGAGGAATTTTATCCGGCCTAGGTCTTATAGATGAGAAGGGTGGGATATTGCTAGACATGGGAGATCAAGATCTGGCTGCAAAATTGTATGAATTCCTGAGAGAAAACAAATGTCTAGTGGTACTTGATGACATTTGGACAACTGAAGATTGGGATGCTATTAGCCCAGCCTTCCCAATGGAGGAGGAGACAGGTAGCAAAATACTGCTCACCTCTCGTAACAAGGATGTAGCTTGGCATGCAGACCCAAGAGGTTGCCTCCACGAACTACAGTTCTTAACAGATGAAGACAGTTGGAAATTGTTCCAACATATTGCGTTTCCTAGAAGTGATTCTGCAGGTAATATATATCTTAGCTCAATTTATAATTTTAAATTTTGGGTAAAATATGTGCATTATTTCATTCTCATTTCATAGAAATTTTTTACAATTTAAAGAAAGGAGAAATGCATCATTTTAATTTGTGTAGCATATGCTCTCTCGAAATGCCCCAATATTCATTTGTCTCTAGATGTTATTATTAGTTCTATCCATGCCCCAAATTCTGAGATTTCTATTGAGCTCTAGATGTTTACCTTTATTTTTTTTCTTTCTTGTCAAATTTCCCTTCAAAATTTCTTTAAGCAATTTCTGCAATCTAAAAATACCCAATATTCTTTTATAAGAAAAACTAAAAGAAATATCTTATTGTTATTTTTTTTTGACAACATATATTAATTAGGTGTGTGTTTATTTGTGGGCTACATATGATCGATGTCTTTTATTGCTAGTTTAAGTTTTTCTATAATATGTTAATTCGAGATTGTATATATCAATATAGTTTTGTTTTTTCTATTATTTCCCAGGCTATGTAATTGAGGAAAAAATGGAAGAGTTGGGAAAGGACATGGTTAAACAGTGTGCTGGGTTGCCATTAGCCATTGTTGTTCTAGGAGGAATTTTGGTTACAAAGCATTCATTAAATGATTGGCAAATCGTGCATGAAAATGTGAAGTCATACTTAAGAAGAGGTAGAAGTTGGGGAATCCATGAAGCAATAGCTTTAAGTTATGATAATTTGCCGCCTCATTTAAAACCATGCTTTTTGTATTTGAGTGTTTTTCCGGAGGATTACAAGATTCATGTTGGTAAATTAATCAAATTATGGGTGGCAGAAGATATTGTGTCACTAGCAGAAAGTGAAGAAAATGGAGAAGAAATGATAGAAGATGTAGCAGAAGGCTACTTAAGTGAGCTTGTAGAAAGATACATGGTGCTAGTGGGAGAACGAGATGTAAGCTCAAAGATCAAAACATGCTGGATGCATGATCTTATCAGAGATTTCTGCTTGTTGAAGGCAAAACAAGAAAATTTCACCTATGTTCTTGATCGTTTTCAAATGGAGCAAGCTGAGGCTAGCATCTTGTCCCCTTTAATTAGTAAAGTTCGCAGGCTTGGCATTAATGATTCCTTTCTGATAAATAGGATTAAAAGCCCACATCTCAGATCTGCATTGTTCTTTGATCAATACTTTGAGAGGGAGCTTTTGGAAAGGTCTCCGCTCTCAAAATGGCTGGGGGAAGAAGACTATGGGGAAAGTTTTACTATTGTTGATGCATGTTTAGAATCGCTTCGTTGGGTCTCTTGGCTCTGTGAGTTAAGGCATAAAACTCGAGGGTTAACGAGATACATTTGCAACAATTTCAAATTGCTTAGAATCCTAGATTTTGGAGATGCGAATATTTTATTTTTACGCATATTATTACTAAGTGATATAGGTAGTCTCATCCATTTGAGATTTTTGAGTCTTGGCCGATGTGCTTTCGCGGCAATGTTGCCATCATTTATAAGCAAACTAAGGTTCTTGCAAACCTTGGATTTAAGAGATTGTGTTGGGGTTTATGTGCCTAATGTTTTATGGAAAATGGAGCGGTTGAGGCATTTGTATCTCCCTCAAAAAATGGTTAGTACGAGAATCAAATTGAAATTGAATACTTTAAAAAACTTGCAAACGCTTGTGAATTTTAATACTAAAAATTGTTATCTTGAAAATATTTACTGCATGAAATATCTTAGGGAATTGGGGATAAGAACTCCCTTCATTGTTGAAAACTTTAAGGAGGACTCGAATTTGAACACGCCGGTTATCACAAGTAAACATCTTCGATCCTTGTCCATTATTAAGAATGATGATGATCACGAAAGTATAGATCCAAGGCATTTGACATACCTGCTCTCTAGCTGCCATAATGTCTGTGAGTTGCATTTATCTGCCGAGATAAGGAAGTTACCAGAACCTCAGCACATCCCTTCAAATATTGCTCACATTTACTTGGCTAGGGCTATGCTCGATGAAGATCCATTGCCAACACTACAGAACCTACCTAATCTAAGGATTCTCGAATTAGAAGAATCTGCATTTGTCGGAATGGTGATGATTTGTTCCGCACAAGGTTTTCCTCTGCTCCACTCTTTGAGTATTATTTCTCAGACAAATTTAGAGGAGTTGAGGGTGAATGAAGGGGCAATGCCCAATCTACACCATCTGAGGATTGCAGATTGTAGAAAGTTGAAGATGCTGCCAAATGAGTTGAGGTTCGTCACAACTCTCAAAGAATTGAAGATTGAAGGGATGCCAAAAGCATTCAAAGATAAATTGGTTGAAGGAGGAGAAGATTCATACAAAGTTCAACATGTGCCTTCTATCATATTTCAAAATTGTGATTATTGAATTATGATCATCAGGTAATCTTTTATTACCCATTTCTAAGCTTACTTTCTTTTGAAATTAATGAAGTGAAATTGATTGATATGATCAACAATATTTTGATATCAATTCCTTTTTTCATTTGTTGTGAAAAATTTTTCTTTATCAAGGTAATGCACCATGTTCTTTCTTTCTTTTTTTTTTGGTTCTTTCATCATTTACGATCTTAATCTCTTGAAATTGTTCTTAGATTACATTTTTTGTTTTATCATTTATGACTGTTCTTTCTTTTGGTCATTTCCTCGAGAAAAATTTTATCTAGAAAATTGATATTGTGATTGACTTCCATTTTCTTAAGAAAATAAAAGACAATGTTTGCCACGCCAGCAACACTATCCGTTGTTGTATACTTGTTTTAACTGAAACAGAACATCGATCATTTCGTCACTTGATACCCTCCTCCTCTCCTTTCTCATTCCCACTCTATCCTCTCTTTTCTTTTCCTGTTTCCTATTTGCTTCCGTCAATGGATTCCAACGCAATCATCTTCTCTTTAAAATTCCAAACCCAACTCTCCCACCTTCTTCTCCATTGCTCTCTTCCACAAACCCCCCTCTAATCAGCCGATAATTCCTTGGTTTCAATCACACTCTCAGGCCTCCCGACGGTGCTTCTTCTCTCCGAAAGAAACACCAAAACTTGGGGTTTCTGCGCCTCCACTCTCCTCGCTTTATCCACAGAGCTTCTGTCGACTCCAATTTGGTTCTCATTGTCGTTGGTGTCACTGCGCATTATCGGCTTTATAAGTCTGCAAGCACTGATTAGAGCTAATATCTTTACTCTACTTTTTTCCAGGTGAAGTCGTGAAAAAGAAGCCACAAAGCTTGTTTCTCTTGAACGATATTCCCAATTCGCAGAAGCTCTTTTTAGTTGTGTGGAGACTGGAGTGGATTGGTGAATGAAGCCAAAGACTCTACTTGCATTGATATGTTTATGTTGTACCAGAATTGACTCTTTGTTTATAACTTGTATTGATTTGTTATGTTGTACTTGTACAAGTATTGACTCGTTGTTTGTGACTTGTAGTGATTTGTTATGTTGTGGAGTATCAACTCTTGGTTTATGAGCTCCTTGCGGTTTGGCAGATAAAGGGGAAAAGATCCATCTTTCCGTCCCATTGCTCTCTATGTATAACAGAGAACTGCTTGTTCTTTCTAGCAATACATCCATCCAAAATAGATTGATATTTTGGGCCTAATGACCCATAACTCGTTAAACGAATGTGTGGTTAGGGTTGGGCCGAATATGTCGGTTTCAGAATTTTTATATTATGGGACTCAACGCGATCGAAATCAAAAAGCGAAATGGGCAACGGCAATGCCTTCCTGGTTCAGCTCATTTTTCAGCTACGTGTCCCAAAAGCCTTCAGAATTCTCCACTTATACCGTAAATTTTCTACTAACTCAATTCATTAGAAAATCCCAGTTATTCCATAGTTTTAATTCCTTCCCTGACTGTCGACTTGACGTAAGCTTCAATATTAGAGTTTTTAACTTCAGTTTTGTGTTTCCATTTCTCTTTTATTTTCTTTTATTTCCCAATCGCAATTATTTGAAATTATTATTAATTTTTGGTCCAGAATTTAAATTAATATTATCATTCATAATTCAAAGCGTTTGGCTGGATCATCCATGTTCTGATGTCTGTTTGTCTATTCATTTGTCTTGCATAAAAATTTTCTTTTATTAAGATAGTGCTCTATGTTAATCTTTCTTTCTTCCTTGTTTTATATTTGTTGAGATTATTTTAATATCAAATTTTATTAAGGCCCTTTTCTCTTCTAGAAAAATTTTGCCTCAGAAATTGATTTAATAATTATCCATTTCTTTTAAAAAACCGAAAAGACAATATTTATCAACGCAGCATGTCTTTTTAACTTTCACTATTTTCTTCTTTTTTTTAGTTGTTTTTTATTTTTTATTATTTGGAGTGAGGTTTGAGTGTGGACTATTATAAGATGACGTGGATAGATCTTTAAGTCCCCTTTCTACAACTAACCATATCTTAATGAGACAAGATTTAAACTAAAATTAAATATTTACCCAAAACAAAAAAGAAACCTAGACTAAGTAAAGTTTAACTATCTCTTGTATTTCTTAAGAGTAATGAAAGAAAAACAGGAGTGTACGAAAATAAAACTTTTACTTTTTCCCTCATAAAGGGGTAGTAGGTTTCTCCAGTGAACAACCTTTACTTTTTTCTACATTCCCATTCTTTACTTAAACCACAGGGGGTTGGAAAAGAGAATGAACGGATTCCTTCGAATATTATTTTCTTGTTCTATTGACTCATTTCACAGGACAAAGGTCATCAATTAATTGTAGCCCACCTCACTTCAATCTTGCATGCAACTTAATCGATCAAAGCAATGGAGCCAATATATATTTCTCTTGCCGCCAGGTCATTGCTTCTAATGGTAGTTTAAGAATTTATTCCCCAAGGAATTTTGGACGAAGCTCACTTTTGTTGGGGAATCGCTGCTTAGACCGTTCCACAAGCAATCATATTATTCTAAAGTTGCAATCGAGAAATATAATAATGGTAATCGCAGTTATAAATTGATGAAAATAAACAGACAGATTTCACCAGGCTTTCTTTGTTGAGAGAAAAAAGAGCGTAACATATGGCGGAAGCTGTTGTGTCCAATGTTGCAGCAAGACTTGGCGAGTTAGTAACTCAAGAAGCAAAATTCTTGTGGGGGGTGGAGGACCAAGTTAAGCGTTTGCAAACGGAGCTCGTTTGGATGAAGAGCTTCTTGAAAGAGGCAGATTCGAGACAAGCTGAAGATGAGAGGGTTCGTTTGTGGGTTACTGAAATTAGAGATATTGCTTATGATGCTGAGGATGTCATTGAAACGTTTGCTCTCAAAATTGCATCCAAAAGGAGGGGAGGTATTTCCAATGTCGTCAAAAGATCTGCTTGCATCTTCAAAGAAGGATGGATGCTCCACAAGGTCAGGTCAGACATTGAAGGAATCATAAGCAGAACCACTGACTTGGTTCGACGGTTACAGTCCTATGGAATAAAAGAATTGTCGGATGGAGCAAGCTCAAGTTCTTCATCTAAGAGGCAACAGTTAAGGCAGTCTTACCCTCATATGAAGGAACCCAATGCTGTTGGGTTGGATAACGACATAAAAGAATTGGTCTCGGTTCTTGTAGATGAGGGAAGACATTTCCGCGTTGCTTCCATATGTGGCATGGGTGGTCTAGGAAAGACTACTCTGGCTAAGAAGGTTTACCATCATGCTCAAGTGAGAAATCATTTCAAGCACTTTGTTTGGGCGTACATTTCTCAGCAATGCCAAAGAAGAACTGTGTGGAAAGGAATTTTATCCAGCCTAGGACTTATAGATGAGAAGGGTGGGATATTGCTAGACATGGGAGATCAAGATCTGGCTGCAAAATTGTATGAATTCCTGAAAGAAAACAAATGTCTAGTGGTACTTGATGACATTTGGACAACTGAAGATTGGGATGCTATTAGCCCAGCCTTCCCAATGGAGGAGGAGACAGGTAGCAAAATACTGCTCACCTCTCGTAACCAGGATGTAGCTCGGCATGCAGACCCAAGAGGTTGCCTCCATGAACTACAGTGCTTGACGAATGATGAAGGTTGGAAATTGTTCCAACATATATGTGATTCTGCAGGTAATATATATCTTAACTCACTTAAAATTTTAAATTTTGGGTCAAGTAATGTGCATTTCATCCTCATTCCATAAAATTTTTTACAATTTAAAGAAAGGAGAAATGCATCATTTTAATTTGTATAGCATATGCACTCTTGAAATGCCCCAATATTCATTTGTCTCTAGATGATGTTTTTTTGAAAAGCAATACTGAAATTTCATTGATCAAAAGAAATTACAAAAACTACCCTTGGGGTGGTAGTGCAGGTTGCCTTTACAGGCTTTCAATGACCTGTGTACCTTGCTCCGCATAAGTGAAACAAAAACAAAAGTATTAACCTGGGTGCATATTAGATCAACCTATAGACATCCGCATACATTCCGTAGGCTAATAAAAAATCTTCTCACAGAACACGCAGGGACATTCCAACACAACCAGGTTTTTATTCCCTGAACACGAGGTACATCAAGCTTCTTTAATTTCTTCCACTAGAACACAAAAAAACAGAGACCAACCAAACAGTATTACAGGCAATTACATCAACAGCAGCGCTCAACCCAATCATCTAAGTATACTATATGTCCTTTGACCCTGTCCAAATCCAGTACTAATAAGAGAAATTTTTGGGAGGTATGATCATAGTCGTGTCCCTACCTTCCTGTCTTGGACTCCTCATAATACCTCCAAGACTGGAGGTGTTTGTGGTTTGATGATTTAGCTGAATTTAAAGGTTGATTTTGCTTTTTGACTCTTGAATGTTTTACGTGTACAGAATGTGGTTTTGTATGGCTCTCTTGCTTAACCTTTTGGTGCAGGTTGTGGGTTGGGTAGCTGGGTGGTTTTTGTACATGTGTATAGGATATTGTCTCTTCTCCTGTATGTTTTTTGTGGTTACAGGAGTGAGGACTTGGGCAGGACTTTGGGTTCTTCTTGTGTCTGTTCCTTGTTCTGGAGAGGTTGATACCGGTTTGTAATGCTGTGCCATAGGATATTGGGAGGTATACCTGGTAGTCAATGGGCATATCTCCCAATATCTGTGGTTTGGTCCTGTTCAGGGTCTGCTTTTGTATAGGAGAATTTCTCTCCCCCTTGTTTCTTAATGAAACCTTCTAATGACATTTCAAAAAAAAAAAAAAAAACCTCCCTCACTAACACCATTAGCGATAAATTTATAGCACCTAGAACATAACAGCCAACATCCCATTTCCCGCACCCTAGATTACCTCCGTTCAAAGTTTGAGTATATCCTGTGTACCATAAATCTCCACACGGATCTCTACCATGCGCACCCCTAATGAAGGCTTGCAGTGGTAGCCTTCAACCCCCTTGATTAAGCTCTGTTACATCATTTGACTCCTCCTAAGAAGACCTGAAAATCAACAAACGACCTGCAGACCTCCCAAGCACACACCAAGCCAACAAGCATAATAACAAAAAAAAGGAACCAAGTGAGAATGGTCCCTGGACAAGACATCCGGCTAGCCTACCGCAACACCAAACCATAGCCGTACCAATATTTGAGTAGCTCTCAAATGAAACGAAAAGAGATGGATCTTAGCCTAATAGCTCCCAAGCGTTTTCAGCTTAATTTCTATTCTTGATTGTTATAATTTCCTCTTTTTTTTCCTTCCCTTCCACCCCCCTTCCCTTTTTTTTTTTCCCTTTTTCACTTTTACATTTTTCCTGTTAGTTTTTTCTCCTTTTTTTTTTTTATCATAATTCATGCAAAATATGCCAATCCTATCTCAATTTCACCCCCTGGACAAAGACATACGAAGAATCACCCACCCACCTCTCCCCCCTCGCTTATTAACAAAAAAAAATAGTTTAATTTTAATTAAACTAGTATATCATGTCGAAATAGTTTTTAAATCTAATTATACTAATATAATATATCTTAATATTATTAAGATAAAATTATTATACTTAAATCTTATAAAAAAGATTTAAAAAAAATCAACATTTAAATTTAAAAAAAGTGATTTAAGTGTATGTAAGATAAAAATTATAAATTTAATATTATTTTTATAATTTTTTAATTTTTTTCTTTAACGAATCTTTTTTGATTACTGGACCTAGGTAATTGTTGTATTTCCACGACAAAAACCTATTTAGTTACATTCAGTCCCTGCCCACGTACCCCAAATTTCCCATCAACCAACACAATCACCACCATGAGCCAACCCACGCTACCCCAATTTTCCCATCAACCAGCACAATCACCACCATGAGCAAGTCCAAACATAAACCTTCACCCCATACATTCTTGTAAATCTGAGGACCTTTAATAGTCTTCTGTACTTCTCTCCTACTCCCTTACTTCCAACTCTCCCCCAAATCTTCTTCAACCCAACCCCCCTACCCCTTCCTTATGCAGCCAGCTATGTCTTCTTTTTTTTTTTTTCTTATTCCCTCATATTGTTCATATATTTTTTTATATTGTACGTAAAAATATACCTGTACACGGTCACCCGTCAGCCTTGCCCACCCAGCTTGGTACCTGCAATTCTCGATCCTCCCATGGTCTTCAAATCTAGAAAATTGATGCTTGACATAGAGCTTAAATAAAAAATTAATGCTCATTATCAAACCAGCATAAAAAGGTGCAACATTGGCAACCCCAACAGAACCTTTAAGAAAATAAGTTAATCCCAACCTTCATCCCCACCCAAACAGTGGACAATTATTTATAACCTCTCATGTGGGCTTTCAACCCCTTCCTTTGCCAGTTAATCTGCAAACCCATTTGCCTTCCTCATATTGTGCTAAATGCTTCGCCTTTCAATTCTCGACAGTAGTGCATGATGAACAGCAAATGGTGTCTCAATCTCCACAATATCGAGTTAGGATTTTAATTTGGTCCACCCCACAGCATTAAGAGAATCACTTTCACTAATCAGTTGGTATGAACCCACCCCTTTTAAGTAGCAAAAATGACCACAGCTTTAATGACAAGGAGCTCTGCTGTGTTGGATTCTGTAATGCCCACCGATTTGGAGAATAGCACTTTCATCATCCTTTACTCATCTCTAAGGACTTCGCCTATTCCTACTTTCCCTGGTTTACCCTTTGAAGATCCGTCCATATTAAACTTCATGTACCCTGGGGGAAGGACATAATCACTGTACCTGTTTCTTCTTAATTTTTCTCCTCACAGGCTCACACATTAAATGAGGGTGCAGTAAGGCGTTCGTGGCATTAAGATTATTTGCCTTGTGCCAATGTACTACCCTGTACTTAATGATTTCAAATGCTTACTCGGCATCCCATACATTACCCCTCAAAAACCACCTCATTTATTTGAATCCAAATGGACTAAATTATGGCAAAGAAAGCCATCCACCACGATTTCATGCTGCTAACGTGCCATTCCACCTCTATCCATGCTATTCGGAGCCCCTTTCCATATCAACTATATTCACCATCTTTAGCAGGAGTACCTTTTGCAATCACTTCCCAATCCATAAGACCTCTGTGATATTCAATGCTCCAATTCCATTCCCCGTCCACGTAAATCCCATACTCACACACCTTCTCATATCTGTTAACAGCCACTGTAAAATTGCTCCAAAAAACGATCTTAAGGATGATATCTGTGATCTATTCCTCCGACCAAAAAGAAATCCGACCTCCATTTCTCAAACCGAAGCTGATCCCTGCTGTGGTTTGAAGGTAATATCTGTTGTAATCTCAAGAGTGTTCACGATTCCTTCCAACACCTTGGAAGTCCTATTTACCCTCCCAAGCCTCGGGACAAAACTTGCATCTTCACACTCGATCTTTTCAACAATGACCTTCTTCCATAATCTGTTGGGTTCATTTCCGAACTTCCAAATCCATTTATTCAACATTATTTTATTTTTCAAGCTTAAATCCACTAACCCCAAGCCATCATTATCTTTGTAATTACAAACCGAATCTCAATCCTCAAGATAAATTTTGCGCTCCATCACTGTTTCACTCCATAAAAATCGGCCTTTGATCTTGTCAAGCCCATATTTCGCACCCTTAGAGATTTGAAAGTGGGACGTATAATAAATGGATAGATTGGACAAAACCGTTTTGAGAAATGTGACTCTACCTTCGGTGGATAGGAACTTTCCTCTACAGCTTGCCAATCTTTGCTCCAATCTCTCAATCATTTGCCTCCAAACCCCTAAGTACCTTGGATTGGCTAGCAACGACATTCCCATGTATGTCGTAGGCAATGTCCCAATTTTGTATCTGATTCTGTTTGCCCACCTTTGCACCACAGTGTCCTTAATCCTAATATCATACAAACTACTCTTTTAAAAATTAATTTTCAATCTCCAGATCGCTTGATAGCATTTGAGAATCCTTTTAACATTGAGAAATGAGTCATACTAGCCATCCCTATAAATTAATTTTATAAATTAATTTCTTCATCGGACAAAACAGTATTGTGTCGTATGCATATTGCAAACTAGCCATCCCTCTAGCCATACTTATGAGAATTCTATTGATCTTCTTAAAGTCCAAGACATTAAATCGAATCTAGATTTCTATTTCTGATTTTGTCAAAGATATAATTAAGGAAAATGAAATTTATAAAATTGTTAAAAGAAAAATTATAAAATTGAGTACTTTATGTCTTTTGATTTAATATATATGTAAAATATTTGAGGATAAAAGTTAATTAATGACAACTTGCAGAAAAATAAAGTTAAGGTGATCTGCTGGATGTTTTTATCCCCTGTTTGTTGTAAAGGTGATCTGATCTTATTCAGGTCTGCTTGTTTGGATGTACAAAGGGCTTCCCCTTCCTCAGTCAATGAACTTTTCATATAATTTTGAGAAAAAAAATACCCAATATTCTTCTATAAAAAAAACAAAAAGAAAAGTCTTATTGTTATATTTTTGGCAACATATATTAATTAGCATATGTGTTTATTTGTGGGCTACATATGATTGATGACTATTATTGCTAGTTCAAGTATTTGAGATGGTATATATCAATCTAGTTTTCTTTTTTCTATTATTTCCCAGGCTATGTAATTGAGGAAAAAATGGAAGAGTTGGGAAAAGACATGGTTAAACAGTGTGCTGGATTGCCATTAGCCATTGTTGTTCTAGGAGGAATTTTGGTTACAAAGCATTCATTAAATAGTTGGCAAATAGTGCATGAAAATGTGAAGTCATACTTAAGAAAAGGTAGAAGTTGGGGAATTTATGAAGCAATAGCTTTAAGTTATGACAATTTGCCATCTTATTTAAAACAATGCTTTTTGTATCTGAGTGTTTTCCCCGAAGATTACAAGATTCCTGTTGGTAAATTAATCAAATTATGGGTGGCAGAAGATATTGTGTCACTAGCAGAAAGTGAAGAAAATGGAGAAGAAGTGATGGAAGATGTGGCAGAAGGCTACTTAAATGAGCTTGTAGAAAGATACATGGTGCTAGTGGGAGAACGAGATGTAAGCTCAAAGATCAAAACATGCTGGATGCATGATCTTATCAGAGATTTCTACTTGTTGAAAGCAAAACAAGAAAATTTCATCTACGTTCTTGATCATCTTCAAATGGAGCAAGCTGATGTTAGCTTCTTGTCCCCTACAATTGGTAAAGTTCGCAGGCTTGGCATTAATGACTCCTTTCTGATATATAAGATTAAAAACCCACATCTCAGAACTGCATTGTTCTTTGATCAAAACATTGTGATGGAGATTGTGAATAGGTCTCCGGTCTTGAAATGGTTTCGGGAAAGAGATTTTAAACATAGTGATGCATTTTTAATGCTTTATGCCTACTATAAGGTCATACATAAGCCTCGAGGGTTAAGGAGATACATTTGCAACAATTTCAAATTGCTTAGAATCTTAGATTTTGGAGATCAGGATATTCTAATTTTTGGCATATTACTAAGTGATATAGGTAGTCTCATCCATTTGAGATTTTTGAGTTTTGGGAATTGTCTTTTCGTGGCAATGTTGCCATCATTTATAAGCAAATTGAGGTGCTTGCAAACCTTGGATCTAAGAAATTGTGTTGGAGTTTATGTACCTAATGTTTTATGGAAATTGGAGGGGTTGAGACATTTGTATCTCCCTGAAGTGATAGTTTGTAGTAAAACTAAGTTAAAATTAGATATTTTGAAAAATCTACAAACGCTTGTGAATTTCAACACCGAGAATTGTTATCTTGAAAATATTTACTACATGAAATATCTTAGAGAGTTGAGGATAATTACTCCTTTCATTGTTGAAAACTTTAAGGAAGACTTGAATTTGAACCCGCCGATCATCACAAGTAAACATCTTCGATCCTTGTCCATTATTAAGAATGATGATGATCATGAAAGTATAGATCCAAGGCATTTGACATACTTGTTCTCTGGTTCCCTTAATATCTGTGAATTGCATTTATCTGCCAAGATAAGGAAGTTACCCGAACCTCAGCACATCCCTTCAAATATTGCTCACATTTACTTGGGTTGGGCTAGACTCGATGAAGATCCATTGCCAACACTACAGAACCTACCAAATCTAAGGATTCTCGAATTAGAAGAAAATGCATTCGTCGGGAAGGTGATGATTTGTTCCGCACAAGGTTTTCCTCTGCTCAACGCTTTGAGTATTATTTCTCAAAGTAATTTAGAGGAGTTGAGGGTGAGTGAAGGAGCCATGCCCAATCTACACCATCTGAGGATTGTAAATTGTAGAATGTTGAAGATGTTGCCGTTCATCAGCACCCTCAAAGAATTGAAGATCGAAAAGATGCCGAAAGCATTCAAAGATAAATTGGTTGAAGGAGGAGAAGATTCATACAAAGTCCAACATGTACCTTCTATCATATTTCAAAATTGTGATGATTGAATTATGATCATCAGGTAATCTTTTATTACTTATTTCTAAGCTTACTTTCTTTTGAAATTAAGGAATTGAAATAGGATTGAATTATGACCATCAAAATTTTTCTTTGGGCTATTTTCGCGAGAAAAATTTACGTTGGAAATTGATATTGTGATTGATTTCCATTCTCTTAAGAAAATAAAAGACGATTCTTTGCCACGTCAGCAACACTATCCGTTGTGGTATTTACTGAAACAGAACATCGGTCATTTCGCCACTTGATAGCCTCTTCTTCTTTCTCATTGCCACTCTATCCTCTGTTTTCTTTTCCTGGTTTCTATGTGCTTCCGTCAATGGATTCCAACACTGTCTTCTTCTCTTCAAAATTCCAGACCCCAACTCGCCCACCTTCTTCTCCATTGCGCTCTTGCACTAACCGCCCTCTAATCAGCCGACAATTCCTTGGTTTCAATCACACTCTCAGGCCTCCCGGCGGTGCTTCTTCTCTCAGAAAGAAAAACAAAACCTTGGGGTTTCTGCGCCTCCACTCTCCTCGCTTTATCGTCAGAGCTTCTATCGACTCCAATTTGGTTCTCGTTGTCATCGGTGTCACCGCATTATCTGCTTTATCTCTTGCTTGCTACAATCGGTTTTTTAGAAAGATTGGGAGTTCAAAAACGGTGAGTTGACTCATTGAAATTGGAGTTTTCTATTCGGTTTAAATGATCTTTTGCTAAATTGTTTTTTTTTCTAGTTTGTTTTCATTATCTGACCCTGTATTAAGTGTTGGACCAATCATGCTAATTATGGAAAGAACTATCTGATAAAGCTTGAAATTTTTTGAGTTGTGAATGCACAGCTGAAACGAGGAAGATTGGATACGTTTTAAACATTCAGAACAAGTGATCATAAATTGATATGCCATAATGCTTATGTTTTAATTGTTTTGGAGCTAACTTGAGAGCACAATTTATTTCATGGTAATTGTGATGGTTTTTCTTTCTATATAATGATTGGCGAAATTCTGAATATTGGGTTTAAATGAGTTTATTTCCCGATGTAACTAAATTTTGTAATATGATGCCCCTGCATAGGTATCTGGTTCCTCACATTCTGCTTTACCCCAACAAAGATTAGGAAAAGATGGGGCAGTCCAGACCGCTGAGAGTCAGGTTTTGGACATCGGGGATCTTAAAAAGGAGAACTTTGCAAAAGGAAAGGATGATTTGAAAGAGGAGATAAAAGAAGCCACTTATGCTTCTGAAAGTAAAGAGGCGCTTTTGCAGTTTCAAGAAACTACTGTGGCGAATGATGATTCTCTGTTGCATAAAACATCAGATTCAAGTGGTGCTGATTGTCTTGCAGTTACTGCTAATGGTTTCGATGTTTCTGAAGAATCTGGTGCTACTGATCTACCTCTTCCACCTACTGTGCTGCTTGAATCAGGGGCAGTGGAGCCACTTATGTTTGCAGCAGAAATGTCTGAACTGCATTTGGAAGAAGTTGAAAGAGTAAATGAATTTGAAGCTGATCTTCCGAGACTAGCTGTAGAGCCTGAGTCTAGTGCTTCTTCAGTTCTTGTAAAAGATGCTCATGTCCTTGTTGGAGAAGGTGAAGTTACTAGACATTATGACATATTCAAAGAATCTGTCAGAGAAGAGCTTCACACCTTCTATGAGGCTGATCAGTTGGTGGCAAAATCTTCAACAAACTTAAATGGTCTCAAACCAGCATCTTCTCGCGTGTTCTCTCCAAATAGCAATAGTTTTTCTTCACTGATGCAGAATAGCGAACTAAAAAGGGCCCAGTTATCATCAAAGAACTGTCTCCAAACTGCAGGTTATGCCATAAAAGACATCTCTCATTATGATCCCATCTTAATGTGTGTTGTAGTTTAGCATCAATGTCTCTCTCTTCTTTACTGTATTCGATGTTTCAGCAGTTTGTCCTGAATTTGGACTTTCCTTTACTAAACATTGTTTAACGGACACTTTTCATCCAGATATGGCTGAAGGAAAAGTAGCTCAGGCATGTTCCAACAGAGTCTCTTCTCACAAAAGACAAGACTTTGGAAGGGGTCGGGAAATTCCAAGAGACAAGGGAAAAAGACACTCTATTCAGGAGAAAAATACAAAGTTGCCCAAGTTTCCCTTCCCAAATGGGATGCTTGCTGACAACAAGCACCGTCCTGAAGATCATTTCAGATCTTACAATCGTCTACTAAGAGATGGAAGGTAACTTTCCATTTACTTCATGTTCTGAAACTCCATTTGTCCCCTTTGGCAAGACTAGTTGAATATCATATCAAAAGCTTGAATCTAAAATGAGGCCAAACTTTTTACTATTTTTATCAGGCATCGAGAAATTTTAATTTCAGATGTTGTCTATTATAACCTTTCCTTTTTCTTATATCATTTCTTTACACCTCTTGATCTTGTCGTTGATGCATATTAGGCTAAGTGATTGTGTAGATTTGCTTGAAGATATGGAACAAAGGGGTTTACTGGATATGAATAAGGTAGGGCTGGTGATTTGGATATATTTCTTTTTTTTTTAAGAAAAAAGAAGTGGACTAGTGTGAATGTCATATTCTTATTCTGTTTTGTGAGAGTATGGTTGTTTGGTTTCAGGTTTATCATGCAAAGTTTTTCAAAATCTGCAATAGGCAAAAGGCTGTAAAAGAAGCTTTCTGTTTCACCAAGCTGATTCCAAACCCGACCTTGAGTACATTTAATATGCTGATGTCTGTCTGTGCAAGTTCTCAAGATTCAGATGGTGAGTCTATTAAGTGTTGGCATCCTTTTGCTTTTGTTAAACACTCAACCAGGACAGATTACTTCTTGTTCTGAATATCTTTGAATATCTAATGCCTTTCCGAAATTTAGGAGCCTTTGAAGTTTTACGAATTGTCCAAGAAGCTGGGTTCAAAGCTGATTGCAAACTTTACACTACATTAATATCAACATGTGCCAAAAGTGGAAAGGTGGATACAATGTTTGAGGTATGGAAACTTCTTCTAACTTTTCTTGGTACCCATAAAACTTTTACGGTTTAGTTGTCCTTCCTGCAACAGTTTGCCTTCTCCTTTTGCTTTTCCTTATCTTTCCTCTATGTGGAAGTTCTTCCCTCTCATCCTGATTTATACATATAAAGAGAATTCTTGTTTAACCCTTTTCTGTTTTGAAAATTGAAGTTGAAATTTCTGCACCTATAACTTTCTTTCTTCCAATGTATTTGTCCAAATTTCTTTGAGTGCTAAACTGATATAAATGGTCAAAAAAGAAAAAGAAAAAGGTGCTTCTCCCAATTTTCATTGCATATCTCATGATGACCAAATCTATCTGATGAACCTGTGGTACTGATTGGTTTATCAATTACATTTCATAAAATCAATCTATAACTTACTAGTAAACTGATTGTTAATGTGACTCCCTAGGTATTTCATGAGATGGTGAATTCTGGGGTGGAACCTAATGTTAATACATATGGAGCGCTGATTGATGGTTGTGCCAGAGCTGGGCAAGTGGCCAAGGCATTTGGTGCTTATGGAATAATGAGATCTAAGGTATTGTTATGACCCGAAATTATTTACTCTCATTTATTTAACACTTATTTTATCATATGTAAATAGTTTTCCAGAAACAAGGCTCTACTGGAGGTTCTTGCCAATTTTTATTTGAAATGTGGCTAAATCTTTACACTGATGAGACAATGTATGCAGTAGAATGTAAAGCCAGACCGCGTTGTATTCAATGCACTTATCACTGCATGTGGTCAATCTGGAGCAGTGGATCGTGCTTTTGATGTGTTAGCAGAAATGATGGCTGAAACACAGCCTATAGACCCTGATCATGTCACTGTTGGTGCATTGATAAAGGCATGTTCAAATGCTGATCAGGTGTGTACATCAATTCTTCTCATATTTTCTCAGTATTCCTTTCTTCTGTAATGATTGACTCAGCATAATGTATTGCTTACAGGTTGATCGGGCACGGGAAGTATACAAGATGATACATGAATTCAGCATCAAGGGAACTCCAGAAGTTTATACAATTGCTGTTAATTGTTGCAGCCAGACTGGTGATTGGGAGTTTGCATGTAGTGTCTATAGTGACATGAAAGGGAAAGGTGTGGCTCCTGATGAGGTATCTTCGTACTTCTCTTCCTTTTCTTTTCTCCTCCTCCCCCCTGTCCCTCTAATTGGCCAGCACACCAGCTGCTGGGCCTAAAGAAAATGACTGCAATTCCCTTGACTGGAAATTTAGCACATTCTTGTTCTAAGATAAACTAGCAGCTCCCGCAATTAATATAGTAAGACTTTTAAATATTGTGATATTCACTAAACTTCAATTTTTGCATCTAAGTTGTCATCTCCTTTGCTTCCAGATTAATTGTCATCGTTATAAATATTTTTTTGCCTAGTAATTTTCATTGTTTACAGTATTCTGATTACTTTCTTTTTTGGATCTTTTGGTTATCACAGCAATATCTTAATCATGCTTCCTTTACTGCAGGTGTTTATAAGTGCATTAATAGATGTTGCAGGGCATGCTGGAAAGCTGGATGCTGCTTTTGAAATCCTAGAGGAAGCAAAGAATCAAGGGATAAATGTTGGGATTGTGTCATATAGTTCATTGATGGGAGCCTGCAGTAACGTAAGTCTAATCAGGCAGTCTTTTTGTGAATGTTGATTTAACATTATTACTATTATGTAATGTACTAAGAAGCACATTACTATTATGTATGTATATTTGAACCTATAGACATGATGTTTAAGGTTTATTCCTGGTCCCAAAATAGACACTTGAGGAATCATTTGAATTTTGTATTTGTCAGCTTGGGCATGCAAACATGCTGATGGTGTCTTGGATCCAACTTTACTTACATACAAAATTTGTATGCCACCAATCCAGTTATGACAATTGTAATTTTTCTGATTTAATTCAGGCTAGAAACTGGCAGAAGGCACTGGAGCTGTATGAAAATATAAAGGCTGTTAAACTGAATTTAACAGTTTCTACAGTTAATGCTTTAATAACTTCCTTGTGTAAGTCTCCATCTGTTGCTTATTTATTTTTCGTGTAAATACTTTATTATACGATAATTGGACTATTTTTTTTTGAAACTCCAAATCCGCTTTGGAAAGTATACTTTCTTGTATTTCCTCATTCAGGTATTCCTTACTTTACTAGTTTTATGATGATGAGGAGATGCTTCCAGCTGTGAAGAGTAAATGAACTGTCTCTTTCTTTTTTGGCTCATAAAATACAGGATGTTTGGAACTTTGGATTGATTATAAGGTGTGATAACATGTTATCCATGGATATATGTACAGAACAGTCTCACCATCTTGATAACTTGATGAAGTGCACCACTTTTATAGGATATTTGTGAAGAGGAGATGGCTTAATGTGGTTGTGTTATATTTGTTTGCCATTCAAAGATCTCTAATGTCAGACAAATTTTTCGAATATCAACACACTTTGCAAACCTTTTGTTAACATCTCATAGTAAGCACGTTTTGCATTAAGGTATCCTTAAGGCTGAAGCTGAGCAGAAACGAGATTTTAGATGAACTACAGATTTTAGTGAGGTTTTTGCTTCTATGTTGTTTCCTCCTTGAAGTTTTTTAATATTAAATCCTGGAAACAAAGTGTCATGCTGCTTAGTTTAATTGCTTTTAAGTGTTTAAAATGTAGAATGAGGAATGATGAAAGGTGGATCATATACTTACTTTTTGGTGTCTGTATGGAAATGATATGCATATAATTATTGCACAACATATAATACGTGCACTTTAGTTTTGAGGTAATCCTTTATTTCATAAACTGCATACATTATTCCAGTACCTTGATAGTTTCTATACCCAGGCTACTGTGATTCAAGGTCAGTTTATACATTGGTTGCGGGGTTTTTCTCTCTTTGAAACAAATAAGTTTTTAAATTGTCATAGAGGTCAATGCAAATTATGCCTTTTTCTTGCAAGGCTGAATCTTGTTCAACCCTTTATGGTGTAGGCTAAAGACTTAGAGCACGGATAATCTTAAAGTATGAAATAGATATGCTTTCTCTGAATGTAATAATTTATAATGATATTGGAGTATGAGATGATACTATCAGAGTCAAATACAGGTGAAGCAGATCAGCTGCCAAAGGCCATGGAAATTCTATCAGAGATGGAGGAGTTGGGATTGTGTCCAAATACTGTAACATACTCCATACTTTTGGTGGCAAGTGAAAGGTAAGTGCACTGAGTTCTGTTAGTATCAATTACACACATCAATCATATATGTATGCTTTTATCCAGTGAACCTCTGAAGTTCAGTGCATTGACTCCTTTTTCCCCCATCACCGTCTTTAATAGAAAGGATGATCTTGAAGTAGGCCTCATGCTCCTCTCTCAAGCAAGAAAAGATGGGGTTGCACCTAACCTCATCATGGCTAGATGCATAATCGGTAAGTTTAGACAGTGTTTGCTTAATGGTGCTATGATATTACCTTTTGAATGACTTTTACCTTGCAATTCCACGCTGAATCCAATATAAGTAGGAATCATGTCATGTTGTATTTCCTCCCTATCCCCTCCCCTCAAATTAATTCCATATTGCCTGTAGCAAGTTCATTTTTTGGAAGTAATATAATGTGACAGTTTGAGGTGACGCATTGGGTTCTTTATCATGACTTTCAAATGCTTTTACCCAGATACCGTGGATATCAGCCACATGTCCATACTATACACCTTTTTTATTTTTTCTTTTTAAACTGATTTTATAGACATGATGCATTACTCTTTGTAATTCAAGATAATTTTATAATGTACACACACAGAGACACACACATCATCCTCAATGATGTTCTATTAATTCTTTCAATATTATCTCTTTGAAGGCATGTGCTTGCGAAGATTTGAGAAGGCTTGTAAGGTTGGTGAGCCTGTTTTGTCTTTCAATTCAGGACAGCCGCATATTGAAAACAAATGGTACTTGATTCCTTTGACAAGTACAAGTATTTTGTTAATCAAATACATTGTGAATGCCTTTCAAAAAAAAAAAAAAATACACTGTGAATGACTTAGTAGACAAATTAAAGTAAAAGTGCAAAATTGTAGATATTTTTTTTGGAGGGGGGAGATTATTCTGCAACTTGTCTGTATTATATATATAAGGGGAGATTATACTTTACTCCCTTTTAGTTGTGTTAGCTTTCGCTTTACTTTTTAAGTGATACCTGAAGGGTGGGAGTAGTGCTAACTTTCCAACTTCATGGTCATAAAGTTTTTTTTCTTTTTTTGTTTCTAGAATTATTTATATCTATCTTAATTTTTAAAAAATACAACTTTGATGATTAATAATGAATGGGGAAGATCTTTTTTGAATGTGCACAAAGCTCTCTCTCCTGTTGCAGGATGTAGATCTGAGCAGAAGCTTTCTAATTCCTCAATTTGAGCTGCTTTCTATATTTATTTTTACCAAAGTTTTGTTTATAACTGATGTTTAATGTTCTCCTTTCTTTTAGGACATCAGTTGCCCTAGCAGTCTACCGTGAAACCATTGTTGCTGGTACAGCACCTACCATGGATGTTATTTCACAAATTTTAGGATGTTTGCAGCTCCCTCGTGATGATTCATTGAAAAGTAGACTCGTTGAGAACCTGGATGTTAGTGCTGATGCAACAAGATGCTCTAGCCTTAGTTCATTGATAGATGGATTTGGTGAATATGATCCTCGTGCTTTTTCATTACTTGAGGTAAGTGATGTACAACTGTAATCAGCCACATCTTTGTGCTCGAGCTTTGAAAGTAGAGGGTGTTTTATTTAATGCTTGTTACCCTTTTATAGGAGGCTGCGTCTTTTGGGATTGTTCCATGTGTATCCTTCAAAGAAAGTCCTATTGTTGTTGATGCAAGAGAGTTGCAAATTAATATGGCGGAGGTGTGTGAATCTCTCTATTATATGAAATATTATAAAAAAATTTCTTATTATTAAGGAAGTTTATGTTTGGCTTGCATCAAGGCTTACTGCTTCCTATGAGAGTGCATTGGAACTTGGAAGCATTATACACCTTGCAGTTTACCAACAGCATGAATGCTTGAAGCCTTGAACTGCTTGGTCTTTATGATTTTCTTTGCTGATCTTTGTAGAACTATTATTGTTTTTAACTGCTGGAATATGAATAACCTGAGACATTTCCTGTTTTTTCTTCTTTTCTCATTCTTTTTTTTCGTTTCAATTTTTGTTAGAATCTGTTTTCTTCATTGTTCCAAATTCCTACACGGTATTATAAAGATATGACTATTAGTTGTAATGTAGAAAAAAATGAATAAAATGTCAAAACTTATTCAACATCAACTATTTATACTTTGTGTGTGTGGCTAATCTAAGCAACTATCTACTGCTTTAGTTAAAAATTTCATATTACTAATTCCTAAGAAAAAATTTGTCAGGTTTACCTATTAACCATATTGAAAGGTCTCAAGCATCGGCGTGCTGCTGGTAATATGATCTTCTTTTATTCTGTGTTATTTGTTAACTCTGGGATTTGCCCAACTTTTAAGTTATCCCTTATGAGAAGCATAACATAAGACTGTAAAGTATTTTGTATACATATCTTTTTTTCAGATTAGGATGGATTGTTTCCTTGTGATACTGAAAATCAAATGACAGAAACAAGTTATTAAATTGGATAAAATTAGTAGCATTGCTGGTGATAGCTTGCGCGGTTGAATTACTAACTTCTGTTGGTATTCTTGGTACGCTGGTCTTTGTGTAGGTGCAAAATTGCCCAGTATATCTGTCTTACTGCCCTTGGAGAAGACACAAGTCTTGACCCCTGAAAGGGAGAAATCAATTAATCTTGCTGGAAGGTCAGAGTTTCTACTTGCATAAGCATTCACATAAACGTACCACACTTCCCTCAAGTATTTAATTGGAGACACCAGTACTATCAATGCTAGATATCTGTAATAGTTTATTAAGCTATTAATTTAATGGTTCAGAAAGTAATTTTTATTAAAAATTAAGAATAAAAAGGAATGTTCCGACAGAAAACAAAGAGCTAGCCTGTTATGAGCTGCTGATGGTCTACACTTGTCATTATATACTTAGTTGTTTTTGCAGCAGAAACTAGAGATGCCATATCCAGTTATATTTCATAAAATGAGAAAGATATTTTGACAAATCTCTTTCTTTTAGTCCCTTTTAGTCATCAATTAAAATAAATTGATAATTCATTTATGTCAATTAATTTTGGTGGACAGGATTGGGCAGGCAATTGCAGCATTATTGAGAAGGATTGGATTACCATACCAAGGGAATGAATCGTTCGGGAAAATCAGAATAAATGGGCTTGCACTAAAAAGATGGTTTCAACCAAAGCTTGCTTCTCCTTTCACTGGAAAACCAGGAGAGTGGAATGCCTCCCAAATGCGATTGGGAAAAGGAATCTCCCATCAGCAACGCAACATTCGAACTGGCAATCTGTCTTTGGATTAAGAGCAGAATCTTCAGAACTGCAACTTGGAAGGATTAGTTTTGTGTTTCCTCTAACGTAAGCCGACGCTCTTTAGCAATTCAACCACTGATTTCCACTTTCATGCTCTCGATCATGCTTTGGTTGCTACCTTGGAATCCAAGGAATTGCAAAGAAAAGGCAGAAGCTCCCATTTAGTGACTGGATTGAGGAGTGGTTGATGGGGTTGTCAACAGAGAATCTGATCTCATGTTCTTTGGTGTAAAGAGGGTGGGGGGAGGGATTTCGTATCCTTCATTTTGTGAAGTATAACATATGACCACATTAAATCAGTCGTCAAGGTTAATAAAAGTATCTGTCCGAGGGTTGTTTCATCAAGTTATGTATGGCATCGTAAACCACCTGTAAAATATTCTATATATAAAGGAAGAAAACAGAGTTGGAACATATTTCCAGCAAGTGCTTGTTAGTAATAAAGTTATTATTGACTCGGCGCACACTGTGTAAGCAAAGTCGTAGTTTTTGTCATTTCATGGCGTGGATTTCAGCAACGTTTAACCAAAAAACTAGCTCTCAACCTGATGTTGGTGAGAACAGAGATGAAGAGGTTTAAAATGCAAGAGCCTGATGTTGGTCAGCTCAGTTACTTGCAGGAGCGGACTATACATACATAGGGTTTGCTACAAGTTCTTTTATTTAACAATAGTGGAAAGGAACGAGTAATGTGAAGCTTGTCACAATTGTAGAGGAATTTCTTTGTTCCTTTATGTCATAGCAAGGCATTCAATCGAGCAGCAAGATCGATAAACGTGTCTTCTTTGCATGGTATTGTTAAACCGCCCATTGGGTGATCGAAGCCGAACTGTTCCTCTGCTTGGTTGAGCAAGTCTGCAAATGAAGGATGGTTCAAGAAAGAGATCGGAACGACAAACCGCTTTCTCTGGACCTCTCCAGCATAAACTGCAATGTGTCCTTTTGGCACACCCGACCGAGGGTGCTGCGCTTTAAGAATTTGCTTAGCATTAACCATAATGGATGGCAAACGAAAACCCATGATAATTGTCACAAAATTGGAGTAGAAAATTGACTGAATTTACTAGTGAAGAAAGCCTTGGAGCTTGGGGATGGATCCGCTATCTTCTACTTGTATTTATATAGAATTCCTAGAGGTTGCACCATGATTTCAAATGATATAGAACCAAATGGTTATATGTGTGTGGTCAGCAGAAATAAAAGTGGGGATCCTGAGAGGACCCTCCTTCGCAAAAGCTCACATGGCTTTTGCTCAACTAGCTCAACAACCCTCCCTCTGTTTCACACACACGCTCCTCATTTGATCCGTTTCATTTTATCCACCTTTTTTTTTTTTGGACAAAGAGACCCATACTTTTTTTCCTTTCCAAGTCAAGTGCCCAACTGACATCTCCAACCTCCAGGACTTGTCATTTCTCAGAATTGGGTAATTGGCTCTCAATTCAGTAGCCGTACACTGGATAGAGGAAAGCGGCACACGTCCATGTGAGGAGCATTTCGTGCAACAGAGATAACAGTGGACCCGCTGCTTTTAGGGTGTGACAGAGTGGAATTGTGTCTTTTGAGCCCGCCAGGACGTATCTGTTGTAATTTGACACACTCCCCAGCGCGCAGTGACTTGTTCATACCTGTCCTCCAGTCCCGAGGGAGCCAGAAAAGAAGACTGGTTGGCTAACACAACTCAATAGCCATCTATCAGCATAATCTGGGTGCTTAATTTGGGCTGGAACGCACTTATCTAGTCTTGGAATCTCTCATTTTATCAAAGATAAATTGGGTCCATTTCCCTTCTGCAAATCAGTTAATTGAATTAGAATTATGGTTTATCTTCACAGTTTATTATCGTCTAATCACAGATTAAGGACACTGTCAAAATTGCCAAGTTTACTTTTCCGCAGTGAAACTATACTTTGATTCATGTATTACCAATCTAGTATTGCAGTTTGTCAAAATATACCCTAAATTACTAATGTTTATCAAGGTGATGATTGAAGGTTTTCATGGCTCCTGTTCTATGAGTTTTTTTTGTCTCTTCACTCCTCCATTGTTGGGTGCAAAGCCTCTCAGAATTAGTTAACCTTAAGGTAACTATCAATCAGAACTCTTGATGAATGGAGGTATCTTGATTAATTGATGATACTCTGTTTTATATGCCGCAATATGAATCTTCACAAACTCAAGAACCAATATTGAAGAGAATTAGATAGTATTCAAATAACAAAGACTTTTCATTATCATTGATTGACAACATCTTGGTGGGAGAGAGCACGTATAATCAATCTCTTCACTCACTATCATTTCAACTGTTCAAAAGTATTATAGATTTACATTTCTTATATATTCAACAAGGAAACGAAAGATTTTAACTAACAAATCTTCTAAAATTCTGGGTAGATCATTTTCTTGTTCATCTTTCAGGAGGAATGCAACCGAGAAGTGAGATCGATAAAGGCATCTTCGTCGCACGGAATTGTAAGACCGCCCATAGGATGATTAAAGCCAAACTCTTCCTGTGCCCGGTTGAGCAAATCTAGGAAAGAAGGGTGGTTCAAGTATGATATGGGAACGACATATCTTGTCTTCTGGATTTCCCCAACGTAGACCGCAATGTGACCTTTTGGAACATCTGTCTGGTTCCTGGACTGCAGTTTAAGAACTTGCTTGGCATGAAGAATCACGGAAGGTATACGGATACCCATATCTGATATTCGGTTGAAGCGGAAAAAAATTAAAACAAAAGAGCTGATCGAAAGTGGGTTTTGCTTGACAGAACTGAGAATGATAGTCCCTTGGACTTGAAAGCCTTGTTGGTGTTTATATTTATAGGCAGCCCTGGTTTTGAACAGATGGCCCACCTCCTGAAACACTCACATGGCCTTGACCAAAAAGCTCAAAAACCTATCTCCTCCTCTTTCTCTCTCTCATCTACTCACTATCCAATAGTCTAAACATTTACCGGTGCAATGTGAACACATCCATGGTAAGTCAATGTGGATGCCTGTGATAACAAAGCAGCAAATTCATGTGATGAGTTTTTAGATGAAAATAAAACAATATTCACATGAGTCCCAGTTGCCATCTCCGTAATCTCATCAAAGACGTCATGTATATACGGTTGGCTAGCATTACAATTAGATTTACGGCATTGATCATTCAAAAGTGTTGTCTTAGGCACAGTCAGTATTCACATTGGGCTTCATTTTCCCCAATCCATCTGGAACCATTGAATAATTTTACTTTCCAATCTATTCAACCTCTGAACTTTATATCCACATTGGAAATTACATCATTACTTTGAGAGAACAATTGGGTAAGTTCTATTAGTATTTTTTTTAAAAAAAATAATTGTCAAAACTTCTGTTTCTAGGAATTTATTCAGTTTTTTGTTTTTGGGTTTTGGTTAATGGATTACATTCTATAACTAATTTAAGAAAATCTAGAGAAAAACCTTGGGAAGACTCGATTCCTTTCAAAGTCGTTAGGTTCACAAGGAACCTTGATATAATTAGAAGGGGAAGAAAACCTCAAAGATTGATGGATAATATGATTGGGTCACACATGGCAATTTCCACTTTTATCTGCCCAATAATTTGGTAAAGGCACATGGACTGATTCACCAAATCTCACGCTGCCAATAATGTTTGCACTCCCACATGCACTAATTCTTATACAAAATATTTTTCATAGATATATAGATCCTGGTAGTTTTGTATCTCGAGAAAAGAGCAAATTTCTAGCTAGTTCCAGTTCAAAGTTCAGGTTACCATGATTTTTTTTTAAATAAAAAAAAAAAGGAAACTAGGAATCTTGATGGATTCTTGGATCTAGGGCAACGGATATCAAGAACATGCCCCAAAAATATTTGGGGAATATCCCTTTATATGTGGAAACATGTGCTTAATTGTTTAGCTCTCTTACCATATATAATTTCTCAATATATCTTACTAATTATTTCTCAATTTCCTAATTGTGGGGTTTCACCGTTTTATTTATTTTGTTATTATTTATATTAAAATACTCTCATTTTTTAAGTTTTATTCATAATTTCATGTCAATTTATTAATTTTTAAAATAAACAATTCTTATTAAAAGTGTAAACATTATTAATAAAAATATATAAAAAAAATTAAAATATATTTTTTTATTTTTTTTCTCTCAAACAATGTGGTCGACTACCCACCCCACAACAATTGCTCCCCAAGGGAAGGGAGCACCAAGGGAGTATTGATCGATGCTCCCCACTTCGAATTTTTTTTTTGCTCCCCTGAATTTATTTTTTTTATAAATTTTTTTTATAATAGTAATTTTTAAATTATTAAAGTGTAAAATTATCTTTTTTAATATCATCTTATCATCCAATTAATTCAAATATTAACGATTGACTAACGGTTAGATCTATATATTAAGTGAAAGATATTTTTTTACAATAGGATGTTTATTTTAAAAATTAATAGATCCCGTTTAGAATATCGATTAAAAGTTAAGGTTCTACGGAAATATTAAAGTGATGTTCTCGAAATTTATTGGAGTAGCAGATGTAAACACAGTAGAGGTACTAGCAATTAAAGAAGCCTTCAAGATCTTTGGTGCTTCTAGATGGGAGAGGAGTCACTCGTTAATAGTGAAAAGTGATTCAAGTAATGCAGTAAGCTGGTTCTACAATCTCAAAAAAGCATCATGAAAGTTAAGAAGAGAGTTGTTAATTTTGGAAGGGATTAAGAGAAGAATTGATGAGTACAAAGTCATTAAAATTAACAGGAAAAGTAATGTTATGGTTGATGAGTTGACAAAATCAGGAGTTATGAGGGAAGAGGAGACGATGGTTTGTTATGAATAAAGTAGTTTGGAAAGGATGAAAGAGTTAGCTCGTTCTTTGGTAGAGTAGAGGAGAGTTGTTATCTAGAGCCAATCTTGGGAAAAAGGAGGTCTATCATTTAGAGTTACAGTTAGGTGTCAGGAGAGTTCTCCAGTTTTTTGTAATGGATCTCATGGGATAGTGCGGCATAAGAGTTTTGAAAAAAAACAAAAGAAAAAAGAGGAAAGAAGAGAGAGGAGAGGAAAAATGGAAAAAGAAGTAAAGGAAAATACGAAAAAAAAGAGAGAAAAAATAAAATAAATAAGAAAATAAAAAGAGAGAGAGAGAGAGAGAGAGAGAGAGAAAAGATAAAGCTGTTATTGTCTCAGGGTAAAGTTTAAATTTAAAGGGTCTTTTCTTTCTCAAACGTTTTAGGGGCGAGGGAAGGGGGGTGTCAGAGGGTCTGTTTGTAGCGATAGGTGAGTGGTTTTTTTTGGGATAGATTTTCCTGCCACTTGAGTTGTGCATGTCTACTTGCCACGGAGGGTTCCTTCAAGGTCCTGAAAGGAGAGGCGAGTCTTTTGATTTGTCGCAGTGGGGAAATGGGGAGGGAGGGATCAGGAGAGATGTTACTGCTTTTAAGTTTGTGTTTTCATGCTAAAATTTTGGTCTTAGGATTTCAGAGGAGGAGATTGAGAGTTAGGATAGAAGTCTCAAGGTCTTTTAAACACTGCTTTAACAAAAATATAGAGAAAAAGGGATAGAAAAATCTGTTTTGACCCTTTTGAAGTAAGGAAAGTGGAAAAGGGGAAGGAAAAAAGAGGAAAATGAAGAAGAAAAAAAAAAGAAAAATAAGAGAAAAGGAAAAGGAGAAAAAAGGAAAGAAAGGAAAATAAAAAAAAAAAGAAGAGAAAAAGTTCATCAGATGAAAGGTGGGACGGAGGGGGATAAATGAGAACGTATCCTTCTTTGTATCATCTCAAAAAGAGACTGTGTTTCTAATGATTTTTGTGTTGACTGAGGAAATCAAGCTGGATCCTTTTCAACAGCCTAAGACAAGGGTGGGGCCACCAAGCATGGTGGTTTCCCTGCTTGAGTCTCATGGTTTGCTCTGGATAGAGTGTTTTGAGTATCTGGAGGAATTGATCCTGGATTATACACTTTAAAGAAGCTGGGAGAGGCAACTTTTTTCAAGATTAGTGAGCTGTTGAGAGAGCTTTGAAAATTATTGATGTTCAGAGACTAACATGATGACTGAGTTGCGAAGTGCTGGAGTTCGGTAGCTGATGGGTGCAGTTTTACGACTTTTGATTACTGAACGAAAGAGCAGAGATTGTGGTTCATGATTGGTTGGTGGGCGGGTATGGCTGGGAAGTTTTCCACTGGAAAGGGGGTCTACGTTTTTGCCTTGTTGTTAAAAAAAAAAAGAGTTTGGGTGAGCAAAAATCCCTTGTTCAGTCGATTAGGACTAGAAACGTAGTGGAAGAATATTGGTGGATTGATAGAAATCAAGTCCATGGCCGTTTGTGGGATGCAGAAGGGCAGAATATCAAGGAATAAAGAGGGCTGTCTGCTGCTGAAGGTTTGGTAGTGTTTCTTTTGTGTTGTCTATCAAGACAGACTTGTGGGGCTTTGACTGGATATATCCGTATTTTTAAATAGGAAATGTTTCCGGCTGGGTCATTGATGTTTATTCTTGGCTTTTACTCTGGTGAATTTTGCTAGATTTTGATACTTGAGTAGGGGCTTTTGTCTTTAGAGTTCATGTCTGCGAGAATGTGGAATGGAAATCATAGTAGTGGGGAACAGGAAACTGCGGAGGCACGGGTGATTTATGCGCCGATGGGGTTTCAGGAGGAAGCTGTTATGAACAAGCTCAGGATTCACCGTTGTAATTCGATGAATGTGCTGTGTTGTTCAATGACATCAGTGGCTTCAGGGCAAAAAGTCAGCAGGGTTATTGGCGGAGTAGCGGATCTGAAGCTCACCTGTGAGGACACTATAAGTAAGGGAAGGGAGAAAAGGACGAGAGAGATCTGTTAACAAGAGAGCTTCTGTTTTTAAGTGCGAGAGAGCTGTTGCACATTCATGCAACTGCAGGATTCCTCTGTTTTTATTGTGTTCACCTGTTTGTGAAGGGGTGTGTAGATTTGTTTGATGCTGATGATCGCTGATTGATAAGTTGAGTATATGATTTCCATTAAGGAATTTGATTTAGGAATACTTTTGCATAGGATTTCTTGTCTTTAGGGCTGCTGGGCCTAGCAATGTAATTTTGAGGGGTATGCCACCTCCAGGACTGCGCATAAGCCTTAAAATTGCAGTTCTTTTGTTCTTTTGAAGGAGTTAACCATTGGTTTCTCCCTTTAATGAGAATTTTAACTTAAAAAAAAAAAAGAGTTAGGGTTCTAGGTATTTTATCCTATTATTTATGTCTCACCATCTTGATAGACTTGATGAATCGATAGAGATTTTTAGCAAATTTCTTTTGAAAATCATTGCCTCAACTAATTAACCCTATTATTGAAAAAAAAAAGTATAATTTTTTTTGAAAAGCAAAAATAAAAGATATAATACTTAAATAAGTTATGAATTATTTAAAAAATTTAAATAAATTTTATTTTTTATTATATTTAATCAAGTTTTTATATTTTTATTTTAAATTAAATAGTTTTTTATTAAAGATTAATTAATTATTGTTAATCAAAATGATTTTATTATTTTCATATTATATGATGTTAATTTGACACATTGAGATATTATAATAAATGATGATATAACATGATGATATTATCACGTAATAGTTATACTATTCATTATGACAAGTATTATATCACATCAGTCATAAGATCTATTTTACTCAAAAATAAAAATATATATATATACTTAATTAAATATAAAAAAAATGTTTACATGAATCAAAAATAGTTAAGGAATATTTTATATGTCAAAATATAACTTAACTAGTTAACCTCAGAGACAAACAAGTGTTTCGAAATTTTGGTTTTATTTTCTCAATGCCTTGGGGTGCTTAAAATAAAAACAATTTGCACAAACAAACCATGAAAAGCAGGAAATTTACGGACATTGATGATTTTAGTTGGATGATTTTACCGTTAATGAAATGCTGTACACACGAGTTTCTCCATTAATAAAATTGCTTTGGCCTTGAGCAAAGAGATGCTAGAAAGAAAGAGAAGGAAAATTAAAGCCTGTTTAAAATTGTGAGGATTGCCAATCTTAAGGAGAAAACTCTCTAAAACTCTATATACTTGCTTGTACAAATGTTAACAAGCACGTGTGATATTCACCCAAAAAGGGTCACATTCACATGGTTTTGCTCAATTTAGCTCAATAATTCTCTCTTTTCTCTCTCGGATCGCTCACCAACCTACGCCAATGGTGCAACAGACCCACTTGCTCCTCTTAGAAGCCAAGGTACAACAAGCACACTGCCAAGGCGGTACCAAAACAGAGTGGCCGTACACTTGAAAATCTAGGGCAGCTAGCGTCTACCAGCATTTTCAAGCGAATATATATATATATATAGTACTATGTTGATTTGCTTCTGTTTAGGAAAAGAGCAATTTCTCCACTCTATATGAGGGGAAACGGTACATTTCGCATGTCCTTGTTAGCACTGTCTAACAAGCAGACGCATCTCCATCACTCTTGACAACCCCTGAAATAGACCTGAGAAGAGAACCACTTATCCTTAATTTGCTCTGCTTTAATCCGTACAAGTGGTTTCCTAAATTAGTCCATTTTGCTAATTGGGCCAATTTGTGGTACTGAGCTTGATTAATTACTTGGGTTATACGTAAAGAGAGATAAGAAAACTCAGCTAAAAGTTTTTGGGTAAAAACTTGCGGCTGATATAAATGACAACATCAGAATCTAAGTCCCCCGACCCCTGCTGCCCTCTCATTCTTTGGAGTGTAGTGAAAAATCTAGAATGTATGGAAATTGGTTCTCAGAGGATCCTTCATTAATTCCAGGCCTCGCTCACTGAAGCAGGACAGAGTTTGATTCATTCCTCAACTAGCTAGCGGCAATAAGATTCCTTGCTTTGAACAAATTTATGGAGCAACAGGACAACTTTTCCTTATGTCATTGCTAATTAATGAACACAGATAGAAATGCACGTTCCTGACCAGCCAAGTGAAATATCTGTCATACTTTGCTTGCCTACTTGTTGCATAGTCTCTACAAGTTATTGGAAACTCTGATTACTATGGTAATCAAACAAAATAATTTGAGTTTTTCGGTAATCAATAAGCATTACTTAATTATATATGGTGATATTACCATTAAAGCAGAATTTTCACAAGCAGGTCAAGTAAAAAAAGATAAGATGAAGGGTCAAGAACTTCATTTGTTAACGTGTTAAAATTTACACATCCGCTATTAGTATAAAATTTTTAACTTGTTGAGAAAACGGAAATAACTTGTCAAAGTTGTCCGAGCTGCTCTGCGTTCATCATCGTTCATGGGGAATGCAGCTGAGACGTTAGGTTGATAAAAGCATCTTCTTTGCACGGAATTGTCAGGCCACCCGTCGGATGATTGAAGCCAAACTCTTCCTCTGCGCGGTTGAGCAATTCTGCGAATGAAGGATGGTTCAAATATGAAATTGGAACTACAAAACGTTTTCTCTGCGCCTCTCCAACATAAACTGCGACGTGGCCTTTTGGCACATCAGGTTGTTTCCTAGAGAAACCAGAATGATGTTTCAGAATTTGCCTGGAACTGAGTATCAAGGATGGCAGACGGAAACCCATATTTTGAGACTGAGATTGGAGTTAGAAAAGGAGGAGTTGATCTAAGAAGGTTTTAGCCGAAAGGACTTAGAGAGTTAAGTTGAGAAAGAGGTTGGAGATGGAAGGCTGGCTTTGTTGTTTGTATTTATAGTCAGCATATTTTGCTGCCAGCTGGTTTGCAGTTCCTAGGAGGACCCGAATTCCCAAAAACCCAGGTGGCTTTCCTCACTTAGTCAATTAGGTTACTCAACTTTCTTTCCCTCTTTCATTACTTAATTTCCCAAATTTATGTGCAAAAGCAGATCCACTTGTTCTTTTGAAGCCATTCTCCAAATTTATGTCACCTCCACAACTTTTCTAATGTTGATGCCTGAAAACAATCGGTAGCATATTCATGTATTGAGGTTTTGCTGAAGAAAACTTTGAAAGGCATATTCATGTTTGTCTTTTGCACAACCTAAATACCATTCCAACCATTTGATATGTGGTGCGTTTGTATCCTGACTAAATAACAATCCAAAGTTTTGGATTATTTAGGTGTTGAAAGCATTAATTCTGATTTAAATTACTTTTCATCAATTTGGTCAAGTCTGGATTGCTCTTTCAGTCGTGGCAAAAGTTTATAATTTCTTTGCCTAGAACTTATCTCCCCAATCCCCTGCGCCTGTTGGGTTGTTGACAGCGGTTCCATAGTCCAGTAATAAATTGCAGATACTAGCATCTGTCTTTTTCATTAATATGGGTCTCATCTTCAAATTTCAATAGATTATTTTTCAAAAATATCAGTCTGCTTGATACTCAAAGCCCAAATTCTGATGCTAAATGACAAGTTAACAGCCGCACTCACTGTTTACTAATGCTAGTGAAAATAATTCACCTGCACTTACTAATTTCGATAATTAAGTATCAAAAGAAGCATGGCTGGATGGATGAATTGGCGTCACGAGCACCAATTGGTAGAAAGAGTGGTTGCAGACTGCCAATTTTCAGGGCAATAATTGGATAGGCACATGATCGTACATGTACAAGTGTGCTGATTGACTGCCTCAATCTCTCCCATCTGCGCCTGCTATATATTTTGGAATTAATTAACCTGGTACTTGACATGCACTGGAAATTCTTCTTTTGCTGGCAGGATAAGGTTTTGGAGTTTGTGAATCTGGGTAAAGAAAGAGAAAGAGAGCATATAAGCAAGACAACATGGTTCCGCAATTTTTGAAAGTTCAGGCTGAATTATTGGCCATCTGGAGCAACTAACCTATCAAGTTGTATCACTGACGTAATGCACCAAGAAACAAGCAAGGTCGCCCCCTTTTAACAATAATTCTGAGCAAAGCAACTTGCTGTTTATAGTATATAATATAACCTATGGGATTCTTAGTTCCAAGTTTGCCCATACCTCCATCTTGTTGGATCCTTAGTTCCATATTTAGGTTGAGATGGTACGAGCATCCAAAAATCTTACACTGCAAGGAACAATTCATGTTAAACTTTGCTTGTAGCACCTAAATTCAACTTTGGATGGCAATTTGATTGGAAGTCAAGAAAATACTCCTATAATGAACTGATCAGGATAGAGATGTAGACTCTAGAGTGTAAAGAGTGTGTTAATTGATCACTCTTTTTCTAATAGTCGCAGTTACATGCATGATTTCTACATTTACTAGAATTTTCTCCTGATTTTGATACCAACTTTTGCCCTGTTGACCAAAATTATATTAATTCTACCTGTTGGTGCATAATTAAACCATAGTCTTCAAAGGATATTCATCTATCTGCAAATCAATACTGAATTGTATACAATTTAACTCGATATAACATTGTCTTGTTTCCTGGTTAAAAGCTCAAGGGTCGAATACGAGCCATGTCAAGCAAACATCAAAATTATTCATTAATGGTCAGCATATAAAAATACTGACAGATAATCAAGTTAAAAAGTTTATTTTTTCTTGAAAATCTATAACATTATTAAAAAGAACCCCCAAAGGAGCTTCCTCATTTTGCCACGGCTTCAAAGAGGGGATTTTAAAGCTCTAACAGGGTGCCTTCAAGAAGGGGTTTTAGAGCTCTAACAAGTTTCTAAAAAAAATTTTAAATTGTCCAGACGTGAAAGTAAAATTAAAAAATAAAAAATGTTTCTTAACAATTCTACTAGAATACAATAATAGATTCTGAAACAAAGAAAAAAAGAGTTGGTAACAAATCTGAACAAAAAAACAGAAGAAGAAGATGAATTTACAACAAGTACCCACAAAAGGATTAGACTTTATTCTTTCTTTTGAGTCCTTTCTAACAAAAAAAAAAATGAGAGCAAAACAAATAGAGTTTGACTCAGTCTCTTTCTTTTTGAACAAAAAGTAAAATTTTTGTAAAATACAACAACAACAAAAGTTCAATCTTGGAGAAAGAGATAGAGAAATATCCATAGCTTCTCTGGTATCTTGGAGAAAGAGTTGTGTAGAGTTGGATTGCTGTGTTTCTTTTTTTTTTTTATGACCCTGCTCATCTGATATGTTAGGATGGTGGCGGGATTGCTGTTGTTTTTGTTTTCTGGAAAGGTTTTTGGTGGCTGGTGCTGTGAGGATTAAGGACTGTTATCCCAAATAGGTGAATAACAGACCTTAATCATGCCCCAGAGGTGAACCTTTGGTTTCCTCTGCTTCGAAATAAACAACAACTTTCAAAAAAAAAAAAAATTCTACTTTCTCTATTTTAGAAAAGAAAGAAAAAAGATGTCGAAGCAAAGAGCAGTGCAAAGAGACCGTGTGCAAAGCACGGGTCATATTCTAGTATTATACAAAGGAAATTCCTAATGCGTGGCAGAAGAAAAGATGACCGACAGAAATAAGTAGAAAGCATGAGAAAAATGGCTTTGGATAAAGACTTTAAAATGGCTGAATAAAACCTTCCTTTAGTGGCTAACCTTTTTTGATCAGTCTTTAGTGGCTAATCTTGTTTCCAATTCACAAAAGTAAATCTTTCATCTATCTCTTGTTTGTCCCAAGAAAAAGACAGTGAGATAATGGAACATGAGAAGAAAGTAAATTAAAGTTAGTCTAATTGTTTGTCCAAAAAGGTTCCAAATTCAGATAACATTGTTCTTATGTATGAAAACATAATTTATTTATTTTTGGATAATTGAATTTGTATTTATTCAAATTAACCCATAATGTTTTAACATGTTAAAATGAAGAACTGATAATTAAAAATTATAAAGGAGTTTAGATAAAAGAACTTTGTTGATGATTTTGAGGGAGAGCAATTTTTCTCTGCCTATTCTATTACACAAGGGTTTACAGCTGTTGTTCTCTTCACAAAGGAAAAAAGAAATAAAAAAACAAAATTGTGATCGGATTGGCAATCTTCATCCCTTATTAGGCATGCAATCGGGAAGTGAGATTTATGAAGGTATCTTCTCTGCACGGAATTGTTAGGCCACCCACCGGATGATTGAAGCCAAACTCTTCCTCTGCCCGCTTAAGCAAGTATTTGAACGAAGGATGGTTCAAGACTGTTATTGGAACCACAAACCTTTTTCTGTCTCGCCAACATAAATTGCAATGTGGCCTTTCGGAACAGGTGGCCTCTCCCTTTTAACAAGAGGCTGCAGCTTAAGAATTTGCTTGGCGCTGGAAATCATGGACGGTATACGAACACCCATAATTTCTAATTTTGAAGTAAAAAAATGGAAAAACAAGGAGATATATATAGATCGGTTTCTGAATATGAGATAGAACTGGTTAGCACTCAAAGGTTGTAGTATAACTTGTAAATCCTGACAGGTTTTTGGAGCTCGAAGGCTGATAATGTGTTTGTATTTGTAGAGTTTGGAGAGGATGGGAGACACTGAAGTGCCATCATTTTCAATTTCGACAAAGAACCAAATTGGCTTGTCTCGTCACCATATTGGCAGCTGGGACTTTTTAGAGGCTCCCTCTGCAACAAAGAATCACATGGCTTTGCTCAGCTGACTGATGTTACTTAACTTATATATATATATATATATATATATATATATATATATATATATATATATATCTACAATGCATCTACCAATTTCTCCTGACCAATATCGGTGAAATAGACCCACTAACTACTTGGTCCAAACAAGCTCACTCCAAAAGCAGGTTTAACCATCATGTTTTTGCAAAAACAGAGGGCCGTGCTTCAGAAAAAAACTAGAGCAACATGCCCAAGTGACGGATTTCTATGTAAGAAACTTGTTGAAAGGCACCTTTCATATGTCCTTGTTGGTACTTCCGAGTGCCACGGTGTGATACTTATCTTGTTCTATGCGGGCGGTCAACAGCTTTTTCATCAGCCTATTATTGACAGATTGAGAACCATTAATTGAATTTAACCTTTTCATTACGGTTACGTCCATTTCTGGGTGTTTGCAAGCCTTCGTGGAGTAAGAGTTTCATGTTGTCCATTGTCGTAACTGATAAACATGCAGGGCTTGGCTGTTTATATTGAAGTTAATTTTTGGTAATTAAGTCGAATCGGTCCAAAGAGTCTTTGACCAGGGCACATGTGACACGCCAAGAAACACTGGACTAGAAAAATGCTTAGCAACTACGGAAGTGAATCTAGCTTTCTGCCATACGGTGCTAGCTGGCTAATGCATAGAATTCTCTATTCTATTTTAAGCAATTATCAAACCTAAATTTCGGGTAAAGGTGCTGAAAGCATTAGATTTTGAGTTTAATAACTTTCGCTCCGTTTGGTCAAACCGGAACTCTTCATTAATTGCTTTCTAAAATTGGAGCTAATTAAGTCTTATGATGTGTTAGGATAACGTTCTGGAGTTCATGAAATGTGAGAAAGAATCTTGGCTCTAGAGCAAGTAATTAATTGACAAGTTGAGTCACTAACACAATATTACCTCATCAAGATGTTATTTTTAATGGGATAAATTGCGAGAAAGTTTCTATTTATAGTATAATCTATGGGATTCTCATGATCCAGTTTTGCATATTGACAAATAATAGTTTATCATGTGGGATCTTTAGTTTCAAACTAGTTGGCTTGAGATGGTGTAAGGATTTTAAAAATTTTATATAGAAGGAAAAATTTGTGTTAAACTTTTCTTCCACGGCTTAAACAATATACATATGTAACACATGAATTCAACTTTGGGTGTACATTTTAGAAGTATCTTGTTTGGGCAGACCCATGAGTTTCCCGTTTCTGAACCCAAGATATATGTAAATTGTAATTAATTCGTCACCTTCTTCGATCGCAAGTATTAGAATTTCCTTCCTACTAGCTTTGACGAGAACTTGCAAGTTTCGTTATTGACCAAGATAGTTTTTGATCAACAGAGTATCCGCTTGCAGCTTGCTTCCTCTACTCTCTTTACGAGGTGGCAAGTTGTTGTCACTGTCCATGTCTACATTTATACATTATGCATAAAATATAGCTGAAGGGAGGCAATATTTTGTCTTTATAAACTGTAAAGTCATCTTATAAAATACGCTGAAAAATCAATATAGGAAATCATGGAGCATTTAGATTAAAGAATGACTATCTCATCTATGGTTTCTCCGGAGAGCAATTAATCTGTGATTATTACTTATAGTTAATATGATTTATACATAGGTTTACAGCTTCTCTTCACAGAAGAAAAAGGGAAAAAAAAAAAGACAGAATCGTGAAGGATTGCCAGTCTTTATGCATCATGAGGCATGCATCGAGAAATGAGATTAATGAAGACATCTTCTTTGCAAGGAATTGTTAGACGACCCATCGGATGATTGAAGCCAAACTCTTCCTCTGCCCGCTTAAGCAAGTCTCTGAACGAAGGATGGTTCACAACTGATACTGGAACCACAAATCGTTTTGTTTGTTTCTCTCCAACATAAACTGCAATATGGCCTTTTCGAACATCTGGCTTCTCCCTTGAGTGCAGCTTAAGAATTTGCTTGGCGCCGGAAAGCAAGGACGGTACACGAACGCCCATAACGAATACGAGGTGAAAAGGTGGGGAAAAAACAAAGAGGGCGTAGATTGGTTTTTGAATATGAGATAGAACTGGTTAATTAGCACTTTAAGCTTGTAGTAGAGCTAGTCCATTCTGTCAGGTGGCTGAAATTGTGCTTGCATTTATAGAGTTTGGAGAGAGTGGAGACGTAGAAGTGCCATAATTTTCAAGTGCAACGGAGACCCAAGCAGCTTTGTGTTGTGATTGGTAGCTGGGATTTCTGAGAGGACCCACTGCACGAACAATCACATGGCTTTGCTCACAGTGCCCCATCCGTTCTCTAGCTCGCTCTTTGTCTGGTTTTATCTATAATTCATATATCAATTGCTCCAGCCGAAATGCAATAGATCCACTTGCTTCCTGTCCAAAAGCAAGCTCACTCTCCCAAAGCAGGCTAACCATTATGTTGCGAAAACCAGAGGGCCGTACATTGGAAAGTATATCTAGAGTAACGTGCTCAACTGATTAGTTTTTGTGTAAAAACAGAACGGGTCAATGTCTTCTAGCTTTTCTGGTATCAGCCAAGTGCCAAGCATGATACCTATCATTTCATGAGCGGCGGTCTACAACTTTATGGATCAACTCCAATAAACCGACGGTTCCATTTAACTTATATATTTTTAATTGCGGTTATCTCTATCTGTGAGTTTTTACAATCATTTTTGGAGTAAGACTTAGACCTTGGTTGATATTGTATATATTGAAACTCACTTTTAGAATTTTAGTAATTAAGTTGGAACGGTCCAAAGAATCCATGGTAAGTTGGCAGGCAACATACACTGGAAGGCATGCCAAGAACATTGGACTATAGAAAGGTTATGCTTAGCAAGTACGAAAGTGATTCTTGCCTTCTTCCACACGTTTTAGTGCACGTAAAGATATGAATCGAATAATTTGGGATGCTTATGAACTCTGATAATTATAGTAAAACTGAAATAAGAATATTATTGAAGTATGTTCTGTTTGGTTTTTTTAATTTTTTTCATATTTTTTAAAAAGTAATTTTATTAGTTTTAACGATTTATAAGTTATTTCAAGTCTCTTACTTATTGCACTAGATTTTCCATAACACATTAACATGATTCAGGTAATAAAAATCTGTACACTTATAAGAAACAGTTCAAAAACCATTGACGATGAAGATCATGAAACCTAAACTTTTAAACCTAAATCGCAAGAAAGCTAAAGAGCTGTTTGCCCCTAAGCAAAAAGATGAGCATATTTAAATCTCAACTTTTTTTATTCTTTTCATGAGTAACTAATGAACAATATAATGACAAATTAAGACCATTGAGGGAGCAAATTATTGAATTTTTTACCAGCAAAGTAATTCGAAAGATGAAAAAAAAAGGGAAATACAAATAAATACAAATACATAGCTAGAGAAATATTGGCGTCAGACGCCAATTTGCAGGATAGCAGCTGCGGACCATTGCAATTTTTGTGGGATATAATACATATAATGCATAATCACATGCATGATGCAAGGACTGACTGACCGACTGAAGCCATAGATTGGCGACCAGTCTCACTATTTCAGGCATTGGCTCTTAAATGTTGAAACATTTATCTATCTATTAAAGAATTGGATAGGCACTAAAAGAGAGATAGACAAGGGTGCTCAAATCCCTGAGCACGCATGCAACAGGTATGGGACGCAGTTCGAAGAACAAGCAGAGTCCAAGTTCAGTACAATTATCAAATTTTTTCCAAGCTATCATTATAAGAAAGAGAAAAGGCGAAAACCATGAATCTTGATGCACGAATTCACGGATCTAGAGAAAACTAACCACTTTATTGAGCTACTGACATAGGGAACATGCAACAAAAGCACCGGAGAAATCCTTTCATGGATGTGAAAACCGGTGGGCGGGCTAGGGCTTCCTAAAAGTAGTTGTATTTTGTGGGTCCCTCAGGCCCAAGTTGTAATATTTTACGATTTCGAAGTGCAAAGACAAAGCACATTTTGATATTTTCATGCATGCAAAAATCATCGATGCATTAATCTCTGTGCTCCCCCTTTGATATTTGTCTACCCTATATAAACCCAAAGGCCAAAACCAGAAACGGTAAAAACCTCCCTCACTTCCAAGTAGAAAAGCTTTTGTTTTTTCATTTTCTTTTGCAATATCTCAAACCCGGAGGAGAATGGGGATTCGGTTGCCTGATATGATGCTTCATGCAAAGCATATCATCCGACGACGGTCACATTCTAAGCATCAATGCTCCTACCAAACATCGAGTGCAGTGAATGTCCCGAAAGGCCATTTCGCTGTTTATGTTGGAGATGAAGAAAAGAACAAGCGATTTGTCGTTCCAATATCCTACTTGAAGCATCCTTTGTTCCAAGCCCTGTTGAGTCGTGCTGAGGAGGAGTTTGGTTTTGATTGTCCGGTGGGTGGTCTCATGGTTCCTTGCGCTGAAGATGAATTCATCAATCTCACTTCTCGAATAAATCAACAAGCCTAAGAAGCTACTTGGAATTTGATTTGCTTTCTGGGTAGTTTGATCGTCCGTTGTCGTATATATAGTGAGATTTGTTCATGAGTAAAGGGTCCAAAATTTTGCTCCCTGTTTGGATTTGTTAATGAGTATATGAACATTATGTTAATATAATATATTTTATGTTAGAGCAATAATTTTGAGAGTTTTATCTTCAGAACCATGCCTGGAATTAATGCAAGATTGCAAGGGAATGACCTCAGAGTGGGCTTACCATTTATTTTTCATGGTAAGAAAACCAATTCAAATATTCAATGCTTTTGTGCCCTCTTGGATTTCCTTCCATCAAATGGATTAAAAAAATTAAGAATCATTACATTTACAGTTACATTTAATCTAAAAATATTTTCATAAATAGCACCTAAGTTAGCAAGGGAAAGGAACAAGAAATAAATGAACAGTTCCATGCTGTTTAAAAAACAATTGGGAAAAGGATGGAGGAGAAGCATTATGGATATATAACAAATAAAACAAGTGATTTTCTTTTTTTCTTTTTATTGTAAAATTTGGAAAAAAAGAGTATTAATAAAAAATAAAAACACCGACTAAATGGATGGATACTGATGGATTGATTATTTTAGCCACTATTACATACTGTTAAAACTAATAAAAAATTGATTATTTTATATTCATAAAAATTGGGCCTACGTCTTATTTTATTTAAAAAGGAATCTAAATTATTTTATTTTATATGAATCATGTGAAAATTCTATGATAATCATTCCTAAAGATCATTAGGTTGCCTCCTGAATGGAAAGTAGTTAGAATTAGCCCAATATCTGATTCACGAGCAAAGCACCCTGCTATGGGTCACCCAGTCAAAACGCAACGTTCCCCTTTATTTTTTCCATGTAAATTTTTTATGAGAGGATCCGGATTGCAGAGAATGGATGAGATAGGATTTATTAAGTCAGCCCTGCTAGTGGGCCGAAGCCGTTTGCTGCAGGGCAGGGCAGCAGTATTTCCTTTCCGTCTCAATCTCATATCTTGATAGTTGATGCTAGCGGAGAGGTCGAGAGAAGCACATATATTTTACATTACTTTACGACCGGGTCTAATATTCGTTATAACTTAAGAAAGTTTCAACAATTTGGACGTGAGAGACCCAACAAATCGTCCACTAACTAGGCTAAAACAGAAAACCTTGCAAGCATTGTGTCCAATACAAGAAAGAACGTGGCCAGGTTGGTAGTCGCCATTAGAATTGATGAAAATCTGCAAAGACAAGAAAGAATACTCTGGGCTGAGGAATTGGTCGACAAGAATTGTTCTCGTTTCAACTTAAGGCACAACATTCCTTTCTTGTTCATCGTTAATATTAAAAACTTCTATCTTTTTGAAGATTAATCGAAACCCTCTGAGCGGTTGCTATCAGAGATTCGTTTCAATGTGATTCAAGTTGTTTACTGCTATGGATTACGGAAGCATTACACCCAGAATTTCACACCCATATGCTTATATTTCTTAATCTTTTAATTAGTACTTTACGGAACCTCGGTAAACATTAGATCGATAATGATCAACTTTGCTAAAAGAAAAGTTGACATGTTTTCTTGTCAGCAAAGAATTAGTACAATTCTACCCAAAAGTTTCTACTTATGAATCATCGATTGTTTCAACAAGGATTGAATTTGCAAGTGTGCTAAAGAAAACATAGTTGAAGAGCCTTCCTCGATTACCTTAACTCTAATATTATGTTCAATATAGGTCGCTGCATATCATTGTGTTACGTTCAGCTACCATCTATGAATAACCTAAGATTGTAATAAGACTGTTGAAATATTCTTCACTGCATGGAATCGTGAGATCGCCCATTGGATGGTTGAATCCGAATTCTTCCGCAGCCTGGTTTAACAGGTCTTTAAATAGTGGATGGTTCAAGTAAGATATAGGAATCACAAATCGCCTCGTGCTGCCTTCTCCAACATACACTGCAATATGGCCTTTTGGAACAGTTGTTGTCGCCAACATTTTCGAATTCTCACTGAAAGGCTTCGTTGGAGCATTTGCTTGGCGTGAGCTAACCCAATTAATTGAATACCCATCTTAGATAAGTAGAAAGCTTTAGTTTACCAAGACTGAAAACTTGGGTTGAAATGGAATCTTCACTACCTAAATCTCTATATACAGAAAGACTTCAAACCTTAAAAACAGATAAGGTGAAGAGCTGGATGCCATTGAAGAATGTTTAGAACAACATCTGAGGGAATTAGTTAAGTTTCACATGGTTTTGCTTTGTCTGTTGCATAGCATTCTGTCGTACCTTCTTAAGAAACTTAGAAAGAAGCAGTACAAAGCCTTTGAAATTATGTATGAAATACGGATATATTAGGCCCCTGTGTTTTGAACTAACATAGCATTGACTTTATGATGCTAGGCATGTTCAACATCAAAGACATCTCAATCTTAACTCGATATTGATGATTCAATTCGCCTATTTACTGAAGCATTGAACTTAGACTTAAGTTTACTCAGTCGCTTTTCTTTGTACGAAACTAGCTGGGTCGTCGCAAACTTGCTATGTCTCTAGGTCCCCTCCTTGCCCTTGCCCAAAGCCATTTAAGATTAGCTAATTACTTATGTAACAGTAGTTCTTCTCATTTATTCCTTAGAAGTCAAGATCAGCAATGACTATTTTTTATCAAGTTGAGCTAATAACCTAATACTTTCAAAATCGCCACCTTTATTGAATTTCTTAATTTGAATCAAAGTTCATAATAGAAATAACTCATTATGTAGTTTACTAGAGAATATCCACTAGTCAGGTTCTTGTTTTGATGTAGTTATATTTTAATACCAATATAAGTTAGATTTAGTACTACGATATCTACATTAATTTAATCAAGATTTTCCAGTCCGTATATAGTTCGACGACATCTCTTTTAGACATGTGAATTACATGCATGTGCATCTACATTTTCAAAGCTGAATGTGTGTGAATGGTCTGCCCAGTCTATGCATGACGGTGAAGTGTAACCATCAAGGTCTTAGTCGATATTATTATCATTGGGACACCTCTGATAATACTAAGTTCCAACTATTGATATATTCAACAGTAGGGACAGCAGGCTAGAACTTATTGTAAGAGGACTAAACGTAGAACTTCTCAACTTGGTTATTGTTTGGTTCCTCTTCCGTAGACGCATTCCTTCCATTTTTAGTCTTTTCTTGTGCCCATGTATGACGTAAACAGCCTCAAGCCTAGATAGATGACTGGCTTAAAAGTTCCTGTTGTTTCAATTTTTTTTTTTTTTAAAATACATTTGAAAATTTTCCAGTTTCACAGAAAAATTATGATAGTGAATGTTTAACCCTCCACTGCTGCACTCTATAGGAGGATATTGGGTTTGATTTTTATCTTTTACTAAATCAGAAAATTATATTAACATATCACATGCAATACAAAAGTTTAACAAATGAAAAAACTAATTTTTTATAAAAGAGAAAATTGTGAAAAATGACCATATTTATAACTTGATTTCAAAAATAGCCATCAAAATAAAATTAACTATTTTTAGCCATATTTAGTTATGACTCGACAAAAATATCCTTAAAATCATTTCAAATAAGTTAAAACATCCATTACAATTTCTTTCCATTTTCGTCTCTGCTTCCGATTTCTCTCTCACCATCCAATTCTCTTTAATTTTATTGATTTCTCTCTTCAACATCCGTCTGTTGTGCTTCTGATTTTTTTCTCATGTGCTTTTAGGATGCCGAGCAATGATTTTAATGTGCTTAAGGTTGGTAGTTATTTGAGAAATTTGATTTTTAGGTGTTTTGGATGAAACTAAAATAGTAGAAATGATTACAAATGTTTGAAATAGTTTTTAATTGAATCAATTCGAGACTTAGATACTAATAAACTCAAGAATTTGAAATTTATAAACCTAAGATTTTAAAGAAATTTTTTTTAATTTTTAATTGAAATAGGTGTTTTAGATAACGAAAATTGTGTTTTGATTTATGAAAACATGTTAGAAACATTTTAATCGGTGCCAAATCGTAAAAAAAAAAAAAGAAATAAAGAGAGTTGAAAGGATTGAAAATTTTGGTTCGCAAGTAAAAACAATAATTTAAGCATTAAAGTGTAAATTTTTTTTTTTAAATATGACGTGTAATAATAATATTTTTTCAACATGATGTGTAATAATAACATTTTTTTTAACGTGACGTGCAACATGTTTTTATACATGATGTGTAACAATAATATTTTTTTTTCAACATGACGTGTAATAACCTTTTTTAACCATGATGTGTAACATATTTTTATACATGGCATGTAACAATAACACTTTTCAACATGATGTATAACATCATGTGAATGGTGTGTAATATCATATAATACGTGGCGTGTAACATGTTTTTATATATGACGTATAATATTATACGCACTTAATATAAGGAGATTTTATTAAGGATAATTTTGTCCAACTTAATTAAAAATAGCTAAATTATAAAGAGGACTATTTTTAAAATATATTATCTTTGAGGGCTATTTTTTAAAATGTTTCTTTATAAAATATGTAATTATTGAAATTTTAAAACAAACAAAACAATAATGATGCAAAAATCAACATATACATCATACAAAGCAAGTAAAAAGCCTAAAATTAAGATCCCAGCACCACCAAAATCAAGACCAAGTCTTCCCCACCAAAATCAAGATTGGGTTTGGTTACATTGGTTTAAACTATTTCAGAACTGTGTCTATTATTTTAGGATCAAGATCAGGAGGCAAGTCTTTGGTGCCAATGTTGCAATGTCCTCTTGAACGTGGTTCATATATATATATATATAATATGATATTATAACTAGATCTATCTCCTCTCTATAATTGTTAAATATGGCAGGAGCTTGTCGTGCTTAAGAGTCAAGACAAACGATCGAGTAATTGAAGTTCCCGAAGGTACAAGAGAACAAACAAAATTATGACAGATCAAAGGACACGAGGAGTTTTTCAATATTGATTTTCCGGTATATCATATTTTGCCACGCTGTTGACCGTTCATACACATGATTTTTGCACTGCAGCGGAATGCCCTAGCAACAGTACCTACTGTACATTGAACGAGCACGGGGTTTAGAGTTAATCCCAGCTAATCCCCCTGACAAAGAGGCTTGTTCTTCCATAGAAAACAAAAGTGCCACTGTGCCATCATCGTATTTCTAATTGTCTGGCCTCTAAAGGCCCAAGGGGCCACTTAGACTGTTACTCGAAAAGGAACAGCTATTTTTCCCAAATGTGGGAAAACTCTAGAGAACCATTTTTCCTTAGAAAAAGGAAAACTATGTCATAATTTCCCTGTGTTACTACGTTGAACTGGTAAATTAAACTATCCACAGTAATAACACGTGTTGATACTTTGGTTCATTGGTTGTAATAGATGGTGTATATCCATTCAACTAGTAGAAACCGACCAATTGCAATATGCAGAGTCTTGTAGCTTGACAAGCTCATAAAAGGGTCTTTGTCAAAGCCATGGCTTGCAAGCTTTGGCAGTTCACATCAATATGGGCATATAGACCATAGGCGGAGGGGAGTGGGGTTGCGCCCCCTCCAATAATTTTAAAATTTTTATAAACTTAGCTTTATGTTTTTTGAAATTTTATAATTTATCCTCACAAAAATTGTAAAATTTTTTTAATATATTTTTATTTTTTAAAAATTTTATAATTTTATCTCTACAATAATATTATGTTTAGTGAGATGTCCCATAATAATTAATTAATAATTAATTTTAATAGATTTAGAATTAAAATAAAATTTACTGTAATAGAATTATTTCAAAACCTCAATATTCCAAAACCTAACAACTAGCACCGCTTGTTTTTTTTCCCTTTGATCAAATAGAAACAAAAAACTTTTTTTTTTCTTACATCTTTGGACCCTTAAGGTGATTTTGAATCATTTGATATTGAAAGTATTTACAACTTTACAAATAAATATTACCCTGATAACTTTACTGAGTATGATAAAATGCATCTAAGTTATCAATTGGATCTATTCAAGCTTAACATAATTTATAATCAGGCCTTAAAAAATTTGTTTACATGTTATAAGGTATGTCAAGTGTTGAAAAAGAAGAAATTTCAAAAGTTATTTCTTCGTTGACAGATTGATCCGGCTTGTATTGAATTTTTTAGTTTTCACTGCAATATTAGAATGTGTATTTTTTACTATAAAAATCATTAAGAACGAGACTTGTAATAAAATATTAAATGATTTTCTTATAAATTCGTTGATCATTCTTATTGAAGATGAAATCATTCGAAGCTTTGACGTTGATTCAGTGATAGATACCTTTAACTTTACGAAAGATCGTCAAGCTCAATTAAAAACGTCCAATTTTAACAAGTAATAAATGTTAAAAAATATCTTTATTTTGTACTTAACACGTATTTGGAATTATTTATGTAATTTTAACATGAATTTTTTTCATCTAAATTACTTTATATTTTTGTTTATAACAGTTTTGTAAACATTGTCTTTATCCCTTCAAACACGAAATCCTAATTCCGTCACTACATATATATATATATATATATATATATATATATATATATATATGAGAATTAGGAAAGAAATCATCATAGTTGGGTTTGCTAGCTGGATGTTTCCATTCAACGTATCATCCCTTCAAAGTTTGTAGTGTTCATCATCAACTGACCATGATCAGTTTTAAGTGCCATGTAAGCCATGATCATTAATGATTGCGAAAGTTTTTCTAATGGCTTTGATTATCCTATGAATGTGTAAAAAAGAACAAAAAAATCACATAAGAATGAACTAAAACACGCTTACCAAGCACAATGGCTAAGTAAGCAAGTATTACCCTTTTTTCCACTCTGACTCGGGCCCGGGGCAGGGACGGGACCGGGGCCACGGACCTTTAATTTATTTCTAACTACAAGGGATCCGGCTTTCGAAGCCTTCCGGCCTATTTCCAAACTAGGGTAAACTAAACTAAAACCCGAGCAAGACTTTGCTTCTTCAATACATACGCGGCCGTGTCGGCACTCTCCATATGAAGGATTTACACGTGAAATCAATGGATATATCGGTAAGAGGAATGTATCCATTTTCTTTTTGAAAGGTCAACTGAAATATCATTTCATTTGGCGAAAATTTCACCTAGCACATTAAAAAAGAGGTGAATTTGTGGTGCTGTACTTGCAAATTCATCCTAAGGAGAGGTACTCCCTATTCAGTAAAATGACTTCTCATATTAGTCCACCTAGACAGCCCCTAAAACCCACTCAGAACCCATAAACAGAAAGCCCTCTATATGTGCTGCAGTTCAAGTTGCTATCTGCTGTGAAATATGGAACATGTTTTCTTGTCATCAAACTTATTGCCAACAATTTAATTTACAAAAATTACGGGTGATTACATAGGATTGAATTTGCATGCACCAGATAATAAATTGAAGACAGCGCCTTGAATTGATTGACTCAACTCTCGAATTATGTTACTTAAGTTGCTGCAGCCTTGTGGTACTGCTTCATCTATGACTATGAACAGTTTAAGATTGTAGTAATACTAATGAAATACTCTTCACTGCACGGAATTGTGAGACCTCCCATTGGATGATTGAATCCAAATTCCTCCTCAGCCCGATTTAGCAGGTCTTGAAACAGAGGATGGTTCAAGAAAGATATCGGAATCACAAATCTCTTCCTGTTGCCTTCCCCAACATAAACTGCAATATGGCCTTTTGGAACATTTGATGTTGCCTCTGCATTCCGAATCCTTGCTGACAGGGTTCGCTGGAGCTTTTGCTTGGCATGAACTAATCCTATTAATTGGATGCCCATCTTTGAGTGGTATTTTTTTTTAGAAGAAAGGACGAATGTAGTTCAGAGGTTGATTGAGCGATTGAAAGCTTTGGTGAGTTGAAATGGCATCTCTAGCACCTAATTACATATATATAGGAAGATTTAAAACGTTAAAACTGGATAAGATAGTGAGGTATACGTCAATGAAAAATGTTCAGAAACATATCAGCTGAAGGAATTAGTTAAGTTTCACATGGTTTTGTTTTGTCTTTTCCAAGACATCCTGTCCTACCATCTTAAGAAACCCAAAAAGGATGAGTGCAACTTGTGAATTGCCCGGTGTCTTCACCTAAAACCATCTTAAGCAATGACTTCCTGATGCTTATTGGTTCATAGACATCAAATACTCATCTAAATCTTAAATATCATTCAACTTAATATTGCGTTTACCAATTTGCTTATCTTCGTACCAACTAGCCTACATGTTTCTTTGAGGGTTATTGCACAGTCTCTAGGCCCCTTCCCTTTGTCCCATAGATTGTCTGAAGGCCATTAATTAAGATTAGATAACTGGTCAACTTTAGAGTTAAGATTATCCATGACTAACTTGGTCAACTTGGACAAAATCCATTATTTAATCCCTTAGATGAACCTTCGAACATGGCGAGTATTAGTTTCTTTAATAATTTCTGTGCCCTTATAAATGTTCTTGATTTGATTCATAACTTGCAATATATATATATATATATATATATATATATGTATAGCTCACTTTATTCACTTTAGAATATCCATTATTGAGGTTTGACCACTGTGATTTGAAGATACACACAGCAATTTTCTTCATTTGATTCATAACTCTAAATCTAGATTGCTTGCTGATTGAAGTAATACTACCATCATGCTAAAAACTGTCAAATGTTTTGCATGAAGGTAAAGTGTAAGCAATGTTGACCCTCTCGACACTGTAATCATTGACACTATTGATACTTCCAAGCTCCAATAATTAATGGACTTTTTTCATTGGTGGGGACGCAAAGAAAGAATTTATTGCAGAAACACTAAATGCAGAATTTCCCATTTTATAATGAAAAGAAAACGCGTTGGGTTCCTTTTTAGTGGATGCATTACTTGGCTTGAATTTCTCATAGTACATGATGCCTAGTTGACTGCAGGCTTGATTTATTCTTAATTTTTGTGCATTAACAATAATTAAAGAGCTTATAAGCAAATTACATAGCAGGTGCACTTGACACAAAACAGGGCTTGATTTATTCTTTTATCAGTTGACTCTTCCAAAAGTGAATCAATGAGAGAATGAGGTATACGAGTTGGTGTGCATTAGCACCCTATCACAACCAAAGATGATTAGGCAGGCAAAAAGAACACATAGATAAGGATTTCTAAACGGGAGAAGACACTAGCAGTCAATTGCTCCAGTTTCACGAAACATGAGTGACTAATTGGAGGAGACTGGACGATTGGATTTGGTTAGACTCATCCTGCAGCAAGTGTACATAAAGATCAAGAGCAACTAATAAAGTCTTAGGTGCTAAAATGGAAAGGCAATGCGTTTTGATGCAACTCAGCAAGTCCTTCAAGTGTTCCTGGTTCATGTATGATAGTCAAGACTAGAGTCTCTTTTTCTGTTCTTGTCATACATAACGGTGGGTGTTCTGCTTAAGACAAACGAGTAATTGGAGTCCTCAAAGGGACAAGAGAGCAAGAAAATTATGGCACAAAATGGTATGTAAGGAGTTTGACAATGAGGTTTCCTTGTCTTTTTTAGAATAATTGTTATAATGCAATGATTTTCTAGGGATACCACTGTCACATTCTGGATTGAAGCATTCCAAATCTGGGGAGTCGCACATGATGTAGCTGTCGTACCGTGCGGGTCCAGGAACCCGACCGCTAGACGCGAATGTGAAAACTCACTAAAAAAATTTAACTAGGAGTCGCCACCAATCTTTTTTTTTACTACTAGGTGCGATTGGCCACCTATTGACTCGATTCTAATCGATGCAAACTTAAATTAATTTTAAGCCCACCGAAAAGAACCTTAAACCGGTCTACAATTTTCTGGATCTAGGTTCGGGAGTACGGTTACACCCGGGGAAGGATTAGCACCCCTCGGACGCCCGTTCCATGAACGGTACCATTTTTAGATTATCCTATTGGGCTTTAATTTTTAATTTCACTAGACTTCCTTAATTACTATTTTTTATTTTATCTCCTATTTAACCTAAAATGGAATGCAAATGGGTGGTGAGATGAAATGCATGGCGTGAGATAAAAATGCCGGACAAATAACCTTTTATCGAGGATATTTTCCGAATCCGCCCATCATACTAGTGGGACTCGGGATATTCTCTCACCTAAGGAATTATCCGAGAAACTCGCCTTCGCAAATTCGACGAATAATTCCCGTCATCGGGGTCATCGTACGTTTTCTTTTTAAAATAATATTTTGTGCATAATGAACCTAATTCGAGCAAAAGCCTTTTATTAAAGATGGTTCTCGAGCCCTCCCATCACACTGGTGGGACCCGAGGACATCTTTTCACCTAAGGAACTTTTCGAGAAATACCCGCCTTCGCAGGATCCCCGAAAGATCCCATCATCGGGGCTTAAGCTCGAAAACCAAAAATATTGATATGCAATGATATGTATGATGCAATATGTATATGTTATGCTAATACAATTATTTATTTTTTTATCATTTATTATTTTTATTTTTATTATATATATTTTATTATCCTATTTCCTATTCTTATTTCTTATTATTATTATTATTATTTTTATACTTTACATTTTTTGTCCTAAGTTCTTTGTTTTTCATTTATAGTTAGACAAATTGTTTATAATTCTATGTTATTTTAATGAATAAAAATTATATATTTTTTATCGTACTATTTTATATATATTTTTATATTTTTATTATTATTATATTTTTCATAAGTGATCTTTTATTCAACCTAATGTCTAAGATCTTACTTCATATGTATACTATTATTATTTTATTTATTTTTTATCTTTATCTTCACATTTTTTAGTTTATGCCACTTAATACTCAATACTTAATTTTAGATTAGTTATTTTTATTATTTATTTATTTATTGTCATGTATATTATATTTCCGTAAATTAATTATTTATCACATGTTTGAATTGTTATTACTTTATTATTATTTATTACTTATTATTTATTTTTATCAAGTAATTTTATCAAGTAATTTTTTTGTATAATCAAGCTCTTTATTTACTAAGGATTTCGGAATCTTGAAATCGAGGCCCTCCCATCATACTGGTGGAGCCTTGATTCGGATCCCGAGCCTAGGGAACATAAACTCGGGATTGCGACTTCTCGCATCTCGATCGATTATCCCATCATCGGCATGTTATACTTATAGCTAACATTATAGTATTTTGTATTTATCTTATTATTCATTATCTTTTTTTTTTATTGAAGAGTTAATTATTTTTTTAGATTGATTCCCATATCTATTTTATCATAATTATTTTGATACTTAACATAATATATTTATTTATATTTATTTACATTTATTCATCTATCTCTATTCACTATATATATATATATATTTTAATATACATAAATATTTCCCATGCTCTTTTATATATATTATTTAAGAATACCTCACTAATAGCCTAATAATTTTCAATTTCACTTACTTATTCTATATGTAGCTCTTTAACTTACTATTTATTTCATTCACTTATATATATTTATTTAGCAATCTATTTTTATGTTTCGCATATTTACTTCTCTCACCCTTGCTAAACATTCTCCTACCTTTAAAATTTTTTTTATTAGCTATATGTATATATTTTTATTTTTATATTGTATTTTTATATATAGATTTATATCTCTCTATGTATATTATCTTCTTTGTCCTAAAAATAGTATCTAAAAGATTTTTGAACCTTATGCTAAAGTAAACCAATCCTAATCTTGAAAGACATTCTTCAAAAATTTCTAGGGGATTGTATTAAAATATTTTCAAATTAATCATATGAAGCTTAAATTGAATTTTATAGATTAAATCCAAACAAATCAAACCATAATGACGTAAGCAATTAAATCATTATGAATCAATTAGGCAAAGGAGTGAAGCTTTCCTTACCTGATCCCACTAAATTAGTTCAATCTGGAGCACCAAACGACGTCGTACGGCTCAGGGGAGACGGACTCCTTTTTCTTATTTTTCTCTCCTCACTTTTCAACTTTCTTTCTTCTCTCTATGCCGGCGGTACCTTCTCTTTTTCTTTAAAAATGCTGCCTTTCTCTTCTCTTCTCAAATCATTCCTCACCGGCGGCTAACACTCCAGCTACTACTCCTCTCACCGGCGGCAAACCCTCCCAAGCTTTCACTTCTCCTACCGGCAGCAAACCTCCAAGCTTTCACTCCTCCTACCGGCAGCAAACACTCCAGATTTCAGTCTTCCTACCGGCGGCCAACCTCCAAGCTGTTGCTCCTCTCTAAACGGCAGCAAACCTCCAGGCTGTTGCTCCTCCTACCGGCGGCAAACCTCCGGGCTGTTGCTCCTCCTACCGGCGGCAAACCAGCCCAGATTTCTCTCCTCCTACCGGCAGCAAACACTCCTCCCCTCTTTCTCTATTTTTTCTTCTGCCCAGCTCTCCTTGCCGGCAGCAGAACGACTCTCTCTCCTTCTCTATTTTTCTGCTCCTTGGTTGCTCTCCATTGCTTAGAAAAGCTCTCCTCCTTTCTGCAGGTTCTCCCCCTCCCATTTATACCCGATTTCTGGGCTTTGGAGGGGGCGCTCCACTACTGCCTTGTCCCTGGGCACCCAGGGGCAAGTTCCACTAACCTGCCAGACGCGAATTTTTCGCGTCTGGCAGGTGAGAGAGGTGCCTGGCAGGGTGCGTCCGCACCCTGCCAGTCGTACCTCTCTCCCTTTCTTTCCATCATTTTTTTGTTCATTGTATTTTTAATCTAGTGTCTACAGCTGCCCCTCTTTGAGCTTTTCGAAAATTCGAAATAGTGCAAAGACGTAGACACTGTATTTGACTAAATTCTTTAATTCTCTTATCAAATTTTATTATATATATATATTTATTATTATCATTATTATATTTATATTCATATATATATATATATTTTTTTTTAATAAATTCCTTAAAACTGAGGTCACAAGACTTTTAAGATGAACTCCTCAAAACTGAGGCAATGAAAATTTTTAAAAGTGAGCTCCTCAAAGCTGAGGCAATGAAAATTTTTAAAAGTGAGCTCCTCAAAGCTGAGGCAACGAAACTTTAAAAATGAACTCCCCAAAAATGAGGCATCGAAACTTTTAAAATGAACCTCTCCAAACTGAGGCACTGAAACCTTAATATGAACTCCTCAAAACTGAGGCAACGAAACTTTTATATGAACTCCTCAAAACTGAGGCAACGAAACTTTTATATGAACTCCTCAAAACTGAGGCAATGAAACTTTTTCATTTTTCCGAAATGGTGAAAAATAACCAATTCCTCATCTGAAATTCCTATGATTTTAGAGATAAATTTCCCTATTTTTCAATTGTTTTAAAATTTTGAACATGTCAATTCATCTTCATTAGTTTCCCTTTTTTGGTGTTTTTAGAGCCTTTTCTTTGATCAATGGGGGATGAATCGATCACATTTCTGATCTCTCGTCTTCCTCAATTCATTGCTCATAACTGTTTTCTTCTTCTATCATATGCATAGTCCAATCACTCTTCACATTTTTATTGTGCTCCATTCTATTGCTAATTCCATTCTTTTCTTTCTCTTCTTAGACTCCATTTCATTCCCTGTCAATTACAATCCTTTTTCAAAATATTGCAAACATTTCTTACTTTATCATGCTCTTTATTAAGTATCATTCCAATTTTATGACAAATGCAATGCAATGTACTCATATCTCCTCTTTTGGCAGAATGGAAATGAGGGCATTGTTGGGAGCAAAGGCTACTTTTCATTAGAAAAAAAAAAGTGAAGTTTCTACAATCAAGTATAATGACAAGGAACAGGGGAAAATTGATTAATACAAAGGGGATACAGTCCTTTCTTAATGACTGTTTCGATAGATATTAACAGTAGTCTCAAAATTTTATCCCGAAATAGGCACATTTGTCAGCTCCCTTGTCTTTTGTATGAACATCTCGAATCATGATCTTCACCCTTTCTGTGTTAAGCTTTTGTAGTACTTGGACCTCTTTCGTGCCTAGACCGCATTTTCGGGTTTTCGCCCTAAACACATCTCCCAGATTCAAGCCGCCTTTTCAGGTTTTCAACTTGAAAATTTTCTTTTTCTTCTTTCTTCTTCTTCTTTTTTTTTTTTTTTTATGCAAAATATTTCTTGACAGCATCGGCATTTACCGGGTTGGAAAACTCCCTTCCGTCCATCTCCGTCAAAATTAGTGCTCCTCCTGAAAAAGCTTTCTTCACCACAAATGGTCCTTCCCAATTCGGTGTCCATTTCCCGCGAAGATCATGCTGGTTCGGGAGAATTCTTTTTAATACTAATTCTCCTTCTCGGAACTGTCGAGAGTGTGCCTTCTTGTCATATGCCCTCATCATTCTCTTTTGATATAACTGCCCATGGCAAAGTGCTGTCAACCTTTTTTCTTCTATGAGATTCAATTGCTCATACCGAGCATTAATCCATTCGGCTTCTTCCAACTGTACTTCTTTAAGGACCCGAAGGGAAGGAATTTTCACTTCAATTGGCAAAACTGCTTCCATCCCATATACCAAAGAGAACGGTGTAGTTCCCGTAGAAGTTCGGACTGTTGTGCGATAAGCATGCAAAGCAAAAGGTAACTTCTCATGCCAATCTTTGTATATATCTGTCATCTTCTCAATTATCCTTTTGATGTTCTTGTTGGCTGCTTCCACTGCTCCATTCATCTTTGGGCGATAAGGTGTTGAATTGTGATACTTGATCTTGAACTTGGCACAAACCTCTTTCATCATCGAACCATTGAGGTTACTAGCGTTATCCGTGATGATCCTTTCTGGGAGACCATAGCGGCATATTATTTCTTTTTGGACGAACTTACATACCACTTTCTGGGTCACATTGGCATAAGATGATGCTTCTACCCACTTAGTGAAGTAGTCAATTGCCACCAGAATAAATCGATGCCCATTTGATGCCTTCAGAGTTATCAACCTAATCACATCCATGCCCCACATTGAGAATGGCCATGGTGATGTCAATACATGCAGTGAATTAGCAGGGGTGTGGATTCTGTCCGCATATATCTGACACTTGTGACACTTTCGAGCGAAGTCTATACAATCCTTTTCCAACGTGAGCCAGTAATACCCCGCCCTCATGACCTGTCTTGCCAACTTATGTCCACTTGCATGTGCTCCACAAACTCCTTCGTGAACTTCTTCGACTATTCTCCGAGCTTCGGTTGAATCCACGCATCTCAAAAGTGTTTGATCCCTACTTCTCTTGTATAGGATGTTCCCATCCAAGAAGAAATTCATTGCCAACCTTCTAATGGTTTTCTTATCATTTTCTGAGCTTTGATCCGGGTACTGCTGAAATTTGAGATAGTGCACAATATCATGATACCACGGTTTCCCATCTATTTCTTCTTCTACACTAGAGCAGTGCGCGGGACACCCTCGAAGATTAATCATGATGGGTTGAATCTTGACATTGGTACCAACTTTGAACATTGCCGCCAGCGTGGCTAATGCATCAGCCATTTGGTTCTCCTCTCGGGGCAAATGATTGAAGCAAATTTCATCAAAATTTTCAATCAGCTTTGATACATACTTGTGATACCGAACTAACTTTGAGTCACGTGTCTCCCATTCTCCTCGCAACTGATAAATAACCAAAGCAGAGTCCCCATACACTTCCAAAATGTGAATTTTCCTCTCGATTGCTGCTTGAATGCCCATGACACAAGCTTCATATTCAGCTACATTATTGGTGCAATAGAAGTTGAGTTTAGCTATAACGGGATAATGATCTCCTTCTAGTGATACTAACACGACCCCTATGCCATGCCCCAAGGCATTCGAAGCTCCGTCGAAAAACATCTTCCAATTCTCTTTCTCTGATTCCTCCCCACTTGTTTGACATATTGACATCAAGTCCTCATCTGGAAACTCAAACTCCATTGGTTCATAATCTTCTTCCACCCTTTCTGCAAGAAAATCTGCGATTGCACTTCCTTTGATAGCTTTCTGGGACACATATACAATATCATATTCAGTCAATAACACTTGCCATCTTGCCACTCTACCTGATAAGGAAGGTTTCTCGAAGATGTATTTAATTGGGTCTAACTTTGCAATGAGCCAAGTGGTATGATATAGCATGTACTGCCTGAGTCGATGCGCCGTCCATGCTAAAGCACAACACATCTTTTCCAACGAGGAATACTTGGACTCGTATTCAGTGAACTTCTTGCTCAAGTAGTAAACTGCCCTTTCTTTCTTACCAGTTTCATCATGTTGCCCTAACACACATCCCATGGATCCTTCATTTACCGTTAAATATAAGAGAAGGGGTCTCCCGACCACAGGTGGTGCCAATACTGGCGGACTCAACAAATATTCTTTAACTTTGTTAAAAGCAACTTGGCACTCCTCATTCCACGCCCCCGGATTGTGTTTGCGAAGGAGTTTGAAGATCGGGTCACATTTGAGTGTGAGTTGTGATATGAACCGGGCTATATAATTTAATCTCCCCAAAAATCCTCTAACTTCTTTTTGCGTCTTGGGAGGGGGCAAATCACGGATTGCTTGAACCTTATCTGGGTCAACTTCTATTCCTCTTTCACTGACGATGAAACCCAGTAGCTTTCCTGAAGTGACTCCAAAAGTGCACTTTGCCGGATTTAATCTGAGCTGGAACTTCCGTAACCTCTTAAATAATCTTTCAAGATTAGTCGCATGGTCCTCTGTTTTGCGAGCTTTTACAATCATATCATCCACATACACCTCAACCTCTTTGTGCATCATATCATGGAAGAGAGTCACCATAGCTCGTTGATAAGTTGCCCCGGCATTCTTCAAACCAAATGGCATTACCTTATAACAAAAGGTCCCCCACATAGTTATGAAGGTAGTTTTCTCTCTATCCTCTGGTGCCATCTTAATTTGGTTATACCCTGAAAAGCCATCCATAAAGGAAAACATGGAGTGGCGGGCAGTATTGTCAACAAGGGTGTCAATGTGGGGAAGAGGAAAATTATCTTTTGGGCTAGCTCTATTCAAGTCTCGATAATCCACACACATTCTCACCTTCCCGTCTTTCTTAGGAACTGGGACAATATTTGCAACCCATTCAGGGTACTTAGCTACTTCCAAGAATCCTGCATCGAACTGCTTTTTCACTTCTTCTTTAATTTTCAACAACATTTCAGGTTTCATTCTTCTCAACTTTTGCTTAATCGGTTTGCATTCAGGTTTCAAAGGCAGTTTATGGGCTACAATGTCTGTGTTGAGTCCTGGCATATCTTGATAAGACCATGCAAACACATCTACATATTCATGAAGTAGCTTTATTAGTTTTTCTTTTTCCATTGACACCAACGTCACACCAATTCTAACTTCTTTCTTATTTTCTTCATCTCCCAAATTAATTGTTTCAAGTATCTCTTGATGTGGGACAATTTGTCTCCCCTCCTGTTCTACTAGCCTTAACAAGTCCGGAGTTAAATCATAATCCTCCACGTTTTCTGTACTGTCAAGTTCACTGACACTTGTACCTTTTTCAAAATCAACTTCAAAACCACTGTCATTATCATCTTTGCATTCATTATTTGGAATCCTGGAAGGTAAAGGGAATTGAAATATGTAGAGCTATTGTATAGGTAAATAGTTAAAATAAAAGGATGAAACGACACTAATGGAAATGATTAATTATGAGAGGAGATATGAGAAATGCACTACGCATGTCAATTTATTAAAATGATAAATGATAAAAAGCCTGATACATAAAATTCCAATGCTTTTGGGCATAAGCATGGATGTTTAGTTTGCATTACTTTGAAATTGAATCACAAGTGACTGGTAAACTCATGGTGGTCCAGTTGCTCAGCTTTAGATTCGGTGGCCCAAGGTATGTAGTAGGAATCTCATCCGCATTTCTTGGCTGTTCTTCACCTTCCTCCGTTGCACATATTGACAAATCAGAAAAAGTCCCTCCTAGAGCTGACACTGATTCTTGGTTCTCAACGGTGAGTGATTCAGGAAAGATGCAACCTCCAGATCGGAATGTCTTGTAAAGATGAGGATATGTCATTCCTCGGATTTCCAACTCATGCCCCTTAAAGCGAGCCAACCTTTCTTTTCTTCTTTCGGCTATCATTTCTTCTCTTTCCTTCTTAGTTGGCTTGTACCCCAGGCCAAACCTTTCTTCATTTTTGGTAGTGCGTATGGGACTTCTAATACCTTGCAGTTCTTTTCCCAATCCTGCCCCTGCTCGGTATCCTTTTCCTAATATCTGACTGACAACCATCTTGGTGGTTTTGGAAAGCCTCGGGATAGGCGGTGTGGTTCCTTCTCCCACATACGTGGTGTTAACGAACTCGAAGGATCGAAAGGAACATTCAGGCACTTCCTCCGCCGCTTCAACGTAAGGCGTATCTGCTGGCTTGCTTATGAGTAAGTCCTCTTCCCCGTTAACACAGACAATCTTCCCTTCCACTATGAACTTGACCTTCTGATGAAGAGATGAAGGTATGGCCCCAGCCATGTGTATCCAAGGTCTTCCCAACAAATAATTGTATGAAGGAGCAATATCCATAACCTGAAATTCAATGGTAAAGGTACATGGGCCAATTTCTACTAGTATCTCAATGTCCCCTACTACTTCTCTCCTTGTTCCATCGAAAGCTCTTACGATCATCTGACTCTTTCGCATGCAGGACATGTTGATGGGTAAACGGGCCAAGGTCCTCATGGGCATCACATTTAAGGACGATCCGTTGTCAAGCAGTACCTTTGCGATGGTACAACCTTTACACTTGGTAGTGATGTGCAAGGCCTTGTAATTTCCTCTACCTCCAGAAGGGATTTCTTCATCGCTAAAGGATATTATGTTACCCACCGAAATGTTCCCAACAATGTAGTCCAAATTTTCAACTGAGATATCATGATCCACATATGCTTGGTTCAGAATCTTCATCAGAGAGTTCCTATGTGGTTCTGAGCTGAGGAGCAAAGATAGTAGTGAAATACGAGCGGGCATCCGGTTCAATTGCTCAACTACATTGTACTCACTATGTTTGATGAACTTGAGGAACTCGGCAGCTTCTTTTTCTGTCACCGATCTTTTTGAGCCATCTGTCGATTCCGGAGGTTGTACCTTTTCTTCTCTAGGACTTTGCTCTTTTTCCTCTCCCTTCTCATTCTTGAGATTCTCGAATGCTTCCGGTGAATAGCAACGTCCGTTGCGGGTAATCCCTCCAACACCAGTTATATTGGCAGCATCATCTTGAGATTCAGCTATCCATTTCTTCGCTTCCGAAACTTGTACATTGCAGTTGTAGTTCCATGGGACAGCTTTGTTGTCTTTGTAGGGGAAGGGTTTAGGGACTTCGATGACCATCTTGGCATGGTTTTTGTCCTCCACAAGCTCTCCTATTGGTTCGTAGAAAATGGTCAAAGGTTTTATCTTCATTGGGTGAGTAGACTCCTTGGATATCATGTTTACTGCTGACTCTGAAGCTTCCGTATAGAACTCGATCTTTGATTCGTCTATCATTCTTTGCACTTCCTTCCGGAAAGAACTACAACCCTGGATTGAATGTCCCACACATCCTTTGTGGTACAAGCAACATAGTCTTTGGATATCTCGTGAGTCATTCACATTAGGACATTCAGGCCACACCTCGAGCATATCGGCCTTTACCAAGGCTTCAAATACTTTCTCCATGGAGGTTTCCACTTCCCGAATGTTCCTTTTAACATACACCTCCCTTTCGATGGCATTTACCCCTGCCCCAGCATGATTTGGCAGTGGGTTGTTGTTAACATTATGTTCTGGCTTTTTTTCAAAGTTCAGGATTCCTGCCTTGATCAACCCTTGCACCTTATGCTTAAATGCCGTGCAATTCTCAATCGAGTGACCTTCGATTCCGTAATGATAATCACAATGGGCGGACGTGTCATACCATCTTGAGAATGGAGGTTTTAATGGCTCTATGTATAAGGGAGCTACTAGATGGTTTGCAACCAACTGAGTGAAGAGTTCAGCATAAGGGATTGGGATAGGGTCAAACTGCACTTTCTCTTGCTTGTTTCGCCATCCTCTTGATTCACCGGTAGTATGGTTGTTTGAAGGTGTTGTTTGTTGTGTGGTTGAAGCTGTAACAGGTGTGGGAGCAGGTGGGTAAGGTGTCCGTTGGATGGGATTATATGGGTACGGGTTAGGGAAGGCATTTGGCATAGGCGGGTATGGGTATGGGCTTTGTGAAATGTTGTGCACAGCTGGGTAATAGGGGTATGGTAGGTATGGCTGGTAAGGGTTGTATGTTCCTCCTTGGTGTTGTCCTGAAGTAACGGCTTGGGCTTCTCCTTCTTTCCTCTTGAAAGTTCCCCCTTTCCTGGTGTTTGCCATATCACCTCCTTCTATCTTCCCTTGCTTAATGGCAGTTTCTATCATTTCTCCCGAAATCACCATATCAGCAAAGTTCTTTGTGGCACTACCAACCAATCGTTCATAGTAAGGGGCTCGCAAGGTGTTGACAAACATTACAGTGGTTTCTTTCTCAGTCAATGGTGGCTGAACTTGAGAGGCCACATTCCTCCATCTTTGAGCGTATTCTTTGAAGCTTTCAGTGGTTTTCTTCTCCATGTTTTGTAAAGAAAGGCGATCCGGAGCCATATCTGTAACGTGCTTATACTGAGCTACAAACGCCCGAGCAAGGTCTTTCCACGTGTGGATTCGATTGCGGTCCAGTTGGACGTACCATTTTGCTGCAGCACCAGTAAGGCTATCTTGGAAGCAATGTATTAAGAGTTTGTCATCATGAGCATATGCGGCCATCCTTCTACAATACATGGTGATATGTGTGACCGGGCACTTGGTTCCATCATACTTCTCAAAGTCTGGAACTTTGAACTTTGGGGGTATAACCACATCTGGAACCAGACAAAGCTCAATTGCATCCATAGAACAATACATTCCCATTCCTTCTACCATGCGCAGTCTTTCCTCAAAAAGGTCAAATTTTTTATGAGTATCGGGATTATCTTTCGATTCAACGGATCCACATTTGAGCTTCTCTTGTTCCTTTGGATCATCCAAATCAGGCACAGAGATGGGATCTGAAGGACTTGCCCCTCCAATTGGCCTTTGCTGAGCATAAGTCGGTGGTGGTCCTATTGGCATCCCAAAAAATGGATATTGACCCATGGATGACATGGGAATAGAAGCATTCCTTGCAGGTGGAGGTGTAAACCCTGGTGGATACACGGGGTCTGTATTGGTTTCTGTCTGTTGAATGGCTTCTGGTGTACCAGAACTCCCCGCCACTTTCTTTCCTTTATCTGTAGATATTAACTCCAAAATTTTTGATAACTGACCCATGATTTCTTCTTGCTTCTTCTCAATCTTATCCATCCTCTCTGAATGCTCGTCCCCCATGATCTTAGAACGGGCTCTTGTATTGTATCTGTGGAGAATTTGTTTTTCTGGAATTTTGTTCTATTAGTTCAAGGAATAAGTTAGAATTTTATATTGAGTGCATTATTATTTATTATTTTTATCTGAATCATGCATTATGATGCAAATGAAATGTATTTGAATAGGAAAAATATTGGCCATCCAACATTTACCATAAGAAAATCTGCATCCATAAAACTTAAATATCCAATTACATCATTGTCATAACTATCAAAAAGAAAAGCCGACTTTGTCATATTGGTCCCTAACCATCTTGAGGTGACTGATCAACCGCTCACTCAATTCATCCTTGGGAAAGATCTCCCGCCTGAGTTCTTCAGTCTTGTCTGCCATTACTCGAGCTCTAAATGCCACTTCTCTCATCTGTCTCAGTATCCATTGCATTTCAGCTTCTTTCCTTTGAAGGCTTTGTGCGCATGAATTATTTCTTTCCCTCATTTGGAAATATTCTTGCCTTACTGCTTCATACTGTGCCTTATAGCCCTCCATGGCAGTTTCCAACATGTCGCAGTCATTTTTCAACTCTTGGATGGTTTGTTCTTTCCTTTGTACCTCGTGCTGCAAAGCGTTGTTGGCACTTTGGAGTTCTTGTATTCGGGCTAACAGAGAAGAATTTGCCACGCTCACTTCCTCAAACTTGCTTTGCCACTCATCCCGCTCTTTCAAAGCCACCCGTACCTTTCTTGCAGTTTCTTTCTTCACTTCTTCTAGCTCATCCTCATGCCTACGCTTCATATTCATCATCTCCTTTTCAAGTCTTTTCCTCGTTAACTCACTCTCCAACAGGACGTCTTGAGGTTCTGGGTTTACGGGATGTTTGGATGGGTTCTTCGGGGGATGTATGACATTTTTCACCCTTTGGTCATGCCAAGCATGATATCCTGTGGTGACTTCATCAGTAACCCTTCCCTGATCTACTCGGCAAGTTTTCTTCCAGTCTTGAGCAATTTCCTCAATTCTCTTTAGCGTTTCTGGCTCTCCATATGTAAACTCTAACTGGTCGAGCTGGTGAGTCATGGGCACGAATTGCTCAGATCCGAACTGTCTCCGCACCATTATTGGGGCATAGCTGATGGCTCCCCAAGGTCCCATCAGTGGTACCCACGGCTTATCCCCACATTTATACATTACTTGCATTCGTGGCATCCATGGAGCTCTCCAAGTCACTTCAATGCTCATTAACCTCCGGAGCCTTGTGACCCACTCTTCTTTCCTTTTGTAGTCGGGCCATTCACTTTCGCAGAACTCAAGGATATGACAACTCGCAGACAGATAAAGCTTTCGAAATTTGCTCTCTTTGCATTCGAAATGGCTTTTGATCCATATGGTTAGGAGTTGAGCACATCCGATGAACCGTCCCTCACCTTTGCGTCGACAGAAATTCAAGGATCTGAAGGTTTCAGCTAAGATGGACGGGGCCGGGTTGATGCTCCTTGTCACCTGATCAAAGAAGTCTATGACTGACACCTCCACATGACCTAGAACCTTCGGGAAGACCACTAAGCCGTAAATCGCCATCGCAAAAGCCAAGAGACCTTGTTCATCCTCCATGTGTTTTTTAATATATCCGTTCAAGAAACTCCACGGAAGGCATTCTGTGTCTCCTTTCTTCTTCAAATGCTGATCCACTTCCACCGTAGTCATTCCTAATAACTTGGCCAACTTTCGTCGGTGTCCCGTCTTCTGGGCCCTCCAATAGATCTTGTCAGGCTGCATATGGTCTATCCGGAGCAGAGAGGAGTACTCTTCTATAGTAGGGGTCATGTCCACCTTGTTAAAGACAAAACAACGATATGAGGGATCCCAAAACTGGACAATGGCTCGGAGCATCTGATCATCGACTGGTACATATAGGAGCCAAGCAATGTGTCCATACTTGTTCTGAAAATTGTCTCGGTGAGCACGTCTCCATTGTTCCCAAATTCCTACCATCTCTGTAAAGTCATTCTGCTGAAGGTCCAAGTGAACTCTCTCGGGTAAAATTGAGATATGTCCCTGGGTCAAACAGTCTCCTTTTTCTTGTTGAATCTGCCTCATCTGTAACTCTATCTCATAGTCATTTCTGTATATGTTGAGCGGGCCTACTGATGACGATGCCATGGATATAACTGGGATCTCTTAGGTTGAATGTTGTGTAGCCAATATTTCTATTACGATGTATGCAAATGAACATGTAACATGCGCATGACAAGCAAAATAAACTTAAGTTAGTATGGTAAAAAGAAATAATGGAATGTTTAAAAATAATGAGAGAATAACAAACAATATCATGGGTATTATTGTCTACTCCACGATACTTTATTATCTCGGGGCATAATTTAAAATAGAGGGAGTAGAAGAAATTCCTTCATGTGTACCTATTTATAAGGTATATTCTCACGGGTATGGCTCTTTCTAAGGTTAAGCTGCTCTCGGTACTCTATATGCTGAGCGGGGTTTATAAACAGAGCTAAGGTTCCCAAATCGTTCCTCACTGTCGTCCACACGGACTAGTAAGGCACCCCGGTCCTCACCCATTACAGGCTTCAAACGGACTAGGTTCGATTTGAGTGGGAGTCTTCACTAGCCCGTGCGGAGGTTATCACCTCACGAGAGCGTAGCTACTAAACTCCCTCCTAAAAAGGACATAACCCGGGTGGAGGGTTTATGCATGAATGTAAAAGGTGCTGTGTGTGTGAAGGAAACCATGAGTTCAAAGTAACAATCTCACATCCCTCTACCATAAATCCCCACAAGTATTAGAAGCAATAAAGTAATAAATACGAAATAAACTAATGTACCAAACAAAGTATGCAGTACAAATCATTAATATTAAGAAAACAGTGAATTATTTAAAGCCTTGGATAACCTATTATTATTTTTTATGGCTCGACTCTCTATTCCCCAGTGGAGTCGCCAGCTGTCGTACCGTGCGGGTCCGGGAACCCGACCGCTAGACGCGAATGTGAAAACTCACTAAAAAAATTTAACTAGGAGTCGCCACCAATCTTTTTTTTTACTACTAGGTGCGATTGGCCACCTATTGACTCGATTCTAATCGATGCAAACTTAAATTAATTTTAAGCCCACCGAAAAGAACCTTAAACCGGTCTACAATTTTCTGGATCTAGGTTCGGGAGTACGGTTACACCCGGGGAAGGATTAGCACCCCTCGGACGCCCGTTCCATGAACGGTACCATTTTTAGATTATCCTATTGGGCTTTAATTTTTAATTTCACTAGACTTCCTTAATTACTATTTTTTATTTTATCTCCTATTTAACCTAAAATGGAATGCAAATGGGTGGTGAGATGAAATGCATGGCGTGAGATAAAAATGCCGGACAAATAACCTTTTATCGAGGATATTTTCCGAATCCGCCCATCATACTGGTGGGACTCGGGATATTCTCTCACCTAAGGAATTATCCGAGAAACTCGCCTTCGCAAATTCGACGAATAATTCCCGTCATCGGGATCATCGTACGTTTTCTTTTTAAAATAATATTTTGTGCATAATGAACCTAATTCGAGCAAAAGCCTTTTATTAAAGATGGTTCTCGAGCCCTCCCATCACACTGGTGGGACCCGAGGACATCTTTTCACCTAAGGAACTTTTCGAGAAATACCCGCCTTCGCAGGATCCCCGAAAGATCCCATCATCGGGGCTTAAGCTCGAAAACCAAAAATATTGATATGCAATGATATGTATGATGCAATATGTATATGTTATGCTAATACAATTATTTATTTTTTTATCATTTATTATTTTTATTTTTATTATATATATTTTATTATCCTATTTCCTATTCTTATTTCTTATTATTATTATTATTATTTTTATACTTTACATTTTTTGTCCTAAGTTCTTTGTTTTTCATTTATAGTTAGACAAATTGTTTATAATTCTATGTTATTTTAATGAATAAAAATTATATATTTTTTATCGTACTATTTTATATATATTTTTATATTTTTATTATTATTATATTTTTCATAAGTGATCTTTTATTCAAACCTAATGTCTAAGATCTTACTTCATATGTATACTATTATTATTTTATTTATTTTTTATCTTTATCTTCACATTTTTTAGTTTATGCCACTTAATACTCAATACTTAATTTTAGATTAGTTATTTTTATTATTTATTTATTTATTTATTTATTGTCATGTATATTATATTTCCGTAAATTAATTATTTATCACATGTTTGAATTGTTATTACTTTATTATTATTTATTACTTATTATTTATTTTTATCAAGTAATTTTATCAAGTAATTTTTTTGTATAATCAAGCTCTTTATTTACTAAGGATTTCGGAATCTTGAAATCGAGGCCCTCCCATCATACTGGTGGAGCCTTGATTCGGATCCCGAGCCTAGGGAACATAAACTCGGGATTGCGACTTCTCGCATCTCGATCGATTATCCCATCATCGGCATGTTATACTTATAGCTAACATTATAGTATTTTGTATTTATCTTATTATTCATTATCTTTTTTTTTATTGAAGAGTTAATTATTTTTTTAGATTGATTCCCATATCTATTTTATCATAATTATTTTGATACTTAACATAATATATTTATTTATATTTATTTACATTTATTCATCTATCTCTATTCACTATATATATATATATATTTTAATATACATAAATATTTCCCATGCTCTTTTATATATATTATTTAAGAATACCTCACTAATAGCCTAATAATTTTCAATTTCACTTACTTATTCTATATGTAGCTCTTTAACTTACTATTTATTTCATTCACTTATATATATTTATTTAGCAATCTATTTTTATGTTTCGCATATTTACTTCTCTCACCCTTGCTAAACATTCTCCTACCTTTAAAATTTTTTTTATTAGCTATATGTATATATTTTTATTTTTATATTGTATTTTTATATATAGATTTATATCTCTCTATGTATATTATCTTCTTTGTCCTAAAAATAGTATCTAAAAGATTTTTGAACCTTATGCTAAAGTAAACCAATCCTAATCTTGAAAGACATTCTTCAAAAATTTCTAGGGGATTGTATTAAAATATTTTCAAATTAATCATATGAAGCTTAAATTGAATTTTATAGATTAAATCCAAACAAATCAAACCATAATGACGTAAGCAATTAAATCATTATGAATCAATTAGGCAAAGGAGTGAAGCTTTCCTTACCTGATCCCACTAAATTAGTTCAATCTGGAGCACCAAACGACGTCGTACGGCTCAGGGGAGACGGACTCCTTTTTCTTATTTTTCTCTCCTCACTTTTCAACTTTCTTTCTTCTCTCTATGCCGGCGGTACCTTCTCTTTTTCTTTAAAAATGCTGCCTTTCTATTCTCTTCTCAAATCATTCCTCACCGGCGGCTAACACTCCAGCTACTACTCCTCTCACCGGCGGCAAACCCTCCCAAGCTTTCACTTCTCCTACCGGCAGCAAACCTCCAAGCTTTCACTCCTCCTACCGGCAGCAAACACTCCAGATTTCAGTCTTCCTACCGGCGGCCAACCTCCAAGCTGTTGCTCCTCTCTAAACGGCAGCAAACCTCCAGGCTGTTGCTCCTCCTACCGGCGGCAAACCTCCGGGCTGTTGCTCCTCCTACCGGCGGCAAACCAGCCCAGATTTCTCTCCTCCTACCAGCAGCAAACACTCCTCCCCTCTTTCTCTATTTTTTCTTCTGCCCAGCTCTCCTTGCCGGCAGCAGAACGACTCTCTCTCCTTCTCTATTTTTCTGCTCCTTGGTTGCTCTCCATTGCTTAGAAAAGCTCTCCTCCTTTCTGCAGGTTCTCCCCCTCCCATTTATACCCGATTTTTGGGCTTTGGAGGGGGCGCTCCACTACTGCCTTGTCCCTGGGCACCCAGGGGCAAGTTCCACTAACCTGCCAGACGCGAATTTTTCGCGTCTGGCAGGTGAGAGAGGTGCCTGGCAGGGTGCGTCCGCACCCTGCCAGTCGTACCTCTCTCCCTTTCTTTCCATCATTTTTTTGTTCATTGTATTTTTAATCTAGTGTCTACAGTAGCACTGCAGCATAAATGCCCTACCATCTATACATTGAACAAGCACTGACTCTCAGAATCCCAGCTATCCTTCTGACATTGAAGCTTGTTCTCTGGAAACAAAATTGTAATCATCGCACCTTGAATTCTCCCATTTCGACAGATAAAAGGGACCACTAATACTGTTTCGTGTAGGAAAAAACTGTTGTTTTATCAGAAAGCCAATCATTCGGAGCTGGAATCAGCTGAAGGAAATGAAAATTTGCCATTCCTAGTTAGGAAAGGAAAATTGCATTGGAATTCCTATCATCATATTATTCATTAGCCGTTTTATATTAGAAACTAAGAGCAATGACAATCTTGTGGGTCTATATATATTTATTAGCCGTTTCTCATCAAGTTGGTTCTATAGACAATGAAAGGCGGCACTGTTGAAAGTCATTTACTGGATTAGCTGGTTCCATTCAACCTATCATCCTTTTAAAGTCTATAATGTTCTTCCACCAAAACAAAAAGTTCATAATGTTCATCACCAACTCATCACTTGTACGAGCCACGCATTATATCTTCAATGGGGAGACAATTTGATCCAAATTAGTGGTTGGTACTTCATCCAACTGGATCTCTTGGATATACATTTGAATAAGAAAGGTCTCTATACGTATAGCCATGATCGATATTCATGGTTGCAAACGTTTTGTTAATGGTTTTTGCTCATCCTATAGCAATGCAGTGACTAAGTCTTTTTTCATCACACTTAGACGGTGTAAAAAAATATGTATAACTAGCTCAGAAAGGGCGTTTTTGACTCTTTAAAACTAAGTTTCTATGGTAACCCTACAGGTTTCTGTTATTGTTCTCTCTCATGTAAGGTTTTTAATGTTTATGAATAAAATAAAGTGCTTGCGTAATAGAAAACAAAATTGAGTTTAATTTAATAATTTTTTAGTGTACAAACTATAGTTACTATATATTTTCTTGTGTTTACTCTTTTTATTTTTTTTTCCTTTGTCCATCTTTGCTTTTTAGAATATCTCCAAAAAATCTTTTTTTCCCTTTTTTTACGCATTTAATACACTTATTTTATTCTATATTATATTTTTATTTATCAAGATTTTTTTTTACTTTTTTGTATTTAAAGCAGGGAATATTTATATTATGATATTTGTTTCAAATTATAAGATAAAACACATTTAAGTCAAAGCTTTTATCTAAATCTCTGTAAAAGTAAAAAAGAGTGGAAGAAAAAGAGACAGAGGGAGTGTTATTTTTTTTTTGAATAAAAGAGAAGAGAAGTGTATGTGAAAAAGAAAATCATTCGACCCAAATTGGATATAGTTGATTCTTTTATATATATATATATATAAAGAAAATAAGGGTAAATTCATACCTCGCATACATTAATAAAGTAATAATTGTCGTCAGTTTGACTTTTAGAGTCTCATGATGCTAATCATGAATGTAAATATAAACAATTAATGTCTTTGTTTTTTATTAAAATAACAATTTAACACATTAGGACTTATTTCATGGCATTTTATTTCAAGACTTATTTTATGATTTATTTAGAACAAGGATGACCTCAAGTAAACAGGAAGATATATTAGACAAAATACACAGCGAAGGAAGATTGTTTACTGAGTGTTGAATACTAGGATTATGTGTCGGATGGTAAAGTTAGTATTAGTTATAACTGACCTAGTTGAACAAGAAGCCATAACCCAAGGTTTGATCATGTCATTTATATCAGAATCTTCATCATCACTTTGTCAAAAAACATTAGCTTCTCTTTACGCTCTAATCCGCTCCAGCTCCATAGCAATTTGTTTCGGGCCTATTCTGTCCTGGAAGTTTCAAGTATCTTTTTGCAAGTTTAGCAACGACTATAATCTCTTCTTGTGGACCATTGTTCATTACTTGAGGATGAAGAATATTTATTAAACAAGGAATTCTCATTCCTTGAAAGCAGAAAAAAGACTATCAAGCTTCTCGCTTCCTCTGATTGTGTTGAGGAAAAGGGTTTTTGTCTCGTTAAAAGTTCCACAAGAACAATTTCAAAACTATAAACATTGCTCTTCTCTATAAATTGATTTGATTGAAACTACTCTGGCTCCAAGTATCTGAAAGTTCCTTGAACTCAAGTGGTTATATGAGTTTTCTCAATTGCGAATGATCTTGAAGTTTCGAAATCTAACACTTTTCCTCTATTTTTATTACATAGAAATAAGTATTTTAATGTTGACGGCTTAGTCAGAGGACAGTCAGGACCTGCTAGTTATGGTGGGGTCTTGCGCAACTCAGATGGTTTTGTAGTAGGATTGTTCTTTTCTCCACTTGGTTTGCATGATTCCAATTATGCGGAATTGATGGCCATCTTGCATGCTCTTCGCCTCTTTTCCGTCTCCACTTACTCCTCTTCTCATTTAATTGTTGAGTCGAATTCAAGGGTTGCTCTATCTTGGATTAACTGTGTCAAACGAAGACCTTGGGATAAATGGCACATCTTCAATGAAATTGACTCACTGTTGCTTTCTGTCGGTGATGTGTCCTTCACTCATGTCTTTAGATAAGGCAATTCATTCGCTGACTCCTTAGCCAGGTATGGTGCTGATGCTTCTGCTTCCTTCTCTGCTTGGTGGTAAACTCGTAAGTTGCTGTATGACTCTTGCGCTGCAATCTTTCTTTTTGCTCCATTGTTAGTCTTATTTTATATTGCTTTGAACTCCCTCTCTGTGTTGATGTTCTCCTCTTTTTGATGCTTCTTGTTAGTCCTTTTGTCGCAACAGCTTGCCAACTGTTGCCTGCAGATGCTTGTACTTGTTGACCTTTTGGCTTTCATTCACTGTAGTCTTAGTGACTTTAATGAAAATTTATTTTGGCTGAGCAAAAAAAAAATTACATAGAAATATGTTACTAGATTTTGTATGTCAATTATACATAGGGATAAAAAAGCAAAATGCAAATAAGATAAAGTATTCATTATTTTTGTTGAAATTCGTAGATGCAAATAAGATGACTAATTTTCTTCATTGGATAAGTAAATCAAAATGAATGGTGCAACTAATCATAGTCAACATTCTCAAAAACTTTGCTGAAATTTTAAACAGAAGTAACTAAACAACTTGAAATCTAAAACATAACATGTAACTAAAAACAAACAAAGCTTAAAATTCTAAATTCTCCCCCAAACTTAAAACTAACGTTATCCTCAATGTAAAAAATAAAGAAGAAAAGTTAAGAATACTCCCTTGGTTAATGAAGATCCTCTAATCTTCCTCTTCATCCTCATTATATCCAAAGTTGTTAGGAGAATCCATTAAAGCGACAAAAATCTAAAAAGAAAAAAAAAACAAAAACAAATTAGTAGAAAAATCTAACTAAATAAAAAGATAACGTCAAAGGAATAGAGTTTTGAAAGCTTGGGTTGCCTCTCAAGAAGTGCTTCTTTATAATCACTAGCTTGAATATGGCAACCCACTTGGCTTTTCTTCATCCATAATAGACGACTTGAGTTTCATTCCATTGACCATAAATGCTCCAATGGCCTCACATTCTATCTCTGTTATCCCACATGGATAGATCTTGATCACTTAAAGAGGACCCAACCATTTTGCCTTATGTTTCCATGGAAAAAGATTGATGAATGACTCATGAAGGGAAGGTAGTAGAATATGCTCCTCATGCCACTGCTTGGTTGTAAGTTATGGAGGTAGTAGCTTTAACTCTAAAGTTGGCGTTTGCTTCATTGGAGGTAGTGGAATGGGTTTTCCTTTATCCACATCAACTGATTCCACTCTATAGTAAGTATTTATAGAGGAATGATATTTGGTCGAATTGAGTAGATCAGACACTCTTTCCTCCTTTAGCTTAACTTCATCAACTTAAGTTTGCCCTTTAGCTTTTTTAACCACTATTTCCAACTGAGGAAAAGGTAGTGTTAGTGGTTTTTCTTTTGCCTCCTTCTCTTGAGTTTGTTTATTAGACTTCTCAACCATTATTACTTTCTCAACTAACTTCACTTGAGTTTCAACTTGTTTACTATTGCTTGTTACCTCATTTCCACTTGTAAGGGTGATTGTTAAACAAGATTCCTGACTTTCTCTCCTATGAATAGCTTCAGTTTCACCAGGCAAGGTTCTTTGAGGTATATTGTTGATAGAATTTGAAAGTTAACCAACTTGAGTCTCAAGGTTTGTCAATGAAACTGCTTAACTATGAATGAGAGAATTAGTCCTTGTCATGAATTGAATGAACATCTCTTCCACAGATGTTTTTTTCTCAGTCATGGGAGCTCTCGCTTGAGGTGGAAATCCAGTAAACTTATCAAGCTTCAGAGTTTATGAAGATCTCTGATTGTTACTCCAAGAAAAGTTTTGATGACTCCACCATATAGAATTATAATGTTAGCATACAAGTTGTCTTACAGCCAATTGTGATTCCCTATAAATTGAACTGATTCCCAACAATGGTTACTTGAATGCCCTTTTCCATAAAACTCACATGTCACAAATGGTCTCTTAATGGCTTAAATTCCCATAGTTTCAAATTTTTTGAACAAGGCAGCCACTCAACTAGTCAAAGTAGTTAAAGCATCCATTGTGTGAAAGTGCCTAAAAAAAATAAAGAAAAGCAAAAATAAACAAAACTTGAATTAAGACTAGATTGCTGGCTATTAATATTAGCAAAAGAATAAAAAACAATTCCTCGGCAACTGTTCCAAAAACTTATTGAATTTCTAATTCATCAAGACAATTTACCTTAAAACTTTTATCAAATTAGCAAAACATCATGCAAGTGCACACAGTTAACAAGTAATATAGTAGTGAGTGAGTTATCGTCTTCACAGGAAATTATATCTAAATTCTTGCTAATTACTAAAATTGGGCAATCTAATCTTATCCAAGGAACTCTAGTATTGAAATTAATTGAAAATGAAAATTAAAGAAGCAAGGCTAAGCTAGTGAACTAAGCTAAAATAAATTGCAAGTAAATTGAGTTAGAAAATAGTGGGGAAGTACCTAGGATTATAGTTTTAATTAATGCTTTATTTAGACTTAAGATTGACTAATTACCTACTTTTATGCAAAATTAATGCTAGCTTAGGATCCTTAAGTATGTACGATTCTCCGTCAAGACATTGTACAATGGCCTAGCTTAATTTTATTCTCTATATGTCTATAGCTAATTAATTAAGCTAAATTCTTTAAGTATAAGTTCTATAAATTGATTGTATATAGTTAATAGGTGTATGTCTACTGTAGTAACGTGCAAGCCCACGAACCCATCCGCTACAAGTGAAAAATTTAGAGAGTCCCACCAATCTTTTTTATCTAGGTGCGATTAGTCACCTATTAAATTTGTTCTTATCGACGAAGTCTTAAATTAATTTTAGGATCGTTTAAAGAACAAGACTTAGTCTACGTATTTCAGAATTGGGTTCGGGAGTACGGTTATGCACGGAGAAAGATTAACACTCTTGTGATGCCCATTCCATGAACTGTACCACTTAATCATATGTTATCCTATTAACCTTAACTTTTTAATTTTATTCTTAAGTTTCCCTAATCCTTATTTATTTATTTTATCTTTGATTTTATTTATAAATTAAAATATTTTATACAGTTTTACGGGTGAGATGTGCACATGATGCAATTGTGAAATGCATGACATCAAATATGAATAATGCCAAACGAAAACCTTTTATTGAGTGTACTTTTCAAATTTGCCCATCATACTGGTGGGATCCGAACGTATTCTCTCGCATAGAAAAATACTCGACAAACTCGTATTTGCAAGTTTAATGAGTAAATCTCATCATCGGGGTAGTTGTTTGTCAATAAAATAATATTTTCGTAAATGCAGTCCTATTAAAAGTGAAAGTCTTTTATTAAAAATATTCTTTGAGCTCTCTCATTGTATTGGTAAGACTCGGAGGTATCCTTTCACCTAAAAATTTTTTCGAAAAAACTCACATTCTCAAGCTCCTTTGAAAAATCTCATCCTCGGAGCTTTGACTTGTACACACAATACGTTTAAATGCCATGACATTTAACAATGCAATAATGAGGTGTGATGTACCCATAAATTTCAATATTTGTTTATTAACCTTCCTACAACTCTTTCGTTATTTTTTTGAAATTTCTTCTCAGTAATTTTCTTTGTATGCATATATATCATGGATAAATATTTTATATTTATTACTTTTATCTAACTATATTTTTTATTTCATTTTATTATATATATTTTTACATTCAAGTATTTATCTATTTTTGTTGTATAGATTTTCCTTTTTATCTAAATACTATTTCTTTTTAAGCCAAATATCTCATTTCATAATTATTATTTACGTATATATTTTTTATAAATCAATTTATTTCCCATTTTTATTAACCTAACCTATTTTCTTTTTGACTAGCTATTTTTTATATTTTCTCATAAATCTATTTTATATTTTCCTTTTATATTTTAGTTGTATTGACTATCGTGAATTTACCATCATTGAAAGTTTTATTATTTTTTACTATTTATTTATTATCTTCATCATTTCTTTACTTCTGTTGTTTTTATATTTTGCTTAATTAATAATCATGTTTATATATTTTCATTTATTTACGATTAGAAACATCGGGATTTGAAATTAAGACCCTCGCATCGTACTGGTGGGATCTTAATTGAAATCCCTTGCCTAGAAAAATTTATCCGGTATTGTGATTTCATGCACTCCGAATAATATTTCATCATCAGTATGATTTATATAATTTTCACAGTTATTAATATTATAACATGTTTTTAACCAAACCTAGATACTTTTTCACCTATTAATATTGATCCTAAATATATTATTATTATTACGCTACCCTTTTGGAAATAAATTTTTTTCTATTTTTTAAAAAATTCTCTTTTCACTGTTTTTACTTATTTTTCTATCCTATTTTTTTGTGACTAAATATTTCATTACTTTTCATATTTGCCATCGATCTAAATTTATTTCTCTACAACTAAATATTTTTCTATTTTTTCCTATTTAAATCTCTTTTTTTTTTTGTTTTGCTAAATTGTTATTTATTTTTATAACTTTCTACCTAAACCTATTACCCTTTATTTTCTTCTTATATATCTTACCTTTCTAAACCTAAACATTTATAGCTAACTATTTATTTATCTTTTTCATTTCCAGCTTTCTATTTATTATTATTATTATTATTATTATTATTATTATTTATATCTTTTTTACCATTTCTTTAATTCTTATTCTAATAATACTTTACATGTATATTTTTGTTCCTACATCATTTATTAATATGCATAACCAACAAAAATGCAAACAAACCCAAGCATATGAAAAATAAGAAGGGGTGAGAAAAGCCCATACCAAGTGGACACAAATAGGCCCAAAAGTTAGCAAACTCTGTTAATACTCTCGTGGGCTAGCTGCGGCCCGCCTCTTCCAACCTTTTCCCTCTCTTTTTTGTGTGTTACGCTATAAATGGTGTCGTTTGGCGCCTTGCTCCTTACAACTTTAACCATAAATTCTTTCTTTTCTCCTCTCCCTCATTTTTCATTTTCATTTTCTCTTTCTAACAACTGTTCTCCCTTCTCTCTTAAATAACTTCCCCCTTTCACTCTCTTTCTCAATAAAAAACCTAAACCTTTAAATTTTCAAACTCTCATCAACCCTCCACCAACGAGTATTTCCCCTTCCAAAACCTCACCAAACCCATTTCCAAGATCTTGTTTTCGATTTTAATGGGTTTTTGCTTTTTTTCGTTTCTTTGTTTTTTGGTTGTTTTTTGCATTTTTGGTTTCTTTTTTTTTTGTTTAGTTTTTTATTATGGCTCGGAATTTCGGCTGGTAGAAAACTAGGGTATTTTGGTTCTTGTTTTCTTAAGGATTTTTAAACTTCTAGTAAGGGTTTTTAGGGTTTCAGTAGGCTAAGGTTCTTTAAAAATGGGATTTTTGGCTATTGGTTTTTTTATTTCTAAGGTTCTTAGGGATTTTTTATTTTACAAATTTGGCTCCTTAGGGTTTTTTTTTTTCAATCCTATCTCTTCCCAAAATCAAAAAATTTGAGGGTTTTTATATAACCCAATTGTCCAAGTTTTTGGACAATCAGAAAGTGAAATCATGCTTTTTTGAGCATGATTTTACAAGTGAGGGACTTTGAGTCAAAGAAAACCTATGGGTGGCAATCAGAGATGACCCAAATCTAGTTGCCTATTGTTCATTACATGTTTTGTGCAGGCTGTTGACTATGGAGGCTAAGCATGGTTTTTTTTTTAACAATGATTTATTTATTTTATTTATTATTTATTATTTGGGTAAAAAATAGGTTCCTACAGTTAACAAATCACCCAATTAATTTTTAATTACAATGATTATATACTACCCAAATCATGAACTTTTTAGATTAACTTTGTCAAGTATTAAATATTTCATAAAAATAAGTAATAGTCAATCAAGCATCCAAATTATACATTAATATTTATCATAATCCTAAAAATGAAAGTTTAGTTAAACATTTCAACAGTCCACAACAAAATTTAAATTTCAACAGCCCACAACAAAATTTAAGCAAAATTAAGTATTTCTATGCGGAGATTTTGAGAGAGAGAAATAAACTAGTGAGAGAAAACTTTATTTGTTGTAGCTTTGTCAAACTTTTCTTCAAGATTTTTCCTCTTCTTTTTTCCTTGTGGAAGGCTCCTTTTGGCCTCTAAAGCTGCTCAACCCAAAACCCCATTTTCTTAGCTCAAAAACATGTATTTAAACCTTCCACTAGCCATAGAACCTTGTGCAAAAATTTCTTCATTAAATGACATGTTCTCCCTGCAACCAAAATGGATTCTCGCTACAATGAAAAAGTCTTTGACTTAGAGCTGTTTTCTTCATGTTTCTCGCTATAGTCAAACTGTATTTCGCTATAGTGAAAAACTCTCTTACTTGAGTTGTTGAAAATCTTGCAGCAGTCAAAATGAATCTTGCTGCAGCAAGAAACTTGTTGTCTTGTACTATGCAATCTACTATAGTTAGTCGACTTTCTCTACATTTTTGAGCATGATACCTTCTGAATTAAGTAAAATGCTGAACATTAAAATTGTAGCCCTCCTCTTAACTTTCTGTAAGTCCAAGAATCGTGTCGATTGGAGTTCTGTAACTCAAGTTATATCCAAAACATTGCAACATGTTTGGAGGCTAACTTAAGCAAAAGTGCATGATCTTTTGCAAATTTGACATCCAAGCTATTTTCACCTTCATCAACATATAGCACAATTAATAGAAGGTACAAACAAGACTTCATAACAAGAAAATAAACTCAAATTATTTAATTAAACTATTAAAGTATGCATAAAATAAATATTAAAAAAATGTAAAAATAAAATCTAAATTAATTAAAAAAAGATATTAACCATTTTTAAACTTAAAAGAATGCAAGATAACTCTATAAAATAGAGTTATCAAATAATTATATTCTTTTCTCTTGCAAATATCTTTATTATCGTTATATTGTTAGAGCATGACGAACAAAACTTGTAAGAAGCATTCATTCAAAGCGTACGACAATATTTATATTTAGAATATTTAATGTCTTTATAATACTGACATTTGCTCAGTTTTGTCATTTAAGAAATGAATAAAATGAAGTTATTTTCACATAAAAATATATTAATAAAAAGTACGAGATATAAATTTATATTCATAAATAGTGTCTTTTTTTTCCTATATAGTTTTTTTCTTTCTTTTTTTAAAGTTTAGTGTAAATTTTCACTATCTATAATTAAGGACTATTCTTATACTCTTTTATCATGTTTAAGTTGTCATATGTTGATTTTGTTTAGTAAAAATTTTTCAACTTTAACTTTATTATTATATATATTTTTTATGATTAAATTTTAGAAAATATATCTAAAATTTAGATCATTGAAAAATCCTTAAAACATTTTTTTCATAATTTTTATCAATAATAAATAAAAATAAAAAATTAATTTGAGAAAAAAAATTTTAATTCTTTTACTAATGAAAACTCAATATATGCCAAATTTATTGAAAAAAACAAGAATAGTTGTAAATAAATATATAGATGCGTAAAGTAGTAGTCGTCATCCATAGCTCAATATATATAAGAAGACAAGTGTAATTACATGCCTCGCATATATCAGTAAAATAATAGTCTGTCATAAATGTGGTTTATCTTCCTGCAAACATATATATAGATGCTTGTAGCTTAAGTTTGTCCAATAATATTCATCGTCGTGATTAGCATCTTGAGACCCAAAAAGGCAAACTGACGACTATTACTTTACTTATATATATATATATAGAAGGAGTATTGTAACTTGTAAAGATTGATGAATAAGGGTTACAAACAGGATTATGTAATGGTTTCAATCATATAGTCATATGATTGCCATGAGTCTCTTGTTGTCCAACTTCCAATCACATTTTTGTTCTTGCATTCAAAATCTTAGAATTGGTTCATCAAACTCTAAAATCGGTTCACACCAAATTCTTAAATTGATTAACAAAATTTAAAACCGATTCATCAAACCTTAAAACCTTAAAATCGGTTCACACAACTCTAAAATCACACTAAACCTTAAAACCAATTTATAAAACCCTAAAACTTGATTCACGAAATTCTAAGACCAATTTACCAGACTTTAAAACAAGTTCACCAAACTCTAAAGTCAGTTCACAAAACCATATAACCTATTCACAAAATTTTAAAACCGATCACCAAACCTTAAAATGTGTTCACAAAATCTTAAAACTAATTCACAAAACTCTAAAACCAATCACCAAAACTTTAAAATCGATTCATCAAACCCTAAAATCAATTCTTGAACTCTAAAATCGATTGATAATCCTTAAAATGAGATTAGTGACAGGATGAATTGTGCCATCACAGCTACTTTCCGCCTTACTCCTGTTTGCTGAATAAGACTTTAGTTGATTTTTGAATATTTTTATTCATTTTGCTAATTCTTGGTATTTATTAATTATAATTAATATATATATATATATATATATATATAAACAGCTTTTTTTCTAAAAGAAACTAATTAACCAATTTGTCGTTAATCTGTTCTCTGTTAATAATTTTTATATTTCTAGTAAGTTTTCGTAGACGATTGAGTAAGTAGTGGGTACCTCCTAAAGTTGTAAAGAATTATTATCAGTGCTATTACAAAAGCCAGCACTAGCCAGACAAAACAAACCACTCGTGTGGTCACATCTTAGAAATGAAATAATTAATTCTGTTTACATTGTCCTATATCTGGTCCTTCACTTTAATTCTCTTCTGCATGCTTTGAAAAAAAAAACTAATAAGGACTTTTTATTTTACCTGATATCTGATAATATTATAACCTTGGTTAAAAATAAAAAAGAATACTGTTAACAAATTATCATATATATTTTTTTTGCAAGGCATTTGTGATTATCATATATTTTTTTTGCAAGGCATTCGTGATTATCATATTAAGTAATATATTTTCTCAATACATTAAAATTTCTCACATTATAATCGATTACTGTTGTTAATAAAAAATATTAAATAATAACGGATTAGCGAAACCTTGTAGAAAAAAATTGAGAAAGTGCTTATCTTAATCATACAGAAATCTTCAAAAAAAATCAGCAGAAGGCAACTTGAGTGGCTACTTTTTACCGATTGTGGGTAGGAAATACATAGTGATGGTAGTTGGTTCTGTTACAAGTTTGAAGAATATCCACGTGAGACCACACCTGCTTTCCCTTAGGCGTTAAACTGAACAGGAACAGCAGCAATTTCTAGAGTAAACACAAGCTCTGACGAGATAGTTTTCAGTTTTCTGCCAAGGACAAAAAGCAAGTAGCAAACGTGATAACTTGGGCAAGACTTTGAGGCTTTGTTCATCGATAGTTTTATCTGATTTTTAGTCTTTTTTACTCTGAATTTAACTTGCAGAACGATTGATTGATCATTAATCAAACTGCCTCAGAACAACAGGTTTTGTTGTCAGCAAAAGAACCACAGTCTTATTGTTTTACAAATTACAGAATGTTTACAGGCGATTGAATTAGCAGGACCTGCAGAACAAAAATTTGAAGAGACTGCTTTTTTTTTTTAGCTTTTACTGTCTCGAATCATGTTGTCTCGATGTAAGCGAGAAGAAAGAGATTAATGTTGTCTGCATCCTTAATTTCGGTTCTGCAACCATCTATGAACAGTTTAATAATGTCGTTAGACTGATGAAGTACTCTTCACTGCATGGAATTGTGAGACCACCCATTGGATGGTTGAATCCGAATTCTTCCTCAGCTCGATTTAACAGGTCTTGAAACAGAGGATGATTCAAGTAAGTTATCGGAATCACAAATCTCTTCCTGTTGCCTTCCCCAACATAAACTGCAATATGGCCTTTAGGAACATTTGATGTTGCTGCCAATGCATTCCCAATTCTTCCTGAAAGGGTTCGCTGGAGCTTTTGCTTGGCATGAGCTAGTCCCGTTAGTTGGATACCCATCTTAGCGAAGAAAAAAAAGATAGAAGAAGAAGCTCAAGATTTGCTTTAATTGATAGAAAGCTTTAGTGTGTTGAAGACTGAACACTTGGTTTGAAATAGCATCTTTAATGCCTAAATATATAGAGGGAGATACCAATTTGCTAAAACCTTAAAAAACAAAAACTGGATAGGGACAGTGAGATGTTATTGAAGAATGTTTAGAAACATATCAGGTGAAGCAATTAGTCAAGTTTCACATGGTTCTGCTTTGTCTGTTGCTAGGCATCCAGCCCTACCACCTAAAGTAGAGTGCAACTTGTGAAATTTTATATGGATATATCTTCTCAATGTTTTGAACTTATAAAGCACTAACTTCACGATGGTAGCCATGTTCTTTACACCAAACACTCGTCTTGATCATAGGGCATTTGAAGATTCATTTCGCTTATTCACTAAACCATTGAACTTGGACTCTGTTCCTTAGTTGCTTTTCTTTGTGCCAATTACCCAACATACTTTTAAGGGTTATTGCAGTGCCTATAGATCCCCACCACTTGTCCCAAACGATGTTTCAAGACCTTTTGAGATCAGCTAGCTTTTGTTATAGTACTAGTATTCCTCTCATCCGTTCATTTAAGATCAGCTAGTCTGTTTGGCCTGATTTTTTTTTAACTTAAAATCTATTATGAAGCTCTTATGAAAAATAATAACTTTTAAAATTAAGTTAAAATTATTTGATAAATTTCCTTTTATAAGTTATAATTTTTGTTAAAATTATCATAGAAGGTATTTTTTTTGAGAGGGTAATATTGTAATTATTTTTAATAAATGAGAATATTTTTAAAACAAAAATAAAAATTCTCTTATATTTTTAAAAGAAGAGAAGAAAAAGCTCCTCCTTATAACTTTTTTTTTTTAATTTTGTTTTTAAAAAAAGTTATTTTTTTAAAAGCTTTTCAAAAAATCATGTTTGACTTAATATTTACTTTTAAGAAATAGATAAGTTGGAAAAAAGTTAGGCCAAACATGCACTGACTTGCTCAAGTTGAATGCAATTCGGTTAATTAATTAATTTGTTAAAATGAAGTTATTTCCAAATCGCAAGTACTATTTCCTTTTTGGCAATATCTCTGTCCTTATTGATTTTCTTGAGTTGAGGCACAACTTGTCATAGACTAACACACTTTCAAGACGCACACGCACGGGCTAACACAGGTAGCTCCCTAAATAATTGACTTTACTAAACTGGATTGACTACTGTGTTTCGTTTGCAAATCTGATTCGTTAGGACTATAACATAACATGATAATAATTTTATGGTTTACTGTTACTTTAATCAGGTATTCGCTGTCCACTGATCTGATTAGTGTTATATATCTTGTTGACATATCAATTACATACATTCACATGTCAGATCTTTGAATGTTCAATGTATGGTCTATGTCAAATGAATCCATGGAGGTGAAGAGTAAGCATCAATGGCCTTTCTATTCTGTTACATGTTCAATGTGAATGAATGGCCTGTGTCGAATGTATGCACCAAGGTGAAGGGTAAGCATCAATGTCATTTTAAATATGTCATCATTGGGATATTTCAGATGATTTCCAACAATGTGTTATTTCTCGAAAGTTCCCAATCATGCTTTTTCTTTACAACGGGCTGTTTCTAAAGTTAATTAACGAAGAATAATAAAGAGGGGGGCTAAAATCAAACTTTCCATCAGAACTCTGCTACAACCATAGAAGCAGTAAACAAAATATTCTGTTCGGAAAATAGAAAGAGCATTTCAATTGCAATTTATTAGTCCCACAAAACCTCTGCTTCCCTTTACATAGCCAAAATAATCAAGCAACTGTTTAACTCTTCTCTGCACCGAATTGGAGGAGATTGGCTTTGATGTTCTTGTCATTCCCTTTTGGTGCATGTAGGTAAGGGTCAACACATTGACAGAGAACTTATTTGTGCGACAGGAAAGGGAATGCAATGGTTGACAGCAGCAGTAAGTTCCCCAGTGGATCTCAGCCAGTACTGTTCTTGTTTCATGTCTGAACCAGAACTAATACTAGATTCTCCTTTTCTGTTCCTGTCAAAACATAACAAGAGATTATTATGCTTAAGACAAATCCTCAAAGGTACAAGAAAACATAGAAATTTATGACAGAAAATGATGTAGGAGGTTGGAAGATTTTTATGGTCCTTCATTGTCATGTTTACCAAATAAAGAGGGGTAGAGATACATTGGATTCAAAAGGATACACAAAAGCACTACAAAATCACATTGTTCATCCTTGATCCCTGATATGGGGAGTGATCACATGTTTTTGTGTGCTCTAACATAATGTCCTACCAATATTGTGCATACAAGTTGAACTACTCTTTTAGAGAATCTGCAATTTTCCTTACGAAGAAGGGAAAATTTATTGCAAGTCTAATAGTCATATTCAGTCAATAATCAGTTCTCCTTTTGAAAACCACAAGCAACCACCAAATACTCAATACTTGTGAAAGCCACAAGGTGGTCTATCAATTATAATATTAGAATCTATTAGATCCACCAACTAAAATTTGCAGACACACATAAAAGAGCCTCTGCCAAAGCCAGGGCTAGAAAGGTTTGGCAGTTCTTAACAATTTGAGACTAGACATGGCAAGATTGGGGAAAAAAATATCATAAGCTGGGTTGGTTTAATGTTTCCATTCAACCTATCACCCCTTCAAGTTTAGGCCCCACAGGCTATAATGTTCATCACACTTGTACAGGTCATGAAACAACTTCACATGAGCTGAAAATAATTTGTTTGCGAGTCTAATCAGTTAAGTCATAAGACTTGTACACACATGGTACTGAAGTGTATTATATATGTTTGTTTGATCAGATGTCCTGATAAAGTATCTGCAATTTTATCTGAATGTTGGTGTCTAGTAGTTAGTCTTTCATCCATCTGATTTGCAATTGATGTATTACGATCAGAAAAAGCACACATGCACTATACATTGACTTGCCATTTAGCAAAAAAATGAATGATTTCATCTGCATATTATAGTCTATAGTTTTTCACCCAACTGGTATGTTGGATAAGCTTTGTAATAATAAAGTTCATGATACATCCATGAGAATTTCAGCTGGACCACCGTCATTTTTTTTTCTATTGACTGGTAGGCCATGAAAAATCCATGATTGCAAAAGTTTTATTAGCAAATCTATCAAAATCTTAAGAATATATAGCTAGTGGAAGGCAAATCCATGTGACTAGGACATTTGTCCAAAACAGACCCCATTTAAAGTGAATTTTCTCTTGGCCACATAATCCACTTCCATTTACTGGTCAAAGAAACTTAGAATGTATATACAACTATACAAAGATTGCCATCCACGATATCATTTTTATTTGCTTTTCCAAAAGGTTTAGACATTCATCTCAAGATCCGAAAAACTCTAAAGAGTTGCAATTTAATTAGTCATGGCTTCCCGTACGCCTGGGATTATTAAAGCTAAGCAGTTTGTACGGAGCATTCTTTTGTCCCCCGAGACCACTGATCATGTGCCTAGAGGCCATTTCGTTGTCTATGTTGGAGAGACTCAAAAGAAGAGATTTGTTGTTCCAATCTCATACTTGAAGCATCCTTCATTTCAGATCTTGCTTGTTCAAGCTGAAGAAGAGTTTGGGTTTGATCATCCTATAGGGAGTCTCAACATCCCATGTATTGAAGAAGTCTTCCTCGATATCACCTGCAGTTTGTAGAATTCCTATGACATGGAAAACAATGACTAGAACAGAATCCAAAGCAGTCATTTAACAACTAATTACCCCCATTGACCTAATCCCAATTTTTTTTTTTTTTTGCAGTAGGACTTCAGATTATTTTGTTTATTCATCCACATATAAGCTTTAATGTAAAGTCAGATCTCTGTTTCTGGTATATACAAAAGCTCATCATCTTATCTTCTCTTCCATGGTCTGTATTTATCCGACAAATGACCATGATGTTTTTCATCCGTTGTTATAGCTGCAGAATTGTGCAAGAAAATATGTATTGATTCATTTGCCTGTGGTCTCTCAATTTTTTTTTTCTTTGGAGTTTCATACTGACCTATTAGAATTCATTATCTATTATCTATCACAGGGGCAATGGCAAATGGCATTAGAGTATTATATGGTAGAAAGCAATTTACAGAGTTAGTTACCAAAAAACTAGCCATACTTATTGCACTTTCATGGAAGATATATCCTTTTTGGCACATTCGAATATAATCTCATGGCAGGCAATTGCCAGCAACAGGAGACCAAGTATTAGCGTTTAGGTAGTTCAGTACTAATCTAAAAGTAATACAGACAAGTAATAAGGCAAACTAATGTGTGCATTTTTGACCTTACCAAATCTCTCTTGTTCAATCAATCTCAGCTATTGGGTAGCTTAAACTAGGCCTGAAAGATTTGACAGTGGAATATTTGGTTCATTTAATAGGCACTTGCCTTTGGAGAAAATCCAAGATTGGAAACTATAGTTATTGCGGCCTGCACTCGGGCACAGGGCGATTAGACACCAAAGAGGGGTATGCACCACTTACAACTACTTCACGATTGGTTTGTGTTTGGATTAGAAGTTCCTGATCGTCATGATAGTTGAAGAGTTGACTTTCCAGGCCCTGTCTACCAGGAAAAGAAGATCTGTTGTCAACTAAATTATAGATTTCTTTGTATAGTTCATAAATCTCTACAGTCTAGATTTTGTGATTCTAGACAATTAGCATAACATCATTACCGGGTTAGTTTAGTGCTTGTTCAACCTACTATCTCTTAAAAGCGAGGCTCACCCACCAAAGTTTCTTAAGGTCACCGGTTCCTCACTTGTTCAGATCACCAAACAGTGTCACATGGACTAATAACTTGTTTCTTTCTGTATTCAACGGAATTCAAAGAACGAACAGTACAAGCAGCTCTGGTCTTTGATCATGATCATGGGCAAACATGTAGGGCTAACATACCCTCTCATGGTCGCTAGTGGATATGATTACCTTGATTCTTTTGCTAGTCTCCACATAATTTTTCATCCATATGACCTGCGAAGTAAAGTCATTATCATCTGGCTATGATTCAATGATAATAGTATCTCACCATGGGCCATTTTTGTTGGTTTCATTGAATGTTGAGCTACAATAGATTGCAACAGAATAGACCACGATACCAAATTTGTCCAAATGTTATTATTTGTTAGGACGCAAGGCCATGTGATTCCTCACAACATATGTCTCTAAAGGTCTTCCAGTGCTATTCTCTCTTCACCACTCAATTAGCCTGAGACTGCTGACCATAAAGCATTTGCTCTCTATAAATACAAATTCTAATGGATAGCCACCCTGTGCCAAAGCCTTTCCTAGTTCTCTAAGATCTAGTTCTACACTTAAATTTCCTCATCTACTACTCGTAAAACAATCTCAATTCACAAAAAGTCATGGGTTTCCGGTTGCCAAGAATTGTTAATGCTAAGCGGAGTCTAAAACGGGCTCTTTCATCTTCAGAGACCACAGTGGTGCCCAAAGGCCACTTTGCTGTTTACATTGGAGAAGCTGAAAAGAAGAGATTTGTTGTCCCAATTTCATTCCTGAAACATGCATCCTTCCAAAATTTGTTGAGTCAAGCTGAAGAAGAGTACGGATTTAATCATCCTATGGGTGCTCTGACGATCCCCTGCTGCGAAGAAGCTTTTCTTGATCTCATTTGCGGTCTGCAAAGCTCATGAGCTATGATGTGAAAGCGGCTAACCAAGAGAAGAGATTGACTCTTTAGGTCAACTAACAAGTACCAATTTTACTTAGGAAGCGAGTGTATATGGTGGATTGTTTTCTGCGATCCCATGCCCTTGTGAACTTAATTATTCTTTGTAACCAATATATATATATATATATATATGACCATTTTTTCTTAAGAAAATCGACTTGTTCTTCTCATGAATATTGTTTCTAATGGTGGCTGTGCACTAATCTGTCACTTTGGGTTAAAAGAAGTTCCATACATGATCAGGGTCAATTTGGATGGAAATTCATCTTATTTCTTTAAAATATAATTGTTTTCCAGTGTTTTGGATATACGGGGTCCATGTAAAACGTCAAGCATCTCATTTCAGGAATGCAGTTGGTACCCATTTGTTTGCTGTCATGGCGCATAGCTCTCATGGTTTCTAATATGATGGCGTTTTATGGGCCATGTGGCCTTAGACAGGTTTGGAACATATGAGATGAGAAGCAGACCACGCCTCTTGTGTAACTTCAAGTGCATTACATGGACTTGTCTCTTGTAACCTGTAAGCTTTCCTGGACCTCTTTGCTGGCACATTTCACATAAATGGATGGTCAATTATCCTTTGAGCGTATAGTTTCCAGGCCGAAGCTATCATCAAACTGAAATTTCCGATCAACTCTTTGGTGCAGAGAATGTAGATAGCTAATTTCAATAGAAGTTTATAATTTATTAATATTTGAGAAAAAGTTTCAGACGCCATGACTCATTTCTTGCATTTTATTTTTATTTTGTGAATTAAGCATTTACGGCAGCAGTTCTAAAGTTTTTATTTTTATTAATGTAAATGTACAGGAGAAAATGCATAATTAGGCTACTAGTACAGTGTAGATCTAGTCATTTGTGTATTCGTATCTTAATCATATTGTGTAAACATAAAGTATTAACAACTATAAGAGTAAATATAAATACAACAAGATTAATTAATTATGTTAGGATTTTAAACACATATATAGATACGTTTAATAAACGTATAATATGACACGACATGATTTATATATTTATTAAACATGTCAAGTTAAATTTTATACGACACGACACAATTAACATGATTAAACTTTATACGAATCGTGACTTATTTACATGATTGATATAATTAATACATGATTTATATAATTGAAATGATTAAAATGATTAAATTGAACTGAGTATTAAACGAGTCTACATGACACGTGAATACGATTAAATAAATGACTAATAAACAGGTCATAAATTATATGAATACACGATAACATGATTAACTAATAGTATTTTAGACGAATTAAATGGGTTTGACACAGTTAAGACATGATTTATTCGTATTTTAACCATATTGATACGATTAATACACGAAATACGATTAGTCCAAACTTAAACCCGCTTAAACTCATGTCATGTTCATATCGTATTACTATATCATGTACAAAAATATCAAGTATAGTACAATGTTGTAACTGTAATAAAATTCGAAAATTAATCGAGAGTCTATTTGGAAAGTATGAAAATGCTTTTCCAAAAATATTTCCAGCATTTTCAAGTGATTAGAAATAGGAAAATCTTTGCATAGAGGTAAAACGTCTGTTAGTGGAAAAAAACTTCTGTTGACTTGGAATAATATATTTCGCTTTTAAGAACGTAAGATATTTTTCATCTTCACAACAAATTCTCTCCCTCTAACCTTTGCATGCTCTTCCCCTCGCTGGCTTCCCGATCCTTGAATCCATCTCCGACGATCACTTGAACCTTCAATCTCCCTCCATTGTCTTCAAACCCGACTCTTGAGTTTATTTTTTCAAGAGCAATATCTTTATTGACAAATGTTGAAAAGTTTTTCCTGCGTGAAGCTATTTTTCAATTACCAAACACAGCTTGAAAAGCAAAGTCAAATTAAAGCTTTAGTCTTATTTCTTATGTCATAGTTTCAGTGGAGAGTTATGTGAATCTCACTTCAAAGAGATATGTTTTCCGTGAATAGTGCCATAAATTTGACATTAAAGATAAACTCTTAAGAGAGATTCATGAATCTCAAGTCAACTTTATATTAAAGTAATATTAAGTATTTAAAGTTCACATTACCTTCAATTTAGAAATTACTTTTTGTGAGATAAAATTTTGAAGCGGATTTTGTACAGATAGTAACATCCTGCTTGTATATACTCTATTATATTTCCATCAATGATTTTCTTTTCTCATTAATTATCAGCAAGTGCATTTTTTCTAACTTGAAAATGGAGTTGTCACCGTGGAAGAGACTACGAAGAGGTGAATATATTTTGGGATTCTTTTATTAGACGTGATGATATGTTGAAAGAAATCCAGGAGACACAGTGAATACCGTACCTATATTCTGACGCTAAACAGATCAATGAGAGGTTCGCACTACTTTCGACTACCACTTGAGGATTGACTTGTGTTTAGATTAGAAGTTCTTTCTCCTCATGATAGTTGAAGAGTTGACTTTCCAGGCCGTGTCTGACTTTAAAAAAAAAAATCAGGTCAACTAAAATAAAAGATTTCTTGGTTTTTTTTTTAAATGTTTGTAAATCACTTAATATAGCAATCCGAAGGAATTAAGAATACCTTGTTGACATGAACTATACAACTTTACACAATATATGCTGTTGATTAGTATCCAACTTCAAGAAAGCAAAACAGAGAGGAAGCATCAGAAAAGATTTCTTTGTCTAATCCATAAACCTCTTTAGTCTAGATTGGGTGATTCTGGAGGATTCGCATAACATCATTAATTACTAGGGTGGTCGTTGCTTCTGTTCAACCTATTATCCCTTAAAACAGAGGCTCAACCAACCAATTCCTAACATCACCCGTTCCTCACTTGCTGAAGGCACCAAACAATGGCACACGGACTGGTAACTTGTGTTATTCTGTGTTGAACAGAGTCATAGAACAAATAGTACAAGCAGCTCTGGTGTTTAATCCTATTAATCGGCAAACATGTAGGGCTTGCATACCCACTTAGAGTCGCTAGTAGATATGATTATTTTGATATTTTGCTGGTCTCAACTACATAGCATTTCATCCATATGATCCGCAAAGTAAAGTCATTATCATCTGGCCATGAGTCAATGATAATAGTACTTGAATGGGCCATTATCCTTGGTTCCATTGAATGGTGAGCTATGGCAGTCCCACAAAGTTTTCCCTAGCCAGAGTTTTCCATTATCCTGTGCCAAAGTTTTCCCTAGCCACTTCTCTAAGTCCCACACATACATTTTTCTGCCATCTACTACTTGTAGAAGAATCCCAATCCACAAAGTCATGGGTTTCCGCTTGCCAAGAATTGTTAATCCCAAGTAGAGTCTAAAACGGAATCTTTCATTTTCAGAAACCACAGTAGTGCCCAAAGGTCACTTTGCTGTTTATGTTGGAGAAGTTGAAAAGAAGAGATTTGTCGTCCCAATTTCATTCCTGAAGCATCATTCCTTCCAAAATTTGCTGAGTGAAGCCGAAGAAGAGTATGGATTTAATCATCCCATGGGAGCTCTGACGATCCCCTGCAGTGAAGAAGCTTTCCTTGATCTCATTGGCAGTCTGCAAATCTAATGAGGGTTGATTTTAAAATGGCTAACCCGAGCAGAGATTAACTCTCTCTAGCTCAGCTGACAAACATAGCAATTTTATATAGGAAGCAAGTGTAAATGGTGGATTGTTTTAAGCAATCCCATGCCCTTGTGAACTTCAATTATTCCATCGTAACGAATGTATAAATGAGAAAAAAAGTTTTCGAGACATATTCTTGTCATCGATACGTTTGCTTTGATGTTAGCTACTAATACAATTGTTATCTAAACTTAAGGCTATCCAGTGGGTGGACATTGCTTACCGACTTCAACTACAATCCTTACCAGTACAATTAGTGGCCATTGATATGTGAATATTTTCTGTTAAATTTCACTGTTCAATTTTCGAAGTTTTTTTATCGCACATAAATAGAATATTTCATTTCATTTTGGATAACTTTGAACGTTTATCGAGCTCATATAATTTTTGGGCCATAACTCTTACACCTTTTGGCCCATTATATTTGTCTGTTGGCTTTTGCTCAATTTTTTTTATTGATTTTACAAATTGCTTGTAATAGGAAAATAGAATGACAAAAGAGAAAGCTAAAAAAAAAAATCTAAATTCAAATTTTGTAATCATTTAATTCAATTGATATTTTAAAAAATAAGTCTAAATTGTTTAATTAAATAATATTATATTTGTAGTTATGTCTAATATGTCTAAACAATTATACTTGTACAACAGATATTTTTCTTTAAATAAGAACTCCTCCATTTAGGAAAAACATATAAAAACAATTTTATCAATGCTTCTTTTCTTTTTTTATTTTCTCCAAATTACTTCTATAATGCTTTGTTCCAAAAAAACACTATAAGAGTTTGATCCTCTTATTATACATTAATGATTGTTCAGAGAATTGTTTCGTCAGTATAAAATGAAGTTTTCCATTAAGTAGAAATAATTGATACACACCTTAAAGCTTTTGTTTCCAATCCCTTGTTCTAACATATATTGTGTCATGTATTGTCACACTTGCAAAATATTGAGATTTTCACTCCTTGTAATTTCTTGGGTATTGGCTTGTGTTTAGAATAGAAATTTCCTGATCGTCATGGTGGTTGAAGAGTTGACTTTCCAACTAAAAAAAAGGACTATCAGTAATTACTAGGTTGGTTAATGGTTAGTGCTTCTGTTCAACCTGTCATCCCTTAAAATCTAGGCTCAAATGCTCAACCAATCAAGTTACTTGAATCCTGTTCCTCAGCTGTTCAAGAAACGAAACAATCTCACATGGATATGTAACTTGTTTCATTCTGTGTTCGACATAGTTAAAGAACTAGTGTTTCTAATCGCAGCTCTGGTGTTTATCCTGATCATCAGCAAACATGTAGGGCTAGCAAACCAACCCATAGTCGCCAATATTGGATATTATTTTGATTATTTTGCTTCTTAATATTTCATCCACCTGATCTGCTAAGTAAAGTTATTATCAACAGGCCATGATTTACTGATATTGTAATGGGCCACCATTGTTGGTATATTTCATTGGACGGTAAGCCATGAACGATTGCAACAGAATAGACTACGCTTCGAAATTTGTTAAAATTTTATCACGATTTGGGAGGCAAGGCCATGTGATTCCTCATAGGGTATATCTTTAAAGATCTTCCTTGGGGACTCTTTCTTCACCATTCAGTCAGCCTGGGATTGCCAACCATAGAGCATTTGCGTCCTATAAATACACATTCCGTTGATAGCCACCCTGCAGTACCAAAGCCTTTCCTGATTCTCTAAGTTCCAACACATACATTTCTTTTATCTACTTGAAAAACAATCTCAATTTTCAAAACCATGGGTTTCCGCTTGCCTAGAATTGTTTGTGCCAAGCAGAGGCTAACACGGACTCTTTCATTTTCAGAGAACACACCAGTTTCCAAAGGCCACTTTGCTGTTTATGTCGGAGAAGCTCAAAAGAAAAGATTCATTGTCCCAATTTCATTCCTAAAGGATCCTTCCTTCCAGAATTTGTTGAGTCAAGCTGAAGAAGAGTGTGGATTTAATCATCCTATGGGTGCTCTTACAATCCCCTGCAACGAAGAAGCTTTCATTGATCTCACCTGCAGTCTGCAAAGCTCATGAGAGTAGCAGAGATTAACTCTCTTTAGCTCAACTGACACATAGCGGTTTAATAGTGATAAACACAGAAGCCATTAATTCTCAAACATAGTCTCGAGCAACTTCTCACACACAACACCACACGTCTTTAATAGTGAAAACTATCCCATATGATCAGTCAAAATGAAAGCTTGCCTAAAGGCATTTGACATATGGGAGGTTATTGAATAAGGAGGAGAACTTCCTGCACTCAGAGCTAATCCCCAATAGCTCAGATAAAACAACACAATGAAAAAGTTGCAAAGAGGTACAAATTGAGCTCTGTCATGCATCCACTGTGCAATGATAAATGGATTTCATCTTCACAAGGATTATGGCCTGTAAATTAGCCAAAGAAGCTTGGGATAAGTTGGAGGAGTTTCAAGGTTCAGAAGGATCGGGCAAATGCGAATTCTCAACTTGATGAAAGAGTTTGAGGTGCTGGGAATGAAAGATAATGAAGATGTCAAGAATTACACTAATAAGCTCATGAAGATAGTAAATCCAACGAGACTGTCAGACAAAGAAATGCCAGAAAAAAGAGTTGTGGAATGGGTATTGTTGAGTGATGTTCCAGAGGCATTTCAGGTGTTTGGAAGAAGGAAAATCTTTGTGAAACATTTGAGGGTCAACTGCCTTTAGATCTTTCGCCATTTAAAGGCGCAATACATTTTCCATCTTTACAAAAGACCCTCCCTCACCCTCTCCTCCCTATAAGGCTCAAACGTCTTCACGCTCTTTCCCTCACCTCTTCTCCTGGTCCTTGAATCCATCTTCGACGATCACCTGAACCTTGAATCTCTGTCCATCATCTTCAAACCCTAATGTTAAATTTAATTTTTTGTGAAAGATAATTTTTTGTTAAAAAAATTTTCTTTCATTAAAGTATTCCTGTTACCAAATGGAGTCTGAAAAGCAAAGCCCAATTAAAGCCTATGTCTTATGTCCTGCCTATGTATAATCGATTAAACTTCCAACAATGGGCTTAATTTTCTCTTTTCTCATACTAGTAAGTGCATCTCATTTTCACATGAAAATTGGGTTGTCACCGTAAAAGAAAATGTTTTGCAGCAGTTTTGGCTTAGTAAGACGTCAAACAAAACAATACCAAAAGGTGAATAAATTTTGGGATTTTTTTTATTAGACATGATAATATATTTAAAGAAATCCAGGACACACGGCGAATACTGTACCTATATTCCAACACTAGAAAAAGTCAAGGTGAGGTTTGGCTGCACTACTTGAGGATTGACTTGTATTTAGATTAGAAATTCCTTATCCTCATGATAGCTGAACAGTTGACTCTCTGGCCTGTCTGACTTTCAAAAAAAAAATATGGTCAACTAAAATGAAAGATTTCTTTGTCTAACCCATAAATCTCTTTAGTCTAGATTGGGTGATTCTGGAGGATTTGCATAACATCATTGTTACTAGGTGGTCAGTTCAACCTATCATCCCTTAAAACCGAGTCTCAACCAACCAATTTCTAACATCACCCGTTCCTCACTTATTGAAGGCACCAAACAATGGCACATGGACTGGTAACTAGTGTCATTCTGCGTTCAACAGAGTCATACAACAAATAGTACAAGCAGCTCTGGTCTTTGATCCTATTTATCAGCATATATGTAGGACTTACATACCCATTTAGGAAAGGCCTAATAAGTTTAAAGGCTTAAAATAAAATATTCAAATAAGATTTTTTTTATTAAAATTAAAAAAAATTATTAAATTTTTTTTTAACTTTTTGAGATGTAAAATTTTTAATTAAACTTTTATAATCAAGTTCTTTTAATATTTTTTTTAATTGATAATATAGTCAATCCATTTAATCTTTCTTGAAACATTGTTGATCTTAAATAAGATTTTATTAATTTTAGTTTTGAAAAACTTCTTTCTCCTAAAGCAACACTTACTGGAATTGTTAACATTATTCTAAAAATATTTAACTATTATAATTATCTTATATTTTTTAAATAGCTAATATAAAATCAACAATTAAAATTTTTAATTCAAATAAATCAACTATAACATAAAATAAAAATAATATAATAATATAATATAAATCTAAATTAAAGTAAAAAAATCTGTAAATATTAGAACAATAATACCTAATTGTTGAATGCTTATTACAAACCGCAAATAAGGTTCACAACTTTATGAAAATAATAAAAGAATAGACTTTTTATGTATTTTGTGGAGAAAAATTGAAGTTAAAGGAAGAAAGAGTATATGAGAAAGGAAGATTTCAAAAGTAGATATTATACATTGAAAATAATAATTGATTTTATATATATATATATAAAATAGCTGTGGAAAATCATTAAATGCGTTGATTGAAAATAAAAAAAATAAATGAGAAAAAAATAGTTATTGTAGATGATTAAATACATATGACTGTTAATTTATTAAAAATAATATAATATAATTGAAAATTAATAACATTCTAGAAATAAAGAAATAATAAAAAATTAAGATTTATTAGATAAATAATTAAAAAAATAAAAAATAAATAATTTTATGAATTATTTTTTATTTTTATATATTTTTAATATAATTAATTATATTATAATTATTATAAAATTATAAATCTTTCTTAAAATTGAGGTCTCCCTAAATTGAGAACTTAAAGCTCTTGCTTGGGTGGCTTCACCTAAGAACCGGCCCCACTCACAGTCGCTACTGGATATAATTTTTTGATATTTTTCTGGTCTCAACTACATAGCATTTCATCCATATGATCTGCAAAGTAAAGTCATTATCATCTGGCCATGAGTCAATGATAATAGTATTTGAAATAGGCCATTATTTTTGGTTCCATTGAGTGGTGAGCTATGGTAGATTGCAACAGACTCCACTAAGAAATTTGTCAAAAATGTTATCATTAGTTGGGAGGCTAGTCCGTGTGGTTCGCAATACCCTATGTGTTTGAAAATCTTTCCAGTGGGTTCTCTCTTCAACCACACGTTCAGCCTGAGATTGCTGACCATAAAACATTTGCTCTCTATAAATACACATTCCAAGTATACAGAACCTGTGCCAAAGTTTTTCCTAGCTACTTCTCTGAGTCCCTCACAGACATTGTTCTTCCATCTACTACTTGTAGAAGAATCTCAATTCACGAAGTCATGGGTTTCCGCCTGCCAAGAATTGTTAATGCAAAGCGGAGTCTAAAACGGACTCTTTCATTTTCAGAAACCACAGTAGTGCCCAAAGGCCACTTTGCTGTTTATGTTGGAGAAGTTGAAAAGAAGAGATTTGTTGTCCCAATTTCATTCCTGAAGCATCATTCCTTCCAAAATTTGTTGAGTGAAGCCGAAGAAGAGTATGGATTCAATCATCCCATGGGAGCTCTGACGATCCCCTGTAGCGAAGAAGCTTTCCTTGATATCATTGGCAGTCTGCAAAGCTAATGAGAGTTGATTTTCAAATGGCTAACCCGAGCAGAGATTAACTCTCTCTAGCTCAGCTGGCAAAATATAGCAATTTTATATAGGAAGCAAGCGTAAAAGGTGGATTGTTTTAAGCAATCCCATACCCTTGTGAACTTCAATTATTTTTTCGTAATGAATGTTTAAATGGGAAAAAATTTTACCAGTCATATTCTTGTCATCGATATTTTTGCTTTGATGTTGGCTACTAATACAATAGTTATCTAAACTTAAGGCCATCCAGCGGGTGGACATTGCTTACCGACTTCAACTACAATCCTTACTAGTATTATTAGTGGCATTGGACATGTGAAAATTTCTGTTAAATTTCACGGTTCAATTTTTGAAGCTTTTTTACAGCACAGAAACAGAGTGTTTCATTTCATTTTGGATAGCTTTGAACGTATATCGAACTCATATAATTTCCGGGTCATAACTCTTACATCTTTTGGCCCATTATATATTATTAATAAATATTATTATTATTTAATAAAACACTTGACACTCGACATGTACAGATACAATTATTCACAGCAGCAAGCAGAGTGCTTCGAACCTCGTGAATGGTAGGATGGGTTTGCACTTTGTCTTGGAAAGTGTACAGTGAGAAACTTTGGGGAGTATATCGGGATTATGTCTAGCTTGGGACTTGGGTCATCGAACTTCATGTTGACTGCAAGCTTGTTTTGCAAGCCATTACTTCCCCACTAGTTCATCCATGTTTCAACTTAGATTTAATTCAAACTATTCATATTCTTATTCATCGTCAATGAGAAGTTCGTATTCATCACGTATTTAGGGAGGATAATGTTTTGGCTGATTTTATGGTTAGGAAAGGTTTTTCTATGGATACGAAATTCACCATTTTTTATAATCCTTCTACCAGAGCTTAGGACTCTTTGATGAATGATGCCGTGGGGTGTGTTTCCCTTAGGTGATAAAGTTTTGTTGTGCATAATAAAAAATTATACTTATTTTTAATTTTTAATTGTCAACAGATATATATGTACTTGCGTGTGATATGCCAAAACAATTATACTTACACAAATAAATGTGATTTTTTTTTAAAAAATCCTCTATTTAGGAAAAACATATAAAAATAATTTTATCAATCTTTTTTTTTATATTTTCCAAATTACTTCGATAATGCTTTGTTACAAAACAATATTATAAAAATTTGATAATCATATTATACATTGATGATTGGTCAAAGAATTGATTCGTCAGTACAAGACAAAGTTAACAATTAATTAGAAGTCATTGATAAACACCTTGGTGCTTCTACTTAATATGTAAAACCTTTATAAATTAAAACCTTTGGGACCATGAATATTTATTAAATGATCAAAATATATTTAATTGATAAATTAATAATTTATTAATTTATATATTAATTAATAAAAATTAATTATTAAGGTATTTTTTATTATTTTTTTCAAAACATTGAACTTAATACAAGTATGGTGCATTATGATTATATGAATATTAATTAATTTTTGAATTATGAATTATCATTATTTGTGCCAAACAAATTATTGATAACAACAATCATGAAAAATGACAAAGAAGATGAAGTTGAAGAGGATAGTTTTGTATTAGAGCTTATCTCGCGCAAAGATGCACTCAAAGCAACAATCATATTGCATAATTTTCTCTTATAATATGAGAACACTACACTAAAACTTTTTAATGTACTAAAAAAAATTAGAGGTGAGGTTCAAAGAGACATCAATTTTAAAAAAAATAAGTAACATTAGAGTTGTATTTTATAAAGACTTCCTAATTGAGTAATTTATATATAATTTTGATATATAAAAAGATTATTAATTTATATGTCAAGTGAGACTTATGCATTTGTTTAAATATATTATCTTATAAATTTAATCAATTATTAATTTATCATATTGGTCACAAGTCAAGACCGATCAAAAATATTATTTAATCGAGGTTATTAATTTATAGAAGTTTTATTTTTGATTTTGTACTCCCTTGTTCTTACATATATATTGTGCCATGTATTGTCACACTTGCAAAAAATTGAGTTTTTCACTACTTGTAATTACTTGAGTATTGGCTTGTGTTTAGATTAGAAATTTCCTGATCCTCGTGGTGGTTGAAGAGTTGACTTTTCAACTTAAAAAAAAAGATTATAAGTAATTATTAGGTTGGTTAGTGTATAGTGTTTTGGTTCAACCTACCATCCTTTAAAACATTCAGGATTTATTTTATTAATTGATATATGGTTCTTTTACTTAAAAAGTAGGATTTAATTCTTTTTCTTTAAAGAATAATAATAAAAAAAACCTATCATCCCTTAATATGTAGGCTCAAGTGCTCAACCAACCAAATTCCTTGAATTCCGTTCCTCACTTGTTCGAGCAACGAAACAATCTCACATGAATATGTAACTTGTTTCATTCTGTGTTCGACACTGTTAAAGAACAAGTGCTACTAGTACAAGGTCTGGTCTTTATCCTGATCATCAGCAAACATGTAGGGCTAGCAAACCAACTCATAGTCGCCAAATATTGGATATTATTTTGATTATTTTGCTTCTTAATATTTCATCCATGAGATCTGCTAAGTAAAGTTATTATCAACAGGCCATGATTCAATGATATTGTAATGGGCCATCATTGTTGGCATAATTCATTGAATGGTAATCCATGATAGATTGCAATAGAATAGACTACGCTTCGAAATTTGTCAAAATTTTATCATCATTTGGGAGCCAAGGCCATGTGATTCCACATAGGGTGTGTCTTTAAAAATCATTCTTAGGGAGTCTTTCTTCACCGTTCAATCTGCCTGGGATTGCCAACCATAAACCTTTTGCTTCCTATAAATATACATTCCATTCATAGCCACCCTGCAGTACCAAAGCCTTTCCTAATTCTCTAAGTTCCTACACATACATTTCTTTTATCTACTGCTCGTAAAACAATCTCAATTCTCAAAATCATGGGTTTCCGCTTGCTTAGAATTGTTAGTGCCAAGCAGGGTCTAAAACGGACTCTTTCATTTTCAGAGACCACGCCAGTTCCCAAAGGCCACTTTACTGTCTATATCGGAGAAGCTGAAAAGAAAAGATTCGTTGTCCCAATTTCACTCCTAAAGGATCCTTCCTTCCAGAATTTGTTGAGGCAAGCTGAAGAGGAGTATGGATTTAATCATCCTATGGGTGCTCTAACAATCCCCTGCAGCGAAGAAGCTTTCATTGATCTCACTTGTAGTCTGCAAGGCTCATGAGAGTAGCAGAGATGAACTCTCTTTAGCTCAACTGACACATAGCGATTTTATATACGAAGCAAGTGTAAATGAGGGATTGTTTTTTGCGATCCCATTTCCTTGTGAATTTAGTTATTCTTTGTAATTAACCAATATATCAAATAACAATTTTTTTTAATCCAACTTATTATTCTCATCATATTGTTTCTGATGGTGGCTGCGTACTAATACAATCATTTGATCTCAAAATCACCCATGGATGGATATTACGAGGTCACTTCAGCTAGGACACTTACCTAAACAATACGTGATAATGCAAAATCAAAATTTCTATTCCAAGAGGCCATTTATTGCTTATTCTACCGTCATTTATAGTACTTAATTGGGTTTTTCGGCTTACAAATCACTTTTACCAACGAGTGAAGTTAACCTTTCGGTTAACCTGTCACTCTGGTTGGAAAATGTTCCTTGCATTATGAACAGAGGGTCCATTTGCTTTTGCAAAAAGAAATAATTTTTGCGTTATTTTGGACAAGGGTCCATCCAAAAGGCTAAGCTTCTCATTCTAGGAATGAAGTTGATACCTATTTCTTAGCTGTCATGGGCCTCATGGCTTCCAATATGATTTAGCCTCGACGGGTTTGACCTAATAATCGAACTAAAGAGACAAGTAGTAGCCCACTGTTCAATCTTCATGTGAACTTCACGTACATTGCATGAACTTGTCTGTGAGCCTCTTCGCTGGCACACTTGAAACAATTGGCGGTAAATTCCTGTCAAAATTATCATCAAATTGAAATTTTCTGTCAACATTTTGAACCTCAGAGTGTTAGTTACTTTCTATGAAAATCATTTTCGATTGATCTGTGATAAAAATTTTCAAAATGTATAAGTTATTCGAAAATTGTCTTCCATTTTTAACTTTCTGCATTAGGTGTTGAAAGCAATCGACTAATCATAACAGCACATCTTCAAAAGAAAACAAGGCTACTCATTTGGCGGTACAACCGAGTCCAGGATGTCTTACAACAAACAAGTACTATCAGATAAGATTTTTTAAGATAATCCGTACTTTATTTGACCTTCACGAAAATTCTTATAGATTTCCTTAGAATTCCTAACGTGTTTCAACAAATTAATATCAGTCATGGCATTTCAATGTTCATATTACATGTTTCGGTATTCAGAACATATGAAAGACAAGAGTTATACATCTCAAGCTTGCCTCTAAATAAAAGTAATCAGGTAGTACTACAATTGAAGCTGAGACTTAGATGGAAGACTATAGCAGCTTTCATGCTCGAGCAAGTTCCTTGTTATTTTTGTTTTGTATTGATCATCAGCTTGCATGGTTTTTTTGCTCAGCATCAGCTTGCTTGTTGATATTTCACTGTCATGCAGCCAAAGCAGGCTCTGCACTAGGATGTCTTCCTTCTGTTCTTAGTTGGTGTAATGCAGAAAGAAAATGTTATTTCGGTTAGTGTTTTACCTTTTTTTTTTCAATGTAATTTAAATCATGAAATGTTAATGAATCAGTTTAATTCTTCTCCGGGCTGGCCCTTGGGTAAGGTTACCCAAGCAAGGGTTTTAAGTCTCAAATTTGGAGAGACCCCATATTTTTATAATAATAATAATATAATTAATTATATTAAAAATATATAAAAATTATGATAATTAATAAAATATTAACATATTCTCTCATGCTTAATAAATATTTATTTTCTCTCACTTCCACATTCTATTAATTTTGAAATAATTATCTCATTTTCTATTAAAAATATGTAAAAGTAACTTCTAAAAACTAAGTGAAAGCAAAAAATAATTAATAAAATGACATATTCTCTCACTTCTCTAATTATGTGCCTAATAAATCTCAATTTTTTTATCACTCTTCAATTCCTACAATGCTATTAATTCTCAACTATTTCTCTTATTTCCAATCAACTAGGTAATATGTATTTAATGATCTCCAACAATTATTTTTTTCTTACTTATTTATTTTATTTTCAATCAACTAACAGCAATTTAGAGTTTTTTAATTTAATCTAAAGTTTATATTATATTGTTATATTATCTTTATTTTATGTAATAGTTAATTCATTTGAATTAGAAATTTTGACTAGTGATTTTATATTAGCTATTTAAAAAATATAAAATAATTATAATAACTAAATATTTTTTTAACTTCATAATAAATATTTTAATATATCAAACAGAAAATATGAATTTGATTATTCAAAGCTTAAAAGAAATTCTTAATTTCAATAAAAGGCTTCATTTGAATATTTTACTTTAAGCTTTTAAAGTTATTGGACTGCCCTTGTTTCTTCTGTTCTATTATTTTTCAAATTAGTCCTATACTTTATTGCTGCTACTCCAAATCCTCTTTAATGGCTAACCTTAAGGCTCAAACCTCTTCATGCTCTTCCCCCTCCCCTCTCCTCCTAATCCTTGAATCCATCTCCGATGACCACCGGAACCTTGAATCTCTGTCTATCGACTTCAAACTCTATCCTTAAATTTGATTTTTTAGAAAGATTATTTTTCATCGAAGAAATTTTCTTTCGTTAAAGTATTCCTGTTACCAAATGTAGTCTGAAAAGCAAAGCCAAATTAAAGCCTGTGTTTTATGTCCTGCCTCTTTATAATCTATTAAACTTCCAAGAATGGGCTTAATTTTTTCTTTTCTCATAATAGTAAGTGCATCTCATTTTCACATGAAAATTGGGTTGTCACCGTAAAAGAAAATGTTTTACGGTCGTTTTTGGCTTAGTAAAACGTCAAACAAAAAGAATACCAAATTAGACGTGATATGATAATATCTTGAAAGAAATCCAGGACACACAGCAAATACTGTACCTATCTATAGTCTGACACTGAAAAAAGGTCAAGGTGAGGTTTGCTTGCACTACTTGAGGATTGATTTGTGTTTAGATTAGAAGTTCCTTATCCTCATGGTAGTTGAAGAGTTGACTTTCCAGGCAGCGTCTGACTTTCAAAAAGAAATCAGATCAACTAAAACAAAAGAACTCTTTGTCTAACCCATAAATCTCTTTAGTCTAGATTGGGTGATTCTGGAGGATTAGCATAGCATCATTATTACTAGGGTGGTCAGTGCTTCTGTTCAACGTATCATCCCTTAAAACCGAGGCTCAACCAACCAATTCCTAACATCACCCGTTCCTCACTTGTTGAAGGCACCAAACAATGGCACATGGACTGGTAATTGTGTCATTCTGCGTTCAACAGAGTCATGCAACAAATAGTACAAGCAGCTCTGGTCTTTGATTCTATTTATCAGCAAACATGTAGGACTTGCATACCCACTCATAGTCGCTAGTGGATATAATTTTTTTTATATTTTTCTGGTCTCAACCACATAGCATTTCATCCATATGATCTGCAAAGTAAGGTCATTATCATCTGGCCATGATTCAATGATAATAGTATTTGAAATGGGCCATTATTGTTGGTTCCATTGAATGGTGAGCCATGGTAGATTGCAACAGAGTAGACTCCACTAAAACTTGTCAAAAATGTTATCATTAGTTGGGAGCCAAGACCATGTGATTCTCCACACCCTATGTCCTTAAAAATTTCTCCATTGGGTTCTCTCTTCCACCACTCATTCAGCCTGAGATTGCTGACCATAAAGCATTTGCTCTCTATAAATACACATTCCAAGTATAGCTACCCTGTGCCAAAGTTTTTCCTCGCTACTTCTCCAAGTCCCACACATACGTTTTTCTTCCATCTACTACTTGTAGAAGAATCTCAATTCACAAAGCCATGGGTTTCCGCTTGCCAAGAATTGTTAATCCTAAGCAGAGTCTAAAACGGACTCTTTCGTTTTCAGAAACCACAGTAGTGCCCAAAGGCCACTTTGCTGTTTATGTTGGAGAAGTTGAAAAGAAGAGATTTGTCGTCCCAATTTCATTTCTGAAGCATCATTCCTTCAAAATTTTGTTGAGTGAAGCCGAAGAAGAGTATGGATTTAATCATCCCATGGGAGCTCTGACGATCCCCTGCAGCGAAGAAGCTTTCCTTGATCTCATTGGCAGTCTGCAAAGCTCATGAGAGTTGATTTTAAAATGGCTAACCCGAGCAGAGATTAACTCTCTGTAGCTCAGCTGACAAAATATAGCTATTTTATATAGGAAGCAAGTGTAAATGGTGAATTGTTTTAAGCAGTCCCATGCCCTTGTGAACTTCAATTATTTTTTCGTAATGAAAGTATAAATGAGAAAAAAAGTTTTACGAGACATATTCTTGTCATCGATATTTTTGCTTTGATGTTGGCTACTAATACAATTGTTATCTAAACATAAGGCCATTCAATGGGTGGACATTCAACTAGAATCCTTACCAGTACAACTAATGGCGATTGACATGTGAGTATTTTGTGTTAATTTCCACGGTTCAATTTTGGAAACCTTTTTACCACACCGAAATAGAGAGGTTGGGCAGTATTTCGTGCCATTTTGGATAACTTTGGGGGAATAATAGGATTTATCTATTGGCTTTTGCTCAATTTTTTTAATTTATTTTGCTAGATTACTTGCAAAAGGAAAATAGAATGAAAAACAGAGAAAGAAAAGTGTTGAAAAAAAAAAAAATCTAAACTCAAAATTTGTAATTATTTAATTTAATTGATATTTTATAAAAATAAAAGTCTAAATTATATTCATTTGACAAAAATTCAAATAAAAAGAAACAAAATTAAGCAATAGGAATATCAATTTAGTCAGAACAAGCTAAAACTTCAGCCAGACCCTGAAAACTATGACAGCTGAGTACGGTGATTCGCATTAAGTGCAATTATCTTCATACAGGGGAAAACATAGATTGGAAACTATGTATAAATTGCCCCGTATCGTTACACTTAAAAATAATAAAAATAATAATAATGAGAGCTTTCCACTGCTCGCAATTACTTGCGCATTGGCTTGTGGTTGAAGAGCTGACTTTCCAGCTAAAAAAGACAGAGGAAATTAGTGGTCAAATAAAATGAAAGATTTCATTGTCTAATATATATATAGTCTAGATTCGGCGATTCTGGACTACTAGTTTACCATCGTTAATTACTAGGTTCGTTAGTGCTTCTGTTCAACCTGTCATCCCTTGAATTCTAGGCTCAACCAACCAAGTTCCTTGGATACCGTTCCTCACTCGTTCAAGAAACGAATCAATCTCACATGGCTATGTAACTAGTTTCATTCTATGTTCGACATAGTTAAAGAACAAGTGTTACTAGCAGCAGCTCTGGTCCATATCCTGATCATCAGCAAACATGTAGGGCTGGCAAACCAAGTCATAGTCGCCAAATATTGGATATTATTTTGATTATTTTGCATTGTACTATTTCATCCATATGATCTGCTAAGTAAAGTTATTATCAACGGGACATGATTCAATGACATTGTAATGGGCCATCATTGTTGGTATATTTCATTGAATGGTAAGCCATGATAGATTGCAACAGAATAGACAATGCTACGAAATTTGTCATAATTTTATCATCATTTGGGAGGCAAGGTCATGTGATTCCTCATAGGTATGTCTTTAAAGATCTTCCTTTGGGAGTCTTTCTTCACCATTCAATCAGCCTGGGATTTCCAACCATAAACCATCTGCTTCCTATAAATATACATTCCATTCATAGCCACCCTGCAGAACCAAAGCCTTTCCTAATTCTCTAAGTTCCTACACATACATTTCTTTTATCTACTGCTCGTAAAACAATCTCAATTCTCAAAATCATGGGTTTCCGCTTGCCAAGAATTGTAAGTGCCAAGCAGAGTCTAAAACGGACCCTTTCATTTTCAGAGACCACACCAGTTCCCAAAGGCCACTTTGCTGTTTATGTCGGAGAAGCTGAAAAGAAGAGATTCGTTGTCCCAATTTCATTCCTAAAGGATCCTTCCTTCCAGAATTTGTTGAGTCAAGCTGAAGAAGAGTATGGATTTTATCATCCAAGAGGTGCGCTGACAATCCCCTGCAGCGAAGAAGCTTTCATTGATCTCACTTGTAGTCTGCAAAGCTCATGAGAGTGGCAGAGATTAACTTTCTAGCTCAACTAACACAGCGATTTTATATAGGAAGCGAGTGTAAATGGTGGATTGTTTTTTGCGATCCCATTTCCATGTGAATTTATTATTCTTTGTAATTAACCAATATATCAAACGACAATTTTTTTAGTTTAACCCAACTTATTCTTCTCATCATATTGTTTCTGATGGTAGCTGTGTACTAATACAATCATTTAAACTCAAAATCACCCATTGTTGGATAATAGTCGGTCATTTTAACTAGGACACTTAAACAATACATGCTAATGCTGATGTGGATATAATCTGTCAAAACTTCTATTTCGAAGAGGACATTTATTGCTTATTCTGCCACCATGTATATCACTTTAATTGTTTTTTTTTTTTTTTTGGCTTACATATCACTTTTACTGAGGAGTGAAGTTAACCTGTCATTCTGGTTGGAAAATGTTCCTTGCAGGAACAGAGGGTCCATTTGCCTTTGGATGGAACTTGTCTCCAAAAAGAAATATTTTGCGTTATTCTGGATAAGGGTCCATTCAAAAGGCTAAGCTTCTCATTCCAGGAATGAGGTTGATACATAATTCTTTGCTGTCATGGGCCTCATGGCTTCCAATATGATTTAGCTCGACAAGTTTGATCTAATAATCGAACTAATAGGACAAGAAGTAGACCAAATCTTCATATGAACTTCACGTACACAGGGACTTGTCCGTAAGCCTCGTCGCTGGCACACACTCCATACAATTGGTGGGTTAATTACCATTAATGGTCTTCCTGTGAAAATTATCATCAAATTGAAAATTCCTGTCAAAATCTGTTGATGGTTAATTTATATACAGCTCGTGTTCGATCTGAGATAAAAATGTGTAACTTTGTAACTTTTAATAAATTCAAAATGAAAAGCTAATTAAAGGCCAAATATTCGATTATTCAAGGATTTCTTAGTCATCAACGAAATGCAAACCAAAAATTTCACTAATCTATAGTCTCTGAACTTGTGGAATTTCTTCCTTTCTTTCCTTTTCCCCTGCACCTTCCTCTGTGATTTCAAGGTAGGTGGTGAAAGCAATTGAATAATCATAACAGCACATCTTCAACAGAAAAACAAGGCTACTCATTTGGCGGTGCAACCGAGTCCAGGGTGTCTTACAACAAACAAGTACTATCAGATAAGATTTTTTAAGATAATCCGTACTTTGTTTGACCTTCACGAAAATTCTTATAGATTTCCTTAGAATTCCAAACGTGTTTCAAGTTTCAACAAATAAATATCAGTCATGGCATTTCAATGTTCATATTACATGTTTTCAGTATTCAGAACATATGAAGGAAAGGAGTTATTACATGTCTCAAGCTTTCCTCTAAATAAAAGTAACCAAGTAGTGCTACCCCTAGAATAAGCAACAGGGTTTTCACTGATCCTTATCTTCCAATTTTGAGTGGGTCCTGAGTCGTTTGTTTTGCTGGAAGAGGTGAGCAAGGTTTTCTCCAGGCTTGCTTTGATATTCCTGATGATGAGTTGGAAGACAACGCCATGTGAACCCCTTATGGGCCCATGCCGCTCATCTAGAAACCCGAAGTACCTGCCCTTATTCCCTTTCCTCTATATATACATACATGACTTCCTTCATTAGCAACCCCACGTAATTTTTACAATCTTAAGCATCAAAAAGATTTTCATTCGCTTTCCAAAAGCCTGTTGAGATCTATCCATAGAAAAAAAAAAAAACATGGGTTTCCGTTTGCCACGCATTGTTAATGCCAAGAGAATTCTTCGGGCATCACCTCCTCTGGCAACGGAAATTGTTCCCAAGGGCTGCCTTGCAGTTTATGTGGGAGAAAATCAGAAGAGGTTTGTGATGCCAATATCATACTTGAACAACCCTTTATTTCAGGATCTACTAAGCTTATCAGAAGAAGAGTTTGGGTATGATCATCCTAACGGTGGTCTAAGAATTCCCTGCAGTGAAGACATTTTTGTTGATCTTGCTTCTCGCTTGAGTGGCTTTTGAGAGAACTAGCATAGATTAGTGAATACAATTTTGTAAAGCAAACACCATTATTACCATGAATACAGTTATTTTTTTTCCACCCCCTTTTGGCCTTGGAAGAGGGTACGCAAGTCTCCTAAGTGGGAAATTAGAGGTGGATTTTATCATGTAACCGCAACTTCTATCAAAATCTCAATTCAATTTCATTAAGCTTTTCATTTTTCAATGGTTATCTTGTTGAGCTTTGTTCTTTTTTATATATATATATATATATTAAATGATTAGATTACAGGATGAAAGGATAGTTTGTAATCTCAAATTCTTGATATAACCATAAACGGAGTTTATCAATTAAATTAGATGGAAGGGTAAGGATCTGTTATTAGAAATTGTTGGAAGCAGGGAAATTGCTGCCGCTCAATTTCATAAGTATTTTCTGCAGGTAAGCAATACTCGTACAACTACAGTGCCAAAACTTGTTACTTTTCCTTAAAAATGCCAGAATTTAAAGAAAGTTGAAAAAGGGGTAGAATCAAACCCTTGCCACTTTCTTGGTTCAAGCTTCAACCACTTTCACCTATGTACTATTGTTGTCAAATTGTTCCAACTAAAACTTAATAACCAACCATGTTTTTAGTTTCAATGAATTGAAAATAAAACAATACAAAACAAAAAAACTTTTGAAACATCAATTAAAAAATTGACAACAATTCCAAATGGCACTTAAATTTTAAGAGAAATTTTTAATTTCACTAATAAAATATTACAATATTCAAATTATCATGTCCTGAAATTCATTTTTAAAAAATTAAATGGATACCTTCGAGCCATATTTATTTTCTCTTATTTATAACCCGATAATATTTTAACTTTCAAAATGTTGTCACTCCTCTACGATGTGTTTCCAATTCTAAAATCTTTTTTCAGGTGCAAAAGAAAATCTCTTTTCCGGTATCTTTTTTTCAGTCAAATCAACATAGAAGGTCAAGTAACCCATGTTACATGTTTCCTGTCACTGTATGACAGGTTATATGTCTCAGGCTTGCCCACAAATGGCGTAGCAGTACTAGTCTTCTACTGTGAAATCAAGCTTTTAACGGATCCAAATCTTCCATATTTGAGTGGGTCCTGAGTCGGTCTGTCTTACCGGAAGGGCTAGGCAAACTTTTCTTTCCAGTCTTTGCCGCTGGAATTCTTGATAAAGCGTTAGCAGACAACACCATGTGATCCCCTCATCAACCCATGTCTGATGTCTCTCTCATTACTGGTCAGACCCCAGCAACCGCCCCTTCACCACTCATTCCACATCCCCACTTAATAGAGGAAACAAATCCCTTGTACCCCTTTCATCTATATATACAAGTAAGAATAAGTCCATTGGCAACACATATCTTCACATTCTCAAGTACTGGTAAAGTTGTTTACCTACGCTTTCCAAGTTTTTGAGATCTTCCTCGTCTTCCCTTCAGAGGCACACATCCATAAAAAAAAAAATGGCTATCCGCCTTCCTCGTATTGTTAGTGCTAAGAAAGTTCCCAAGGGCTACTTTGCAGTTTATGTTGGAGAAAACCAGAAGAGGTTCGTGATACCAGTGTCATTCTTGAACCAGCCTTCTTTTCAAGATCTGCTCGGCTTATCAGAAGAAGAGTTCGGCTATAGTCATCCAACTGGGGGTCTTAGAATTCCCTGTGATGAAGACCTCTTTCTTGATGTCACCTCTCGCTTGAATTGATTACCAGAGAATTAACACTAATTAGCCTATACAATTTTGTAGAGCAAGCTAATGCCATGTAAACAAAACTTTTTTCATCCTTTTTGCCTTGGGGAGCAGTTATAATTCTCCCTAAGTGGAAAATTAGAGATGGTGTTACTGTAACTTCTACCAAACCATTCAATATATCGGGAAATGATAGTATAAAAAGCACGATCCAATTACAATTTTTTTTTCTTTTTAAAATTTCTTATTGTCTCTTTTTCTTCTTTAATCTTTAATTGAACTGTACATGATTTATCTTGATCTGAAATTATTTCATACTAATAATTTTCTTGTGTATCAGTGACCTTCTCAAATGATCAAAAATCATCATAATTTTCATTAGGATAGAAAAAGAAAATTTTCTTCTTCAAATTTGACCATTAATTAAGAAAATATAATGATTTGACCCCTTAGGGCCAACTCGTTATTTCACCAGTGGATGACATAGCTGACAGAACCTCCAAAGCTGGGGCTGAATCATATAATTTGGCTCAAGGCAACAAAATAAAAGAAGAGAGATAGTGCCAATCCAAATTTATCAGAAATATCACAAACTAAACTTTGCCAAATCTAAACCATCTTTTCCCATTACTCCATTGATAGCAACATGATTCCATTTACATGGTTTGCTTCTACCGTTTATGCTTAACCAACAAATTTAGTGTGTTAACGAAAATATTTTAGATTCTCTAACTCCACTCTTATATCTGTACCAAATTAATTAGGAAAATGACGCTATTTAACATCAAGTAGCTTTTATACCATTTTGAGTTAAACTCTGGGGACTACCAACTCCTTGCTTTTCTTCTTCATGAGGTTAATTGGTATTCTTTCACCATATACTCGGAATGTGGTTGGGTAGCATCTCCTTTCTGTGGACCAAGATCGTTGAACAAGTCAAATAGTTACTCCTAGGTTAAGCTAAGGAATTCACCCCTGTACTATTGCTACAACATTGTTCAAGGAAACTCAAAGCAAGGGAAAATAAATAAATAAACTCCATGACAAGTAGCTTGAAAATGATTTATTTTTTTAATTTTGAGTCATTCTGCTATTAGTTGACTGATAGAGTGAAATACTAATTTTTTTTTTTTTTTGCTCAGCATGAAATACTATGTTTTCTTATATCTTTTAACAATTTTTGCTGGATTTGATCATTCTGAAAACAAATCACATGCTCGGTGGCTTAATGTTCCCATAAAATGTTTCATCCTTAGGAATTAGGCGCCAGTTTTTATCATCACTCCTCTAGGATGTGTCAAGCAGCATCATCACATGAGCCGATGACTTCCTTGTTCTAGTGCCTGGCGGTGATGCGAACAAACAGGGTATCGATTGCATGCAAATGTTGACTATGATAAAATGATGATATAGACTAATCCACATAATTGTCCCTACAATTTTATCCATTTATAAAACTGACACATTACATTGCCAGCAGCAGGTCCAATGAGAGATCAATTCAGGGTGGGGCAGCCTCTGGTTTGTTCTGCCAAGTGGTGGGTTATGAATTATGATCATAGATAAATAATATGAAAATATCTTTCAAATTTGTTTACTTTTGGTAGGAAAATCCACGTGAATTGTGATGGTTCTCTCGTGATTTATGTCAATGGACCACATTGACAAGTTTCGCTTCACTTGTCGCAGGAATGTGGGATTTACCATTTGCTCCATATATAGTAATAGAAAGGGTGCTTCCCACTGTCTGATGTATAAATTTTTATGCATTAGCTAACTAGCAGCCTTAGATACATATCGTGCCATTACATTTATCAGTGACATAAGGGTTATGGGTTTCCGAGTTCCTGCGCTTGTTCAAGCTAAGCAGATTATCCGAAGACTGACTGCAGCTTCAGAAATACCCCGAGGCCACCTTGCTGTTTATGTTGGAGAATCCCAAAAGAGGCCCTTCTGATTCCAGTTTCATTCTTGAAGCACCCTCATTTCAAGAACTGCTAAATCAGGCAGAAGCGGAGTTTGGCTTTGATCATCCAATGGGTGGTCTCACAATCCCGTATGCAGAAGAAGCCTTCATCGAACTTGCTTGTAGTTTGAATTGCTCATGAGAGGCAACAAAGAGATAATGATGGCTAGTCTAGAAAACAACAACTTTCTGATTTTTTTTTTTTGAAAAGTAATAACTTTCTGACTTTGTTGACTGAAAAAGCTAAACCCCAGTTTTGCATTCGAGAGTAGTTACCTACTCCAACTTATTGTAAATTTCTCATTTTCTTCGTCTCCATTTTTTCTGTTAAAGAAAATTGCAGTCTAAATTCATCAACCGAAGATGAATGAACTTTTTTCTTCAGTTTTGTCCTCTCTTTCTGTCTATGTTTTCCCTTTTATCAATGTCCATAACATATTGGTGTCATTAATATTATAGGATTCACTATTCAGTCTCAGATCAGGAACTCGAATTTAATTATGGCCATAGTCATCATGAATATTTTGCCATTCAGTCCTACATTTTTATGCCTCATCCTTCTTCCAAAACCAGATACATTTTTAGCTCCCATAAGTATTTGCACAGAGTGACTTGATCTTGATGCTCTTAAATCTGTCCTTGGATACATTACAACTGATTTTAAATTTTTGAGTTTTGACCTGGCATCTTATCTCCGCTTAGTACATCCTTTTACCCAAAGAGTTCGGATATCTAAAAGGTGAGAACGAGGCTTCAATAGTCAATGTATGCTGAAAACGCTAGAAATATTCCATCACAAATGTGCACTGAAACAGAAATCTTCTGTACAATCCAAAAAAAATAAAAAATAAAAACAGGATTCTTCCGTAGGTTACCCATATAGTTGGCGACATGTACCAGAAATTTCGTAATCGTCAGTCATAATCAATTAGGACAAAAGGCAATCAGTTGGGTTCTGATGAGGACTAGTTGTAGCCTGTAGGACACACGTCGGGCGCTCTTCAGAAGGGTTGGGTTTGTGATTTGTCTTACAAGTTAATCCACCGAAGGAACACATGCATGTGATTAGAGTTGGGACATGTTATAAATTCTCCTTCAGCGGCTGCTAGTTTTGGTGTTTTTTACTGTCTAAGCTTCTTGTATAGTTGTATAACTGCCTTGAAAAGTCCAGTAAGATTGCTTAAATCTTCAGGAGGACAAAAAAATAATCCAGCTGGGATGGTCTATTGATATGAACAAACGACAATTAATACAGGCGCAGATGACAAATTTATGAAGACAAAATTTCGTACGAAGAGACCTGTTAGTGTTAAGTCGACCCCAAATGGATTGATACCGGATTTAGAATCGACTACTACCTAAGCATGTCATCGGCAATTTTCTGTATAATTGCATGAAAAGAATTTTTCCTATCTTATATCACCTTGATTTCAAGTGGGTCCGTTGATTGTTGGTCATTCTTTGAGAATGGCTGGGCTATAATGCACTCTAACAGATGTACATTACTCTCAATAGTCAGCTATTTCTTGATGATCTGTTGGAAGACACAGCCATGTGATTCTGAGCATCTTGACCACTCAATCTGCAGGTCATTAGTTTCTTATTTGCATTCTTCCATCTATATATACAAGTGCATTATCCACACAACAGCCAAGGCATTCTCACATTCTCCTCTACTACCGAATCCTAGCATTCTTGTGTCAAGTCTCCTCTGCTATTCTTCATACTCCAAATTACTAGTGGAAATGGCTATCCGTGTCCCTAGAATTATGCATGCTAAGCAGATTCTTCGTCAATCTAAACTGTTTGCAAATCAAGCAGCCTCCACCTCAACGGATGTTCCCAAAGGATACTTTGCAGTTTATGTTGGGGAGAGCCAGATGAAGCGATTTGTAGTTCCAATTTCAGTCTTGAATCAGCCTTCATTTCAGAAATTGTTAAGTATTGCTGAGGAAGAATTCGGATTCAATCATCCTATGGGTGGTCTCACAATTCCTTGCAGAGAAGAGGTCTTCATTGATCTCACTTCCCGCTTGCATTAGCTTGCCACAGCTAAAAGTAATCAGCAGATACAATTTTTTTTGTCTATTCATGTACATCCTTCTGTTTTTTTTTCGGTAGAAAGAGATGATGAGCAAATGTATACACTTCTGAGAAATTTTTTTTAATACAAATTACAGTTGTTTAGGCAAAGTACGTAATCCTAATTTTCCCAAGAAAATAAGTGTGCAGAAACTAGAAAACCCTGAAAGGATGAAAAATCAGAATATCACATATCCTATTGCTGTTAGTCAGTCTTTAACTATTCGATACAACCAATAAAAATCTGGAAAAACAGTAACAATTTGGCAATCAATTTTTTATTTTAAAAAGAAAAACAGTAAGAATTTCTAAAAAGATGAGCTTAGGTTAAATTTGATTCAAAACGAGTCCGGTCATCATATTTTATATGGTTTAGTGGAAAGGTCCCTGCCCAACCCGTTTTGCATCCACAGATACAAGCCCTCTTATATGGGGTGTAGAGGAGCAGAACAAGTAGACATTTTGAAAATTTTCTTTTTGCTCCGCAAAAATTTAAGGGATAAAATAAAATCTCTGAATCCTCGCTATCAAGCCCCAAATCTTTTCCAAGTATATTTTGGATGAAAGAAAAATATATTGATTTGAATATGATTATCCTGTTTAAAATATTGGTTATCTTCAGGACAAACATCGGAAACCTCAACTTTGCATGCCTTAGATCCTAAAGAAAACAACTCTAACTTAGACAATCGAATGTCGAGATGAATTTTGTTTGACTTGGTTTTTTATCTCCCATGAAAAGGGAAATTATGCTTGTCTGGAAAACAGGGAGTGGACCAATCATCTTTTTCCCTTTCCTTTAGAGCGTCGTGGTTTATTCTCTCTTCTATTGGAAACTCACCAAACATTTATCTTAAGCATGTTCCTAATCAAAACGACAGTTAGGTTTGCATTATGTATGGTCGTCGAGCATCCAGCTGTCAATTCCTAATCTTTAGCTTGTCTACCATTGGCCTTCATCCTACACTGTAGGGCCTTTCGTTTCTCAACATGCACATACAATATAAATCCCGAGGCCCCCATCTTTGCTATTGGTTATTTGGCTGGTAAACAAGACTATGTGAAGGCCGAGGCTATCATGAATTATGTCCCAAACAAGCAAACCCCAGAAAATGATTCTCAGCCTTTCAGTTTCACTTCAAGAATTATAGCATTTCATGTAACCATTCCATCTATATATATCCCCTCATTTCTGTCACAGGCTCATCACACCCAGCTCACGAGTTTTCTTTATCTAGCAATTCTCTTTAATCTTTTATATAAAAAGAACTAAAGAAGAAAAGAAAACTAAGATTTGTCAGGTCTTTGATCTTCATCTTAAAGATTTTTTCCTCGCTTTTTTGCTAACTTGATGGCTGCTTTTTCTTCATAAAACCCTTAGTTTAAAGTTTCCATTCAATTTCTTTAAAAGTTCCTTTAAATAAGCTCTAAAAAAACAAAATTTGAGTTAAATCCGGAATCAGAGTGCTCGAGATATCGTGTCAGCACCGCAGCCTCACTTTTCTAGCACTGCAGCACCAACTCTTAAATTTATCATCAGAAGCAATGGCTACTCGCTTTCTTGCTAAGCAAATTTTGCGCCGTTCTGTTTTTGCTGCAAGTAAAGCAGCTTCAACAACTGGAGATGTAGTACCAAAAGGCGTCCTTGCAGTTTATGTTGGAGAAACCCAAAAGAAGAGATTTTTGGTTCCAGTAACTTTCTTGAACCAACCTTCATTTCAAGCTTTGCTGAGTAAAGCTGAAGAAGAGTTTGGCTTTGATCATCCTATGGGTGGTTTGACAATTCCATGCAGAGAAGGAGTTTCATTAACGTCACTTCCCAGTTGAACGGGTTAGAATAGGCAAGTAAATCCATTGAAGATTGCCTATAATAGATGATGGATGACTCATCGCTTCTGCCCGGAACCACAATTGCGCTATTTTCAACGGTGTAACATCTGCAAAAGGTCATTCATTTTTCAAGTACGACGGGGTGACTTAAAGGGGAGATTTACCGTTTACGCTGGACAAAACCAAAAGAGACGCTTCCAAGTCCCAATTTCATGTGGTTGAAGCCATTGAAAAATTCGGATCAAATTAGGCCTGGCAACGCCTCACGAGAGACAAGAGCCAGAGAAGATGAAAACAACTGAACGTACTGTAATTTTGTATTTTTTTTTTTTTTTTGAAGGAGAAGAAGAAAATTTTATTCTTTTTCTTATCAATTGCAAATATCAAAATTAAGTCCATTGTTCCTTTTCCCTATTTTCGTCAAGTCTGTTTCCGTTTATAAGCACTCGCATGAGTTGGCTAACTCATCTCAATGCAAGCATATATTGTAACACTTATGACAACCATTTTTGTTGATCATCATGGCCATATTTGCGATACCCTAAAGTCTACAAAAAGCCAAAGATCATATAAGGCTTAACATTCAAAATATCATTGTCTAGGTGCTTTCTTTTATTAAAAAAAAAAAAAACAGGTACTCTTCTTTTTATCTTATTTTATAATCGATCTTACCCTTAAACTCATGTGTCCAGAGTATGGATTAAATAGAGGCAGGAGGTACATAATTCTCTTTGAGATTTGAGTTGAAAATTTTTTTACCTTTTCTTGTTTAATTCTCAATTTATTAAAAATACGAAGATTAGTTTGATTTTCAGTTTGTACAAGAAATAAATTATTAAGAAGTTCTCTTAAAAATAATTAAGGTAAAGTGTGTGGTCAAGATTTGTAACATTGATGGCTAGGCTACCTGAGAGTGCTCTAAGCCTCAAACGTTGCTGATCGTGCTCCAAGTCACAATGAAGAGAAAGTTTGAGGTGTGGCTGCCAACCTTTCGTTCTTTATTTGTCTGCAACAATTCGATCACTTCTTCGAATTTCAATTTGGCGGTTCGTGGTAGATCTGGTTGTGACTGGAGCTACTAGTAGGGCCTACTTCACGTGTACTTCACAGGGCTTTGTCTTGCAAGTTGATGCTTGGAACATTGAATGCCAAAACCATTGATATTAGTAGTTCTTTGGGGGAGAAAAATCCAATTGTATTCAAAACTTGTGACCCAAAGACATGGGATTTTTAGATGTTCCTCAGGTATTACACCAATTAATTATGTGTCCATAACAAGAAATAATTGCTATCAAGAAATTTCCAATTGGATGCTTGTCGTAGAAATGTCCTCTAAGAAACCAGCCAGATAAATCAAGAAAATAACAAGTGTTTTATGTTTAAACATCTCCCTTATCTATCTACCCATGTATTAATCCGTAACAAGTCCTTTACTTCAATTAAAAAGTTGATTGGTTTGCTTTAATCAGTAAAAGTAGTTACGGTTACAGTGCCAATTTCTTTTCTTAAAAATACCAGTAATAAAGGGTAAACAATCAAGTTTCAATCACTTTCAAATTGTTAAAAGAACATAATAACCAAACATGTTTTCTTCTGAAAGTTGGGGAGAGGGTTTCGTTTTGAGAGATAGCTGGATGTGTAATTCTGTGGTTTGTAAATTCTGAATTCTGCCTTGTGTGTATTCTTGTTCACATTTTGGTTGTCTTCAAGAGGTTAGGCTAGCTTCTTTCATTTTGAAGAGTCTCTTGGACAAACCAAGACAGGATAAGCCTCTGCCAAAGTCTTTTGAGCAGATTGAACTGTAAGTGCTCTGATTCTTCTGAAGCTCAGGTTAGGTTGATGCCAACAATAGTCTTAAACCAAAAGAGTTGCGACTATGGATGGCACACTAATGCTGATGCTAATATATCTGCCTTTCAAAAAAAAAAACATAGAACGTCACGTTAACCCATGTTATACGTTTCCTATCATCGTAAGACAGATTATACGTCTCAGGCTTGCCCACAAATGGCGTAGTAGTACTACCCTTATACTGTGAAATAAAGCTTTTTACGGATCCAAATCGTGGGTCCTGAGTCCGTCCGTCTTGCCGGAAGGGCTAGGCAAACTTTTCTTCCCAGCCTTTTCTGCTGGAATTCTTGATAAAGCGTTAGAAGACAACACCATGTGATTCCCTCATCAACCCATGTCTGATGTCTCTCTCATTACTGGTCAGACCCCAGCAACTGCCCCTTCACCACTCATTCCACATCCCCCACTTAATAATGAAAACAAATCCCTCGTACCTCTTTCATCTATATATACAAGTAAGAATAAGTCCATTGGCAACACATATTTTCACATTCTCAAGTACTAGTAAAGTTGTTTACCTACGCTTTCCAAGTTTTTTTGAGATCTTCCTCGTCTTCCATTCCAGAGGCACACATCCATATAAAAAAACCATGGCTATCCGCCTTCCTCGTATTGTTAGTGCTAAGAAAGTTCCCAAGGGCTACTTTGCAGTTTATGTTGGAGAAAATCAGAAGAGGTTTGTGATACCAGTGTCATTCTTGAACCAGCCTTCTTTTCAAGATCTGCTCGACTTATCAGAAGAAGAGTTCGGCTATAGTCATCCAACTGGCGGTCTCAGAATTCCCTGTGATGAAGACATCTTTCTTGATGTCACCTCTCGCTTGAATTGATTACGAGAGAATTAACACTAATCAGCCTGTACAATTTTGTAGAGCAAGCTAATACCATGTAAACAAACTGGTTTTCGCATCTTTTTTGCCTTGGGGAGCAGTTATAATTCTCCCAAAGTGGAAAATTAGAGATGGTGTTTCTGCAACTTCTACCAAACCATTCAATCACTTTGGAAAATGACAGTTTGAAAAGCATGATTCAATTGCAATTTTCTTTTCTTCTTAGAATTTTCTATGATCTTTTTTTCCTGTTTAATCTTTAATTTAATTTTACATAATTTATCTTGATCTAAAATTAAGTCGTATTATTGATTTCCTTTGGCATATCAGCATAAAAAACGATCATAATTTTCTTTGAAATAGAAAAAGGAAATTTTCTTCAATAGATTTGACGATTAATTAAATTAATTAATATATATATATATATAATTATTTGAGCCTTAGACCAACTAGTTATTTTACAAGTGGAAGACATGGCTGATAGCACCTCCAAAGCAGGGGCTAGATCACATCATTTGGCTCAAGGCAATAAAATAGATAGGGCCAATCCACATTTATCAGTAATATCACAAATTAAACTTGCCTAATCTAAACCTTGTTTTCCCATTATTTCATTTACATGTTTTGGTTTTACTTTACTCTTTAATAAAGAAATTTTAATATTGTTAACGACAATATTTTAGATTCTCTAAGTCCACTCTTATATATGTAGCAAATTATACTGGGAATGTGGTTGCGTATTATCTCCTTTCTGTTGACCAAGATCGTTGAACAAGTCAAATAGTTACTCGTAGGTTCAGCAAAGGAATTCACCCCTGTACTATTGATGTAACAATATTGTTCAAGAAAACTCAAACTAGGGGAAAAAAGTCCATGACATGTAGCTTCAAAATTATTTATTTTTAATAATTCTGCACCTATAATTAATTTTTTTCTCTAGTTGACTGATAGAATGAAATACTATATTTTCTTATATCTTAGAACATTTTTGCTAGATTTGATCATTCCGAAAACAAAATCACATGCTTGGTGGCTTAATGTTCCCATAAAATATTTCATTCTTGCTTTCCAAAAAAAAAATATTTCATCCTTAGCAATTAGGACCCAGATTTTATCATCACTTCTCTAGGATGTGTCAAGCAGCATCATCACATGAGCCGATGACTGCCTTGTTCTAGTGTCTGGCGGTGTTGCAAATAAACAGGGTATAGATTGCATGCAAATGTTGACTATGATGAATTGATGATATAGACTAATCCACATAATTGTCTCTACAATTTTTATCCATTAATAAAACTGATGGATTATATTACCAGAAGCTGGTCCAATGAGAGATCAATTCAGGGTGGGGCAGCCTCTGGTTTGTTCTGCCATGCCAAGTGGTGGGTTATGAATTATGATCATAGATCTCAAAATAAAAAAAATAATAGTACGGAAATTTGTTTCAAATTTGTTTACTTTCTGGTAGGCAAATCCATGTAAAATTGTGATGGTTCCCTCATGATTTATGTCAATGGACCACATTCACAAGTTTCGCTTCACTTGTTGCAAGAATGTAGTATTTACCATTTGCTCTATATATATAGTGATAGAAAGGGTGCGTCCCACTGTCTGATATATATTTTTATGCATTAGCTATTAAACAGCCTTAGATACATATCCTGCATGCCATTACATTTATCTTCAAATCCGTCCTTTAATACATTACAACAAAATTCCTTTTGAGTTTTTGATAAATTTTAAGTTTTTTAGGGAATAATAATATTATCTGCAAGAACGAAACCAGTAGAGAAAAATTCGTGTCTCTGGAAGAGTAGATGGTAAACACGGCTACAGGTCAACCCAATTACAAAAAGAAAGCATTAGCATAAAACTGTAGAGAAACATGGACCAATAATATAAGTGAGACCTGGATCCACTTTCCACTACTTGGGTCGTACCTGGTTACATGGTCTTTTTTTCCAGAGCCACTAACAACTAATAAAATTAAAATACAAAGCAAAAAATAAAACTAATTAGACAACTTAGAAACGCTGCCGCATAGGTTCAATTTTAAAGTGAACCACGTGATATTCTTCTTCCTTGCTTTAAAACACATTGGCGCGAACAGCCATTCATGCGCAGACACAGCTCAACTCCTAACAGTTTTGACCTGATATCTTAATTCTCCTCCTTAACCCAACCTTTTACCCAAAGAGCTCGGATATCAAGAAGGTGAGAACGAGGCTTTATTATTTAGTCAATTTATGCAGAAAACGCAACAAATATGCCATCAGAAATGCGCGTTAAAACAGAAATCTTCGGTGAAATCCCAAAATAAATAAAAACACAAGGGTTCACATATACCGGAAATTTTGTAGTCGTCAATCGTAACCCGTATAGTTGGGTTCTGATGAGGACTAGTTGTAGCCTGTAGGACACACTTCGGGCGCTCTTCAGAAGGGTTCGTCTTACGAGTTAATCCACCGAACGAACGTACGCATGTGATTTAAGTTGGGACATGTTATAAATACTCCTTTAGCGGCTGCTAACTTTGGTGTTTGTTACTGTTTAAGCTTCTTGTACGGTTGTATAACTGCTTTGGGAAAAGGCCAGCTAGATTGCTTAAATATGAAGAGGCCTGTTAGATCGACCCAAAATATATTTATATCACACACATATTTACTACTATCTAAGCATGTCATCGACAATTTTCGGTAGAATTACAAGAAACGTAACTTTCTTCTCTTATTTCTACTTGATTTCAAATGGGTCCATTAACTGTTGGTCATTCTTTGAGAATTTCTAACAGATGCACATGACAATCAATAGTCACCAATTTCTTGATGATCTGGAAGACACAGCTATGTGATTCTGAGCTTCTTATGTCTTTTAACGAAACCCCACAAAATGCAACTTCACCACTCAGTCTGCAGGTCATTGGTTTCCTATGTACATTCTTCCATCTATATATACAAGTGCATTAATCACACAACAGCCAAGGCATTCTCACATCCTCCTCTACTACCGAATCCTAGAATTCTTGTTTCAAGTCTCCTCTGATCTTCTCCATACTCCAAATTACTAGTGGAAATGGCTATCCGTGTGCCTAGAATTATGCATGCTAAGCAGATTCTTCGTCAATCTAAACTGTTTGCAAATCAAGCAGTCTCCACCTCAACGGATGTTCCCGAAGGATTCTTTGCAGTTTATGTTGGGGAGGGCCAAAAAGAGCGATTTGTAGTTCCAACTTCAGTCTTGAATCAGCCTTCATTTCAGAAGTTGTTAAGTATTGCTGAGGAAGAATTCGGATTCAATCATCCTATGGGTGGTCTCACAATTCCTTGCAGAGAAGAGGTCTTCATTGATCTCACTTCCCGCTTGAGTTGGCTAACTAGAACTAGAAGTAACCCGCAGATGCAATTTTTTTGTTCATTCATGTACATCCTTCTGTTTCTTTGGCAGAAAGAGATGATGAGCAAATGTATACCCTTCTGACAAATTTTTTTAATACAATTAACAGCGGTTCAATTGTCAAATTTTGCTTTCACTTACTCTAATTAAAGACATTGTTTCTGTTGATATTGTTCCTTTCCAACATATTGTGTAACATTTTCGTTTCTTTCAAAAAATGACAATTTTCAATTACTATTAATTATTGAAGTAAAAAATAACTACGACTTATTAATTTCTTGAGTCATTAATAAGATGTCCGGATCCACTCCATCAAAATCCACTTATCTCCAATTTTCGTGTTTGAACTTGAAGCAATCGGGTAATAGCATTGGAAGCTTATCGCAGAACTCCAATTCAAACCTTGTACCCCACATACTTTTCTAGGAAAAGTAATGTAAGCTTTTCCAAGAAAATAAGTGTGTAAAAACTAGAAAATGTTAAAAGAAAAAAAATCCGAAATATCACATATGCTATTGTTGTTAGACAATTTTTAATTTTTGGCTACAACCAATAAAAATCTCATGAAAATCAGTAACAATTTGGCAATCCTTTTTTTTTTTACAAAAAAAGAAAGATAAACAGTAAAAAATTCGGAAAGATGGGCTTAGGTCAAACTTGAATTGAAACGAGTTCGGGCAACATATGCCACTGGGTTTAGTGATATGGTCCCTGGCCCAACCCATTTCGCATCCACAGGTATAAGCCCTATTATTTGGGGTGCAGAGGAGCAGATCTAGTAGACTGCATCAGTTTGAAAATTTTCATTTTGCTAATTAAGCAAAAATTTAAGGGATAAAGTAAAATCTGTGAATCCTCAAGATCAACGCCCAAATATACGTTTAGGATAAAAGAAAGATATATTGATTTGACTATGATAATCCTGTTCAAAATATTGATTATCTTCAGACAAACATTGAAAACCTTAAGTTTGCATTCCTTACATCCTAAAGAAACTAACACTAACTTAGACCATTGAATGTCTCCATGAAAAGGGAAACCATGTTGGTCAGGAAAACAGGGACTTGACCAATTATCTGTTTTCCTTTCCTTTAGAGTGTCGTGATTTACTCTCTCTTCAATTGGAAACTCACAGAACATATTTCATAAGCATGTTCCTAATCAAAACGACAGTTAGGTTAGCATTATGTATGGCCGCCGAGCATCCAACTGTCAATTCCTAATCTTTAGCTTGTCTACCATTGGCCTTCATCCTACAACGTAGGGCCTTTAGTTTCTCAACATGCACATACAATATAAATCCCGAGGCCCCTTCTTTGTTAATTAGGTGGTAAACAACACCATGTGAAGCCGAGGCTATCACGAATTACGTCCCAAACAAGCAAACCCCAGAAAATGATTCTCAGCCTTTCAGTTTCACTTCAACAATCATAGCATTTCCTGTAACCATTCCATCTATATATATATCCCCTCATTTCTGTCACAGAGTCATCACACCAGCTCACCAGTTTTCTTTATCTAGCAATTCTCTTTAATCTTTTATTACTTGAAACTCTTAAATTTGTCATCAGAAGCAATGGCTACTCGTTTTCTTGCTAAGCAAATTTTGCGCCGTTCTGTTTTTGCTGCAAGTAAAGCAGCATCAACAACTGGAGAAGTAGTACCAAAAGGCTTCCTTGCAGTTTATGTTGGAGAGACTCAAAAGAAGAGATTTGTGGTTCCAGTAACTTTCTTGAACCAACCTTCATTTCAAGCTTTGCTGAGTAAATCTGAAGAAGAGTTTGGCTTTGATCATCCTATGGGTGGTTTGACAATTCCATGCAGAGAAGAGACTTTCATTAACGTCACTTCCCAGTTGAACGGGTAAGAATAGGCAAGACAGTCCATTGAAGATTGCCTATAATGGAAGATGGATGACTCATCGCTTGTGCCCGGAACCCAATTGCGCTCTATTTTCAACGGTGGAACATCTGCAAAAGGTCATTCATTTTTCAAGTACCATGGGGTGATTTAAAGGGGAGATTTATCGTTTACGCTGGACAAAGCCAAAAGAGACGCTTCCAAGTCCCAATTCCATGGTTGAGCACTTGAAAAATTCGGATCAAAATAGGCCTGGCAATGCCTCATGAGAGACAAGAGCCAGGGAAGGTGAAAACAACTGGACATAATCTATTCAAATTAGCCATGAACCAAGAATCATATTGTAATTTTGTATTTTTCTGAAATGAGAACAAGAAAATTTTATTCTCTTCATTTATCAATTGCAAATATCAAAATCTCTGTTTCCGTGTTATAAGCACTCGCATGAGTTAGCTAACTCATCACAATGCAAGCATATTTTAATTCACTTATGACAACCCTTTTTAATGATCTTCATGGCCGTACTTGCTATACCCTGAAGTCTACAAAAAGCCAAAGATCATGTAAGGCTTAAAATTCAAGATATCATTGTCTAGTGCTTTCTTCCCCTTTTTTTTCCTTTTTACTTTTTAAAGCAGGTTCTCTTCTTTTTTTTATCTTAGTTTATAATCGATCTTGCCCTTAAATCATCTTGTTTAATTCTCAATTTATTAAAAAGTTGAAAGTTAGTTTGGTTATCAGATCAGAGAAAGTGTAAATTATTAAGGAGTGTTCTTAAAAATAATGAAGGTAAAGTGTGTGGTCCTTCCCTCGCGCAAGATTTGTACCATTGATACCTACGCTACAAGATCGTGCTCTAAGCCTCGAATGTCGCTGATTGCTTAAAATGCAACCACATGCACAACTGAAGAGAAAGTTTGAGGTGGCTGCCAATCTATCGTTCTAATTTATTTGTCTGCAATAATTCGATCACTTCTTCAAATTTTAATTTGGCGGTTCGTGGTAGGTCTGGTTGTGACTGGAGCTGCTAGTAGGGCGTACTTCACGTGTACTTCACAGGGCTTTGTCTTGCAAGCTGATGCCTGGAACATTGAACGTCAATATCATTGATATTTGTAGTTTTTTTTTTTTTTTTTGGGGGGGGGGGGGGGGGGGGTGGTGTGGCCGCCTCGGTGGCGGCGGCGGGGTTGAATCCAATTGGATTTAAAATTTGCGATCCAAAGAAAAGGAACTTTAGATATTTTGTTGTAGAAATGTCCTCTTATAACCAACCAGCCAGAAAAATAAAAAATATAGCTAGTGTTTCATATATATCTAAACATCTCTCTCATTTATCTCACAGTTCTCGGATTATGAATTAATCCATAACATGTCGTTTAGTCCAATTAAGAAGTTGATTGTTTCGGTTTAATTAGTAGAAGTAGTTCGGTTTAGTCCAATTATGAAGAGATGTAATTTTTGTTCCGACTCTGCAAAGCTAGCTTGTATGCCAAAAGGAGTCTTTTACTACATTAACTTTAAGACTCAATATGGTATTCTAGCTTTTTTCATTAATAAAACATCAATTTCAAAAAATAAAAAAAAATTATGGCTACAGTGCTAAATTCTTTTCGTAAAAATACCAGAATTGAAAAAATGTTCAAAAGGGAAAAAAATCTTCGATTCAAAATCTCTAAGAGAATTTTGTGCCTCCTACCCTCTATTTCATCCACACTCTGGACAGATGATTTACGGGCACGATCAAGTTTCAATCACTTTCACTTATGTGCCATTTTTAATCAAATTGTTACAACCAAAACATAAGAACCAAACATGTTTTCCTTTTTGAGTCAAGTCAACATAGAAGGTCATGGTAACCCATGTTATACGTTTCCCATCAATATTATATGACAGATTATGTCTCAGACTTGCCCACAATTGGCGTAGTAGTACTACCCTTGTACTGTGAAATAAAGCTTTCAACGGATCCAAATCTTCCATATTTGAGTGGGTCCTGAGTCGGTCTGTCTTGCCTGAAGGTCGGTCTGTCTTGCCGGAAGGGCTAGGCTAACTTTTCCTTCCAGTCTTTTCTGCTGGAATTCTTGATAAGTGTTAGAAGACAACACCATGTGATCCCCTCATCAACCCATGTCTCTCTCATTACTGTTCAGACCCCAGCAACTGCCCCTTCACCACTCATTCCACATCCCCCACTTAATAGAGGAAACAAATCCCTTGTACCCCTTTCATCTATATATACAAGTACGAATGAGTCCATTGGTAACACATATTTTCACATTCTCAAGTACTAGTAAAGTTGTTTACCAACGCTTTCCAGGCTTTTTGAGATCTTCCTAGTCTTCCTTTCCAGAGGCACACATCCATCACGAAAATCATGGCTATCCGCCTTCCTCGTGTTGTTGGTGCTAAGAAAGTTCCCAAGGGCTACTTTGCAGTTTATGTTGGAGAAAACCAGAAGAGGTTTGTGATACCAGTGTCATTCTTGAACCGGCCTTCTTTTCAAGATCTGCTCAGCTTATCAGAAGAGGAATTCGGCTATAGTCATCCAACTGGCGGTCTCAGAATTCCCTGTGATGAAGACATCTTTCTTGATGTCACCTCTCGCTTGTATTGATTAGCAAAGAATTAACACTAATCAACCTATACAATTCTGTAGAGCACATTGACCGTGCTCTTTTCAGGCTTCTCCCTCGACAGGTTCTCAAAAACAAAAATCATGGAAGGAGAGCTCACCGGAGTCAGAGGAGGAGGCTCTAGCAATAATGGAAAGGTAAAGGGAATCAGTGAGAAGATTTTAGCTAGTTCCTTTGTTGTATTTTCCTGCTTTTGGTTTTTGTATCAACCGTAAGGGGAAATGAAATAGTATTTGTCTATACTAGGAAATTTTGCATTATTAAGTAACTGGTATTACTTTTCCCAAATACTGTCCTAATTTCGACATATTACACCCCCCATGATCAAATTATTACTGAGAAAAAAATTTTACATTCCGCGACTCTGCTTGTTTCAGTGTAAGAAATGCACGATGCATCTTTCCTGACATGATAAAAGCAACGTCATGCCCTGATATCAATGCGTTTTTATATGGTATTTATTCCAGCAAGCAACTTGCCAGAATTGCATGCATTTAGATATGAGTTGCTATAGTAAAATCTGAGTTCACCTATTTTAACCCTAGAACTATCATAACATGAAGTAGAACGATCAGGTCAGCTCCCATGATCTCTGTGGAAATTAGATTTCTATGAAATTACTGTAAGAAATTAAGAATTCATTTTAGTTGAGTGATGTGTCCCTCCTAAACTAAACTAAACTTTCCTAATCTAAACCTTTCTTTCACATTATTCCATTGAAACCAACATGATTCCATTTCCATCTTTTGGATTCTCTAACTCAACTCTCGTATCTGTAAACAATTAATTAGACAAATGATGCTTTTCAAAAGAAATTAGACAAAGGACGCTATGCAACATCATCAAGAAGCTTTTATACCATTTTGTGTAGAACAGGGGACTACCAACTCCTCTCTTTTCTACTTCATGTGATTAAAATGGTAGTCCTTCACCATATACTTGGAATGTGGTTGGGTAACATCTCCATTCTGATGACCAAGATCGTTGAACAAGTCAAATAGTTACTCCTAGATTCAGCTCAGGAATTCACCCATGTACTATTGCTGCAACATTGTTCAAGGAAACTCAAAAGGAAAGAAAAATAAAGTCCCTGACATGTAACTTGAAAATGATTTATTTTTTATTTTTTCAGCCATTCTGCATCTGTAGTTTTTTAGTTGACTGATCGAATGAAATTCAATTTTTCACAATCATATTTTCTTTGATCTTTGACAATTTTTTCTGGATTTGATCATTCTGAGAACAAAACCACATGCTTGGTGCCTTAATGTTCCCATAAAATCTTTCATCCCTTGGAATTAGACCCCAGTTTTTATAATCACTTCTCTAGGTTGTGTCGAGCAGCATCATCACATGAGCCGATGACTTCCTTGTTCTAATGTCTGGTGGTGCTGCAAATAAACAGGGTATAGATTGCATGCAAAATATTTTTGCTAAGTGGATTGCATGCAAATGTTGACTATGATCATATAAACTAATCCACATAATTGCGCCTACGATTTATCCATTAATAGAACTGATAGATTCCATTACCAGCGGCTGGTCCAAAGAGATATCAATTCAGGATGGGACAGCCTCTGGTTTGTTCTACGAAGTTGTGGGTTATGAATTATGATCATGGATCTCAAAACAATAGAAATAATATGAAATTCTATGTTTCAAATTTGTTTACTTTCTGGAAGGCAAATCCATGTGAATTGTGAGGGTTCTCTCATGATATATGTCAACGGACCACATTGACAAGTTTCGCTTCACTTGTCGCAGGAATGTAGGATTTACTATTTGCTCTATATATAGTAATAGAAAGGGTGCTTCCCACTGTCTGATATATATTTTTATGCTTTAGCTATTAAGCAGCCTTAGCTTGTTTATGCTAAGCAAATTATCCAAAGAGTGACTGCAGCTTCAGAAATACCAAAAGGCCACCTTGCTGTTTATGTTGGTGAATCCCAAAAGAGGCGCTATCTGAATCCAGTTTCATTCTTGAAGAACCCTTCATTTTAAGAACTGCTAAATCAGGCAGAAGCGGAGTTTGGCTTTGATCATCACTCGGTGGTCTCACAATCCCGTGTGCAGAAGAAGCCTTCATTGAACTTGCTTGTACTTTGAATGGCTCATGAGAGGCAACACAGATACGATGATGGCTAGTCTAGAAAACAATGACTTTCTGACTTTTTTGACTGAAAAGCTCGACCCCAGTTTCGCATCGAGAGTATTACGTACTCCAACTTATTGTAAATTTCTCTATTTTTTTTATTTAATTTTTTCTGTCAAGGAAAATTATAGTCAACATTCACCACCCGAAGATGAATGAACTTTTTTTTTTCAGTTTTGACCTCTCTTTCTATCTTTGTTTTCTTTTTAAATAATGTCTATATAATGTATGGATGTCATTAATGATTTATATTTTGCCATTCACTACTACAATTCTATGTCTCATTCTTCTACCAAAACTAGATCCAATTTACAGGTCACATAACTTTTTACAGAGAGTGAATTTTTCTTGATGCTCTCAAATCTGTCCTTAATTACATTACAACTAATATCCTTTTGGGTTTTGATCTTACATATTATCCAGAGTTTGGAAAACAAAGATGTGAGAACGAGGTTTTTATAGTCAATATATGCAGATAACGCAACAAATATGCTCAGAAATGTGGGTTAAAACAGGAGTCTTCTGTACAATCAAATAATAAAAAAAACGATTCTTCTGAAAGGCTACCCATATAGTTGGCTACATGTACCAGAAATTTCGTGATTCGTCAGACTTAATCATTCCCTCCCAGGGCACAACTTGATTGCAGCAAGACATAGACAACAATTAGAATAAAAGGCAATCAGTTGGGTTCTGATGAGGTCTTATTGTAGCTTGTAGGACACACTTAAGGCGCTCTTCAGAAGGGTTTGTCTTACAAGTTAATCCGCCGAAGGAACACATGCATGTGATTTGAGTTGGGACATGTTATAAACACTCCTTTAGCGGCTGCTAGCTTTGGTGTTTGTTACTGTTTAAGCATCTTGTATGGCTGTATAAATGCCTTGGAAAATGTCCAGCAAGATTGCTTAAATCTTCAGGAGGACCACAAAGCTAGTCCAACTGGATGGTCTATTGATATGAACAAACGACAATTAAGTCAGGGCCGATGACCAATTTATGCAGACAGAATTTCGTATGTAGAGGTCTGTTAGGTCGACCCCAAATATATTTATATCACATGTGTATTTACTATCTTATATCTCCTTGACTTCAAGTGGGTCATTCTTCTAGGATTGCTGGCCAATAATGCATTCTAACCAATGTACAGTCTCAATAGTCATTTATTTCTTGATGATCTGTTGGAAGACACAGCCATGTGATTCTGAGCTTCGTATGTCTTTCAATCAAACCCCACCAGAATGCATCTTGACCACTCAATCTGCAGGTCATTAGTTTCCTATATACATTCTTCCATCTATATATACAAGTGCATTATCCACACCGCAACCAAGGCATTCTCACATCCTCCTCTACTAGCAAATCCTAGCACTCTAGTTTCAAGTCTTCTCTGATCTTCTTTGTACCCCAAATTACTATCGGAAATGACTATCCGTGTGCCTAGAATTATGCACGCTAAGCAGATTCTTCGTCAATCTAAACTGTTTGCAAATCAAGCAGCCTCCACCTCATCGGATGTTCCGAAAGGATTCGTTGCAGTTTATGTTGGGGAGAGCCAAAAGAAGCGATTTGTAGTTCCAATTTCAGTCTTGAATCAACCTTCATTTCAGAAATTGTTAAGTATTGCTGAGGAAGAATTCGGATTCAATCATCCTATGGGTGGTCTCACAATTCCTTGCAGAGAAGAAGTCTTCATTGATCTCACTTCCCGCTTGCGTTAGCTTGCTACAGCTAAAATTAAGTAGTCAGCAGATGCAATTTTTTTTGTCTATTGATGTACATACTTCTGTTTCTTTGGCAGAAAGAGATGATGAGCAAATTTATACCCTTCTGACAAATTTTTTTAATACAAATTACAGTGGTTCAATTATCAAATTTTACTTTCACTTATTCTAATTCAAAACATTGTTAAGTTGATGTTGCTTCTGTCCAAGATCTAGTGCTACATTTTTATTTTTTCGAAAGTAGCACAATGACGAATTTTCAAGTACTATTAGTCCCTAAAATAAAAAATGACTGCAATCCTTCAATTTCTTGAGTTATTAATAAGAAGCGAGGATCCACTACCATCAAAATCCATTTATCTCCAATTTTGTGTCTAAACATGGAACAATCAAGTAATAGCATTGACAGCTTCCCGCAAAACGCCAATGTCGTTCCAATCAAAAACCTCAAATCTCACTCGTTTTCTTAAGCAAAGTAACCTTAGCTTTTCTAGAAAAATGAGTGTACGAAAACTAGAAAACATTGAAAGGAAGAAAATCAAGAATATAACATATGCGATTGTTGTAAGTCGATCTTTAATTATCGGATACAACTAACAAAAATCTCAAAAACAATAATAACTAGTCAATCCAAAACCCCATAAAAAAAAAAGGAAAAACAAGAATTTTAGAAAGGTGGGCTTAGGTCAAATTTGGGTTGAAACGAGCTCGAGTTTCATATGGATAGGCCCTTTAGTGAAAAAGTCCTCTGCCCAACCCATTTTGCATTTACTGGTATAAGCTCTCTTAATTGGGGAGCGAAGAAGCAGGCTTGTAGACTTCGTCAGTTTGAAAATTTTCTTTTTGCTAAGCAAATTATTAAGAGATAAAATAAAAGCTTTGGATTTCTGAGTGTAAAGCTAATTCAAAACCTTTGAATCATCGAGATCAACCCCAAATTTTTTCAAAATTGGAAACTATTTCAGAAAGTGTCATTGCACCCAATTGTTGGACAACCTTAAATTTGCATTCCTTAGATCCTAATAAAGAAATTAATGAAAAATATTATGTATAAATAATTTATACTAATCCAAAATCTAACATAGTAGGTATTTAAAACGTCTCTAATATCTAATCCATAATTTAATAGCGGAAATAATATAGCAAAAATAATACTAATCAGATTAACTGCTGATACTTAGTGTATTAAGATCTTTTTTTTTTTCTTTATGACTCATCAATGAATGATATCTTTATGTCATTGTAGACAAGAGAGGGGACCTAACCTTACCTTTATATAGTGAATCTCTAGTCCCACTCATCATAAAATTCAGGATTTCTTAATACAGACTTATATTTTTAAACTCACATATAATATTAGAGTCTAACCCACTTTACTAAATCATATTATGGATTATAATATTGTCACTTTATCAAAATCAAATTATCTTAACTTAATTTTAACAAAATACAAAAATAAATAATATAAATCTACACAAAAATTTGACTGAAATTCTAACAAATAACTCTAACTTAAGACAATAGAATGTCCAGATGAATTATGCTTTTCAGGAAGACAAGGACTAGACCAACCATCTTTTTCCCTTTTCCTTAGAGCGCCTCAGTAAGTGCTCTCTTCAAATAGAAACTCACGAAACATATTTCTTTACCATGTTCCTAATCAAAACGACAGACAGTTAGGTTATCATTATCTATGGCTATCGAGCATCCAACTGTCAATTCCTAATCTTTAGCTTGTTTCTCACTGTAAGGCCTTTAGTTTCTCAACATACACATACAATACAAATCCCGAGGCCCCAACTTTGTTAATTAGGTGGTAAACAACACCATGTGAAGGCCGAGGCTATCATGAATTACGTCCCAAACAAGCAAACCCCAGAAAATGATTCTCAGCTTTCCAGTTTCACTTCAACAATCATAGCATTTCCTGTAGGCTTTAACCATTCCATCTATATATATATTCCCTCATTTCTGTCACAGGCTCATCACACCTAACTCACGAGTTTTCTTGATCTAGCACTTCTCTTTAATCTTTTATATACTTGAAACTCTTTAATTTATCATCAGAAGCAATGGCTATTCGTTTTCTTGCTAAGCAAATTTTGCGCCGTTCTGTTTTTGCTGCAAGTAAAGGAGCCTCGACAACTGGAGATGTAGTACCAAAAGGCTTCCTAGCAGTTTATGTCGGAGAGACGGAAAAGAAGAGATTTGTGGTTCCAGTAACTTTGTTGAACCAACCTTCATTTCAAGCCTTGCTAAGTAAAGCTGAAGAAGAGTTTGGCTTTGATCATCCTATGGGTGGTTTGACAATTCCATGCGGAGAAAAGACTTTCATTAACGTCACTTCCCAGTTGAACGGTTAAGAATAGGTAAGTCAATCCATTGAAGATTGCCTATAATGGAAGATGGACGACTCATCGCTTCTGCGCAGAATCACAATTGCTCGCTATTTTCAATGGTGGAACATCTGCAAAAGGTCATTCATGTTTCAAGTACCATGGGGTGACTTAAAGGGGAGATTTACCGTTTACGCAGGAGAAAACCAAAAGCGACGCTTCCAAGTCCCAATTTCATGGCTGGAGCATTTGAAAAATTCGGATCAAACTAGGCCTGGCAAAGCCTCATGAGAAACAAGAGCCAGAGAAGGAGAAAACAACTGGACATAATCCATTCAATTAGCCATGGACCAAGAATCATACTGTAATTTTGTATTTTTCTGAAAAGAGAACAAGAAAATTTTATTCTATTTTTTTACCAATTGCAAATATCAATTTTAAGTTCTTTGTTTCTTTGTGCTATTTTTGTCATCTTTATTTCCTTTTTTTTTTTTTTTTGAAAAATTAGCTTCATTTCATGTCAAAACAGGGGAGACCCCTCATACATGCCAAGACGAAGGAGCGGGACTGAGGAGACTTCAGCCTGGGCACTTTCCTGGGCAAATTGGCTGACAAGAATATTGCCAGTAGCCTCACCCTGCCTTTCTATACAAAATTCTCAATATATTAACCCATGCACAGCAGTTATCTTCACCCAAAACTCTATTTCCATTGATTGGCACTCACAGAGTTGGTTAACTCATCAGTACACTGCAAACATATATTAATTCACATATGACATACCTTTTTAATGATCATCATGGACATTTTTTTTTTTTTTGAATAGACATTCAAGTAATCATTGTCTAGGTGCCCTTAAATGATTTTATAATGGATTAAACAGAGACAAGAGGCACCAAATTCTCTTTGAGATTTGAATTGAACACTTTTTTAGTTTTTTTTATTTAATTCTCAATTTATCAAAAACACGAAGATTAGTTTGGTTTTCAGATCGGATAAGAAATAAATTACTAAAAAATGGCCTTAAAAATAAGGAAGGTAAAGTGTGTGGTCCTTTCCTTGCAATATTTGTAACATTGATGGCTCGGCTACGAGATCGTGCTCTAAGCCTCAAACGTTGCTGATTGCTCAAAATGCAACTAGAGTCACAACTGAAGAGAAAGTTTGAGGTGTGGTTGCCAATCTTTCGTTCTTTATTTGTCTGCAACTATTCGATCACTTCTTCAAATTTCAATTTGGCGGTTCGTGGTGGTAGGTCTGGTTGTGACTGGAGGTACTAGTAGGGCGTCCTTCACGTGTACCTCACAGGGCTTTGTCTTGCAAGTTGATGCCTGGACTGGAACATTGAATGCCAATATCATTGACATTAATAGTTCTTTGGGGGAGAAGAAATCCAATTGGATTCAGAATTTGTGATCCAAAGAAAAGGGAGTTTTAGATATTTCTTAGGACTTACACCAATTAAATATAAATCCGTAACAAAAAAAATAATTGATATTTGTCATAAAAATATCCTCTAAGCAACTAGTTAGAAAAATCAAGAAAATAACAAGTGTTTCATATCTCCACATCTCCCCGGTTTATCTCACAGTCTTCGAAATTATGTATTAATCCATGACATGTCCTTTAGTCCAATTCAGAAGTTGATTGGTTCGGTTTAATCAGTAGACATAGAAGGTCACGTTAACCCATGTTATACGTTTTCTATCATTGTATGACAGATTATATCTCTCAGACTTTCCCACGAATGGCGTAGTAGTACTACTCTTCTATTATGAAATAAAGCTTTTTACGGTCCAAATCTTCCATATTTGAGTGGGTCCTGAGTCGGTCTGTCTTACCGAAAGGGCTAGGCAACCTTTTCTTTCGTCTTTGCTGCTGGAATTCTTGATAAAGTGTTAGAAGACAAAACCATGTGATCCCCTTATCAACCCATGTCTCTCTCATTACTAGCCAGACCCCAGTAACAGCCCCTTCACCACTCAGTCCACATCCCTCACTTAATAGAGGAAACACATCCCTTGTACCCCTTTCATCTATATATACAAGTAAGAATAAGCCCATTGGCAACACATATTTCCACATTCTCAAGTACTAGTAAAGTTGTTTGCCTACGCTTTCCAAGCTTTTTTGAGATCTTCCTCGTCTTCCCTTCCAGAGGCACACATCCATCACAAAAACCATGGCTATCCGCCTTCTTCGTGTTGTTAGTGCTAAGAAAGTTCCCAAGGGCTACTTCGCAGTTTATGTTGGAGAAACCCAGAAGAGGTTTGTGATACCAGTGTCATTCTTGAACCAGCCTTCTTTTCAAGATTTGCTCGGCTTATCAGAAAAAGAGTTCGGATATAATCATCCTACTGGCGGTCTCAGAATTCCCTGCAATGAAGACATGTTTCTTGATGTCACCTCTCGCTTGAACTGATTACGAGAGAATTAACGCTAATCAGCCTATACAATTTTGTAGAGCAAACAAGCATCACTAATACCATGTAAACAAACTTTTTTTCCCATCCTTTTTGCCTTGGGGAGCAGTTATAATTCTCCCTAAGTAGATAATTAGAGATGGTGTTACTGTAACCGTTCAATCAAATTGGAAAAGGACAGTATGATACGCATGATTCAATTGAAATTTTCGTTTCTTTTTGGAATTTCCTATGATCCACTTTTCCTTGTTTAATTTTTAATTTAATTGTATGTGATCTAACCTTGGTCTCAAATTACTTCATACAACCAATTTACTTTTGCATATTAATGAGGTTCTCAAAAGGTTAAAAGCCTTCATAATATTCATTGGATAGAAAAAAGGAAATTTTATTGGATAGATTTGACGATGAATTAAGATATTTAAAAAGATTTGAGATGTTAGGGCCAGCAAGCTATTTTACAAGTAGATGACATTGCTGATAGCATCTCCAAAGCAGGCCCTAAATAATATAATTTGGCTCAAGGAAAGAAAATATAAAGAAGGGAGATAGGACCAAACCACATTCATCAGAAATATCACAAACTAAACTTGCCTAATCTGGACCTTCTTTTCATATTAATTATTCCATTGATACCAACATGATTCCATTTACATGTTTTGATTACACCGTTAATGCTTAATCAACAAATTTAGTACTGTCAACGATAATCGTTTAGATTCTCCAACTCCATATCTGTAACAAATTAATTAGACAAATGACGGTATGCAACATCAAGTAGCTTTTATGCCATTTCGAGTTAAACTCAGGGGACTACCAACTCCTTGCTTTTCTGCTTCATGTGATTAATTAAATGGTATTCCTTCACCACATGCTCGGAATATGGTTGGGTAACAACCCCATTCTGATGACCAAGATCGTTGAACAAGTCAAATAGTTACTTGTAGGTTCAGCTCAGGAATTCACCCCCTGCACTATTGCAGCAACATTGTTGAAGGTAACTCAACAAGGAAAAAAAAAATAAAGTCCATGACATGTAGCTTGAAAATGATTGTTTTATATATATATATTCAGTCATTCTGCACCTATAATTAATTTTTTTAGTTGACTGATAGTTTCTCATATCTTCGACAATTTTTGCTGGATTTGATCATTCTGAGAACAAAATCACATGCTTGGTGGCTTAATGTTCCCAATAAATCTTTCATCTCTTTGAATTAGGTCCCAGTTCTTATCATCACTTCCCCAGGATGTGTCAAGCAGCAACATCACGTGAGCCGATGACTTGCTTGTTCTATATTGTCTGGAGGTGCAGTCGGTAACAGGGTAGAGATTGCAAGTAAATGGTTTTGACAGTGTGAATATGGTGATATAGACTAATCCACAAAATTGTCCCTACAATTTATCCATTAATAAAACGAAAGGATTACATTATCAGCAGCTGGTGCAAACAGATATCAATTCAGGGTGGGGCAGTCTCTGTCTTGTATTCTGAAGTGGTGGGTTATGACTTATGATCATCAATCTCAGAATAATAGAAAGAATATGAAATTTTATTTATCAACTTTTTTCATCTTTCTGGTAGGCAAATCCATGTGAATTGTGGTGGTTCTTTCCTGATAGATGTCAATGGACCACATTGACAAGTTTTGCTTCACTTGAAGCCAGAATGTAGGATTTATCATCTGCTCTATATATGCACTAATAGAAAGAATGCTTCCTACTGTCTGTTATATGTTTTAATGCATTAGCTATTTAGAAGCCTTAGATACATATCCTGCCATTACATTTGTCAGTGACATAAGAGTTAAAAGTTTCCGAAATCCTGCACCTGTTCATGCTAAGCAGATTATCCGAAGAGAGACTGCAGCTTCAGAAATTCCCAGAGGCCACCTTGCTGTTTACGTTGGTGAATCCCAAAAGAGGCGCTTTCTGATTCCTGTTTCATTTCTTGAAGCACCCTTCATTTCAAGAACTGCCAAATCAGGCAGAAGCAGAGTTTGGCTTTGATCATCCAATGGGTGGTCTCATAATCCTTTGTGCAGAAGAAGCCTTCATTGAACTTGCTTGTAGTTTGAATTGCTCATGAGAGGCAACTACAATAAGATGATGGCTAGTCTAGTAAACAGTAACTTTCTGACTTTGTTGACGGAAAAAGCTCAACCACAGTTTTGCATCGAGAGTAGTTACGTACCCCAAGTTTTTGTAAATTTCTCTATTTCTTTATCTAATTTTTTCTGTAAAAGAAAATTATAGTCAAAATTTACCACCCGAAGATGAATGAATTTTTTTTTTCTTCAGCTTTGTCCTCTCTTTTTGTCTTTGTTTTCTCTTTTTCCTAATGTCTACATAGTATATTGATGTAATTAATTATAGGATTCACGTTTCAGTTCAGGAACCCGAATGCATGTATGCCGGGAGTCATCATGTATATTTGCCCTCCAATCCTACATTTAAATCTGTCCTTTAATACATATTACCCAAATATGCTCAGAAACGTGGGTTAAAAAAGGAGTCTTCTGTACAATCAAAAAATAAAAAACAGATTCTTCTGTAAGGTTACCCGTATGGTTGGCGACATGTACCAGAAATTTCGTGAGTCGTCGGACTTAATCTTTCTCTCTCCACGGCATAACTTGATTGCAGCAGGACATAGACAACAATTAGGTTAAAGGAAAATCAGTTGGGTTCTGATGAGGTCTAATTGTAGCTTGTAGGACACATTTCAGGCGCTCTTCAGAAGGGTTTGTCTTACAAGTTAATCCGCCGAAGGAACACATGCATGTGATTTGAGTTGGGACGTGTTATAACTACTCCTTTAGCGGCTGCTAGCTTCGATGTTTGTTACTTTTTAAGCTTTTGTATGGGCATAACAGCCTTGGAAAAACTAGTCCTCCAAGATTGCATAAATCTTCAGCAGGACCAAAAAACTAGTCCAACTAGTATGGTCTACTGCTCTGAATAAACGACAATTAAATCAGGTGCAGATAACCAATTTATGCAGACTGAGAATTTCGTATGAAGATGCTTGTTAAGTCGACATCAAATAGATTTATATCACATTTATATATCATCGACTTTTATCTCTAGAATTACATGATTTAAGTGGGTCCATTGATTGTTGGTCATTCTCAAAGAATGGCTGGGCAAAAATGCATTCTAGCAGATGTACATTACAATCAATAGTCACCTATTCTTGATGATCTGTTGGAAGACAAAGCCATGTGATTCTGAGCTTCTTATGTCTTTCAATCAAACCCCACCAGAATGCATCTTGACCACTCAATCTGTAGGTCATTAGTTTCCCATATGCATTCTTCCATCTATATATACAAGTGCATTATCCACACAACAGCCAAGGCATTCTCACATCCTCCTCGACTACCGAATCCTAACATTCTTGTTTCAAGTCTTCTCTGCTATTCTTCATACTCCAAATCACTAGTGGAAATGGGTATCCGTGTCCCTAGAATTATGCATGCTAGGCAGATTCTTCGTCAGCCTAAACTTTTTGCAAATCAAGCAGCCTCCACCTCAACGGATGTTCCCAAAGGATACTTTTCAGTTTATGTTGGGGAGAGCGAGAAGAAGCGATTTGTAGTTCCAATTTCAGTCTTGAATCAGCCTTCATTTCAGAAATTGTTAAGTATTGCTGAGGAAGAATTCGGATTCGATCATCCTATGGGTGGTCTCACAATTCCTTGCAGAGAAGAGGTCTTCATTGATCTCACTACCCGCTTGCATTAGCTTGCTACAGCTAAAATTAAGTAATCAGCAGATACAATTTTTTTGTCCATTGATGTACATCGTTCTGTTTCTTTGGCAAAAAGAGAAGATGAGCAATTGTATACCCTTCTGACAAATTTTTTTAATACAAATTATACTGTTTCAATTATCAAATTTTGCTTTCAATTATTCTAATTAAAACATTGTTAAGTTGATGTTGCTCCTGTCCAAGATATAGTGTTATATTTTCATTTCTTTCAAAAGCTACTCGATAACGAATTTTCAGATACTATTAGGTATTGGAATAAAGAATACCTACAACTCTTTGATTTCTTGAGTCATTAACAAGACGTCAAGTTCCACTTCCGTTAAAATCCACTTATCTCCAATTTTGTAATATCCCTCACAAAAAAAAAGTTTTATTTGATAATTACATATATGGCTTTGTTATTAATAAAAAAAAAGAAAGGACTTTTTAAAAAATAGAATGGATATATTTTAGTTGGTGTCAGATTACGTTATCACGTTTAAAAAGAAAATCTATCTTATCATGTTTAAAATAAAAACAATCAATTTTATCGCAGCACGTTTAAAATAAAAACAATCAGTTGAAAGAAAAAATAGAAGTTAACTCAATTTTATATCATCAGGAGTCAGAAGAAGAAGAAGAAAGATAGAGAAAAGGGAAAAGTGTTCGAGGAATTTCTAATTATGATATGAATAGGGTGGTATTTTCTTAGTTTAAGCACAAAAATCTTAAATTATTTTGTATTTCTTTAACTTTTATTCAAATTCGGCACTATTCTGTGACTTTCCAATGACATGATGGGTACTGATGGAAAGGTCTTGAAAAGATCTTTCAAATGATTTTTGTAGCATCTCGTTTGGCTTTATAATTAAGAAGATATGAATTTTTGAAGTTGACTGAAAACTTGTTTTCAACAGTTTTGATGATCCGACTTTAGGTCACCGAAACTCCATATTTCGCTAACATTTTAAGTCGTTTCTTTAACGAATTTTATAGTATGAAATGAGATATTTAATTTGGTATCAATGGCTCGATTAGGGGCTTCTTGTGTTCAGAAAATTAAAGCCCCTAGTCGAGCCATTGATGCCAAATTAAACATCTCATTTCATACTACAAAATTCGTCAAAGAAACGACCCAAAACGTTATCAGAATATGGAGTTCTAATGACCCAAAATCGGATCATCAAAACTGTTGAAAGCAAGTTTTCAATCAACTTCAAAAATTTATATCTTCCTAACCATAAAGCTAAACGAGATGCTACAAAAATCATTAAAAAGATCTTTTCAAGACCTTTTCATCGGTACCCATTATGCCACCAGAAAGTCATTAGAACAGTGCTGTATTTGAATAAAAGTGAAATAAACACAAAATAATTTAGGAATTTTGTGTCTAAACTAAAAAATACCACCCTATTCATACCTTAATCAAAAATTCCTCGAACATTTTTCCCTTTTCTCTGTCTTTTTTCTTCTTCTCCTTGTTTTGACTGTCTTTCTCTTAAGTAAGACTAAATTAAAGACTGAATTAACTTCTATTTTTTTCCAACTATTTGTTTTTCTTTTAAACGTGATAATATAATCTGATACCAACTAAAATATATCTACTCTATTTTCTAAAAAGCTTATTTTTATTAATAACCCCAAGGCTATATCTGTAATTATCAAATAAAACTTTTTTTTTTACTTTTTTTAAATAATTTTTTTTTGTGAGGGGTATTACAATAGGCTAGCATATGGTATTAGTTTACTTCATGATTGTTTAAATGTTATAAACCTTTTTAGTTACCTTAAATTATTAGTCAAGATTTTATCTCAGTATCTTAATTTTGAGAATTATTGTATTTCATAAATATATTTGACACATTTAGTTAATTGGTTAAGACATATGTTTTTAAGCTTTGCATGTCAATAAGATTATTTTTTACAGGTGTGTGCCTTAGGTCTGGAGCGTGACAAATTTTCTGTCTAAATATAGAACAATCGGGTAATAGCATTGGCAGCTCATTACAAAACTCCTCGCTCCAATTAAAAGCGTCGGATCCCACTCGCTTTCCTAGACAAAGTAATTCTAGTTTTTCCAAGAAAATGAGTGCACAAAAACGTTGAAAGAAAGAAAATCAGGAATATCACTTATGCTATCGTTGTTAGACAGTTTTTAATTATTGGATAGCATTAACAAAATCCTGATAACAGTACTGGTTTGGTAATTTGAAAATTAAAAAAAAAATGAGAAAAATAAGAATTTCGAAAAAGATGAGCTTAAGTTAAATTTGGGTGGAAACGAACTCCGGCTTCATATGCCATAGGCTTTAGCGAAAAGGCCCTCAGCCCAACCCATTTTGCATCCTCAGGTATAAACCTTCTTAATTGGTGAGTAGAGGAGCAGGTTAGTAGACTTTGTCAGCTTGAAAATTTTTCTTTTTGCTAAGAAAGTTGGTTTTTTTTTTTTGAAAAAGCAGCTAGGATACCATGAAGAGTCTTCTACTTTAATGGTAAGAGATTCGTTTTGGCATAGAGGCTAGCTTAAAAGAGTCTGAACAAAATATTTACAATAATTCGAAGCGAACTTTTAACAAATAAAATAAAAATCTTGGATTTCTGCGTGTACTTAGGTTAGAATTCCTACCCTCTGAATCATTGAGATCAACCCCAAACGTTTTCAAAATTGGAAACTATTTCGGAAAGGGTCATTTGCACCCAATTGTTGGAAAAACTTAAATTTGCATTCCTTAGGTCCTAATAAAGAAAATAGCACTCACTAAGACAATAGAATGTCCAGAGTAGTTATGCTTTTCAGGAAGACAAGGACTAGACCAATCATCTTTTCCCCTCTCCTTTAGAACGCCTTGATTTGTCCTCTGTTCAAATCGAAGCTCACGAAACATATTTCTCTAGCATGTTCCTAATCAAAACGACAGTCAGTTAGGTTGGCATTATGTATGGCGGCCGAGCATCCAACTGTCAATTCCTAATCTTTAGCTTGTCTACCATTGGCCTTCACCCTATAGGGCCTTTAACATACACATACAATATAAATCCCGAGGCCCCATCTTTGTTAATTAGCTAGTAAACAACACCATGTGAAGGCCGAGGCTATCTCGAGTTACGTCCCAAACAAGCGAACCCCAGAAAATGATTCTCAGCCTCTCAGTTTCACTTCAGCAATCATAGCATTTCCTGTAGGCTTTAACCATTCCATCTATATATATATCCCCTCATTTCTGTCGCAGACTCATCACACCCAGCTCACGAGTTTTCTTTATCTAGCAATTCTCTTTAATCTTTTCTTACTTGAAACTCTTAAATTTATCATCAGAAGCAATGGCTGCTCGTTTTCTTGCTAAGCAAATTTTGCGCCGTTCTGTTTTTGCTGCAAGTAAAGCAGCCTCAACAACTGGAGATGTAGGACCAAAAGGCTTCCTTGCAGTTTATGTTGGAGAGACCCAAAAGAAGAGATTTGTGGTTCCAGTAACTTTCTTGAACCAACCTTCATTTCAAGCTTTGCTGAGTAAATCTGAAGAAGAGTTTGGCTTTGATCATCCTATGGGTGGTTTGACAATTCCATGCAGAGAAGAGACTTTCGTTAACGTCACTTCCCAGTTGAACGGGTAAGAATAGGCAAGTCAATCAATCGAAGATTGCCTATTATAGAAGATGAATTACTCATCGCTTCTGCCCAGAATCATAATTGCGCCCTATTTTAAATGGTGAAACATCTGCAAAAGGTCATTCATTTTTCAAGTACCATGGGGTGACTTAAAGGGGAGATAAACCATTTACGCTGGAGACGCTTCCAAGTCCCAATTCCACGGTTGAAGTATCTGAAAAATTCGGATCAGATTGGGCCTGGCAAAGCCTCATGAGAGACGAGTCAGAGAAGATGAAAACAACTGGACATAATCTATTCAAATTAGCCATGAATCAAGAATCATATTGTAATTTTGTATTTTTCTGAAATGAGAACAAGAAAATTTTATTCTATTCATTTATCAATTGCAAATAGCAAAATCTCTGTTTCCGTGTTATAAGCACTCGCATGAGTTAGCTAACTCATCACAATGCAAGCATATATTGATACACTTATGACAACCCTTTTTAATAATCATCAGGGCCATATTTGCTATACCCTGAAGTCTACAAAAAGCCAAAGATCATATAAGGCTTAGCATTCAAGATATCATTGTCTAGGTGCTCTTTTGTAATTGATCTTGCCCTTAAATCATCTATCCTGAGTATGGATCAAAAAGAGGGAAGGAGGCACAAAAGTCTCTTTGAGATTTGATTTGTAGCTTTGTTTACCTTTACTTGTTTAATTCTCAATTTATTGAAAACATGAAGGTTAGTTTTGTTTGATATTTCAGATCAGACAAGGAGTAAATTTTAAGAATTACCCTTAGAAATAATTGAGGTAAAGTGTGTGGTCCTTCCCTGTTACTGTGTATGGCAGAGGAAGAATATGGATTTGATCATCTGATGGGTGGTTTAACAATTCCCTGCACAGAAAGCTATTTCATTGAGCGTACATCTCACCTGGGTGGATTTTCACTTGCACTAGAATAAATTAGAGGCTATGTTTTTGTTCCTTCATTGGCATAGTCTTTTCTTCCCACAGAAGATGAGATGAAATTTTGTACTCAAAGAACAATGATCCTAAACAGAAATTGTCAATGTTTTTCTCATATTTTGAATCAATTGTAAAGTTCAGAACATTATTCAATTGACCTTGCTTGACATTTTATATTTCCAGCATTATCAGATGCTCTTCTTGGTATCGAATTATGTTTGTTGCGTTACTATTTTTGTCCCGTGCGATTTATCAGACTGATTCAGAATTTCATTTCACAGAATGTAGAACAATATGAACTAGGCTGAAGTCAAAATACTGACAACCATTTCCTCTATACTTCTTGCTCAATTTCTTAATTTGAAGGTGCAAAATGTGCAAATCTGCTCAACCTTCCTTAGTGAGTCACGCTTTATTATCAAAACTACCTGCTTGAAAGTTTCAACTAGCATGCATGGCAAATTCAATTACTAATATGAAAACCTATAAGAAAAGCCATATCTTGGAATTTTTAACCAATTTGTGTACTTAATCCTCTGAATGTCAAAGTTTCCCATAGTTTGCTCAGTAAATCAGAACATATGTTACTTTTATACCCAAGTTCAGCTGAATAATCAATCTTAATATAGGCTCTACAGGACTCTTTACTAGTAGGTCTTATTATTCAATCAAAAGTTTGGGTCTATGCGATTATACTAGGTTTTGCACTTTGAATGAGATGGAGAAGTGAAGAGTAATCATTTAACTTATTGACACAGGACAACAAAATATGACTAGGTTTTCTCTTTTCCTTTACTTCAAGGAAATATGAGAAAGAGAGAGTGAAAGACGGGTGGTTTCAAGTTTATTAAGCCTTTTATAAGATCTCTCTCTAGTAAAAATTTCTTGCTCTTCACCCGGATTTGTCTTAGAAGTTCAAACAACAAAGAACCAAATACTGGTAAATTTGGTGGAAGGCCAGAGGCTTCTGTCTTCTAATTAAAACTCATTCCCAAATTGAGTAGGGTCCGTTCTAGGTTGGTCCTCAAAAAAGACTAGCCATTGATGTGTTCTAACAAACATACATTCTCAAACACCACTAATTTCTTGATGGTGAATTGGAAGACAGAACCATGTGAACATTCAGGTCCTTATGTCTCTTCTTAAATGCTTCAAGAGTCCTAGACCGTTCACTCAAGATTTCAGGAAATATCCTGGTTACCTATCCATCTATATATACATAATTCACATCCAGAACCAAATCAAGTCCTCATATTCTCTACTCTCCCAAATAAGTTTTGCTGTTCATCAACTTCCCAAAAGAGAAAAGGAAAACAAATAGAAAGCCATGGCTATTAGAATTCCTGGTGTTACGCATGCAAGACAAATTTTTCGCCAATCACAATATTTTGCAAATCAAGTATCTTCTGATAGTGTTCCAAAAGGCTACTGCACAGTTTATGTTGGAGAAATCCAAAAGAAGCGGTTTGTAATTCCTATATCATTCTTGAATCAGCCTTCATTTCAAGAATTGTTGAGCAAGGCCGAGGAAGAATTCGGGTTTAATCACCCAATGGGTGGTCTCACAATTCCCTGCAGAGAAGAAATCTTCATTGATCTTACTTCCCGATTGGGTGGATTATGAATTTGTAATGTTTGGTAGGAGACATAATCAGAAAGAGACAATTTTGTAAATTCATGTACATTTTTCCTTTCTTTTGACAGAAGAAGGATAGGGTGGAGAATGTCCACCAAATATACCAATTGTTTGCGCTTTTTTCTCACTTTGTAGTGAGTTGTAACATTTAAAGAACATCATTCAGTCAATCCTTCTTCACTTTATATGCATAAATTGCTTGAACCTATTTTTCATTTCCCTTTTCTATAAACAGTAAGCTTGACTTCAGATTGCAATTTGCAACATATGCAGATATGTTACATCCTGCACTTTCTAAGTTCTTATTTTCATCTGCAACATATCCTAATTATAGCCATCTATTAAAGAAATGAAGGTATATCATACAACTTTCTTTCTTGGATTGAAAGACTTTATCCTGGTTGGATGGTAAGCTTGGAGATATGTTGATATCTTGGTTTCAGACCAGTCCACACCATTATCCAAATGAACATTTCAAATAACTTCTAGGATTGTGTAGAGTAACTTGAGCACATGCATGGCCTTGAGCTAGAGAACAAAGACATGACCAGTTTGTAACTGCTTGATACGTTTGCAGAGTAGAGATTGATAGCAGAGTTCTTGAACAAGCATTGCCATGTGTTGGAAATTTAAAATAGAAGTAAAATTTTTTTGTTTCCCACATATCATTTGAAGTCACAGTACATATCAACATTATTCACTATAGATATAGGACAAAGTTGTATTTACATACTACTATTTATCTTAGATGGATAACCTTATCTTTTTCTACATAACTTTGATATTCTATTCCTATTGTTCGGTTTAGTGTACTAGGGTTATCACATCCATTAATTTCTTGGTTGCTTCCATGTTAAATCAAAAATTATTTTGTATATCCAGTTGTGCAGCTTATCTTATTCTTTCCCTCTTTCTGCTTTTCTCATCCAATTAGTCTAATCCCCTACTGTTTCCAAACATTTTGCTTGTTTATATTTCCTTCACGTCCGAAGCATGTTGTAGCCAAGGTCATAGATCGCCATCCATTTAAATCTTGGGTGCCCAACTGCCCTTCTTTTTTTTCTTTTTTTGTTGTAATAAGTTGTAGGCCAGTCCAGAGTTTTGGTCAATGGACACAAGATCATAATTATTCAGCACCTAATCTTTTGCGAATGGTTGGAAGGCAGAACCACGTGTTAACCTCTTGATCTAGGTCCGAAGCAGTCCCTGGTGTTTTTCTCCTGCAGGCTGCAGCCTCGAGCTAAGCAAGGAGAATGCTTGCGGTGATATGGGAGCCAGACCCCATTGTCCACTAAAGTTTAAGCTTGAGTACTAAACAGTCCTTGGCTAGCAGCCTCAGGCTGTAAAGCATGTCGGTCCATTATTCCTGCATCTACATCCATTTCAAACTCTCAATTCTCATTTGTTCTCCATCTACGTCAAATATCCAACTGTTCCTTTCGAATCTTTTGCTTGTCCCCCGGTTGGTTTAATTTCTGTTGGAACATCGGAACCAAACCAATCAGTATGACAGCCAATAAGTTTATCAAGAATTACACCCTGCTAACCCAAGATCAAAAGTTCCAAAGCTCTCTAAACTCTCTCTTTTACTTTCTGCCAAGAAGACATGAAGACCCCACTTGCAGTTGGTCTTTCACCCAAAGCCCCTTTTTATTACCAAATCTTGAAGTGTAGGGCACATTGTCTGTCAACAAACAGACCACAGTATGAATTTCAGACCCTAATCTTATAGAAGAATTGGAAGACAAGACCATGTGATACCTCGTAAGCAATATCCTACGGTAACCCGAGCAAGGCCACTCATTTTCACATTTCAGGGGACTTTCACCTATCATTATTCTATATACAGCAACATATTTTAATCACAGACGACAGCAAACTCAAGTCTTCACATTACAACGTCTCAAAAGCCTCCCCACAGAACAAACACTTCTGAATTCTTTCCCCATATTTTTCGTCTAAAGGATTTATCAATCAAAAAGATATGGCTATTCGTCTGCCTGGTGTTGTTGCTGCTAAGCAAATTCTCCGCCGCTCTGCTCTGACTTCAAATAAAAGAGCTTCAACATCTTTAGACGTACCAAAAGGCTTCTTTGCAGTTTATGTTGGAGAATCGGAAAAGAAGAGATTTGTTGTTCCCCTATCATTCCTAAGCCAACCTTTGTTCCAAGATTTACTAAGCATTGCTGAAGAAGAGTTTGGTTTTAATCATCCAATGGGTGGTTTGACAATTCCCTGTCATGAAGATATGTTCATTGATATAACTTCTCGCTTCGATAGACCATAAGAGAAGGCAACAAATACTTTTTCTTCTTTTTTTTTTTTTTTTGTTGTGTATACGAGAAACAACCCAATTCAATGTAAATACCTTTTTCCTCTCCATTTTTTGGCCAAAGTGACTTTTGTGAAGGGGAAAAAATGGTTCCAAATGAGTGGAAAAGGAATAGAAATCTTTCTCTTTTTCAAACATATTCTTACTCAATCGACTTTTGTTCCGATCGTTTATTAACCAAATTGGAATGGTGCTCCTGTATGGTAAACGGAAATCAAATATTTTTGCATTCGGAGTCACAGATCAATCATTTTCATTTCTATAACAGATAGCTTGCTTTCATCATTGAGATGATTGCCTATGCTATAAATTACATGGATCAGACTCCTTGGAATGACACTAAATTCAGATCCTAGGAATGATACTACCTGCATTTCCTTTAGTCTCATTTTAGATCAGATATGGGGCTAAGACTAAAAGAAGGTTCAAAGACAAATGAAATGGAAAGGGAAAAAAAGTTCTAAGGTAGAGCCAGATTAGTTCAGAAACAGATCATATGATGATTATCCCAGGGAAGAATAACATACCTCATTTTCCTTGGCTTTTATGTCATTTTTCTATTGTTCATGGTAATTAGGGTTACTCTACATTTATTACTTTCTGGGACCCTACCTCTCTTTATCTTTTCTACTAATTTTCCCCTTCAATTAGACTTAACAACTGCAGTCAAAATCTTGCTTCATGTCTGAGGCATGTTTCCAATCCCAAGTTGAAAAGAATCATCAATTTAATATAATTTTATTATATTAAAATTTAAGGGAAAAGAATCATGATCTGTCAATGGAATACAATACAATTTTTCTCTTTATAAATCTTCAGAATAATTTGAAGACAAAACCACATGACAAGATACAATGTCATGAACTATGTGATGGACACTCACTATAGCTGGTGTCCTTGGCTTGCATTGCAACTCATCAAAGTGATCTATCCACTTCCTTTTCTTCTCCTTTCTATTTCTTCAGCAATTAGCGTTTACAACCGCATGCAAGTCTGCAACCCAGACCCAACATTCTACTATTTTCCCTGAACGCCTAATGAATTTGTTGTCTCGAGCATGTCCTTTATCAAAAGGGTTAATCAATTCTTCATTAAAGATCTACACCAAAAATTCAACTGTCATTTTCCTTTAGTTCTACATCTACATCAAGTATCCAACTGTCCCCTTCCAATCTTTTTCCTGGCCCCGGATTGCTCTATTTGCTAAGTTGTGGGGCACATTGTTTCTCAACAGACAAACAGTATGATTTTTCAGCCCCTAATATTTGTCGAAGTGTTGGAGGACAAGACCATGTGGCACCCTCTTGAGCGACTTCCTAAGCAATTGTTTCATAGCCACTCACTCAAAGATTTTAGAAAAATTTTTACATATCATCCTTCTATATATATACACCTACATATTTTGATCACAAGCCACAGCCAACTCAAGTCTTCACATTAGAAATTCAAAAACTTCTTTTTCCTCATTCTTCACATTTTCTTTCGAAGAAAACACCAAGGAAAGGCAATGGCAATTCGTCTGCCTGGTGCTGCTAAGCATATCCTCCGCCGGTCTGCTCTGACTGCAAACAAAAGATGTTCAACTTCTTTAGATGTACCAAAGGGGTTCTTTCCGGTTTATGTTGGAGAATCCCAAAGGAAGAGATTTCTGGTTCCTCTGTCCTTCTTGAACCAACCTTTGTTTCAAGATTTGCTAAGCAAAGCTGAAGAAGAGTTCGGTTATGATCATCCAATGGGAGCTGTCACAATTCCATGCCGTGAAGATGCGTTCTTGGATGTCACTTCTCGCTTGAATTGATCATGAGAGAAGCCAACTAACAAATTTTGTACATCAAGGAAAGCTAATTCAATGTAAATATACATTTTTTCCCTTTGTTTTTTAGCCAAAAAAGGCTTTTGTCAAGGGGAAGAAAAATTTACCCCACGGATGCAATACAAATTGTTCCCTTTTCCATAATGGAGACATACTTTAATATTTCCTCTCAATTCAATTTTGTTCCTATATTTCTATTTTGCTAATCGTTGAACTTTCTTTCTTTATTTTTATCAAGGGAAAATTCCCCTTCTAACTGTCATAACGGCTGATTGGTTAAATGACCAACCTACCCTTTTGGAAGAAGGAAATGCATTTTGAAGACTCCATAATTTTTTGTTCCTACAGTTTAAATGAGCTTTGAGTCCATCACCAAAGTTTTGCAAATTTTATCTCAAACAACGAATCTACTAGCCACTGAAATCCTTCATGCTGACTTGCTTAAAAAAGGTTTGCTTTTTGTCTCTCCTAATATCCAAAGCAAACTCATTTTCACTTATGTCACATGCCTTGGCGGAAAACCCAACCTTAAAATCTTAACCAACTGCTTCAAATCCATAAACCCCAAAAACCCAGTACCCTTTAATGTGATTATATCTGATTTTTCAAAAAATGGGTTTGCCTTTTTTGCATTGAAAACCTTTTCTTTTATGCACTTCAATGGCATTTCTTTGGATACTTATGCTTTGTGTGGTTCCTTAACAGCTTCATCCTCATTGAGAAGCGCTGAATTTGGTAGACAAATTCATGCCCATTTGGCAAAATCTGGTTGGCTTTCGAGTGTCTTTGTGGTCAGTGCTCTTGTTGATTTGTACTCGAAATTGTCACTTATTGCTGATGCAGCTGTGCTGTTCGATGAAATTCCTGTGAAGAACTCTGTTTGTGCAAATGCGCTTTTATCGGGATTTTGTGAGGCTAAGTTGTGGGGTGAGGGACTTGAACTAGTTAGGAAGATGCCTCAATTGAATTTGGATTATGATCATTTTACGTTATCGGCTATTTTACGTGCATGTGCGGGGCTTTCATCCATTGAATTGGGGAGGCAGGTGCATGCATATTTGATCCGTAGATTATATAACTTGGGGGATGATGTGTTTTTGCAAAGCTCATTAACAGAGATGTATGCAAAATGTGGGTTGGTGGTGAAGGCTTTGCAAGTTTTCAGTTTGGCAGGGCTAAGATTGAGTGGGGAGAAAAGGAGGGATATTGTTCTGTGGACTTCAATGCTTGGTGTGTATGGAAGAAATGGCCATTTTGAGGAAGTGATTTTGTTCTTTAAAGAAATGTTGAAGGAAGGGATCAAACCAGATGAGGTGGCATTTTTGACAGTCATCTCGGCTTGTCGTCACACTGGTCATATAAGACTAGGTCTTGAGTATTTTGATTCCATGATTCACATTTACAAGTTGATTCCTGGCCCAGAGCACTACGGTTGTGTGGTTGATTTACTATGTAGGGCTGGTGAGTTGGAGAAGGCTTGGAAGGTGGTCAATGAGATGCTCCAGAAAGGTCACAGCAATGGCAGTATTTCCTTGTGGGGAGCTCTGCTCAGTGCTTGCAATGATCATGAAAATGTTGAGTTGGGTAAGTTTGCCGCTAAAAAAGCACTTGAGTTGGATCCCCAGAATGTTGGAATTTATGTTAAGCTATCTAATTTATATGCTAGATTTGGAATGTGGGATGAGATTGGCCAGTTAAGAGAGGTGATGAAACAAAGAGGATTAAAGAAAGATGTTGCCTTTAGTTGGATTGAAGTCACTAGTTGAATGGAGCAGAAATTTAATTCTCAGAATGAAACACATGGGATGATGACGGTGTTATATGAACAGATGAGATTCTGAAGCATACAGTTCACCAAAATGACCATAATACAGATTCTGTATCTATCATCCTTATGATCTGTCTGATAACTCTTGAAATGTCACTGGGAAACGGTGGCAAGGGACAAATCAAACAGCTTTGGAGGTGATTATGTTCATGTTAGCAAAGGGAAGTGCATCATCTTCACTTTGGTGGTTCTGATAATTGGTGAAGTAGCTGTTTAAGTGAGAACTCATATCTTGAAGATGTATACTTCTGAGAAAAAAATGGAAAAGGAAATGCAGACCTTGAAGACTTTTGTTTCTTAATATAGATCACTCTTTAAGAAATTCTCACAGTTGCATGGCATCATTGGCGTGGCTTTACAAGCCGAAATGAATGTATCACTGCATCTACTTTGCAATTTGAACTCTATGCCTTTCTTGTTTCTTTTGAAAGATGCTAAGGCAGTACTTGTAAGCATGTATGGTTTAACAAAATACTTTCAGGAATAAATGTAACTTTATGTCAATCACTGTCGTAAGCTTGTGATTTCACTATCTTTTGTTATCATTGTATGTAGAATTTTATGCCTTATGTCACCCTTATATAAGGATTACTTCATTAAGAATTATGTCCAATGAAGTTGGAACTCGACTGGAACTTTTGGATTTCATACTTAACTGCAAGTTCTTAGGAAAAGTAAATCCTAGTAAGTTAGCTACCTATATGAACTCAACTATGTCCCAAAAAATTTAAAAAAAAATCTAACAAACAGAACTTCCTCTTATTAACTCATATAAAGCCTTCATGGAAACCCCCAACCTCTATTGTAAGTCTATTTAAGACCCTCGTAAAATCACCATCGGCCCCTGTTCAAATATTTCTTGATGGTCACCTTCCCCCAATTCAAATTACAGCATGTTTTGATGCAGTAGCATAAAAAACCACTGCATACCGATAAGGATCAAGTGTTAAACGCTTATTAAACCAGCCAATGGCAGCGCCCAAATCATTACAAGGTAAGGGCCTTTTGGTCATTTAAAAGTGACCTGTTCGTCTATCACATGGCATGCCGCTCTGTTATTGGTTAAGAACATGACAGCTATGGAAACGTCTCTTACGCAATCATTTCCTCAAACCCTAATGCGCTGCAAACCTGTCCAGGTAGTGAAGGGGATCGAAAATCCTAATTCTCTTCGATTTGAACCGTGATTGCTCACAAGGTTGTTTCAAGAAGGACCATCATCGAAAAAGCACGGTCCAGATCAACCGGACATTAGCGGGGCCGCACTCAAATCACAGCACACAAAGATGGGCAAACCCGAAGACACTGAAAGGAAGGTAATTTTGCAAAATCTTATTTCAAATTTGAACATTTTCCTGTTTCTCATATCACTAAAATAACATCACCCAGGAAGCCAAAAAAAAAGTGGTTTTTTTTTTGTCATTTCAAAGCAGTTTCTTGAGAACTCTGTTTCAAAATTGCTCTGCTTCAGCTATTTGTGCGGGTTTCATTGATTTTTGGAGCTAGAATTTGTCATCATTTTAAATTTAGAGCTTTACCCATTACTTTAGAATCAGAATAATGTTTCCTACAAAACAAAATTAGTTTTTGAACCTGCATGCACTATAAAATTAAGTTTTGAAGTTATAGTATTATAGCAGTAAAAACAGAGTTTTGTTGAGGAATATTTTATCGCATTGTTTTGATGATTCTTGTGCAGAAGAAGCTGAAAGATGTTGAAATAAGTGTTCCTATTGTATATGGTAACGCTGCATTTTGGCTCGGTAAAAAGGCAAGCGAGTGAGTATTTACTAAACACTTAAAACTATGCTTCTCTCGTTTGTAATTTACACGTACCAATATTTTGCTTGTCTTTTTGAATGCTTAATTCAGGTATCAATCTCATAAATGGACTGTCTATGTTCGCGGGGCAACAAATGAGGATCTCAGTGTGGTGGTAAAGCGGGTTGTTTTTCAGTTGCATTCCAGTTTCAATAACCCTACAAGAGTTGTGGAGTCAGCTCCATTTGAGTTATCAGAATCAGGGTGGGGTGAATTTGAGATTGCCATTACACTTTACTTCCACAACGATGTTTGTGAGAAGCCCTTGAACCTGTGAGTTGCTTTGCCTGTTAATCTGGTTTTAATATAATTGGAATGTTTCAGAAATATCAGAAATTTAGCCCTAATAAAGTCATTGTTCAATTAGGAAATTGTTAAAAAAATGTACAGAAAAGTTTAAAATGTTTTGAAGAAGAATAATACAATTATGTTGCATTTGAAACTACTTCTACTTGTTTTAATTTTTTATGTTGTAAATAACGTCATTTGGCCTACAGTGGTTCACTGTTAACATCTCTAAGACCAGATTCATGCTACATCTGTATCATGTTAGCATGAATAGATTGCACTCTACCATTAAGGTTTCTCATTAATGAATTTCGTATTATTAGATATAACCATGAGATATAAGAATTGGTTTATTTCATTGTTTTCTCATTCTTTTAACATCATTCAGTTTCGTAAAGAATTCGATTAGTGTCAGATTGAAACATTGAAATAGCCAGCAGATATAATGTTTTGACTGTAATCAATCAAATGTTGGATTCCTGAATTTGTTTTTCCTTCTCAACTGAAGATATTTAGTTATTACTCGAGTTTACTAACAATGATTCAGTTTTTAATTGACTCAACTCTCATGATCAAAATCACATATCACTTTCTCTATTGTGGAAAACCAAAAACCTAAACAAAGCTTCAAGGTCAAATATTGATGTTAAAATTTTTTCTCAGATATCACCATTTGAAGTTATACCCAGAAGATGAATCTGGCCCTATGTCAATTAAGAAACCTGTAGTTGTTGAATTCTACAATGAGATTGTGTTCACAGAACCGTCAGAGAGTTTTTTAGCCCGTGTGCAGAATTATCCGGCAGTAACCTTCCCTAGATTACCAGCTGGTTTTACTTTACCTTCCTCAGGTATATCCCCAAGCTTTATTCTTCTTTTTTTTTTTTTTTGTTAACATGCTTTTGGTTAATGAGCATACTTCTAAATCACTTGCAGCACCAATTGAAGATGAAAGTAAAAGGAAGAGAGGTGACACTAAGGACCATCCCTTAAACCAGTGGTTCTTGAATTTCTCAGAAGCAGATGAGCTATTACAACTTGCAGCTGCTCGTCAGCAGGTAAGCAAGGATGTTTTGCTTCACATCCCAAACTAACTGTTCAAGTATGGCCAGTGCATACCATTTTTCATGGCATTAGTTTTGGTTTCTTGAAGAGAAAGTCGTAACTCGTAAGCAATTTGGAAAAGATGACAGTTCCTTTAGTTTTGGGTAGATATCTCATATTCATATTTGGGCTTCAGGAAGAATGAGGAAAGTGAAGGAAAATGTTAAGACTATGATATATACTCATTAAATTGAAACTGCATCAGTGGAGTTGCTAGGACCGAGTAAGGCATTAAATTGAAAGTGCAAAACAGGCTTCATTCTTGAATTAAAACAGTTCAGTTACCTGGTTTTGCTGATGGTGTCAACACCATGTAGTGTACAAAACTTAGTTCTTTCATCACTTTGTTTGGTAAAATGGCATTTGATCAGGTTGACTTCTTTTCCCCATATTATACTGAATTGTTTCTTATTAACATATTGTACTTCAAAAGGATTTTCTGTTTGGCTGTACAATTTATCTGGGGTGAGGGCTTTGGCTCAACTCTTCTTTATGGAGGGACTAAGTTAATTACGCTTAAAATGTTCAACTTTTTCCTGAAGTTTTTCTGTTAGTAAGAAAAAAATACTACTCAAATTGTATACTTTTTTATATATTAACAAGCCTATAATACTAAAAGATAACCTCTTTCAACAATCCTGAACTGTTTAGCAATTCTAGGATTAAATTTCACCCATGCATTTATTGTGAATTGCTTATGAACACTTGACTACATATTTTCATTTTTTTTTTTATTTGCCATTATATTGCTGGGATTGATTGGGTTTCAAGCCCAGTATTTTGCACTTCATATAATGAGTGTCCTCTATGTCTTTTTCAGCATTCATGGTCATAGTTTGTTTTCTATCGAACTCATTCACCGACACCTTTTCAAAATGGATTGTTCCATTATTACACAAAGATGTCAACAAATTCAAATATTTTGACATTTTAATCGTGATTTGTAGGTACAAGCTCATATTGCTAAGCTCAGACGACAAATCAGCGTGATTGACGGGCAGAATCAACAGTTTAAATCTTCCTCTGACCAGTGAATTTATTAGACTAGTCCTTCAAATTTTGAGACTTTCACTTCCAGTTGAGATTGATTTTGCGGCAAAGGCACATGATGGCATAGTAATGTAACTCTGATATGTATCATCTGGCACAGTTGTCTCTCTTTTTTGTTCATTTTCATGGCTTTTGAGCCCTGTACTAATAAACAAAAGGCAAAAAGAATTTGTATAATTCCTCTCTTTAATAGAAGGCAAATTCATTAATTGAAAAACACCAGTTTCTGCTAAGTGCTCTTGAAAACTCTTAAGATGTATAGGAGCACATGCTGCCTGAAAGTAAAAATACAGGGAAATATCAGAACTAGTTTTAAGTCGGGAGGACGATTTTTGATTTTCTGCAGTTTCTAATAAGATGTGGTGCTACAATTCACTGTCCTGCTAGGAGGACTGAAAAGACTAAAGTTTAAAGTGGCAACATAATTTGTTTGAGTGAAAAACTGAGAACTATGGCCAAATTGATATTAAGTGTCAGCAGTAAAGTCTGTATGGAGCCACAGATTAGAATCATGCCATTTGGAGCTAGGACAAGTTAGAATCATTCAAATCATATTCTCTTATTCTTTTCATGGTTAAAAGTAGATGGTCATCTCCCTTCTGTTGACTGCTAGGATTTCTGTAATAATTGGGTCAGGCGATGGCCAGAGGATGTATGGCTGATGAGTCTTTATAGTGATCTGCTACTAGTATATTAGTTTCTAGTTAGATATGGATCAAACTCTTCGATGCGATTATTTTAAAGTAGCACTCGTCCTGTGTTTGATTGGTTACTTCCGTCTCAATGTTTTCCTCTGAACTTGTTTATCTTTGACATGGTAGAATTGGGCTGCCAAACTTGTATCATTATCTGAGTTTTGACAGAGTTCCTGATCACCTCTCGTATTGGAGTGTCTCTCTATGAATTATACAGTATATCATTTCAAATTTACAATAAAGCTGAGGGCCCTTCTCCAGGTACTTAAATCAGTCCTTGTGATGCCCTTAGGTTAGGTTGTAATGGGTCCTGTCCTTGCTGTCAGTGTCAATTCAATATAATTCCATTGTCGTCGTCATCTTGGTTTTCCAAATACCAGGTACAGCCCTATCCTTAATTCTCGTAACTCTTTCTTAATTTTGTTATAGTGGGTCCAAACCTAGCAATTGCACGGAGACCTTCCTTATCTAGGCTTCTCATACCCAAGTGCTATTCTATTTTGTGTATTTACTAAGGTTTATACCATTGTCCTTTCAGCAGTTATGAGAAAGTCCTTAATTATAACCCCCTACCTGATTCACTCTCCATCTATTAGGAGCTGTGTTTAGATGATTTCCCCTAAAGCATACATGAGCAAAATTATTTTCATGACTTTGATGGCATCACTTTCGGCCATCTGATCAGGGAGTACGTAGAGATGGGCAACCTATCTTTTGTTAATATTACTGACAATTGTTTCCGCATATGCTTAAGTATCCAAAATCTATTTTGTTATGCATGTCATAATCTTGTAGCTTAGGCACCTAAGACTACCCAAGTAATCATAATTCTTAAACTAACAAGGGGATGAACCCAAGTGTTTGGTTCTGTCAATATATAATCGGAATAGGTAGTGATGTAGATAATGGCATACTAGAATGAAGTTAATATTAAGTAGTACGATATCAGTCCATGAGTTCCAAGTAGTAAAAGCTGGTAGAAAGGACAATCATGACTCAGTTGATGACTTATACAATTCGTCTGATAAAAGATTCCAAGAAGGCCGTTTACAGTTTTTTGAGTGATGGTTTGGGGTAAAAAAGTATGTGTTTGCGGTTTGAAAGTAGTTGGAATGATCTCACACAGGACCTTACAATGTTGTCTTTTACAGGAGAGCCTGGGAGCAAGAGTAACATGGCCTTCATGTGCTAAACAAAAGGCTAGTCTTTTTCAAACTATAAAGGAAAAATTGCCTCAAGCCTCCTGGCTCAACAGTGCACCGTATTTCTGTGAGCAATGGTGGGCCTCTCTCGTCTCCTGTTTTTTTCATCCACTCTCCCCCATCCAATCTCATTCACAGAACATGCAAGAGTGTCTTTCATGGATGGTGACCTCTGGGGTAATTTTTTTGCTGTCCTTTTTCCCCTGTTTTACCCGTAAATCATGCATTAATCTCTCATCACCTGTCAAAGGAACAACTTTCACTCAGTTTCTGGATCTCAAAGGAACAATGTCGTTCGTACTATATAATTTGATATGGCCATGGATTTGCATTTTAGTGGAATTCCAGTTGGCTCTCATATCCAAAAGACCTTTAAAGCCTAAACCGATGTACTTATGTTTTGTGCTTGGGGGGTTATTTACTTATCTGTTTATGTCATGAACAATTTGGGGGTCTAGCTTGAGAAAAACAAAAGGAGCAGACAGAAATGCAGGACAGTGCCGTATCAGGCATTAAATCTGGCCATGTTTCATCACTTTCTGAGCCTTAGAACATGGAGAGATATAACTTTTTTTGAAACTGAACTAGGCTGGAGAAGGTATCAGTGGTGCACATTTGAAGCAGCATTATATTGTCTCTAACTACAACGTTTCCTATTTGATGGTGGAGATTTCAGCAGGACCACATGCAAAGCCATCTTGTCCTTGGGACATTCTTTCCCAGCACCCAACACTGCTCTAATGGATTTATCAAATTAAAACAGAAAAAAAATAAACACATAATTCCTTTTGGTGTTTCATTTTATATTCACAATGCATGCATCCTTGCTGCATTCTCGATCACCTTGCTCATTTTTTCAAGTTTGAGAGGCTATAACTAATTTGATTAAGGGTTCATTTGGCATTGTGTTTACGAAGTTAAATGCATTTTTCATAATAATTTTTGGACCAATCGTAAAGAATTTAGAGAAATAATACAGTAACAAAGGAGTATAACATTTTTTATCTATTCATTCATTAATAAGTGAAATTTTTTTACTGTACTCGAGTATGCGATTCAATAATTGATAAGTGATCTTTACTTAAAACATAAGGGATAAATGGATACCCTTTGGTGTTATTGATGGAATAAACTAAGAACATCTTATATTCATGTTCGAGTAGAATATTAAATAATATAGGATACTAGTCTAGAGTAGTCCTAGGTCAAGAATTTTTCTTCATTTTGTTTGTTTTTGGATTAAGCAATTTAAGACAGTAATAAATAAATGCCAGAATGGGCAGATGTTACACAGAGAGAGAGAGAGAGCCAGAGAGAGAGAGAGAGAGAGGGTTTTATGCCCTGGCCTGACCTGGCTTCTTAATTTGCATTTTCTGATGGAAATGTGACTAACTGAACTGACCATGTAAAAACAATGCAACTGAGGTCAAAACCTGCAAATCTAGCAGTAAAAAACACATGGGTTGCTGCAAAAATTTTGGATTCTGCCTCGGAGAAGTGTTGTTTTCCTGTGCCTCTCAGACCACAGAATCACAAGCCCAACAATCACAAAAATCCAAACCAGCAAAACTGCTGTACTCCCCAGTACACTAATTATCGGTCCGTGATTTCAGGTCGAGAGAGAGACAGACAGAGAGATGATAGAGCTTATTGTAGTAATTAAATAAATAGCTTAAGACAGATGACAAGCTAGGCAAAGAGAAACCTTTTTTTTAAAGAGCAGGGGCCTAACTTGGTAGTTGGTATTAGGGTTAGGGGAAGCCTTTTAGTAACCTCAGTTCAACAATTCTTTTCCTTTTAAACGATGGAAAAACAAAAGGAAAAGAGCAGGGAGATGTTAAAATCTACTCACTATATTTTCACTTAGGATGTGACCTTAAAGCGAGAATCTAGTCTTTGAACACTTCACAGAGACCTAAGGTCCTAAACAAAGCAACATGCAAACAATGAACCTTGTACAACTACTGAGTATTGACCTTAGCGCCACTTGCTAGAGAATATTGTAACAGAGTCTATTTTCCTTCCACGGCCATTTTGATTACATAAGAAATATATACAAGGGGCCAAAAGTGCAGATCTGCATCGCGATGATAACGGCAAAAACCAATTTACTATATGTCATAAATATAAAGAGCAGAGAAGGGGATGCCATTTCTGCTTAGCTCAAGTGGTGAAAATGTAAGATGAGATATAAGTTTGGGGCGTAGTGCTCTCTCCTGTAAACAAAAAAAAAGAGCAAAGAGAGGGGAAGGAAGAAAAAATTGAGGATCAGTAGAATAGAGCTAAATGCCTAGATAGGGAGAGAGGGAGGGAGGGTCCATGTTGTCTTTAGGAGGGCCAACATGGAATAGAGACGCAGATGGGGTTGGCTCCCACCATGTCCTTGCACATATAACACATACCCCAAAACACCCGTGGTATGTCCTTTGCCCCCACACTCCCACATGACCCCTCTGGCCCTCTATCTCTTTCTCTCTTCCAACTTTTTTCATGAATAAATACCGTCTCGATCCTCAATCCTCTCATACCATTCCCCCTCACTCCTACTTCACTCTCTTATCTCTCCCCTTTCCTTCAAACCACAAAAACCTTTCTTTTTCACCAGCTGCAAAACAATGGCAATTAGAAAATCATCCAAACTGCCTCAAACCGCAGTTCTCAAGCAAATTCTCAAGAGATGTTCCAGCTTAGGAAAGAAACATGGCTACGACGAAGATGGGCTCCCTCTTGACGTACCCAAAGGTCACTTTGCCGTTTATGTTGGCGAAAACAGAAGCAGATACATTGTCCCCATCTCATTCTTGACTCACCCTGAATTTCAATGTTTGCTTCGACGAGCTGAGGAAGAGTTTGGGTTCGACCACGATATGGGCCTTACTATCCCCTGTGAAGAAGTTGTTTTCCGCTCTCTCACATCTATGCTTAGATGAAAAGTCTGGAAAAAAAAAAAAAAGTTGATATGAAGGGGTTCGCTTGGAGAAGATGGCCAAGAGAAGTAGCAGCATTGTATTTCTTTAGCTACCTTCTCTTTTTTTAACATCATTCTTCATTGTGATTCTCGATTTTTTTCCCCATTTTGAACCCATTAATTTGGGTTTTTTTATGTTTAATTAGTAACTAGTGACTCTAACTTAAACCCAAGAATTAAATTTTCTGGGTTAGATCATTTGTATAAAGTTTGTTTCCTCACAGATTGTGGTTGTAATACAACTGTGAGAGAAGTTGGGTCTTGATTAATGAAAGCAAGGTAATCAACCTATTTAACTTCACATCCTCTCTCTCTCTGTCTCTGTCTCTCTCTTTTTCTCTGTCTCTCACTGTTTACTTTCATTCAAACTGGAGCAATAATAACTTCAATCTTTTGCTAGCTTAGCTAGCCAGAACAGAAACTGGATGATTTGTCAAATCAAGCCAAGGATATGTAAGTAAAACATTAAAATGTGCATCCACAGCAACATGGCTTGTCAGAGAATGTAGGGTACGTAAGCAAGTACGGAATCACAAGGTTATATATATTATCCAAGTTTTGAAATCAATGTACCATATAAGAACTAAGATAAGTGTTCTTGTTCTTGGGTCATTATTCACTTTTCTCTTTTTCTTTCTCTCATGCTAATTAAGAGAGTAAATATTGGAAGCTCAAAATTAGGAAAACAAGATGGGATTTGAACCAAATGTGATAACACCGACAGACCGTAAGCAAGAGGACTGGCATCTTAAGGAGTTTGTCTTTTCCTTTTTTGGTTCATTCGAGTATTCATATACGTTATATATGTAATTTCTCAATCAATGTATTAGTATGTATTATATCTTGGGATGGGTTTGATGTATGATTAGCCAAAAACAGTAGTTGATGTATGCCATCACGACCAGATAATATTTTCAGTCAGACTGGATAATTTCCACATTGTTTCATGTCATTCTCAGAGGTTTCACACTCTTTCATTTTCTTTGAACCCCAAAAATGTGATTGAAGTGTTGTGTCTGCAAATTATATAAAGCACCATGGGCAGCATGTTTCAACACCAAAAAGGAGTGAAAAATGAACGAAAGAGAAGTGATGAGTAGGAGGAAAAGACAGCATTATCCCATTTCATTGTCATCTTAATTGACTATTCGGGTCTGTTCTTTTCCTTCTGCATCAATGGTCTGATCTAATCCCCAGCCCTGCAGCCCTTCCACATCTGCATTTATTTGTTGGTTTTGACACATAACTCTCACGTCACATGACCTAAATATTCCAAAATTCCATTTCTCCTTTTCCCTTTCTTAATACTAACATCTTAATTTTATTCAAAAATTCTTTTTCCCTTAGGAATTTTACCTGTCTTATCTTCATCCTTTCATGGCGGAAAATCTTCCGAATATTCCCAAATCCCAATCCTTGTGGCTCATGTATTTGGACTGGCTCTTCCTAACACTTGAATCTAACAATGAACCATGCATTGACCTCGTTTTCAAATCAAATTCTAATTGACATTCCCATTTTAGTCGAATCAACTGTCTGCCCATTGGGGTGGCCAATATCATTTAAGCGAGGTTGTTTAGTGAAAATGAGAATATATTTTTGTTCAGATATATATATAATCCCTAGATATCAAACAACAAAGGCCAGTTGAATCACAAGCCTTACATTGTTGTTTTCTTTTCAACAGTTTAAAAGAGACTGTAAATTAAAGCTAACATACTTTTGGGGGGTTATAACTGAAGAAGATGAAAAAACTAACCCATCCATGACTTGCATAAATCTCTCTCTCTCTCTCTCTCTCTCTCTCTCTCTCTTCCCACACTTTGGCAGTGTTTGGGTCATAAGAGAAAACTGGGCAATGCATGCATTGTAACTGCATAGACCACCTCTCACGTGCACAAAAATTCTTTCTCACAACAAACAGAGTATAATTAGTATTTGGTGGTATAACCTCGGGACTATGATCAAACCCTTGAGCCATTCATTTATGTCATTCCTGATGGTAACTGTTTTCCCATACATGGACCAGTTAGGAAGCAAAGGCTGTTTCTGGTTAGCTAGCTGGTCCTCTCTTCTCTTTTAATTAATGCATTCTTTTGCCTCTTTTCCTTCTAGCCACAAAAGCCTTCTGACAATCCTCAGCTCTTCAATATAACTGCTTCTGCAACTTCCTCAGCCATAAGAATATCTTTTGCTAAGACCAAATCTATTTGAGAATTTTGCTCTTCAGAAAAATATCTTTCACCCCACCATTATTGCTTTGGTGTTGTTTTCATGCTCTGCCCATGCTCTTTCTCTCTCCCTCTCTCTCATGGGTCTTACTTGTCCTGATTGAAAATATATACATAAAAAACTGAAAGAATCTTAAAATTTATTCTTGTTCCACATTTCTTGTATCATATGGTACATGGAAGTTGATTATTTTAGGGGAAAAAAATTTACCCCCACTTGACTGCCTCCATTCACTTTTATAAGATTCTAAGTTGAACTTGAGCTATAAAATGGAAAAAAACATTCATCCTGAATGGAAGTTCCAAAAGTTATGTGTACTTCTCCCAACTGAAAGTATATTTTGCTTGATAACAAGGCCAGGCATCTGGCTCAGGTACCTCTGGTTTCTTAAAGCCTACAAGCCTGTAACTAGATCTGCAGAGTGCTTGCCTAAAATTGAACCCAGCACATAAACAAAGAAAGCTATTGTGTGTGTTCTTGCTTTCCCCTCCTTTGGTTTGGTCCCCATGCATCATAATGTAGATAAAACGCCAACTATTCTTTTACCCTCTTCATTGTCTATATGAACTAGTACAAAAAGAAAAAGAATAGTACTACTTCTCAATTTCCATTTTCAAATGCTTTACAAATAGAAAAAGAATTACTAACAAAAATCCCATTCATTTTCTTGTTCAATATGCTATTATTGCAATTAATAATCTCCCTCCCTTCATGTTTTAGCTAATCAAAATTATTTAGACAGCATTGGAAAGGACTGAAGGAATGAATTAGAGCTATAGCCTATAGATTCCCTTTCACAACAACAAACCCCTTCGATTAAGAAGGGGACAGAATTCACATGTACCAATAGGTTGATTAATGAAAAAGAGGTCCTGTCTTTCACATCAATTACAGCAATGAGTTGGAAATTTAAAATCTGCAGAGATACAAGTCTTCCAGTTGGCTGCATGTTTCTTCTGCAGTTTGTCTCCGATGCCCCACCCCACGTTCTACGTAAATTCATGGAAGGAGCCTTTGTCAGTTCAATGTTATCCTCCATTAACCCATTATCAGAATTCAGAAAAATATAAGTACCATTTTTTTTTTTTTTGTAACACGCGAGAAGGATATTAAGGTTTAATTATAGCTCCCATTTGTTATGTGTTTATGGCAAAGTCACAATCCATATACTATCATTTTCTAGATACATGATAGGCTTTGTATAGCTTGACGCAGTCTCTCCAACATTGCACATGCTGATAGTGGGCGGATTGTCTGAAGCAAATGCTGACCTTGAGATGCAGGTTAATTATTTTCATTAATACCAAAGACCAAAGTGTATTCCTGACAAATTAAGGGGTATTGAAGAGACTGATAATGACATTGAAGGTAGTTCAGCAATCAAAATTTAGTAAATTAATAATTAAACATGCCCATGCTTCTTAAATATACCTGTACCTGCTGTAGCTCAGGTTTTTTGTTGCCTCACTTGCATCACTTTCAAGCATGCATCCACAGTAAAAGTGGAAGGACATGAATGACATGTTGATTTGTCTTACACAAATATATCTGGGAACATTTGATACAATTTGATCAAGATTATTCCTAGCAATGCAGGGTATAAAACTTTCAGGTTACCCTCATATCATAGGTCATTACAAGCTCATCGACCTAGTAAAAAACTTAGCAGCCTGACATCTGAACTTGTAAATGAAGGTTTTCTCTTTAACTGTGATTCCAAGTAGTTATATTTTTACATCTACCCTTTACATTATTAACATTAATTTCATTGGAGATGAATGCTGGGTGGGACATTCTTGTTATTATTGCATTTCTACAGCTGATTTTGCCACCACAGCAGCATTTGTTGAGCTCAGTCGGTCCATATAATACACATAATACATATGCAATGGCCCTCTGTTAACACAATGTGCGATACTCAGGATAAGCATGGTTCGAAATCCTCAAAAGATATATCCATCTCCCGGATTAGCGTTATCTGCAAATCGAGTATTAAGAATCTCATTTAGAGCTGTCACCCTCTTAAATCCTACTCATAAAAAACAAAGAAACCAATGACCATATTTGGATGGACATATATATGAAACAAAGTTTTATGACATATAAATTTTAAAAAAAAATTAACTATATTTATACGTACAGAAATTATATATATTATCCCACAATGTTATATATAGCAGTATGTCTTTTTTTATGGATTTGGAATCAAATTCTGACCTTAACCCATTTGATCGATTAAGTTCATATCGAGATTAATGGACTATATATACGTATAAAAAAAAACAGAAAAAGATTGTTACGATGTCCCTTTTTGTGCGTTAAAAAGAGATTGATATTCCATGCAAACACTGTTTAATGCATTTGTTTTTGTTTTCGTCATTGTTAATGTTGTTATTTTCAAGTTGTACCCTGTTGTCTTTTCCTTGTAAGGAGAACCACTGGTTAGGAATACGTTGTGGGGAAGACATGTTGGGCTCCAAAAAATATTGCAATAGATACTACGAGTGGGCATTGTCGGACCGATTGTGGGGTTTTTATCATCTGTTGGTTGCTTGATTTTTCAGTATTTTCTGCATGCTCTCTTCTTCTCCAGACAATTCCTAAATTACAAAACTGAAATCTACGACAACCATTAGGTTATACCAGACGAGAAAAGATATAAACTTGTCTTTTCCTCCACCATCAACTAAGCTTGGTTTCTTCCTTTCGTTACGTGATTTCCATTATCTAATATATATCTACATATTGTCTTCCCTGTCCGGGTTTGTAATATTACATATGAAGCTCATGGCCAAAGGACTGGCAATCAGGAAAAGTTGAGTATACGTACCATAGATCTTAACTTTAGGAAGATAAAACCTGTTCAGGCAAACCTAGACCTATCTATACATGAATCATAACTTTAATCATTCATGTAGATGTTGATCTTACAAATTCAAATGGAAATCCTATCTATACATAGAAATGCAAAAAAGGAAAAGGGTCCTGATGATGGGGTCCCCTGGTGCATAAATGCTATTGATGATAATAACTTGGTAACGTCTCCATCTCTATCATTCAACAGCTTGGATGCTTGCATTCTAGGCTAGCAGATTCCGAAGCCAATAAAAGTCGGTCCATGATAATCATCTACTTAAACTGCTTAAAGTTCTGCATCTGATTAAAGAAGTGTGTGTGTCGCCAGTACAGAAAAGGGATTGGCAAAAGAAAGAAAAATAAATCTAACAAGTTGAGGGAGGGGGCAACATCATTTTCATAATAGGAATATTCTTTACCCCTTTTACCAAATTGTCCCGGCCCTGAAACTAGAGGACCCCTCGGAGAGTGATTCTGAACCGGGTAGGGACAAAATTGTCTTATTAAAAAACTTTTTATGTACGAATCTGTACTGGTCGGTGCCTGTCATTCGTTTCCACAAAAATCGCTTTTCTGTCGGAGCATTTGATAAAACCACCGTCGTTCACCCTTTGGATTCAACGTTACCCGCTTTAACATTATAGCTGAAGTCTGCCGTTAAATCTTTTAAGTGGGCTGCTATGCAACTCCCTGTCCCCTGCGGGTCATATCAGCACAACTTCAGCTGCGGATGAGAAGCACGTGATCTGTCCCCGATGTATAGTTAACAAGTGGAGAATTTGATGTACGAACATGCGTGGCCCCCGTCATGACGTGGGTATCATGCATGCATGACATTACCATGCACCCAATCACCATTAAGGAAAAGCTCAGTCTTATATTGCTTGAACGCCCTCCAAGTTATGAAAAATCTTATAGCTTCTTCACTTGAAAATCCTTTGAGACAGGGAGAGAGTTCATGAGTTGGTGAAAAGACTTTGAAAAAGCTGTTTGAAAGGAATTAAAGGGCCTTTTGGAATGGACCCTATGATGAAAGTTGGAAATGTTGGATCCTCTCGATCACGGAGGACCCATCTCGATGCCAGAGGCCATTTCAGAAGTCTTATTAAATTTTAAAGCTTGAGTGCGCAACATTATCCCATCAAAACTTAGCTGGTCATTGGCCCAATTCATCTTTGACCCAACATTACCAACCAATTACTCGAGTTTCAGTGATTAGACAGACGCAGTTCCACCATAACGAGCACCCCGACCCCATATCTGTCAGTACCCAATTGGCTCAAACAGTGTTTCAACCCCATGCTTTTTCCTAAGCAGCCTCTAAGCCAATTATTCCTAGCATCTCAATCTATCCCCATTGAACTGTATTCATTTTTTCCATTTTTAATCAAAGTAGAGAAGAATACATGTACTTATTGTGTAGTTGTAACCAAAGTAGTATTGAATGATACATTGAATGCTTTGAGCATGAGCGGTCTATTCTTGTCACATCTTTCTTTAGAGCAGAAATTATGCAATCAGAAGAAAACACAAATTAAGGTTCAATGATAAAAAGTTCACTCGATTGAGAGAGATAGATGATAGGTTGAGGCCCCCCCCCCTCCCCAAAAAAAAAAAAAACCTTCAAGGTCCAAGCTTCTTTCTTTTCTGCGATTTTATGTTCCTCCTTTTGTTTGTTCGTTTGGGCAGAGAGAATATTTGTTGCAGCGTTAGCAGGAAACATGCTAAGACCTTAACAGCATCCAATGCAAAAGCAATGAAGTGGGATGACTAGTTCCATTGCACCATTAACAAGCTTTCGTTTCAGCTGTCACTTGTGTGAATCATTAAGATTTCATTTGGTTTCTGATTCGGGCTTGGTACAAATTGGATAAAAAAAAAAAGAGTAGGGCTTAGGCAAAGCCTAAGTCAAGCCCACCGATAGACTAAATGGGCTCCTATGATTCCCTTCTCTTCACCTGCAAACCAAAAATGATACTACAAACCTTGATTGAATGATTGATGAATACATTTGATACGTTTCAGGAAAATTAAAGAGGAAAATGCCTAAGCCATCTAATTATAGATTGAACCTGATTGGTCTTGTTAAGTAAATATCTAATTTTGGTTTATATATGACAAATCATGAATTCAGTTACGTAGCAAATTTTTGGTCATCTTGGTGTTGTTTTGTCGATTTCGTAAAACGAAGTGAGTATAATTTTCAACAAGAATGGAATCTTATCAATTGTAACCCCTTTTGAGCGAAATGAAATGACAACAACGTTAACAAAAGCTAATCTAAAATATTATTTAATTCAATTGATTGACAGATTGTTCGATAATGGAAAGGATGCATATGAGTACCAAAGTTTCCTTAATAAAGCTGCTTTCAGCTTTTAAAATAAGGCGGCGGCCGCCTGAGGGACAAATTCATTTTAATTAATAGAAAAAAAATTAAAGATTACCCTTATCAACACTTGAAAATGTTCACAATTTGGAGTCATTTTATATTTTATTTTGAGATAAAATATGTTAATTTTTTTTATAATAATTACACATGAATTCATTAATTTTTAAAATAAATAATTCATTTCAAAAGAATATTTTCATCATAAACATAAATCTTATCATTAATTAATCATCAATATTTTTACTAGTTAGATGACATAAGAATATTGTCATTAATTTTAAAAATTATCATTATATAAATTATAATTTTACATTTTAATTTTTTTTAAAAAATTCTTTCTGTTTAACCACTCGCAACAAACAATGCTTCCCAAGGGAGCACTAATATGGGCTCCCGAAAGGAATGCACGATGCTTCCAAAGAGAACTCAAGGAAATCCGACCAAATTTAACTTTTCATGGTTAGATCTGATTGTTGGGTGATCGATCAATGTAAAAGAGCACTCTCGGACGATCTAAAAGAAAGAAAAAGAGTAAAAAAAAAATGACATTTTAAATATTTTACATTTAGATGTTAACATCATTTACACGTTTGGAGAGTATTCATTTTAAAAATTAATAGACTCACATATAATTATATTCAAAAGTTAAAAAAATTAGTATATTTTACCCTCTGTTTTTCTATGTGTTTTTTAGTTTTATGTTTTAACATAACGTACGTTGTTAAAACCATTTTGATTCAACAGTTTGTAACAACATATATTTTACTTCTAAAAGCAACATATTACATGCTACTTATTGAAACATAGAATTGGAAAATAATGAAATGATTTTAAGATGTGTATCAATATCACTATCAAAGTTTTATTTGTCTCACAAATAATGTGCAAAAGAATTAAGGTTTTGTTCACCCTCATTATCGGTGTGTAAAAATATTACAAACAATAACTATTGAGAATATAATAAAAGTTCGTTTACTGATAGTGTGTAAAAGAATTAAAAGTTTTATTTATCCTCGCTAATATTGCACAAAAGTATTAAAATTTTATTCATCCTCATAGTATGCAAAAGAGACACAGATAATAAATTTCAAATTCAGTTTGATTCATAGTGTGCAAATAAACAACTAAGCTAGTCATGATCCAATTTACACTTTAACCCATCACATTTATTATTATTGAAAATTTCCGACACTAGTGCTTACGTTTGACGTCCAATGATTAGGATAATATTTTAGCTTTTGGTTTACTAGTAAATCAATTAACATTGGAAATTAAAAGTAACAGAAGACAGAGCCTTCATTACAAGGAAGAATTGTGGGTGCCAAAACATAAGCAATATGAACTTTTGCCGCATGGTGGTTGATGCATAACCACGCAACATAACATGATAGTAATTGGCAGAAGCGGTTGCTGCCCTGATTACAAAGTAGTAGTAGTAGTAGTAGTAGTATACCATCGAATTCCTTTCCTTTTCCTTGCATTTTTTTTTTCCTCCGTCCCCCACACTTTTTCCGCAACTTGTAGTACATTAATCTTATCCACCCTAATAAAGTTTCACCCACAATATTAGAATGTGATCTCTGACATGACTAAACAAAGATTTCTTTTTTCCACTTTATCTTAAATTTAATATTTGCTATCAAACACTAAAAAAAAAAAAGACACTCACTTTACCCCCTTTTTATCATTACTTTGAAGTAATTTTCAAATGTCAAAGTACATCATCGTTATCCAAGTAGACTGTGCTTTCTCGGTATTCATAAGAATCAAATTTAAGGTATATTGATCCGTGCTTCAAGTATAAGAATTTTTCGGTTTTATATTTGATATATTTTTAATGTATAATACATATACATTATTATTTAATTACATAATGTCACTTTATAAGTACACAAAAGTAAAAATAATAGTAATAATATGACAAAATGAAAATTACAAAATAAGTAGAAAAAATGAGTGTAATAAAAAGAGCAATATCTTGTTCTTCCTTTTTTTTTTTTTTCTTATAGTGCACAATAAAGAGTTACACAACTTGGAAAAGAATACAAATTCAGAACTAGTAATAGGCAATCAATTATAAATTTTGACATACTATATATATATATCTCTGAAATTTCTAGAATTAGTCAATCAAAGTCACTGGATTTACAAGAGATAATAATAAATTATGCTTAGCCTTCTTCACTCTCCTCCACTGGGGATGGGATGACTCGGTGAAAACAACCCCTCTTCGCCATCTCCTTAATTAACTATATAATCATAACGCTTAAAAAAAAAACTTAAAAATTACCCACAAATTCACTCAAATTAATAATAATAATTAATTTATACCCTAACAAACTCAATTTCAAAATACAGTTGTTAGCGCTTCCAACTCGGGGTAAATCAGCCGAGTCGACCCAGAAGTGTTGGTAACTTTTTGGCTGGCTTGCTTTAGCCTTTTAAGTAGACCGATTTGTCGGCGACCCCGTGAAGCAACGGTCGAGATTCGCTGAAGAACCCGAGTTTATTCTTCATGCCAACGTGGCAGCATCTCTGAAGATCTTCGAAAGCAGAGAAACGGCCCGAGTTTGATGAGCCAGATCGGGAGACCACTCGGAGTATCTCTTCGAAGAACGACTCGTCGCATGGGATGGTTAACGGTCCTACGTTGTTGAAACCGTACTCTTCTTCGGTTTGTACGAGGAGCTTTTTGAAGATTGGGTGGTTAAGGTACGTAGCGCGTACGATATATCTCCTGAGACTGGTGCCCACGCAGACAGCCACGTGTCCAGCAGGAACGTCAGACGGTGCGCGTCCGTTATTGTTGTTGCTGCTGCTGGCCGTTATGCGGGCCTTCCTTCGCCACTGCTTGAGCATTAGTCGGATTCGGACAATGTGACGGATTTTCTGGCACTTTCCCATCCCATGTGACATTTTTTTTCGCAAGAAAGTGACAGAAAAGAGCAAACGGAAAAGGGTGTATTTCCGAGAATGTGAGAGAAAAAGTGAAAGGAGTGTGGGAGCAACTTGGTAGTGGCGATAGAATTCCTTCTTTTCAATTTCGGAGTTGAATTATGGTAGAGGGAGGTATTATATGGGTAAGGTTTAAAGAAGTTGCCCTTGGAATCGCAGATAATTACGAGATTGTGTCTGTTGTTTCAGTTGGTGTCATGGCCATGTGATCTATGGTAAGGTAGTATGACTTTTAGTTAGCTTTAATCAATTCTTTAATTAATTTATTCATTTAATTTCAATTTTCAGGTTTAGTTAGCTTCTTACTTTGTTGACAATTGTGCAATTTTTATATATAATAATAATGAAATTTATAAAGTTAGATTAAAACATGGGGATGATAAACCAAAATAATGTGTTTAGACTTTGGACCATGTAATGTAAGCTTGGACAATGACATTTGCCTATATAATACTTAGCATTATTTAGTAACATGAAAGAAGAAAGTATTATACATATAATACTAATAATGATTCTCTCCCAAGCGTAGGGAAAAAAATTTCACACTTGCTTACTTAGAGTAAAGTAAATGCCTTAAGCACATGGTTGGTAGTTGTATTTCGGGGTTTATTTTCCTTAAAAGTGGGAGTTTTACTTCTTTCCCTTCTTAAATTTCAGTCGTAGAATCCATTATGTGTTTAGGCACAAGCACCCATCACCTAAATATGCAGTAAACAACTATTAGGTATCAAGCCATTGGTGTCAATCCATTGTTTAATTTGGGTGCTTCTTCCACATACATATATATATATATATATATATATATAGCAGTCTTTGGGCGATATATTTGCATTGATTTGTTGAAGCACAAAAGAAAATGGATTCAACAAATATACCAAAAAAAGGAGAGTGGAAATATATATAATTTGTGTGGTGACTGTCTTATTATTCTCACCTTTTGTTTATAATGATATGATTTGATAAGATTCTTTTTGTCCTTGAAATGCAAAACCCTGTATCACTCTCACAATCCTATAAAACTCTCCTTGACTGACCTTGACCTGCCTTGCCTCCGCAACCTCCTCCATATTCGTAACAATTATATAACCCAATTCAGTTCCGAACAAGACACAACATGCAGGTTCATGCATGCATACTAATTATTTTCATTACATATACAATTAAATCATGTTACAGTATATTTTTTTTATATAAATTCTTGTTTTTTTTTTCTCTAATTATTCAACCTAGTAGCTTTTTCCTGCAGGAGGAACATGAGATCTTAATTCCTAACATCCAATTCAAGATGGTATTCATGAATCATATGGGCAGCAACATATCGCTCATGCCTCTCAATTTTTATCATTGTTTCAGTTCAGTGCTCAACTAACAAAAAGTTTAAAGATGAGAAGGACAGAAACAATATATAACATGCATAGTTTGCTGTTTCAGTGTTGTTTTCTACTCCCATGATCTCTTGTCTCCCCCAGTTTCTTTCTTTGACGCAGCAATCATGATTAAAATAACAAATTATGCAAGATTTAGGGAATATGTGCTGGGGCCTGTTTATTTGAAACTGATTGGAAGGGTTATTTTTGGATCTAAAGTATACTTTTAGGGACATTTACTCAAGTTTTAAGCCAAGTCCTTTTGGCAGAGAGGAAGTGATGTTTGCTGTAGCCAAGGCAACTCGGAATTTTATATTAAACTTAAACATTGAATAAGCACGAACCAGTTCAATCAGCCTGCACGAAAGAACAGTACAGATACCTGACAGGAAGATTATGAGCTGAAGGAAAGGCCAGTGTTGAGATTCTGTTGTACTTCTCATCGACTTAGGGGAGGAGAGATGAACACTTGGAGGAGTGGTATCTAATTTTTAGTTGTCAGATTGGTTTTACATAATAAACTAATTCCACTTTCCATATTAAAAATAAGCAACTTCGAAGCAAGTATAAAGTAATCAATTAATTAAAAGGTAAAGCTCCATACCTTGGAATAAAGAGAAAGACTTGGTCAAAAAGGACTTTGTTCAATCCCAATCATTTGATAAAACCATGCTTAGCATTAATTAGGAGTGCAAAATGACCATAAATTACAATGGATGAAACTTTAATCTACTTCATGACAATATTGCGCGCTTAATTAACAGATAGAATGATTAACACAGCCTTGCTTTGTATGGTTAAGCATGGATAAGAAGAAGCAGATATTTTTTTCTTTGAAAATGATCATCTGAAATGATTGATAACAACTTAATTATCCACCCATTTCTTTGGGAAGAATCCTGTTGCTTAAAGTAACCAGCATTTAATTTATCTTGCTAAAGTTGTTGTTCTTAAGTTTATATATAGCTTTCATTATTAGCTAAGTCGTGGATTCTCCTCTACCTTTCTTCTATCTGTCACCTTCTTTATGCTCTCTTAAAAGTACTGAGTTGGCATTACTTTGTAGAGAATAGTTCCATATAAATGGTCAACCAAATGCATAAATTCGCAAGCCATATTCTTTTATTTTCAGACCCCATCATCATTCAATAAAAGTTAAGCAACTTACCAGGACTCTGGATCTTTAATTAGGGAGTAGTATTCTTTTTTTCTTGTTTTATGTAACAAGAAGATTTATTACTGTTTAGTTACTCATAATCTGACAGAAGGAAACATAAGAGGGCGCCGGTGCTACCTGTCATCACGATACATAAAATCTGCAGTCTAGTGATTATGTTAGGCAGAAAGTAATAATTATTTTCTTTGAAAGTTCCCCTTCTTTTTGGCTTGTTCTGATCTCTAGCAGAATCTCACCTGAAATAGCTTTCATGGATTATATGGGAAATTCATTCGTAGAAAAAACGCTTGCTAGGAGTCAGGGACAAGAGCATTTTTAATGTTTTGTACACAACTCAAAAATGCTCATTGTAGTTGGCTGTGAAAGGAAATCTCATAGCTTGCTCTTAGGCAGCCCCTGTCCTGCAAGTCTAAAGTTCAAGACCCTTTGTGACCTTAGGTGTAGCCATATCAGAGGGTCATAGCCCGTGGCCGGCGCCCACATGCAACGTTGAACTGATATAGCAAACATCTCTTTGGACCAGGATTTGATGGGTTGATATTTGATAATGGATCAATACACTTCAGAGTCCAAACTCTGACAACTATTTTGGTATACAGTTCTACTATTAAGGACTGCGTATTGAAAAAAATTCTGGTTAAGCATGTCATCTTCCCCCCACCGTCCTTCATCCCAATCATCAGGCAAGCAATCTCTACTTAAATGACAACTTTTCAAAGTCTGCAGCCTTCCAAGATGGTGATGGGATAACAGTGATAAATGGTTTTTTTCATCCCTGTGAACAGCATACTGCAATCAGCCAATATGATGCCTAAATTTTCCAGTGAAGGAGAGGATGGATACGAAGTTCTGAATAAATCTTCAAAGCTTTTTATCACCAGATATTGCAACATGTTTCATGTCATCGCATAAAGGATTGACGATGTTCAATCAAAAGAGAAGTTGCCTCCTATAATTTGCATCATATCTCAAGGAAATATAAACCGCTTAGCACAAAACATCTGATCTATGATTAATTATTTTTCGAGTGACATGATTGAAACATCAGTCATGGTGAAATAACTTGAACACCAAAATATCTCTGAAGTTCGAGTGGCATGCATCATTGTGATCAAGCAGAGATCATCAGAGTGTCATAGCAGTAATAATTTGTCCTGATCAATAAAGCGAAATTTTTACATATAATGTTCTTCTAAATCAAAGCTCAGCAAGTTCCATGACTGTATCTGTTTCTACTGAATCAACATCAAACCAAAGAAAATCATATGCATTTATTCTAAAAGTAAAATAAAAATTGAAAAAAAAAAGGAAAAATGACTACAGTACATCTTGATGCTAATGGCTAGACTGACTACTTGCAAGCAGATCTCATTGCTTTTAGCTCTTCAACCAGTTTCTCAAGCCTGCTAATCCGAGCTTCAAGTGTTAATCCAGGTATCTCAACCGCATAGCAACTGCACTCTCCTTCAACACCATTGATGCTTAGCATTTTGTGAACTGGATGTTCTGGGTTCGCCTCGTTTGCACATTTCACAGTTTTTTCTGGTTCTCCCATCACAACTTTCTCCTGCACCATCTGTAATTCTCTCTGATCCTTGTAAGCACCCTCAAAAGTTTCCCCTGCTCCTCTCAGCACAGATTCATCCTGCATAGCCTTTTCTGCCAAAATTGCTAATGGCTCCAAATATTTAACAACCTCATCATCTGCAATTGTTGATGAAAGACTTTGAGAATGGCCTGATGGGTTTCCATCCTCATCACAATCTTTAGCTCCAATATTACCACGCTTCTTGCAAGATCTCATCATTTCTGCAATTGTTGGGTTATTACTCTCAGGAGAATCCTCTGCTTCCTTCCCATCAAAGTTGGATGTAAAACCCATAGGAACATGGGAATTGCTTCCCTTCTTTCTTTTCAAAGTCCGAGGTGGTTGTTTTGAATTCACTGAAGGTAAAGCCTCAGAGGCAGAATTGCTGCTACCTTCCTCCTTGTCTTTGATAACCTGTGCTGATTTTTTGGAGCTTCTAAGCAAGAATCTAGAAGAGGCTGGCACATGAGCATCTTCCCTCATTCCTTTAGAATTCTCTGCTGATTTTTTTAAACGTTTTTTTCTGAAACCAGGAGAAGCGGACTCCTTGTCATCTTTTTCCTTCCTTTTCAAAGTCGGCACTGATTCTTTTGAGCTTCCTAAAGGAAAACTGGGGGTAGAAGATTCTTCCTTGCCTTTCTTGTTTCCTTTCAGATTCTCTGCTGGTTTCTTTGAGTTCCTTCTACAAGAACCAGAAAAAGTAGCATCATTGTTGTCTACCTGCTTTTCTTCCAAAATCTGGGATACACTCTTAGATTTCTTAAGAGGAAAACAAGAATGGGATCCACTACCATTATTATTCCTTTTGACACTATCTCCTTGTTTCTTTGAGCTCTTCATAGAGCAATTAAGGGAAACAGATGGATCACTAGCTTCTGTCTTCCCATGGAAACTCTCTATTTTCTGATGAAAGCCAGGGCAACCAGAGGCACTTTTTCCATGTTTCTTTCCTTTTGCATTCTTTGCTGATTTCTTCAAGCCCTTAGCTTTGCCCTTACTCTCCAACACTGACTGCTTCCACCAATTCAAGTATTGGGCGGTAACACCAGCTTTATAGAGCCGAGATGGAATGTATAATTTCACACCACTGAGTGATTCACAGTAATTGAGCCAGGCAATTTCAGGAGTCTCATCTGATCGAGGAACACTATCTGGAATATCTTGGTCTATTCCAAATTGCATTGCAACGCGATGCGGAAGGTACTGTTCTACACAGTCAAGTCCCACTAGCTCACTGGCCTTCAAGCATCGAGCAAAGGACTCTAATTCTTTGTCAAGACGTGCAGTGATCGATATACAAACTTCATTCTCTCTATAAAACTTAGGTTGTTTCCAGTTATCAATCTGCATGGCATAAGGACGCCATTCAAAACTTCCACTAGCTGACTCTAGAGCTAACCTCACGTTCTCAACCTTGCAACTAACATCATGCCATTGAACCAACCTTGGCTCACCCTTTGCTATTGAATTTGGTTTTGGTCTTAGCTCTGCGAATCTCTCCCAAGCCCAGACCTGAACTAGTTGAAATGGTGACCAGAGGGTAAGCGTAAACACCTCTTCTTTCCCCAATTTAGTTGAAGCAGTAATTGCATCTTTCAACAAACACAAATCTCTATAGATACTAGCAAGTACGGCAGGTGCTAACGCAAGTCTTGTCCCTCTAGCTAAATGAATGGCAATAGAGAAAACATGTTCCCTAATTGTTTCATGTGCATTGGTAAAAACATACCTTGAAAGCCAAAAGGCAAGAAACGCTTCATGCTCAAATTCACTGCCAGTGTCCATGAATTTCTGCATCCACAAACGAGGGCAAGCCTTTTTAGCTTTGCTTCTCACAATTTCAATTCTTGCACTTTTTAAACTCTCTTCTACTTCCTTCAATTCTTCAGTTTCGAATGGGGTTAAAACAGGGGAACCCAGAACAGAGAAACCCCCTAGAATCATGATATCTTCAAGTGTAACACTTACTTCACCCCAAGAAAAGATGAAACTTTTGGTCTCACAACACCATTTCTCAGCTAAACCAAAAATCAAATCATTGTTTCTCTTGATTTGATAAGTTGAATTCATGATGGCTTCAAAGATACCCGCTTTCTTCCAAGTTGATTCATGTAAAGCAGCCATCTTTTCAATCCATGTGGACCAATTCTTTGCTCTGCATCTCCACCCGTGAAAACTGATACTCAAAGGCAGATTTTTGGGTTCAAGAGAGGACTCTTCCAGAGAGGAAAGACATTGTGAAGGAAGCTTGGGAAGTGGGTTTTCGAGGGAACTGAAAATGGGTTTGAGAAAATGGGCTGTTCTTGAACAAGGGTTTTGGTTTTGGCCTGTTGGTGAAACCATGAGCTCTTCTCTTACGTCAACCAGGGTTCTCTCCGGTTCCTCCATGGCTGAATTTGAATCGCGAATTCGGGGTGAAAATGAGTATTTGGGGTGTCGGATTGATGGATTTGGGTTAGAGGGTCACGAGATCATCTCATCTCAAAGACTCGAACTTCGGTTTCGAGGGGAAGCTTTCGAAAAGGCGTTAGTTTTGAGATTTTTGAGCTGGAAGGGTGTTTCGGACAAATGACGCTCGCAATTTCATGGGCAATTCAGTCACAGCATAGCAATGACCGAAGAAAAGAAAACCCCGTCGTTTACGTAATTAACGTTTCCACGGGATTTCCCTTTCTTTCTCATTGCATTCTCAAAATTTCCCCTTCATTTGTTCAAAGGCAACCCTTTTTGGTTTTCTCACATACTAACATTTTAGAATTCCACTGGAATGACCAAAGCACCCCTCATATTTATAGAAAAGGATATTTCTCTCTTCCTCTTCGATCTTCGATTTCCTTTCCTCCCCAATCTCGTACGCTCTCGCAACAACCAGAAGAGGAAGACCAAGGCAGTCCCCTGTAGCAATGCCCCACGTACTCCTCCACCACCACCTCCCGATCACAACCGTCCATCTCAAACCATGTTCTTTCCCCACCCCAAAACCAACGGCCCATATTCACCTACGCACCAACCCCACAACAGGCGCAACCATAAAGTGCATGGCCAATCCAAGGAGAGTTAAAATGGTAGCGAAACAGATAAGGAGGGAGCTTTCCGACATGCTCTTAACAGACAAAGTGTTGCAATACGCTGTCTTGCCTGAAGCCGCCTTGGGAGCCGACCGTTACCTCTCTTCTCTTACTACCATAAGTGATGTTGAAGTTTCAACTGATTTACAGGTACCCATATGTACATATATGTGTAAATACTTACATTTATAGTGAATTCTGCTACTTCTGTTTTCTGGGTTCTTCTTTTAGCAGCTTGTGATTTGACAAGTGTGATGGAAATGTGAGCTGATGAAGTAGAAAAGTTTTGTTTTATTTTATGGTTAAGTGTGAGGTTCTGAAAATTAATCCTTTTTGTTGCTAAATATGAGGAGGGCAAGAAGTTGAACCATGTAGTGTAATTTTTGTTCAGGTGAATGATATGTCTCTTTAATTTTCTGAGTTTGTGTATGGTTGGCATTAGGGGACTTGGGGTTGAAAGGAAAAGTAATAACAAATTTGGGTTATAGGTGACTATGCTTTGCTTGAATTTTGTATGGCCGATTGTCATTGGCATGATGGAAAGTGGAAACACATAGGGCGTGCAAGGAAATTATTATGTCCAAACTGATGACCAGGAAGTCTCCATTTCCTAAGGCACCTAATTTTATATTATAACATTGCAGTGTACTGATGTTTGATTAATTTTTAAAAAAAAGTATGTAACCAAATAGTTCACACTTTTTTGTCCATGATAGTAGGTTGTTAAAGTATATGTGTCTGTTTTTGGTGACGAGAGAGGGAAGGAGATTGCACTTGCTGGGTTGAAGTCAAAATCGAAATACGTTAGAAGTGAGCTGGGGAAGCGTATGAAGTTGCGGCTTACTCCCGAGATACGCTTTATTGAAGATGAATCTCTGGAGAGAGGAAGCAGGGTAAGTACTTGAAATCTATGTTTTTAGTGATGGTAATTCTACTTGTTTGTTGCAGTAGAGTGTGGATAATTGCATCAGCATATTTACATCGTCAGCTGATTCTGATTCGCTCTCCTGTTTAAGGTGATTGCAATATTAGATAAAATAAAGGCTGAGAAAAAGCTTGCAACAGATGAAGATGAAGAAGAATTTGAATCATCTGATTCACCTCAAGAGGACAGAGATTGGGAGGGTGATGACCCTGATGAAGAAGATATTATTTACGTAAAGTAATTGCCTTCTCAGTTACTCGCATTTCCTGAGGGCAGAATGAAGTTGTTGTTGTAACAATTTCACAGGTTTGTTTCTCCTTGTGGATTTAGTTTTGCGCAATGGTGCTTGAGGCTGATTTCTTGCTTGAACCCAAGCTCTCTTGATTTTTAATAAGTAAGTGAGAGGGTATATAATTAAAAAAAAAAAATTATGACTGGAAGGTCCATAACAATTCACCTCATTTTGGTTAAAAGTGGTAGGTCATAATAGGATTTTGATAACTTCATCCTTGTTGTGTGGAAACTCAGAAACTTTATAGTGCTCATACTTGAGAAATGGTGGGTCATAATAGGCTTTTGAAAACCTCATCCCGTTGATATGGAGATTGATAGTTTTAGGTCTACAACATATTTTGGTTTCTGATATAGGTTTCTTGATGGTTTAGGAAAGACATCAATAAGATGACTAGACTCATCTCTAAACAGCCGCATGTACAATGAGATTGTATGATACTTTACATTCAACAGCATATAGCTAGGGCATGTTTTTCCATTTTGCATAAATACTTTACTGTTAGTTTATGAAAGAGTACTTATTGAAGCATTTGTTAATGTGTTGACAGCAGCAAGTCTTCTCATTTGATACCGCTGCCTTTATCTGAAGCATCTCTCCTTCCATGTCATTCTACATGAATCTATCCAAAATTTTGCCTTGTTTTCACATTTTTGTTCTTGTGTGATATATACATAATGTAATGATCAATTTGTTAACTCTAAATGCTAGTCTAGGTTGGAGGATTCCAGATGTAAGACATTCAACCGCGGTCATTTTCAACAAAGTAATCATGTAAATAACTTTCTGCCACGGGATTATGTCTTTCCGTGCCTTGCTTAATCGGTTTATGATAGATTTGGATTGCTAGCTTAGTCAAGGGATGCACTTCATTGCCTAACTCTTTAATCAGGAGCAGGGTATTAGTATAAGTTATGGTTGCATCAACCTATAGAGTACAGATTTTACTTGAAACAGTTTCTAGTGCAGATGCCCAACGTGAGAAATCGGGTCCCAGGTCCGGTATGCAAGAGTTGTGGTTTGTTTGAGTTTAATACCGCCACAACTGTCTTAAACCTTGCATGAAAAGGTACTCTTGATTTGTTTTTTGAAAAGTGGAAAGGTACTCTTGATTGTGCACTGTATTCTGTAAAGCCTCCCATCAATATTTGAAACCAGATTTCATACGAGGTTATAGAAGAGCCTATCAGTTCTTCGAAACCAGTTTTACACGGCACAAGAATGGTGGGAGAAACGTAGCAATTAACAATTGAGCCAATGGTGTAATAGGAACTTGCGTGTGCAAAGTGCAAACCTTACTGAAAAGATTAGACTATTTTAGAACGGATACTGTTTCAATGCCTGCTAACAATAAGCTGAGAGCAGCATTCAGTCCACTCCCTAAACAAAAACGAGTCTAGCACCATAGAACGTTCGCCTATCTCACAAAAAAATAAATGCTTTATACCCCAGAAAGAACAAAGGAAAAATAAAGATAACAGTTGATTGATGTAAAAGAATAGTTGAAACCTTGAATACTTTGGTTGCCACGATTGAGGAAAGAACTAATGCTGCACAAGATTTTAAAAAATGCACCAGATTTTGGGAGCCAAAAAGTGACAGAATTATTATTTTGAACCGGTCCGGGGAGCATATAATCATCCAACAGCTTGCCCATTGCGAATTACAGAACAGAAACTAAACATAAATAGTGTAACCATTGCCAACTGAAAAAATAATACTTGAAGGACCAAGTTGATAACTCTCAAAAAAATTTTAGAGACAGGTAAGTCATGGTCCACAAATGCTGCAGGCCAAAATGAAAAACTGGTACAATTCCATTGATATGCATTATTCCTACACCAAACTCAACTCATGCATGCAACTATGAACAAAACCCCTCTGCTTTAGTGGTGAGCCTTTGCTTCAGCTTTCTTTTGAGACTTTGCCTTTGCCTGATCGCAAAAATAAAAAGCAATATGTAAGCATTTGTTTGTCTTCACTCATCTCTAAAACAAAGGCAGTATATTCTTCTCAAAGTATTTCAAAGAAACAAACAGAAAGCCACCATTGATGAAGCATATTACTATCACCTCAGAACAACAACAGCTCAAATCTAGATCACAACTACAGATTTCAACAATCTCTCATACTCTTAATTGAATGACTGCATAGATATTTAGCACAAGCCAAAACCTGTCTACCTATACTTTAAACTGAAATTTCCAAACTACATATGGCATCCCATGCATCTATGAAAATGCATTAGCATGTAAAGCAAGTGATCTGATCACACTTCCTAGATAGAAACATTAGATGCCAAAAGGTCATCATGTAAATTCTTAAGATTATATTTCCAAAATACTTTATGGGGTGTCTGACATCTACGATGTTTTCCGAAATACTCTCACATTATTTATACCAACCAACATATGCTCGTAAATGTGCTGATAGAAGAAACTTCCTCCTTGTATAAGAAAGGTGCATAGCCCAAAAAAGTTTTCAAGATTATCTAAACTAAACCATCTGATCCTAATAATCTGATCATAACAATACATGAGATCACCACGCTTATCGCAACCTCGAAAAATAAATACACATGAAACAAATCAAAACGAAAACAACACAACAATGCCTCTTAGCAGCTAACATGACTAGCACCCTTTTCCCTCAATATTTAACATTTTCGATCAAACGTATATCCAATTGCAATAATAGGGCCTGAATCCCAAATACATTCTTAAATTACAATCAAACAAAAAGAAAAGGAAATTGAAAGCAGAAAATATGAAATAAAAGCAACAAAGGAAGTACCTTAAGGAACTTGAGCTTCATGCTTCCATAAACGAGCCCAAAAGAGAAAGCAGATGCACGAGCCACCTATAACACAAACGATAATTACCCAATTAAACCAAAAACAAAAAATTCAGATGATTTTGTTAGGGAAGAAGCAAAATGAGATCTATATATATTTATTTATTTCTCTTCTTTTGCAGTGCCGACAAGAAAACCCAAAAAAAAAAAAAAAGAGGGAAAGGAAATTACGAGAGCAAGAGTGCTGGTGCCGGAGTAAGGTCCAGGAGGCGGCGCCATCGCTTTACCTTTTTTGTTTTGCTGAATTTGGGCGACGGAGGTTCAGAAGAAAGAGTCTGCACTGAGAAAAAGCTCTTGCCCTAGCAATTTTATTGGGGCTCCGAGTCTGACGACTACAATATTGTTCAATCTCAGGGTTTTAACTGGGTGCGGTTGTGCCTACTTTATTGCTCGTGGAGCTGATCTCCGAAACGAATACGTTTCGCTCGTTCTTCTTAGCCCGAAATGGAAAATGGGGCTTTTGGAATAGTTAACCGACAGCGTTCATGGGCTAATATTGGTTTGGTGGGCTGGGCCCTCACAACCTTTTGGACTAAAAAAATTTCAAAAATGCACTCAACCAGTAAACTTTATCCGCCCAATATATAACTAAATTTATAATTTCCCTAAGTTCCTTTTTTTTTTTTTTATAATATGGTTTTGAATTTGATGTTTCCTAAGAATACCTACAAAAATGTTACCAAAAAGGAAAAATGTATTCCGGACCGGCTTCTTCAACTGCAATGTGTACTTTATGAATCCGAATCTCAAACTTCAAACCTTTTAAAATAGAATATTAATTATTAAACTAAGCAAGTATAGTCCATCCTTAATAAAGTAATTATTTATGAACGACAAAGTCAATATATATATAACAATCTAGTTGAAGTAGTATAATTTAAGTTCGGACTAATCGTTAATAATGATCATTTGTTTTTCTTTCTTTTTAGTTATTACATAGATAGAAAAAAGAACAAAACTGAGGGAAAAACAAAGAAATATATATAGAGAGAGTAATAGACATTTGCATGCCCTCTTAGAACCTAATTAAGGTAGAATGGAAGGATATGGGTTTAATTTAAGAAAGAGAGATGGTGGGTATATCCCCTCTTGTCCTCAAGTCCGTACGTTCTGTAGCCATTAGTGTTTGGTCGGTGGGAACTCAAGTCTCGCTTTCAAAGACAACAGAGTCGTTTTGTTTTGACCCTTCTTTGGATGTGGATTGTTTTCTACTATGTCCCCCCCACCCATCACGTTCATAGAACTCCCAGGGGAGGAAAGGGTAAGGAAAGACAGGGAAATCAATCACACAATTTACATACAAATAAAAGGAAATCCGTTGCGGGAATGCCATTTTTGAGTGGTGGGTTGGCATTCATTCCCTTACGCCAAACCCAAATCGCATATTTAGCCAGATTCTTTCCATTTTTCCTTTATTGTACAAAGGTTTCCTTGTAAACCCATTTCCCCATTCATCATTTTACCAAAATATCTACATTTCCAAGCAACGAAATCTCCCCAACAAGGGCAATGCAACAAGAGCTGGAATCTGAATTCAGTTTGGCCTTGTTCAGTAGGGAAAAGAGTCCAAATCTCGTTTGCGTGCCAAGGCTTCTTGCTCCAAGAGGTGTGTCTTACACAAAGCACTTTTCCATTATAGCAACGGCCTAGGATAGACCTTTCCTTACTACACGTGAAGGGTGGACCGACTGCCTCCCTAAGCCACTCCTTGCCCCACTCCTTAAATTTGGGCTGACCATAAAATATTAAAAAGTTGAATAAAAATCACACTTAAGAGATAAATAGAGTACTTAGCATCTAGGTATTTGGCTTGGCTTGTTAGTTATTGTGTGATTCAATATCTAAAGAGTAGGTTTGAATTCTTTTTTTTAATTTTAAAAAATAAAGTACCTAAAACCCAAAAAGGACAAATTGCAATATATGCTTATATTAGTCTCATAATTATACTGATAAAAGAAAGTCTTTCAGTTTTAAATTTTAAGCACCTAAACGTATAACTCAATAAAAAGTGCATGCATCGTTTTCTAATATGAATAAATTCTTTGATTAAAAGAGAATAGGGTTAAAATTGGAATGATGTTAATTTTGAAACGAGAAAAACAAAGAAGTCTTAAATTCTAATAATTATGATGTTTTATTAATAATTCATAGTCAACTTTCGAATAAAGTGTTTAAATTTATAGTCACCGAATTATGAAAAGTTAAATTGAGTTTGATTTAATTTTCTTTTGGAAAAAATATAATTAGAATTTGATATTTTAAAAAAGTAAAATTATTATCTCTTATGCATGGAATATGAAAAATAAAAATTTGATAATACATTTATATGATTTGTTATGAATCTTATATGAGTAAAAATCAGATACTTGGGATTCAAAAGGCTGAGATTTTTTTTCCCTAAACGGCATTAGGAGGAGGGCCATTTAAGTTGTAATAGGTAAAAGCCAATTCTCACAAGCATATCTATCAAAGGAGAATCACGCGGTGACAGGCCCACCTCAGTCTTAGGTCACAAAATCAAAGGTACCTTTGATTCTCCCGGAGTCCAAAAACCTAGAAAGAGAGCGTCTACTTTTAAAACTACCTGCGTCCTAAACTCTGTTACTTCTCCCTCTCTTCCCAGGGCAAAACTCCTAAACAGAACAGAAGCCATCCATGGCATCCACCGCCAAGCTCTCTTCTTTGTCCTCTTCATCAACTCTCTCAAAACCCATCTCTAAAAACTCTTCTTTTTCTCTGAACCCGCCTCAAAAAGCCCCCTTTTCACTCTTTCAAGAAACCCTGCCAAAACCCTCTGCTTTCCCTCACAAAACTGTTCTCCATACCCAGAAACCTCAGTTTTCCATCTCCTCTAAAAATCCCATCTCTGACTTCTTCTCAACAAACAAAAGTGACCCAGAAGACGGTTTTGTCTCTTCTTTTAGTGATGATGATGATAAGCCACGTGAAGAGTGTGGTGTTGTGGGTATCTTTGGTGACCCTGAAGCCTCACGTCTCTGTTATTTGGCTCTCCACGCGCTTCAGCATCGTGGACAAGAAGGTGCAGGTATTGTAGCAGTGAATAACAATGTTCTTCAATCAGTTACTGGGGTTGGTTTGGTATCTGAAGTGTTTAATGAGTCTAAGCTTGATCAATTGCCTGGTGAAATGGCTATTGGCCATGTTAGATATTCAACTGCTGGTTCTTCTATGCTAAAAAATGTGCAGCCTTTTGTTGCTGGCTACAGGTTTGGGTCTGTTGGGGTTGCGCACAATGGAAACTTAGTAAATTATAGAGCTTTGAGAGCTATGCTTGAAGATAATGGTTCAATTTTTAATACTAGTTCTGATACTGAGGTTGTGCTTCATTTGATTGCTATTTCAAAGGCTAGGCCTTTCTTTTTGAGGATTGTTGATGCTTGTGAGAAGCTTGAAGGGGCTTACTCCATGGTGTTTGCGACTGAGGATAAGCTTGTTGCAGTACGTGACCCCTATGGGTTTAGGCCTTTGGTAATGGGGAGAAGGAGTAATGGTGCTGTGGTGTTTGCCTCGGAGACTTGTGCTCTTGATTTGATTGAGGCAACATATGAGAGAGAGGTGTATCCTGGTGAAGTTTTGGTGGTGGATAAAAAAGATGGGGTCCAATCACTTTGCTTGATGCCCCACCCTGAACCAAAACAATGTATTTTTGAGCATATCTATTTTGCTCTGCCTAATTCTGTTGTTTTTGGAAAGTCTGTTTATGAGTCACGACATATTTTTGGGGAAATACTTGCTACTGAGGCTCCTGTTGACTGCGATGTTGTGATTGCAGTGCCAGATTCGGGGGTGGTGGCTGCACTTGGTTATGCAGCCAAAGCAGGGGTGGCATTTCAGCAAGGGCTGATCAGGTCTCACTATGTTGGAAGAACTTTTATTGAGCCTTCCCAGAAGATTAGGGACTTTGGTGTGAAGCTTAAGCTCTCACCGGTTCGTGGTGTATTGGAAGGAAAGAGGGTCGTGGTCGTGGATGACTCAATTGTGAGAGGAACCACATCTTCAAAAATTGTTCGGTTGATTAAAGAGGCAGGGGCCAAGGAGGTTCACATGAGGATTGCAAGCCCACCAATTATTGGGTCTTGTTATTATGGAGTGGACACACCCAGCTCTGAGGAGTTGATATCTAATAGGATGAGCGTGGAGGAGATTAGAGAGTTTATTGGATGTGATTCACTTGCTTTTCTGCCATTTGATAGCCTGAAAAAGATGTTGGGTAATGATTCTCCAAATTTTTGCTATGCCTGCTTTTCAGGGAAGTACCCTGTTATGCCAAGGGAGGTTAAAGTGAAGCGGGTTGGTGATTTCTTGGATGATGGGTTGAATGGACCTATTGATTCCATTGATGGAGGTTGGGTCAAAGGTCCACGAAATTTTAACATTGAGAAAGAAATTGATCCCCTGTATCAACAGAGCAAGATTTAGCTGTTTCAAGCATCTGTGTGGTGAGTGATACATATCTTGGGTGATCTGACCACAGTCTTAATTTACTTCCTTAAACGAGCTAAGGTTCTACAATCTAAAGATTATGCAATTTTGTCCTATGGTTTCTTCTGCAAACTAATCTCATTCATGTATGGGTTTATTTTCTTTGCTGATAGACAATGGGCAATTGGATGAACTTTTAATTGTTGTCCTTTATACAGGGATTTTGTTATATCGGAGCTATTGTATTGACAGTTTCTTTCCTTTTTTTCTCTGACAAAAATTCTAGCCGCCCACTTCTTTCTTAGTGTATATTCTGGGATTAATATACTATACATTGGCAGTTGAGTTTAAAAGTCTACAAGTTGATTCCAAAATTTCTATTAAACTATGAATAAGAAGGTCAACCATTGAATTATTAAGTTATCATATGAAGTTAAATGGACACGTGACAATCAGTGAACCCTTGTCGGCTTTTTGAACTCCACTGCCTATGTGCAAGATAACGATCCAATTCTCTGGCATAGTTGAAGGTTGGAAAGAAGTCTTTCCAAAGCTGTATTGTTGTCTAGAGACACTAATGAAAATTATTAAACAACTGAAATTTTCATTTCATTTTATCTTGAGCTGTGAGCTTCTGTTGTTAATGAGAGTCGAGAAGTATGTTTAAAGATGGAATGGAGGATTTTGTCGATTGTGGCATTCTATAGATGTTGGAAAATTCTTCACTTTCCTTTAATGTGTCTATTTATCGGGTTCTGTTTGTGGAAGTTCTTAGCAGGTACTCAAATTTATGGTTTCTGGAGCCTTGAGATGTGCATTAATATTTCCAGTTTTATTGCTTCATGCATCATGCTAAATGGTTTGAAATTCAAATAACTTTTTTTTCTATGGTATACTGCCCTGTGTGAATGCTTAATTCTTGGCATTATCAAACACAAAACATCATGAATTTATGTGTTTGTCATCTGTGCAAACTGTAAGAATCTGAGGTTAGGTTAGGTGTTTTATGTGAAAAGGTTGGCTTCTGTGCTTAGATAACTAACTGGAACTGATTTGCTGCATGCATAACCTGGCTGTATACATCCTAAGCTGATCTATGGTTTTCTTATATGGAAAGGCAGGATAGATTTGTGATATTTTATCTGGTTTCCTTTTGCAGAATTAAAAATAATGGTGGTATCTAATACGCTAATTTGTTCTCCAAAATATTGAACCATATGCTGTGTGCTTGTTTGATATCAAGGAGAATAAATAAATAACCGGTGTGCTTTTTTCTAAAATTATACAGGCTGAGCTTTTAGTTACAGTTTTCAGTTGTTCGTTGTGGTGATAGCTGTTTATAGAAATGTTTCTGTTTGTTTATACTTTCTTTAGTCAAGTTCCATTCTATTGCTGTTATAGTAATATCCTTCTGTCGATGATATGGTTTATCCCGGAAGAGGAAGGTATGCAGTAATAAGTGGGATCTCAATGAATACCCCATCCTTACCCTTTGCAAGGTTTCTGCTTTATTTAATGATTCAGATGCTGTCAAGGTTAGGTGGGGTGGATGATGACTGATGACTATATCTATCCTATCTTTGTAGTATGTTAATATGGTAAGTAGTGATGGAATTTCGCTGCATTTTCAACTATTTTATGTTAATATTGCTTGCAGGCAATGGAAATGGTGCGTGTATTGCTAACTTTAAAATCTGCCCATAGTAAGAGTAGTTCTTTCTGATTTTAGATGAACAGAATATAATTGGATGGTTAATCATTTTGCTTATGTAGGTCAACAGCTCTCATCTTTTATCATATCATTGTTTTGTGCTGTGAATCTGATCAATTTGCAACTCCGTGGCTGTCGTCTGATGAGTTAGAAGCCCATGCAAAGGACTTTTGTGTTGAGGCCTTTTTAGGCTTCTTCTGGCTAGCAAATAGAAACCGTGGTACTTGTATCTATGAAATCTGCCTTATATTCTGCTACAACCTGTAGACGACTAATTTGCAGGTGAATGGCGTGGTATGTCAGTGGCAAGTTACTCATTTCGTCAGGAGCAATAAATGCTAATGGCCCAGTGAGGTTCATAAACAAATGTGTTGTTAATGAGATGTGGGAATACCCCAATTTGATGTCAACACATTGTACTGAAATAAGGGCTTTTGAACTCTCGTGAGGATAATGTAAGAGGAGATAAAAAGTACCTTTGGAAAGAGAAACCGTAATCAGAGCTATCTAGTGCTACTGAAAATCAGTAGGGAACCACGAGGACTCAACACAGCATCAATCCCCTTTCGCAGCAGCTCAATCAACTTATTAGGCCCGAGCCCCGGGCTAATCTGGTGACCTTTGAAACTCGGAAGTTACATCCTATTCAGAGCCTTTTTTCTTAAAAGAAAGATTAATTTATTGGGAAGAAGAAAATCCTTAAGAAAGTTATCCATGGATCGATCACCAGTCTAAGTTATGGCTATTTCCTTCATCCTCAGGAACAGTAACCATGGTCGTATGTGTCGATGTGTGTTGGGGGTTCGGCAATGAAAACGAAACAAGCACCAAGTTAAGGAACTTTATGCTTCATGGTTTATTCCAGTATGCACCTATATGTGGGTTAGGAGGGTTTGCAATGAGAAAGCCGCACGGTGCAAGAAGAGATTAGGAAGTCCAAAAAATTAGCCAACAGATCATCTGACTGCTGCAAACTGCAAAGCATATCTCTACCTACCCGGCAGGACGAATCCAATCTTATCAATAGGAATAATGGCCATGTGTTGCAGTATTACATTACATTTATAGCAGACAGACGTGAAGAATTAATCATAAGTATTCTTTCATTAAGCCATCCTAAACAAGCCCACCAAAAATACCAGATTGCCGAGAACCCTAATCAGTGAAGAAGGTTTCTTGTGAAGCATAAATATCCTTCCAGCCAAAAACGAGCACATCATGTATTCGTTCCTTTATTCGCATTAACATGTTTCAGAATATTTAACCGTGATAAACATTGATTCAGAAGCCAAAGTTATCAATCATAGATGTCTGAATGCAAAAAGATCCCTCAAAACTATATCTCAACTTCATTTTGACCATTCAAATGAAAAATTGTAATCAATAGTATCTCGTACAATTACATATTTTAATGTTATACAGGTTAAACGGTACAAAATTTGGAGCAAGATGAACACACTTCCTTCAATTATAGAAGCTAGAAGCACAAATAAGATGCCAGTTTAAACTAACAACTTCATTACACACTTGAAGGCTTTGCGATATCACCTGAATAATTTCTTCACTCAATGGCTATACTTCTGCAATTGAACGAGCCACGGGAATGGAAAAACACATCATTTGCACCTGAGGACTATTAGATTCATTAATAATAATACAGTAATTAAATATGGCATAAAATTAGCCATTTTCTGCTCGATCATAAGCATTGGATTTGTGCTTTGGCGCAAATGTGAAGCCATCTGGAACCTTGCCAAGCAGCATTTCAGATATTCGGACCTGCACAACAGCACAAGTGAAGAAGAAATTAGTCAGGATTACATGTAGCACCGTTACTGCAAGATGTTATTCGAGGTAATGGGAAGCAGCTGCATACCCAGTCAGCTGCAGAGTCAGAGGCCATTAATGTCTCAAGGTCATCACGTCCATAATAGGACGGAGGACGCCAGTTCAGCCGTTGTGGGATGACATCTAAAAGACCAACAGGTATATACCTACAAGTGTAGCTAAGCCATTCCAACAAGAAATGCCTAGTTGTTTCGACTCCTGCAAATTCAGTCAATTCCAGACAACTTTACACCATAATAGTTATTCAATAAAAATGTATATGTTCATAGCTAGCAGGTATAAATGAAGTACCAATAACGGTTGCAAACTTTTTACACAAAACGTATTTCACATCTCTAAGCTTATTAGAAAGATATCATAAAATTTTTACGGGATGCTTTCACAACTTCAATCAGTATGCTAAAACTTGAACAGGTAGTTTGACACTAATTAAACATAAAGTTAATATCAAGCAGCTTAGGCTAAAATAGAGAGAAAAATGCTTGGATTTATCAACTCAATCACAGCAGATAGAAAGAACAATGTTTCCCATACCAAAATACCAGCACAATGTTGTCGTTGATTCTTGACAAAGCTAATCGAAGGAATTTAAACTAAATTATATAAACCTCATTCTGCATATTGTATGCCTGGTAAAGTAATACTGCATACCTTTTCGGTCAGATCCCCAATGCTCAAGGCCAAAACGCACATAATCCTTCAGAATATTCAACCTCTCCCCCGAACTGATATCCCAGTGCCTCTGTTCCTTGATTTCAGTAAATAACCAAGGCTGCAATGCACATTAGCTGTTATAACAGGCTAAAATTCTCTGAAGCACAATTCAGAAGCACGATAAATAATTTAATGTTGTCAGGTATCATGTCAAGGAGATTCAACATGTTAAAATCTAAATACAGCACCTTAATTAGTGCCCCTCGAGCAATCATACATGTTGAGAGCTCAGGGCAGTCAGATCTGTGATTTTTCGAGTCTAAATATGAGAAAATATCCCCATTACCCAAAACTTGCAGCATACTGGGGGCCTTCCGGACACACTGGTATATATAATCCCAATCAGCAAGTTTACTGTAGCGTTGCTGACGTGAGCGACCATGTATTGTCACTGCAGTAGCACCCCAACTGCCAATTTCTGCAATTAATGAATCAATGCGGTTTTTACCTTCAAAATAACCTGTCCGCACCTGGCATAACAAAAACTATAATTACATATCCTGAAAATGCCTGATGATTGTAACACGTGCATGTAAAGAAGAGGGAAAGATGAGCAAGCTTGATAAGAAAAGGTTGACAAAAAGATCAGATAAACAACAAATTAAGAACAACTGAGCCCACATGTAACAGAAATAGGAATGCATTTAAATGAATTAATAATATAAATGTCACCAAGTACCTTAACAGTTATAGGTTTATCTACAGTGCCAGAGGCTGCTTCAATGATGCCTTTCATACGCAATGGTTTTGTGAGGAGAGAAGATCCAGCACCCTTATTAACAACAATATCAATTGGGCACCCCATATTAATGTCAATGAAGTCCACTGTACACTCCTTATCTATAAGTTCAACAGTACGTGCAACAGTGTCTGGATGTGCTCCACATATCTGGACACCAAACAAATCCTCGGATGAATGTCGCCTCAGCAGAGCCCATTCTGAAGCTTGACCCTGTTGCCACAGAAGAAGTGTCATAGAGAACCTCACATATCAAGCATAGAATACATTTTTATAATAATAATGATAAAGAAATAAAAAGGAGAAAGGCCACCAGAAGAACCACCGAAAGTGAAGTCTAACAATTTAACATTAGTTCCCAATCGATATGCATATTCTAATAATTAAGTCAAGACATAACACTAATTTCTTATTTGGGATTCCTTGCTGAGAAAGAACACTATTCAAATTTATTCCACTGGCTGTACTGAACCTGCAAATCACAGCATATTATTCTAACTATTATTGAAAGAATAAACTATCAGTTTGCCCCTGCTACACAAATCAGTAAGCAGCGGTGATATACATACCTGCAAAAGATTGGTGCACATTGCCATTTCACCGCATGTCACATCTGCTCCTAATATTTTGCAAACCCTACGGAAAGGAAGATTCCCAACAGTGGTTAGAGGAGCAAGATACAGCTTTTCTCTGAAATCAATAAGCTTCTTTTCACGAGGGTGTATCTTGAGGCTCCTATCAGGTTCTGCAAGCATATCATCGGCTGTATGAACAGATTCAGTTTCTGTAGAGTTTTTTTCAACATCCTTCTCCAAAACAGTTGCATCTGTTGAATTACATAATTTGGTCATAAACTTCATGAATGTGTGAAAATTAAGTATTAACAAAGAATAAACTCCACAAGAAGACTACCATTCTCCACTTCATCAGAGCAACACTTTTCATCAACTACAGATTTTGCTTTCTTCGAGGGTCTAAGCTCATCAGATGCACATGCCTCCTCAACATTATCTGCTGGTGAAAATGTTGGAGGGCACTCCGAACAGTCAACTGAGTCATTGGCCACCAGTTTGCACTCAGTTTCACTAACAGCATGAGAACCATTTGAAACAACTTTGTCTTCCTCCTTATCTACAAGCTTCTTTATTTTCCAGTTGGGCCCCTGAATTATTGCATTGATAATAACAACAAATCATGATGATGATACAACGTGATGGAAATGCCCGAAGTAAAAATCTCCAAACAGATAAAGATGAGGAAATACCAAAAACATTAATTTATCTAGGCAGTTGCCGTTTCAAGGAGTTCATTAGAAATTTTAAGCGAAATACATGCAAAATGCATATAATTACAGATAAAAGCAAATAAAGCCTATTCAATAATAATTGACAATATTAAGAATTGCCAATCAGTTATAAAACTGTTGGTTCACCATACCGTAAGTCCAAGAGATTTGATTACAGCATCTGCTTTGGTAAAGCGCATTTTGTTTTTCCACAAAAGTTTCTGAACATCTTTGCTTAGTCCATTGACCTCAGAGCTTTTCTTCAACACGTTTGCACTAGCAGCCGAAGCACCATCCTTATGCGTGCCCGCAAACCTGCACGCTAAACCATAAGGGCAGGGTGCATCTGCTCTTACAAATGGGCATTCGCCCTCCAAATCAGCCGGTTTCTACATTCAACAAAACAAAATCTACTTATTAAATCTCCAAAAAGAAAAAAAATTAGCCGAATTTGAGAAAATTCTAAATTCAGGGTATTAAAATACCTGAGCCATAAAGGCTTGTATGTCATGGCTGAAACGACATTTATTTTTATAAGGACAAGCATTAACATCTCCAGTCTTTGCTATCTCAGGACAAAGATTTAAAGAAGATTTTTGTTCCTGAAGACCCAACAAAAAACATTTTAATGATCACATATTATATATAACTACAAAGAACAAAATATCCTCCTGCCTGGCAAATAAAAAATGCAGTTTTGTAGAATAAGAAAATAAATTAGGTTGAAAATTTTGGGACCTGACGACGCTCTCGTTTGAGTTGTCGTTTTGATTTCTTTTCCTTGACTAAGCTAGACTGAGATTGTTTGGCGTTGGCGCTGGAGTTGGCGTCAGAGGCGGCGTCATTTTGGGTGGTTCTAGAGGGTGGCGGCGGTCGCAGAAACTCTCGCTTTATTGGAGCAATCGCTCTGCCCACCAGTTCTTCCGGTGTTTGTTGAGTAGCTCCGTCTGAGTTCGATGGCGGCTGTGAAGATGGGACCCCTTCCATCTCCGAATTTGTCACCATACTAATATCTATTGACGACTCGGCCATCGCTGGCGAGTTCACTCGGCAAACGAACTCGGTTCGCTGCCTGTCTACTACGGCGAGTGAGCTTTGTTTCCAGTAACAAGAAGTGGCTACTCCTTAGGGCTTATGGTACGTGGGATTGTTGTTCAAGGAGGCAATCGAAACGACGTAGACGAAGTGCCGTTGTTTCAATGTGGTGAGGGATTATCCAAACGACGTCGTTAGCATTGCTCGCAGGAAAAACGAAAAAGAGAGTTGTCAGAAGTGGGATTTGAACCCACGCCCTCTTTCGAGGACCAGAACTTGAGTCTGGCGCCTTAGACCACTCGGCCATCCTGACAATCCGGTTAATCCATTGTACGAGTAAAATATATTCAAATTTTTAGGCTTAAAAAGTTTATGATTATTTAGGCGTTCGGACTATGGTTCTTGCACTTGAGTGGGAAGCATGTCATAAAATCTTTGCCGGACCTAGAAAATCCCCCCATATGCTCCTAGCCGAACAAGCACAAGCAAGTTCCATTTATGGAATTTGCGTAACCAGAATGCAAACCAGATTCCATTCAATTTTTCGTTTCTATCTGATTTGGAAAGAAAAGAGTTCATGATAATTGCTTCTTATTCCCGAGTTACTGCCTAATGAATCATTAATAGATGTCTCCAAGGCCAACTTTCTGAGGTGTATTCAAATTTACGATCTCCCTACATCTTTTTGATATATCAAAACAACAAAACAAGGATGCATGAAACACAAGCTTCATATTCCCCAGTCCACAAGCTTGGTTTGCTTCATTTGGTTTATTGAACTTAGAAACCAGTATTTGACAGATAGAAACCTTAATCCTTAAGCCACCCATGTCAGAAGCAAAAAATAAAAACTTGCATAGCACAAACACATATGCCCAAGTGATACTCGTAAGGTAAGATATTTAACATCCATTGATAGATCAAACTGGACAAGCCAATGGGCAAACAGTTAAACGAAATACCCAACTCTTTACTGAAACGACACAAAAGACTGAAGAGTTAAGTTCAACTCTTCTAATATCATGGCAACAAATCATGTCAACTTAATGTTTTACATTCCAATAAGATGATTATCTACCATAAATAATTAAAAGCTATAACTGTAAATGATATGATTATTTAAGCTGTATATTACTTCGTACCATGATCCGAGATAGATGTCCGACACAGGTTGAACTGCAATTACCACAACCATGAAATTCATTGAAGTTGGAGATGGAAAACTAATGAATGAATGCGCATGAAGAAATTACGGAATAATAGCATAGTCAAATAGGCATCACGACTTTTCAACTCTTCCAAGACTCACAAGCTACTGATTGGACTGGCATCTTGACTTTTCAACTCTTCTGAAGGTCACGAGCTACTGATTCGACTCCGTTTTTGCAGTTGTGTTCCCATTCTGCTGTTGGGGCTGTGGCGGCAGCTGCTGCTGCTGGAACTGATGAGGAATGTTAAGCTGGGAAGACTGCTGCTGGTGTAGCTGGAACATCTGGTGGTTAACAGAAAGCTGTTGGGAAACCATGCCCTTGGAGGGGTCAGAATCACCACCTAGCTCTTGAGTAGCAAGCTTTAATCGCCGGACCTCTGCAGTTAATGCTTCATTTAGAGCTGTCCAAATGCAACACAATAAAGTAAGGGACAAGCTATTGAACTTTAAATTTCACAAGATGCAGTTTTAGGATGGACAACTTGGAACAAGAAATCAAATGAGTTATAAAAAAGATGAATTAGCAAGGCATACATGCCGACCACTACCTCCACTTTTGAGACAAGCTATCATACAGTTCAGCAGGCTTGAGCATTTACCATGTATGAGACTTTGTAACAGCAGGCACAGACATGATACATTTAATTTATTGGACAAAGAGTGTTAATGATATTTTGACCATCTTTCAAGAGCTTGCAAACAGATCCGATAGCTGTTTTGTGTAATCAATGCAATGATACTATTTTGGGTGCATTTTAAGCTTCCAGCTATGGTCATTACACTACAAATTTATGACTTCAATTCAAAAAGTGACCTTATCCACATTGCTACATCAATATGAAGCAGCTAAAATCTTAGCATATTATAGGTGTGAAACCGCACTATCACACATGGCTATAACTTTCCGAATAGCACTTTCAGGTTTAACCTTAATGTAGTAAAACACAAGGATGATCGGAAAGGTGATGAAAATGCAACGGGCAAACTTGTACCCCAAAAAAATGTAATGGGGTAACAATTAGAGGTTAAATACAGGCTCGCAACATTGCACAAACATAAAATTATGCATCTTTCTTTCTCAATGGTTTTATAAATTTTTTCCCATCACTTGAAGATAAATGCATTAAAATAGCGATATTCTAAGATAAGTATCGGAAAACTACTCATTTAAAGCATGTTAATCAATGAGCTAAATTGCCAACAAATCCAATCAGTCATCCGTAACAGCATCCCACACAATTCAAAAATCTAAATACTTCTTCTGTCAAAGGAAAAAGGCAAAAAATTTATGAAATGAAAATCAGATTATACCATCACGGAGTTGTGCCTGTTGCTCCATGGCTTGAAGGCGAAATTTCAACTCGTTGTTCTGATTTGTAAGCCCAACAGAATCTCTCTGAATATTTAAAGTTGAAGATGAGATATGAGAAACAGGAGAGTAGCAAAATACTGCTAGAGCATTCTGTGCCCCAAATCCTCACCTGTAAAAGTGTTAGCTGAGCAGACAATGTGGTAGCTTCAGTCTGCAGAGTCTGAACCTTGTGCTCCAACTCTGAAATATACCGCATCTTCCGTTCTTTGGAACGAGCAGCTGATTGACGATTTGCAAGAATCCTTAAAAGGACCAACGAATTTGTTAGGTGGAATGTAGATGGAATCATTTTGTCTGATCAAAAAGGTATTATGTATAGTAAAGCAGTAGACTTGAACAGTAGGATACCTCTTCGCACGTTTTGGGTCAGACATTGCAATCTCAGCAAGCTTCTCATTTGCCATAATTTTCTTCAGTTCAGCCCCACTGAACTCACCATTTCCAAACTCCAAACTAAAGGCAGCTGAATTCCCATCAATTGAATTGCTAGGCGACAGTTGTCCAGGACGAGTTCCAGGTGAAGGTGGTAATTTTGGAGACTCATCACCAAAGTTCAACTTCCCCATAAAACTATCCATGGAAACACTTCTATAGTGTCTACCGGTTGGAGCAATATCTCCTCCTGCACTCCTTTTGATCCCTTCCCTCTTGTCAGTTGAATTCATTCCACCTCGCAGCGCACTGTTCCCACTTTCATTCACACTGCTTTCGGCTTCATTATCACTGCTATCACCTCCATTGGTCTTTGTTCCACTTGCTCTGCTATCCAAATCTTCATGATTCTCAGTACCATTGTTCTTATCATCAGTGCCAGAAGAATTCAACGCATCAATGTTATCCAAATTCATATAAGCAGAAAACAAATCATCCACAACTTCCCCTTCCGATTTCCTCTCACCCATTCCTTCCGCATTTCCATCAGCACCTCTCTCCCAACTAGTTTCCTTCTTCACCAACTGAGCTGGCTTAGGCACTCCCGAATTTTCCTTTCCAGACACTGATCGTTCCAAACCACCCGAACCCCTTAACGGAATAAGAGGTGGTGAAGATTGCATTATCGTATTAAATCCAAATGGAATATCACTATTGGACCGCCTATGGGACTTTCGAGGGGGCAAACTCTCTCCAACCCGTGGAGAATTCCCCCTAGAAAAAGGAGAGGGTGGCAACAAAGAATGCGAAGCTGCATCCCTGTCTTCCATAGACACATCAGTACAAATTTGGTCTGGAACCGCCACAGACGAACAATCACGAAACGGTGAAGGGCTTAAGGGAGGCAAAGAATCAAGGGAAAAGAATGAAGAAGGCTGTGACAAAGACCGGGAATGAGTAGGTCCCGGACTAAAACTCTGAGAACCCATTTGCTGGTTCATTTGGCGGGACACAGGGATCTGTGAATAAGGCGAAATGGGCGGGATCTGGTTAGGGTGTGAAGGAGGGATACCGACTCTTTTATTAGCAGCATCACCAACACCACCATTAAAGTTTTGGCCAAAATGAGAGAAATGTCTAGGAGCCCTGATTTGATTAGGATTCAACTGAGGTATTTCGAGTTGGTTCATTGACAAAGGTTGTTTAGGAATTGAAGATGATGATGTCCCAAATGAAGATTGAATCCTTTGCATCACATCAGTGTTACCTTCTTCACTATCACCCATTTTTTCTTCCTTTTTCTTACCAACAATAATAATGCAAAAAAACGATTACACCTTTGACACAAAAGGCTCAAAAAAAAACAAAAAAACACTTGCCGATTGAAAGCTTAACCTAGCTCACTTCAAACCAAGAAGAGCAACGATATAACATAATCAAAACCCACCAGAATCTGCAAAATGAGAGATAAAGCAAGCAAATTTGACAGTAGGAACAGAAAAGTAAAGTAGAATCGGCAAAATTTACAACAAAATAACAGGGAAAGAAAGCCAAGTAAAGAAACCTGTTAAAGATTATTTAGAAGAATAAGAGAGCAAATATATATATATATTACTAGTGTTTTAAGTACCTTGTCACTAGACGGTCAAAGCATAGGAAAAAATGAAGCAAAAACAAAGAGAAACCCAAAAAGGAAAAAATGGCCGTCCGGTGCAATTTTGGCAATATCAAGTTGGGCAGAGCAGGTGCAAGTTAGCAAGGTGGCACCACCTCTAAAATCTCCGCCGAATTTAGCGGCAGGCGCTTTCTCTCTCTCTCTCTCTGTTTCTCTGTAGAAAAAAAATTTAAAGAAATAAAAAATATATTTTATATATTTTCTTTAAAAAAAAAGAAAAAGTTTTTTTTGGTTTGGTTTTCTCGCTCTAGAAACTTTGACAAAAAGGATGCTTTCTCCCTCTAGGAAAAAAAAAAGAAAACTCTCTCTCTCTCTCTCTCTCTCTTCCCTTCTCTCTTGTGGGTTTCTTTTCTTTATTTTTTTTTAAAGGTTCTACTTCTAAGGGAGACGGGAGACGGGAGACGGGACACGGGTTTCATGACATGCACGTAATCTACGCGCGAAATTAAGAAAAGAAGAAAATAAATTTCATTTGCATTTGCATTTGGATTTGCATTTCAATTTGATTCCGACTTCAATTTGACAATTAGACACCTTTGTCTCCGCAGCTTATTTAGCAATGAATTTCTCCTAACTTCTTTTTTTTAAATGCCCCCCAACACTACCACTCTTATCAAATAATTAAACTATGAGTGTTTATTAACATCTTTCAATTTATGATAACCATTTTGCATTTTAATTAAAACAATTACACCGTTATTTATTTTATAAATGTTTATCATGTTTGCCTTTCGATTTCCTTTCTTGCTAGTCATTGCAACTATGTGTGTGTGACTCACCTAACTCAATTACAATAACCTCTCTCTTTTTTTTTTTCTTCTTTTGTACATATTACATGAACCTTTGATTTTTTTTTTTTATTTTCTATCTTCATGAATAATTTTCCTGCATAAGACTTCACTAAACTTGGTAATGGAGATTTCTTCAATGCCGGGCATGGCAGCTTACCTTCCTCATTACAGATTTATTCTTCGATTTTTATCTTGTACTTGACACAAACAATAAAAGAAATCACCCCATGTTTTTGTTTTGTCTTATGGATAAGGGATTTCTTATAGTCCCAAGGTCGTATTTTAACTTGAAGAAGAAGGCTCAATGCTGTATCGTGCTGCCTAATTTCTATTTGACCAACGCAACAAGGAACTCAAATATTAAGCAATGCATGCACGTTCTGCAATCGGTTCGGCATCTTTCGAACGCATACAGAAACATGTTGTTGTTGTTGTTGGTATTCTTGCCAAATAATATATTACCAGTCGAATATTTTAAATTCAGTGCATAAGATAAAGATATGCAATGAACTTGCATTACAATTTACATGTGCTTAGAAGTAATCCCCAACAATATTATGAACCCTGGAAAAAGGTTTCATCCTCATCATCATTGTCATTTCAGATCATCTCAAATTATGTACTTGCACATTTAATTAGTTAATATAAATTTTATTTTTTGAGATGTGTTAAATGATTCAAATTTTAAAAATAATAATATTATAAATAAACAATATAAATTTATAGATGCAATAATGTCACTCCTTCATATTATTTTCACTTATACTTTTTCCAAGTATTTTTATATAATACTTAAAAAAGTTTTTTAATTATTTAAGAAAGTTTAAATAAATTATACTTTTTGTTACATTTAAGCAAGCATTTATATTTTTATTTCGAACTTATAAACTTTTATAATTAATGTTTGATTTAATATTATTTATTATCATATTTTATATTAATGTGATATAATTTTATATTTATATGGCATTTTTATATTTTACATCAACATTATATCAATAATAAAATAATAGATATTTAATTGTGAATTATAATAAATTATTTATTTATTTAAAATAAAAAATAAAAAATAATTAAATTTAATAAAAATAAAAATTTATTTAATTTTTTAAAAATAATTGAAAAACTTTTTAAAATATTATATTTTTTATCGGAAAATTGTAATCAATTACGATGGTTAATTATTAGGTTCTAATAATTATTAAAGAATTCTCCTTGATTGGACAACCTTTTTTTTTTTTTGACTCGTAAACATATAATCAGTAATAATTAATGCTAAGTCCCCACCACCAAACAGAAGATAATAAATTATACGAGAGAAAGTTACAACCAAACTTTCACCTTCTTCTGCCTTTTACCCTGTGACTGACATAAAGAGAGAAGAAATAGACCCCACCACCGCAATCCTTATCTTAATGCTTAATATATCATGTCATTGATCCTGGTTCTAGGTTACCAGCAGACAGGTCCATGCAGTTGAGACCAAGAGAATATCTCACCTTTTCGTTTGATTAAGTAAAATAATCCATTATTTGCACATTTTTTTTCTCTTACAAATTAATATCTCATAATTTGATAAACTGAAACTGGCTCAGAAAAATTTTTTAAAAATTAAAAAAAGAAAAAAAATCGGAATGGCCCTCATAATATCTAATCGTCCCACTATTATTCAATTATATGGACAAATTTTAGAAGCAGTTTGGAATTTCCCATGGCACTCCTGATCTTGCATTCGTACATTGTCCAAAATTTTAATACACAATGTTGCCAAAAGCCCAACCATGGCATTACCACATAATCCGTGTGTATGTGACAAATTTCACCTATACAGTTAATTTCGTTTATTCAAAAATTTTAAATATATAATATAAAATAAAATAATTAATACTACACAATGTGTATAAGAAAATCAAAGGAAAAACTCTCAAACTAGCTTCAAGTTGGGATGAAACCAAGTTAACCCACAAACAATGTTAGAATGGTAAGTAGTTTCCCTTAGTTCTTGCCACTCGTCAAGCTTTGCTGCGAGGAAATCTAACCAACCGACCAACCATTTTGCTTGCATTATTGAATTTCTTCTTCAAAGCTTTTATGTTTTTTGGGCAGCATGCACATGGTTGATGTTCGAGACGACAGTCGACAGTAGTTTCACTGTAACCCCCCCCCCCCCCCCCCCCCCCCCCGGCTCCCCCGGAATTTGGAACGAGATTGATTTTTGTAAGGAAAACGACATGTTACAAACCGAGGTTATGTACGTGGTCCCATGAAGTAGCATTGTGGGTTGGGCAATTTTTGATGTTACACTAAGATTACTTAAGCAATTATCTTACTAATTAATTTATACAAATTTAATATTATTAAGCATAACAGACAAATTAATGCAGTAAAAATCATTACAAATCAACGTTAAAAATAATAAATTTATAAGTTTTTTTTTTTATTTTTTGAGTTCTGTTGCATAAAATGCATATAATTCTAAACTTTTAAAGCAAAGCGTGGAACACAAGTATACTAGATTTTCTTTCAGTAGCCTACTTGCCTTTGACTAAGGAATTCGTGTTGAATATAGAATTGCTTGCTTCGTAAGTTGAAATATTCTAGAAATTCATTTTAACCTTTTCGAAATTATAAATGTTTCGTGACCGAAACAAATGTTATGGCAATCAATCAACCAAACTATCTCATCTTTTCCTTGTCCTTTTAAGTAATGGCATGCTTGGTTCACTAGAAATAATATAATAAAAATAAAATAATTATTTAAAAAAATATATAATATAAAAAGAATAACTGTTATTTATGATAGTTCATGAAAATGGAATAAGATAGAAATTGTTATTGTTACTTATTCCATTATTTGGTTAACAAGAATAATTTTAAAAATGGTTAAAGAATAATGAATAAATTATAAAAATACTATTTATTAAAATTTAAAAAAATGTTAATTAAAAAAAAACTATGATGAGAAATAAATATTTTTTATTACAATTAAAAAATTTATTTTGTTAAAAGATAAAAATATTATGGGCAATAAAATCAAAATAACTTTTACTATAATTAAATAATATTTTCATCAAAAGATAAATATATTTTTATTATAATTTAATAATATTTTTTATTAGAAGATAATTAAACTTTTTATTATAATTAAATAATATTTAATATTAAAATATAAAATATATTCTTTATTACATATTATATTCAAATAATAATATTAAGTAATATACTTTATAATATTTATTATAGTGAAATAATATTAATATATTAAATAATATTTAAATATTTCCATTTCTTTTTTTTTAAATGAAGTAAAAAATTTTGTGTCTGTTGTGCTTTAGAGAGAGAAGGAGTGAGGAAGAGAGAGAAAAAAAATAGGTTTAGTATTTTTTTATAAGATAATTTTTTAAATTATAAAAATATATATTTGTCTAATCAACTTATTTTCTTATTTTTAACAATTTGGAATAACTATTACAAATGAGACATTGATAATGGCTATTCATGTTTCTCTTTGAATGGTTATTCTGAAAAATAACCATTTAATTGAATCAAATGTAACTTTATCTCAATAATGAAAATAGGGGGGGAATGACTATTCGATTCCCCCCAACCAAGCATTTACTCTAACTTAAAAACTTACAAACACAAATATATTTTCACTAACATTATAATAAATTTTAATTTTAATTATACTCTTTAAGTAACATATTTTTTATGTAATTAAATTTTAAAAATTAAAACTATTTATACTTTTAATCATATTTTTTTCACATTTAATAGTAATATCAAAAGTGTAATTTTTATTAGTATATGTAATTTTTATAATTATATCTTATTCATAATATAGTTAAAATTTTATATAATGCAATAAAATTTACAAAAACATTGTAAAAAAAAATACGAAGAGTACTATTAAAAATATCTTTAATAGTACATTTAAAAGATGTATAATTTTAAGTCAAAATTAAAAAAGGGAGAGTAAAATCTTGTATAAATCACTTCATTATTATACAAAAAATAAATATTTACTTATAGCTAACAAAACGAATAATCTAAATTCTCCTTGACATAATTAAAAAAAAAAGGTGAATGACTAAATTAGGGGGTAATGCAGTGTGGCCTAAAAGTCAATGTACATGATCGTGACATGTACAAATCTGAACTACTGTCAAATACATATTCATTCAAGTGTTAATAGTTTAATTTTCTCTATGAATTTTACAACAAGGTCGAGTTGACTTCTATTAAATAGAAAACAACTTCACATGGGATAAAAGAAAAATTATTGACGACAAAAAATAAATTAAAAAAATCCAACCCTTTTCCCATCTTTTCTATCTTCATCCTTCCCTATTCATGAAATCCAAATAGTCATAATGAGTCACAATAATTAAGACATGAGTCCAAAAAATTGGGGGTCCAATTATGTTCCACATACCATAGTGCATGAATTTAGTTCACTTTTATAATAAACTTTCAAAAAAAAAAAGTTCACTTTTATAACAAAAACATTTATTATTTTATATATCAATAAATGAGATTTTTAAATTTCACCATTAATTTATATATAAAATTTTAGTAATTATAATTATTGATTAATTTTTCGAATTATAATTTTTGAAATTTAAATTATTTAACTCGATTTGTAAGATAATAGCATTTTTTTTTTGCTTAAAAAATGTTAAACAGTTGCATCGGCGTCCCCTGATCCATACTTCCCCGACAGATCCGTCATGTTTGACACGTGGAACGATCTATGACGTTGATGGTATCTTCAAGTTTGACCGGATCATCGAAGGGGGGGACCACGATAGTAACACGTGTTAATAAATACGTGACAATCGCTTTTTCGGGACACGTGGAGCGTTTTGGGTGCGTATAGGGAGAAGGAGGGGTGTGGTAAGCTTATCCACTCCAATTTTAAGCTGTTGTCAATCATAAAACGAAAAAAGTGAAATTACGGCCCACTTCTTGGGTTGGGCCCACTTTAGAAATTAGGCAAACCCATTAACAATGTGATAGGGAGAGGCCGTTTTGTCATGGATGTGGCCTGGGAAGACGACAACGCCGTGTGATAAACGACGTCGTTTTTCTTTTTTCTTCTTGCTCGGAACCCTACCACAAGTGGGTACAAACTTTCTCGTGTTGGAACTTGGAAGGAACAAATCTTTGGGAGATTTTGCCCTTAAAAAAATTGTGGGTCAGCATTGATCTCCCGATGCACAAATGCAGGACTCTCAGTACCAACCAAGTTCTTATATTTGTCGGCATCGAGTGAATGCTCTTTTGTTTCCTAGCACTTGGATGCTAATCACAAGATTTATATTTCCATTACCAAACATTCCAAATCTCCATTTTGTAATCTCGAAACATGTTTAGAAATATAGAATTATATCCTAATTAAACTTAGTTAGTGTCGTTTATAGGCTAAGCAAGATGGCGAAGGGGGGGAAAAACCCCACAAATCGATATCTGCCAGAAGCCCCACGACTGATGGAAACACATCGACTCTGGACTTGGGAGGCTGCAGCAATTTTGGACTGCCATGTGATGCCGTCAATGTCCGCACGGGCAATTGGTTGAGGCTGTGCCCCACTTCAACGTATAATATAACTCTTAAATAATTGATCAAATTAATGCTAACGTGGAAACATAATTTCAGTACTTTGAAAACAATGGCGAGTACCGTGATCGACGTATAACATTAATATAGTTGTTTTGAGATTAAATTATTAAAAGTATACTGCTAAAATATCCATGTGTGTGAACGTTAGCAACAATGTGCTGGCTTGTAATTTATTTCCAATCCAAGAATCTATAATTCAATAGAAACTATACACTAGATGAAATAAAATATGCTCCTTATATTTGGACTAACATTCTTCAGCAGTCATGTTATGTTACATGGTAGTTTCGGTTGGGCCCCGGTAGTAGCGCCGCTGTCTCCTCGTCAAATCTGATGCTTCTTGAGCCGAACATAAAGGCACCCCCTTGTTTAATTCATCTACCATTATCCTGATAAACGAAAGACCAGCATCAACATGTACCATGCCCTCAAGTCAACCAGCACAATAACCCTAGCATTGGAATCAAGGAGAATTTACAATAGTTTTGTTATAATGCGTGGGAATCTCATCAAATGTGTTCATAATCCATTCAACCCATAATGCACAAAAGAAATGGCAATGGAGCTCCTGGGTCTGTATGCAAGGATGAAATTATCCTTTCTGGGATGGCTGAAGGGTATTAGGATTGTTAAGATTACCAAATGGAATATGAGAATTGACTGAAAATAAAGAACCACTTTGTTCCGGCCATCTAGACTGCCACATGAGTAAACTCCAGTAAACCGGAGATTAATATTTTAGGAATTACAAAAACCTACATTAATGGAGCAAAGGAAACATCCTTCCATCAAAAAGCTCCATACCTTTTCATGCAATTCAATTCTAGTTCCATCGAATCTTTGTGGTAGACTGCACCAGAATGAGAGGCTCTGAGGCAGAAACATACTCCATGTACGAGTTTGTCCACAAGCTACTTGATGGTGATATAACGATTTGTCCCATGTCTAGCCCAGTAGTTCTTGAGATCCAATGGTATTGAAAGATCTTGGCCTTCAGCAGCCAGCCGACTAAGCAACTTTGTGAAGACACTACCACTCATCTTCCGGCCACCCACTCGGGCATGGCGCTTGTTTGGCATCTGTGGCAATGGGTATGATGACATGGTGGTGGTGCAACAAGACGACTGCCACCCACCATTTCCCCACTTGTAGCACTGTCGGGGAACTCCTGTGCAGGAGCAAACTGGTACAGGCATTGTGGTTTCATCAAAGTTGACCATGTTCAACCCAATATCCTGACCATTCCACTCAGATTTACACTTCTTCACCTCAGTACCAGCTTGCCTGTTTAAATCCTCAGCCACTTTCTTCACCTTTCGTGCTGACTTTGAGGAAACAGCTTTATTCTCCTTTGTCCGCTTTACAGGGCGAGACTTGCCTTCTTCACAAGCAATGGTAGATACTGGGAGGGCATCAGTAACATGCATTTCACTGTTGAGAGTTTCACCCACATCAGTTGAATGGTACGTGGGGTGCATGCGTTTTCCTCCACGCTGAATACCACCACCCAAAGGGAAGTTCATGGCATTTTCACGATACTGTAACACAGCTAAAGCATTATCTCTATCCATTAAGGCACTATCCCGCTCAGCAAGTGCTTTGTCCCGCTGCTGGAGGGCCTCATCTCTAGCAGCCAGGGCTTCCTTCTTCTCAGAAATCGCAATGTTCCGTTCTCGAATAGCAGCATCCCTCTCAGCGAGTATGGACATGATTTTCTTATTCATGACCAAGGCGTTGTTTTGTTCCTTCATGTGATGTTGTGGCATCATGTTCCACTGCATGTATCATTTGCATCCTACTTAGCTAAATCAACTATTGAACTATTACATAAAGACTAAAGCAACGTGGTTCAGTGGAGAATTGTTAGCTTTCTTCTTACCGGAGTGTGTGCCCCTTTGTAGTAATCCAGCTTATATCTCCCACTTTCTTGTTGCCCAGCACCATCCATCTAATACCAACTCTTTTTTAATTGAACTAAAATCTGTTCACAAGCCAACCCACTCCTCAAACGTTAATGTGAACACAAAAGTCAACGAGTTTCAGGCATGTACAGCATGCTATCTGTTTATACAATGAAAAGTCCAAGGTTCAATTTCAAGTAATTTGCAAAGCAACTAGCAATGAGGTATAGAGAATTCCCCTCCAAATCTTAGTAAGTAAAAGACTAGACCACCAGAAATGTGCAACCACATGGCAATAGAGAGTAAACTAAACAATCCACTATTCCAAAAGTCGGCAATTCAGAGAAGGAAAAATAAACAACTATGACAAATAACAAAGAAAATAACCAAAAATCAGACAGAAAGTATAGACTTTTAGCTGTCAAAGAGAAGCTGTACATGTTACAATCACAAGACCAGAACCAAAAAAGGACAACGAAAACGTAAAACTTCGTTTTTATGGTCATATCACCAACAACCAGTGAAATAAGGTATCTCCCTGACAAGAGTACAAACTTATTAGTGAACATAGAATAACTTTTTTGATAACTAAATATCTTCAATATATCGAAGTCAATACCAAAGCAATTTTATACAATATTCAGATCTTCCTAATTCAATTAACACCTCTTCTCCAAATACTTTGAAATCCAGGCAAAAAGCCACACTGAGAACAGGTGCTCAGTTAGAAGTTTAAATTGTAAAGGCATCACTCTTCAAAAAAAAAAAAAAAAAAGCGACTCTAAGTAAAGGGCAGGCATATTTTGAAAAGAACGCTTAAATTTACTGATCAAAAACAAACACTCAAGCCCAGGAGCCTCAAGCATATGAGAGTTACAACTAATTAAGCCTATTAAGAAAATACTTGTAATAAATGGGACAATGAAATCTTCATCGTAAAGTACTCAATGCATGCTAAGTAGTTAACAATAAGGCAAGCAGCCTAAGACGGCACGACGACATCCAGTGGTTGACGAACATCCAGGCTGCAAAAAATGGTAAGCAGGTATCTACTATGAATACAGTCAAGCAACTTTCTACTACTTACTAACTCTTATGTTGGTTAGTTCACAAATAAGGAAAAACATCAAATATAGGCACTGAAAAATCCCATAAGCTTCATGAAAGTTATAACTGCAAACCCTGTCACAATTTATGCGAATTTGAACTCAAATTTAATTCAGTTGCAAATCATTTTAAGTTTCAGAGGCATCTCTTTTAGCACATAACCTAAATTCCAGAATAAATCAAATGATAGGCACACAAACTTTAAAAGAAAAATCTTGAAAAATCCCAGATAATTCTTGTCGAATATTTACTATCCCCATGCAATGAACAACGCAAATTCCTAATTTCCCAAACTTATAGCAATGAAAAACAAAGAAGAAAGGTTCTGTCTTTATCTTTCTTTGTTCTTTCTATTAACAGATCAGCTTCATACACTTCAAAAGAAATTCAACAAATTTTTTTTTTAAAAAAAAAACTTGAGTCCAACATATAAGCATGTATGTAAGCAAGCCCTAATTAAGCACATTCCTTAAGCCGAGTTGATTAACAAGCATAAAATCGAAAAAAAAAAAATTAAAATATTTAGCTAAAACGAACCTTGGACTAATTAGATATAAACAATAAAAAGAGGTAAGTGAAAGAGAAAATGTTACAGAAAAAGGAAAAAAAAGAAAATGTTCGACTCAGGTGATTTCCAATTTTCAGTAAAGTTAGGGCTTTTGACCATCATCGAAAGTCTTCCTTTTTGTAGATAAAATGAAACACTGAGCATAAACCTAAAAAATGCTCGACACATAAAGATATACAAAGAAATTGGGAGATCTTCAACAAAAACAATGGAAAATTAGAAAAAAAAAACTTACTTTTTTTGTTCTTTTACTGAGTAATGGAGCAATGATTCGAAGATGCCTGAAATTTCGGTCTGAAAACGGAAACCAAAGGGGAGTTCGATCGCCAGAGACGAAATAAAATGATTGTCGAAAGTGTTGATATAATTTTTTTTTCTCTTCCCGCCATAAACGACGGCGTTCTCGCACTAGCCAGTCGAAGGACAAAAACGTAGTCGTTTTCGAGATTTCTTTTCACTCTCTCCTCCTTTACTAATGAACAATTAATAAAGAAAAAGAATTAAAGCAGGAGGAATCTAGTTTGTCCTAAACGTAGCGTTTTAGATCCTGTGGGCGGCGGGGGGACCCTGCCACGGCCCTCCGGGAAGCTTGGCACACTCTAGCACGTCTTGAATCTCTTTCACTTCACGTCTCAAACGCTTTACACAGCCGCGCTTTTTTCATTCATATTTCACTTCTCTTCATCGATGACATTGTCGTTTTCTTGTTTCATCTCTTAAAGCTTTTTTTTTGTCCTGGGTTTTTAGCAAAAAATGGAGCTTGGTCTTGTTACATTGCTGAGAGCCGCTTGGATTGCAGTTACTCTGCCCATTGTTATAGCTCCAATACCCAGTTCTAAGCTGAGTTCATTCCATCAACTTGTTTCGAAGTTTGCAAAGAGAGGGAAAACCATGCAACCATGTTCTTGTGTGAGTTTTTTAATTTGAAAACTTCTGTCTTTGCCATTGTCTATGTGTTTTTTTTTGTTTGTTTAAATTCATAATTTCTTATCTGGAAAAGAGGAAAGCAAGTTATGCATTATCTGAATTGTGTGTGTTCTATGATGAGTGTTCTTTTTCAGTTAATGTGAGGTTCAGGAAATTAACTACTGCAGTTATGGTGGGTTCAGTTAAAGTGTTAACTGCTGTTATTACAAGTTGAGAAATGTTGATGATTGATGTTTCTCTTTTCATGTTACTGTTTTGAGTGAAGGTTTGGTAATTCTGTAAATGAATACAGTTGTTGTAGGATTTTACTCTTATATTTCTGTTGAATGAGACCATCATTTTCTTGCACTGAAAATGTTCAGCTACCTAGCAAATGAATAAGTTGGTTTACCCTTGCTCTCGTTTAAAAGGTGATCAAGAGTAGTTCTGCTTCTTACGTGGTTCCACTATAGTTTTTTAAAAATTACTCAGAATGGGCTGAGGCTGACTGTAATTTACCACGAGGTTAATGGATTCACATGGGGTTTCAAATCTGCTTTGACAAGTATCTCATGCAACTGAACTTTCCTCCAATGGAAGTCCAGAATGTTATTTGGCTTGAATGAAAATGTGCCTTTCCTATTGTGCTTTATATAACTGCATGTTGCAGTTATCATTAAGCAGCATTTTTCAGAAGTTTAGCATAGAAACTGTTCAATTACTCCTCTTTTGTCGTTTTCTCTTTCATAATATTCTTCTCTTCGGGATTGCAGGGGCATCTTTTCTTATTGATACTATTTGACCTGACTAACTAACTTACTCTGTTTTACCCTTGGATTGCAGAAATTCACTGTTCCTCATAGATTCTTCTCTCATGTCTACATGGTGGCTGTTGTGTGGACAACCATTTTACTCCTTACAACATGGTTGTATGCGTATAGGATGGCACCACTGACCTCCGAGTCATTTCATATTTTACATCTTGCTAGCCACTTGACAGGAGGTTCGCATATCTTGTCATTTCATAAATCTCATTTGACAGCACTTGAGCACAGATACAGCATCTGGCGAATTGTGCTTCTGCTTTTGTTAATGGAAGCTCAAGTCTTGAGACGCCTTTTTGAGACATTTAATGTATCTAACTATAGCCCCTCAGCTCGAATGCACATATTTGGCTATCTAACTGGCTTGTTGTGAGTTTCTTAAACATCTTCCAGTATATGGCTCTCTTCTAAATAACTAGGTTAGACTTTGTTGCTACTTGAAAACGTTTGATGGTTATTTTCTTTTCATTTGTGAATGTATACATCTATATTCATCTTTAATATACTAAATAAAGTGTCAAAATATTAATGCTGCTCCTTTTGACTTTTATTTACGTAATGAGAATGCTTTAGATAATGATCTGTTGTTTTTTTCCTTCCCAAACAATTCTTCCATGGTTAGTTACTACATAGCAGCACCACTGTCACTTTGCTGCACTCTAGCGCCTAAGGTGTTTAACTTTACTCTGAGCCTGGTGGCCGAATTCATTGTTAAAGGAAAGAATCAGATGCCAGCTATTGAAATTGATTGGTGTGGATCTGTAAATCCTCTCATGAAGCTTGGATGGAGCCAGTGGATTGGTAGTGCTATATTTCTTTGGGGTTGGATTTATCAGTGCCGTTGTCATGCAAGTCTAGTAAGTAACACTGTTTCATGGACTTGATTTGTTGTTGTTTCAAAGTTATCTATGCAATGAAAATAACAATTTAACAGATGCCAGAACAAAACAAATCGCACTTGTTTACAGTTCTATTTAAAACAAGAAGTTTTGATATTATTTCCACAAGGTGCTGCGGAAGCCCATGTTTATGTATCCATTAAAATTCCATGTATTTGGATAGGGGATGGAATTGGTACTTTGTTGATTGAAGAGGTTTAGGGAGGGCCAATTGAATTGTTGTTTGCTTAAAGGGTCATTTTGAAGTTCCTCTGCTTCTCTTACCTTCCCATTAGCTGACTGGGTTGAATCTTCATTAGGGTTCAGTGCAAGCACATGCTGAACAAGTTGATGACTACGTAATTCCTACTGGAGATTGGTTTGAAATTGTTTCATCTCCACACTATTTAGCTGAGATTGTAAGATCTCTCTCTTTCTCCATCTATCCTTTCTGCTTACTGGCCATTTTAGTGATTTCTTAGTGATATAGAGAAAATCTTATCAGCCTGTATTTCTAATGACTGCATTGTTTTTGTTTACTTATCACTAATGATGAAGGTCATATATGCTGGTATGGTGGTTGCTAGTGGAGGAGGAGATCTGACCGTTTGGCTACTTTTTGTATTTGTGGTATTTTTTTTTCTCTAGCACAGTAAAATCCCCCATCGTTTCTGTACTGTACGCATGAACTGAAATGTTGTATTGAGTTCTGGCAGGTGGCAAATTTGGGGTTTGCAGCAGCCGAAACGCATAAGTGGTACCTTTGCAAATTTGAAAATTACCCAAGAAATCGATTTGCTATTATACCATTCCTCTACTAATGTTTATAACCCCTTGTACTAATTTTTAATATTGTGCGCTGGCTGTGATTTTATGTGGTGGTTGAGTAACTAAGTTGCAAGTTTCAGTATGTTAGGAGGTGGCATGCTCGGATGTATGTGAGCATAAACTGATGATGTTTTAGCATCACTGAATGAATGATAATGGTATAATGTTGAAGTGTTATTTTCAGTAAATGGATCACTTGAAATAAATTGTTTTCACCATGCCATGAAAGCATGATTGAATGAATGCTATGCCAGAAGGAAGTCCTACAATCGAAGTCTGTATGTCATGGCTAGTTATGGCCAAGTTGGTTACACTCTTGTTGAAAAAGTATACTGTGGGAGTGTTCAAGCTTGTTGTACGAAAACAATACCGTTTCTGATCCGGGCAAGCGCAAAGCGCCCAAGGCAGAATAGCAGACATAGCAAGTCTTTACTCTTTACGACTCGATGCTGACACTGCTTTTATTAACGAGTCAGAGGCTATCAGTTCTCCTCATTAACAATGTTTCAAAGTTCAGAAATTCTTTAAAACTCGGTTAAACTCATCTATCATCCAGCGTTTTTTTTTATATCAAACAAGAAAAACTATTACATCTTGCTTTTGATCTGGGGTTTCTTTTTTGGTGAAAAATGGTGGTTGGGCTTGTTGCATGGCTGAGAGCCACTTGGGTTGCAGTGGTTCTGCCTATTATCTCAGCTTCAATACCCAGTTCCAAGCTGAGTTCATTTCATGAACTTATTGTGGGGTTTGCACAAAGAGGGAAGATCAGGCAACCATCTTCTTTTGTGAGTGTTTTTTAATTCTTTGATGCAAAGTTGTCTATGTCTTCGTTTAGATCCATTGTTTTCTTGAGGAAAAAGGAAAGCGAAGCTATACCTTTTTGGGTTTCAATGTCTTTTAAACTAAGTGCAAATTTTTTCCTTTATCATGTTAGCAACTTGAGTGAATGTTGATTTCAGGCTCCGATCCGGAGAGACGGGAAGCTGAAATTTAAGCCAGTTTGCCAAATTTGGAAACTGAGTACCATTGTCTCTAATTCTTTTAAATTAGTACCATTATTTCAGTATGTTTGGCAATGAATTGTTGCAGCCTTGTAGGATTTGCGTTTTGGTATTTCTGTTTAATTAGACCATTGTTTCCGCCATAGTTTTGTCAAGACTCAAGCTTACTCTGAGCTTGAGCTATCTGTAGCTTGCAGTGAAATTAATGAATCAGAATAGATTCGGGTTTTCGAATCTGCTTTGACACAATACTGAACTTTCCTTCACTGCAAATCCAAAATTGTTCCTCGGAGATTCTTCTCCCATTTCTACGTGATGGCTTCCATCTGGACGCTGCTCCTCACAGCATGGCTATATGCATACGCAATGGCTCCAATGAATTCTGACCCATCTCATTTTTCACATCTTGCTAGCCATAGCCACTTGACAGGGGGTTCACATATCTTTTCTTTGCATGAATCTCATTCGACACTAGTTGAGCAATACAGGGTCTGGCGAATCGTTTTCCTACTTATGTTAATGGAAGCTCAAATCTCAAACCATTCTTCCATGTTTAGTTACTGCATAGCAGCACCACTGTCACTCTGCTGCAATTGTGCGCCGGTGGTGTTTAAATTTACTCTGGACCCTGGTGTCCAAATTCATCATTAAAGGAAAGAATAAGATTACAGCCATTGAAATTGATTGGTGGGAATCTGTAAATCATCTTTATGAAGCTTGGATGGCGACAGTAGATTGGTAGTGCTATATTTCAATGCCTTTGTCATGCAATCCTAGTAAGTCACCAAACTTGATGTGTTGTTGTCGCAAAGGCGTTGCGGAAGCCCATGTTTATGTATCTATTATAGTTCCATGTATTCGGATAGGGGATGGAATTAGAACTTTGCTGGTTGACCAGGTTTAGGCAGATGGCAACTGAATTATGATTGTTTGCGCAAAGGGTCATTTTGATGCTCCTCTGCTTCTCTCACCTTCCCGTTAGCTGACATGTTCAAATCTTCAATAGGGCTCACCGTGGGGCGTGGGCACATGCTGAACAAAATTGATGACTGTAATTCCTACCGCAGATTGGTTGGTAACTGTTTCATCTCCACACTATTTGGCTGGGATTGTAAGATCTCTCTTACTCCATCTACTTACTGCAGGTGGCCCTTCGTGGTGTTTCTGGAAGATATGCTAGTTTTTGTTCAAGGGCATACCATCCTTTTTCAGCCTTCTGGACGTTGCTTTTGTTCTTATTTGGGGAACCTTTTAATTCCTCATTGATTAATGGAAGTTATCTCTTGATTTTAAAAAAAAAAAAAAAACTTACTGCAGGTGGCAAATCTGGGGTTTGCAGCAGCTGAAACGCATAAGTGATATCTTCACAACTTTGAAAATTGGTTAAATTACCCAAGAACTCAATTTGCTATCATCCCATTCATCTTTTAAGGTTTAGGAGCACTAATTATATAAGGCATTGTACGCTTGACTGTAATTTCCTTAAGGGGTTTTAGTACCTAAAGTAATTGTTTAAGTATCAGCATGTTAGGAGGACTACATGAAATGTGGGGTTTTATTTAAAAACTGATGAACTTTGGCATCATTGAACTAATTTATGACAGTAGGATGTCCCATGAAATGAATGATATGCACATATACTATTTTCTAGAGAGAAAAAGATGAAAACAAAAAAAGAAAAGAAAGAATGAAATACTAGAGGAAAAGATGATTCTTGTTCTATCTGTCACACCCCACACCCACAACTTAATCTGTAGTTTAAGAAACGAACATCTTAACATATACCCAAGAAACAATTTATTCCAAGTTAAATTTCTTAATGTATCCACTTATTCAAAGTAAAAACATTTTGCTAAAAGTATATGTTCACACATTCATAAGGATTTATACATCCTTCTCACATACTAACAAAAGTTTAAAACTTCAAAATCATGAGAGCTATTCTAAAATACCAAGGAAAACCCTTTTTCAATCTAATATTGCTTTCTTGCAAACTCTCATGGAACACAAACTTGCATCCGAACCAATCCTAAGTTTACTCTAAAAAACAACAAAATATAGAAATCGTAAAGCTTAGTAAGTGGCCTAACTCTAGTTAAGGAAATGACAACCAAATACCACGTGCTAAAGCAAAAGAGACCGAATTGGGTCATTTTCAAGTACTCTAGAACATGGTATTTTAAAGGTTCTAAACAAGTCTTATCGAATGATTCAAAGAGTAACTATCAAGAACAGAGCTCTTAACTAATGAAATCAGAATTTTAAAATAGGTATAGGATGCAAAATATAGAAATATTTCAAATATCAATAATCTTCAGAATAAATGCTAAATTAGTTCATATTTTCAGAATTTCAAAAACAGATCTCAAAGTATTTTCTTAGTCATATACAAGTTCCAATACCATTTCAGAGAAAGAAGAATTTTTGGCACTGGTGAATCTGATCAAATTCTGAGAATTATATAAATTACTAAAAGTTTTCCAATGCAGTTTCGAGTCAAATGGATTTTTCACTCTTATTCTTCATAGAACACAAGGAAAGCCCCCACAAACAGAATACCTGGCACGCTTTAAGCATACAGATCTATGCCCCAAAACCTGGCAGGTTGATTGGTTCGATATTTCCTGTCAACAGTTCTAATTAGGTCCATGTCTTCTTTGGCCAGCTCAAAGTCAAAAACCTGGAAATTCTCTTGCAATCTCTCAAATTTTGATGTCTTCGGGATGACACCTGTGTTTCGCTGAATTCCCCACCGGAGAACAATCTGAGCCACAGTTTTCTTATACTTTTCAGCCAGCCCCTGAAATCAAAGTGTATTGATAAACAATAAATTAGGGAACAAGTGCAGCAACTGAGTGTCTAGTAGTGATAACAATGGAAAATTAATGTACAGAAGGATTGCATACTTTAAGGATTGGATCATCCAAACATGACACTGTACCAAACCATTCCGCATTAGCCGCAGCTCCTCCTAAGGGAGTATGGGCAGTAACACAGATCCCATGCTTCTGACAAAATTTGACAAGACAATCACGTTGGAAGTAGGGGTGTGTCTCAATCTGATTTACAGCAGGCTTCACTTTGGAGTAAGCTAGGCAATCTCTGGTTAAAAAGATATCATAGTTGCTGCCAAATTTACAAATTATGTATTAGATGTAATTCCAAATTTACAAGATTTGTGAGAATACCAAATGAAAGGATGAAAACTTGACACCTGATCCCAATGCTACGAACTAAACCCTTGGAAACCAGATCTTCCATAGCATGCCAGGTCGTCTCCAATGATATAGTTGTGTCTATGTCCAGGACTCCATCCTCATCCAAGGGACTGCCAGTTTCACCAATTCCTGCATGCATATAGAATACAGCAAAATCAGAGAGTGTGTAGCTTCCAAATTCTTCTAACTAGTTTCCACTTTAGGCATCCCAGCATCTATCTGTTATTAGTTTGCATTGTTATCAAAAGAATGAAGCTAACAATTCTTTAAAATGAATACATCAACCCCTAAATAAATAAATTCAAGCTATTTCTCTAGAAATATCAACTAAGGATGCGGTCAACACCACAGTTTTCACCATGTACACCACCAAGTTAAGCATAGTAGATAGCAATCCAAATATAACTTTCATGCTTCCGTATCAAGCTCATCTTCTTAATTCTCAAGGTTAACAGAAGTTAAACATAAAATAGTACAGTGAAGAAAGTACCCAATGTAAGGAATACATATAAACAATAAGAAAAAGCAGTCAGGAATCACCAGTGTGCCTTATGGCAACAGGAAAGTGAACCAGATACAAATCCAGATAATCCAACTGAAGCTTCTTAAGACTGTCTTTACAAGCCTCAAGAACATGCCCGTGATCAGTATTCCAAAGCTGCAATCAGACCGGATGAAATAAGCAATACATTGTACTAAAGTATAAGAAAGAAAAGTCAAATATTCAGTTAAACCAGCCTTAGTTGTAACAAAGAGGTCCTCTCTCTTAACAAGCCCACTTCTGAATGCTTCCGACAGTGCCTCCCCAACTTCTGCTTCATTCCCGTAGTCAGCTGCAAAACAACATGCATGTATCACGATAACATGAACATGACCTATATGCCACCAGGCACCAACACAACGCGACAACACTTTCAAATCAAATAAGGCATGTGGTCAAGACTAAATTTCCTCTAACCCTCTTCCAAATTCTCCTTAATAAATCTGGGTAACTAAAGTACTGTGGAACTCTTCCTTACATATCACGGAATGGTCGATCTAGACAAGAGTACAGGACAATTGTCATAAAGTTGAAATTTTGTATAAAAACATCACAAATTTAAAAACAACTTCAACCAAGGACTTCAATCATGAATGGTTTCCCAATTTTTAGTATAACTAAACAAAGAAACGGCTTTGCAGAAAACCATTTGATTTTCCATAAAAATTCTTAAAATTTAATGTTCCATAATCATTTATGCTTATTGTGACTAATTTTTGTTCCAACACTTGAACGAAGAACTGCAGTCAAGAATTATATCCATATTTAGCTAAAATACAATAAAGAAACTCCCACTAGCATCAAACAACATCTGCAAGCTGAGCCAGTTACTCAGATATAAATCAAAACGATAGTGTGATGAAGATAGCAAGATTTATCTAATTATAATATATGCATGCAAAGAAGGAAAAACCCAGAGTACCAGCACAGTCAAAATGGCGATAACCAATCTTGATGGAGTTGATGATGAGGTCTCTAATGTCTTTTCCTTCCATACGCCAAACACCCAGGCCAATTATTGGCATCTTGAATCCATTGTTCAATGTTATCGCCATTTCTTCTTTTGCGGCGTAAAAAATATTAGTTTGCCACTCCTCTAACACTATCGTTGATTTCGTGAAATGAAATAATGGAATTGCAAGGAGATTATATTCTTGTTTGGTTGGTTCGTCCTTGGCCTGGCCCTTTTCTGATTGTTTCCATTTGAGGACGAAAATCCTGAGCACATGATAGAAGCTGACGTCGGATGATCAGAACCGTCGCTTGTCTTTTTCTTTTTTAAAATTTTAGATTTTGATTCCCATCTAAGCGTCCGTTTGGTTTTACCTTATGTTGTTTTATTGATCTATTTATTTTATTTATTATTTTTCTCTTAAAATATAACGATTTATCTAAATCGGAGTCATTCATTGAATTAATGTAATCTTTACCCATATATATATATAATTTCATCAAAAAATATTTACTAAATACTTTTGATTATCTTTTATATTAACAAAGGAACTATTTTTTTAGTTTTCAAAGATAAGTTGTTTTCAATTTTTTTTTATTTTTAACTATTTTTAGTAAAGAGAACATTTTTTTTAATAAAATTATCCTTAATGAAAACTCTTTATATTTCGTGTGAAAAAATATTGTTTCAATTACAAGAATTTATGTTGTAGTGAATTACAAACAAGTTAAACATCATGTTTAATAACAAAAAAAATAAATAAACACTGCAATTATAAGCAGATGTTATACATTAAAACTTTAGTAGCAGACGTTATACACCAAGGATAAAGTGTTAGTACTAGATGTTATACGATAAGACCAAAGTTTCAACATCAAATGTTACATGTTAAAGTCAAAGCTTTAGCATCAAATATTACATGCCAAAACTTTCTTTTTCTTTCTAATGGCACACACCAAGTCATAAATTACTTTATTACACGTAAAGACATATTCTACCATATTTGAATCATTGAAAAACTAAACATCAATAAGCCCAATAACATATTGTTATTCACCATGTTATACTTTTTGATTTATAAATCGATGATGATATGACAAGATGGTGAGTGATAGATAAAACAAGAATTTTTATGAATGTAAACTAATAAATCAAAGAATATGTTGTTACCTTTTATATCATGCTCTTTGATCTGTAAATAGATGACGATATGATAAAAAGATAGATAATGAAATAGTGATGGTGGTAAAACTAAATAGAGTTAGATGACAAAGGAGAAAAATGAGAAGCACAACTGAGAAATGGTGAGAGAGAAAATTAATACTATTTAATTTATCTAAAATGTCTTCATATGATAAAATTTGAATAAAAATATTTAACTTTATATTAATAGTTGTTTTTGAAATAAACTTATCAACAAGACTATTTTTTACAATTTCCTCTTAAATAAGTTAAAACATTTTTGATCATAGCGTAGAGTTAAATTTAATTTAAAACTCTATAAATAAATTTATATTATCAAACTTGTCATATCTTAATGATAATAGCAACTTAGAATTAATATTTGAAATTGCAGTAAGTTTAATTTTAACATATTGGATTAAAATAAATAAAATATTCACTAAGTAGATTCAAATTAATACAAATATAATTAAATATCTCCTCACATAGATTTAGATCTAGAATATTTAGAGGATTGCTTTACAAAATCAAGGTGCATGTCAGAAACTGTTCGTTTTCCTATGGATTTGTCGAACTTGCCGAAGCTTGGCAAATAAAATTAAAGAAAAAGACAATAAAAAGGGCTTGGATCAGAAATGGGCCCACTGAGCTAAGTTGGTCCAGTAAGAAAGCCCATTACCCGACAAAAACCGGAGTGGCGAAGCCCGTTTGTGTATAAAAATTTGGTGGCTCATATTTTTTCCAACACGGTAACAGAAAAAACCAGAGGGAGATCAAAAACTCTCTCCAGCACAACACAAAGCACTTTCTGACTCCTTTTCCTCAGATCTAAACGACATTGTCTCAGATCCACTGACTCCACGATGTCTTCTACTTTCAGCGGCGATGAAACGGCACCGTTCTTCGGCTTCCTCGGTGCCGCTGCTGCTCTCGTCTTCTCCTGTAACCAATCCTTACTCCCCTCCTATAAATTTATCCTTCATTTTTTTTATTCTTAATATTAGATCTCTTTAAATTCTTTTGGTATTAGATCTATTTTCATTTCCATTTATTAGATTTTGTCATGGAAAATTCATGGATCCCTATTGCTAGCTTTTTAGCGAACCAATTGAAAAAAAAATTATGAAACTTTTGTTTTTAGTGTAAATTATGAATAAATTTAGTGGTATTTGATATGGATCTTTGATGTTGGGATATGGATAATTCTGAAACAAATTATTAGTTTGATTCAGCTGAGTAAGTTTTATACTTTAAAGTTTTAGTTTTTATTGGAATTGAAGTGACAGAATTTGCATAAGTTACTGTGTTTTGGATGCGGATCTAGCAAGAATATTGCATTTCAATAAACTTGGAATGGTTTCAATTGAAAAAATTAATTGGTGAATTTAGGTATGGGAGCTGCGTATGGGACAGCTAAGAGTGGTGTTGGTGTGGCATCGATGGGTGTGATGAGGCCTGAGTTGGTTATGAAATCTATTGTACCAGTTGTTATGGCTGGTGTTTTGGGTATTTATGGATTGATTATTGCTGTTATTATTAGTACTGGGATCAATCCTAAGGCCAAATCATATTACCTTTTCGATGGTTACGCTCACCTTTCCTCTGGTCTTGCTTGTGGCCTTGCTGGGCTTTCTGCTGGAATGGCAATTGGAATTGTCGGTGATGCTGGTGTCAGGTACAGTGCTTTTATCTCCATATTGTTAACTTAGATTGGACATACTTGTTGTTGACTAACACCAAGATTAATTGGTGTGAAAATGTTGATTTAAACTTTTCATGTTTGCTTTGTGCCCTCATGGAGATTGGAGTTTACTAACGTAGTGCCTTCTCTCTGTATTTGGTTTGAGTTGTTTTTTAGAGTATATGTTGTCCTTATCTCTAAACACGGCTCATACCAAAATGATGGAGTTCTTGTTTTAGGCACTAATGGGAGAATAATGGTGCTCTTACCGTTAGTGCTGGTTTTGGAGAATAAAGGTGTTGGGAAACATTCATGATGGTGAAATCTATTCATAGCTATAGTTTGTGAGACTGAATGTCTTAAACCTTAAGAAAATTACTGATAATGTAAAGCAACTGTTTGTGTCATATTGACATGATACAGTGATAGCAATTTCCATTTAGTCAGTTTGGTATCATCTATAGATTCCATAAGTCATAAATCTTGTTTATCTATTGCTATCATGGAAAATATTTTGAATTTTTCATGAAACTGGACATATTCTTTCAATTAATTCATATCAAATAATGTTTGAATGATTTTGTTTTGCAGAGCGAATGCACAACAGCCAAAACTTTTTGTTGGAATGATCCTTATCCTCATTTTTGCTGAAGCTTTGGCTCTTTATGGACTTATCGTAGGCATCATCTTGTCTTCACGAGCTGGCCAATCCAGAGCAGAATAGGATGCTCATCGAGCTGCTTAGTATTCTTTGATTGCTTATCTGTAGCATTGTACGGGAAAGAGTATTGATTATGCTCAGGGTAAATTGTGATTGGACAGCATGTGCAGGTTTCCCATATTGATGAAAGCAACTACTCGGGCAGTTATTTGGTGTTGGTTGCTCTTTCCTCATTGTAGAAGTAGAATTGAGTTTCTCTTAATAAAATGTTGGTGAAGCTTTTCCCTGTTTGATCTCTATTTGTCAGTGTATCTTGCAGAAATTCAAACTATTAATGGAAGTTTAATTTTGGAGATATTAATGCAATGTTGAATTCAGTTGCAAGTTGGATTAAGACTTTCTTTATTCCGTAACCACCCCTATCCTTTCCTCTTTTTTCTTGCTAGCACTTTGAACCCCATCTCACACCCTCCCCGGTCCTCCTCCCTCGTCCAAACTTCCAACTTGCATTGAAATAGTTGACGTTGATCCAATCCTCATTTACATCAGAACCAATTTTACTAGTCAAAATTTGGACCAATCCTTGTTATTTAGATTTGATAATTTATATTTTCGTGTCTTAATTGCATCATGTAAACATGAGATATTAACAATTTTATGGATAAATACGAATATGACACGATTAATTAATCGTATTAAAATTTTAAATACGTATATAAATATGTTTGATAAATATATAATACGACATGATTAACACATTTATTAAACGTATTAAATTAAATTTTACACAATATAATTAACACAATTAAAATTTATATAATTTATAACATGCTTATACGATTAACATAATTGATACGATTAACATGATTAAATTAAAATATATACAAATAAAATATAATTTTATTATTTAAATTTACTACAAAAAATTATAAATATTGTAATATTAATCAAATATAATAAATTTTAATATTAATAAATTTTAATTATCATAAAAATATTAATATTTATATGAATCAATAAATAAGTCTTAACCATTCAGTAAACGTGTCTACACAACATGTGAATACTATTAAATAAATAGATAGTAAACGAGTCACGTGTTATATGAATATATAATAATACAATTAACTAATCGTGTCATGTGTCTTAGACAAGTCAAGCAAGTTTAACATATCTTAATTACATCGATATATTTAATGTATGAAATACGATTAACTTAAATCTAAATACATCTAAAATTTGTATCTTATGCATATCATATTGTGTGCCGTGTATAAATATATATTGTGGTGTCGTATACAAATAAATGAGGGCTATTATCCAGAATTTTTGGGCCAACAAGACGAAATGCGCCCTTGTCTGGCTAGACCTTCATTGAGAGATATTGCCTTTGAGAGTAGCTAGAGCCGAGACACTGTTTCATGTTGTGGAAACCCTTACTACAAAAAAAGTGCACAAAAGGGTAGTTAAGAAGATAAGAGAGTTTACATTCCATCATTGTAATCCAATCATTTTCTTTAGAAGAAAAAGAAAAGTAAATGATGCAGAAACGCAAATTAAAGCATCTAACTTTTGGTGCAAAGGGATAGAGCAGCATTTTTTTCCAAACCGACTGACAAAGCAAAGGAAAGCAGCATCTTTTTTAGCCTTTTGTTCCTTATATGCCATTGCCATTGCATACGTCTTTCACTTTACAAAGATTTTCTGATTGGATGATAGGTTATAAAGAAATATGGTGACTCATGGTACATAAATAGTGGAACAGAACAGGACACTTAATAATCTTAGCTATAAAAGAACATTTGCTAGAATCATCAAAATATGTGTGAAGTCTGGTTTTGTCTTTAATCGAATGCCTAAGTAAGTATAAAATAAACATAGAGATAAGCTGTCTTAATTAGTGCACTGCCTCAATCGTCATTCAAGATAGTGGGAGGGGTTTCAGTATATTAGACCAGTCGACACATATTTGGCGATGAAACCAAGTACCAGAAAAAATTAGGTCACGTTTTTGTAAGCTTGTAAGGAAGCAAGGTTGGAACCCCACGTTAAATTCATCCTTATCTCTTCTGCCTTGGTCTGCCTTGTGCTTTCCACATTGCATCCTAGGCCACGTCTTGAACTCATCAGTCTCTTGTTTTTCTTTCTTTTTTGTGCTCCATTTCAACATGGTTTTTTCTTTTTTATCGCTTGAGTTTTCAATTTCAACTGCACTTATTACCTTGTCACGAAATGATTTCTTTCTTCCAGGAAACCTAATTCAACATCCATGCATGCATGCTTTGATGGTTTGGCTTCTATATTGGTACCATGTAGATGAACATGATTTTATCGTGTTTGTCTTTAATGGAACTTCTGCAAGCAAAGGACCAGTTTCTTTTTTTCACATTGATATAATTCGTACGTCTAGCAGGAAAGGAGTATCAGTAGACCGTAGTCATTCTTTCTTTACAGCTTATTATTTAGGGTAAAGTATCTCTTAATATTAGCCGGAATCTGTCTCTTTTTGGAGCATCATTAGTTTGTAGCCGAAAAAATATAGTATACTTTAGAACTTGGAAAGGGCGAGATTCACTTATAAAGAAATGATCACTTTTACTTCAAAATGTGTGGCAGAGAGATCTCAAGACAAGCGTCAATTTAGGTTAAGTCATTTTTAAACCCAACAAGATTAAAAGTACTGTTATTATATAAACACTGAAGCAGACATGGAAGATTGCATTGGATCACTAACCACAATTTCTGTGAAGGGGGGCGAAACTTTTGATCAACATCAAAATTTCGGTACCCTTGGGTCATCATCAATGCATTTACAAAGAGCAAGGGATAACGTTTGTCTGGAGATGCATCTTACGTTGGAAACCATGGCACTTTGTCTATATATATCTAGAAAAAGGTTCTTTCCCTTTTATAAATGCCGTTTTAATCGCCAGCATGAACTTGAAGTGCTGTTTCTTAGGTCATTTGCAAATTAAGGTTTCTACCTTTTTTTGGCCAAGAGGGTCGTGATTCATGGTAAAGTTGCTTTATAATTATATACCAAGTTGGTTTGGTGTGTGGTCCAACGGCCAGAAAGCCACTAGGAAATTGGTGAAGTGCCTTTTGAATCATAACGAAGCTTAGCCAAGTAGTATCCCCAGAAGAAAAAGGAGATGCATTAATTGGCCAACGAATCGTCAGGATGCTGAATGCAAAAGTCGATAGTTTACAGTTCTCGAGACGTCCAAAGACCACATAAGCTGTCCTTGATCATTTGTAGCTAATTCACATCGGCCACGTACATGCGGAAAAGAGTTCAACATTGCCACCATGCAATTTAGATGCCAAACCGCTCCCGTGTACTCCCTTTTTTTTTTTAAACCAAAGTGGAGGCCGGGCCGGGGGGAGGAGCGGAGCGGTCTCTTTTGTATTTGGTAGATGAGGCAGGACGGTTATGACATATGGCTGTCCTCTCCTTTATATTATTATTCATTTTTTATACAAAGAGATTTTTAATTAGTTAAAATTTAAATATTTTAAATGAATTTGAAACATTAAAAGTTATCATGGACTGTGATTTATAATTAAAAATCGACTGTTTTGTTAAATGAAATGTCTTTTTGCAAATGAAAATTCCTCGTATAACAAACGGATTCTTTTATTAGATTTTAAAAAAATAAAAAATAAAAATATTAAGGAGGAGTTTCACAGAAATACCAAAGCATTAAAAATTTGAAGTTTTCCATTTAAAAGTTTCGAGTCGTAGTTTTAGAAATGAAAATAAGATTTAATAGAAATGAAGTTTATATATATATTTTTTTTGTTTGTTTTGAGTGAAGGAGAGTGAAAAGGATAATAATATTATCTCTCTTTGTATATTTCCATTAAGGAAACTTGAATGATGATTGATGCATGCGTGATTATTGTAGGTTTAAAAGGAAAGGTTGTTTATATTATATATATGACCTAACCTAACCATTAGTTTATAAAAACTTTGATGCCCAAGCTGCAAGTAGGCAGGCTAGCATATGTTATTACTAAAAGTGTCACGTGAAAAAATAATCAGCCTTTTCTTTCTATTGAAAAGAAAATTCAACATAGGAATCAAGGTTTTTTTTTTTTTTTTGAAGTTATGATGACTTAATGCGTCGAGATCTATAGCATTATCATTGATTATTAATAATATATAGTTTTTATTTTTTATTTTTTGTTTAAATATATTAAAAACATTGGATTCTTGAATATACCACAAAAATTGTTTTTTATTCTTTAATTAAGAGCTTTTCAAGACCCAAAAAAGTCAAGAATATTCACACAAAAATTATTAAAAAAAAGGACCTTGCCGGATCCCATGTCTATGCAATCAAAATGCGTGAATTTTATTTATAATCAAGTAAATACCATTTAATTCATATGGACTCTAATGATAGTTGATTGATTATTAATCCTTGAAAAGTAATTACTCCCAAATCAATTTAAGAGATGAAAACAAATTCGAATTATTTTAATGGTGCATTTCTTGTTTTTGAATAGTTAAACCCAAATGTCACGTGTTTTGTTTTATTAAAATATCAAAAAGAAACAAAGGGATTATTACTTTTTTATTGGACAATTAGTAATTACATTGAATCTCCCCATATGATAAAACGGCTAGCATCTTGGTACATTTTTGTTATGTAGTAAATCGGAGCCAAAGTTCATAACATGTAAACTCGTATTTAGGAGTAAATATTCACTGCTTTCTTTTGGTCAGCAAGTGTATTTTCATTTCTATTTGACAATTAATACCGTCTCCCCGTTAAACATAATTTTCATAAGGAAAAATTCTATTTATATCTTTTGTGATTTTAATTTTTTTACGAAATTTTACAAATTTTTTCTTAATTAATATACTGTAAATAATTTATGTTCTCACAAAAAATTGAGTTATTAATTTTTTTAAAGAAATTATTAAAATAATCTCAATTTAAAATTAATTTATTTATTTACTTTTAAGAATGTTTTTGTCATTTTATTATGAAAAATTA